>NC_134126.1:25656874-26906874 GCF_040939455.1 Microcebus murinus | reverse complement strand
GGATCTGTCTTGACCGTCAGTGGGGTGTTGAAATCTCTGGTGAATATGGAGTTGCTATTAATCCATTTGCTTAGCTCCAGTAAGGTTTGCTTTATGAATCTTGGTGCACCTAAGTTGGGTGCATATATATTTAAAATTGTTATCTCTTCTTGTTGAACTGTGCCCTTCACCATTATATAATGACCCTTTTTGTCTCTCACTACTTTTTTTGGTTTAAAAACTAAATCGTCTGAAATTAGAACTGCCACGGCAGCCTTCTTTTGGCTTCCATTTGCTTGGAATACTGATCTCCACCCTTTTATTTTTAGTCTATATGCATCCTTGCAGGTTAGATGTGTTTCCTGAAGACAGCATATCCTTGGCCTGTATTTTCTTATCCATTCAGCCAGCCTATGTCTCTTGAGTGGAGATTTTAAGCCATTCACATTTATTGAGAAAACTGATAGGCAAGGTAGATTACCTTCATTCTGTTGGGTTGGATGTTGTTGCTATGATTTCTGTTTTGAGCCATTGTAATATCTGGCCTTTAATCTTTGGGGTTTGGTTGTTTTTATAGTCGTGGGTTATTATTATGATGTTCCATGTGTAACGCTGTTTTGAGTACCTCTTGTAGGGGTGGTCTTGTCTTGGTGAATTCTCTGAGCCTTTGCTTCTCTGAGAATGTCTTTATTTCTCCTTCATATATGAAGCTTAGTTTTGCAGGGAATAAGATTCTAGGCTGGGCATTGTTTTGTTTCAAAAGATTGAGAATGGGGTGGCAGTCCCTCCTTGCTTGTAAAGTCTCATTAGAGAAGTCTGGTGTTATTCGAATTGGCTTTCCCTTGTATGTTACTAGCTTCTTTCATCTTATAGCTCTTAGAAAGGCCTCTTTAGTTGATATCTTGGTCAGTCTGATGACTGCATGTTGTGACGTCTTCCTGTTTGCATTGAATCTCCCAGGGGTCCTCTGAGCTTCTTGAACTTGTATATTGAGATTTTGAGCAAGGCTTGGGGAATTTTCCTCTATTATATCTTCAAATAGCTTATCCAACCCTTGAGTGTTGTCTTCTTCCCCTTCTGGTAACCCTATGACCCTCACATTAGGTTTCTTCACATAATCCCACATCTCTTGTAGGCTTTGCTCTTTTCTCTTGTTCCTCTGCTCTATCTGTGTGACGGTTTTATTTAGTTGGATGGTGTGATCTTCAATCTTTGAGATTCTTTCTTCTGTTTGATCTACCCTGTTCTTGAGACTTTCCAGTATATTTTGTAGTTCCCTGAATTGATTCTTCATTTCCAGGAGTTCAGTTAAACTTTTCTTCATTGTGTCTATTTCTTTAGTGAACTATTTTTCCAGATCCTGGAGGCTTTTTGTGCTTTCTTTGTGTTGGTTATTGAGTTGTTCTTGCAGGTCGGTGAGTGTTCTTATGATCCACATACAAAATTCCTCTTCTGTCATTTTGGTTGCCTGATTTTGATTGCTGCCCGTTTCTAGGGGGCTGGGGCTCCTCTTTGGGGGTGTGTTTTCCATTTGGTTCTTAATATTTCCTGAGTTCCTTCGCTGATTTCTTCCCATATCGATCAGTTGTTGTTTCTTTCCTTTAGGTTTTTGTTTGGGTATTCACACGCCTTGTTTAGTTTCTGAGCCAGTATGTGGTATCTGTGGGTGAGATTCGACCACTCCCTGTATAATGAGTCAGTGGGTATCCTGATAAGGGTGTGCAGGATGCTCTCCCTGTCAGTAGGTGGCACTTGCGTGGAGGTCAGGCTATGCTGTTGTTTTTATGTCCTGTTATCAGCCATTGTTCCTGTAGAGAGAACTCTAGTGCCTCAGGTGGTGGGTGGGGCCCTGGGACTTCCAGGGGTGTCCTCTTCTGCCCTTCAGTGAGGGCTAGTCTAGGAGAGATTCTGGGCAGTGCTGGGTTGGGTAAGCCTGCCCTCAGGCACCACCAATGTCATTAGCAGGTGTCAAAGTTCTGTTCTCTGCTTCCAGGCAAAGCTGACATGGAGGGGTGGAATGGCCCCACTCAGTCAGATAGTCTGCATGTGGGGGTGGGGCTGTCTGAGACTTGCAGTCTGGAGCGGGCCTGGATTATTTCCACCGTGGCCAACTCCACAGCTACTCCTGGGCCTCTGCCAGCAGGCCAATCTACAGGTCATCAGGCCTCCCCTGGCTGTTCTGCTGGCGGGGAGGTTCCCTGTGCAGGAACACCACCTGGGCTGGCCCCATGGCCTCCCTTTGGGGGTAGGGTTGCCCTCTCGGATGCTGAACTGCCACTGAAGGCACACACACCTCAGTAGGCTGTTCACAAATATCCCTTCTGTGCCCCAGGCAATGCAAGGCCTTGGTGCAGGGGTTTTGGTGTGCAGGTCTGGCCTCTGGGTCTTAGAGTTCAAACTATATCCCCACCAGGGAGAGCAGTGCCAGTCTCAATTCACCCACAGGGAGCCCACGCTGTCTCTATGTCTCTCAACCTCAGAGTCTGCCCTATTCTCCTGGGATTACTGTGCCAGCAGCACCTGGGAGGGCTGGCCGGTAGGGAGCTCACAGTCTGAGTTCCCCTTAGTCAGCTGTAGGCCCCAAAGGGAAGGTCCCGTTCCCTGTTGGTGCTTCTGGCTGGTGGCTATATTGTCTCTCTGTCTCTCTTGCAGCCACGAGTAGGGTTGGGGGAGGGGTGGAGGAGGCAATATGGCGTCTGCTGCGCTGCTCAGGTCTGTGCACAGGGAGGTGCCCAGAGGGAGTTGGGAGCCTGGTGCCACATTCGCTACTGGCTTACCGCTCATTGGCAGAGGTCGTCACAGGGCTGGTGTCCGCAGGTTTCTCCACTCGCTGGGGAGCCCACCAGCAGTCCGGGATGCAGGGGAGGGAAAACATCCGATCCACCTACACTTCCTGCTGGTCTCTGGGCTGCTCCGGGTGTCTCAGCTTCCATTTCTCCTCCGTGACCTCCTCCTGTGGAGTCTCCCGTGGTGTCAGGTACTCCTCCTTCCCACCCTCATCCAATGTAGGCTTGTCTTCTTGCTCCTTTCTTCTATTTTCTGCTAGAATCTGTCTTTTCTGCAGAGACACTCTGTCTGGCCAACATGCTTAGAGAGCATGTCTGGTCAACATGCTTAGAGAGGATCATAGAGGCCTTCCGACAGTACACCCCCATAGATCCCTCAATGGAGGAGAATAAGCCGCTGTTATGATGACGTTTGTCAATCAGGCGGCCCCTGACATTAGGCGCAAGGTGCAGAGAATAGATAGATTAGGCGAGAAGACTCTGCAGGACCTGTTAGAAGTGGCGGAGAAGGTCTATAACAATAGAGAGACGCCAGAAGAGAGGTTAGAGAGGATCAGGATAGAATATAGGAAATTCCAAGCTGGGGAAGCACGGAAAGCAAACAGAGAGATCGCTAAAATCCTGCTAGCTTCTACAAGAGGGGGGCAGATAGGGTCAGAGGATAGGGAAAGGCCCCGGCGGGAGAGGCTAGGAAGGATCAATGTGCCAATTGCAAGGAGCATGGACATTGGGCCCAAGAGTGCCCCAAAAAGAAAGGAAGGCGAAGACTTGGAGGTCCTGGAAAAGTCATGGTTGCAGGACAGGTGACAGACGAATAGGGAAGTCGGGGTTCCGTCCCCCTCCCCAAACCTAGGGTAACTTTGCAAGTGGAGGGGAACCCAGTCAGCTTCCTCATAGATACAGGAGCATTCGGTACTAACAGAAGACATTCGGTACTAACAGAAGACGCAGGAAAATTGTCCAGTAAGACCAGTTGGGTGCAGGGGGTAACAGGAGCCAAACTATATCGGTGGACCACACGTCGGAGATTGGATTTGGGTTCAGGACAAATGAGTCGTACCTTTATGGTCATCCCTGAGTGCTCCACGCCGCTACTGGGAAGAGACATCCTTACCAAGCTAAGCTTAAGGCTCAAATTCATTTTGAAGAAGAGAGAGTAATAATAACTGATAATAAAGGCAATCTCATCAACAGCTCCTGGGTCACTCAGATCCTGACCCTGACACAGGCAGATGAATATAGACTGTACTAGCCCACAAAAAGCAGAGAGGAAGGCATGGAGCAATGGCTCTGTGAATTTCCCACAGCGTGGGCCGAGACAGGGGGCACAGGATGGGCAAAACACTGGCCGCCTCTTTACATTGAGTTAAAACCCGGAGCCGAGCCAGCCTGAGTCAGACAGTACCCCATGTCCCAGGAAGCCAGAGTGGGTATTACGCCCCACATTCGGAGACTCCTGGACAGTGGGATTCTCTGAAAATGCCAGTCGGCCTGGAACACCCCCCTGTTGCTGGTGAAGAAAGCGGGGGGGGGGGTGGTAAGGACTATAGGCCTGTGCAAGACCTTGAGGAAGTCAATGCAAGGGGCCCTGGATATCCACCCCACAGTCCCTAACCCCTATACTCTTTTGAGCTCTCTCTCTTCCACGCTGTCTTGGTATACCATCCTAGACCTAAAGGACGCCTTCTTTAGCCTGGCAGTGGTGACACGCAGCCAGGAGATTTTTGCCTTTGAATGGCAGGATGACGAGAGAGGAAGTCATGGGCAGCTGACATAGATGAGACTGCCCCAGGGGTTTAAAAACTCGACTACCCTGTTCAACGAGGCCCTCCATGATGACCTTGGTGAGTACCGAATTAATCACCCAGAGGTGACTCTGCTGCAGTACATGGATGACTTGCTGTTAGCTGCACCTAACCCCCGGGCCTGCCTAGAGGGCACCAAAAACTTGTTCAAAATATTAGGCGAGTTGGGGTGCCAAGCCAGTGCAAAGAAGGCTCAAATTTGCAAGGATGAAGTCACCTATTTGGGATATAAAATAAAAGGTGGCCAAAGGTGGCTAACCGAGGCAATGAAGCAGACTGTGTTAAAGATACTCACTTCAGCCTCGAGCCGAGAACTGAGGGAATTCCTGGGGTCGGTGGGTTCCTGCCACCTCTGGATTCCAGGGTTTGCGGAAAAGGCTCGACCTCTGTATGAAGGGTGTAAGGCGGGGCGAGCATGGGAGTGGACTATGCAAATGGAAGACGCTTTTCAGGCCCTGAGGGCAGCCATGCTGGAAGCCCTGGCCCTAGCACTCCCTGATCCCACAAAAGAGTTTCACCTGTTCATAGACAAGAAGAGGGGAATAGCCAAGGGTGTACTCACGCAAGCCCTGGGACCCTGGAAGAGACCAGTGGCGTACTTGTCAAAAAAATACTAGATCCGGTGGCGGCAGGGTGGCCAGCGTGCTTGCAAATCATCACACCCATGGTCCTATTGGTCAAAGACGCTGATAAGCTCACCCTAGGGCAGCGGCTGCAGATCACCACCCCACATGCCATAGAGGGGGTCCTGAAGCAGCCACCAGGACAGTGGATCACAAATGCAAGGCTGACTCATTACCAAGGACTTTTGCTGGACCCCCCCCACATCCAGTTCCAGACCCCTGCCACCTTGAATCTGGCTACGCTTCTGCCAACCCCCGATGCAGCCGCACCTGAACATGATTGCCTTGAGATCCTAGCCGAGACCCAGACGACCCGTAGATACTTGAAGGATCGCCTCCTTCCAGGTAGCGACCTGACCTGGTTCACGGACGGAAGCAGTTTCATCCAGGATGGACGCAGGTACGCAGGGGCGGCCATAGTAGATGACCAAGGCAAACTTATCTGGGCAGCATGCCTTCCGCAAGGGACATCTGCTCAGAAGGCAGAACTAATAGGGCTGACGGAGGCTCTTAGTCGGGCCTGAGGAAAAAGGCTGACGGTGTACACTGACAGCTGCTTTGCCTTTGGGACTGTGCACATACATGGGGCCCTCTACAGGGAAAGGGGCTTCATCATGGCAGAGGGAAAGGAAATTAAGCACAAGCCTGAAATACTCCACCTACTGGAGGCTGTTTTGCTGCCAAAGGCAGTGGCGGTAGTCCATACCCCGGACACCAGAGCGGGGATTCCGTGGAAGCACAGGGCAATCGGAGAGCGGATGCTGAAACTAAGAAGGCTGCAGAAGACACTCCGCAGCCAAACATCCTGCATCTTAGCCTGCCACCCCCAGGCATGGGACAGTTGCCTCCTCTGCTGGACTATTACAGTGTAGATGAGGTCTGGGCCTCAGAGCAGCTACGTGTAAGCAAAAGTGAAGATGGCTGGTTGCGGGACGAAGGGCATTGCCTAATAGTGCCAGAACTCTTAGGACGCCACCTGTTAGAACACCCGCATCAGACCACACATCTAGGGAAGAGAAAGATGCTGCAACTGCTGGACACTGCTCAACTAAGGTTCAAGTCACAAGGACGGGTTGCAGATGACATCGTCAGAAGCTGCCGAGCCTGTCAGGTTATGCAGCCTAGGAGGATCAGAGGGGCCCACGCAGGTATGAGGGAAAGGGGGAGGCAGCCAGGACTATTTTGGGAAGTAGATTTCACAGAGGTCAAGCCTGGGAAGTATGGGTATCATTATTTACTAGTCATGGTGGATACGTTCTCGGGATGGGTAGAAGCCTTCCCTACAAAAGGAGAGACTGTTTTAATAGTAGCCAAGAAAATATTAGAAGAAATAGTCCCCAGGTATGGACTGCCGGAAGGGATAGGATCAGACAATGGACCTGCGTTTGTCTGTCAGGTTAGTCAAGGGCTGGCCCAGGCTATGGGGATAGATTGGAAATTACATTGTGCATATAACCCCCAGAGCTCTGGGCAGGTAGAGCCAATGAATAGAACAATAAAAGAGACCCTGACTAAATTGGCCCTGGAGACTGGCGGAGACTGGGTGACCCTCCTTCCCTTCGCCCTGTTCCAAGCCTAGAACACCCCTTATCACTTGGGTTTAACCCCTTTTGAAATCATGTACCCCCTCCTGTAGTTCCTAGGATGAGCCCTGAGGCTCTTCCGGGACATCCCAAAGAAGTGTTACAAGCGGTGCAGGCTCTGCAACGTGTCCACAGTCAAGTATGGCCGGCCCTCCGTGCTATCTACCAGCCTGAGGAGGAGGGTGCCAGACATCCGTTTCACCCACACCAGCCGGGGGACTGGGTGTGGGTGAAACGGCATAACAGCAGAACCCTTGAGCTGAGGTGGAAGGGCCCCTATCAAAAAAATTATTCTTGTTACCCCCACTGCTCTTAAGGTCGATAGAATAGCGACCTGGATACACCACTCCCACGTGAGACCTGCTAATAAAAAAGACCAGGAGCAGTGCCAGGACCAGTGGAAAGCAACTGCAGACCCGAAGAATCCTCTGAAGACCAGACTGACCCGTGTGGCGGCGACAGCCCAGGACTGCTGACCCAGACTTGGACTGGGGTTGTGGCATCTAAGGATTGAACTGGGTGACAACATGGACGGGTCGCGGTGGGGGTTGGTTTTTGTGTTTTTGGGATGTTGTGTTTTTGGTCTAATGTTTTTGGGATGGAGGCCTACAGCTATACTAACCCCACCAACCCCATAACCTTACATGGATCTAAAGATTGCTGTATAATGGTGTTAGTGTTCCCAAAAATAATATACCACACTGAGGAGACAATGTATGAGGGCATAGTAGGGCGAAGAGTCACCAACCTAATTTTTGAAAGAAAAAGAGAGCCCTTCACAGCCATAACCCTGGCTACTCTTTTTGGCTTAGGGGCAATAAGACCAGGAACTAGTATCTCTTCTCTGGCAATGCAGCAAAGAGGGTTTAATACTCTGAGGGCAGCTGTTGATGAAGATATTGCAAGGATAGAAGATTTAATTTGTTTATGAGGCTAGTAACCACTGGCTAGCCGACCTAGCCAAAGAAGAGTAAAGAAGAAAGTGCACACAAGTACACAGATCATTTCTAATTAGTTAGACCTATGTACAGAAATGGATGCAATAAATGCAGTAGTGCTCTTCATTTTGAACGTTATCATTGTCTTTTACTTGTTATTAGGAAACTCAACAAAGCAAGGAGAAAGGAGTTCACCCTGGAATCACACACTTAACATACTTAACGCCTCTTGAAAATAGAACAACAACTCACAGAATTGAGAATGATTATTTTCCTAAAAGTGTAGCAAGGTGTAGAGATTTGTTCATACTTAGAATGGGAGCATGAAGAAAAGAAAATAAGTGATTTTTTTCACTAGAAATGTAATATTTACATAAAAAAGAAATTAAAAATTTAAGAATATCAAAAATAAACAAAAGGCTGAATCCAGTCTCTTCCTAAGCAAAGTTGCCAAAGAGCGATGAACCACACTATAAAATAACCCTTGGCTGTAAGGCATTTTCTTCCTCAGGCTCATTAAAATGAGCCTGAATGAGTTGGCAAAATATTTTGAAGGAAAAATACGCTAATGAACAAGGAGTGTTGGTGGCGGCAAAGGAAGAGCATAGAATGAAAGACTAATTCTCCCTTTGTTGTATAAACACAGTCCATTATTTGTAAGATGAATATGCTACAATCTTTTCTTCTTTTTATTTTTGAAAATGAGTCCAGTGTAAGGTATCTTCTTTGACTTAATGTCTTTAAGAGTATCAGGGATGTTACAATATTAACATAAGAAAAGCTTTCTATTTTTCTGAAGTGAGATGTTCACAGCCAAATTGTACATTTTATTGTTTTGTAACATTAATATTAGTTTATTTATATTTGTTTCCCTCAGTAAACCTATTGGTTTTACATATAAAACAAGAAAACTTATATGTAAGGAAAAAATTTATTTTTCCAAACAGAAATAAATCATTTATCACAGTTTTTGGTCTCATGTAGTATTTGAAATTTATTTTCTTAAATGTGAATATTTTTTTTCTAAATAAGATATTCTCTTCCTGCCTCCCGTAAGTAGTTAAGAATGCTGCCTCGTGGTTGTCCTAGTGTGAATCATTTTCAATTATTTTTAAATTATATTATATTCACTTTCTTAAGCATGTAATATCCTCTCATATTAGAGTGATTTACCTAAAGGCAATCACATTAATTTCTAGGTTCTTCATATATTCTTCTCATCGTGCCAATTACATTTTACATATTAGCTTGGACTAGAATACAGGCAGTCCCCAGGTTACAGATGACCCTACTTACAATGTTCAATACTTATGAACCAACTCCCAAGGCTGCCCATGAGGATAATTCAGATATTAAGTTATTAAGTATGAAATATCCGATTGCCTTAAGTACTAAGTTTGACAGTTGATATCGCTGACATTTCACTTTGACACTTCTTGTTTTGTTTTTATTGTGAAGGTACATCCTCACTCTTGCAAATGCATGTTATGGCTTGTGATTATCTATCAAATTTATTTTTAGAGCAATTTTTTTGGAACCATGCATAAGTCAAAAATTTGTATTATTTACAAATATGATTTCCCTGATGGAACTGATATAGCACAGACAGCTCAAAATATCACCAAAGTGTCTGGAAAGAATGTGGCTAATGAACGCACAGTACATGGATGGTTAGAGAAATTCAGGTGATTTTTTTTTTATTTCAGCATATTATGGGGGTACAAATGTTAAGGTTACGTATATTGCCCATGACCCCCACCCCCCATCGAGTCATAGCTTCAAACGTGACCATCACCCAAACGTTGCACATCTCACTCATTCTGTTTGTGTATACCCATGCCCTCCTACCCCCTTCCACCCACCGGACACCCGATAAATGTTTTTCCTATATGTACACTTAGGTGTTGATCCGTTAATATCAATTTGCTGCTGAGTACATGTGGTGCTTGTTTTTCTATTCTTGAGATACTTCACTTAGTAGAATGGGTTCCAGCTCTGTCCAGGAAAATACAAGAGGTGCTATATCACCATTGTTTCTTAAAGCTAAGGTACTCCATGATATACATATACCACATTTCATTAATCCACTCATGTAATGATGGGCACTTGGGTTGTTTTCACAACTTTGCAATTGTGAATTGTGCTGCTATAAACATTCGAGTGCAGGTGTCTTTTTCATAAAGTGACATTTGATCTTTTGGGTAGATGCCCAGTAGTGGAATTGCTTGATCAAATGGTAGATCTACTTGTATCGCTTTGAGGTTTCTCCATATTCCTTTCCACAGAGGTTGAAGTAGTTTGAAGTCCCACCAGCAGTGTAGGAGTGTTCCTCTCTCTCCGCATCCATGCCAACATTTATTGTTTGGGAACTTTTTGATAAAAGCCATTCTTGCTGGAGTTAAATGATATTTCATTGTGGTTTTGATTTGCATTTCCCTGATGGTTAGAGATGTTGAGCATTTTTTCATATGTTTGTTGACCATTATTTTGTCTTCTTTTGAGAATTTTCTGTTCAGTCCTTTGCCTATTTTTTGATAGGGTTGTTTGATTTTTTCTTGCTGATCTTCCTGAGTTCTAAATAGATTCTAGTTATCAGCCCTTTATCAGATGTGTAGCTTGTGAAAATTTTCTCCCATTCTGTGGGTTGTCTGTTTGCTCTCTTGACAGTTTCTTTGGCTGTGGAGAAGCTTTTTAATATGATCCGGTCCCATTTATTTATTTTTGTTGCTGCTGTGATTGCCTTTGGGGTCTTCTCCATAAATTCTTTGCCTAGGCCAATGTCTAGAAGAGTATTTCCAACATTTTCCTCTAGAATTCTTATAGTTTCACACCTAAAGTTCAAGTCTATTAGCCAATGTGAGTTAATTTTTGTGAGAGGTGAAAGGTGTGGATCCTGTTTCAGTCTTCTTCATGTGACTATCCAGTTTTCCCAGCACCATTTATTGAATAAGGATTCTTTTCCCCAGTATACATTTTTGTCTGTTTTGTTGAAGATTAGTTGGCTATATGAGGATGGTTTTATATCTGGGTTCTCTGTTCTGTTCCACTGGTCAACGTCCCTGTTCTTGTGCCAGTAAAAAGCTGTTTTAATGACTATTGCCTTGTAGCATAGTTTGAAATCTGGTAAATTGATTACCTCCTATTTTGTTTTTATTGCCTAGGATTGATTTTGCTATACAGGGTCTTCTCTGGTTCCATACGAAGCGTAAAACTATTTTTTCTATATCTGTGAAAAATAATGATGGTGTTTTGATAGGGATTGCGTTGACTCTGTAGGTCACTTTGTGTAGTATAGACATTTTAACAATGTTGATTCTGCTGCCCCATGAGCATGGTATATTCTTCCACCTGTTTACCTCCTCTGCTATTTCCTTCTTCAGTGTTTCATACTTCTCCCTGTAGAGGTCTTTTACCTCCTTAGTTAAATATATTCCTAGGTAGTTTATTTTCTTTGTTGCTATTTTGAAGGAAATTGAGTCTTTGATTTGGTTCTCACTTGTACTGTTGTTGGAGTATATGAATGCCTCTGATTTCTATGTATTGATTTTGTATCCTGAGACTTTACCAAATTCATTTATCACTTCAAGGAGTCTCTTGGTTGACATTTACAGGACATTCTACCTAAAATGCACTGAATGTACATTCTTCTCATCAGCTCACGGGACATTCGCTAAGATTGACCATATACTAGGTCACAAAGTAAACCTCAGGAAATTTAAAAAATAAAAATCATACCATGTATCTTCTCAGATCACAGTGGAATAAAAGTAGAAATCAACCATAATATAAACTCACATTTCTACACAAAAACGTAGAAATTAAACAACCTCCTACTGAATGATTACTTCATTAATGAAGAAATCAAGATGGAAATAAAAAAATTCTGTGAACAAAATGACAATGGAGAGATAAGTTATCAAATCCTCTGGGACACAGCTAAAGCAGTTTTGAGAGGAAAGTTTATCTCCATAAATGCCTATAACCAAAAGTCAAAAAATCACAAATAGACAATCTAATGAAACAATTCAAAGAGCTGGAAAAAGAAGAACAGACCAACCCCAAACCTAGCAGAAGACGTGAAATCAACAAGATCAAATCAGAACTAAATGAAATTGAAAACAGGGAAGCTATTCAGGAGATTAATAAAACAAAAAGTTAGTTCTTAGAAAAAATAAACAAAATTGACACACCATAGGCTAAGCTAATGAAAAGCAGAAAAGAGAAATCTCTAATAAGCTCCATCAGTAACAAAAAAGGAGATATCACAACTGATCCCAAAGAGATACAAGATACAATTTATGAATACTACAAAAATCTTTATGCACACAAACTGGAAAATGTAGAGGAAATGGACAAATTTCTAGAAACACACAGACTCCCTAGGCTCAACCAGGAAGAAATAGATTCCCTGAACAGACTAATCTCAACAGCTGAAATAGAAACAGCAATTAAAAATCTCCCTAAAAAGAAAAGTCCTGGTCCAGATGGTTTCACACTCGAATTTTACCACCCTTCAAAGAACTAGTACCTATCTTGCAGAAACTATTCCACAACATCGAGAAGAACGGAAACCTCCCCGACACCTTTTATGAAGCGAATATTACTCTGATACCAAAACCAGGAAAGGATGCAACAAAAAAGAAAACTACAGACCAATATCCCTAATGAAGATAGATGTAAAAATTTTCAACAAAATCTTAGCTAACCGAATCCAGACGCTTATCAAAAAAATAATCCATCAAGATCAAGTGGGCTTCATCCCAGGGATGCAGGGATGGTTCAACATATGTAAATCTATAAATCCAATTCACCACATAAACAGAAGCAAAAACAAAGACCACATGATTCTTTCAATAGATGCAGAAAAAGCTTTTGACAAAATTCAACACCCTTTCATGATACGAACACTTAAGAAAATAGGCATAGAAGGGACATACCTAAAAATGATACAAGCCATATATGACAGACCCATAGCCAACATCATACTGACTGGGGAAAAACTGAAAGCATTCCCACTTAGAACTGGAACCAGACAAGGCTGCCCACTATCTCCACTTCTAGTCAATATAGTGCTGGAAGTCCTGGCTACAGCAATCAGACAGGAAAATGGAATTAAAAGTATCCAAATAGGGGCAAAAGAGATCAAACTTTCACTGTTTGCTGATGATATGATATTGTATCTAGAAAACCCCAAGGATTCAACCAAGAAACTCCTGGAACTGATCAATGAATTTAGTAAAGTCTCAGGATACAAAATCAATACACAGAAATCAGAGGCATTCATATACGCCAACAACAATCTAATTGAGAACCAAATCAAAGTCTCAATTCCCTTCACCATAGCAACAAAGAAATTAAAGTACCTAGGAGTATACTTAACCAAGGAGGTAAAAGACCTCTACAGGGAGAACTATGAAATACACTGAAGAAGGAAATAGCAGAGGATGTAAACAGATGGAAATCCATACCATGCTCATGGATCGGCAGACTCAACATCATTAAAATGTCTATACTACCCAAACTGATCTACAGATTCAATGCAATACCTATTAAAATCCCATCAGCATTCATCACAGATATAGAAAAAATAATTTTACACTTCGTATAGAACCAAAGAAGACCCTGAATATCAAAGCAATTCTAGGCAACAAAAACAAAATGCGAGGTATTAATATGCGAGATATCAAACTATACTACAAAGCTGTAGTAATTAAATCAATATGGTATTGGCACAAAAATAGGAATATTGACCAGTGGAACAGATGTGAGAATCCTGATATAAAACCATCCTCATATAACCATCTAGTCTTTGACAAAGCAGACAAAAACATATGCTGGGGAAAAGAATCCCTTTTCAATAAATGGTGCTGGGAAACTGGATAGCCACCTGTAGAAGGCTAAAGCAGGACCCACACCTTTCACCTCTCACAAAAATCAACTCACGCTGGATAATAGATTTAAATCTAAGGTATGAAACTATTAGAATTCTAGAGGAAAAAGTTGGAAACACTCTCCTAGACATCGGCCTAGGCAAAGAGTTTATGAAGAAGTCCCCAAAGGCAATCAAAGCAGCAAGAAAAATAAATAAATGGGACACGATCAAACTGAAAAGCTTCTGCACAGCCAAAGAAATAGTCATGAAAGTAAACAGACAACCTACAGAATCAGAGAAAATTCTTGCATCCTATGCATCCGATAAGGGGCTGATAACTAGAATATACTTAGAACTCACGAAAATCAGCAAGAAAAAATCAAATAACCCTATTAAAAAGTGGGCAAAGGACATGAACAGAAACTTTTCTAAAGAAGACAGAAGAATGGCCAACGAACATATGAAAAAATGCTTATCATCTCTAATCATCAGGGAAATGGAAATCAAAACTACAATGAGATATCACTTAACTCCAGTGAGAATGACCTTTATCAAAAAGTCTCCAAATAACAAATGCTGGCGTGGATGCGGAGAGATAGGAACACTCCTACACTGCTGGTGGGACTGCAAACTCGTTCAACCTCTGTGGAAAGCAATATGGAGATACCTTAAAGCGATACAAGTGAATCTACCATTTGATCCAGCAATCCCATTGCTGGGCATCTACCCAAAAGATCCAATGACACTCTACAAAAAAGACACCTGCACTCGAATGTTTATAGCAGCACAATTCATAATTGCAAGGCTGTGGAAACAGCCCAAGTGCCCATCAATCCAAGAATGGATTAATAAAATGTGGTATATGTATACCATGGAGTACTGTTCAGCTCTAAGAAACAACGGTGATATAGCACATCTTATATTTTCCTGGTTAGAGCTGGAACCCATACTACTAAGTGAAGTTTCCCAGGAATAGAAAAATAAGCACCACATATACTCACCAGCAAACTGGTATTAACTGAGTAGCACTTAAGTGGACACATAGGTACTACAGTAATAGGGTATTGGGCAGGTGTGAGGGGGGAGGGGGGCGGGTATATACGTATATAATGAGTGAGATGTGCACCATCTGGGGGATGGTCATGCTGGAGACTCAGACTTGTGGGGGGAGGGGGGAAATGGGCATTTATTGAAACTTTAAAATCTGTACCCCCATAATATGCCAAAATAAAAAAAAGATCAAAATAAAATAAGCATAACATTCCTATTAACCTAGGAATTAAAAGAAAGAGCACACTAGTTTCTATAACTTATTATTACTATACAGGGGTATGATTATCATTATCACTGTATTACACTGTATTATTATTACTACATATGAGCCAGTATAGTATTATAATTATTATTATTGCCATATATTCGCTGTTCATCAGAGATCCAAGTTACATACCACTCAGACTTACAGGTGTTCTCAGGAATGTATTTTGTCTGTGCCCATAGACCTCCTGTATCCTAGTTATATAGAATATAACTACATTTAACAATCTTTATTTTGTCATATTGTTTCATGTATTTTGTAATTGTTGAAGTACTTTAAATTCAGTATGCTTCGTGGCATTTTACTGTAAATACTTCAATATGTATTTCTAAAAGTAAGAACTTTTTTTGCCTTAAACATCATCATCACAACAAGATTAATAATAACTTCCTAATAGTTTCTAATATGAGGATATTCTTTGAACTTTCCTGAGAGTTCCGGTAATAGGCACCTATCCCCCTATTCATTGATTCATTCATAAATGCTCTGCCTATTCCGTAACAACCTGGTGCTTCTTGGGGTAGCAAGGATAACACTAATTTGACAATTCGGAAAACTATCTGAGTGCCAACCATGTGCAGGTTGCCATATGCCAGGTACCACAGTTGCCAAGATAACTACCACACAGCGTCTCCCTCAAGTTGCTTATAGTCTGCCACAAGAAGGCCAAAGCTATACACTTAAACTGAGAGAAGGAATGCAGAGTTTTAAGTGCTATAGCATTAATACACACCTGTCTAGAATACAGGGAGTGCTTAAGCTGTGTTAACCAAGTGGATGAGTGGCAGGCAGGGAGACAGTCAAGACAGGAAGTTGATTGAGAAAGGATCAGTAGATGAAATTATCACGGCAGGATTGGGAACAGCAAATAGTGCAGCACAAAGTAGGAAAGTCTTGCAGAGAGGGCCAGAGGGTGTCATGTGTTCAGTATAGAAGAAAAAAATTATAAACTCCCAATTTTTTATTCCATCTTGATCAAATTAAAAGTTGGAATCAATGGATGCAGGTTTATAATAGCAAGAGTTTTAGAAGTTGGTAAATATTGGACTTTAACAAGATAATACCTTGGTTAGCTTTTCCATCTTATTATTTAGATGAGAGTAACAGCTAAAATAATATTTAACAGTTTCCTTGAAGAAAATAATAATATAAATAATAGGCATGTTGGGGGCAAAGGGACTTTCTTATAGGGTTATATTTATTATATTTATTCTTATATTTATTCTGTATCCTGTTGTCTTGGGATTGAGCAGTTTTATTTTTTCTTAAGGTAAGCTTTCCTATGAGATTTTATTTGCTTACAAAGGTTGTATTGCCTTTCCTCTTGAGACGGATAATTATATGCTGTAGCAACTTATATTTACTCATCACAGAAATTTGAGTCTTTGGTTTCTGTTTTTTGTAGAAACAGGGTCTCCTCCATGTTGCCCAGGCTCATCTTGAATTCCTGGCCTCAAGCGATCCTCCTGCCTTGGCCTCCCAATGTGCTGGCATTACAGGTGTAAGCCACCACACCTGGCCAGAGATTTGAGTTTTTATAATATTGAACTTACTGTCACATTTCTCATTTCTGGGAACATGTGAACATTAATATTTTTGTCTTATCACACTCTAGCCTTTTATTGTTGTTGTTGTTAATGGCCAATGTACAAATGCCTCATTTTCCATCTACCTGCCTTGAATGTTTCCTCCTCCTTACCTGAACTGAAAACAGCCGCTTCCCTGAAGGCACCGCTTCCCCTGCAGCCTGTTCCAGTGGTGGCTGGTCTGTTTTCTTACTTCATATGACTCGTTGTTGAGAGGCGGAGGTGGTGATTTCCTTGCTCCTCATTGCCATTACTTCCATTTCAGTCCCCCACACACTTTAAAAAGAGCAACTCTTCCTCTTCCAGTCATTATTGCAATCTCCCTACTTTTTGGTCAGTCACCCCCATCCATTGAGGGCTTTGGAACCTGGCTCACTGCCTGCCAACAATCCAACAACAGGATATTACCCATGATGATTTCACCATTGACAAGGATCCAGAATTCCAAAGACCTTTCTCCAATAAAGGAAAAACAAATACCATATGTTCTCACAAGTGGGAGCTAAATGATGGGTCATATGTGGTAATAAAGTGGTGTAATGAACATTGGAAATGAAGGGGGAGGGTGGGAGGGATGAGGGCTAAAAATCTACCTATTGGGTACAATGCACACTATCCTGGTGAAGGGTACACTAACACACCTGACTTCAGCATTGTACAATTCATTCGTGTAACAAAAGACACTTGTACCCCCTAAATCTATTGAAATTAAAAAAGGAAATTAGGGTCCCTGGAAGAAATAGCAGATCCCAGGGCTAAGGCAGGGAAAGTAGAAGATAAGCCCAGAACATCTTTGGTACCAGAAATGAAGTGTTCCAGAAACAAAGTAAGTGCTCAAAAAATCATGGTGACAAGCTCCCATTGACCCAATCTGAGACAATTACAGCCAATAAATAATGATGGGGATGGATTATAACACATAGAATAAAGTAAGAATTTGAGTTCATACTAGTATAAATGAATAAATGAATGACAAGAAGCGAAAGTCCTTACCACAGGGTTCCAATTATCTACATACAGAAGGGATGATGCAATGAGAAAATCAGCATTTGGCAACTGTCACAATAATTATTATTTCAGGCAAGAATCATCACGGATTCCAAATTAGTGAAAATCTGATAAGAAAGAGGATAATTATATAGTCTCCAATTTCCTCCCCTACAAAATATTATTAATAATCGCAAATAGTAACTTTGCGGTGGAAAAATCTGACAGATGGTATTTTAACCAAGTGATCAAAATTAACATTGCTGATAATGGAACAAATAACATCTAGTTCCTCCTGATAGAATATGAGAAGAACACAACATCATTTCTGTGGCATTGCTGCCCAAAATGCATAGTATAAATCAAATTATGAGGAAGCATCAGAAAACAATATAACCACAAATATTAACATGAATATTATCACGAAAGAAAAATCTAAATAATTTTTCATTTTTCTTGTCTTGTTAAATTTATTATTTGGAATCTACAGTGTGTCTTAGTCTTGTACTCTTTAGGCCGTAATAACTGCATTCCTAAAATGGGATTTCTTTCAGTGTGGACTGCATCCCTGCCTGCCACACATTGTCACCAGCAGAAGGACAGGCCATGGGAGGAATGAAAGGGCAGACCCATTGTCACAAGGAATGTTCATTTCTCGGCCGGCGTGGTTGACGTGGATCCAGGATAGCACCTCACTCCCACACAGATCGGAGGAAGGGCATTGGGAGGAAAGGCATATGGGTGTTACGGAGCAACGGTCTAGAAAGCTCTTGGGGGAGACCTGGCTGACACTTGGGTTGGAGCCAGCAGTGGAGGGGGGTTGGGGGCAGGATGAGCTAGGGGAGGAATTAACTGCCCCAGGTGCCACATGGGGTAAATCTGTGGTCCTCAACCCTCTGTCCGTAGACTGGTGGTCCGCAGCCTGTTAGGGGCTGGGCTGCAGATCTCCGCCACCACCCCCCAAAGGGTGCAAAATTTATCCTCCATGAACCGTGTGTGGAAAAATTATCCTCCATGAACCTTGAGGGGGAGGGCACAGAGCAGGAGGTGAGCGACAGGCAAACCAGAGAAGCTTCACCTGTACTCACAGCTGCCCCCATTGTTCCATCACCTCCTAAGTCCCTCCCCTCCACCCCCCTCCAGTCAAAGGCAAAGTCGTCCTCCATGAAACCGGTCCCTGGTGGCCCAAAGGCTGGAGCCCGCTGGGGTGAAGGACATCTGTTACCACCCCCTCCATCCTCATGTGCCATCATCCAGAGGCGCCTTCACTCGGACTCCCTATTCCCCATCTTTTAATTCATGGGCTTTCATTTAAGGGAGAAGAACTGATCACCTTTAGTGAGAGAATTTCATCAAATGCTTGGGCAAAATGGAGTTTATGGGCCATCTTTTTATGTCCAAGGAAAAGAAAGGAAAAAGATAGGTACCAGGACTGGGAGAGGTGGTGGCTGGCCTTGTGCACCATTTGACCCAGAGGTTCCAATGACTGTCGTTGAGTGAACTTCAAGGGCACAGGATGTCGCTTTGTATTTATCCACCAGGGGGTGGCCCTGCGCTGTTCCTGAGGAGAGACTGAAGAGGTCAGAGGTTTGCCTGCAGCTCTGGAGAGCTCCATGGCTGGTCACCCCTGCTGTGAAAACAAGACTTCTCTCTGCTGGGCCCAGAGTTTGCATACAGAAAGAACTCTCAAACCAGAAACGCAGGTTTTTGGAATTTAATCATTCTCCCTTAAGTTCAAAGCTGTCGAGATTTCCTCCTGTCATTAAAAAAGAAAATTCTGGAACCTAGGGATCCAACCACAGTAACATCTACTGTGTTTCCCCGAAAATAAGACAGGGTCTTATATTTATTTTTCCTCAAGAAGACACCCTAGGGCTTATTTTCAAGGGATGTGTGTTTTTTTTAAGTGCAGCACAACAATGTACATTTATTCAAATATAGTTAAGTCATCTTCTTCTGGAACATCATGATCACTCTCCAAACCCCTAATTCCATCCTGAGTTTCTTGCGACTCTATTTCCTTTAGAACCATTGACCCCAATTTCTCATGTTGAGCACTAGAGCTCTACTGGGGTAGATGAGAAGGGCTGCTCATCTTCTTTCCCTTCCTGACGAAATGCATGGGCTGTGCAGACGCACTGCGTAGCCACGCCCGTCACTAGGGCTTATTTTCAGGGCAGGGCTTCCATTGCGCAAATGCTTAGAAATCCTGCTAGGGCTTATTTTATGGGTAGGTCTTATTTTCGGGGAAACACGGTAGCAACAGCACCCTAGATGCTAGCTTCTCTTTATTTTGATGGCTCTACAGATGCTCTCAAACCCAGATGGCTTGGGTCAGTATTGCTCTGAGCAGGCAGTCTTCCCTGAGCCACAGATGGAGGTTAAATTCCCCTGTCCCTGTGCACCCCATCTCCGGATAACCATGCAATCCCAGACAACCATTAACTTAAAAAGAGACAAGGACTCAATTCTCTGTTTGAATAAGGAATCCAATAAAGCCATAGGTCTTATGTTTTAAAAACAAGAAAGAAGAAAAATTCAAAGCTCTTCCTTAAAAATAAGGGCTTAACAAGAAATTATATCTTTGATAAAACAGCCATAGGAATTTAAGTGTGATCTCCAGTGCTAAAATTATTAAAACAATGAAATCGGAAGCCCAATCTTTTAGGAGTTAGATTGTGAACTACAGGATGACTTTTACATAACAGGAGTTCTGAGAGTCTTTGTAGGAGGCGTGGAGAGATATATTTTATCCAGGTTAGCACATAATTATGCAGCCAAAGCAGGGTTTCCCCTCCTGAATGTCCCACTCAGAGAAAAAGGCCTTTCAGCTAAGTTTAGGTAATTTGTAATGGGCTAATACACCACACTGCTACCAAGAAAACAGAATTATTTACTGCAGGAAAAAAAAATTCAAATCAAAACAATAAAAACTACTCATCGTGGAAAAATTATTAAGATGAAAAGCACTGTGTTGTGTTTAGGTTTCAGAAAAAATAAGAATCATCTTGATTTATGATTTCAGCTGCCTCAGAAAGAGGAATAAGTATAATTATCTTCACCATCAGAAGTGCAGGCATTGTGCTACATTTGAGAGTTCTGTCATTAATTTTAACACTAGCCATTGGTTTATATCTTTATTAATTATTTAAAACAAACTTTGTCAAACTGTAAAATTAAATTAATCATAAAGGATAGTAATAGATACTTTATAACAGATAAACCAGTAGAGAGAAATACATACAGTACAAAAACAAATCCAACACTACATGGAAATTGAATTTAGGATGAACTTCACATCTCATTTCAGTAGGAAAAAATGGCATATTTTTAAAATGAGGCCATCATAAGTGTATATCATTCTGGAAGAAAGATTGTTGCACACACCATTCTATAAAGAAAATCCAGGTGGACTAAATGTCTAAACTTAAGTATACATATATGATTTTATTCTCTATTATATATATGCAATATCATATATATTATATCATGTATATTGCATATATATGATAAAAATTGAGAATGACAATTGAATAAACTTGAACAATGACAGAAACCCAGAAAATATGAAAGAAAAGACTTGATTACATTAAAAGTTATGTGACAAAAGTCATGGTAGATGTGAACCAGAGAGAAAATATTTGTGAATGATAGACAACAGGTTAATATCCAATGTAAAATGATGTCTACAAATTGAAAAGAGAAGACAATCAAATAAAAAAATTGGGCAAATGTGAATAGGCATGCACAGAGGGAAAATTGAATATAGATAATAAATAATTGGAAAGAAGTTCAACCTCACAGGTATTCAGAGTCATGCAAATAAAAAATTATAAATTAGTTTTTATTTATCAAATTGGCAAAATTTTAAACATTCAGTGTTGAAAAGATTTTGGCAAAACATACATGAGTGGTAGAAATGTGAATTTCTACAATGGGGAAGTAATCTGGCAGTATCTGATAATACCTAAATAAATATATGTAATGTTTAACCTAGAAATCTGACTTTTATGATATCTATTCTATAAAAGGATACATATGTAAATTTGCATATACATATGTACATCTATAAGTATATAATAATAACTATAAGACATTTTCATTGTAGCCAATAAATATAGAACTAATAAAGGAAATTGTCTCTGGTTTGAAGATAGCCTTGAATCTATAGAGTGAATAGGGTCTCAGAATTTCAGGCAGATAGTAAAGCAAATATAACCACCTAGGCTTATTCTGGGGGGGGGGGAATCTGAGACAGAGGGTTATGCTATATGAAAGTTTTCTGTTATATTTATTAGAAATTTTAATATTTTTAATAGAGATAAAACTATATTATGGACACTATTCTAAAACCTGTATATATATGCTGTTTTAGTTTATTTTGCTTTTATAACTTACTATCTTCTGCTGCCCAGTTCCAGGGTTTGAGATATATAAATATGGTGTCTGGAAAATACTTCATACATGACAAAATTTCATATTTCTGAAATATTACAAATTCAAACAAGTATATTATATCAAAATATCAAAGAAAGTTATTATATCGTATTACTAATGAATGTATTCCTGTCCATATACAATTATTTGAGGGGGAGGTGGGTTTTTTTCCTTCTTTTAAACAGCAAAGTGGACTTTGATCACTTATGGTTATGTCTCCATCTAGTGGTAGAAATATGGTCTAACAGGCATCCTCAAACTATGGCCGGCAGGCCACATGCAGGTGTTTTTGTCCCTTTGTTTTTTTTGTTTTTGTTTTTTTTTTTTTGAGACAGAGTCTCACTTTGTTGCCCAGGCTAGAGTGAGTGCCGTGGCATCAGCCTGGCTCACAGCAACCTCAATCTCCGGGGCTCAGCGATCCTCCTGCCTCAGCCTCCCGAGTAGCTGGGACTACAGGCATGCGCCACCATGCCCAGCTAATTTTTTGTATATATATTTTTAGTTGGTCAATTAATTTATTTCTATTTTTGGTAGAGACGGGGTCTCGCTCAGGCTGGTTTCGAACTCCTGACCTTGAGCAATCCGCCCGCCTCAGCCTCCCAAAGTGCTAGGATTACAGGCGTGAGCCACCACGCCTGTCCGTTTGGTTTTTTACTTCAAAATAAGATATGTGCGGCGTGCATAGGAGTTTGTTCATAGTTTTTTTAAACTATAGTCCGGCCCTCCAATGGTTTGAGGGACAGTGAACTGGCCCCATGTTTAAAAAGTTTGAGAACCCCTGACTAAGCTGTAGGAAGCATCTGAAGTGCTGAATAAATAAGAGTTACCATGGTTGTCACTGGGTTCATGTTGTCGGGGTCAGCACAATGTATCCTGTTGTTATTCAGGAAAGAAATAATACTTTCTGCTGATGACAACTTTTGTTTAAATTTTATCTTCTCAAATGCAAATTAGTAGCATCATATTGTTAATTTTTTTGTTTTTTCTGTAGAGATAGGGGTCTTGCTATGTTGCCCAGGCTGGTCTTGAACTCTTGGCTCCAAGCAATCCTCCCATTTCAGCCTCCCAAAGTGCTGGGATTACAGGTGTGACCCACAGTACACAGCCAGTAGCATTAATTTTTTGAAGTATCACAATGTCTTTTCCTATTGACTAAAACTCTAATTAAAAATATATATATTAAAGACATTGGTGGCCTTTTTTAATAGATTCAGTTAGAGATATATTGGCATCGTATCAGTTTTGCTGAGGTTTCTTATCCACACTTATTAATATTTATAGTCTTCAGTCCTTCTTAAAGAGTCCCATGTATAAAATTTATACACTTTGTGATGACTCTCTTTCATCTGCTAACTGAACCTCTTTGAGCCTTCATTCTTTTTTTTTTATTTCTATATATATATATATTTCTATTTTTAGTTGGCCAATTAATTTTTTTCTATTTTTAGTAGACACACCGTCTCGCTCTTGCTTGGGCTGGTTTCGAACTCCTGAGCTCAATTGATCCACCCGCCTTGGCCTCCCAGAGTGGTAGGATTACGGGCGTGAGCCACCCACCTCGCCCGGCCTGAGCCTTCATTCTTATCTGTAACAATGTCAATAAACACTTGACAAATCTATACTACTTTCTGCATTTATACACATTGTCTCATATAACCCTTCCCACAACCCCCTGAGGGCTATAGGAAAGGTGTTTATTGTCTCTGTCTTATGATGAAGAAAATGTGGCTCAACGAGACCTTATAACTCATCCAAACTCAATAAGCAGGTAAATGGCAGAGCTGGAAAATTATCCTAGAATTCTTTCTTTTTTTTTTTTTTTTTTTTTTTTTTGAGACAGAGTCTCACTTTGTTGCCCAGGCTAGAGTGAGTGCCGTGGCGTCAGCCTAGCTCACAGCAACTTCAAACTCCTGGGCTCAAGCAATCCTTCTGCCTCAGCCTCCCGAGTAGCTGGGACTACAGGCATGCGCCACCACGCCCGGCTAACTTTTTCTATATATATTAGTTGGCCAATTAATTTCTTTCTATTTATAGTAGAGACGGGGTCTCGCTCTTGCTCAGGCTGGTTTCGAACTCCTGACCTCAACTGATCCTCCTACCTCAGCCTCCCAGAGTGCTAGGATTACAGGCGTGAGCCACTGCGCCCGGCCTATCCTAGAATTCTTGATTCCAAGTTCAGTGCTCTTTGTAAGATTTCCCCCCATTTGCAATTATAATGAAGTGAGCTAATATTTGTATAAATGCTGAAGTCTAGTAGGAACACGACTCGTTGTAAAATTACATAATAAAGATAATAATGAGATCCTTGAATGTTAGAAGCTCATGGGGAAATCAGATAGAGAAATACTTCATCAAAGTATATACATCAGGCTGAGTTTAGCTGACCATCAAAATAAAAAATCTCCAGAAATTTGAAAGCCTTGACACACATACAATCTATACATACAATCTATTGGAATATATATATTTTCTATTTTCTCTCTTTGTGGCCATCTTCTTAAAACACTACTGGATGAATCATTGCTAAGTGAAGGCTTCGGCCATAAATTAGAACAGTAACAAGGAGAAAAGGCTACCCCAGTTCAGTTCAACAGACATATGTTTATACTAGCAAAAAAAGAGGGGAAAAAAAGAGAAGCAACCTAAGCGACTGTGTTTGCCGACTGTATACATAAGGTGCTATGTGTAAGAAGTGTGTACATTAGAGCTAGAGGCTGCTGTAAGGAAGAATAATACCTAAAGAGGGTTTTTGTTTCCCCTCTTCTTCCACCTCCCTTTTCCATTCACTCTATTCCCATCAAAAAGGATTCTAAGTTGTATAAAACTGTGAGCCAACAGGAATGGAAGACAGAGATAAAAGCTGAGTCACATCTTTTTTTGCACCTATGTTTCATAACCCCTGAACATGACATCTAACAGGAGTACATTAAGTACCTGCCGCACGTCTGTAGAAGATTCTGAACATATACTCTGTGTAAAGAGCAACTGCGTTGTAGCCTCAGTTTCTCTTAACTTCTGTCTCCTGACACTCCCCACCCCAATCCATGAATTCCTTTAAAAACAATGGGAAGCAAAATCCAAAGAGCTGATCTCATACTCGCTCTCTTCCTTCTCAGCCATTACAGACGACAGAAGGGGACTAGACTCACTGTGGCTCTAATAACCTAACCAGGCATGCTCAAAACGAATCACGGATTTTTATTTTAGGATAACTACAAGGCCTACCATTGACTTTGGAAACCTAGACTTTCTTCCCTCTCCATCATAGGCAATAAATAAGTCTAGGCTGGTGAATACCTTTTCCTGCTCCAGGGAAAGGTTTCATTGTGTCTGGACAACTGATTTCCTAACCTGAGGTCAGTACTGCCTTAATCATATTGCACAGATAGGCCGATGCTTGGCATACTCCCCAGCCCAGAAGAGCTTTTGAGTTGTAGCTGGAAAAGACATTAGGCTGGGTGTCAGGAGATCAGATTCCAGTCTCAGCTGTCCCTGGCTCGCATGTTCGTGGGTGGGGTACCTACCTCTCAGGACCTTAACTCCCTCTCCTGAGATTTTAATGGTTTAACATAGAGAATCTCAAAGGTTCCTTCTAACATTAGCAAGATGATTCTATAATTTAATCAAGAGCTGGAAATGAATTGCTGACCTCAAAGTCCCTGGTATGGAAATGCATCAATTCTATGAGTGATCCTTGCCAAGAATTCTGCCGTGGAGATCGCTAAAGCGAGCTTGGTACAAGCTCTTCCAGGAAAGGGTCCCACCTTTCCTTTAGGTTAAACATGTTGTTTGTCAATGTAGTAAATCTTTGGTTTTTTTAAGTGTCAAAAAAATAGACACTCACCTTCAGGGGCTTCTTCATCAACCCCTGGGGAATCGCCATTATCCTTGCTGGTCTTCCTCTTTCTTTTTCTTAGTAAACTTTAATCTAGATTTTAAAATGTCATGGAAATCACAGATCCTTGGACGCTTCTAGCTCTTTTGCAATAGACAGCTTGAGTTTTTGTTCTTTAAGGTGCTCTTCCTCACCCTCTCTGGGAAAGAGGAGCTGCCCACGGAGGGGACGTTGCACACTGGCCTCAACTAGACAACAGGGCTGGCCTGCTCCATGCTAGGGCTGTGCCTCTCCTGAGACCTGCCCTCACCCCTTACTACTTGGCCCTCCGGGGATTCTGCATCCTTCTGGAGAGAGGTTCCCTAAGAGCCCAAGTTTCTCAAATTAGTGTCCTATTCTCCCTATTTTTCTTGTGCTCCCCTCCACCAAAAAAAAAAAAAAAAATTTAGAGTCCCAAGTTTTCCAAATGATTCATTCCTTTGCAGAAGGCCACAAGAAGTCCCGTCTTCTTCAGGGAAGTCTGGGGCAATCCAATTGCCTAAATTTCCAGCTAGGGGTCTCTAGGGATTTTCTCAAAGCAAGGAGGTGTGGCAAGCTTCCAACCACTCCTGGCAGTTTCCAGCTAGGAGGTCAACCAGAGACCCTTTCAGTCCAGCACTACACAAGCCATCAGGGAGACTCACCCCTTCTGGAGCCACAAGCCGGTGTGCAGAGTGTCAGGTGCCTACTGGCTCCCACCTGCTCCTGCATCTCACACTGTCGTGGCTCTAGACCCTGATGCTTTGCCCAAGTGGGCCAATGACAACCACCTGAGAGCACCACCACTCCACCTCCATTTGTGCAGTTGTGTTTCTCATGCCGGTTGCTACATATTTGTCATATCATTCTCTATAGCTCTTTTTTTTTTTTTTTGAGACAGAGTCTCGCTTTGTTGTCCAGGCTAGAGTGAGTGCCGTGGTGTCAGCCTAGCTCACAGCAACCTCAATCTCCTGGGCTCAAGCAATCCTGCTGCCTCAGCCTCCCGAGTAGCTGGGACTACAGGCATGCACCACCATGCCCAGCTAATTTTTTATATATATATCAGTTGGCCAATTAATTTCTTTCTATGTATAGTAGAGACGGGGTCTCGCTCTTGCTCAGGCTGGTTTTGAACTCCTGACCTCGAGCAATCCGCCCGCCTCGGCCTCCCAAGAGCTAGGATTACAGGCGTGAGCCACCGCGCCGGGCCCTCTATAGCTCTTTATATCGCTGAATTACTTAGTTAAAGCAAATAAAATTGAAAAGGATCGGTTCTATTTTATCACCTTCCACTCTAGCTAATGGAAGCATCGCTTCTTTGAGGAGGGACAAAACTCTTATTGAGTTTTTTTCCTAATGCCATTATATATTTTCTTATCAGATCAGTAGCGAAAATAAAAAATAGCTTCTAGTTGAAAGGTCATTTGCACCCTTACATATTTAACAGTTATCTTGAGTCAAATGATAAGGGTGAGATTTTGTCTTAAATTTCATTTTAAAGAAATCGAACTTAATAAATACAATTTCTCAATACAATTTTAGAAGGCTTTTTGTGTTCTTTTCAACAGATATTTATTCATTACTGTGTTAGGCTGATGTTCCATTAGGAGTCGTGGAGTGTACAAATTAAAATAACATGTTCCATGGTATTAATTACCTTATAATCAGATAAGGTAATCAGATAGGCAATACATTCATATACTAACACCTAAAATTCTTTTGGGAAAAAAGCATATTCTAAATCATACATTCATTAAAAGTTCACTATCTACAATTCAGGAAAATGTATGATTTAAGTGGCAGTATCGTGTACTTAATATACTATATATACATGTCTAAGCACTATGGTAGACTACTGGGCTGACTTTTGAAACTCCCCCAGTCCGTACAAAATAATTAGAAATATTGGATACAATAAACCCCAATTAATATTTTTAATTGATGTTTTTTGTTTTGATTTTTATTTACAACCGTATTGAGGTACAATTGGAATAAAATAAACTGTACATATTTAGACTGTACAATTTGATAATTTGTGACATATGTGTATACCTTTGAAATCCTGGTGAAGATGATAAACATTTCTATCACTCCCTTCAAAAAAGAGCTTCTTTTTGCTTCTTTGCAAACCCTCCTTTCTATCCCCAATTAAGTTATAAAATGCATAGCTGAAAATACATATAATTATGTATCAATTATAAATTGAAAAAATACATAGCTGAGATGGAAAATAAGAAAGAGAAATCCCTAGGTAAAGGAAATGAACAGAATATTCAAAGTCAATGTAGTGGGTCAGAACCAAACCCAGTGACCTGTGGAGGAAACAGGATGGGGTAAATCCCTAAGGGGTTTTAACACACACCAGGCTTGTAAATTTGAGCCTAAAGACCCAGGTAATACTGGCACCTGGACCTGGGCCCTTTAATCAGTCCGACCGCCAGTCCATAATATGGAAATGAGACTACCTTCCCCACTACGCCAGTGAGCCAGCAACAAAGCTGGCCAGCTAGTCTGGGCTGTAGAGGGGAAAAAAGAAATAGGAAGCCCACCTCTGATCCCCTCTGAGAGTGGTGTATGAATTTGCATGAACCTGTCTGTGTGGAAAACCCCAGCTGTTCAATTCTTATATAATCTGAAACCCCTGGGGCCCTGGTAGGGTCGAATGTGCTCCTGTCCCACACCAGCCAGTACACCTGATTCCTGTGGACACAGTGGCCGCTGGAGACGACCTCCTTGTAAAAATGTACAGTCCACAAGAGGAGACAAAGAACTAGGGAAGGGAGAGATGTGGGGCACCATGATCTAAAGAAATCACATGAAGCAAATACAGTTGATAGAAAAATGTGAAAATACTTTAAATTAAGGATATTTGCGATAAAAGAGACGTAAGGAGGAGACGCCACAATGCAAGAGAAAGATATAATGAAAAGGCCAGGCGTGGTGGCTCATGCCTGTAACCCTAGCACTCTGGGAGGCCGAGGCGGGAGGATTGCTCGAGGTCAGGAGTTCGAAACCAGCCTGAGGAAGAGCGAGACCCCTGTCTCTACTATAAATAGAAAGAAATTAATTGGCCAATTTATATATATATATATATATATATATATATATATATATATATATATATTAGCCGGGCACGGTGGCGCATGCCTGTAGTCCCAGCTACTCAGGAGGCTGAGGGCAGCAGGATTGCTTGAGCCCAGGAGTTGGAGGTTGCTGTGAGCTAGGCTGATGCCACGGCACTCTAGCCCAGGCAACAGAGTGAGACTCTGTCTCAAAAAAAAAAAAAAAAAGATATAATGAAAAGGGCCCGATATATTTTCGAAAGAACAAAACAGAAATTCTAAAAATTAAAAATAAAGTCACGCACACTACCATGTGCAGCCAGGTAGCACAGTCCCAGACTTTCCCTGCGCTCGTAAACAGCAAGCAAACTGGATAGAGCACATAAAGCGATTGTTTTCACGATCTCTACGATGGCCCTGCTTTCTGCATAGAGACACATTTGGAATCACATCAGAGACGGGGAAAACCCAGGCCAACCAAAGTGGGTTCCTAGACTTCAGGAGATGGAGATAAGGTTTGGGGAGTCTAAGGTGGCAGGGACTTTCTGGGGAGAATACACACTGGAGTGACAGACAGGAAGAGCTCCAGAAATCTCCTTGAGTTAGGCATTGTGTAAGAGGCGGCGCAGGATTGGAGACGCAGGCTGGCATTTGGTGTGGGCCGGTTAGCTAGAATGGGCAGGGCAGAGAAGCAGTGCGAAGGGTGGGGCACAGAGCCCTACAGAGGGTACTCTCAGGTCTTTGGACGAGTACTATCTACATATGTCTGTGAAATTACTTGAGGCTAGAGAAACAACCACCAGAAAGACACAGGCAGAAAGTTCTCGAAGCTCAACCATTTTGGGAATAATTTGTGTGGTCGCCAGCGAGAACAGAAAGATCTCACAACACACGGGGTATCAGGTGGAAACCTAGAAAGGTATTGACCTAGTACTGGGGCTGAATTAGCTCTAGACTAAAGGCCGTTCTGAACATGCTTAATAAAACTTAAGAAGACAACAACAACAAAAAAAAAATCTAATGCTTTTCTTTAAGATATTTTTATCGTGGTAAAATATACATTACATAAAATTTAATCTTTTAAGCATTTTTAAGTATACAATTCAGTGGCATTAATTACATTCGCTGTGTTGTACATCCATCACTACTATCCATTTCCAGGATTTTTTCATCATCCTAAACAGAAATGGCACCCATTAAACAAGAATTCCCTGTTCCTTACCCCCTCCAGCCTCTGGTACCCCCCACTTTCTGTCTCTGTGAAGTTGTCTATTCCCACTGTCTAGGTGGAATCATATGACATTTGTCCTTTTGTATCTGGCTTATTTGACTTAGCATGTCTTCAAGGTTCATCCATGTAGTGGCATTTACAGAATATCATTCTTTTCTTAAGGCTAAATAACATTCCATTATGCATATATATCACGTTTTACAAATCTATTATCTGTTGATGGAAATTTGAGTTCTTTCCATGTTTTGGCTACTGTGGATACTGCTTCTATGAACACTGGTGTCCAAGTGTCTGTTCGATTCCCTGCTTTCAATTCTTTGGGGCATGTACCTGAAAGTGGAATTGCTGAGTTACATGGTGATTCTGTGTTTACCTTTTCGAAGAACTGCCAAACTGTTTCCCTCAACACGTGGGCCATTCTACATTCCCATCGGCAATACATGAGCTTTCCGATTCCTCTACATACTTTTTAAAAGATGCAAATTAATTTAATCTTAAAGTAATTTTCAGTTTTAATCTTAATTTTTTAATTTTAAAATCCTTCCTGCCCAGATGGTAGAAAATTCTACTTCTTTCCTTCTTGGGCCCTCCACACCCACCCCAAGGCTGTATCAAAGTCCAGGGGACTTACCCAGGGTGTGGGGGGTTGGGCCCCTTGGTCCACAAAGGTTACCATTAAGATGCTCTTTGCCACTGACTGACACTTTCAGGGTTGGCAGGTGTCTGTGGCTTCCATACCACACTTGAGACGTGGAACGTTCTTGTAAGGCAGGGAAACTCAGCACCTGTACATTCTTCTCTCGGTAAAATCATGTAGACCCAGCACTACCAGAGAGCCCTTCCTGGTCCCCTATGCACAGACCTCTCTCTCAACCCCTAGGAAGCATTTTGTTCCCTGGAGGAAGTTTTACCGAGCCCCTTCTGTTTTATCCAAACTCCCAATTTCTCTTAATAATTTTGCAAACTTTTACACTTCAAATAAAAGACCGGAAATCTTGCAGATAACTTCTGCTTTCTCCCTAACCTCACATCTTCTCAGAAACAGTGAAGCACAGTCACAGCCAGGTACCTGAACAATTGACTGGGGAAGGAAATGGGGAAATTAGTGGGGGGTGGGGAAGGGAGGTCATTAATACTTCAAAATATTATCCAGACAAATAAACAATCAGATTTTCAAGCAAACACAAAAATAAAAAATCTTATACATGTTCAGGGAGAAAACTTGGGGAATGCAGTAAGTGTAAAGAAAAGTAGAAATTACTTGTAATCACACCACCAAAGTTATCATTTTGAGATATATATATATCCTCCCAATCTTTTCTGTAAGCATAGATATGCACTTTACAACTTTAAGTTCATAGAATATATATGTTGTCTTTCAACATTATAAAGTCACCTTCTCCTAAATAACCAAATAAAATATTTTAAGCTTCTATTTTTGTTGGATTTCCAGAAGTCCAGTGCCCGCTCTACTAGTTCTGAGTTTTCTAAATGACAGAGAACATGCTAACGTTCTCTAACATTCTTCTGATTACTCATTTTTTACCCACTGCTTCTGGCTTTCTCTAGGTGCACTATGCTCTCCAACACCATAGCCACAAGCTATGTATCGTTATTTAAATTTAAGCTAGTTAAATTTTTAAAAAATGGAAAATTCATCTCCCAATCTCACTAACCACATTTTAAATATTCAGTAGGCATGTGTGGCTAGTGGCTATCATATTAGACAGTACAGATCTAGAACATTCCACCATTCCAGAAAGTTGTATTGGACAGTGTACTCTAGGTTGTCTAAACTCAATCTGCCCCCTCTCCTATCCCTGCAATCATTTTCTATCTCTCTTTTTTATTTTTTGAGACAGAGTCTCACTCTGTTGCCCGGGCTAGAGTGCCGTGGCGTCAGCCTAGCTCACAGCAACCTCAAACTCCTGGGCTCAAGCGATCCTCCTGCCTCAGCTTCCTGAGTAGCTGGGACTACAGGCATGTGCCATCATGCCCGGCTAATTTTTTCTACATATTTTTAGTTGGCCAATTAATTTGTTTCTATTTTTAGTAGAGACGGGGGTCTCACTCTTGCTCAGGCTGGTTTCGAACTCCTGACCTTAAGCGATCCTCCCGCCTCAGCCTCCCAGAGTGCTAGGATTACAGGCGTGAGCCACTGCGCCCGGCCTCATTTTCTATTATCTAGCTCCCACTCTTGTATTCCCCCAAACACCAAAACCACATTGCTGCTGGTTATGTTTTTTTTTAAGTATTTTATGAAGGTTTAGCAATCGCAGAGGAATATTATTTTTTAAAAAAATAGGAAAACAATTTAAAAATGAATAGCAGGTGTCACTGTTGCACTAAGTTCACTGACCTGCACTGACGCAGTGTATAAATCCAACCAACTGGTTAACCAATGGCGCCTCAGTTCTATAACGGACAGGCAGAGTGATAATTATATTTTATCCAAATGTTATCTGATTTGTAGTATCTATTATGCTTTTTTCTTCTACTTAAAAACGCCATATAATGTAAGTATATAGAATGTAAAGTTAAAAATTATGACCTAGTGTTCTCGTGCAATTAGTAGATATTCATTGTCATTACAGAAACCTTTACCTAGTCCCCAGCTTGCTACCATAAAATTGACCATCTTTTTGATGCTTCTTTCTTTCCTGAACAAGTGCTATGACCTTCCACCTTTCACACTGCCAAGGTAAAAACTGAAAGCTCTTGTTACTTTATCATGCTGAACAATTTGGCTCCTGATTTTTCAAAACCTCTCTCTATCTGGACTGGCCTGTGGCCTTGTCTTCCAGCTCTAAACAAAAGAGCTGTTTTTTTCCCCCAAAGGAGAATTTTGTCATTCTGTCATTTTTCTAAAATGCTGAAGTAGCTATCGGGAAATTTGGTTTTATAATAAATGGCCTTTTTGTTTTCCTTCTTGTTTCATGCTGCTTTTCTCACTTCTCAATATTTCATAAGTATTTTCTTTATTTTTATGTGAATGTCTATAATAATATTTCATTATTATTATTATTACAACATACTTTAATTATACCTTATTATTAGATAATTAAGTATTTTATTTGTTTTTATCGTACTAAAAATATAGTGATTAGTAACTTTTGAACACACTTCTGGTTATTTCTCTAGGATAGATTTCTAGAAATGAAATTACTTGATCCGGAATAGTTTAGCAAATAGTCATCACACTGTCACTGTGAGTGAGTTTACACTGCCTTCCCCCACCTCATGGTTGCTGGGCTTGGCCAAGTAGCTTGCTTTGGCCAAATGAACTTCAGCACATTTGATACAATCAGGAATTTTAAATGTGCTTCTGTGGCTGGGCTTGCCCTCTTGTACTTTAATAGTCTGCCATGAAAAGAGAACACTATGGGTAGTGTTCAGCTTCAGCTTGGCCCCCTGAAATATATGTGGACTGGATTTGAATCCAATCGATAGACTGGAGCCAAGCCCAGCTAACTCCTAAAACTGAGTCACTCAGCTGAGCCCATCATAGATCAGCCAAAATAGAGTCAACCTACAGAAGCAAGAGCATGAGAAAAAATACTGGTTGACAAGGCACTGAATTTTAGGATAGATAGTTACACGGCATTATCATTGTGTTTGCTAACTATAATAATATACTTTCCTTTTTAATATTTTTGCTTAGTAACAAGACTTCCAAAATGTTCTTGGGTCATGGACTCTAGCCAGAACTTATGGTTCCATCTCTAATAAGCTCAAAAGATTAAAAACCTTTACAGTGACTAGAGAACTTTTAATTATCAACCAGGACCAAAATCTAAACTAACCCAACCTAACCTAAACCAGAATATTATAACTCAAAGTATTAATTTATGGTTCCAAAACACTGTGGAATTTAGCTTTTCAAGTCCAGGCAAGAGTCTCTGTGATGATTATAAAATGCACATTCTTAAATGGCTTTACTGTTGGGGCAAGGTAGTAATGATTCACAAGAAAATACCTAAGTAACTCTGCTACAAACTGTAGCTACTTGGCATACACTGGACAAAGGTGAATGTCCCTTGTTTAGGAGTTCTATGAGCAAGCACACAACATTGTACTCTCTACAGCAGTGAAGGAAATAAGTGTATTTCTCATTTTTGCATCAGCCTATAGAGCTAATTTTAATGGAAGTGAAGAGAGATTAAGGACTATATGGTTTATTGATTAATTCTAAATGTAGAGAGAATTTGAAGAAAGGAGATAAGCTCAAGACTTTAAATTCTCAATTTAAAGTGAACAAAGAACAAATACTTTTCTGAAAGCACAAAAGAAACCTTTATCTGCTGCAGCCAAAGGGCAAACATTTCTGAAAAACCAAATCTAAAGTTATATCCTAAGGATGACAGAGTTGCAATGAGATTCTTTTATTTTGAAGAAACTTTAATGAACTTCCCAGAGTGGTTTATCTTGTAGGGGAATGCTGATCCTTACCAAGACCTACCTTCACCAGTTCCCATTGCTTCCAAACCTATAATCATTTTCAAATTCTACCAGTTCCCTGGGCTTGCATACATGTGTGATCTGGGAAGAAGTATCATATGCATGAAAATAATTTCAAGATCTTTCCAATTTATGTCCTCAGAAATCTAGGAAATATGAATGGGATCTTAACCATGTTGAGTCAGCTTAGAAGAAACATAATGTCATATTTTTTTTCCAGATTTGGCATAGGTTCACTAACAAGACATTCTGGATTTGGTGTATTAGCTGAGATAACTGGAAATGGTTCTAACACTTTGGTCCAGTGGTTGACTAAAACCTGGATTCAAACATGGTCTATGCTAAATAAAATTGAGATGCCAGAACCTTCTAGCTATATTGTAGAGAAACGTATCTAACCATCAAGGAAATTTCTGCTTCCAGCAAAGATGGAGGAGTAGGAACTAGATTTATCCTTCTACCTATAATAAAGAAAAAAAAAAAGGAATAAACTATATGAGAAAATGATTTGGAAGACATTGGACATTAGAGAATGAAGGACAGTGATTCCTGTGAGATGGAAAACAAATAACATGAGACCTGTGATTATTGTACCTCATTGTCTTGAAAGAATTTCCAGGCTGCTACACAGAGAAAGGGAATCAAATTGGAGTGCAATGAACTACATTAGTTGAGATAATAATGAGTGTCTGGGGAGATCAAGAGACCAAGAAAGTAGAGTTCATAGGCCAGAGACACAGAAAAGAGAGCTTGGGAGATCTACAAAAGGTCCTCTTGAGTATGCAGCTGACTACCAATCAATGCATGCATGTAAGAAAAATACCTGATACTTATGGCTGGGGAAAAAAGATTAGCTATGACAGTGCTTGCTGCTTATAAAAGAGCAGAAACAATGCCTGTTCTCCTAATTTCGACTAAAAACCTAGTGATTCATGGGGGACTATGTAGAGTTCCAGAAGATTTTTGACTATAGAGTGGGAATAATTATCCCTCAATTAAGCAGTACTCAGATCTCACCTAAAAAATCTTGAGAACAAGACCCAAAAAGATCAAATAGTTTTTAAGTGAGTAAACTGCATCAAAGGATAAAGCTCAAGAATATTTATAGAAGTACAAAAATATTCAGCACCCAGCAAGGTAAAATTCACAATGTCTAGCATCTAATAAAAAATTGGTAGCCATGCACAGAAGCAAGAAAATACAATTCATAGTGAGGAGATAAATCAATCAGTTGAAACCTACCTAGACTGAGACAGATGTTAGAAGGAGCAGATAAGGACATTAAAACAGTTATAGCCATATTTTATATGTTCAAAAAAAATAAGTAAAGGTATGGAAGATATTTTTTAAAAGACCTAAGTTGAGCTTCTAGAGGTGAAAACTACAATGTCCAAAATGAAAACTACACTAGATAGGATCAACAATAAATTAGATGCAGAAAAAAAATTAGTAAACATGAAAACATAGTAGTAGAAACTATCCCAAATGAAATATAGACAGAAGAAAAAAAGGTCAGAGCATCAGTGGACACTGGGTTAATTTCAAGTGGTCTACATGTTATTGGAATCCTCAAAGATAAGGAGAAAGATGGGAGAACAGGAAAATATATTGAAGAAATAATGGCCCCAAATTTTATTAATTTGATGAAAACCATAATGCACAGATCAAAGAATTCAATGAACCCCAGGCACAAGAAACATGAAGAAAATTACACTAAGGCACATTGTAATCAAATTGTTCAAAACCAATTTAAAAAATAAAATCTGATAAGCAGTCAGAGATAGGCACTTATGTGCAAAGGAAGAATAATATGGATGAAAGCAGATTTATTGTCAGACACAATGCAGGCAAGAAGACAGTGCAGCAACATCTTTAAAACAGTGAATAAAAACCCTGCCAATGTAGAATCCAAGGAAAAAATTTTTGAAAAATGAGAGCAAAATAAAGAATTTTTCAGATATACAGAAACCGAATTAGTCACCAGCAGGCTTACATTATAAGACATAGTTAAAGAAAGTTTTTTATGAAGAAGGAAAATATTAATACTAGATGCAAATATTGACCTCTACAAAGGAATTAAGAGCATCAGAAATGGTAACTGCAAAGATACAATAAACATATAAGGTTTTTTCTTATTATTCAAACATTAAGGGATATAGGACTTCTGAAATGAAATCTGTTCAAGCTATTTCTCTGCCACCTAACTGTGTTCCATGGTATCTAGAGAATACAACCTTTCCTAAAGTTTGAGAAATACATTGGGGAAAGGAGTTCTAGCATTCTTTTAGTCCACTGTACTAGATTCTTTATGCAGGCCAGAAATGATGGCAAGAAATGTTCCATTGAAAAGGCCTCTTTGAATTCAATAGAGATGATCGGATCTTGAAGTGTTAAAGGCCAAGTGGTAATACTTATTCAACAGAGACCAGATCGATGTGGTTATTGTAATTAACATCTAGGGCAAAGCAGTAATCAGAATGGTTGATCCACAGATACACTTGACATTGGCTAACTGATTAAAGTTATCCCTTTGACAAATATAAATAAACAATGAGTAGAGTTTTTACTCAGTGGGCTCATGTGGTCCCTGAACACAGTTAATGACTCTTTTCCAATTCTGGAATGCATAGTTGGAATACACAAAACAACTTGCAGAATCCAAATATTGTTTTCCTAATTAGTGTATTGAGGGCCTGTCAATACCCTGACTGTTTCCCTGATCCATTTCCTAGTAGGAAAGGACAAGGGGAAACCTTTAGAACTTCCTCTGCTTACCAAAAGTGTAAACTAAAAGCAATGCCACTTTCCTGGAGAAATTGCAGAGATTGGCGTAACCATCAAAGACCTGAAGGATTCCAAGCTGATGATTTCTACAACGTTTTAATTCAACTTACCTGTTTGGCCTATGCAGAAAAGAAATGTTCTGGAAATGATAGTGGCTTAACATTAACTTAATGGAAGTCCAACTCCAACCGATAGAGCCAATCAACAGTCTCTTCTAACTGCTATATAGCTATTGGTCCAGAAAATATTTTTCTCTTTATCTATTAGTAAAAACCACCAAAAGCAGTTTGCTTTCATCTGGAAGGGCCATCAACACATCTTTTCTATTCTATTTAGGATTGTATCAACTTTCTAACCTTCTATCTTTTTCTAGTCTGTAGGGACTTGGATCACCTCTCCATTGCAAAGAATATTACGGACCAAGGCATGACTTAGAATGGAGAGAAAGCTAGGACGATAGTGGTAGAAGGCGAGCTAGATAGATAATCAAGGGTCAGACAATGCAGCATCTTGTAACCAAGAACTTTAAGAATGTTAAGGATTTTGGTTATAGCTTAAAAACAACGGAAAGCCTTTAAATAGTTTTAATGCTTCAAGGATTGGTAACAAGAAAAAGTGGGCAGGTGAAGTAGGAGAATAGAGGTAGAGGAGACAGAAAGTCCAAATGTGATCAAACAAAGGTCAACTAGTTTGACCTTTGAATAAGAAAGTTGAATGTAGAAGAGGTTGTGGACGGAGAGCAGGATGTTTGAATTAGTGATTTTGGAAGTGGTACAATATTAGGATATAACAAGGTCTAGGGTGTTACCAAGTGAGTAGTTTGTTGGAAGTATTTACTTGAAAACATGCTAAATTTGAACCTCACTCTTCAAAGTCAATATAAAATTACAATCATAATTTTTAACCTTGGCATTGTGGTTTATACTATTAAAATAAATCCGTAGGGATATGTTTGCATGTTCATTCTCTGAATCCATTCCCATGGACTTCATTTACATATTTTCAACTGGTAACAACTGTAAAAATTTATATTTAGGGTTACTTCCTCTTGATGGCATTTAAATTTTTTTACCCATTTACCAGAATTTCCTAAGGCTGTGGTTCACAGCCTTGGCTGATCATCAGAATCACCAGGTGACCTTTTTAAATTTATAAATTCTCAGGCTACCCGCAGTTAACCTGTTCCAATGTTCTTAGGTAGGGCATGAGAATTTGTGTATTAAAAAGGTTTCCCTGGCTCACGCCTATAATCCTAGCACTCTGGGAGGCAGAGGTAGGCAGATTGTTTGAGCTCAGGAGTTCGAGACCAGCCTGAGTAAGAGCGAGACCCTGTCTCTACTAAAAAGAAAAAAAAAATAGAGATAAATTAGCTGGACAGCTAAAAATGTATAGAAAAAATTAGCCAGGCATGGTGGCACATGCCTGTAGTCCTAGCTACTCGTGAGGCTGAGGCAGGAGGATTGCTTGAGCCCAGGAGTTGGAGGTTGCTGTGAACTAGGCTGATGCCACGGCACTCTAGCCTGAGCAACAGAGTGAGATTCTGTCTCAAAAAAACAAAAATTTTCCAGGTGATTCTGACAATTGGTCAGGGATGGCAACCATTGCTCTGAATGTTGGGGAAGTATTCCTTAGTTGATCTGCCTCTGATTTCTCAATTCTTCAATGCAAATTTTGGGATCTCAAAGGAACCAAATTGAGTGCTAGAAGGGGCCACAAACTGTATATAAACAAATGGAGCCAAAATGTACATTTCTTGGAGTTAATTTGTGGATTTTGAATAATTTTAAAATATGAATACAATTCTATTATTTTACCTTCTGATTCTCTTTTAAAAAGGGACTACCTATTTCATAATTTCCCTATTATAATAGTAATACTCAGATAATAATTTTATATAACATCATTGTATTATAATTGTATGATAAACTTTACTATAAAATAGTATAATTATTTGTGATATCAGTTTCAAAGTTATCTTATTGTCTTATATTCTCTTCCATATCTGAGTTTTAAAAACTGAAAAAAAGATAACTTAGGAAGTTATTGTAGGAGGCTAGGTTAGAGATGAAGATGATGAAAACTACAAAACTAGCAACAAGGATCTAAAGAAGAGAAAAAAGTTGAAAGTGATGTATAAGCTAAGATAGAACAAAAATTGGGATTATAAGTGGCATCTTCACGTTTCTATAGGAGTTTGAAAACTAACATTCTACTACTCCGATCTTTAAGTGCCACAAAGTGGAAAGCTTTTTATTTTGGTTTAAAGACAATATATTTAATCTTATTTCAAATTATGGGATTATTCCTAACATTAACTTGTTTTTTAACCAAAAAAAAACCATCAAAGACTTAAAATCAACTTTCAAAGTTGTCATAAACCCTCTTTAACCTAAAAGAAGAATCGAAAAGCAAGTGCATTGTACCTTGGTTCCTACTTCCTATGGGAACTCTTACTAGAGTTTAAGACAAAGCCCATGGGGGAAGGGAGGAAGTGAATTTAATTATGTAAGTCAGATCAACCTGAGAGTAGCTAGATTAAAATAGTAAGAAAATTCACCAACTCCAAGTGGAGGAAATTAAACCTTTTAAAGTCCCCATGTTTAGCAATGCAGTTCAACTACAAAAGCACCGCTGTGAAGCACATACATGATCAGAGTTTGTGCTTAAGTTAAATTCATTTTGTTTTTACATTAATCTCTGCAAAATAATTATGCCTAGCAACTGATAGTTCATTCCAAATCGAAGCTTTATGTTGGCCCTCTCAGTGACGTGGAAGAATTTTTGAAGACACATGCATTAAATTTATGATTGAGATGAAATAGGGATGAATACCCAGCACTGGTTGAAAAGATAAGAGTTCAAAATAATATTCATGTAGGAAAACTTTAGGCCAAATGTAACATGAAGAAATATTACAATACAAATATAACTAAATACTGTTAACTTTGCCAGTTTTTAAAAAATCTTCAAGTGTTCAAATGTGTAAGTTCAATATAGATACTAACAGGGCTTAAGAACAGCACATGTGAAAAGTAAGTCCAGGATATAATTAACTCAGTATGGGGAAGATTGTGATGCAACTGTCTAAATGACTTCTGACATTTTGGACCACATTAGTGCAAGTGTGGTGTTCAGGAACAGGGAGATGATACATCCTCACCCTTCTCTTTGCACTAATGTTGAGGTCAGATTTGGGCATCAGAGTTTAGAAGGAGCATGAGCGAAATGTGTTGTGTCCAACAGGGAGTGAAGAAAATGGTACAAGAACGTGAATACATAATATCATTACTTAAAGAAGTAAAATGCTTGACCAGTAGAAGAGAGGGACGTTATAGCTGGTGTCAAACAGTGAAGGAACATTAGATTCCTTCTGTGTGGTTGTTCCAAGTGGCAGGACTCAGTAAGGACAACGGTTGAGAAGAACAGGTAGGCAAGTTGTGTATCCGTGCCAAAACATGTCGGGAGAAAACGCCTTAGCAAATTTCAAGTCAAGAGGGAACCTGTAAAGCTCTTTGTGGGCGATGGGAAAGCAGAGTCTTCCATAAGGCAGAAGAATGAAATTAATTAATTAATGAAATTAATTAATTAATGAAATTAAAGGCCCCAAAAGTTCTCAAATATTGGTGCCAAGCTGACAGCTGACAACATTAAAATAATCACCTGGAAAATCATTAAAAACACAAATTTTAAAACCTTTTCCAGGAGCTTCTAAGTTATTTGGCCTGGGTTCAGACATGGGAATCTGTATCTTTAAGATGCTCCTGGGTGATTGTGATGGCTAGCCATGTTTGGAGATCACCGAATCATATTATTTTTAAAGTTCTATTCCAAATCTAAACCCTATAATATCAAGTGCTTACAAAAGATTATGCTATTATTAGTCAAATGGCCTAACAAAATATTCAGTGAGGTTAAGATTTAATTTATATTTATTAATTTATCCTTAGTTGATTTATAAGAATATCCTAAAAATATGACCTAAAATAGATTTTGGAAGCATTTAGAAACAAAAACAAACACTAGTTTGTCTAGTTATTCCACTAGATGTACTAAAAAATATTGATGTTTGTTAGATATCATGGAAGTCCCAGGTCAAATATAATACCCCTTTTATTATCCTGAGAAAACACCGGCCTTTCTTGGTTTAATATAGGGATTTTCCAAAAGGGAGAAAAAGATCGTTTGTCCAGAAGTCCAGCTGTACTCTCTGATGGGCACTCATTTAAAAAACATATTTGAAAATTGCTTATGATTAAAAATTTCACAAAGCGCAAAGTCCTTTAGTCAGCATGAACATAAGCCAGTAACACTCAAGAATTGTTTCTGTGATATCTGTTATCTACTTCTGGATTCGGGTTCCACTGTGTGTACTCAAATATATGGCAGCAGGGCCTTAGAGAGCAATTTGTTTCCTTGCTGAACTGAAAGAGCAAAATAAAGGCAAAATTTGCTAGCATAAACTCTACAAAAAGTAGTATGGAGATACCTCAAAGAACTAAAAGGAGAACTACCATTTGATCCAGCAATTGCACTACTGGGTACTTACTCAAAGGAAAAAAAGACATTCTATTAATAAGACACCTGCACTCGAATGCTTATAGCAGCACAATTCACAATGGCAAAGATGTGGAAACAACCCAAGTGCCCATCAATAGGTGAGTGGATTAATAAAATGTGGCATATGTATACCATAGAGTTCCACTCAGCCATAAAAAAAATGGTGAACTGGAGGCTAAATTCAGGATACTGGGATGGAAATTTAATCTGAGATCTCTAGATTAGTATTTACTGAGATGCTGTTTATATCATCAATAGAGCATAAGAAACATAAAGAGAATCAGAAACTTAGTATACAAAGAAGATGGTGCTCTAAAGAAAGAGATTTAGATCCATAGAACATACTGTGGATTTTTAGGGGAGCTTTATGGGGAAGAAGTCATAGATCAATTTTAAGGTTAGGATAAAGGTTAGAAGAGTGCTCGAATTAGTTAGTCTATGAGGGAATATTAGGGCACATTATAAGGAGGAAAATAGAATTTTGGTTCTCCTCTCAAATTGGAAGAACCAGGTATTATAAAATAAGACTTTATAGAAATGCTATAAAACTAACATTTACCTAGTTGCCATTCAATCTTTTTGAATAGAGTCTGGAGTTGTAGTTAAGTTGGAAAAATGATGAAGTACATTTTGAATATGTTTAGTAGGATATTGTGTGAATATTAAAGTGATACATATGAAGATTTTAGAAATACATTGAAGAAATTTTAAGACCTAAGATAAATGAAAAAGAGATACATAGATCAAAGGTGTTTTTGATAAACAATTGATATGGAAGTAATTTTAAATAATAAAGTGATAAGATATAAGGTATTATTATTATAACTATAGAAAAATTATTCTTGCAGTTAGATTAAGAAGGCCACAGAATACATGTAGCTGTTATTTTAAGAAGGGTGGCTTATAGGCCTAATTTTTAAAATAAAGTTATTCAAATAATGAACATTTGTTTTAAATAGTTAAATCGAATCCTTGGCCAAATGTGAGAACACATGTATAATATAAATTTCAGGGGGTTGGTAGAAGGAATTTAATGAATAAAATATAGTTTTACCATACCATAAAACCTTTAAGAAGGATGATAATCCATGACTAGAAAACACATAAAGAAAATATAGACTGTAATTGTGTAATGACCTTATCAAAAATGAAGCAACAGTGAAATTTTTTAGAATATAGCATTAAAAAATGGACCAGAGAACATTTGACTGGGACAACAAAGTTGACTCTCAGACTATGAATTATTAATAGTTGGGGAAAGCTGTGAAAAATGACAAGATCTGGAACATGGGTTTTGTGTTGCTGTCACAAGAAAGGAATTTGTGCACGCCTAGGCCCAGTCTTGCCAAGAGGTTGTCTTCCTTCTTCATCTTCCCAGGATTCTATCACAGTCTGTGCTCAGCGGAAGTTTTGGGGTTGTCCTGATTCCACCATAAAAACCCTATGCCATTTGAACACAACTAAGGACATCCTCCTTTTAAAAGTGCTTCTCTAGGTCACAGACATCCCAAAGTTCCAAGTTTCTAAATTACCCTTTACAAGCTTCTCTTATTGGCCCCTATCTGGATTTGGGATCTCCCAGAAGCAGATTTGAGTGCAAGTTGTCTAGAGGAGAAGGGATTCCAGGAAACACTAGTCAAGGCACAGGGAAGTGAGACAGGAAAGGGAAGAAGGCTGATATAGGTGCATTATCATGCCAGTTAGGACCCCTGGAAATGACTGGCACACCACCTCACTGGACAACCCCAAAACTTCCGCTGAGCACAGACTGTGATAGAATCCTGGGAAGATGAAGAAGGAAGACAACCTCTTGGCAAGACTGGGCCTAGGCGTGCACAAATTCCTTGACTGGGACAACAAAGTTGACTCTCAGACTATGAGTTATTAATAGTTGGGGAAAGCTGTGAAAAATGACAAGATCTGGAACATGGGTTTTGTGTTGCTGTCAGAATCACAATCAGCTCTGGGGAACCCATTGAGAGAGAACCTCACTCATTACCATGTGGCAGCACCGACCCACTCATCATCTGCCCACGTGACTGAAACACCTCCTACTAAACCCCACCTCCAACGCTGGGCATCAAATTTCAACATGAGATTTGAAATGTCCAAACTATATCAGATACTACGATGTAAGGATACCATTGCCCTTGCCTATGATGATTTTTTTTTCAAAAATAAATCTTATTTCAGTGTCTAAACCCGTGGAAACGTGGTTCTTAGCTAGCAACAGAAGTGAAGAGCAGGCTGGGCGCGGTGGTTCACGCCTGTAATCCTAGCACTCTGGGAGGCCGAGGCGGGAGGATCGCTCAAGGTCAGGAGTTCGAAACCAGCTTGAGCAAGAAGAGAGACGCCGTCTCTACTAAAAATAAAAAGAAATTAATTGGCCAACTAAAAAATATATACATATACATAAAATTAGCCAGGCATGGTGGCACATGTCTGTAGTCCCAGCTACCCGGGAGGTGGAGGCAGAAGGATCACTTGAGTCCAGGAGTTTGAGGTTGCTGTGAGCTAGGCTGACGCCACGGCACTCTAGTCTGGGCAAGAGAGTGAAGACTCTGTCTCAAAAAAAAAAAAAAGAAGTGAAGAGCACAGAGCAGGTGACAGCAGAGTGGGCCAGTTGTCTTGGAGTCTCAGCTTTTAAAACCTCTGAGGAGTTACAGCCCTTTCAAGGAGCACAAAACCAAAGATCAGCAGAAGATAAACTGAACTACACTTAATATGAATGTGGAATCTCTGGGTAGATTTTTCTCAAATTAGAAGTCCCTTTGGGAAGGCTTGTTATGGAGAAGCGGTGGCCACAATGTTTTCAAAAGAAAGTGTCTGTCGGATGCTGGCAGGTTTATTTTCCACCACCGATTATAACACCTAGAGATGCCAATGCTACGGATGCTTCTGTGGTCTGTTCATTCCATCAGTATTACAACCAAAAACGCTGAGCTCCTTAATACTTCTCAAAATTCTGCAAGACTTTCTCTTCCATAATGTGTTAACGCTGGCAGAAATAGTTTATGCAGGAGTAAATACAGACACAGAATATTGAGATGAGGAAAAGGACTGAAGGCGAGTTAGCCATGAAAAAAAAGATGCTATGCTAAGAGGAAACTGTGAAATACATTATTGCATGTTGAAACTGCAAACTGACTTCGGACTCACTGGAAGCATCAGAGAAGTGAGAGAATCATGACAAAATTTACAGGCCATTGGGTTAATTTTTAACTGTCTAAGAAACCCAACAGTAAAAGGAGAGAGTGATATAATAGCAGATTAGCAATTAATGCAGTAGAAGGGATTAATAAGCAAACAAGGACAATAGTAAAACCTTTTACTAAGGCTTGAATCAAGCCTTTGTGTGATTATGCAGTTTAGCTCTGCCCTAAAGCTGCAATATTAATAGAAAGTGAAGTCGAGTCCAAGCTAGGCTTCCCAGCACTGGGTTCTTTCTGTCTGGAGGGGGCCCTGTGCTATTAATATTAATAGTAGCTATTGTGAAGTGCCACAAAGTACATCAACAACTTTTCACAACTGCTGTTAAGCTTTCAAAACCACCAGTCGAAGAAGTAGCAGTGGCTTACAAAATGATCCCTGGGGGAAAACTACATGTATAATCACTTTGAACAAGACCGCATTTTGTTACTCATGCTACTTCTCATACTAAATGTTTTGGAGAAGTACACGTGTTAGATGTAGGATGGACAATATACTGGGGAATTGTTACCTATAACTTATTATGACTGAAAACCTCCATCATGTTAAAAGATAAATGGTTGCTAAAAGAAGTAGTAAACATGCTTAGATACAATGGTCCATTAATATGTTCATGCATTATTTAACTTTGATGCATGAACTGTTTTCTAAAACTTCTAAAGGAAGATAGATTTTATTTCCTTTGATTTGCCAACAGTGGAACTTGAAATATACTGACAGTGGAACTTGAAATGGCTGTGAATGAACACTTAAAATTATATGTTTGCTGCCAAGAATTTATAGACCTTCTGGGAAGTTTACAGTTTGGGGTAGGATAGACTGTCTAAGTTTCCTATCTGTTGTAACAGCTGATTTTATATATCTTTGTTCCATATTAAATGGCATTAAAAGTGACATTGAATGTGTGTAAATGTGCTTCAGTGTATTGACTGCCTATTGTTGTGTGATTATAAATTATAGACCCTTTTTGAACTTTGACCTTTTCATCTATTTGCTATATTTCCAAATTTTAGCTATCACTGATCTACTTCTATGACAGATATATATGTGGATAGATAGATAGATAGATAGATAGATAGATAGATAGATAGATAGATATGTGAAAATAGCATAATCTCAAATTGTTTTGTATTACCCAATGACCTAGGAAGTTTAAAAAGGGACCTTTGAAACTGTCTATAAATGTTTTTATTAATATTAGATTTATTGTTACTGTTGTTTTTTTATTGCTTTTGAGTTTAGAGAAATTGCTTTTATTTTAATCTTCAAATCCTATAACCTCAAGTGAGCATACTAATTTGGAGCCCTTACAGATGTGTTAAAATTGCTTTAATAATTTTTTCAGCTGTTATGTATACATTTTTCAGCTGTTATGTATAATTTTTTCAGCTGTTATTTCCGTAATGAAGAAACTAAATTTTTCACTGGGTTAAGTTATGCTATTTTTCATATTAGTAAGTAATTTCACATCCTATTGATTTTGAAAAACTTCAAAACTACTTCATTTGATTACTCTTTGTTTCATTTCCAGTACTGAGAATGATTTTTTCTAATTCCTCCTGGTACACAATCTGAACTCCAATTTATCAAAATCATTTTGCTTCCCATTAGAAGACCAAATATTCTTGGGCTTTATAAATGCCTTTTTAAAATCCCACTTTGTCCTTCTTCTTTGTACATTTGTATAGATATTTCAATTAACTACCAATAATCTGTGTAGCTCGGCCCTGTCTTTTCTCAATCTTCGAATCTCCAGTGAAAAACTTTTTAAGCAGATACTTAATAGCTGGATAAATTGGGGAAGGGAAAGTTGTCAGGGAGACACAGAAATACAGATGATGAGACATGACTAATCCTTAATCCTGTGTCTTCTTGAAGCCAAGTATATCTGTATAAATAAGAATCTGGATAAGCCCCAAGTAAGAGGAACAAAGGAGCTCTTGAGAAGGGCTGGGGAAGTCTGGAAGGGGTGTGAAAGGACACCCTCTTCCACTACTTACTATTGCAGGCGTAGGATGCCCCAGTGACAGTCTCCGTCCCCAGTGGCATCAGGGTGATGACGTCCGGGTATTCTGCATCCCTGAAAACTGTGAGTGGTCCAGTCTTTCTTTCAGTGCCTCATAAAAAAAAAGGTTAAATACGGTAAAATATTAATATGATACGCAAACCCAAGACTTTTGCAGGAAGGGAGGTTCAAATGGCAGCAAAACCTCTGTTTGCCTTGACTTCCAAGGAATGAAAACAAATGGTGAGGGAATGCCTGCCAAGCATTAGGTGGCATGGAAAGCCCCCGTGAATGTCCCTGTCCCCACCCTCCAGTCCACCCCACAGCAGCATCACCACCTTCCATCAAGGTCTGAACTGCAAGTAGATGTTTGACCATTTTCGTGGGCGGTTCATGAATTAGCATTATGGGATAGAAGCATTCTGACGTGACTTACCAGACCGGGTGCCAGTTTTAAACTGGACACTCACTAAGATCATCGAGTGGTTTGGGAGGGTAAAGGAATGATCCCAGCCAGGATCTAGACACGGATTCTACTCATTTTGCTATTACATTAATTCTGCTTCATAAAAGGGAAAGAACGTTCCTCCTTATGTGACTCTTGAATGGACTTCTTTCACAATTTAGGGCCCAACATTCCACACTCCCTGACCCAGTGTGGAAACCCCCCAAAGGGAGCAGTTCCTCTTCTTTTTAGATTAACCAACCAGACTTTTTTTCCAGGACATTTCTAAGAATCTTTTCTTTTCTTTTTTACATATGGCTTTTATGTTGTCTGCAAGATACCCAAATGCTAAGTAATTGATGTTAGTTTAATTAGGGTGTAAAACATTACAGATGTTTTAAAATTCCATGTTAGTGTCATGACAGAAAGCTGTAACCGATTTTTAAAATATTTGAGTTGGGAAAGTTAACTCCCAGGGAGAATGCCTTTCTTCCCTTGTATTAGTAGCTCTCTGCATGTTCTCTGCCAGGCTCCTCCACCTTCTATACTTGTGTGTTCTTGGCAATACCCCAGAAGGTTCAGGCCCCAGACTCCATCAACACTGAGAACCCCAACTTGCAGACGAATTGGCCCCACGTATACAATGGTTTTGCTTTGTTCTGGAACAAGGATCCCATCCACAACCTATGCTCTAAGGGTAACTTGTGCGTGGATGTAATTCTGCCGTAAGAAAGGAGGGCTAGAAAGAAATAGTTTAGAATGACTTAATGTCAATCTCTTTTGTAATTCACCAGAAGGTAGAAAGTTCCAAAACTGATGATACTAAGGGACAGTACCATTGGATAAATCACAGATTGGGCAGCATTTTGCTGGGAGGTTCTGCGTTGGTTCATTCGGCAAACTTACCATGTCTTCTTGATCCACCTGTAGGAATGACCCCTGGTACATTTAGAATACTCATCATTACTTTTATTTTTATACTTCTCTCTATTCTTGACCACTTCCACTAATCATTTGTTAAATTAATTAGACTTTGCAAAGAACTCAACTTGACTCTTGTTTGTTTTCTATTTAGGTATTTGGTTGATTTTTCCTTTTAATGTCAGGTATCTCCTTCCTTCTACTTTCTTTGGAATTTTTTTTCCTAACCTCTTGTGATAGATGCTTTTCAGACTTCCTTCTTTTCAATATATCCATGTAAGTCTAATTAAATTTCCTTCCAAAATCTATATCCCACAAATTTTAATATGTAATTTTCCCCCTATAGTTCAGTTTGAAATATATACTAATATATGTTAATTTCTATTATGATTTTGATTTTCTTCTCTGGCCCATGTGTTATTTAGACATGTCTATCTTAATTTTCAAACATACAGGTTTTTTTAAAGTTACCTTTTAGTTACTGATTTGTATTAATAGCTTAATGACATTGAGGTCAGAGAATGTATTCTGTATGATTTCAATCTTTAATGTTTCTGAGACTTGCCTTATGATCTAGTTTATGGTCAATTTTTGTAAATTAGCCCTGTGTATCTGAAAAAAAAAAGGTGTATTCTGCATGTGTTCTATGCACCCCCTATGTCTTGCATATTAATCATGCTGTACAAATTTTCAATATATTTGCTAATTTTCTGTCTACTTATTTTATCAATTATTGACAGATAAGTTGAAATGTATCTGTGAATTTGAATTTTCATTTTGAATCTGCCTTTTTCTTCTTGTAGTTCTGTTGAACTTGCCTTAAATGCTTTGAAAATATGTTATTACATGCAAACTTAAAATCATTACATTATCTGAGTGAATTGTTCCTTAAATTCTATTTTGTCGACAATGGATATAACTACATTTCTTTCACTACTGTTTACATGATTCACTTTTTTCCATTGCTTATTTTCAAGCTTCCTGTATCTTTAGTTTTTCTTTTTTAAAAAAAATCAGTTTTATTGAGCTATAATTCACATGCCACAAAATTCATCCATTTAAAGTGTATAATTCAATGGTTTTTAGTATTTTCGCAAATATCTACAGCTATCACCACAATCAATTTCAGAACATTTGCATCACCTAAAGAAGAAACCCTGTACTCTTTAGTATCACTCTCTTATCCCCCATCATCCTCCCCTCCATTGCTAAGCAACCACTAATCTATTTCCTGTCTATATAGATTTCCCTCTTGTGGACTTTAATATGAATGGAATCATACACTGGGTGGACTTTTGTGACTGGCTTCTTTCACGTAGCATGATATTAACAAGGTTCATCCAAGTTGTAACAATTATCAGCATTTCATTCCTTTTTATGGCTGAATAATATTTAATTACATAGATATACCACACTTTGGTTATCCATCATGAGTTGACATTTAGATTATTTCCACCTTTTAGCTATTATGAATAACGCTGCTACGAACATTCACGTACAAGTCTGTGTGTGGACATAGGCTTTCATTTCTCTTGGGTATATCCCTAGGTGAGGAATTGCTGGGTTTAATTGTTTCAAGGACTACCAGATTGTTTTCCAAAGTGCCTGTACCATTTTACATTCCCACCAGTGGTGTATGAGGATTATAATTTATTATATGATTTTTTTAAATCTAGCCATCCTAGTGAGCCTTGATTTCCATTCCCAGTGGCCCAAAAGTCTATAAAAATTAAAGCTCAAATTCTCCAACAACCCTAAAATGCCCTACTGGATTTCCTCCTTTCTCTTTTCTTTTTTTTTTTTTTTTTTTGAGACAGAGTCTCGGTTTGTTGTCCAGGCTAGAGTGAGTGCCGTGGCGTCAGCCTAGCTCACAGCAACCTCACACTCCTGGGCTCGAGCGATCCTTCTGCCTCAGCCTCCCGAGTAGCTGGGACTACAGGCATGCGCCACCATGCCCGGCTAATTTTTTATATATATATATATATCAGTTGGCCAATTAATTTCTTTCTATTTATAGTAGAGACGGGGTCTCGCTCTTGCTCAGGCTGGTTTTGAACTCCTGACCTTGAGCAATCCGCCCGCCTTGGCCTCCCAAGAGCTAGGATTACAGGCGTGAGCCACCATGCCCGGCCTTTTCTCTTTTATTTTGACATAATAATTTCACTTATATATTCTTATTATATATATTTATAGAGGTAGATGCAAACACATACACACACACACACTCCAGCACTTAGAGTTGTTTTCAATGGAATGATTTGTTCAATTAACTTAAGATATAGTATTATTGAAAACAGAATTCTATTCTTTGACCAATTTTTTATTGGTATTTTTTCCTGATTGATATATACAAGGTCTTTATATATGCTGCATAATAATCTCTTTTTTAGTTATATGTGTTGTAAATACCTTATGCAATTTATAGGATTTTACTCTTCTAATAGTATCTTTTAATGAACAAAGTTCTTAGTGTTAACACAGTTGAATCCATTGATCTTTTCCTTTATCATTTGTATTTTTTATGTCTATCATAAGAAATACCTCCTTACCTCAAGGTTCTAAAAATATATTTTCCTCTACAATTTTTCATGTCTTGCCTTTGACATTTAAGCCTTCATTCATTGGGAATAGAATTAAGCCTTCATTCATTGGGAATAGCGTTATTCATAATAGCTAAAAGGTGGAAACAATCTAAATGTCAACTCATGATGGATAACCAAAGTGTGGTATATCTATGTAATTAAATATTATTCAGCCATAAAAAGGAATGAAATGCTGATAATTGTTACAACTTGGATGAACCTTGTTAATATCATGTGAGGGCAGGATCCAATTTCAGTATTTCATTATGTATAACTAATTGTCCCCAAATTATTTATTGAGTAGGCCTATTTTTCACCAGCAACCTCAGTTCCACTTATGCCATAAATCTAGTTTCTGTATGAGGTCATTCTGTTTTTTCTCACTAATTTATTTATCTACCCATTTGCCAATACCACACTGTCCTAAATATTAAGAATTTATGTCTTGATACCAAAGAGAACAGATATCACCAAGTGTCACTTTGACTGTTATTGTCCTTTTGATCTTCTTAAATATTTTAGAATAACATTGTTGGGTGCCTTGAAAAATGTTAAATTCTGACTAAAATTGCATTGAATGTATATATCAGCTTGTAGAGAACTGGTATATTTTTTAAATTGAGTCTTCCTATCCACGAATGTGTTTATTTATTCATTTATTTAGATCATATTTAACTCATCTGAATAATATTTTATGATTTTCTCCATAAAGGTTCACATATTTTTGTTAGATTTATTCCTATTATGCATTTCCAGTAAGCATCCCGTCTTCTCCAGATTTAAAACGAACCTAGTTTAAAATAAAACACTTCTAATATTTTACCATAATTGCCGTAGAAGTTTTGCAAATACATTTATCAGGCTAAGGAAGTGTCTTTCTATTTCTTTTTAGTTAAGAGGGTTTTAAAAAATCTGTTAAATTATATGAAATATTTTGTGAGTTTATCTTTGCGGTTGGTTTTTTTTTTTTTTTTTTTGCGGTTGGTTTTAATTGGTGAAAAACCTGGTGGTCTGCATCAAGGATGCATGCTCTGAAAAGGAATATTATTTCCTCCAGTCAGAAGCCAGAGGACTGCAATAGCTCCCTTCCAGGTTACCAAGCTCAATTCAAGAATTTTAGGTCAAATCACTTACCTGACAAAATTCCCTACACACAAAGCTTAGTCTCCCAATTATAGTAAAGAATGACATTTGCAACAGGGCAAACTTTCTTAGTGTACACCTCTAAATCACTGCTCCAATTTCAGTTCCCATTTAGATCTTTTTATTGTCCCCATTGGCACCAGCATATATGTATTCTGGATTTTGCTTATTATAAAGGGCTACAAAATCCTTCCAGTGCATACCTGATGTCTTAAGTGTAGTACACGGTGATATAACCCTGTGTAGAATCTCCATTCCTCATGAAATCTGTGTATTTATTTATTCAAAAAATTTCTATTGAATATCTACCATGTGCCAGGCAATATTCATGAAGTAGGGAGGTTTGGACATAGAAAAACAAACAGACCAAAAAAAAAAAAAATACATACTTCTTCATGGGTCTTACATTATAGAAAGAGACAAACATGGAAAGGATCATTGTAAAAATGTCTAATGTGTTCAATAGAGCTAAGTACTAAGAGAAGGAGAATAGGCTAAAGAAGGGGATGTGAATGAGAAGGTAGGTAGAAATATAAGAGGATGTCCAGGGATGATCTCACTGTCTTTGAGGAAAGACTAAAGAAAAGAGGGGGCTGTCTAGTGGGAGAGTTAGGAGAACATCATTCTGGGCAGAGAAAATACAACATTCGGAGGGCAAAAGACCCCATTCGGAGCTTGAAGGGTGCATTCTAGAACAGCAGAGGCCATTGTGGCCAGAAGGGGGAAGAGAAAAGTAGCGGAAGACAAACTGAGAGGTTAAAGGAAAGCAGAGCATATGGTACTGACTAGGTCATACTTACGATGTTGGTTTTTACTTTGAATGAAATAGGAAAATTATTGGAGGGTTTGAGGCAGAAAGGAGTGATTTTTTTTTTTCTTTTCAACCAACGTTTAAACAGAATCACTGTAAGAGGACTTGAGTTTCAGTGGTAGTGAATGGTGTTTATTTGTAAAGGAATATATTTAGAAAATCCAGGAAAGAACACAAGAACATGCACCAAGTGTATCATGACTCTAACTGTAAAATAAATGAAATGTTACAAGTGCAAAAAGAAAACATAGATGAATTATTCTATAATCTGGGTATACATAAAGACCTTTTAACTATGAATCCTAATCCAGATGCAATAAAACAAAAGATTGATCAACTTAACTGCACAAAAACACAAAATGTTTACAAGGCAAAACAGCACCGTAAACAAAGTGAAAAGACAACTGACAAAATGAAAGAAAATATTTGCAAAATACATGACAGATAAAGGACTAATACTCCTAATGTATATTTTAAAAAGGTCTTAAAATTTGAGGGAGAAAAAGGCAAAAATGCATGATAAAAAATGGACACAAATATGAACAGAGAGCTCACAAAAGAATAAAATAGCTATTAAACCCACGAAGATATGTTCAAGCTCATTCATAATATGATAAATGCAAATTAAAACTACACTGAGATACAATTTCTCATTTATCAGATTGGCTAAAATTTAAAAGCATGATGACAACACATTACGTTAACGAGACTCTGGGGAAACAGGTGTTCTCATACCTTCCTGGGAGGAATGTAAGTTGGCACAACTGTTATTCAGGGAATTTGGCAATATCTAAAATAACTACATATGTGTTTATCATTTGTCCCAGAAATCCCACGTCCCTTACAACAGTAGGAAAACAAATACGTGCAAGGTTATTCTTTGCAGCATTAAAAACAATCTAAATGTCCACACATGGGGAAATGGTTGAATAAACTATGGTATGTCCACACAATGAAGTAGCTGTAGAAAAGAATGAGTGATATGAGTGATCTCTCTGGACCCATATGGAGTGAATTCCAGCGTATCCCTTAAGTGTAAAAAGCAAACTATAAAATGTTTTCTTTTGTATAATAAAAAAGAAGAAATAAGACAGATGTGTTGTCTGCTCATTTGGACAAAAGTAAAGACAGATAAACCAGAAACTACAGAAACTGAATACTTACAGGGGGTGTGTGGGAAGAAAAACAATGAGAGAAGTAATATTTCCTTGGTTATATCTTTTTATATAGCTCTGACATTCAGAACTACATTAATGTTTCATCTATGCAAAAAAAATCAAAATGAGTAGAAAAAATAAAATAGAATACGCAAAGAAATTAATCTAATTGTATTTCAAATGAATAACAATCATACTGAAGAGAGGGGATAATTAATCTCAGTAACTTTTTTTTTTTGGAGACAAAATCTAGCTCTGCTGCCCGGGCTAGAGTGTCGTGGCATCAGCCTAGCTCACAACAACTTCAAACTGTTGGGCTCAAGCAATCCTTCTGCCTCAGCCTCCAAAGTAGCTGGGACAACAGGCCTGTACCACCATGCCTGGCTAATATTTTCTATATATTTTTAGTTGTCCAGCTAATTTCTTTCTATTTTTAGTAGAGATGGGGTTCTCACTCTTGCTCAGGCTGGTCTTGAACTCCTGACCTCAAGTGATCCTCCTGCCTCAGCCTCCCAGAGTGCTAGGATTACAGGCGTGAGCCACCACACCTGGCCAATCTCAGTAACTTTTGAACACAGCAATATTGTTTTTATACTTCCAGGCTATAAATAAAATAAAATTTTTAAAAATAGTAGGTTTGATTTCCACCATGGTATGGAGTTAGCCATTTTAAAGTTCTTTCTGTGTACTCTAGGATTGAGTAAATAAGTAAGTGTATTGTGGAACCAGGTGTCTCATTGTTGAAGAAGGGACTGAAACATCTGGAAAGAGGGAACCGTAGAATGAAATCCATGGTAATGGACTAGAATTGGAAGATCTGATATAAATTTAAGACTGAGATATAAATGTAGGCAGAAACAGGGTTAAATAGACATAGGAATGGATATCCATACAAATATTTCCTTGCTCTGTCTGATGACAGGGCATAGAAGCAATGATACTCCAATTACGATAGACACACAGCATCCAAATATTGGTTTCTAAATACCATTTTCTACTAAAAAGAGCCAGCATTCCTTGGAGCAATGGCACATTCCATTTGCTGGGTCTGAAGAAGCACAAGGTGAGTCTGGAGCATTTTTTTTTCCTTTTGCCCTAAAGTAAGGAAATGCTCAAAGAATAAGAACAGATCAAAATGACAAGAGCTCCCATTGGCCAAATCAAGGACAATGTGAGCATCAAAATAAATCAAGAAAGCAACAGATTATGACCCACTGAATAAATAAATACAATTCGTATTGATATAGACAATAAGTCCATGCTGACATAGACAAATAAATGAATAAATAACTATACAAGAAGAGAAAGCCTCTTCTTTACATCAGAATGCCAACTAATGAACAGAGAAGTAATGACTAAATTAGAAAAAATACCACTTGACAACTAACATAGTAATAATTGATTTATGCAAGAATCATCAGTGTATGCTGAAATTAATGGATAAAAATTTGATGAAAAATTATGAATTTACATGAAGTATCTCCCCAGAAGATACTTATTAATTACAAAGGGGAAATATTAACTTTCATTCTAGAAACCTGGCTGACACCACCTTAAATAAGTGTCAAAATTATCACCACCATTAATAGGACAAATAGATAACATGTACTTCCTGATAAGGACACAATGCCCTCTGGTATTCCTGCCAAAAAATTAGATTCAGTAATCTGAACATAATCATGAAGAAATTATAGACAAACTCAAATTGAGGGATGAGGGAGGCTCAAACTCAAATTGAGCCTCCAGAATGGCCCCCAGCGATCTCTGCCTCCCGGTGTTTCCATCCACCTACAATGCCCTCCACCCTGAAGAGTAAAAGAGTGGAGGGCATTGCAGGTGGATGGAAACAGGAGGTAAAAGAGTGTGATTTCTGAGGATAAGTCATAAAGGACATTGTGGTTTCTGCCTTTCTTGTTCTGGGAAGAGTTAGCTACCATGTCATGAGGACACAGCATTCAAGCCACCAACCCAGTGGCAAGGTCCACAGGGCAAAGAAATAAGGCATCTGGCCAACAGCCAGGTGAGTGAGCCATCTTAGGTGTGGATCCTGCAGTCCCAGTTAACTCTTCAGATCACTATAGCTCCCGCTCACTTCTGCAATGCAATCTCTTGAGAGATTCCAAGCCAGAAACAACTAAGCGACACACAGAAATTATGGGAGATAATGTGTATTCTTGCTTTAAGGCACTAAGCTTATGGTAGTTTGTTTCTATGCAATAGATAATGAATTTAAAAGTCATTCTGCAGAAATAATTGCTGTATGTTCTTCAAAAAAATGTCAAGGGCAGGAAAGACAAAAAAAAAAAAGACTGAGAACATTTTTCCAGATTAAAGAAGAAAAAAATGTAGGATGGTCAAATGCAACAAAGGATCCAGGAATGATTCTGGAAATAAAAAAAAAGGTAAGTTGCTGCTGTTTTTTTTGTTTTGTTTTGTTTTGTTTTTTGCTATAATGAAGATTATTGAGATGATTGTTGAAATTTGAATGCAGCCGGTAGCTTATAAAATACCATTCTATCAATGTTAATTTCTTATTTTTCATCATTGTACTGTACTTACGGAAGAGAATGTGCTTGTTTTTAGGAAATACACACTGAAGTATTTAGAGGAGAGGCAAATGCCTGTAAATTATTTCAAACAGTCCAAAGTAATAATTATATAATCATATATATGTATATATATATATATATATCTAGAGAGAAGAGAGAAGGAATGGCAAAGACAATATAGTAAAATGTTAACGTTTAGAGAAACAGGGTGACAGGTATTGGGAATTCCTTGTACTATTCTTGAAACTTTTCTGTAGAAATTACTTCAAAATAAAAAGAACTTAATAGTGGAGGTGGCTGCTGTTTCTAAATTTCCTAAGTGAACAAACTTTTTTTCAAACTGGGGGGGGGTTGAATCCATTAATAGGTTTCGAAATGAGTTTAGTGGATCCAGACTAGAATTTTATTTAAAGGCTAGGATAGCACAGTATAATAACAGCATGGCATGGTATGGGCGGAGCACAGAAGGCAAGCACTGCAGATTAGTAAGTAGGTGAGTACTACTTTGTGCAAATTTTGTTCTAGAAAGAAAAAAAAAAAAGTGGGTGTAGAGGGTTGTGCGGTCAAAAAAGTTGGAAAGCCACCGCACTGAGGGGCCAGTCTGAGCCAAAGGCCGGCTGCAGTCCCTGCGCCCGCCCCTGGTGCCGGGCCGCCCCTCCCGCCTCTTCCCTGCTCACGGGCGGGCCACCTGCAGGCGTGCGCGCAGCCCTGGCGCGTGCCGCGCGACACTATTTAAGGGCCCGCCTGCCCCGGCTCGCGGCTGCTGCCGCTCCGGCCCGTCCCCTCGGAGCCGCCGGAGGCTCGCGGGTCTCGGAACGCATCCCGCCGCGGGGGCTGCCGCCCTGGCATGGGCGCCGCGGGCCTGTTCTGGGTTTTCTGGGCTGTTGTCGCGCCAGGCGTCCTCGGTGAGCTGGGAGGGGGAGTACGGCGGTAGGGGCGCGCGTGGGGCAGGGAAGGGTTTCTACCCAGAAAGCGGGGGCAGTGTTGCTGGACGCTCGCCTGTCTGCCCCCGCTGGCATGGGGGACCCCTGCAGTCTCCTGGTCCTGAATTGTCCCCACCGGCTCCTGCGGGAGCCGGGACCTCCAGGACTGGAGTCTGCGCCACGGAGGGGCGCTCTCTGGTACGCCGGGTGTGGCGCATGGCGCGCTCCCCGCCCCCGGGATTCAGCAGGTGCTCCTTGCCCTCTGACCCGGAGCTCGGCGGGCGCCCCCGCCGGTCACCCACCCGACACCCACCCGGGCGGTGCACGGGGTCGCCGCGCGCTCCGCTGGGCGCAGGGGTCCGTGCACACGCTGAGCGCCGCTTCTGCCCGCCAAAAGCAGCGCAGCCTCCACTCCCTGCCCTAAGGAAGAGTCGCATCTGGTTCCCAAGCATAGTTCTCTGATTCTCTGAACTGTGATGTGATATTGGTAAAGAGATCCTAAATGTCAAACATCTGTACTTAGTTGTTAAAGTTGATACATGAATTAAAACTATAATTTCCGTCGTGCTATTTACTTTCTGCAACGACGTGGGCTTCCAGAAGGTCTCATTCAACGTTTATTATAACATTTTTTTTCTCCCCAAATTGGCTTGATTTTAAAGTATTATAATTTGTTAAGAGCAGCGTCTCTTGGCTATAGGATAGGTCTAACTTTCGAATTGTCTCCAGGGTACAACGAGGTCCTAGTTCATAAGATGTTTGCCGCATGCAGACCTCAGCTACTGGGTGACTTTTTGGGCAAGTCATTTAGCTACCTGGACCTCAGTTTCTTCCTCTGCAAAATGAAGCTGGTGATAAATTGTCCGGTCACATCTCGAGTTGTTCTGAATATTATATGAAACTAGGCAAATGGAAGTTAGATGTTAGCTGTCACTACGAAGTATCAGTCATAAGCCTTATAATAAGTATGCACCTGTTTTTATACAGCCAGCATTTAAGCGACCACCCCCAGCTTGTTAAGGGGACTGGGATATTGCATATATTGGTTTATTACAACGTACTCTGTCTGCTTTCCTGACATTTAACTGTCTCCTGACCCTTAAGTACACTTTTCTCAAAACTATTGTATTCCACTCTTTCTTTTTTCTACATATTCTTCATTCCCTTTGAACAAATGCCCATTCACAACTTTCTCTAACACCTCCATGGGGTACAGTCCCAGACCTGCTTCTCACCTGTTTCTAAATTTCAGAGAGGATGTTATCAATTCAAAATCAAATTCTTCACCAGTCCTGCCCATTCATCAGCCCCTCCAAGTATGCACCCAATACCAGAGCAGGGTGGTCACTTAACTCCAAATACCAAGTCTATCTGTCAACCCTTAAAGCTACTTCTGTTATCTTTTTATCATTCTTATATCAATATTCTAATTCCAAGCATTGTAATTACTTGGGTAACAATGTCCTCTTAAAGCTACTTCTGTTATCTTTTTATCATTCTTATATCAATATTCTAATTCCAAGCATTGTAATTACTTGGGTAACAATGTCCTCTCTTCCCGGTCCCTCTGCTGCCAGTCTCTTTAACTTTTCCAATCATGGAAACCAAAATTTTAAAAATATGTGTATTTTAATTGTTCTACTTCCTGGCTCAAAAATTTAAAAGGGCTCCCTCCTACCCGTGGGAGAAAATCTAATCTCTTCACCTGCCTCAGCCCTTTGGTCTTCACCTGCGCATGTGTCCTGACTCTCCATCATGATCATGTGTGTGTGGCTTACCCTCTTGCTCACATGTCACCGTTGCTTGTGCCTTACCACAGCGGTCCCCAACCTTTTCGGCACCAGGGACTGGTTTCATGGAAGACAATTTTTCCACGGACTGCGGATGGGGGATGGGGCATCATGGGGGGTGTGGTGCTGGGCTGTTTCCTAACAGGCCACAGACCAGTGACGGGCTGTGACCTGGGGGTTCGGGACCGCAGCCTTGCCACTCCCCCCTGCTGACTTTGACTGTCACTGTGTAGCTAGCGCCACAGATCATCTCTGGGCTCCCTGCCAGTTCCTACACTTCCATGTGCTTAAGAAACTCTTAAGGTGACTATTTAAAATGTGGGTTCCTGGGTTCCACCTCACCCTCCAGAGATCAATAGGTTTGGAGTATGGCCCAGGAAGGTGAGGTTTAACAAGCACTCTAGAAGATTCTGAAGCAAGTGTTTATAGGGCATGCTGCTAAGCAAAGGCAATGGAAAACACATTTGCTTCTTAGTGTTTTCCTACCTTTTTCCTTTGGTCTATTTGCATAAGAGATTCAAATTTCCCAGACTCTTAGATTTCACTCAAGCCTTCACTGGCAACCTAAACTCACCCTACACTAAGAACGTGAAATAAGAATTCTCCCATTTTCCAATCAGCTGATACAGAAACCTGTCTCCATCTTGGATCAGATCATGCTCTCCCTGCTTAAAACCTGCTAGACCTTCCCATCACACTAGAATGAAACACATGCCCCTTATTCTTTACTCTGAGGCCTCTGCCTCTCTCTGAAAATCTCTATACCCCGCCTACTCCCTCTGCCCCAGCCCCAGAGGCCTTCCCTTTAGTCCTTGAGCACAGATATGCGTGCCTGGCCTTCACACCAGCTGTCCGCTCTATTGAAATGCTCACGCTACAGGTCATCCCTTGCCTGGCTCCTTCCTGACCTTCAAGGCTCAGCCCACTGTTGCTCTTCTCTGACTCTGGTCTGAAGTAGCCCCTACACCAGGACACCCTCTGATACATAACCACATTCTGTTCCGTACAGACCACTATCACCATCTGAAATTGCTGTGAGGGTGTGAGGGCTTCTCCGTTTTTCTGTCCCTCTTATCCTTCTCAGCAAACCTTCTTGACTGCTTGCTCCTATTTCTTTATCTCCTTGCCCGCTGTATGCAGGCTCCTTTCCCACTATTCTCCTGAAGCTGCCTTTGGCAAGGTCATTCCTAACCTTCATGCTGACAAATCCAATGGTCATTTTCCTATCCTGATCTTTCCCAGTTTTTCAGCATAAGCTGACTACTTCAGTTTTCATTCTCATTGTCCAAAACAGGATGGAACTCCAACCTGTTTTTTCTGTACCTCTCTGATTACTCTTAGTCTCTTTTGCTCTATCTCTAAAATATTAGAGGGTCTTGGGGTTCAGTCGTGCACCTGTTCCCTCTATTTTCATATCTTCTTCCTGAAAGATCTCATCCAATCCCACGGCTGTGATTGCTATTTATGTATTGATGACTCACATTGATTATCTGTTGTTTGGTTTGTTTTCATAGTATTAGTGATTCCATTTTTGGTTCTGATAACTTTCACATCATCATTCAAAACTTGCTTATCGCCGGGCGCGGTGGCTCATGCCTGTAATCCTAGCTCTCTGGGAGGCCGAGGCGGGCAGATTGCTCGAGGTCAGGAGTTCGAAACCAGCCTGAGCAAGAGCGAGACCCCGTCTCTACTATAAATAGAAAGAAATTAATTGGCCAACTAATACATATAGAAAAAATTAGCCGGGCATGGTGGCGCATGCCTGTAGTCCCAGCTACTTGGGAGGCTGAGGCAGAAGGATTGCTTGAGCCAGGAGTTTGAGGCTGCTGTGAGCTAGGCTGACGCCATGGCACTCACTCTAGCCTAGGCAACAAAGTGAGACTCTGTCTCAAAAAAAAAAAAAAAACACAAACAAAAAAAACACTTGCTTATCAAATGGCCAGGAAATCCAGTATTAAGGTATTTGATTATATTAATTCTCATCTCAATGATCATTTTCCTCCCATCTGTTTTCGGATCAAACTTTCAGTCTTATTTTTATTATCCTATATATTGTTTTCCATTCATTTCTAATGGATTTCCAAGCCATTCCAGGTAAAATCCCTGGGGCCCAAATAAAGAGTTAAATATATCCCTGTTCATTCAACTCCCAAACTGCTTTGCCCAGTTAGTTTTTAACATGGTATGAGGAATGTGTGTGTGAATGTCTTGTCACCATCTTCTATTTTAGATGCAGTCATGATCTCTGATTTTAATGACTGATTACAGAAAGACGTGAAGAAGGTTCAGTGACCTGCAAATAAAATGCATATTACTTAATGGTTCATGGACTAACCTTCCCTTTTCTGGTATGGAAGAGAAACTGATCTCTGAAAATTCTCTTGTAACCTGGGAGTTTTGGCAATTTCATTATTAGTGAGCATTAGTGCCCCCAAAGAGAGAGTCCCCCAGTCTCCTTATTAGGCATGAGACTTTCCCATCATTTCTCATCTAGAAAGTGTGCTTCTCATCTCATTGCACATGGGAAGTCGTGCTATGAAGCACCCTTTGGCTTTTGCTGTTTCCAGACATTGGTTCCATCTTAGTTTCTATCATTGCTACCAATTGCATCTTATAAATTTAAACTGGTTTTCCAGCTTGTGGAGGATAATTTGGCATTGTCCATATTTACACTCAATAATTACAGTTGAAATCACTTGATGAGCGTAACTGGTACAAGTGTTGTCAGGTCATGAAGTTTGTCTTCCTTGAGGTCAAACCCTGATATTCCCTAGAGAGTCTTGCTGCCTTACACCCTGTAAGCACTTGGAGACATACTTGTGGGTGTTAATGGAGGACACTAAAGGAGTTGAGGAAATAAATACAAGGGGACCTACCGGTGACATCTGAGTGCCAACAGTGATGGCTAGTTTCATAACCAATGTGTGTGGTCTCTCCACTGGAGCTCTATGCATGCCTTTGTGTCAGTTAGTCCATGTTTATTCTTTGACTTTCACCTGTACCAGTCTCAGTCTTGTTTGAAAAAGAAGAAGATTTATAAATTTGATATTTATATACAGGGCTATTCTGGGAGGCCTACACAGGGAGGCACTTCTTTGCCTTGACTACCATCTGATCTGGAAAAAGAATTAGCTTCTTGTTCTCTGCATATAAATCTCTGCATTGAAACTTGAGCGCTCTCTCTCTCTCTCTCTCATATAGAAAAATGGCTTTTCCGGGTCCATCCTCAAGTATGTGGTTGTTAGCTATCTCTTGGGATAACAGTATCATTATTTTAAGTCACAGGGAACTGTCTTGAGATGACTAGTTCCTTTTATCTAGTGACCATCAGAAAGTATTTACGAAGCTCTCTTTGGGGACGTATTCCTGTACTAGACAGATAGAATAAAATAGTGAAAAATAATGAATAAACATATTTTCTTCTTTCTAGGCCCTAAAGGTTTAATGGCTAAGATAGTTATGTAAATTAATTTAAATAATTTGAAAGGATCATACGTGTGCTGGGCTTTTACAAGATCTCTGGTGTACTTTAGTTTCCTATGCTATCCCAGAAAATATTTCATTTATAAGATTTTTTACTTATAAAGTTCTAGTTTGTACTTATAAAAACTAGTTTTTTTGCTCCAAACCCACCAAATGGTATACATTAATTATATACAGGTTTTTGTATAACAATTATACCTCAATAAAGCTGGGAAAAAAATATTAACATCCGCTCCTACAAAAAAACCCCAAACCAAAAACCAAATCAAAACCCATGTGCTCATCCTTTCCTACTTACCCCAGGCTCTGACTCCACTTCTAAGCAAACAAACAAAAACCACTGGTTTTTACTTATAAAGTTGTAAGAAGATGGAACAATTCCAGGGTCTTTTTGAAATTTGTGAAGAGTGATTGTCTTCAGCTCTTCCTCTAAAGTCTATGCGAAAAAAATTCTTTGAACCTCTGAGCTTATTTCTCTGTATATTCTCCCATACTGCAACGATCTGTGTTTTAGTCCCAGATAATATCGCCCCATTTTAGACTTCTTTTATAAAGATGAAAGTTGGCAGGATACTTGGTGACAAAACAAGAGCAGAGGAGAAGTCTTAGCCCCTTCTAGTTTTGGTATTCCTGTGGTCTTTGTCTCTGGGTCAGTATAAGTTCCTGCCAAGGTATTGTTTGGCCAAGCCTAAAATTCAGAGTGATTAAGTCTGAGTTTGCTGTTGGGCCACCTTGGGAATACAGATGCCTTCTTGGGTATATCACGAGGTCATTCTTTATTACCTGCCTGGAGACTTCCAAGTGATCAGAGGCCACAGAGGTTCTACAAACATGAGTATTTTTGTAAAAGAGGCATCTTTGGGTCTATCATTGTGTCTGAATGGGACAACCCATTATTCTCAAGATAAAAGTGCAGTAGTAAATCAGTATGCCATCTCACGTGAAGGGGGCTCCCGGGTTCTCCATGTTTCCTTTTACTCCTAAGGATATTGAATTTGGGGGGAGGGGTTAAGTCATCACAGCTAACGAAACCTTTTTATCCTATAATCTCTATGACTTTGCATTATGGTCTCTATACTGTGTTACAGTGAGGTTAGAAGTTAGTATACAAGGACTATTAATATTACCTCATTCTTCCCCCATTCAATTCAAAAAAATATTTTTATCTAACTACTAGGTATGAAGCACTAGACCAGACGATGGGGCTTGGGAAGGACATAAAAATTAATCTCTGCCTTTGAGAAACTCCTACACTGGTTGTAAAGACTGACTCTTAAACATATAGTGCACTATGATGTGATTTCTTTTATTTAAAAAGTGCTATGAGATCATAGAGAAGTAAATAATAATGCTAGCTAGAGAATTAGGGAAATTCTGGGGGGGAAGGAAACAGCATTTGCAAAAGCCTAAGCTTTTCACACCATAACAACATGATGTCTTTGGAAAATAGAAAAAAAAATGAATGTGGTTGGAGTGTATGGTACATGGTGAAGAATGGCAGTTGATTAAGTAGATTGGAGCTTAATTGTGAAAGGCCTTGCATTTTTTCCTATAAACAATGGTGAGTCATTGCAAGTTTTTAAATGTGCAGAGTGGTATGACTACATTTGTGCTTTAGAAAGATAATATGCACAGCAGAATAAAAGACATACCAGCCAAAGGGAGAACAAAGTTAAAAAGGTAAATGATGTTACTCAGTGATCCAATGGAAGACTACAGCAGCAGCAAAATAATTGGTCTGGAGAGAGATTTCTGTAGTCCAGTCCCTAAAATTTGGTGACTAATTGAATGAAGGGGAGGGGGTCGAGGATGAGATACAGAAAGGAAATGATGACCGTGAAGATATTTAAGCCAGGAGACTTGGTAAATGATGCCACCAACTAACAGAATAGATATAAAAAGGGGAAATGGAGATTATAAGTTATAATTGACCACAATAAAGTTTGCATCTATGCTCAGAAATATAGACTGTGTGCTTTACTTTTATTTTTATTTATTAGTTTATTTTTTTGAGACAGAGTCTTGCTGTGTCACCCTGGTACAGTGCAATGGCATCATCATAGCTCACTGCAACCTCCGACTCCTGGGCTCATGCAATCCTCTTGCCTCAGCCTCCTGACTAGGTGGGACTACAGGTGCCTGCCAAGATGCCCAGCTAATTTTTCTATTTTTAGTAGAGATGGGGTCTTGCTCTTGCTCAGACTGGTCTCAAACTCCTGACTCCAAGCCATCCTCCCACCTTGGCCTCCCAAAACGCTAGGATTATAGGCGTAACCCACCAAATCCAACCTCTAGACTGTGTGCTTTAAACAAACAGTGTTCTGGGATTGAAGGATCTTTTGGAATGTGTAAGTTTTGTAAATGTCAAGAATTTCTTTATGTAAACATAAGTAAGCCCATCAGCAAATCCAGTCAGGCTGGGATTTAATATAAAACATAGAAAGTCTTCCAAATCCTAGCCCAAAATCCTGTTTTGTTTTCCTTTGTAGGTAAATCATGTATGAGTTGTGGAGAACTTCTCTGCAGCTCTGTGCTTACACCTGTGGATATTGCATTTGCGTCAGCAATTACATATTCTTATAAAAAAGGATGACTTGACACATGTCTCCAGGGTACATGGATACTAGAACAGTGGTTCCAACCAGAAACCAGAGACCTGAGTAGTTGCCACCTACTTTTAAAACCAGATAAACTAAAAGGAGTCTCCTTCTTAATCTGCTCCAGAGACAACTCTTCGGGATTTCCTACCAGAGAGAATCCCTAGAAGAGAAGGAAGTTTGGGCTACTCGCTTCCAATTTTAAATCTCCGGTGTTACCAGGAGGTCCAATTTCATTTGGCTTTAAACTGGCAAATCTTTTGTGTGAATAATCTATTACCACTATTTGCCTTTCTTTTCTTTGCCATTCTTTCAGTGGAGAAAGAACTAGGCTTTCCCAAAATGTAAGTCTAGCTGAGAGATGGTCACTCATCTCTTTGTCTTTAGATATTGACTCATTGTCATTAGATATTGACTCTCAGACAATATTGTAACCTGGGATAAGGACATGCCTTTTTGTGAATGTGAGTAAAACAATCTCTTTATTGCACCCTATTTAATTCCTATTGTCCCTTTCTAGAGGGAAACTGGGCACCTACACATGAAAATGAGTACCCAGGAGGGTTGTACGTGGTTTGAGTAATTCTAGACACAGAGCTGTGATTTGTTTATCTTCCTCATGGTCCCCACTTCTATGATATTTTCCTTTGACTACTGTCCTTTGATAAGTTTTTTCATAGTGAATAAACGCTTACATCTAAAATATACCATGTTCAAACATTATTCTAGGTATTGTTGTGGAAAAAAAAAAAAAGAAAAAAAAAAAGTAAAATATACCATGAGATTACACACAGCCAACTTAATTCCATCCAAAAAGTAGGACATGCTGGGTGCCTCCCATAAAAGTTTATTTGTAGTCTGGGGTGGGACACGTGACCAGCTCATAGCTTTTTCAGTTTTCATCAGCCAGTTCCATGTATCTTCCTACCTTGACACTTCTTATGTAGAATCAACTTTGAGACCAGGATACAGGATTTCATCAATATGGGTCAATTGTAGACTAAGTTGAAGTTTGGTTTACAAGAGTGAAGACGAAATTCTCAGAAAGTATAATATTTAAATGCCTTCTCTATTTCCCCACCTACCCTCCAAAGAGCCATTCCTTGTAATCTCCCCCAGCCATCTCCAATGGGGACTTTTACAGCAGTGGTAGAGAGAGTTTTTACTCTGGACTGGTGGTGACTGATCAGTGCCATGTTGGACAGAACAGGGAAAGGTTGCTTGACTTCTTGGGTAAGAAGTCAACATATTGCACCAGCAAAGACCAACAAGGGCATCTGGAGCAGCCTCTTGCCAACTGCCACGCCTCTCCCCCCCAACCCCTCCCCCCCCCCCCCCCCCCGCCCCACCGCCAGTGTGTTCCTTTTTCAAATACCCAACTCCAGAAGTTGCAAATGGAATTGTAGAATCTGGATTATGTTCATTTTTTTTTTTAAAAGTGACACAGTGATGTTTAAACATAAGCCTGGCCTTACCATGGGAAGCAGCAGTGTAGTACGGTGCCAACCAAACAGCAAATGGAAACTTCCACTGCCAAAGTGCTTCAGGGGTGAGTGGGCTGAAACTTTGGGATCTAGAAATAAAATGAGGTTTTGGAGGAAAAGATGCATGGTACCTATGGGAAGAGGAGGAGGAGAAGATAGTGTATATGGTTGGGTTTCCTGGTTAAAGAATTTAAAGTAAACTTTGAAAGTAATGTCTGAATGTTGGAGAGGTAGGAAATTTATTGTATTCTGGAACAGTGCTATATCCATATTAATGTAGGGGAAATTAAAGGAACTTTTTTTTAAAAAAAGCCAGTAATTATAGACTTTTTTCATACATATATATTGTATTTTACTGAAATGAGAATAAAATGAATTCTCAATCCCATTGGCCATGCCAATGGGGGGAAATGGCTGAGATCAGAATTTGATTCAAAATACTATAGACATTATACATTTTCATATTGTAAGATGAAGCTTTTATTAAGCAATCAGGTTGAGTACCCACCTCTCATTCTCTCCTTCTCCTCTACTCTTATCGAGAAGTCTCTGACTTTCTTGGGAAACCCTTCAAAAAAAGCTCAGAAAACCTCATCAACCTTGTTTTGAAAGCAGGAAGGAAGAGACAGATTTTTGTGGTGAAAATGTGTCACAGAAGCTTGGTCCCCTTGGCTATAACTGTTGGTGAGAAGATATCTCAGACTCTTTGGGTTTAATGAAATGGAAAATGACAAGTGGGTGTAAAGTTTCCTGGCACAGATCAAGATGGGGAAAGTGGATAATTGCATGGTCACTGCACTTCTGGAAAAAAAAAAAAATCATGCGTGTTAGTTGCACTCCATCTCAAAGGAATCTCTGCCTTACACTTAGGAGAGTTGACGTGAGCATCTCGCCCCACCCTTACCTAGTCAGTCTAAGCTGACTGTAGGCTGTAAAGAAGAAAGTTCGTGTTTCGGAAGTAAAACGCCTTTTGGACTTGTTCTTTTCTCAGGGAGGCTACCACCTCACATGCCTACCATGGTGATTATGACAAAAGGGGTAAGGAAGGCGTCTAACTGGACAGGAGGCACCCTACAGCCGGGAGCCTGGCTACACATCCATTGGAACTAACCCTGCCCAGTGTATATCCTTGGGAACTTGGAGCAGTGCAGCCACCAAATGTGAAGGTGCCTATAGCTCTACTTCACCTAAAGGAGACTCAACTGTTTCCCGACTCTTTATGTGCCGACCTTATCTCTTTTTTCCTAGTGAAATCCTGTGATGCCATTCCAAACCCAATCGTCCATGCATGGCACGTAGATCTTCCTCCTGATCTTCAGCGTGGGGCAGAGATTTCCTTAGTTTGTGATGAGGGGTGAGTGTGAGGTGACGGGGCCTAGATTGAGACTCAGGACCCCCAGCTAAGCATAGCAAAGTAGGATCTCTAAAGGTACATTTTTTCCTCTTTGATTTTTTTTTTCCCTCTCCTTTTCTTTATGCTTGGTAACTAACAACTCTGTCATTAGCCAAATCCTCTTGATTTCCTCCAACTGTATGCATTATGCCTGGCCAGCCGAAGTTGGGAAATGTCCTTTCATCATTTGAAAAACAAAAACTTTGGTTCAGAAGTGAAGGCTCCTATTATGTTGAAGGAATAAATGATTTGGGGTCAGTAAGAGGCACTCTTGGGTGAACTTGGAGAACAGGTCTTTGATGTTTTCTTCGCTAGGAAAAGGGGGCTTTTCCTTCTCGACGGTCAAGAGAATCTTGACATTTGGATGCCAAAGAGGAGATGGGGAATTCAAAAAGAATATAATTGTTAAGACTTTTTTTCTCTGTGTGTTTTTACCTAGTCTGAAGTCATCATGTAGCTGGGCTGAGCCACAGATAACCTCTTCTTCCATAAGCCAGAAATGCTTAAAAATACAGATCACATTAATACCATCTACTGAGAGAAGTAATTAATTCCATGCAACTGAAAATTGGTTTATTCTGGTGATGATTTGCTGCCCCCTTGTCACAGTTCCAGCTAAATGGCAAATCTTCTAATCAGCGTGTCTCAAAAGGAATGATAGCACTCTGGAATAATAAGTTTCCTGTTTGTGAACTGGAGTAGAAAACAAAAATAATCAAGTGTGGATCTTGCCTCTTATTTTTGGTGTATTCTTATGCATTCATCGATTACAACATATTATGCGTGCTTTGAACATATATATGTCACTCTTCTCTGTGTTCTAGAGGGCACACCAAAAATATTAAATTTATTCAGCTGATTACATATTATATTGCAGGTTCCATAAGTATAACGATAAAGGTTCTCGAAAGTTACTTTTGCTGGAACCAACTAAGGCACTGATGTGCTGAAACATTGGTTGTGTCTTTTATACCAGTTCCTCTACTGAGGACCTCCTCTCGGAGCCAATGGGAAAGTGACTGGAAGTTCTGGAGGTTGGAGGTTTCCCCTTTTGTCTGAGACTCACTCAGAACAGGTGGTGCATATACCAAAGTAGCCATAAGCCATTAATATCCTTTATGCTAATTAGGACAAGGAAGACTATGAGGTCTTCATTCAAAACCTCTGTTCACTTCCTGTGACTTTTTCAAGGGGTTCTATGTGTCATCAAGCGATGACAAATGACCTGTAGTGAGGCTGTAGCACCTTTAGTAGCAAATGTAGTTACCATCTGTAGCCCCAGTTGTGTGTTTGGAAGAGCTGTGGACTACTTAGTACGTTGTAGATATTGTACTTGCCTTGTTCATATATCTCGAGCTCTGGGTTCTCACCACACCTTATGAAATAGCTCGAATTATACTAGAGACTAAGAAACTGAGGCTTAAAGAGGGTAAGACTTGCCTAAGGTCACAAGGGTGCTGAGTGGCAGCTGGGTATTTGAAACCAGGTCTACTGAGCTCAAGTTTCCTTAGTCCATGGTACCTCCCCACATGTAATTACTATGTAATTAATATGTTGTTTTCATGTGCTAAATTTAAATTTGCCTTTGGTTTCATTATTGAAGTTGATTAGACTCAGAACTTTTGGTTGATTAATTGTTAAATTTAAATTTGCCTTTTAATTATTTATTCATTAGATTAGACTCAGAACTTTTGGTTGATTAGTTATTAAATTTAAATTTGCCATTTATTTAGTTATTAATTTTAAATTTGCTAAATTTAAATTTGCCTTTTGTTTCATGATTAAAGTTGATAAAACTCAGAACTTTTGATTAGACTCAGAACAGATAAATTCTGTTTCATTGTTACCGCTTCATCAAGATGGTTTCTGTGGATTTGTTTGCTGAGGATCAAGAGAGAGGTGAGAATTTAGGAGCTTGGGAATAAGCAGGGACTATGAGTAAGAAATAAATTAGACGAATGTCTACGTTTGTTTCTGAAAAAGGGATACGACCTATGTTTGGATCTTTTATCTACATTTATATCTTTCTATTGTTATGATCAGTAGGCTTACATGGTTCTTTTTCTACTTTCCAGGGATTTCTTGTGGCCCTCCTCCTCCCATCCAATATGGGTTGCATAGTCACCACTCTGGACCCGTACCTGTGGGTACTCTCATAAGGTACAGTTGTAAGAATGGTTTCCGCCTCATCGGAGAAAAAAATATTTTTTGTATAAGTAAAGACCAAGTGAAAGCAATCTGGGACAAAGCTGCTCCCGTATGTGAATTCTACAATAAAAACTCTTTTTGCTCTCGGCCCAGCATACCAGGGGGGTATATAAGTAAAGACTCTAGACCACTATACAGACATGGTGATTCCGTGACATTCTCCTGTAAAACCAACTTCACCATGAAAGGAAACAAAACTGTTTGGTGCCAGACAAATGCAAAATGGGGGCCGACACCACTACCCACCTGTGAGAGTGGTGAGTACGAAAATAAAACTGAGCTGGAAGGTTGGGGTCTTGCATTTCTGTGCAGAGCGTGTTTTGAACCCTTCTGAAGGGAGAACAGTGTGGGTGTATGATGATGGGTGGAGGGGAGAAAGCAAGGGAAAAGGTGAAAATTGTGGTTTCCTGAGTTTTCTTTTTTTCTTCTTAGTTGTGGGGGAATATGACTACTCATTCAGAGATCATCAATTGAGCAAAGGAGTTTGAAATATAATGGGAAAATGTCATTGAACATACCTAATAATTGAGTAGAACTAAGTCTCACAAGAATAGGGTGAGAGATTTTTGGGGCCATGAGAATTGGGTGGCTTTGAACTGGCCTATCCAGGTTCAAACGAGAAGAAATGTGGGCTCCAATGGCGCAAATACACCCAACGGATTTAAAACTAACCTATAAATAGCTGTTCATAGAGTCCGGCACAGAGGATGCCCTGCTCTCTGTGGTTGGTAAACACGCTCTGAAGTGATTTGCTATTTCCCCAAGTCGTCTCCTGAGCCACCACATTTCAAATCAAATGCCTTTGAAAATAGGGACGACTGTCAATCCTCCATTCCTTCTCATTTGCTTTGGTCTATGTTGCTACTGAAACCTAAATACGAATTTCAATTCTACAATTATAGGAATTGACAATATCTGACCAGAATCTATACCATCCAAATTAGGTATTTGTTTTCTTAATAAAGAACAATATTGATAAATTCTAAGTGGATTAAAGAGCTGAACAGCTATTAAATTATTAAAAATAGGATTCTGTTTATCAATCTATTGATAAATAGTCCTAGGGGTAGATCTTGGGATACTAACAAAATGGAGTAGCTGTAGAAAACAATTAAGCCTTTATAAAGATTTAGGTAGACCTGTATGTGTTGACATGGGAAGATATCATAGACATATTACTAAGTAAAAAGCTCAAGGGATAGAATAATATGTATTAGGTACACAGACATACAAGGTATGTGTTTGTGCATATTATGTATAGGATTCTGTTAAACCATATTACTAATGTCTGCCAGGATAACCCTCTAAGTGGTAGCTTGCTACTTTTGGAAAGAGAATAGGCTTAAGGAAAGAGTGAGAATGTAGGTGAAAATTGACCTTTTTTGGGTAATTGAAATTTTTCACAAGGCAAATGTAATTCATATAGTGTAACTAAAAATGAAAAATATTGTCCTATCCATGGCATAAAATGGATACAATTAAACCACACCTGTTTGATCTTTAAGAGGCTGCGTTGAAAGTTAATGACAGCTGGTTACCATAGATACACGCGTGTCATTTATTTGGATCTACGTCCTAAGTCAACAGCTCGGTTGTGAAGCCTGCATCATCTGATGGCTTTTTTCCTGACTTGTGTGTTGTGTGCGTGTGTAAAGATCTTCCCCTGGAGTGTTCGCCACTTCCCATGATCCCCAACGGATATCACACGGGGGAGAATGTGGGCTCCATCGCCCCAGGATTGTCTGTGAGGTACAGCTGTGAACCCGGTTACTTGCTTCTTGGAGAAAAGATCCTTCACTGTTTGTCTTCGGGAGCCTGGAGTGCTATGGCTCCCACATGTGAAGGTACCCGAAATTTACAACTGATTTTCAAGGATTGGGGCTGTTCTGTTGCTTGCCATGCTTTTCTAATTTCCGGCTTGCTTTCTTTAGAGGCACAGTGCAAACCTCCAGGACTGTTGCTCAATGGGCAGATAAAGATGCCTTCAAGTCTTCGGGTCGGCGTCACTGTGACCGTTTCCTGCAACGAAGGGTGAGTGTCAGGACAGCCTACGAGACTTAATTCATTTATCTGGGTTCCATGTGCACGGTGGAACTTGCAGAAGGCTCCCCTGTGAGGCTCCATGGACAGCCTGGGGCGAGGTTGTGAGAGGGAGGCAATGCTGATAGAAAGGGTGCAACTCATCCGTTAAGTCTTGTCTTGGATTTTAGGTAGAGGCTGCTGTTCTTCAGCACAAACTGCCTGATAGTTCTGAATGACAACCCTCTGTCTCCAGGTATCGATTACAAGGCCAAGCTACTAGTCGGTGTGTAATTGCTGGAGAACAAGCTGTTTGGACCAAAATGCCCGAATGTAAAGGTAGGTCAGGCAACTGTGGTTTGTTCAGAATTTGTGGCAAATTCTGACCTTTTTCCTTGATTGGAAGTCCAACAGCACGCTGCATTCTCAGCCTAACCAAAAGCTTTTAGTTCAGTTGTTACCATAAAGACTCTTAAAGAGCAAAGAACTCCTGGAGATCTTTAAGAGAGATGGTCTTCACTGAAGCATCCTTCAATTACCTCCTTATCCTCTGGGGTTCCTGGGATTTTCCTCCTCTGAAAGCCACGTGGACTTGCTAAGTAGGCAGCCAGGCCACGTACGGCAAGGGAGATTGTATATTTGGTAAAAGAAATCAAAGGACCAGCAGAGTAGGTATACTCAGGAATAAAGCTTTAAAATCATACTTTTAATAGCTGCCTCGATTGAGTCATTATAGATTCAGATATCACTGCCTTAGGAGGTGAGAGTGGCATCAGGCAGCACCCTAGGCATTCTTTGTTTGCGGTGCACCTGCGATCTTGTCATTTCTCTCTGCAATTTCCTTAGAAATTTTTTGCCCACCGCCTCCCCCTGTTGTCAACGGGAGACATACAGGCAGCTCTTCAGGGAATGTTCCGTATGGAGGAACGGTCACTTACACCTGCGACCCGGACCCGGAGGAAGGAGTAAAGCTCATCCTTATCGGCGAGAGCATTATCCGGTGTACAACTGATAGTCAGAGGACTGGGACCTGGAGTGGCCCTGCCCCACGCTGTGAACTTTCTACTCCTGCGGTTCATTGCGCACAGCCCCAGATCCTAAGGGGCAAGGTGTTAACTGCGCAGAAAGACCAATACACTTATAACGACACCGTGGCATTTGCTTGCCTGCCCGGCTTCACCCTGAAGGGCAGCGAGCAAATCCGATGTAACGCCCAAGGCACGTGGGAGCCGTCGGCACCGGTCTGCGAAAAGGGTGAGTGCTCCGATATTCACAAAAGGTGTCACGGATTCATCTTTTTGAAAAAATTAGAAGAAGGGGCTTTCAGCTTCAAGCAGGGCCTTTACCACAATCTACCCCCCTCAATTACACTAAATATAGCAAATATGAGTTTCATAGAGGACTTGCTTAACACCATGCCCCTACCATTGTTGCATTTTGTGGGAATATGCTTGGGAAAAATATTAGGGATCAGTAAGTTGCCCACTTCTTTAGGGATAAAAATAAGTGGGAGAAAAATGCTTGTTTGTCTTAATAGCGATTTCCTATAAGGGGAGTCATCACAGCCACCATCCCAGGGGTGTGTCAGAATCTTCCATTAAAAGCAAACAAGATGATTCTTTAAGAAGGGAAGAGACCAGAGAGGAGCTGCAGCGCCAAGTGGGAGCTGAACCAAATCCGCAGCAGTCCCGGTGGAGAAAAGAAAAAAAAAAAGATCACGAAACACTGATCGAAAATGACCCAGTTCTGGACTGCAAGATATCTTCTGTATCATACAACTGCTACCAGAGTGGGATTGTAGCCTTAATGTTAATTTCTTTAGCCCAGTTTCCTCTGTTGTTTACTTAAGGAGATTTTTTTTTTTTCCTTTTCTTTAGAATGCCAGGCCCCTCCTGAAATCCTCAATGGGCGAAAGGAAGATAGACACATGGTCCATTTTGACCCCGGAACATCCATAAAATATAGTTGTGACATTGGCTATGTGCTGGTGGGAGAAGAATCCATACACTGCACCCCTGATGGAGTGTGGACACCCACTGCCCCCAGATGCAAAGGTGCCAGGTCTCAAATGTAGATGTCTTGCCTGTGCTGAGATGGCCTCGAGTCCATTTCTCATCCACGTTTTTTTCCTTAGAGGCAGAATGTAAACCTGCAGGAAAGAAGCTCTTTACAAAACCCCAGAATCAATTTGTTAGACCACATGTTAACCCTTTTTGCAAAGAAGGGTGAGTGAAGGCTGCCTCAGCCTAAACCAGGTCTGGCTTGTAAGTGCACACTGTGAGCTCAATGTTAGAGTTTGTCCCAAGGTCCTTCCCTGTCATGTGTTCATGGAAGTGTCAATCACGCTATTCTTCCATGCATGGAAATTATATGCCTGTGCAGTGTATGTGTGGTGCTGGTGTTGGCTACATTTCTGTTCCTGTTGCTTCTTGTCTTGAAAGTGGCCAGTCTGCTTTGCAGACAGACTCTTGCTTAGCTTAGTGGTCACCTGGTGGCAAAATGACATGACTCTTTGTCTCTAGGTACCGGTTAGGCGGAAGTGTTTATGAGCTGTGTGAAGACAGAATTCCTTGGTATATGGAGATTCGTGTTTGCAATGGTGAGTAGCAAAAAGGACATAGGAACGACAATAATGTGAGATCTAGCACTGCCTGGAAGATTTCTGTTTTGGGCCATGTTATGGGAACTCTAGTATTCAATTCTGCTCTATTAAGTTTGCTGGCAGTTATAGTTGCACAGTTTTGCCACATCTTTCTGTTGTCACCTTTTCCTGCTTCAATTAGTTAAGTGTACGGAGGTACTGATTCTCTTTTGTGACTTAGGATTATAAGAATTATGACAGCAGTGAGTATATGAGCCACCGTCTTCATTTTGAGCACACCACAGTTTAGTGGAGAGGTCAGGTCTGATCTCAGATTCTGTTTCCATTGCTTAATAGAACGAAAGATGGCACTCAAGAATGCATAATTCTATTCCCCTATGCCTTTTATTCTCCTATTGGCTATTTAAAAAAGAATTCTTCTTTTAATGAGCAATTTACCACTGGGCCTTACTGTCTCTCAATATGATATTGATCAAGCATGTTCACTTTCAATAGAGATTTTCTTTGCTGCGAAATCTAAGTTGAATTTTACATATATAATGAGATCTGATATAAAATTGACCCAAACCCTCCAAGAAACAACAGGTTTGTAACCAGTTTCATTTCTATCCTTTGGTGTTTGTTTAATACTGGAGTAGAATCCCACAGTATCTTTTCATCTCTCCAGAAATCACCTGCCCACCACCCCCTGTTATCCCCAATGGGACACACACAGGGAGCTCCTCAGAAGATGTTTCATATGGAACCACGGTCACTTACACATGTCACCCGGGGCCAGAGAGAGGAGTGCAGTTCGACCTCACTGGAGACAGCACCATCCGTTGTATCAGCGATGATCAGAAAAGAGGCATCTGGAGCGGTCCCGCACCCACCTGTAAACTCTCCCTCCCTACTGCCCTGTGCTTACTTGCCCCCATTGCAAATGGATACAAGATATCTGGCAAGGAAGCCCCGTATTCCTACAACGACAGTGTGACATTCACGTGTCGCGATGGATTTACTTTGAAGGGCAGTAGTCAGATTCGTTGCAAAGCCGATAACACCTGGGATCCTGAAATACCAGTTTGTGAAAAAGGTAAAAACCCAATAAGGAAATAAAAAAAAAAAAAAACAGAAAGAAATTTATTTACTTATTCTTGTTCATTATACCAAAACTGTATTATGGAAAAAGGCAAGGGGGCACAAATGACTTTCCACGTCTTCCATTCTGTGATAGAATGTTCTGTGTGCTGTGCGTGTTCTTTGTGCAAATGCCCCCTTGGATCCCGGTGCATCCATTCAGGGCAGATGACGAGAGGACCCTCTCAAGGGGCCTAGTTCCTTCGAAAGAGCAGACGACACTCAGTGATGAATCAGAGCTTCCTGGTCTTTGGCTTCGAGGTTGCAGGCCGTCTGTTGTGAAATGTTGTAATGTTCTCGAGTCGAAATTCGTCTGTGTTGGTATTTATGTGGGGAGTTTTCTCTTCAGACTGCCAGCCACCTTCTGGGATACTCCACGGTCAGCATACAGGTGGAAATACGGTCCTCTTTGTCTCTGGGATGACTGTAGACTACACTTGTGACCCTGGCTACTTGCTTGTGGGAAACAAATCCATTCGCTGTATGCCTTCGGGACGTTGGAGTCCTTCTGCCCCACGGTGTGAAGGTACTTTGAGTTCCACTTGTCCTTCTCTTTGACATGAGGCATCTAATAATACCGTCATTCCATTTTTGCTCCTGCAGAAGCATGTCAGCCTGTGAGAGAGGATCTTCGGGAAATTCCAGCTGATTCACATGTGGAGACAGTTAATACATCCTGTCCAAATGGGTGAGTAAGAGGTGATTGAATCCGAGAAAGGGTCTCCCCCTCGTTTTGCATATTAACTCTACCCTCAGCTTGTCTAGGTGACTCCCTTTAGAGGTTCCTTATTGTCGTGTGCACAGAGAGTGGGAGTTCCCAATGGCTTAACAGGCAACTTTGACTTTTCAGTCCTTTCTTGACACGGAAAGGGCTTTGCTGTGAGTGACTCTAAGTCTAAAATAGTTTTCTTACTTGGAAGACTGAGCTGAGTTTCAAGCCCTGTCTACCAGAGTTCTTGTTTACAAGTCCCTCTGAATTTGAGGTTTGAAAAGACTAGGTTGCAGAGAAGTGATATTGAGAAAAGGAAATGTATTATTATCTGTCTCTCTGCAGGTACCAGTTGACTGGACATGCTTATCAGAAGTGTCAAGATGATAGGAAGGGGGTTTGGTTCCAAACATTTTCACTTTGTAAAGGTAAGTTAAAACCTGACAGTGGTAGTAGAATGTTAGATAGGCGAGTCTACCACTGCTTCTACATACAGCCTTTGGGTTCTCCTTCAGTGGAAGTAAAATAAGAAAAATCTTACAGGGCTTGGTCAGCACTGGCATTGGGAAACAACTCCGTCAAGTACAGGCTATTTGCCATATATCTGCTAATTTTGCTAACAATAAAAAAACATATAGCCCATATCATTAGGTCATGGGGACATAGCTGTATTTCTTTCTTTCTTAATACTTTACTGTATTTTCTGAAAATTTTCTTTTCTTTTTTTTTTTTTGGAATGAGTATTTATAACTCATATAATTATAACATTTAGTAAAGCTGTTTTAGAAAAGCATAAAAACCAGGTTGCAAAATTTAAATCATTTTCTAGTTAGTATATGCATTTTCCAGTGAAGTATATGCAGTTATAGAGTATCATTTGTACGTGAACGAAGGCCACCCACCTTGACGTACCAGCTGAAGTTGGCATTCCCTAAATCTCTTCTGCAGTTATTCGCTGTCCACCTCCACCCCTGATTGGCAATGGGAGGCACTCAGGCATGATGGCAAGACACTTTCTATATGGAAATGAAGTCTCTTATGAATGTGACCAAGGGTTCTATCTTCTGGGAGAGAAGTATTTGCAGTGCAGAAATGATTCTCAAGGACGTGGATCTTGGAGTGGCCCTCCCCCTCAGTGCTTAGAATCTCCCACTGTAACTCATTGCCCTAACCCGGAAGTCAGACACGGATACACGCTCAATGAAACTCATTCTGCATATTCCCACAATGACATAGTATATGTTGCCTGCAATCCTGGCTTCATCATGAATGGCAGTCACTTGATTAAGTGTCATTCGGATAATACCTGGGTGCCGGGTGTACCAACTTGCATCAGAATGGGTAAGATATTTTAAGGGATAAGATAGGGGTTGTTGTACAGAATAAAGAAAAGGGTTTTCCAATCTGCACTTGCCATTCTGTCTAAAGAAAAGCATCTAAAAGCTAAGGCAATTCTATTGTTTTACACGATACCTGCCTTTTCTCATCTTCTTGCCTGATTCTTTTTTCACCTTTCCTTTTTCAGTGTGTTGCACACTAGTGCATGAAAGAATCATGTTTAACTTCCAAATTGATGGAGTCTACAAATTTATTATTCTTATGGATTTAGAATAAGAAAAATGCACATATCATCTTTTTTTTTTTTTTTTTTTGGCAAATGTTTGGCAGTAATATTGCTTGATAATTTGATATTATCATACCAGCCAGAAAGAGAACTTTCCAGAAAGAGAACTTTGGGTGTCCTGGGGAGTGAAGCTGGCCTTTAAACCCACTGAATTATCTTCCTCGTAATTTTAGTTACCATTTGGCATCCTCATTCCTTTCAGTGGCTATGGCAGAGGCTGCCAATTGGTGACCCTAAGATGTGAATCCAGCTCCCCAGATCGGTTTTCTTTGGCCAGCAGAGTAGGCTTATTTTAAGTGGAACGCATCTTCAGCCCAAGATGAATGGTGAACCTGCAAGCAGTGAGGGCTAGTAACTTTCGCTGAGTGGTGGCCGCCAAATTTAGAAGGATGAGGATGATTTTTCACGTCTGGTGGCTTCCCTTCCTAGCTCCTGTAATCAGTTGAATGTGTGACCCTTAGAACACAGCCTGCCTGCTACCTAAAGGGAAAAGAAAAGAATACTGTTGGCTGATGGACTACAGTTTGTGGACCACAGCCATTGATGTTTCCTTATCTTACTCTTTGACACTTTTCTTCAGATCATATATTAATGTGATGTAGATAGGAACTACAGGTCCCCATCCAGCGTTGCTTGGTCTGGGCGTAATGAACGAGTGTTTCTGGATGCCAATTAGTTGACCTGCTGCCTTTCTGTGTCACTATTACCCAGAGACAGTGTTGGCTATGTGTTTCTCTGTGCTGAATTAAAGACCCTTTCTTATTGGTGTCTAAGCTTTCTTAGGGTGTCAGCCTCCGTCCAAGATCCCCAGCGGGAATCATACTGGTGGCAGCATAGCTCGGTTTTTCCCTGGGATGTCGATCCTGTACAGCTGTGACCAAGGCTATCTGCTGGTAGGAGAGGCACTCCTTGTTTGCACATATGAAGGAACCTGGAGCCAGCCTGCCCCTTATTGTAAAGGTGCTTTATCTATTTTTTCTTATTTTTGAGTCACATTTGTGCCAAATAGATATACTCAGTTAAGCGCTTTCATCTTAAAATAGCCAAAGAAATGCATCGTTTGAATAATCTAATTAAATGCATTTAATTGGATTAGTGTATTCATCATTCTAAATATCTCAAAATAAGAAAAATGTCTTAGGCTGTTATCTACTTAGTGAATGATCACTTATGTAGTCATTTACATATAGAAAATTGAAGTGCTTTTGTAACTTAAGCAACTTAAAGCACAGATCGTATTTACACTGAGGTTATAGTTATGGTAAGTGTGTATTTGATGACAAAGCACCAACAGAAAGCACAATGGTCTTTTGAGTATATTTCCTCTGAGTCATGGTGGAATTATGGGTAAATTTTTTTATAAAAGTTTCAGAAAGTCATTTGCATTATCATAAACAATGCATGTAAAATATGACTGGTCAGCTAATATCTTTTGCTGAGTGCTTTTTACTCTATGCCAGATGCTGTGCACAGCCCTTTACCTGCATTTTCCCATTTAGTCTTCATGAGATCCACCTGAGCTTGGTGCTATTATTCCCCCTGTTTTATAGACGAGGTTCCAGAAGCGTGGAGAGATCTGTAATTTACCCAAAGTCACACACGTAGGAAGAACTAGAGTCAAGATGCAAATCCAAGATCTCGCACTGTTGACCCCTGCATTGCAGAAAGAAGAAATGAGAAAGCATGCACAAGTGTGAAGAATTAGTAAGAGTAGGAGCAGATAAAACAGCAATTCAGAATATTTAATATTACCCGTTCAGCCTTCATCATTTCTCCAAGAAGCCATTAAAATTATCCAACACTGTCAGCATAGAAGCTGAAGCAAAAAGAAAGAAAATAACCTGGCTTAAATTACTTTGAGGTTATTGAGACGATAGATGGCTGACACGTAAAGACTGTGCCTAGGATATTGTCTTAGCCTATTTCAACGAAGCTTTCCTTGCTGAGAATGAAATAAGTTGGTGTCATAAACCTTACTATGAAGGGCAGTCTCTGTTGTCCTGGTAAAAGACCCAAATGTGACTCCACCTTAATTAGATTCCTTTCATTTCAGAGGTAAACTGTAGCTCTCCAGCAAATATGAACGGAATCCAGAAGGGGCTGGAGCCTAGGAAAATGTATCAGTATGGAGCTATCGTAACCCTGGAGTGTGAAGACGGGTACACCCTAGACGGCAGTCCTCAGAGCCAGTGCCAAGCGGACCGCCAGTGGGACCCTCCCCTGGCTGTTTGCAAATCCGGTGAGAGCAAAGGGCTTCATTGCGGGTACCCAGCCCATGGAGAGAAGATAGCGAGGGGTCTCCCTCAATGTGGAGTCTCTGGGATTTTAAATTGTCCTAGGTCTGAGACCAGTGGTACGGATAGCAAAGGAGCTTGAAGGTGGTGGTGTCTATTCTAGAACCAGCACAGCTGTCTGAGGATGAGGGAAGTAAATAAAAGAAAATAGTGAGGAACACTACCTTAAAAGGAACCGAAATGCAAAACTAACCACCTTACATTTTGAAAGGAGTTACTGTGGAGACTGCCCTACTTGCTGAATCTTAATTTTTTTAAGCACTTACTAATTTGACAGGGAGCTCCAAAAATATGTTAACTAACCACGTATGACAGTTAATATTTGCATTCTAACCTGAGAAATCTCTGATTATGAAATTGAGTATATTGGGTTTTTCCATTAGTGAACTCCCACAACCTACCTGATTAAAGTGAAAAAAAAAAAAAAAGTCCAGTGAGTTGTTACATAAGAAAAGTGTGGGCATGACTCAGGGTTCCAGTATATTTTTTAAATAGACTTAGAAGGTAGCTGAGTGTTGAATTCTGGGACATTACCATGGGACTTACGGCTACATTGAATTATTCTACTAGACTAATATTTTCATGATTTTGTATTCTCCTTAGATTCGTTTGTTCCTATTATTTCTGGTAAGTTGTCTTAAATACTTAAAGAAAAGCTTTTATGATGTTTTATAAAAATACATAAAACTAGAGGTCCTATATCCTACCTGTTAATATTTTTTTTTTTACTTTAACTCAAAGGAAATGATGTTTTTTGGTATTTTAAGGATATTGTAATATACGTGTCACATTACAAAATGTTACTTTGGGGTAGAGTTGGATAAATAATTTGAATAGCCTATTATTCTTTCTTTTTAAATTGATATTTTAGTTTTCATTAACTCTTGGTCTTTTGCATAATTTGGTATGATTGAAATAGGACGGCCTAGTTTGCTGTAGCAAAATATATTTCACAACTGAGAGTTAAATGTTGTTATGCAAAATTATAAGAACATGGTGTCCTGTGCTCCTAATTTCACCCCGGTGACAAGAATGTTAATAATAAAACTGAATGGAATATAAAAACTCCATGAAAAGTTGACTGTGACTCCTTGGTCACGTGGCTGGTGCTTTTGATTAAATGTGGGCTGGGTCACATCAGAAAAACCTTAAGCCCAAGTATGATTATTCAGGAATTCAGTATTTATGGCCAAGAAGGGTTAAGTGTAAGAGTCACACAACATTTACCACCACCACTAGCAATAGGCCACCACAATCAGTTCAAAACAATATAGGTCACATTTTTCTGGCATTTAATACTCATTATTTTTTCTTTCTAGGTATTTCTGCATTTGCATTACTTCTTCTCTGCTTGGCTGCTGTCACATTACACACAATAATAAAGCACAGAGGACGGTAAGTTCAAATGCACACTTGACCAAAATGCACAAAATGTTTGGGCTTCTTGCCTGAAACTAAATACAGGAGCACAAGTTATGTGAAATGAATACTGCAATATGATCACTGGAATAAAGTATCTTGTGTTATACAGAAGGAAGCCCTTTCTGGTAAGACTTAAAAGATACGAAACACTTCGTTTATTTTATTGAGTGGTGTTTATTCAGATGATACATTGTAAAAAGTCTAGAGAATAGAAAGAAACAAACAACAATCCCAGTGGGAACCACTACAGATATTTTGGTATATTTCTATCTGATCTTTTTCTTACATTCTCTTTTTTAAACTGAAAGTTTGACATTATCGTCTCCCCTTTTTTTTTTTTTTTTGCATTTAGACTGATGTTAATATTTTTCTTGTCTTTAAATCATGTTTTCTTTTTAGTTACTTAATAGCATAAGTTAAATTTTAAGTTACTTGCACATTTATTTTGATAATATATAAAGATGTGAGAAACACCTTTGAATAAACCTTTTCCATACCCACTTATTTCCTTAGGATAGATTTCTAGAATTACTAAGGATAAGTGTATAAGCATTTAATATGCTCAATAAACATTGCCAAATGACCTTCCAGAAAGTTTGTTCTAACTTGATAATATATCACATAATTAGTGTACCTGGGCATGTTGTATTTCTCAACCCCTTTTTCTGCTTTTTTGATTTGTGTCATCTTCCATCACAAATCACTTTGTGTTTAATTAGTATAGTTGTAGAGTATATCTGGCAAGGTAAGAACCCCCACTATAAGTTTTTGAAATTTCTCTCTCTATTATTCTCTTCTGTTTGTTCCTATAGGTGATTTTTAGAATCATTTGTAATTTTCTAAAATCAAACATACCATGATTGTATTCAAGTATATAGATTAATTTCTGAGAAATTGGCTTCTTTTCTGTGATGTCTTCTCATTCAGAAACATTCTAGGTCTTTCCATTTGTTCAAGTAATCTTTTCTCTCACTCAGTTGTTGTTTTCATGATTACTTAAATATATTACCAGGTTTCTATGTTTTGTTATGTTCTGTTATCCAGAAATTAGACATGCTTTTACATTCTATTTTTAGTTATTTTTTAACATCTGAATCTATCAGGGATTTATTTTGTGGTATGGTGGTCGAAGTAGCCCCACTTGCTCTTTTTTTTAATATAGGCATTTTTTATCGAAGACTATTTTGAGTAAACCATCTCTGTGCCCTTGGTTTGTAGTTTTATTTAACAGGTAAAGTGTACCTTTTTAATTCTTTCTTTCTTTTTTTTTTTTTTTTTTTTGAGACAGAGTCTCACTCTGTTGCCTGAGCTGGAATGCCATGGCATCAGCCTAGCTCACAGCAACCTCAAACTCCTGGGCTCAAGCAATCCTCCTGCCTCAGCCTCCCAAGTAGCTGGGACTACGTGCACGTGCCACTATGCCTGGCTAATTTTTTCTATAGTTTTAGTTGCCCAATTAATTTCTTTCTGTTTTTTTAGTAGGGATGGGGTCTTGCTCTTGCTCAGGCTGGTTTCAAACTCCTGACCTTGAGCAATCTGCCCGCCTCGGCCTCCCAGACTACTAGGATTACTTTTTAATTCTTATATAAACTGTGGATTATGCCAGAGATATCTGACATAGATGTGGAAGATAGATTACATTCCACTAATCTGTCTCTATGAACCAGCACTACTCTATTAATAATCATAGCTTTATAATAGTTTTTATGAGATAGTTCAATTTTCTCCTTCTTTAAACCATTTTGAAATTTTCTTCTATTCATTTTTTCAGGTAGACTATAGAATTAAATGCACCACAACCTTCCCCCCTACCCCCAGGAAAAAACAAATAAAATGTTAGGATTTTGCCTTAAAACTATATATTTATGTGGGAAGAATTGACTTCTTCAAAATATTTGCTATTTCCTTCTACAAACATAGATGATGGATTTGAGTGCTTTTTCTATATCTCTCAGTTAAAATGTAATACTAATAGCTTAGCTCATATAAACTACATTAATTTCTAAGTAACTTGTCTTTATTGACTTTGTAAATAGAATTATTTTCTGCTATGTCCAATAATTAGTTTCAAATTATATTTAGGGAAGTTTATCATTACATAGTTATTAATTTTAATAGTTGTTCAGTTAGTTACCAAATCATCTAAGTATAAAGCTATATTTTCTACCAATTATTATTGTCACATCATGTCCACTGACTATACCTTGTCATTTACTTATTTTTGTCTTATAGCCAGAATTTCAAGGAAAATATTCAATAATAGTAGGGAATACTGGCATATTTTCCCCTGAATTTCTAATGTAAGGCCTTTTGTGTTTTATCACTTAAAAGGAAGCTGGATGCTTTGGGGTTGTTTTTTCTTTTTTATGTTATGGAAAGAAGTATATTTCTATTTCCTTTTTTAAAAAAGTGGGGGGGACAAGGTTGTGCTCCCCAGGACTTGGTGACTTGTAGATATGGCGAGAAGGAGGCACATAATGACTGACATGAAGGTGACTAGGTGGACCCAGTGCTTCGTTTTCACTAAAAGAGGAGAGGGGCAGGTTTGAAGGGAAAGATGATGAGTTCAATTCTGACCATGATGTAGGACTTGGGACAAGGGCTGGGACTCAGGTGAGGGGCACTGAAATCACAATGGAAGGCTTAGGACCAAAAAGAACAGAATAGGTAAAAATCAAGATGAGAGCAGACCTCAGAGGGATGGTAATGCCTAATAGTCAGGCGGGTAAGAAGCAGTCAGAGGCAGAGGGAAAACCGGGAGAGAGTCATTTTCATGGATTCAAGGGAGAAAATGATCTCAAAAAAAAAAAAAAAGTAGGGATATCATTAACACAACTTTCCTCACAGGAAGTTAGAAGATAATTTTAGCCAAGAGTAATTTGAAATTTGAATAAATAGAAAATGCGGTCTCTATCGCTTTCCTTCATGCTACTAAATTTGCTATCAGAGCATTGCACGTGTAGGAAAATTTGCAAATTTGGGGGAATGCCTATAAGCTCAAATAATTCATAATATTCTAGTATTATTGTTTATTAACATGATTATATCATTTTCTATATTCAAGAGCCTCAATTGATGGGAAACAAATGCATACGTTAAACTAAATTCCTGTGTCCCTCATTTTATTTCCATTTTCTAACCTACTTCAGTGTATTTTCTGATAAATCATGTAGACATTTAAGCTGCTTTAAATACTTTTTGCAAATGAGATGAGTAATCATTTTTAAATGAATGTTGAGTGACAAAATTAAATGTTTAAACAAGTCACCCACACATTTGAAAGAGACCATGCTATTCTTCTCTAGTCATCTAAAATATTTTAACAAAGCCTAAATTTCACATGGATCTAAAAATTACCATTTTATAATATTTTTATTGCATCTTCTATATTCTGACCTTTTAAATATGGTAGCGAGTGACATGTTGTCAGTGTTCTTAGTAGGTAATCTTTCTTCCCCAGTAATTTTGTAATACTTTATTTCAGAATTCTACATGGTAGGATTAGCACACTTTATTATCATTCAGTAATTCTGGCAAAGTGGTTTTAGAAATACAGTGAAACCTGTGTGCTTTCAAAGAGCAAAAATGAAAACATTCTCTTGAAAATTGCTTAAAGCTTTTAGTGTTGTTTGACCAGGTAAGGATTTTGAATTAAACATAAAATATAAAGATTTTCTTTTAAGTTGGACTGGAAGATTGTGTCCCAAAAGGGTAAAGTTATGATCATATTCTAAAATAAAAGCTACATTTTGATTTTTTTTTCTTCAATTTGGGATTTGTAGTTGTTAGTCATAAAAAGTTGTGGATCTGAGGTGAAGCTGCCTTGTGTCAGCTTCTGACTTGGACACTTACGAGCCTAGCAAGTTATCGATTTCATGTGCCTTTCCAAAAAATGGGGTTATAGTGTTTTTACACTTCATAGGATACTTTTGACAATAAAATGAAATCATCCATGAAAAGTACTTACCATGTGTTGGGAATCATGGAAGGCAAAGAACGGTTGCATCTTTATAGTAATCATGTTCAATGAGTAAAGATTTTATTTTTTTCTTCCTTTTTCTGTTTAGCAATTATTATACAAACAAACGCCCTCAAGAAGAAGCTGCCCATGTAGAAACACGAGAATTATATTCTATTGATCCATACAACCCAGCAAGCTAATCAGAGGACAAACCGGTACCTAATGAAATTGAAATATTCTTATTAATGTATATGTCAACATTTCCTTCAACTTATACCTATCAATAAGCATAGTACTCTGGATCTATGGTTTTGACTATGGCACGAGTCTTCAATAATAATGCACAGCACTTGTTAACTCACTTCATATGGCCAACGAATGTTCCTGGTGTGTGTGTGTTTTTTTTTAAATCCATTCCTCCATTCAACAAATATTAAACTAAATAACAAAACAACTCAGAATAACATAAGGAGATGATCAGCATTACAAAAGGAAATGAAGTAGGCAAGGGGATAGAGAGAACAGGGTGGTTGCAAGGGAAGTCCTCACCAAGAAAAGGACATTTGAGCAAAGACTCAAGGGAAACAAGGAGTCAGCCATGGGGCCACATGGGGGAGGGGCGTTCCAGGAGGGCAGAGCAGTAGGTGCAAAGGCTGTAAGTTGTGTGTGTGTCGGTTGTGTTGGAGGCACAGCAAGCAGGCCCGTGTGCCCTAGAGTGGTAGAGATGAGATCAGAGAGAAGGGGGGTGGGGTAGGGAGAGGATGATCCTACAGAGCATGCCGGGTCATTGCAATGAGCTTGGTTTTTATTCTGAGATGGGAACCATTGGAGGGTTTTAAGCAGAGGGAGTGACACAATCCCCTTAACTGCTGTGTTGAGAACAGACCATAGGAAGCCAAGGGTGGGAGATGGGCCTCCGCGAGGAGGCTACTGCAATGGTCCAGGCAGGACAGTGTGAGCGGCTACCACCAGGCTGGTGAGAGGAGGTCAGATGACACCTGCATTCTTAAGCTAGTGACGATAGGATTTACCGACAGTTTGTATCAGACTGTGAGAGGCAAAGAAAGGCGTCGATGATGGTGACTCCAGGGTGTTTTGGCCCAAGCAACTGGAAGGGCAGAATTAGCATTAATTAAGGTGATTGAGAATGTGAAGAGTGGGATTCGGGAGAAAAATCAGGCTTTCCACTTTGGAGATGTGAAGTGTGACATGTCTGATAGAAGTGGCGAGAAGGCCGGGCGCTGTGGCTCACGCCTGTAATCCTAGCTCTTGGGAGGCCGAGGCGGGCGGATTGCTCAAGGTCAGGAGTTCAAAACCAGCCTGAGCAAGAGCAAGACCCCATCTCTACTATAAAAATAGAAAGAAATTAATTGGCCAACTGATATATATATATATAAAAAATTAGCCGGGCATGGTGGCGCATGCCTGTAGTCCCAGCTACCCGGGAGGCTGAGGCAGTAGGATCACTGGAGCCCAGGAGTTTGAGGTTGCTGTGAGCTAGGCTGACGCCACGGCACTCACTCTAGCCTGGGCAACAAAGCGAGACTCTGTCTCAAAAAAAAAAAAAAAAAAGAAGTGGCGAGAAGACATTCTGTGTTTCAGGCAATAGGTCCAGGCTGGATGCAGACGTGGGCCTTGGGATTGTGTGGACGGGCGTAGCAGGGGGGCTGAGTAGGACCAGCGAGGGGTGAAAGAGGCAAAGGGAAGAGAAAAGTTCCAAGCACTGAACCTCGGCTCCCAGCATCGGGAGTCATGGAGGGGGAAGGGGGCAACAGAGGAGTGAAGAAGCAGCCGCTGGTACAGGGGAAAAACCTCAGAGTCAGGTGAAGAAGGAATTTTAGGGAGCGATCAGCTATGTCAGGTGCTGCTGGTAGGTCAAGAAAGATGTGTCTCGAAGACTGACCATAGGATTCAGCAGCGCAAAATTCGTTGGTGAACTTGAACGAGACAGTTTGGACTGGAGTGAGCTTAAGAGAGAATGAAAGGAGAGAAACTGCAAATATCAACTAGAGACAGCTCTGTTGAGGAGTTTTTCTATGAAGAGGAGCAGAAAAGTAGAGGGATAGCAAGAGGAAAATGCAAAGTCAATGGAAATATTTTGTAAGAATGGAGAAACAGCAGCTATGTCTATTCTATAAATTGATGGGAATGACCTAGTAGAAGGAGAAAAGTGGTGGCAGGGAAGAGAGAGGGAAGGATTGCTGGAGCGAGATCTTGGCAGTTGAGGAAGAAAAGATCACTTGCTGCTGATGAGTTGCAGAAAAAGGGAAGAGGAGAAGAAGGAAAGAGGATCATGCTGGTGACTTCTAAATCCAAACCAGTCAGGGTCTAGAGTAAAGCTATTACACAAATATTTGTTGAATGAATATGTGAATGAGAATGAGCATACTGCTTCCATCTTTCCCTCCTTTAGTTTTATTCATATTTATCAATTTATCAATCAATTTTAACTACATTTGAATAAAATATTGTTTATTCCAGGCCATGTTTTCTGAAGAGGGATCTTTTAAAAGAACAATATCCTTGATGCTTTATTGCTTATAACAATTATAATTGGTGTATGTAGAGGATGTTAACATTCTCATCTAAACTTGGAGTTGCATCACTGCTATTCATGCTGCCTCCTAAACAGAAATGATCGATTTCACTGTGCCTCGTTGCTTGAAATCCAGCTAAACATTGACTGGAAAGAAACCACTCTCTTACCAGCAAGCCTCTTGTGTGGCCTCAAGATCAATGGAATGATTTCATAAGCTATCACTTCCTATGTGCACTTACTGTCAAGAAGAACGTCTCTATGGTAAAGATGGAAGCCCAGTTTCACTGCTATGTGTTTGTTAATGACTTTCTGAAGCCTCACTTGTGATATGCCTGAAGCCAGCTATGGCCATAAACAATTACATGGCTCTAAAAGTGTTGCCTTTTTAAGGAAGGCACTAAAAAGAGCTGTCTCCTACTAGATCCATCTTCTTTTTGTGAACAGCATACTCAGTGTTACCATATGCTTTGGGTTACAGTGTGGTTTTAATTATGTAAACAAAATATAAGCACTTTCCATGATTCTGAGGAGTATTCCTTTTTATTTGGATGTCTGTTTTTATTTTAATAGTAGCTTGCTTCTTTGATATCAGTAAACATTTCACTCTCATCCCCACTTGTTTTGAGATTTTTGCACAATGCTATGATAATTTGCCTTTCCATAATCACTTAGTGATTCCGATTTGCACAAGTTTTTTGAAATAATGGGAGTCAAGTTCTAATTCCAAAGATTTGGTGTACACTTCAAGTTTTGGATATTTCCTCAGCAGTTTTGTTATAAGCTCTGGTTGCTTATAACATGTCATTTAATAACGTGTACATTATCCATTCAAATAAATTGTATATATAAAAAAACTTTTGCTTTATATGATTTTTTTTTAAATTTTTTTGCGTGGAGTCAATGGTTAATGAACTCTTGAATAACAGACATAGTCTTAGGGGTTTTAGAGTTCACGATTTAATCATTATTCATCTGGATCCTGCCTCTTGGTCATTTTAGCCAAACTCGTAACCCACAGTTCTGATTCCCTCACTCTCAAGACTCTCTCCTGTATTTGTCCAGCCAATATCCTTCCTGGCCCATTCAACCTCCCCACCACTGTGAATTTTCCCTTTAAACTATTGAGAAAATAAATCCTTACTCACAGGTAACCACAAATTTACTCTCTTTACCTTCCCCTAGACTAGGTATGTTGTTCAGCATCTTTTTTCTGTTTTCTGAATTGTGGTAAAAAAACAAAACAAAACAAAACAAAACACGTAACATAACATTTACCATCTTAACCATTTGTAAGTGTACAGCCCAGTAAGGTTAAGTATATCCACACTGCTGTACAAGAGAGCTCCAGAATGTTTTTATCTTATAAAACTGAGACTTTATATCCATTAAACAATAACTCTGCATTTCCTCCTTCTCTCGGTCCCGGGTGACCACCATCTTACTTTCTGCCTCTATGACTTTGACTACCCTTGGAACCTCATATAAGTGGGATCATACAGTATTTGTCTTTTTTGTGACAGGCTCATTTCACTCAGTATAATGTCCTCAAGGTTCCCATTGGTTGTAGCATGTGTCAGAGTTTCTTTCCTTTTTAACGGCTGAGTAATATTTCATTGCGTGTATATACTAAGTTTTGTTTATTCATTTATTGGTTGATGGACATTTGGGTTGTTTCCACTTCTTGGCCATTGTGAATAATGGTGCTAGAAGCATGAGGGTGCAAACACTGCTTTCAGTTCTTCTGGATCTGTAGTCAGAAGTGAGCTACACCTTTTATTCATTCACAGTCGGTACCATTTTCATTTCTCCACATTGTCTGTTCACTCACCTCAAACCATCTGCTCTATGCTACCTTCATCCCTCCTTCCTTCTCTTAGGGGGTGATGAAAACACCCCAGGGTCATTGTCTCAACTTGTCGCTCCACCTCCAAGCTTATCCACATCCACTCTCCCTTACCCTCACTTCCATCTACCCATTTTCACAGACTTTATCTTTCTCTTCTCATCCCTTTCTGCCACTTCCGGGACATGGTTCCATCAGTGTCTCCCATCACCAGCTCCTTCTTTCCACCGACAAACTTCCTCCAGCCCTGTGTGCCTGCAAGTGGCAGCAATGCATCCCACACCGGCTTAGACCAAAGGCGAATCGTATTATATCACATGACAGAGAAGACCCAGGGTGTCATTGACATCTGTCAAAACAGGAATTAAATATTCAAATCTTATGTTTGGGAATCTATGGTATCTCCTGGTTCTGCTTTCTCTTACTTCCTGGCTTCATCCTCTTATAGAAACTGAAAAATTGTCAAAATACTTGCTGACCGTGCCAATGCACATCCTGTCAGACTAGCATTCCAATGTAGAGTTTCGCTTGTCCAATAACTCCTTGAACTGTCCCTTTGATAGCTCTCACTTGTCCAAATAGAGTCACATGCCCCCGAATACACAAATTACTAGGGCCAGGGCAGCGAAACAAGCAGATGACAAGGCCTGAGTTGCCTGTCCAGCCTTGAAGTGGTTCTCAAGTGGGGTGACTTTGCCCCCAGAGGACGTTTGGTGGTGTCTGGAGACATTTTTGGTTGCTACAATTGGAGCAGAGAAGTGTCATTGGCATCTAGTGGGGAGAGGCCAGCCATATTGCTAAACATCCAACAATGCACAGGACACCACAAAGAATTATCCAGCCCACAATGTCAGTAATATCAAAGTTGAAAAACTATAGTCTACCTGAACCTCACAGGACCAGGGGAAAGAGAGGATTTCCCAGTGGAAAAATCTGGGGGCAAACTACAGAGGAAGAAATCCATTTAAAGCAACAGATGTACACCATACCCTTAATCTGAAAACAAATCCTCCCCCAAACCATCCATGCTTCTTTTTTAAAACCATCTCACTTCTCTTTACCACCAAACTTTCTGAAAGAGTGGTTGACCTTAACCAACCATTACAGTCTCAACCATTACAGTCATTCATCCAATAAATAATTATGGAAATCATTTTGTGTGCTAAGCACTATTTTAAGTCTTGGAATTTAGCAGGGATAAACGGCCCTGTCCTCATACAGCTTTTATTCTAGTGGGAGGAAGATGGAATAAGCACATCGTCAGAGTAATAAAATGAAAAAAAAATGGTAGGTACAATTTTTTAAAATTATATAAAGCAGGGAAAGAGGAAAGGAGTTTCTGAATAGATGTGCAATTTTAAATAGTGGCCAAAGAAAGTTTCATTGAGAATGTCACATTTGAACAGAAGAACTCAAGGAGATGAGGTAGCTAGCCATGTGGACAGATGTCTGGGCAAAGAGCATTCCAAGCAAAAGGAACATTAAGTGGAAAAAGAGCTTAAGAGGAAATATACCTGTTTATTTGGAGAAATAATTTGTTTGCACACTAATGGTAAAATCCAGTAGAAAGGGGGAAATAATGATGCTAGAAAGAGGAAGAATTCCTGGAGTGATGTCTTTGAGCAAATGACAACAAAATGAATCTAGGGCACCAGTGGAGAGGCTATCCTGAGATAAAGGTATGAAGAGTATAACTCTACTAATATATAATTAACATATAGATAAGAAGGCTATATAGGCCAAATACAGCTATTTGGATGGAGTGACGATAGAAGATTGTGGAAGGTCTCTTTGATTACTTCTATTATTTTCAGTGAAAAAGAAGCACAAAGCTAATAACAGGGATTTAAAATGATGGAGGAAATGTCAGAGTTCAGCATCAAAATAAAAATATTCAGGCTTGCCGTAGTGGCTCACACCTGTAATCATAACACTTTAGGAGGCAGAGGCAGGAGGATTGATTGAGGCCAGGAGTTCGAGATCAGCCTGAACAACATAGTGAGACCCTGTCTCTACAAAAAATAGAAAAATAAGCCAGGTGTGGTGGCTCATGCCCGTAGTCATAGCTAACTCAGGAGGCTGAGGCAAGGGAATCACTTAAGCCCGTGAGTTCAAGTTTGCAGTGAGCTATGATGATGTCACTGCACTTGAGTCCAGGCGACAGAGTGAGACCTTGTCTATAAATAAATAAATAAATAGTCATTTTGGAGTATGGGCGAGTAAGTGGACTAGAAAATAATAGTGGGAATACCAGGCAGAATTATAATGGTCCGTTTGCAATGAGTTGTCATTAAATTTAAACAAGTCATCATGGCTATGTGTTTTGTTTTGTTTTTCCAGCCACATTCAGTTTCACAGGTACAGGGACAAAATAATGGGGAATTGAATCTAACCAGGGATGCTATTTTGTCTAATGAATATGATAAAGTCACAGAAGGAAGGGCAAGGGAGCTGAGGTTTTGTGCAAGATGGTGGTTATAACAATGCAGCATGGAATTTAACCAGGATGAAAGTGAAGATATGAGAGACCAAGAGATAATAGTAGGATCAGTGGGCTATGGGTGCTGACCAAGACAAAGCTTGCTGGATTCAGTTTCAGGGTACCAGTGGTGAACTAGAAGATAGGATTGGTAGTTGGAGAGTAGGGCAGTTGGAATTATGCAGGGGTGTGACAGCTTCCAGGGTATGGGCATGAGCATCAGTGCCAGGGTAGAGTAGAGGACAAGGTCACTGGCAGAGAAGAGGTCAAGGCACTGAAAGTTCAGGGGTTTGAAAATACCATTGCTACCAATATTGAAATCACCGAGGAATGTGACAGGAGTCATAAATGGAGAAGGTGGCCATGAGCCGGGAGCTAGAACCCGGAGGAGGGGAATGAGGAATGAGGGGAGAAAGCAGATGCCAGGGGATGAATGCAAACACATGTGGTAAAAAGTGACACATTATGATAGCGCGTGATGTAGGGTGGGGAATTGAATCTTCTTTTTTCCTCAGCTCAGTATAATCTGGCTTCTTCTACTCTGATCTCTGCTTTTCTTACTGCCTTCTGAGCTACCGCCTTCCTCTTATGGATCCCTGTGATTATATCAGGCACACCTGGCTAATCCAGGCTAGTCTCGCCTTACCTCAATATCCTTCATTTAATCCAACTGCAAAGTCCCTTTTGCCATGTAAGGTAACACTCACAGGTTCTGGGGATTTGTATGTGAACATCCTTGGGGGGACATTATTCAGCATACCACACACCTCCGTTTCTCTCATTCTGGAATTCTTTATTGTTTTTTAAATTGAAACATAAAAATTGTACATATTTATGGAGTCCAGCAAATGAAACAACAGAGTGATGAGAAAAACCTACAGAATGGGGGGGGGGAATATTTGCAAACTATACATCTGACAAAGGTTAATATCCAGAATATATAAGGAACTCAAACAACTCTATAGTAAAAAGACAAATAATCTGATTTTAAAATGGGTAAAAAAATCCAAATTCTTAAAAAAAAAGACATACAAATGGCTAACAGGTATATGAAAAAAAGCTCAATATCACTAATTATTAAGGAGATACAAATCAAAACCACCATAAGATATCACTTCATTCATTCTTAATAATTCAATAAGTAGAATAATTATTAACCAAAATACAAGAGATAAATGCTGGCAGAGATATGAAGAAAGGAGAACTCTCACACACTGTCAATGGGAATCCAAATTAGTACAACCACTATCGAGGTTTCTCAAAAATTGTATGGAGGTTTCTCAAAAAATAGAAAATAGAGCTATCTCACGATCCAGCAATCCCAGTATTGGGTATATACCCAAAAGAAATGAAATCACTATGTCAAAGAGATATATACACTCCCATGTTCATTGCAGAACTATTTACAATAGCCAAGATATGGAATTAACCCAAGTGTCCACCAATGGATAGGCAGATAAAGAAAATGTGGTATATATTCACAATGGAATACTCTTCAGCCATTAAAAGAATGAAATCCTGTCATTTGTGGCAACATGCATGAACCTGGAGGACATTACATTAAGTGAAGCGAGCCAGGCACAGAAAGCCAAACATACAGCTCATTCTCAGAATCTACAAAAGCTGGAGTAGAGAGTAGGATAGTGGTTCCCAGAGGCTGGGACGGGGTAGACAAGGAGCAGAGATTGTTGAAAGGGTACAGAGTCAGAGGTAGATAGGAGGAATAAGTTTATCCTTGAATTCTTAATCCCCTCCCCTGAGTTTGTCACTCCCTCGTATTTCTTGTTTCAGCAAGTAGCACCACCATTCATTTCTAACCCTGGGGCTAACTCTTGATGCCTTTCTTTTTTTCACCACCAACTTTAAGAAAGGAAGTAACCAAGTCCAATGCCCAAGCAAATGCTGCTCCATCTCCGATATCTTTGTTAATTGTCCACTTTATCAACCCAGCCAGGGCCACCATCGCAGGTCACTGGGGCGGTTGGCAAGAGCTTCCTCACTGGACTTCCCCATCTATTATTGCCCTTATCTAATCTATTAATAGTCCTCTTACCACTACACACACAATTATACTTTTAAAAGGTAAATCTGATTGTCAGTCCCTTTAAAAAAGTCTCTCAGTAGCGTGGCACATCTCAAATCGAGTTGGCTCTTCATATTCCCCGCGCACGCCGCGTGCAACTGTCCGTCCACACCGAGAGCAAGCGCGTTGTTGGCTAGCTACCCACGCGCGCATTCTTGCAAAGCGGAGAAAGTCATGCACGGGCGTGCGGAAGCCGAGCTGCTGCGACGGCGGACCTGGAAGCGCAGGTCCCCTCGCACCGGCGCGGAATCCGTCGGGCAGCCGGAGCGCTGTCCCGTTTTGCTGCTTGTACCTGGGTCCCTAAGGTGGGCGCTGGGAGCGAAACTCCTTCGAAGCAACGCACATGGAGAGTAAACAAGACTTTGCCCACGAAGGGGAAGCTGCGGTCAGTCGCCTTTTGTCCCGGAACCCCGGAACCCCGCAGCCCTCCCCAGCCTCTGGGCGCGGAGCCCGGCGATTGGTCTCTCTCGTTTTCGCTGCGCTGTGCTCCTTACAGCGTCCTCCCTCCAGGTCACATCTGGTCTGCAGATGCGCTCGGGGAGGATGCCGGAGCCTGCCGGGCCGCCGGCGCCCCTTCTCCGCTTCTGCTGCCGAGGAGCCCCGCTGGCGCTTCTGGTGCTGCTCGCGCTGCCCGCGGCCTGGGGTGAGACGCGGGGCGGGCGCGGGGCGGGCGCGGGGCACCGGGCGCACGGCACCCGGGCGCACGGGCATTGCCGCAGGTGGGCGAAGCGCGCGAGGACGCAGGGCGGGTCCCGGAGCCCTGAGGGTGCCGCAGCCCCTCGCTGCCTCTGGGTAAGGACGAGTGGAGTCCCCGCCTGCAGGGGCTCGTGTCGTGCCCAGCGCAGACGCTGACCTGGCGCGGCAGAATTCCTCGCCTTTGTCGCCACTGGCCGTGGCGGAGCGCGGCGCTGATCACAGTGAAAGAAAGGGGGGTTGGAGAATCCGACAAACCCGGGTTCTCACCCCGGAAACTTAACCGTGAGGAAAGTTAATACATCTGTCTGACTCTGTTTCCTCATCTGTAAAATAGGGACTGATACCTCTATTTCCCGGTGTCGCCACCTAAATGGCATGTAGCATGTCAATTTCCTATCACAGTACCTGCGACCGAATCAGTTTCAATCCTCCAACCATTACCTCTGGGCTTGGCTCCCAAGGGTGTCTAAACAAGCTATCCTAGGGGTGCAATTCTCTCCTGAAAACTGCTCTGCGTCCAAATGAACTCCCCCCTTATGCCAAAACACCGCCACCACCAGCGCCATGCACTGAATTGGGAGCCTACTTTAAGACAGATTTCAGGCCAGGAACTTGGGGGTTAGAAGAGCAAACGGAAGCGCCACCACGCTCATTGCAACCAGTTGCAGGTAAAAGGGACAGGAAGGACGTTTACACATGGCAATGTAGAGATAAGTTCAGTACAAAATAAAGCCTATTATAACCATAGGGAAATTTTGAGGCTGCATTTTCTTTTCCTCTCTCGCAGTGGCAAGTCGGTAAACATCTTTTATTAGAACACTTAGTTTTGGCCTCCCTAGAGGTCTTCCTGGCTGGTTAGACTCCTTAGGAACATCTCACTTGAAGTGACAGTCTTAATTATTTTTGTCCAGCCTTTTCCTGACATCTCAGGGTTTGCTTTTCTCTGCCACTAGACATTTTGCATTTATTCTTTGATTGTTCCTCTCTTCTAAGAGAGTAAGGAAAAAAGAAAACCAAGTTTCCGCACAAATTATTAATATTTTATCTCCTTAGACATCAGAAAGTAACCTGTGAGATGTGATAAAATGTAAAATGTTGTTTTTAGAAGAGGAGCGTGCCAAGTAATTCAAGCAATCTGTTGTCAATATTTAGGTATTTTTGTCATTCTTTCAAATATCTGGCCCCCTTCTTAGTGGAATGTTGTTATAGCTTGCCCATGTTTATTAAGTTACTATTATAAACAATCCCAGACACTATTAATTGCAAAAAAAAATATTCATTGAGGTTATCACAATAACCTCCATATATGACACATCCTAAACTATCTACTAATTTAGTTGCTGAAGTAATTTAAATTTCAAAACTGCTGCTAAAATGCCTCCAGTGTGCACCATCCTCTGGAAGTTGAAAGAAGTGTGAGAGTGAGCTGCACCTCCAAAGTGTATTCATATAGAAGTAGGTGGTGGGGCTTAATGAAATCTTAATTAGGAGACTTGACTTCTGATTTTCCCACCCTCTGCTGTTTACTGGCTGGACCCTTGGACCCAGCAAGTCAACTCACACGCCTGGCCCTCAGTGTCCGCTTGTATACAATGAACATAATTGACATTCTGCTCTCTGAGAGGGTTACTGTGACAATCAGATGTGCAGGTGACGGTGTTTTGTAATCTGAAAACCCCCATACATATCTAAGAAAGCTTGACTAAGGATTCAGGCAAGACTACAGGATCACTGGAAAGGGAGAAATCTTAGCTCTAAGGATCAGAAAAGGCTGAGTGGAAGGAGCATGGCTTTAGCAGCACTTAAAGAGTACATCCCAAAACAAGTTGTATAATTTGATTCATGGAGATATTTGTTTTTATATAAGAAACCAGCAGGGAAATTAGGATTATTTTTTTATAATAAGGTACTTGCACTACCCATGAAGTGGAATAGTGTTATTTGGAAGTGAACTCGGATTAGTTGTAAAAAAAAAAAATATATATATATATATATATATATATCTCAAACCCTAGGACAATCACTGAAAAAAGTGCAAACAGAAATGTAACTGACATGCTAATAAAGGAGAGAAAATGGAATTATATAAAATGTTCACTTAAAACCATAAAGGTGGAAAAATACAATGGAAGACAAAAATTGGAACTAAGAACAAAGGCAACAAATAGAAATCAGTAAGAATTATGGTAGATATTAAACTGACTATATCAATAATCACTTTGAGCACCAATGATTTCAATGTACCAATTAAAACACAGTGATTGTCACAATGGATCAAGCAATAAGACCCAGCTTATACATTGTCTCTAATAAGCCCACTTTAAATATAAAGACATACATATATTAAAAGGAAATGGATCGATACAGATATACCATGCTAAGACTAGTCAAAATAAAGCAGGAATAGCTTTATTAATTTCAGACGGAGCACACTTCAAACCAAGACAAGTTATCAGGAATAAAGAAGGCATTGCATAACGAAAAAGGGGTCAGTTCTCCAAGAAGACATAACCATCCTTAATGTGCGTGCACCTTCTGATAGTAAAAAACATGTGAGGCAAAAACTGATAGATCTGTAAGGAGAAACAGATGAATCCATAGTATAGGTGGAGACTCAGCACTCCTCTGCCAGAAATGGGCAGATCCAGCAGGCAGAAAGTCAGTAAGGACAAAGTTGAACTCAAGAACACCATCGATCAACTGGGCATAACTGACAAATATAGACTACTGAATCCAACAGCAGAGAGTACGTACTCTTCTGAGGCTCACGTTCAGGGAAGCAGACAACATGCTGAGGTATGAAAATAGCACACTAATTAAGTGCTTGCAGGACTGTGTTTAATATAGAGTGGACTCTGGCGCCCTCACCTGGTCTCCCAGTTGGAAGACCTGTGCTGTCATCCCTACCGTGTAAAGATGCAAGGTAGAAAGAGGGGCGTTGGTTGCAATGTGCTTCTGTGCTTTTGATCTATTTCAGTTTATGTATGCCCAGATGAGTGGATTTGTGGCTTATTATTATTATCTATTTTTACCCAAAATAAACTTCACATTTGGACACGTAATTTCAAAAGTGTCCTGCACAGAAATACTGGGTGAAGATATAATCATTCTAATAAGGCCAACTCCAGCAGACAATGTGGCAAAGTTGAAAATCTCCTCCCTGGCAAGAACACACACAAGTACATGCTTTTTAAAATTTTTTTAAATGTATTTTTAATCTTTTATCTTTTTTGTTATAATAGGTACATAATTGTGCATATTAATAGGGTACATGTGTTTTGATACAGGCATACAATGTGAATTAATCAAATCAGGGTAATTGGGGTATCCATAACTTCAGGCATTTATCATATATTTGTGTTAGGAACACTCCAATTCCACTCTTAGTTATTTTAAAGTATACCCTAACTTATCGTTAATTATAGTCACTTTGTTGTGCTATTGAATATTGTTCATTCTATCTAGCTATCCTGTTGAGGTAAGTTCCTTCTATACCCAGTTTTTGGAGAGTTTTTTATCATGAAATGATGTTGAATTTTATTGCATGCTTTTTCAGTATCAATTGAAATGATATATGGCTTTTGTCCTTCATTCTGTTGATATCATATGTCACATTGATTGATTTCCATGTGATGAACCATCCTTGTGTCCCTGGGGTGAATCTCACTTGATCATGATCAATAATCTTTTTAATGTATTCTTGAATTCGGTTTGCTAATATTTTGTTGAGGATTTTTGCATCTATGTTCATCAGAGATACTGGCCTATCGTTTTCTTTTTTTGCTGTGTCTTCGTTTGGTTTTGGTATCAGGGTGATACAGGCCTGCCTCAGAGAATGAGTTTGGGAGTATTAACTCCTCCTTGACTTTTTGGAATAGTGTAAGTAGGATTGATATTAGTTCTTTGAATGCTTAGTAGAAGTCAGCAGTGAAGCTATTGTGTCCTGGGCTTTTCTTTGATGGGAGACTTTTTATCACTGCCTCTATCTTGTTACTTCTTACTAGCTTGTTCAGGTTTTGAATTTCTTCCTGGTTCAATCTCAGTAGGTTGTATGTGTCTAGGAATTTATCCATTTCTTCTAGGTTTTCCAATTTATTGGCATATAGTTGCTCATTGTAGTCCCTAATGATCCTCTGGATTTCTGTATTATCAGTTATAATGTCTCCGTTTTCATCTCTGATTTTATTTATTTGGGTCATTTGTCTTTTTTTATTAGTCTGGCTAAAAGTGTGTCAATTTGTTTATGTGTTCAAAAAACCAATTTTTTATTTTGTTGATATTTTGTATTTTCCTGTTTCAATTTAATTTGTTTTTGCTCTGATCTTTATTATTTATTTTCTTCTACTAATCTTTTGTTTGGTTTTCTCTTGTTATTCTAGTTCTTTGAGATGCATCATTAGATTAGTTGAAGCTTTTCTACTTTTTTGATGTAGGCACTTATTGCTATTAACTTTCTTATTATTATTGCTTTTGCGTATCTCATAGATTTTGATGAGTAGTGTTTTCTTTTTCATTTGTTTCAAGAAATTTTTAAATTTCTTTTTTAATCTCTTCACTGACCCACTGGTCATTCAGGAGTGTACTGTTTAATTTCCATGTGTTTGTATAGTTTCCAATGTTCTCAGCTACTGATTTCTAGTTTTGCTCCATTGTTATTAGAGAAAAATCCTTGATATGATTTCAAAATATTTTTGAATTTTTTAAGACTTGTTTTGTGGCCTAACATGTGATCCATCTTTGAAAATGATCCATGAGCTGAGAATGTATTTTCTGCAGCCATTATATGAAACGTTCTGTAACTATTTATTAGGTCCACCAAGTCTATAGTGCAGATTAATTCCATTGTTTTGTTGTTGATTTTCTGTCTGAATGAACTGTCCAATGCCGGAAGTGGAGTGCTGAGGTCTCCAATGATCATTGTATTGTGGTCTAGCTCTCTCTTTGGCTCTGATAATATTTGCTTTATATAACTGGGTGCTCCACTGTTGGGTGTGTAAATATTTAGAATTGTTATATCCTCTTGCATTATCCCCTTTATCATTATATAATGACCTTCTTCGTCTCTTTTTACAGTTTTTGTCTTGAAATCTATTTTAACTGATAGAAGTATAGCTACTCTTGCTCTTTTTTGGTTTCCATTTACCTGGAACATCTTATTCCATCCCTTTATTTTCAGGCTATGTGTGTCTTTATAGGTGGGTTTCTTGTAGACAGAATATCATTAGGTCATGGTTTTTTAATCTATTCAGCCACTCATTGTCTTTTGATTGGAGAGTTTAGTCTATTCACATTCAATTTTATCATTGATACATAAGGTCTTACTACTGCCATGTTGTCATTTGATTTCTGGATGTTTTGTGGGCCTTTATGTCTTCCTTCTTTCCTGTCTTCCTTTGTTAAGGGTGATTTTCTCTGGTAGTATGTTTTAATTTCTTGCTTTTTACTTTTTGCATACATGCTTTCTGTCAGAGGCATTAAGAGGAAGAAATGCTGTTTAGTCTAATCACAACCGAACAAAAAATTGACAAAACCAAAAAAATCTAAAGAATATCCAAAAGACTAGTTGGAATACAGTTTTTACATTCACTATAATTAACAGAGAAACTCACACTGTGACTGTATTTTGTCCCTCCAGATGCTGGTTAATGATCATACTAAGTCATCATGATTAGCAAAGCATTTATTTAAAATGTTCATTTCATCTGTATCATATTTCTTTAAATTTCTATTTATTCATATAAGTTGTGCAATGCATTGTGTACTTATATAATTTATAACTTTATATTTTTAAAAGTGCATCATTTTTTTTTTCTGATAGAGGTGCTTAAGCAGAGCATGTGCAGGTCTCTTCCTTAGAGAGTACAATACGCAGAATGAGCAGCAGAGTGTATTTCAGGTTGACCGCTTATATTTGAGCAGATACGGAAGTGATGGTGTGTTAATTGTGCGTATATCACAGAATAAATCAACCTGCCTTGAATGGAAGGCTTGAATCAGGAGTACGTGACAGTGGGCTGACTGACTCATCCAAGACAAAAACCACAATGAGATAACAATATTTACCCACTAGAGGGGCTAAAATTAAAAAGACTGACCCTACCTAGGATTGGCAGTCAGGTGAAGTAACTGGAAATATAATATCCTGCTAATTGGCAGGCAAAATAATAACAATCACTTTAGAAAACAGCTTGACGGGTTTCCTAAAAAGTTAGACCCACACCTATCATATGACTCAGCATTTCATTCCTAGGTTTTTTAACCAAGAGAAATGAAATCATATATCCACGCAAAGACTTTTACGTGAATTTTCATAGCAGTTTTGTTTGTAATAGCCAAGAGCTGGACATAATCCAAATGTCCTTCAGCAGGTGGAGTTAAATCTAATAGACCTTAAGGGGCTTAGCTGTGTCTAGTATTTAATTTGAAATATGTATCAGAAAAATACACACTTTCATAAAGTGCAGTGTAGCTTTACTTGTTGACTTTGTCTGCTTTCTCTTTGTGCTGAAATGATTGATTTGACAGCAGAGTTCCAACAGTTGTGATGGCTACCGAGGGCCGGAGAGGAGGCTAGTGGTCCGCTAGATCTAGGAGCATCACCGAGACCAAAGATTGATGGTAAAATGCATGAGGGCATCTCGTTACACGAGAGAAAGACAAATGAGGGTAGGATAGAGGAAGCCTCAGCACAGGTGCTTGCTGATCAACTAAGGAAAGCTGTGAATTAGAGTTTCTTCTTCAGTGAAAAATTATACCAGGTTTCCCTGAAAATAAGACCTACCCATAAAATAAGCCCTAGCAGGATTTCTAAGCATTTGCACAATAGAAGCCCTACCCGGAAAATAAGACCTAGTGATGGGCGTGGCTACCCAGCGCGTCTGCACAACCCATGCATTTTGTTGCGGAGCGGTGAAGAAGATGAGCAGCCCTTCTCATCTGCCCCATGACAGCTCTATTGCTCTACTTGAGATATTGGGGCCAATGATTCTAAAGGAAATAGAGTCATAAGAAATTGAAGTTCCAGAAGAAGACAGCTTAACTATATTTGAATAAATGTAGATTGTTGTACTGTACTTAAAAAAAATAACGCATCCCCTGAAAATAAGCTCTAGGTGTCTTCTTCAGGACAAATAAATATAAGATCCTGTCTTATTTTGGGGGAAACATGGTACAAATAGCTTCATCACCTTCAAAATAGCAGGGACTTTTTAATAAGTGGATGCTGATTATTTCTTTCAAAAAGAGCTCATTTCTAAGGTAACTTCTAAAGGAATAAACCCTTTGCCATTATTGAAGAGTTCCTTTTCTTTTGCTTTTTTTTTTTTTTTTTTTAATTTAAATCATGTCTATGAAGAACACTGGAGAGAAAGAGGAAGCAGAGTAGAAGTTTCTCGATTAACCCTGTTTCTTTGGTCTCAATCTCCACCCAGGTCAATGCAGTGCCCCAGCATGGCTTCCATTTGCCAAGCCTACCAAACTAACCAATGAGTCTGAATTTCCTGTTGGGACATCTTTGAAGTATGAATGCCGCCCTGGCTATTTTGGAAAACCGTTTTCTATCTCCTGCCTAGAAAACTCGGTCTGGACAGGAGCTAAGGACAGGTGCAGACGTAAGTCACTCTGGACTGGGAACTCCCTTGTGTCAGTCAAATATCTGTAAGATGTCATGCAATTTGTTCAAATTTTGGGCCTGAGACACATATAACAATAAGTTTGCCCAAGATACGATGCAGGTGAGAGCTATTCTTGTAAATATATCTTCTTACTGTGTTGACTTCTTGGCACCTTCATTACAAGTTCATTTCATGAGAAACAACCATCACAAGGCATGACTGGGGGAAAAATCCCTATTCTTTAGGGGTCTCCCATTTTTCATGACTAAAATTAAGTAATGAATAACTCAGACAAGAAAGAGAAGTAGAATGGAAAATGAGGAAATGAGACAATCTCAGGCTTTGATATCTTTGAATGACAGTGTATAGCATTTTGGTAATAAATACAGTTTACATTTTTCTGGGAGGCATAATGTGGTTAGGAGAAAGATCTGGATGGGGAGTGTTTTTGAAAGTGGTGCTTAGTAGGCAGCTGACCCTGAAGCAGTCTGGTGAGTTTCTCAAGGTGGCAAAATCTGTGGAATCGTCAGAACTGCATATGCTCTTCAGTAAGCTGCAGGCAGGATGGGACATTATGTACCAAAAAAAGTTTGGATTACTCTACCTGGCTCCAAAATTCTGTGTCTTTCTTATAGGTAGATCATGCAAAAATCCTCCAGACCCTGCGAATGGCATGGTGAATGTGACACAAGGGATCCAGTTTGGATCCACAATCAGTTTTTCTTGTGATAAAGGGTGAGTTGGCAGAAATGTTTCTTGGTTCAAGAATTCTAGGACAGGCGGGCATGGTGGGTCATGCCTGTAATCCTAGCACTCTGGAAGGCCAAGGCAGGAGGATTGCTTGAGGTCAGGAGTTCGAGACCAGCCTGGGCAAGAGCAAGACCTCGTCCCTACTAAAAATAGAAAAAAAAATTAGCCAGTCAACTAAAAATAGAAACAACAACAAAATTAGCCAGGCATGGTGGCTAAGTCCCAGCTACTTGGGAGGCTGAGGCAGGAGGATCGCTTGAGCCCAGGCGTTTGAGGTTGCTTTGAGCTAGGCTGATGCCAATGTACTCACTCTAGCCCAGGCAACAAAAGAGAAACTCGGTCTCAAAAAAAAAAAAGAATTCTAGGACAGTAATACTACCTTCTAGTCACATCTCAGAAAGAACAACTAGGCTATTATTATCTACTTTTAAAAGGCCTGGGCTCGGTCGCTTAACTCCTGATTGAAGTGAACAAAGGTATGATGTGATTAGGGGGGAAGTCCGTATCCTTGCTGGAAACCAGGGCGGTGAATATGAGAAAAGTGCAGCACTCACTGGGTGGGAAGAAAGAAAATGGTGGAAAGGTGTGGTCAAACCCACAAATCGCCCTAAGCCAGAGTAGACATTGCTAGAAGAAAGGGAAGGCCACCGAGCGGTTGCGTTAGAGAATAAACCCTAATGTTAAAGATGTATCAGTCTGCTAGAGCTGCCATAACAAAGGACCTCAAATCGGGGGTCTATAAAACAAAAGAAATTTATTCTCTCAAAATTCTGGCAACCGGAAATCCAAAGTCAAGGTGCTGGCAGGACCATGCTTTCTCCAAAGCTCCTAATAGAGAATCCTTTCCTTACCTGTTTCAGCTGTGGTAGCCCCAGGCCTTCCTTGGCCTGTGGCAGCATAACTCTAGTTTCTGCCTCTGTTGTCACATGGCCATCTTCCCTCTGTGTCTGCGTTGTCACGTGGTGTTCTCCTCTCTGTGCTTGTCTGGGTCCAAAGCTCTCTCTTTTTATAAGGGCACTAGTCATATTGACTTTGGGGCCATCCTAATGACCTCACCTTAATTGATGACATCTACAACGACTCAGTTTCCAAATAAGATCACATTCACAGAGACTAGGGGTTAGGATTTCAACATACACTTTTGGGGAAGCAATTCAATCCCTAACAGAGCCCTCTCTGAAAATGTCGAGCATTTGACATTCCTTATTGATCCATCCATAAGGAAACAGCAGTCTTGAGCAATTCTATATACCAAATGTATACAGAACATTCCACCCAGTAGCAGCAGAATGCACGTGCTTTTCTGGTGCACATGGAACATTCTGCAGAATAGATCATAGGTTAGGCTACAAATTCTTCTTAATGAATTGAGAAAATTAAAATCCGATATCAAGCACCTTTTCCAACCTCAATGGTATGAAACTAGAAATCAATAACAAGAGGAAAATTAGAAAATTCACAACATTGCGGAAATTAAACAACACACTCCTGGACAACCAGTGAGTCAAAGAAGAAACCAAAAGAGAAGTCCAAAATATTTTGAGACAAATGAAAATAGAAATACAATATATCAAAACGTATGAAATGTTGCAAACGTAGTTCTAAGAGGAAAGTTTATAGCAATGAACACCTATGTTAAGAAAGAAGAAAGTTCTCAAAAAAACAACGTAGCTTACACCTCAAACTAGAAAAAGAAGAACAGACTCAGCTCAAAGTCAACAGGAGGAAGGAAATAATAATAATAAGGAAATAATACTAAGGAAATAATTAGTAGTAGAGCATCCATAAATGAAATAGAGACTAGAAAAACAATAGAAAAGATCAATGAAACTAAAAGTTGTTTTTTAGAAAAGATACACAAAATTTAAAAACTGCTAGCTAAACTGAGCAAAAAGAGAGAAGACTCAAATTAATAAAATTATAAATGAAAGAGGAGACATTACAACTGATACTACATAAATAAAAAGGCTTATGAGAGACTACTATGAACACTTACACACCAACAAATTGGATAACCTAGAAGAAATGGATACATTCTTAGAAACATAGTTTTCTAAGACTGAATCAAGAAGAAATAGAAAATTTGAACAGACCAATAATTAATTAGGAGATTGAATCAGCAATCAAAAAAATGTATACATGTGAAAGTTTCCTGGAACTCAGGAAGCTTATGATATCTTTTTGAAAACTGAAGCTTGTAGGAAAGAACTATGATCGACCTTAGATGTATATAAAAGTGTGTCATAAGGTAACAAAGAAGATAAATCCCATCCTGCTGAGAAGGCATGAAGAAGAAAGTGGAAAATGTCCTTCTGAATTCTCCGAGATGGTAATCTCTGGGAAGTGTCGATTTGAGCAGGTGGATGACCCCTGTGTTAAGAATATGACATTCCTTGTTCTCTGTCTCCAGGTTCATTCTCGTTGGTTCTTCTTCTGCTACATGCATCATCTCGGGCAATACTGTCGCTTGGGATAACGAAGCACCTATTTGTCGGAGTGAGTTGAAATATTCTTTTCTGTTACTTTTACCAATAAATTCTAACCTTCTCTGGAATTATAAAAAATTTTAATCAAATTCCTTTTATGCAGTCTGTCCTTCTGACAGCTGAAGACAGCTGTAATGTTTTCAAAATTCCTATGAGGATGGCCAGGTGCAGTTGGTCATGCCTGTAATCCTAGCACTCTGGGAGGCTGAGGCGGGAGGATTGCTTGAGGTCAGGAGTTCGAGACCAGCCTGAGCAACAGCGAGACCCCATCTCTACTAAAAATAGAAAAAATTAGCCGGACGTGGTAGCTCGTGCCTGTAGTCCCAGCTACTAGGGAGGCTGAGGCAGAAGGATTGCTCGAGCCCAGGAGTTTGAGGTTGCTGTGAGCTAGGCTGACGCCACTGGACTCTAGCCTGGGCGACACAGAGAATCTGTCTCTAAAAGAAAAAAAGAAAGAAAATGGAAAAGAGTAGAGGAAAACTCTATAACTCTACAACAATATGATTAAAGAACTATTTAAAATGAAAGGAACACGTATTTTATTAATAAGTGCATGTGTTTCGAGGAAATAATGGAAGTGGGAAAGGCAGAACACATACTATTTATGTTCACCTAAGTTACAACTTTGTAAACTTTGTATTTCAATACGCTTGTTTTCTCTTTTTGCAGAAATTCCCTGTGAGCCGCCCCCAGCCATCGCTAATGGAGAGTTGGTCAGCAGTGCAGACTATTTTGAGTACGGGATGGTGGTGACCTACCGCTGCAGACGTGGGAGCAGAGGGGGAAAGGGGTTTGACCTTGTGGGCGAGGCCTCCATATACTGCACCAGCCTGGACGGTCGAGTCGGCGTCTGGAGCGGCCCTCCCCCTCGGTGCATCGTGCCTAACAAATGCACGCCTCCAGACGTGCAAAATGCAGTGATGGTACCTGACAAGCGAAGCCTGTTCTCCTTAAATGAAGTTGTGGAGTTTAGGTGTCAGCCCGGCTTTGTCATGAAGGGACCCGCCAGAGTGCGGTGCCAGGCCCTGGACAGATGGGAGCCAGAGCCGCCCCACTGCTCCAGGGGTGAGTCTGCCTGAGGCCTGGCAGGGTCTACAGATTGCATGCGTTGCCCGAGGGTCGGGAGGTCAGTGTGAGTTCTGAGGGACGGGTGGGTGCTGAGCAAGGTGGGGGAGTAAATCTTCTTGGAGGGAAACAGGAAATTAAGAATGTATGGATGTTTATACACTCGTGTACGTGCGCGTGTGCGCAAATTGAGAAGCAAAGCTAAATCTTGGCAAGAAATGCGATGTTTCCTTGGAATTCTCATAAACAGGTCTATCCATTACTCTTGGGCATAATAATAATTGCTAATATGTAATGAGTGATTCCTCTAGTCAGGCACCATAATACAAGCTATGTGTGCATTTAAGTCTTAAAGCTATGAGGTAGTGACTATTCTTTCCATGTTCTGCAGAGGAAATGCGTCTTATAGAGAGGTTAGATAACTGTCCAACGTGAAATAGACACTAACCTGCAGACGAGAGACTGGAAGCCAAGCCTGCCTGACTCCAGAGCCTTGGCTCTGCCAGTCAGCATCAAGTCAGGAAACCAAAACCCAGTCTAGGGGATCACACCTGTAATCCCAATGCTTTGGGAGGCAGAGTCAGGAGGATCATTTGAGGCCAGGAGTTTGAGACCAGCCTGAGCAAGATTGAGACCCTGTCTCTACCAAAAATAGAAAGAAGTTAATTGAACCCCTCAAAATACATAGAAAAAATTAGCCGGGCATGGTGGCGGATGGCTGTACTCCTAGCTACTCGAGAGGCTGAGGCAGCAGGATCGCTTGAGCCCAGGAGTTTGAGGTTGCTGTGAGCTAGGCTGATGCCACGGCACTCTAGCCCTGGCGACAGAGTGGGACTCTGTCACAAAACAAAACAAAACAAAACACACAACACAACACATTGAGGATGCCTCAGTTCTAGGCACAGTTCTGCACTCTGTCAGTTTTATTCCCCTGCACCCCACGTATGTATTGAGTTATCAACAAAATAAGGGGATTAGCCTGCCTCTTTTAAAATATATATATATATACAGACTCATGATTTTCCTTGCCAGTTTACCTTTGAGGATAAGTTATGTTCACCCAGCTAACTATACTTCGGTTCTCTTTCCCCAGTCTGTCGGCCGCCTCCAGAAATCCCACATGGTGAGCACACACCAAGCGACAAGGACAAGTTTTCACCTGGACAGGAAGTATTCTACAGCTGTGAGCCGGGCTATGACCTCACAGGGCCGGCGTCTCTGCGCTGTACACCCCAGGGAGACTGGAGCCCCGGAGCCCCCACCTGTGCAGGTGCCTGGACTCTCATTTGGGTTTCCAGACCACTCTCTTTCCCCCTCACATGGGAGTCTTATACCCGCTTTGTTTTTTTTTGTTGTTTGTTTGTTTGTTTTCCTCCTAGTGAAATCCTGTGATGACTTCCTGGGCCAACTCCCCAATGGCCGAGTGCTGGTTCCACTTAATCTCCGGCTTGGGGCGAAGGTGTCCTTCGTTTGTGATGAAGGGTGAGTGTGAGCTCGCCTGACCCGCTGGGCATTGCAATTGGGGTTTGGAATTAGTCCAAGAAAGAGAGGTTTGGTGTGGCTTAAATACACACACACACACACACACACCTATACATGTATTCACAGAGATTACCTTTTGAAAGTGTATAGGAAGCAAGAGAAGGAACAAGTAAAACGAATACCATGAGATATGAAGAAGAAGCCGAGACATACGTTAAGTGGCAAATTCATAGGCATATATATATATAGGGGACACATTAAGTGAAAAAAAATTATATTTTCCAAGCAGGAAGGAATATATGAGTAATTTGGAGAGTCTCAGAAAAAAAAATCTCATAGGTAGTGAAATGCTTATTACAAATAGCTAATTTCATTTAAGAATCATTTCAGGGAATTTTTTTTTTAAACCATCAATAGTAAAATACATAATGAGAGTGAAAGTATAAAAATAAACACTGTTTAAAACCTAATCATATATCATCTGGTAAGTAATGGGCTGTGGGCTCTGAAATGGGAGCATGATGGCTGATGTCCATCCTTTGGGGATGGCTATGAACTTGTTTATGGGAATCTCGTGCCCTTCACAGTGGTGTGTATCTCTACGTGGGAGCTATCAGCCATGGGCGGAAAAAAAGCACACGCTCTTGAAATGTTCCAAAGAATCCTTGGTGGGCTCCAGTAAGATTTCAGCAGGCATCAGGGTCCACATTAAGAAGTTTGGACGATGTCATAAAAAGCCATCTCTGTTCTTTTTTCTCCTGGAATATTCGAACTTACTCTTTAATAGCCCAACATGCTATTGTGAGCCCTCTTCACGGCCATCACAAATGCAGGGACAAAAAGACAGTCCCTGTTCTCTGGCCAGTTATTCTCCGTGTTTCCAGTGCAAACCCGGAGCTGTTTTCCTTGTCCTTCCAGCGTCAGAGTTAGAAGGACGTTGCAGTGGAAGACTGGCTTTGCGGTAACGACAACGCGTAGGTTTGTCAGGGTCGTCAGTGAGACTCTGAGTCTGGGTCCGGGGTCAAGGAGATGGTGGCTATGCCGTGACTGCCTTCTTCACTCCAAGCTAGGACTACTGTGGGACCAAGTTACCACGCTGTGCCATTCTATATTGCTCCCTTTCCCAAGGAGGCTGAGATTTTTCTAGAATGAAGCAGCCTCTGCACCTCTGCCACCTGCTGGCTTCAGGTCGTCAGGATCCCGAGATTTTTGGCTGGGGCCTCAGAGTGTGACTTCGGTGGCCTTTTGACTGAAACAACTCACCTATTTACTACCATTTTCTTCTTTAGGTTTCGATTAAAAGGAAGTTCCGTGAGCCATTGCATCTTGGTTGGAAGGCAAAGCCTTTGGAATAGCAGCGCTCCTGTTTGTGAACGTGAGTAAAAGGAGTAACATTTCAGGCCAATCTTGCCCCTTAACCTGTTTACTATTTTTGACCCATGGCTTCCCCCAGTGTGGCTCTTCTATTTTCTAGTCTGAATTATTGCTGAAGAATTGCTTATTTCGGCCGGGCGCTGTGGCTCACGCCTGTAATCCTAGCTCTTGGGAGGCCGAGGCGGGCGGATTGCTCAAGGTCAGGAGTTCGAAACCAGCCTGAGCAAGAGCGAGACCCCGTCTCTACTATAAACAGAAAGAAATTAATTGGCCAACTGATATATATATAAAAAAAAAAAAATTAGCCGGGCATAGTGGCACATGCCTGTAGTCCCAGCTACTCGGGAGGCTGAGGCAGAAGGATCACTCGAGCCCAGGAGTTTGAGGTTGCTGTGAGCTAGGCTGACGCCACGGCACTCACTCTAGCCTGGACAACAAAGTGAGACTCTGTCTCAAAAAAAAAAAAAAAAAAAAAAAAAAAAAAAAAAGAATTGCTTATTTCAATAATATCTTGTTGTGAGTCAATGTGTGCATCCTATCTGATCAGTCTCTGTCATTTTGAATTCTGTGTTCTGTTGTGAAAAAAGCTATGGTGGCTTTCCTCTAGATCCAGAGAGATTAGAAAATGTGAAGCTTTGACAAATTTTTCTTCCTTCCTTTCATTTGTCTTTTAGTCCTTCCTTCTGTCTGTCCTCAGTCTACCCTTCTCTCACTCTCCTGTTCCTTCCTTTCTTCCTTCTTTCTTTTGAGTTTTCTTCCCTCATCAAGGTACCATCACTCTATAATGTTTGTATATATTTGCTAATGCACAATTAAATGTGCATTTATTCAATTCATTATTTATTGAGCACATGCTATGTGCCTGATATTCACCTAGGCCCTGGAGTTATAGCAGTGAACAAGATGAGCTAATTCCCTGTCTGTCCCCATGTTGTTTATACTCAGGTGGAAAGATGGATAAGAAAAAAAAAATCAAATGCTATGGACATAATAGATCCGAGCACAAAGGAATGAGGGAAAAGTAGGGATTAGCATTAGAGAGCGTAGGTGGTTTGACTGCTTAACCTCTCAAAACATGTACCTAAATAATTTACACTGAGAGATTTATAAATAATGAGTTGATTTTTAAAAGCGAGTCTCATGTTCAGAGTCACTACTGATTTCTCCTGGTCTACCCATTTATGTTTTCCCCAACAGAAGATAGGACTTTGCTTCATTTCTTGATCCTAAAGATTGGAAAATATGAGTTTTCATTTTAACAATCAAATTTTACTAAAACATTTGCCTTGCTAGAAATCTACTTGGACATCTTATGGTGCTTTTTATAATTAAACTTTATAAGAACAGAAATTATATACATTAATAGATCCTTGCTGTCCGAGCAACCCAGTGCTCCTTGAAGTGACATGGCAAATGGTGTTCTACTGTCCTGTATTACAGCTCAGGTACTCATTGCACTACTGAAGCTTTTTCTTATTTTTCACGACTCTTACTAGTTAAAGTAGCTCCTTCCAAATTCCAACCCTAATTAAAAACACCAATTTGAAGTAAGGAGGGGAGTAATCTAAACAAATAAGCAGATGCCAGAAAAAAAAATTAACAATCTGAAGCCTGACAAGAAAGTAAAGAGAGAAAATAAATCATAAACAGACCCAGAAATTTTAAAAAGCAAAGCAGTCTGAAACCATTTAGAGTGTTTTTTTTTTTTACAACGATCTGTCTATGTTTTAACTCTTTGTGGCAAGTGCTAAGGTAGTGATTAGATTGACGGTCAATATAAATAAGTAATCAAGGAAAGGTTTCATCTTTTTAAGGTGATTGGCACACAGGCACACATCTTAGAAATACTTCCTGGGACTGGAAGCTTCTTAGAGGACAAAGACCTTGTTGGTGGCTCTTCAGCACTCTGTCCCCAGGGCCCTGACAAGTGGCTGACACAGAATAAATGCTGAATTAATCTGTGGTGACAAATGAGTCACCCTCTAAAATGGCTGTTTTTCTTCTGTAGAAGTTGTGGTACTTAATCAAAGGTGTAAAGTTTCTATTATCCAGAAAACTTAATTATCTGGAAGAAACAGGATAGGCAAATTTCTTTTGTACTATTGCAAGAAACTCTGATGGAGATCTCATTTCCTCTGGTTCATCTCTTCAAAAGCTTGATGCCTACTGTCATCTCCTTCGCTTTTTTTAAAACAGCACCAATCATGGCAGAATACCTCTGATAAAAACTCCCTGATGAAACTGAGAACTCTTACCTTCTTTTCAGCAATCTTTTGTCAAAGTCCTCCAGCCATCGTTCACGGGAGACACACAGGAAAACCTCTGGAAGTCTTTCCCTTTGGAAAAGCAGTAACTTACACATGCGACCCCCACCCAGACTTGGGGGCGACCTTTGACCTCATTGGGGAGAGCACCATCCGCTGCACAAGTGACCCGGAAGGGAACGGGATTTGGAGCAGCCCCACCCCTCGCTGTGGACTTCTGGGTTCGTGCACATTTCCCCACATCTCAAATGGGTTCAGCATATCTAAGCCAGGGCCTCTCCATATTTCTGTAATTACAGCGCGATATTTATAATACTTGTGCACCTGGCACAATTAAATGCCAAACCAACAATAAATGGTTCCAAGGTATGTCAACACATAAGATTCTGATGACCTTCGCAGCTGCAGGGGCTGGTGAAGAGGGAGGGAGGTGGAGGACGGTGGGAGTGTCCTTAATTAGAATTAGAAAAAAAATTTTTCAAACCATAAGAATTGAAAACAAATACCTATCAATCTTAACTAGTGTAAACTATACTATCCTCACAGATTTTGGAGGGGAGCACAGGCCAGGAGGGAGCAAAGCTAGGCAAAATCTATTTTAATTACCTATTTGTCCTGAGATCCTATGTATTCTCTTTGAAAATTGGGCTGCATTATCGACACACCACTAAGACTCCCTTAGCCCTCTTGGACTAAGTTCTACATTAAAATAAGGCTTAGCCCCACACAAGTTTTAGCCCCTGCAGTCTTCCTACTTTGGTGGAAAGAAAAAGCAAAGGGGGAAAAGCAAAATAAAGAGACTGTGAATTTCTAAGATCTGGAGAAGGTTGATTAAGACACCCAATCCCCTAAGTCACCCACCTTCAGAAAGTGAAGACAGGAAGGAGGAAGTAAGCTGTAGAAGGGATCCTAGTCCTGGCAAAACACACTGCCCAGTGGGCAGCTCTAAGAGAAAAGAGCTGTTCTAAAAGGAAAGGGGCCTTCAGGTGTGGTGGTGCATGCCTGTAGCCCCAGCTACTCCAGAGGCAGAGGCAGGAGGATGGTTTGGGCTCAAGAGTTAGAGGCTGTAGTGAGCTGCGATCATACCTGTGAATAGGCACTGAACAGTTTGGGAAATATAGAGACCCCATCTCTACAAGCAATAATAATAAAAAAGGAAGGAAAAGAAAGGGAACACATACTAGTCACTCAGAAGCCATTTTTGTCCTTTCCCATCCAACACTCTTGGGATGCACCTATGAGCCTATTTACAAATGCAATACCTAGATTTACCAAATCAAGGGACACAAGGAATCTTGTGTGAATAAGTTCTCTGATGTCTAGAAGAATTTCTCCTACATTTTCTTCTCGAACTTTTATGGTTTCATGCCTTACATTGAAGCCTTTTATCCATCTTAAATTAATTTTTGTATATGGCAAGAGATGGGGGTCCCGTTTCATTCTTCTGCATGTGGCTATCCAGTTTTCCCAGCATCATTTATTGAATAGGGCTTCTTTTCTCAGCAGCTGTTGTCTGCTTTGTTGAAGATCAGTTAGTTGTAGTAGATGATTTTATATTTGGATTCTCTATTCTGTTCCATTGGTCTGTGTATGTCTCTACCAGTATCATGCTGTTTTGGTTACTATACCCTTATAATATAATTTGAAGTCAGGTAATGTGATGCCTCCAGATTTATTCTTTTTGCTTCAGATTGCTTTGGGTATTCAGGCCCATTTTTGGTTCCACATTAAGTATAAAATTATTTTTTTTAGATCTGTGAAATATGACATTGATATTTTGGTGGGAATTGGGTTGAATCTGTAAATCACCATGGGCAGTATGGACATTTTAACAATGTTGAATCTACCAATCCATGAGCACAAGATGTTTTTCCATTTTTTGTCACATCTGCAATGTCTTTCATCATGTTTCATAGTTCTCCTTGTAGAGCTCTTTCACCTCTTTGGTTAAGTATATTCCTAAGTATTTTATTTTCTCTGTACCATATGAAGGGTATTGAGTCTTTGATTTGACTCTCAGCTTGCCTGTTATTAGTCTATAGCAATGCTATTGCTTTTTTGTGTGTCTATTGAGATGATCATACAATCTTTGTCTTTGCTTCTGTTTATGTGGTGAATCACATTTATAGGTTTGATTTTTTTTTTTTTCATCAGAACCCCATTTTGAGACTGCAGCTCTATTCTATCAGCTAGATTTTAGACTGGAGACCTGCTAGATCAACATGTGTAGTTTGGCCTGAAATGGTAGGTTTCAGTCATGATATGGACTCTTTGAACTAGAAGCCTATAGAGCTAATAATATTCAAGCTCTAAGATGGAAAGGAAATAGGCTATAGATAGATTTCCCGTGAAGATGCTTTGAAAATAAGACAAATTTTTGCGTTGAGAAAAATTATTTAATTATGGTCAAGAGATGAAAATCAGTTTGTAAGTCTTCTTCCAGAGAATTCTCTGGGTGCAGAATTAGCTCTAGGATGACTTTTACTCTTTGAATGGATAATTGGAAGGGAGGTGGAGGACTGCTAAAACAGAAGCTAAAAGAGAAGGTGTTGCCAAAAGCAAGTGAAAATGATTCTTAGTTTTCCAAGCATATGTAGTTTTCGGATTTCATACTTTTTGTATTCAAATTCTTGAGCCTAAAGCTAATGGGCCAGAGGGATGTGGAACTGAAGCTTGATATATTTGATATATTTGATTCAAAATATACTTTGTGCAGTGCTTTGTTGTAATTAGGACCATAGTTGTTGGCTGTTTGTTTTTGTTCTAGGGAGATGATATTTATCTCCTCCTTGTTTTTTCTCTAAGGATTCTCTTCCTTGTTGAAATAGCTGGCTTAGGAATCAGACCTAGAAGACTGGTAGCTGCTTCCCAGTTCCAGAAAACATCTCTAGTTCTTTGCCCATGTTCTTGAGGCCTCCGTTGGAGTTTGTGCCTTGAAGTACAAGAAAACCAAACAGGAAAGGTGGAACCTGGGCAGAGGCACTGTTTCTGGCTGCCTAAAAATGTGACACATTAAATTGGGGCTATCTTTACATTAAATTATATGAGCAGAAAGACTAGACAGCAGACTAGCCATCCAGATAGTATTAATGTATTTTCTGATGAGAACATGCTAATTGAACTTTCACTCCCAAAGTTACAAGGAAATTATTTTTCCATAACTAAAAGTTAGTTTTGTTCTGGCATCAAATTTAACAAGGGAGAGAGAAAGAGGAAAAGCATTGGGGTATCCTTTTATTAACTCAGACTTTCTTGATTTCTCGGTCTCTAGGTCACTGTACAGCCCCAGATCATTTTCAGTTTGCTAAGTTGAGAACCCAAACCAACGAATCTGACTTTCCCATTGGGACATCTTTAAAGTACGAATGCCGCCCTGAGTACTATGGGATGCCATTCTCTATCACGTGTCTAGAAAGCCTGGTCTGGTCGAGTCCCAAAGAAGTCTGTAAACGTAAGTAACCCTGCCCTGGGGGCTTCCCAGTGTCTGCCAAAACATCTGTAGGATCTTATTTAATTTTTTTCAAATTTTGTATATGAAAAACCTTTTCTCAAAAGTGTTGAGGTAGGGGGATGTAAGAGTTGATCTGGTAGGTCATACCTGATTGTTACTGGAAATGTTCATTTCATGAGAATGTTTCAAGGAATATTTGCAGAGAAGATCTCCATTTCCTATGGGAAAGTAAATAATTCATGACTCTAGACCAGGAAAAAAAAATTCTATAAGGAGATATACATTGTTTGAATAACTAGGTTGGAAGAAATCCTTTGAGAACCTTAAAATGTAGTGGTGCTACATAAGGCCATAAATGGCTTTTACATTTTGATAAGGGCTGCAAGGTGGAGGACAGGCAGATCTGGAGGGAAGGTCCTTTTGAAAGTGGTGCTTCAAAAGAGGCTTACCCCATATGCCGAAATAAAAAAAAAAAAAAAAAAAAAAAAAAGAGGCTTACCCCAAGGCAGTCTGGTGAGTTTTCTCAAGGCGACAAAATGTGTGAATCATCAGACCTGCATACAGTCTTCAGTAAGCTACAGGGAGGTGGGACCTTATGTACTAAAAAAAGTTCGGATTACCCTACCTGGCTCCTAATTTCTGTTTCTTTGCCAAAGGTAGATCATGTAAAAATCCTCCAGAACCTGTGAATGGCATGGTGCATGTGATCACAGACCTCCAGTTTGGATCCACAATCAATTATACTTGTAATAAAGGGTGAGTTGGCGGAAACATCTCTTGGTTCCAGAATTCTAGGACAGCAATGCTACTACCATCTAGTCGCATCTCAGAAGGGACAACCGGGCTGTTACCACCTGCTGTTAAAGGGCTTGCACATGGGTGTTTTACTCCTGATTGAAATGAACAAAGGTATGATGTGATTCAGGGGAAAAAAAATCTGTACCCTTGTGAAAAACCAGGGCGGTGCATAGAAGAAGAATGTGGCCTTCGCCGGGTGGAAAGGAAGAAAATGGGCGAAGAGTGTAGTCAAAGCACACACACAGGCCTGGCCCAGAGTGGACACTGCGGGAAGAAAGGCCAGGCCATGGAGCAGTTGTGTGAGAGAACAGATCTTGACGGCAGCAGCACCATCCGTGTGCTAGGGCTGCTGTAGCAGAGCACAGGCATCCCTCGTTTCATTGCACTTCACTTCTTGCGCATTGCTGATGCTATAGTTTTAAAAAATTGAAGGTTTGTGGCAACCCTGCATCAGGTAAATCTACCGGCACCATTTTTTCAGCAGCATGTGTTCGCTTCGTGTCTCTGTGTCCCACGTTGGCAATTCTCACAACATTTCAACCTTTGTCATATCATTACATCTGTCATGGCGATCTGTGACAAGTGAACTTCGATGTCGCTATTGCCATTGCTGTGGGGCGCCATGAACATACCAGACGGCAACCCTAATTGATGAATGCTGGGTGTTCTGACTGCTCCTTGCACAGGGCATTCCCCCGGCTCTGTCCCTCTCCTCAGGCCTCCTTATTTTCTGAGACACGACGATGTTAAAGTTAGGCCAATTAATAACCCTACAGTGGCCTCTCCGTGTTCAAGGATGAGTCACATGTCTCTCTATTGAATTTTAAAAAATATTTTTTTAAAAAAACGCTGGCTGTGACTAAGCTCAGTGAGGGAGGTCAAGAGCTGAAGGAGGCTGAAAGCAAGGCCTCTTGCGCCAAGCAGTTAGCCGAGCTGTGAATGCAAAGAAAAGCCTGAGGTGCTCACCGGGCTTCCGCAAGCAGTGGTGAGCGCTGCCATGGCAACGGCGAAGCCAGTTTGAGAACATGGGCTACATTTATGCCACCACAACCAGCACTGAATAGAAACTTGTGGCGGCTCACACATCTGCCACCCTAGGCCTCACGGTCCACAGTACCTAGAATCTGACAAGGTAAAATTAGAGTAAATCCAAACTCCTCTTCTCTTCTCTTCTCTTCTCTTCTCTTCTCTTCTCTTCTCTTCTCTTCTCTTCTCTTCTCTTCTCTTCTCTTCTCTTCTCTTCTCTTCTCTTCTCTTTTCTCTCTCTCTCTCTCTCTCTCTCTCTCTAGCATTTTTAAGCACAATCTAAATTCTCCGACTACACCCTCTTCACGCATTACTGAGTAAGGGTGGACCTCTCTAAGGTATAAAGCAGAAAACCATTGAGCTCATGATGAAGAACAAGAAATGAATATAAAAGAGGCCAACCTGAAAAATTAGGACAAATTCCCCCTAAAAAATAGAGTGACAGCTAAGAAACAGGGAGAACTTTCAGAATAATCTCCTGTTCATATTTTTAGCAGGGTTCGGTTATACCATTGCTTCTAGGAAACTAGCCAGGAAAGTTTGTACATGAATGAAAAGCACAATATTCAAACTAAAATACACACACACACACACACACACACGCACACACATGACAAACACACTGAATACTGCAGGAAATTAAAGCAGAGAGTAAGAAGAAGAGTTAATAAAATTCTCCCTGAAGTCAGTGGAAAAAGATAAAGAGAAAACGAAAAGACGTGTACAAGACAGTACTAGGATTTAAAATCGATGTGACAAAAATTTCAGAAGGGGAAACATGGCCATACCTAACCATCACTAGGGAAACTTCTGCATTTCAGGGATACAGAAAAAAACTTCAAGAATCCAAAAATAAAATTTTAAAAATCTAATACCTGCAAAAGAAATTAATTCATATTGGCACAACATTGATTGTACGTGAGACTAGATTGTAGGAGATAGTGCTTCCAATGAGCCAAGCTAGAATTCACATCTAGAAGCTCCAGATACACATTAAAAGATAAGCTAAGACCCCCAAATTATACCATTTAAGTATACTTCTCAGGAAAAAAAAGATTAACTCAGGCAATCCATAAGTAAGTTTTTAAAAAGGAGAATGATGAAATCTAAGAGAAATATTAATAAGAGAATTGATTACAAAAACCAAACATACATAGATAAACTATGGTCAATTGTTTTTAGCAAATTTATGAAACTCAATACAATGCAGAACTATTAATAATTCTTAAAAAGTGAAACTTTGCAATGTAATAATTTAATAACAATCTCTGTAAATGATAGAATAAATCAATAAAACTAGAAAATGAGAGAAAGCAAGAAAAAGTAAGCTAGACTTATATTACAGAAGAGATTGGTAGACTATACATATTTTGACTCTAAATTTGAGACAATAGGTTTAAATATGTGTATTATGTATGTATATAATACACATGCACATGTACGATTCCTAATGGGCAAAAAATAGGATGTTTAACTTCCAAATTCTTAGCACAACTTAAAGAGCTGAACCTATCTGGTCCATATAGCAAATGAGAGGGAAAGAAAAGAAATATCAAGGAAAGTATCTTTCTCTTTCTCAAGAAATAAACACTCTGATGTTTGGGAAGATCACTTTTATTTATCGCTTCATCTTCATCATTGGACATCATGTAATGAATGAAAAGGGATAGTAGAATGATGACAAAAGCAACATCAAATATACCATTTATTAATATCTCAGTACATGTGGTGTAATCTCCTTTTTGAAAAGCAAAGTCTTCTAAATGAGATCAAAAGCATCAACTCTTGTGCTATTTATAAGGAACATGCCTCAAGTCAAATGACATAGCAGTGTTGGATATATACACAAACAAATTATGTACACAAACACATACACATGGAAAATGCAAACAAAAATGGCAACAATAATATGAAAAAAAAAACCCAGAATTTAAGAAAAACATTATCAAACAGATCTACAAAACAATTATGTTATTTTGATGCCAGGTATAATCCACAATGAAGCCAAGAGATTAAGAAGCAGAGCAGGCCAGGAGTTAGAGAAGAAACAGCACTTTCAATAGGGAAAGAATAGGAAAGAGAAATAAAAGCAGGATACAATAGGTGTGGTTTAGGCTAGGCTTTAAACTTCTCCCAGATTGTAATTTTTCTGATTCGTCACATATGCATGCTGTGAGCAAGTTGATGAGGTGTGTACGGCATAATTATTTTTCTTTTTTTACCTTTAGGTACCGACTTATGGGTCCCTCATCTGCTGAATGTGTCCTTTTAGGCAACACTGTTGATTGGGGGAATAAGACACCAATTTGTCAACGTGAGTTAAAATCTCATTCCCCATTTATCTTGCCAGTTAATCCAATAGTTGCTCCCCTAGAACTACAAAGAATGAATCTCATCCCTTTTGGAAATAGCATCCTTCTGATATTTGAAAGATACAGTCATATCCTTAAAACAGCTTACAGTGTTCCAAGCTTCTAGGTCTGCCTAGAAGTAGTTTTTTTTTTTTTTCTTTGTCTTGAGGTGTAATTTATTTTAAACTGTAGTCTTGAGCTCATTTCCCCCAATTTCTTCTTTTGTTGGTTGGACATTTCCCAGGTCGAAGAGCATTCTCCTTAGTGAAGTAAATAAATACAAAGTTAGTGAAAGTAGCCCTATTTCCTCTCTGCCAGCTCTTAACATCATACCACATATTTAAGCAGTGCAGCTCTCTCTTCCTCCTCACTCTTTGTCTAAACAGGGATGTGCCATCTTCCCTGCTAGTTGTTTGGAAGATGAGCTTTCTACATTTTGGAGAGCCTAGAGGACTGAGCAATTGCACGTTAACAAAGAATAAAATGCATATAATCCTGGGTTTGGTGATGGTGTAAGGAAATTAACAATTTAAACCCAATTGGTGGGAAGATAGGTGGGAACGAACTATAAGGCCAATAAACAACACGTATCAAAACCCTTAACTGTATGCATGCCTTTAATTCAGGGGTTCTGCAGTTTATAACTGATTCTTTAAAAAATCATCATGGGTTTTTGCAAGGATATTACTGTACAAATGTTACGTACATTATTATTTGTGGTAGTGTCATGAAAAAGGTAAATTAACATAAAAGTTGAGCATATTCTAAACAATATTTTGGAAATAATTTACTGAAATGAACAAGGCATCTGTTCTGTTAAAAAAAAAATGTTTTTAAACTGTTCCAGAAGGCATTAGATAGTAGAGGCAACTCTTCCAAATGGACTTGGATAGTACATCCTTACAATGGAATATTATTCAGCCAACAAAGATATTTTAGAAAAATATAATTTGTGTGTGTGAGAAAGATTACATATTAAACTGGTAACAGTGGTTCTTTTTTGATGATGGCCTTAAGGATTTTTATCTATATTTTACGAATTTGCATGATAAATATGCATCTTCTTAAATATTTTAGTAAAAATTTAAAAAAAAGTGCATACATTAAAGTATACCTGCCAAAAATGATAGATACATTCTATGAATATATATGTTTTGGAATGATTTAAACTGCCTAGGAGTCAGCCATTACTTAAAAATTAGATTCAATTTGTCTGTAAAGTTAGCTATGCCTCATATTGTTTTAGGAGTAGCATTCGTAGTACATTTTTCATGTCTTCTACATTGGTGGGGTTTGCAAAATTTCTACCTTTTCTTGAGTCGATAGTGGTGAAATATATCTTTATCCCTAATATTCTCCTTTTCAAAATAGCATAGGACACAGTATTCAGTTCTTTTTTATTACTTCTAAATCTGCAATTAATGTGTTAATCATATGTAATGTTGTGTATTTATGCTTTGTCTTTTTATTATTAGTTCTGCTAGAGCTTTTTGTTCTCACTTATTTAATAAAGATGCTTTACCATATTAATAACCAGTAAAGCCAAGTATCTTCTATGGAGAGAGAACTAAATTAACAATGTTGAAATAACAGAGTTAAATTCTCATTTAAAATGAGAAATAAACATGTGCACTATAATTCCATAGGGACGCATCTATTGAAATAATGTTAGCTGAGAAGAGCAAAACTCAAAATGTTATGGTTCCCTAATCTGAATGACAGCAGTATTGTGAATATTTACTTTCTGGTAATTTGGAGTTTTTTTTAAAAAAGCTGGTTACCAAAATTTATAATTAAGTATAATTTTAAGAAACCAAGGTTTTGTTTAGCTTGCTCCCTTTTTTCCCAGGTATTCCTTGTGAGACACCCCCAGCCATCGCCAACGGGGATTTCGTTAGCACTGGTGGAGACTATTTTGAGTACGGGATGGTGGTGACCTACCGCTGCAGACGTGGGAGCAGAGGGGAAGAGGTGTTTGACCTTGTGGGCGAGGCCTCCATATACTGCACCAGCCTGGACGGTCGAGTCGGCGTCTGGAGCGGCCCTCCCCCTCGGTGCATCGTGCCTAACAAATGCACGCCTCCACACGTGCAAAATGCAGTGATGGTACCCGACAAGAGAAGCCTGTTCTCCTTAAATGAAGTTGTGGAGTTTAGGTGTCAGCCCGGCTTTGTCATGAAGGGACCCGCCAGAGTGCGGTGCCAGGCCCTGGACAGATGGGAGCCAGAGCCGCCCCGCTGCTCCAGGGGTGAGTCTGCCTGAGGCCTGGCAGGGTCTACAGATTGCATGCGTTGCCGGGGAGGGTCGGGAGGTCAGTGTGAGTTCCGAGGGACGGGTGGGTGCTGAGCAGGGTGGGAGAGTAAACTGGGGAGAAAGAAGCACGAATTTAAGGGAGTTGGGGGTGAGCGTGGACCTGCGTGTATGTGTCTTCACTTTGAGAAGCAAGAGCTAAATTGGCCAAGAAAGGAGATATTTGGGGCTCTCCGATGAGCAATTCTCGGGGCAAAATGCCAGCTGCAATATATCTCAGTGATATTGAAGACTGATGTAGAATTTCCTTATGGTCAGCTGTGTGATAAGCATTTGTATGCATTATCTTATTTACTCTTTGCAACGACACTCTGAAGTAGGGCTACAGTGAAGGTAGCTTGGTCTTTCAGAGGTTAAGCAAATTGTCAAGTAGAATTGTCACATTCTATTAAGTGACACACCCAGGATTTAAAAAGGCATGTGTGTCAGCCCCCAGAGTTTGACTACTCTGGTTCTTGCCATACTTCTGTCAGCATCCATTGGTGAAAGAAAGAGACTGGCTTGTGAAGAAGCTGTCACAGCATCAGAATGGTGACAAAGGCATTAGGGTTTGTCTATAATGGTCCACCTCCTACGCTTTGTAATTAGAAATCTGAAGTCAAGAGTGCAAGTAAGCTGCTCATAGCCAAACAGATTTTTTAAAAATTCATCTTTAATGAGGTGTAGATTGGATTGATGTGAAAATGGCTTATGATGCTCTAAGCATGCACCTATAGGGCTATAAATGAAGGCCTGGGGTGGAGTGCACTGTAAATAGTATGCCCCTCATGACAAGGACTGGCTGACTGAGGGGCTTCTGTTCTTGATGGCTTACCTTGTCTGCTTATGCTGTGCTAGCCGGCTTGGCGTGAACTGGTAGGTGTTATGGTTGACACTGAGGTTCAGAGAAGGAGCTTACAATTTTTCTCTAACCCATGCATGTCAGCCATGCACAACCACTGAGAGAGCAGGTGGGAGAACAAACAGAGAGATATAGAGATGGACATAGGACTATACTTCAGCCACAGAAGTACAATAGGAGAGATGAGGGGGAAATCCACTAAATAGCCTTGGGCTCAAGTGACCTTCTCATTATTTAAACAATGAGGCTGAAAATTGAGATTGCCTGCCCAGGAGATATGTAAAGTGGAGAATCCACCAATACCAATGACTCCACCCCGGATAGCCAGGACGAGGAAAGGAAACCTCATGCTTTGTACACTTACGAGTGAATTTGGGACCTTGTGCCAGGGAGAATTGGGTTCTATTTCTCTGCCTCTTTCTGGCTATGAGGACTTCAGGAAGCACAGGGGATAGCAAAAGGAACTCCCGCACAACTAACAAGTGCTTTGGAACTGTTCTTTCCACAGTGTGTCAGCCACCTCCAAAAATCCTGCATGGGAAGCATACCCCAAGTGACAAGGACAAGTTTTCCCCTGGACAGGAAGTGTTCTACAGCTGTGAGCCGGGCTATGACCTCACAGGGGCGGCGTCTCTGCGCTGTACACCCCAGGGAGACTGGAGCCCGGGAGCCCCCACCTGTGCAGGTGCCTGGACTCTCATTTGGGTTTCCAGACCACTCTCTTTCCCCCTCACATGGGAGTCTTATTCCCGCTTTGTTTTGTTTTTTCCTCCTAGTGAAATCCTGTGATGACTTCCTGGGCCAACTCCCTAATGGCCGCGTGCTGGTTCCACTTAATCTACAGCTTGGGGCGAAGGTGTCCTTTGTTTGTGAGGAAGGGTGAGTGTGACCCAGAAGAGAGACCAGGGACTCAGTCCTGCAGAGTGACTCTGTTGAGTTCAGGGGTTAATCCAGAGGGGGCTGACCTAATGGAAAGGAAGTACCCAGAGATAGAAGCCTCTGGAAGGGCAGTTTTTAAATAAAGGTAGGGACTCAGTGGCTTCACTATCAGAAGATAAAGAGGAAATGGTACATATAACTCAATGTCACGTGCAAACATAAATACCATCATCTGTCCAAAAGGGTGACGGGTCTAGTAAAAAAGAAGTACCAGAGGAGACTAATACCTGAAACAATTATTGGAATGTGTAGTAAGAACCAAATGGAAACACGAATAGATGTTTAAAAAAGAACAAGCTCAACTCATTTGGTGTCTCACTGCTACAGGTTCAGAAATGAAATCATTTTGGAAAAAAGTTCAGCTTCCAGTAAGGGACAAAGTAATAGCAATAGCAGAAATAAGATGACAGATCTTGAATATATACATGGATCATTAAGTGTATGGATTAATAGTAATTTGTAGGCATGATGAGATAAATATTTTAGGGGGCTGCTAAGAAAAGTTTTATATACATAAGAAAGTTGTATATACGATGAATAACATGCAGATATTTTTTCATGAAACTTTTAAATGACTCAATAGCGGGATTTAGAATAGAAATGCTAGAGTAAATAGAAATGTTTTTTTCTTGGGTGTAGAAGTATTTTTAATCCAATTACATATCATTTAAATAGTATTAGGTTTTGTTGGCAGGATTACGAAGACTAAGGCTCACGTTTCAAATAACGTCATTAGCTTTTATGAGAATGTAAATGTTCTTAGTACTATGTTCCAACACCATTTTGGTAAGTTAAAAAAACCTCTTGACCTAAAGGCAATTCAGGGGGCCTTTGGTCTGGCAAGAAACTAGACATTTTAGGATAATTTCCTGCCTTAAATTCCTTCCTCCTTACCTTATCTTTTCCCCAGATAATGTGGCTTTACCCTTCAAAAATGCAGAGATGTCATAACTGTAATTCAGGAACACTTTAGATGTAGTGGCAAAAACAGTTTCTGATCTCTTTCCCAGTGATTTACCAACCTAAACCAGGAGCTGTTTCTCCCTGACCCCACTGTCTGCCAGAGGGAAACGCTAGGTTTTGCAATAGAGGACAAAGTTCCTACTAATGACAAAGGGGGCTCTCAGAGAGCACTTGGGGAAAGATGACCTCCTGAAGCTCCAGGACCAGACAGAGGAGGAAATGTCCCTCTCTATCTGTTCTTTCTTCAGTTCAGGCTGGAGGGATAGTGCCTGTCTGGCCACAGAGCTTTACCTGTTGTTGCTGCTCTGCCCCTCACTGGAAGCTGCACTTTTTCCAAAATAATTGGGTTTCTGAGCCTCTATCAGTAAGAAACCAAGTGAGTTGAGTTTTCTCGCCTGTGCTTTAACTTAGGGATTAAATTGTTAATTAACTTAGGAACTCCCAGGGAGGAAGCTGAGCTCTGTCAATGAAGGGTAGAGAGAAATGGTGAGCTCACCCTGTCACAACTGCCTTTGTTCTCCAGGTTCCGTTTAAAGGGCAGTTCCACTAGTCATTGTGTCCTGGTTGGAATGAGAAGCCTCTGGAATAACAGTGTTCCTGTGTGTGAACGTGAGTACAGGAATATTTGTTCAGACCTGGGTCTTTCTCTTTGTTTTTTCCTTAATGTGTTTTGCCCCTTGGAATTATCTAATGACTGTCCCTCTATTTATGTCCATTTTTGATAGAAATAGTTTTTTGTTAGAATAGTTACAAGGAATATTTTGGGGCAAATATAAACCTGAGCATCATGTGTTTTGGGTACCATTCTACAAATACTTTATCAGCATAGTTTGTACTATAAATGGGAAGAAATGCTTCATGCAAATTAGCTTATGGCATTATGTTATGCAAAATTTTTCCTTTATTTCCTGTCAAAAGTAATAGTCACATTTCTACTTCTCTCCCCTTATATCAATCTTCTATTTAGCCATATATTCATTCTTTCAACAAATTTGTTTCAAGCACCTATTACGTGCTAACTAGTCTTCTGGGAATTGGGAATATATCCATAAACAAGACAGACTAAGTCCCTGCTCCCATGTTGTTTAGATTTTTGTGCAAGAATAAAGACAAAAAAGGACATAAGTAGAAATTTTCAAATAATATCAAGTATTAGTAAGAAAAAAACCAGAGAAATATCAACATTAAAGAAATTCAATGTTCATCAGCATTTTAACACTCTTAAGGACCACAAATATTTTAAATTAGAGGGAGAGGCACAAAAGGTTGTACTGCAGAAATTAAAAGATGAAAAGCAAAATCAATTCTTTCAAGCAGCAGTAAGACCTGGAAATAATATCACTGAAGCAATTTAAAAAGTAGCTTATATACTCTGGGAAAAAAAAGGGAAGCCATTCAGTGATGTAGGTATTGTGAAAGAATGCATTGTCGAAGTTTTAGGATGCATAGACCTCAATAACGATTCAAAGTACAAACAACTGCCTCTTTTTAGGAGAACCATAACTGATTGGCAGCATGAATTAGCCTTCAACTTAACAGAACAACTTCATGCAATACTTCAAAAGGAAAATATATAATATTCAGTTGCTTTAGATGAATCAACTGATACTACAGACACTGCATCAGTTTTCTACTTCATTTGAGTCATAACAAAAGATTTTCTTTGCTATCAAGAGTTGCTCGCTTTGGGCACTCTTGTGAACAGAACACAGGAAATAGATATCTTCAACAACTTTCAAGATAAATGTCTTGAAGTTGCACTGACTTTGTTACATTTAGTGATTGTATGTACAGACAGTGCACTTTCCATGACAGGAAAACACGAAGGGTTTATTGCACAGGTAAAAAAAAAAAAGTATTAACAGATCCAGATGCTCTCATTTCTTTTCGTTGTTTCTTGCATCAACAAAATTCTGTGCTAAAGCTACTATTTTAAGTGACACTTTGCAACAAGTTATAAGTATGGTTAACTATATTCCTGCAAATGCAACATGGCATCATCCATGGTCAGTTTCCTAACATGCTAAAGATGAACAGTGAGGTATTCAGTGTGCACTTGCTGTATCATTCTAAAGTGCATTGGCTATTGCAGGGATAGGTGTTAGCCAACATTTAATCTATGTGAGAACAGGTAGTTACATTTTATGGAGAACAGAATCAGTAATGTGAATTATCAAAAGAAGATTTCTATAGGAATGTAGCATTTCTGTGTGATATCCTGTCAAATCGAAACGACTTGAATATTTCTTTGCAAGGTAAAACTAAGTCTATATATATGATATATGGCAAAAAATTCAAGTATTTCAAAAACAAGCAATCTTTTTTTCAAAAGACTTCTTCAAAAGGAGGTTTCAGATGAACGTTTTCCCCAGTTAGGAAGGGTCATTGATGAGAAGGATGATATAGTCAAATGGTTTGAAGAAGACACAGATGTCATAGACCTATTAATTGGAAAATACAATGAAAACTTCACTTATTAATACTTTGAGAGTCATGACATCACACTCAAATTAACATTTCAGCGTCACCTAGTTGATATCGCCAAGACACCCAAAGAGCTACAGATGGAATATGATGGAGCTCTCAATAGGTGACATTTTAAAGTCATTGTTTGATGCTAAGAAATATCCAATTGAAATATGGAAAAATGCAGAATACCCACGACTTCGGCAACATGTCTGAAAAATGCTTTCTTGCTTTTCTACCACTTATTGCTATGAATCTACATTCTCCTACCTAACCCAAACCAAGACACCCTTAAGGTCACAAATGGCTGACACCCATCTAGAGGATCATCTGAAACTTCAGACCTCCATGCTGCGACCCAATATCCAAATGCCTTCCAACAAGAAAGCAGACACAACAAAGTCATTAAAGGGATAGTTAATTTTAAAATGAAAAAATAGTTTTTCATTTTTTGAAATTATTGAGTACATAGTAGTTAGACTTTTACAAAATGATGTACATTTTTAAGTATTTCTAATTGAAGTTTCTTGAATATGGCCTTATTTGATTACAGCTAAATTAACGTGCCTTCCAACGTGAAAAAAATTCCCCACCCCTGGTTTAGATAGAAGGTATGAGAGAAAGAGAAGGATTATGGGATTATGGGAAAGAGAAGGATTTTTGGCCAGAGAAACTACAACAGCAGAATTTCTTTTAACTGAAATGGAGGGGACTATCTGAAGAGCAGGTTTGGGAATAAGAAGAAATCAAAAGTTGAGCTTGGTACATAGTTTAGCATTCCTATGAGATATCGAAGTGGAGGATTCTAGGCTGGACATAGATATATTGAGAAGCCATCAGCGTATCTATTATGCTTAAAATCAGAACTAAAAGAGGTGATCATCTAGAAGGGCATGAGAGCAGCTAGGAAACAAATGCCTGGGTTGAGCCGGGCCATCCAGGAGCAAGAAATTGAAAGGATGAGAAGGAATCAGCAAAGGGGATTAGGACAAAGCAGACATTCTGGTAAAAGTAAACACAGGAGAATGGGTGTCCTGGAAGCCAAGTGGAGAAGTTCATTTAAAGAGATGGGTGAGATCAATCAACTGTGTCAAGTTCTATAGAGAAGTTAAATAAGATGAGAAGAGAAAATCGATCGTTGGGTTTAGCAACTCGGAGGTATTAATCATAAGCAGCTCAACAAGGGCAGTTCTGATACAGTGCTAGAGCCGACACCTGGCTGGAATGAGTTCTGGGGAAAATAAACAGGAGGAACTGCCGCAGATCCTAGACAACATCTTAGAGGAGTTTTCATGTAAAGGGAGTAGAGAAATAGGACTATAGCTGGAGACGGAAATGGGATCGAGGAGATTATTTTTAAGTTTTAAGATGACAGAAAAGTAGCATGTTAAATAGAGAAACGCTGCTAATATATCCAATCTGTCCGTTTAGTTCTTCACTCAGTTAAACAGGATATTGCTTTGTCTTCTGATCACAGGTACTGGAAAATACATGTTCACAACAGAATTTTGCTCAGTGAATGATGCATTGCTTTAAAATTATTTAGATATCTTGTACTGACTTATATGATGAAACTTGATCATCTCATCTTTCATATTTGGAAGTGAGCTATTTGACAGTTTTAACTTTCCCAGAACACTTAAGTGTCAAAAAAGAAAGAGGAAATAGCCTCATGAACCGAAAGAGATACCTAAAATCACTTACTGGAGTGTAAACATTGGTTAAACTATTTTAGCCTTTAATTAATTTACCTGTAATTCTTTGATGCTGTAATAGCCCCTTCTCAAATCCAAAGAAAATGAGAATGGGGAAGGAGGGTCTCCAAATAGAGACACTCAGAGCAATAAATGTGTGTTTCTCCAATGACAAAAATACCTGCAAAAACCAGTGAGTATCTCAAAAGGTGTAACATTCTTGGATCTTTTGAAACACATACAGGAATATGCAGTATATTTCATTTCATTGTGATAGCATTACTGTAATCCTTCATTATTATTATGAGAATCATAGCCTGGCATCAAGAAAAATTAAATCACTAATACACAAATAGTAAATGTTTTATATATTCTAGAAAGATGTCTCTAGGATGAAGATCCTTGATGTCAAAGATCATGTTTACCTTGTGCTAAAAATAGTATTTGACGTATAGTAGGTGCTCTATAAAAATGACTGTTGAATTAATGGGTGATTTCCCTTTAATGTGGCTAAGAAGATTTTTATTCATTTTAAAGGAATACACTCATTTATTATTCAGAAATCTTAACTCGTTGAGGAATTCAAGATGCTTGTTCCTTTTGGACTTTTGTAATAAATATTGATCGAGGGGTCATTTCATTTAGCTCCATCGCAGCAGAAGCCTAATGCATTTATTTTGTAGTTTCTACTCTCCTTAAGAAAAAAAGCATTGACTTAACTGGCAACACAGTCACGACACCCCGTAATTGGAAAATCGTTTTAAAGTTTAAAGATGTTAATGGAACTCAGAGCTCTTGTCTTCTTTCTAGAAATCTTTTGTACAAATCCTCCAGCTATCCTTCACGGGAGACACACAGGTGCTCCTCTGGGGGACATTCCCTATGGAGAAGAAATATCCTACACGTGTGACCCCCACCCAGACACAGGGGTGACCTTCGACCTCGTCGGGGCGCGCACCCTCCGCTGCACAAGTGACAGTCAGGGGAATGGGATTTGGAGCAGCCCCGCCCCTCACTGTGAGCTTTCTGTTCCTGCAGGTCAGTACTTCCTTCCACATATCCTTAATGGGGTCAGAATACCTGGGCCCGATCCTTTATGTGTCTATAATAAGAGTATGGTGTTTGTGGGCTTAGCTTCGTCCTAGGTGGAAGTGTCAAAATGACATGCCACAGCTAAACCAGATGGGGTCCGGCAGTGCCAAGATGTGTTTGGCTAGGCGAAGTGCTGATAACGCTTCTTCCCTGTGGACTGGAGCAAGGTCAGGTAAAAGGAATGAAGGGACAGGTGGAGGGAAGGCAGTAAGGCACGGATTATACAAATCAGGAAGAAAAATGCACTCATTGGAGAGGACATGAGAACAACTGCCTATGGACACAAAGCAGTGCCAGGATAGCTGATGGACACTCTCCACAAGTCCCTGAGGGCTACGTGCGCTTGCAAAGGATAAAACTGACAATAGGGATTTTATTTGGCTCAGGCTTTAGCTAGTCTTCTGCTGGATGGGCTACGTAACCAAAAAGGTTCTCTTTGTCTTTGTAACTTATGACCTTGGCTAAAAGTACGCCCAATTTGCCACCTCGCCTCTGAGCCCCATCTACATCTTTGTACTTGAACTCTTCCACTCTGGGGTTGAGAAGCAAGGAAAGTGTAGTCCAGAGATAAAAGTACAAAAAGGAAGAAGCAATTTCTTCCTAAGGACAGTTCTGGACAGCAACTTCCTGGACAGTTGCCTGGTCCTTTAGGCCTTTCTAAGAAGGGAAGCTGGAGTAGATTAGGGATGAGACAGCAGCTTTGGACCACCACACCATCCTCAGGGGCTCCCTGTTTTGTTTTTGTCCTTAAATGCTTGTCTCAGCATCAGAAGAAGAGTGGTGTATTAGTTTGCTAAGGCTGCTGTAATGAATTACCACAAACCAGGTGGCTTAAAACAAGAGAAATGGATTATCTTAACAGTTTTATAGGCTAGAAGTCTAAAATCAAGGTGCTGGCAGAGCTACACTCCCTCCTAAGGTTCAAGAGGACACCCACTCCTTGCCTCTTCCAGCTTCTGGTGGCTCCTGGCATTCCTTGGCTTGTGGGTGCATCACTCCCATTCCTGCCTCCATCCTCCCACGGCCTTCTCCCCTGTGCCTCTATGTCTCAACCCCCTCCTCTCCTTATAAGGACACCATTGGATTTAGGACCTTCCCTAAATCTATGATGATCTCATCTTGAGATCCTAACCATAACTATATCAGACAAGACCATTATTCCAAATAAGTTCCCATTCTGAAGTTCTGGGTGGATATATTTTTTGGGGAGGGGGGGACAACATTCGAACCACTACATGTGGTAACTGCTATTTAGTGCCACGGAGGCAGCTTATGGTGAGCACCCTGAGAATGGAGTAGGGAGGAATAGATAGATAGAGATGATTAAATATGTTCTGCTACACATGAGAGCATTAGCACCGATACATGAGGATATTAATGGTTAACTCTGGATACAGGCACTATGGTAGGAGGCCTGATATGGGAAACTATGGGCTAAAGTCCTCACTTTGGTGAAATAAGAGCAGAACGACCAGAAGCTGAATGGTCTTCCAAGCAGTAAACATTTCCTGATAAGTAGATGCCACTGAAAAGCTCCATCCTAAAGAAACTTCTAGAGGATGAAAATCTTTTACTGTTAGTGTAATTCTCTTTGTTTCTGTGGTCCTATCAGCTCAGTTGAAGAGAAAGAAGAGGTACAATGGAAGTCTTTCTGCTAATTCTGGTATTCCTCTGGTTTTGTTCTCCAGGTCACTGTGAAACCCCGGAGCAGTTTTCATTTGCCCATCCTATAACCCCAACTGATGAGTCCCAGTTTCCAGTTGGTACATCTTTGAACTACGAATGCCGCCCTGGGTATTCTGGAAGCATATTCTCTATCACCTGCCTAGAAAACTTGGTCTGGTCAAGTGTCAAAGACATCTGCAGACGTAAGTAACCCTGCCCTGGGAGCCATTTCCTGTCTGTCAGAGTATCTGTGGGATCAGATTTAATTTGTTCAAAATTTGGAACCAAGAAGTCTAAGTTTGCCCAAGGTGTTTAAATGGACAGTGGTCTTTATGTAGGTCACTCCTTCTTATTACCTGGAGTTTCTACAGCTTGACTATACATTCATTTCATGGGAATGGCTCTCATAGCAGGAATTGAAGAGAAAATTTCCATTCACTGAAGATCACCCTTGATGGCTAAAACCATGAAATGAATGAAACAGGAGCATGAAAGAAAAGTCTATGCATTGCAGTGAACCATACTTGGGTAACTAAAGGTAGGGAGGAAATCCCAAATTTTGAGGCCTTTGATTTCAGCTGGCAGGATGAGAGTACAATTCTTTAGCCATAAATGACCTTTATTAGGAGATGCAAAGTCGTCATTTTTTAAAAGTGGTATTCTATAGCTGCTTGACTCTGAGCTTGTCTCGGAAGTTTCCCCAGAGCAGTCAATTCCATGGGACAGTGAGAACTATGTGTGCTGTTCAATATGCTACACTCCAGTTTGAACCTCATAAGCACAGGTGAATTGAACTCTGCATTTAGTCCTAAATTATGCATCTTCCCCCTAGGAAAATCATGTGGAGCTCCTCCAGAACCCTCCAATGGAATGGTGCACATAAACACAGATACCCAATTTGGATCAATAGTTCATTATTCTTGTAACGAAGGGTAAGTTGGGAGCAAGCTATCTCTTGAGTATGACCTCCAGAACAGCAATGCCAATCTCTGACTCAGTCATAAATAAATTAGACTACAGCCACTTGTACTTTAAAAAGTAAGCAATAGGACTTCTGGACAGCAATGGTAGCTTGGACATAGGCATATGACCAAAGGGATATAAAAAGGAAGGAACAATCTGCATCTGTATTGTGAACTAGGTGAGTGGGCCAGCAGGACATGTACAACTTGACGAGACATTCAATGGATGAACAGGACCAGCCTGCACAGATACATAGTCTTACATGAGCAAAAACTGCAAACATATACCAAATAGATATACCGCATACAAAAAGAAAATTTCCCATAAACCTATGCATAGACTTTTTAAAGAAGGAAATACTAGTGAGGCACGAAACTGGTTAAATGGGGTCACCAAAATTGTCATTTTTAAGACGAATGGCAGGACTAATTCTTGAAAGAGAATTTATTTACCGTGAAAAGAAGCCGAATGAACTTGATATAAAATAGTATATTTATCACTACAAGTAGGAAGTTAGGGATGAAATAATAAAAACTATATTAAACTCATAATACATAGGAGATGGGTAGATAATACATATTTTTGACATAAAAAATAAAGATAAAATAGATATTTCATACCAGTATAAAATCAAAATTATACATTCAAAAATCACAAAGACGATCCAAAAAATTGAAACCACTTGTTCCGTACAACAAAAGAAAAGTGAGAGAAACAAAAGCAAGGAAGTTTTTCTTGTGGAAAACCTGCAGCAGTAGAATGGATTGGCCCTCTACGGTGCTAAGTTGCAGCCTTTGGAATTCTTAAATAAACAAAAGGGAAAGAATGCTGTAAACAAGATCAAACTCATCAGTTATGACTATAAATGCGAATGACTTAAATTCCCCCTTTTCAAAGACAATTACTTCTAAACATAGTGAAAGAAATAACATCTAACTACATAATATTTAAAAGAAACATTCCTAAAATAAAATGACATAAAATTTTCATTTGCAATAACATAGAAAAGAATAAAATAGAAATAAATTTAATCAAGGAGGCGCAAGGCTTATACACTGAAAACTATAAAACATTGTTGAAGGACGCAAAAGAAGACCTAAATAAGTGGAAAGCCACCTGTGTTCATGAATTGGAAGACTTAACATTGTTAAGATGAAAATACCGCCCAAAGCGATAAATAGATTCAATGCAATCCCTATCAAGCACTATTCACAATAGCCAAGATATGGAATCAACCTAATTATCCATTAACAGATGAATGGATAAAGAAAATGTGGTATATATACACAATGCAATATTATTCAGCCACAAAAGGAATGGAATTCTGTCATTGGAAGCAATGTGGAGGGAACTAGATGTCATTACATTAAGTGAGATAAGCCAGGCACAGAATGACAAATTTCACATGTTCCCACTCCCATATGGGAGATAAAAAAAAGTGATCTCATGGTAGTGGAGAACAGAATGGTGGTTACAAGAGATTGGGGAGGCAAGGAGAAGGGGTATAATGGGAAGTTGATTAATGGGTACAAAAATACAGTTAGATAGGAATAAATTCTAGTATTCAGTAGTACAGTAGGGAACTTATAGTTAATGATAATTTATTGTATATTTCAAAATAGCTAGAAGAGAAGAATTGTAATGTTCTTAACACAAAGAAAATATCAATGTTTGAGGTGATGGATATCCCAATTGCCCCGACTTGATCATTACACATGATATTCATGTATCAAAATATCACATGTACCCCACAATATATGAACGACTAAGATATATCAATAAAAAATACAAAGAAAATCCCAACGGTATTTTTTTACAGAAATGGGAAAAAATTGTAAACATGCATATGGAATTTCAAGGGACCCAGAATAGCCAAATAATTTTTAAGAGAACAAAGTTGAAGGACTCATACTTCCTGATTTGAAAACTTACTGCAAAGTTACAGTAATTAAAACTTACCATGTTCTTACATGAGGCTAGACGTATAGACCAATGGAATAGAGTTGATATCCCAGAAATAAGCCCTCACATCTGTGGTCAGTTGAATTTTTAATAAAGTTGCCAAGACCATTGAATGGGGAGAAAGCAATCTCTTCAGCAAATGGTCCTGGAAAAACTGGATATCCACAAGTAAAAGAAGGAAGTTGCACCCTTAACTTGCACCATGTATAAAAATTAACTCAAAATGAATCAGAGACCTGAATTTAAGATCTGAAGCTATAAAACTCTTAGAGGAAAATATAGGGACAAATTTTCATGACCTTGAATTTGATGATGATTTCTTGAATATGACACCAAAAGCACAGATAACGAAGAAATAGATAAACTGGGTTTCATTAAAATTTTAAACTTGTGCACCAAAAGACACTATCAAGAAAGTGAAAAGACAACCCACAGGAGAAAATGTTTGCAAATCATATGTCTGATAAGGATTTAATATTCAGTATATATACTAAGACCTCCTAAAATTAAGTGAAAAAGCAACCCAATTTGAAAATGGGCAAAGGACTTGAGTAGACATTTCTCCAAAGAAGATCTACAAATGGCCAATAAACACATAAAAAGACGCACAGTATTATTAGTCATTAGGGAAATGCAAATCAAACCCACTTCATGCCTGTTAGGGTAGTATAAAAATAGTAATTTTTTTTAAAAAATGGAAAATCAAAAGTGTTGAGGATATGGAGAAACTGGAACCCTTCTACACTGCTGGTGGGAATACAAAATGGTGCAGCCACTGTGGAAAACAGTTTGGCAATTCATCAAAAAGTTAAACATGGAATTACCATATGACCCAGAAATTCCACTCCTGTGTTTTTTACTGAAAATAAGGAAAAGAGGGATTCAGATACTCAAATACCAGTATTCATAGCAGCATTGTTCATAATAGTTCAAAGGTAGAAACAACCCAAGTGTCTACCAATCGACGAACAAACAAAATGTGGTATATATTATACATCTGGCAGAATATTATTCAGCTATACAAAGGAATAGAGCTCTGATATGTGCTACAAGATGGACGAACCTTGAAAACATTGTGCTAAGTGAGATAAGCCAGACACAAAAGCCAGACAGACAAATACTGTATATAATTCCTCTTACATGAAATACCTCCAATAGGCAAATTCATGAGACAGAAAGTAGGTTGGAGATTACCAGAGTCTTGGGGCAGGGTAGAGAATAGGGAGTTATTGCTCAATATATGCAAAGTTTCTGTTTGGGGTGGAGAAAATTTGGAGAAATAGCGATGATGGTTGCACAACACTGTCAATGTCATTGATACCACTGCACTGTACACTTAAAATGGCTTAAATGGCAAATTTAGTTATATCTTTTTACTACGATAAAATAACGACAATTTTTTTTAATATATGATGTAAATATCGGGAAAGGAAAAAAAACAGGGTGACAATATAAGGAAAATAAGAATTTCAATCAAAACTATCAAATAGAATTAAAAGATTTTGTTTATTTTAGGATGTGGACACCCGGTCCAGTACATGATGAAAACAAAAATATCGAACAAATATTGATATATATATATATATAGGAAAGCTCATTCAGTAGTTTTAAAGATAAAAGTCTGCAACACACGTACTCTTAACTAAGGAACTGTCTTCCACCACTGGAGAGGAAGTTCTTTCTGACCAAACACACAGCTGCCTGGGGTCAACCAGAGTTAACCAAGATTAACTTGGTTGTCTGTCTGGCCAGAAAAGGAGTGCAGAGGATGGAAGAGAATGGTCACATTCCCAACCACATCAGCCATTAGATCTAAGTATCAACAGAGTGACATATGGAAGAATCAAAATTTTAGTGCAAAGATATACCATATATTAAGAAACAAACAATAGACTAGAGGGAAATTTGCATTAGGTAAAACATAAAGAAAGTTCAGAGCATATAACAATTGATAAACAATAGACAACTCAATATAAAAATGAACAGGGAATATGCACAGGCAATTCAGAAAGGGAACAGTAGAAATGGCTACTAAATATTTAGCCAAAAATGTTCAACTTCACTATGACTTAGGGAAATACAAATTAAAGCAGCAATGTCTCATGTTTCCTTGGTAACACTGGCAAAAGTTAAAAAGTGGGAAGTAGATGTAAACAGGAATTGGGGCAAAATGAGCCCTCTCATGCTGACTGGTAGGAATGTGAATTACTACAGCCTTTAGAAAAATAACCTCACACCACCCACAAACCAGGAAACCGCAGTATCTTATGACCTGCTAATCTCATTCTTTGGGAAAAGGGTATTGCAAAAGGTCATTTACTGCAATATTGTTTATATAAGCAAAAAGAGCAAATCCTGACATCCTTTTTACCCTGTTTTCCCGAAAAGAAGACCTACCCATAAAATAAGCCCTAGCAGGATTTCTAAGCATTTGCGCAATAGCAGCCCTACCCCGAAAATAAGACCTAGTGACGGGCGTGGCTACGCAGCACATCTGCACAACCCATGCATTTCATCGCCGAGCGGTATAGAAGACTAGCAGCCCTTCTCATCTGCCCCATCCTGACAGCTACTATCCCAGAAGTGACCGGAAAGGTCCGGGCAGCCCCACCAACAAGGTCGGCTCCCCCTGTCAGGTCCCGGCCATCCTGTGCGTGCTGCAAGCTGAGGCTTTGAGGGGAAAATAACACATCCCCTGAAAATAAGCCCTAGGATGTCTTCTTGAGGAAAAATAAATATAAGACTCTGTCTTATTTTCGGGGAAACACAGTATTAGCAGTAGATTGAATGACTTGTAAGATTCCTACATTATGACCTATTTGGCAGCAATCAAAAAGACGTAATTAGTTCTCTGTTTGGTGACTTGAATGGGCGACCATGCTGCCATGTTAATTGGAAAAAACAATTTGCAGGAGAAGCATATAGAGTTTGTTCTAAATTTGGAAAAACAATGACAAATTTGGAAAAGATAGCCCGTATACATCTGTGTGTTTGGGCTTGGAAAAATTGGGGTTACCTGAGATAAGGCAGGGGGTGACAAAGTATACATGGCATTCTAAGTGAATATATAGATTGTAAAATTATGTTTTTAAATTTCTGAAAACAAGTGCAACCTAAATAAGCATATGATCAAGGAATAGATGTTAACCTGGACAAATGAAACATAGATTATTTCGATCAAAGGATAGCAGAATTTTTTTGTCGAGAGCCAGATAGCAAATGATTTCAACTCTGTGGGCCATTCGATCCCCATTGCATTGCATCTGTTCAGCTCCGCTGTTGCAGTGGAAATGTAGCTCTGGACAACACATCAGTGAATGGGTGGCTATATTCCAGGAAAACTGCATTTGCAAATTAGAGCCTACAGGATACACTTGGCCTGTGAGCCTTAGTTTGGCAATCTCTCTTTAGATGAAGGGATTGTGAACATCATTCTTCTTTAAATTCCTGTCATTATTCAAAGCCAGAGACGTTTCTAAAATAAACAAAAAGACAAATTGGTAAAATAATAATAATAGTTGAAAACTTTGGATTGGGCAAAGAAGTGTACAAAAAAGTAAGTCGTTGAAGAATGAGGCTGTTCTGATTCATGTGTGTTCAACATTGTATGTACCCTTTATAAAAGTTACAAAAACCATTTTATAAAACTTGATATTATATCACTTCACAGAGTTTGTCCTTGACAAATTTGTTCATTGGAAAAATCAAAATGTCTATATTCTCTCATCACAATATATCAAAATTAGGAATTGATAAACGAATAAATTTAAAAATTCAGTTTTAGAAGACAGAGTACCTTGGATCTTGATCAGAAAGAAAATTAAAACAGCCATTGCAGATTATCTGCAGAATAACAATTGCTAATGATTATTGAGTACACGTGACGAAAGCACTCTTCTAAGTGTTTTGCATGCATTAACTTAATCTTTAAAATAACCCTTTGAAGTAGATATTATGCATAACTCTCATTTTACAGAAGAGAAAACCTGAGACAGATTTAACTAATTTAAGTAATTTGCCCAAATTCATATGACAGAGGTTGAGGTTAGAATTTGAATGTTGCCAGTCTGCCTCAGCAGCCCGTAATGAGTAACCTTACCTTATTCAGCATCTTAATTATGAACGCTGAAACATGCATTACTGATACAAACGTCTGGGGTGCTGATGCCAAAACTATCCTTAGAGAAAAATGCTTCTGTGACTTGACAAGAAAAAATGTCAAATAAATGAACACAACGTTTTGCTTAAGAATTTTTTAATGATTAAACATATATACGGGCCAGGTGCGGTGGCTCACACCTGTAGTCCCAGCACTCTGGGAGGCCGAGGCAGGAGGATTGTTTGAGCTCAGGAGTTGGAGACCAGCCCGAGCAAGAGCGAGAGTCCATCTCATGTTATGGCCCAAACTCCAGCCAGCACAGAGGTAGAATGGTAGAAGGGAACCCCAACCCTTTTAAAGACACTTACCAGAAGTTGCACAAGACACCCACTCTACTGACCTCCCTCTGGCCACAAGCCAGCGTGGCTATACCTGTCTGTAAGCGACGGTGAGAAATGAAGTTTTCATTACAGGTGGCCAACGGCCCAGTTAAAAATAGAAGGTTCCATTACTAATGAAGGAGAGGAAAGTGGATACTGGGGATGACACCAGTTGTCTCTGCTACAAACGGTTGCTTCCCTGATCACGTATCTTACATAATCAAGAGGAGGCATTCTTTACTCTTCTCACTGTTAGACAGCAACGCATCTTGCAACTTTTACTTGATCGTGATTAGCCCTTCTGTGCACTAGAACACACGAATAGCTCAGCTCAGCATTCTCTGTGACCTTTCTCATGGTAACATTATAGACTCCTAATAAAACAATAAATGGTAATGAAGTGTTCCAAGTTGTGCGGCCTCCTCTGAATTAGTTTTATGGCAAAGTGAGTGAGTATCCTGCTTTTCATCTTATATTTGAGGTGTGAAGATGTTTCGTTATCTCCTCCGGTTCTCATGTATTGACTCTTTGTGGTAAAGCCATCGTTCTTTCCTCCATGTGGCACATACTTTTTGAGCACCCCATTCCTGAAAGTCTTTAACCCTTTGCACCCGGATGTCGAGTGTGACTCGACACGGTGAGCATCGGTAGCAGCTCGTATGTGGAGCCACACTCGCGGGGGAAGGGGGATTTCTGTCTATTTTTCCAGTATCTTTTCTTGTTTCCATTAGCATGAAAGGACAAGTAAGATGTAAATGCAGAGATGGTACACTAACTTCCAGGGGTAGATTATTATCCACCAACTTAGAGCAACGTTTAGATGGAAAGCTCCATGTAATCACACCTCACCTTAACAAAACTCACAGAGATTGTGTTGTTTGTTCTAACAGAAAAATCAAAGGAGGAAGAAGAGAGACGATTTTATATTTGCGAAACATGTGAATGTAAACCAGGTCTTCATGTGGGTGAATGTTTCAAAAAATATCACACCACGAAAAGTTATAGAGATTAAAATTAGTATTTGAATGCATCAATAATTTGAAATATTAAAAAATCCAAATAAATAAGTTTGTATGAAAAGAAACTCCAGTTTTTTATTCTACTGCCGCGCTTTGTAAAATCTGGGGTATTTAAAAAATTAAATCCCGAGTAGAATAAAGGAATCGAGAAAAAAGCAAGCGAGTGCAAAGGATTAAGCTGTATGCTGCAGAGTGTTACAGATTTCAATAAGACATCTTCCCAAACAACCAAGGAGCTTGTCTTCTGGGGTGAAGTACACGTGGAGAAAATAACTCTGTGAGGTTCTGTAAAGACCAAAATCATGATTTTGGAATGTGCCATGATGAATAAGAGAAATAGCTCATTGAGTTGTGAGGGACTAGGAATAACAGGTGAATTGAAGAGGTAAAAATTTAAATTGGCCCTTTAAAATACAGGACTATTTAGCAGCTAGAGATGGAGTTTCTTTCGTCCTAGGTCTGCCGTGTTGCAGTCTGTCCTGTGATTTGTAACGTCTACTTGCTATTATTTTCTAAATGGTGACTTAAATGGGAAATATTAATATGTGTGGAGTATAATCATTTTTCAATTCTTTGCTTTAGGTATCGACTCATTGGTTCCCCATCTACCGCTTGTGTCCTCTCGGGCAATAATGTCGTGTGGGATAAGGAGGCACCTATTTGTGAGAGTGAGTTGAAATATTTTTCTCCCTCCATTTGATCCTGACTTGCTCCTGAAGTTACAAAAAGAAATCTAGTCCTTCCTGCACAAAGCAATCTCTCAGATGTTTGAAAATAGGAATGAGGCGCTTCATGGTCTTCCTATCTTTTCTTTATCTTAAAAGGAATTTATTTATTTGAACTGTGGACTTGAACTCAGGTAAAATAGCCCTACTTTTCTACTTTGATAATAAACTCCTTCCCGTGCAAAGATCGTTCTCCTTAGTGAATAAATTTTAAAGATCTTAGGCAAAATTAGATCTTTGTCAACTCTTACTATCACATTACAATCTAAGAAGTGAGCTATTCCCATTCTACTCTGACTACTCTTCTCATAATCCTTGCAATTTCCCCAAGCCTCTGGCCATTTTGAGTTCTAATCTTCCTTCAAATTCTTTCAGGCTCCTACTCTTAGTTGTATTTGTATTATAATTGATTAGCTGACCCTCCATCTTTCCCATGTGATATTTTTAAATGAACCTCCACAACTCTGAGAACAGGAAAGTGTGACTAATTGCAGTCTGGCCAAGTCTTAAGGTTGTAAAGAAATTAGCATCACACACAAGAGTTTATGGCAGCAAAAGTGGGCACAAACTTCTGGAAGGCTAATGACCAACATATACAAAAGCCTGAAAGCAAATACACTTTGACCCTGCAATCCCATTTCCCAGAATTTATTTCCCCAACCCCAAAATCATGTTCCCAGGATTTTGGTCTAAAGATACTCATGCAACAATATTTATGGTAGTGAAAAATGTTAAACAACCTAAATGTTCAGCATGTTTGAAAATAGCTAGTAGAAGAAATAAGGTTTATTAAAAATGACTATGATAAGAAAGGTAACAAAGTGTACCATGGAAAATCAAAGAGTATAATCTTTGAGATTATACTCAATAATCTTTGAGATTATACTTTGAGATTGAGATGCCTCCTCCAAGTGGAAATAGATAGTATATCCATACATCTACATGCCTGGATGTTATTCAGCCACCAAATATGATATTATAGAAAATATATCCATTCATGCATATGCATGTACACATATATGGATCTTAAAAGATACACATTAAATAGTTAAGAATACTTATCTGTGGACCATTCTCATTTTTTTCTTTTTGTTTTTCCATATTTTATAAATCCCCAAATATTTCCAAAATGAAAATAACAGACTTTGAAAGATTCAAAGAAATGACTACTATACAAGGTGCCTCCTTTACCTGCCAAGAATTTAAAGATCTATGAAAAAATTCAAATCACTAAAGAATTATCAGTTTACTATAAAAGTTTACTAGGCCTGGCAACTTTTTTTAGGGGGCTGTTTTCCACAAAATGCGTTTCTACTTCTGTATCTATAGGTCAATAATCATTTGATTGAGTCAATTGGTTATATGTGTATACACACATGTGTGTAGTCACTCAAACCAATATTTTCAACATTATTATCTTATGATAGAATATAATTTACATCTATCATTTTATTACCTCTGAATCTATTATTATTTTATTTTTCATGCCTTATCTTTTATTTCCTTTTCTCTCTTTTTCTTGATATAATGCCAGAAGTAGAATATTTAACCTGCAAAGATATTATTTAATAAACAATATAAAAAGGTATCCCAGCAGTAAATACTAATACTTTAAGATCTATGATAAAGTCGCATGAAATTTCCACTTAAAATCACAAATATGTAAACCCTAATAATACAGGGATATTTTACATGAAATATTTATTATGTGCAGAAACCATATCATGCACACTTAAATTTCACCTGTGTAAAAACATGCCCGATTATTAGCAAATATGAGAAGAAAATAGGTGTTGTAATTAGTTTCAGTTTAGGAAATCATTTGACTCTGTGTATTTGTGATTTAAACTTATAGTAAAACAATTCACAGTTATAAAAATAACAAGCTGTTGTATTCCACACTCTTCCTTTTTTCAGGTATATCCTGCGGGCCACCTCCAGGCATATCCAATGGCAACTTCTACAGCAGCAGCGGGACATTTTTCCACCACGGAGCAGTGGTAACTTACAGGTGTCACACTGGGCCCGGTGGGGAAAAACTGTTTGACCTCGTGGGAGAACAGTCCATATACTGCACCACCAAAAATAATCAAGTTGGTCTTTGGAGCAGCCCTCCTCCTCGGTGTGTTTCTGTCAATAAATGCACAGTTCCAGAAGTTGCAAATGGAATTAGGGTATCTGGAAGCAGGAGTCTCTTTTCCCTGAATGAGACTGTGAGATTTAGATGTCAGCCTGGCTTTGTCATGCAAGGGTCGGACACCGTGCAGTGCCTGACCAACCACAGATGGGGACCTGAGCTGCCACGCTGCGTCAGGGGTGAGTTGGAGCCATTGAGGCTTTGCCAGGGGGTGAAAGTCGATGTAAGTGATAGGAGTTGTTGAAATTAAGGAAGAAATGCATGCGTGTGCAGGTGTGTGTGTATGTGTATGTGTGTGTCTAAGGGCTGTGAAATTGGCATAAGCACTCTAAAACTAATACGAGCTCCACTATCTGTTATCTCTGTTAGCAATTGTCCAAAAGTATCGGTTTATTCTATGTCTCATCTATAATATAATACACACATTTTATATGCATCGTTTAGTTTAACACTTACAACAAATATATGGGGTAGCAACTATTCTTATCCCCATTTCACATTGACAAAACTGAGTCTTAGAGATGTTAAATTAACTTTTCCAAGGTCAAAGAGCTAGTAAAAAAACAGAGCAAGGCCTGGAATTCAAGAGTCTTTCTGACACCAGAGCCTAATGATAATGCACAGTGGAGTGTATGATGATAATAATATATAATAATGATGATCCTATCCCTATCATTGGAGGGGGGCAGTAGGCAACCATGGGACCAAAATGATAGCATCACATTAAAAAGGCCTTGGACTTCAACTCCTCCACGTTAGTTTTGAAAAGTTGAAGCTTGGAAAGGGGGAAATGCCTTGCTCAAATCCAAACAAAAAATTTTTTTTTTTCATTTTCCTTTAGTTATGTCATATATGGTTCAGACTGAGGTGCCAGTGCACTCTGATGTCCCGACCAGCCACCAATTGGTATACAGACACAGCCAAATTGGGGGTTGAAATATTCACTAAGCAGTATGTCCTCTCATTTTAAAAGCCTGCAGCCTTTTTTTTCCCTTTTAGTGGATTTTGTTCTTGATCAGGGGTCCTCAAACTTTTTAAACAGAAGGCCAGTTCACTGTCCCTCAGACCGTTGGAGGGCCGGACTATATAGTTTATAAAACACTATGAACAAATTCCTGTGCACACTGCACATATCTTATTTTGAAGTAAAAAAAAAAAAAATACGGGCAAAAACACCCGCATGTGGCCCGCGGGCCGTAGTTTGAGGACGCCTGTTCTTGATGGTCTCTCTCGCCTTCTCATGCTGAAATGGCAGGCCCAGCTGCAGAGTGGGAAGAGTCAGCACTGGTCCATAGGGACAGCAGGGAAGCTATGGAGCAGCCCCTGGGTAAAGGACAAGCAGGGAGGGAGAATGAAGAAGGCTTCGCTGCACAGACTGGCTGCACAGGAGGCCAGGCGTGAGGGAGTCTGGTAGAGGAAGCTCGAGCAAAGGTATCCCTTGTGTTGCCTTCAAGATGATGCCAGAAAGGCTGCCTTTCTAGGAAGGGGCAGGGGGACAAGCCACCAGCACTCTTGACTGTGTAGGGAACGGCCAGTGCCTGAAAGCATGAGGAACCCCACTGCCTTGTTGTCTTAGGAGCATGTTTCAGTAGGAAAAAACCCAAAGGAGGTGTTGGCGAGACCTAGGTTCTCGTCGGGGCTCTGCTCTGCACCCTCAGTTTCCTCATCGCTAAATCCTGAGTACTGGAAGTTCGTGCAGCAGCAGCGGCGGCGTTGGTGGCAGCTGCAGCGAAGAGAATTTGAAACCATGTCTTGCACCCTTTTGCTGGCCCAGCCCACCAAGCGGCCAGAAGGCAGAACCAACTATGCATCCATGAATGGGTGCATGGAAGGTGTTTGTAAAATGCATGAAGAACATCTAAAGAGAGCGAATCCCAGCAACCCTCCATCACATATGATGATGGCAGGCAGTTGTTTTGATTTTTACCGACGAGCCGGCAGACCCCAGCTGCCTGGTTCACAGAGCTGACACCTTGCAACAGAGCCTGGGTTAAAGAGAGGATCTACCTGCTCCTTCCTCGGCAGGCCCAACAGGCCGGGAAATAATCGAGTTGGAAGCATTGGGTGGGGGGGGGGGGCTGCGGGCGGGCCTGGAACAAGCTCTCCGGCAAGCACGGGGGATAGCAAAAGGAATTCTCCCATAACAAACAAGTACATTGGAACTGTCCTTTCCACAGTGTGTCAGCCACCTCCAGAAATCCCACATGGTGAGCAAAATCCAAGCAACAAACGCGACTTTTTGCCCGGGGAGGAAGTCTTCTACAGCTGTGAGCCCGGCTTTGACCTCACTGGGCTGGCGTTTCTGCGCTGTACACCCCAGGGAGCCTGGATCCCGGGAGCCCCCACCTGTGCAGGTGCCTGGACTCTTATCTGGCTTGACATTTTTAGCTTGTGTCTTCATTCTCCACATGCCACCGTTATTTCCGTTTGTTTTCCTCTTTCTCCAGTGAAATCCTGTGATGACTTCCTGGGCCAACTCCCTAATGGCCGCGTGCTGGTTCCACTGAATCTCCAGCTTGGGGCGAAGGTGTCCTTCGTTTGTGATGAAGGGTGAGTGTGACCCAGAAGAGAGACCAGGGACTCAGTGCTGGAGAGTGACTCAAGCCTTGAGTTCAGAGGCTAATCCAAAAAGGGGGCTGACCTAATGGAAAGGAAGTACCCAGGGAGATGAACTTCTGGAAGGGCAGTTTCGAAGTAAGGGTAGGGAAGCAATGGCACTTCTACTGGGGGCGATAAAGAGAAAATGGCACGTGTAACTCAATGTCAAGTACAAACATATCTACAGTCACTGATCTTGATTTCTCAGTCGGAATTTGAAGTGAATGGGTAAGTAGTTAATTGGAGGCAAAAAACAAACAAACATGTAATTTTATGGAAGTTTTTCTAGAAAAAGTGTTTGATGAATAAGACAAAAAATTTTTGCCCTATAATGAGTCAGGCAAGGGTTGTTTCAGGAAACTTAAAACCAATCAATAGTGGAATTTGTAACAGCAGATGGATAAGTATGTTTTGATCTAATCATCTATCTTCACTGATGGCTTTGACATTGGGACAATAATGGCCGATGTTACTGTTTCAGGTGGTATTATTAGTTGTTTATGTGTATTTGTAACTCTTGGTGGCGTGCGGTATCAGTCTATGCGAAATAACAAGATTGGGAAATCGAGTAGTTTTTTTCTAATAATTTCCAAGGAATCTTTGGCATTTACAAAGTCCACCACCCATTGATGATTCCCGATTTCAGAACAATTTCAGATTTCAGAAGGACGGCAGGATCCGATAATGCCGGGCGTTTCAGAGTGGCAAAGGCTCCTCCCCTCACCCTTCTTTTTGTTCTAGAACATTTGGGTCAGCGTGCTTCTGTGAGCCTCCTTTTGGCCCATAACAATTGCAGTAGCAAGGAACGCAATGCCTGTTCTCTTTCCAGATGTTCTCTGCTTTGCTCACCAAATAGAGAGCTGTCCTTCCTCATAACCCACTCGTGGGCACATGTGGGGTGTCAGAGGCCATCAACGAGGGGTGACCACTGAAGGGACAGGTCTTGTGCACACGGAGAAGGCTGGTTCAGCGTTCACTCCCTTCTGTATGTAGGTGATGCTGGCCTATGACATCCGTATGATGAAGCACATCAGCTCTGACTGCTTTGCCCGTCACAGGCTACTGTGAGTCTTTAGAATAATTTGGCCTCTGAGTTGCTGCCAGCTACCGAATCCAGATCACTAATGAACTGAGACTTTCAGGTGAGCCCGAACCTGAAACACCAAATGCCACTCAGCAAGGAAGTGCAGTGCAGTGAGGAAGCTGGGCATCTACCAGTGAAGAAACGAAGAGAGAGATGGGAATCGCTCACACATTGGCTACCGCTTTTTTTTCTTTAGGTTCCGGTTAAAAGGCAGCTCTGCTAGTCACTGTGCCCTGGTTGGAATGGATAGCCTTTGGAATAGCAGCGTTCCTGTGTGTGAACGTGAGTAGAAAGCACAACTATGCAGCTGGGTACCTCTCCTTATTATTATTTTTTTTTTCCTAACGTGTTTTGCCTCATGAAGTCACCTTGTTGTCTGGATCTTTATTTAACTAAATTACTGATAAAAATACTTCTTTACTGGAAGAATTGCAAGACTTGCAGGTCTCATAGATCATGTGTTTATGTTACTGATTTGCAAATCACTAGTTTAACAACAGTGTTGAATTTTTTGGGGGGCACACACGGGGAGAAAAGAGATAAAGGTGCACCCAGTTTTATTTATTCATTTGTTTGTTTAGTTTTGTCATCAAGGAGTAATGTGTCTTACGTTCTTATGTCCTTTTATCCCCTCACGTATCAACTTAATCAGCTTGTCACTTAGTCTGTAGTATTTACTGATGGCAGGCTTCCCATGTGCCAGGACTTCCCAGGTGTGGGAAGAGCAAAGAACAGGAGAGATTTTTCGCTGCTTTCATGGAGTTTGTTTTCTAGTTGGGAAGCAGACAATGAACATGAAAATAAATAAGTAAACATTTTTTAAAAATCAGAATATATAAAATGGTATGTTAAATAGTGATGTGTCATAGAGAAAATAAAACAGAGTTATATGACAAATCAATACAGTGCAGGGAGTTGGGGTGGCGAATCAATATTTGAAATGATGAGATGCCCTAAATTTCCAAACCACTCACTTCATTAAATAAAACACGGCAAAGAGTCAGAAATTGATAAATATGCTGGGCCCAGTGGCTCACGCCTGTAATCCCCAGCACTTTGAGAGCCCAGAGCAGGAGGATGACTTGAGGCCAGGAGTTCGAGAGCAGCCTGGGAAACACGTGAGTCCCTATGTCTACAAAAAAATTTTTTTTTGTTTTTGAAATTAGCCAGGCATGGTGGTGCACACGTGTAGTCCTAGCTAGTTGGGTGGCTGAGGTGGGAGGATTGCTTGAGCCCATGAGTTCAAAGCTGCAGTGAGCTGTGATGACACCATTGCACCCCAGCTTGGGCAACAAAGCGAGACTCTGTCTCTAGGAGTAAAAAAAAAAAAAAAAAAAAAGAAGGTAGGGCCGGGCGCGGTGGCTCACGCCTATAATCCTAGCACTCTGAGAGGCCGAGGTGGGCGGATTACTCAAGGTCAGGAGTTCAAAACCAGCCTGAGCGAGACCCCGTCTCTACCATAAAAATAGAAAGAAATTAATTGGCCAACTAATATATATAATATAAAAATCAGCCGGGCATGGTGGCGCATGCCTGTAGTCCCAGCTACTCGGGAGGCTGAGGCAGGAGGATCGCTTGAGCCCAGGAGTTTGAGGTTGCTGTGAGCTAGGCTGACGCCACGGCACTCACTCTAGCCTAGGCAAGAAAGCGAGACTCTGTCTCAAAAAAAAAAAAAAAAAAGAAGGTAATAAATAGATAAAAGTGCATGTTTTATATTCCAAAACATTATTGATTTATTCTACTCTATTCACTAAAGCAAGGCAAGAACTTTTTAAAATCTCTCCTGATGATTAGAAAATGTGTATTTTAATTTGGATTTTGTTAAAATACCCTACTAGATATCATTTTGGATATCTTGTGGTGTATATAATGATGAAACTTTATAAGAACATTTCATACATAGGAAAACTCGAGTATCTGACAAACTCAACCTTCCAGAGACACAAAAAGCTGAAAATAAATATGTAAGTAAACTTTGGATGAACACAGATAAAATTCAGGCCCCAGAACTTAATCATTGTTTGATGTGCTAAGGCTCTTACTTTGTTTATATACACAACTGTGATAAACTTGGGTGTCTAATCCTAAATCCACACCCCATTTGAAGCATCAAATTAGTTTTAGTGGGGGAATAGCTCCAAACAGATACACTAAAGCAGGAAGAAATGATAGCTGGGAGAGAGAGAGAGAGAGAGAGAGAGAGAGAGAGAGAGAGAGAGAGAGAGAGAGAGAAAGAGAAAGAGAGAGAAAGAAGAGAGAGAAAGAAAGAAAAGACAGAGAGAGAAAGAAGGAAGGAAGGGAGGGAGGGAGGGAGGGAAAGAAAGAAAGAAAGAAAGAAAGAAAGAAAGAAAGAAAGAAAGAAAGAAAGAAAGAAAGAAAGAAAGAAAGAAAGAGAAAGAAAGAAAGAAAATTTAAAAAAAGGCTCTCTGAAGCCATTTGATCTGGGTCTAAAGATTCCTCTAGTTACCAATGTACTTTGATGACACTTTGGGCTACTTGGTATTGATGCTGATGATAATGGTCTTGAGTCACCAAGAAACATTTACTTCTGCTAAGGATGGTAATGCATATTTAATAAACTTCACAAAGATTTCCTTGCAACTTAAAAGGTCTCTGAGGGCTGAAACCTTGTCTTTCTTGAACCCCATTGTCAACCCAGGACTCCTACTATGCCTGCTGTAAAGGAGACAAACAAATGGTTGTTTAAAAAAATTAATTACTTTCCAAATTCATTATGAACTTGGCTACCTGGATGCTTCAGGAGTGCTGTCTTTTGAGTTTTTGCAATAAACTATAATTTAGGTCTCACCTCAGTTAATTCCTTCTCAAAAAAAAAAAAAACCAAAACAACCTTACATATGTAAGTAAATGCCATCCACCTTGGTTATGCTCTTTCTAAAAGACAAAATATTTATTCATAGCACGAAGGGCACCATTATTGTGTAGTCGTCTTCATTGAAATGCTAATAGAACTTAAAGTGTTTGTCTTCTTTCTAGAAATCTTTTGTACAAATCCTCCTCCTATTCTTCACGGGAGACACACAGGCGCTCCTCTGGGGGATATTCCCTATGGAAAAGAAATATCCTACACGTGTGACCCCCACCCAGACACAGGGGTGACCTACGACCTCGTCGGGGCGCGCACCCTCCGCTGCACAAGTGACAGTCAGGGGAATGGGATTTGGAGCAGCCCCGCCCCTTACTGTGAGCTTTCTGTTCCTGCAGGTCAGTACCCGCTTCCAAATATCCTAATCGGGGCCAGACTGTCAAGACAAGAACCTCCGTATCTCTAGAGTGACAATCAGTTTTGCTGGTGAACATGGCTTTGCTATGAATGTCAGAGACAGAACTAACTACCTCTCACGTGAATGACGGATGGGTTCTGGATGTGCCATGCTGTGTCTCAATGGGTGGCGTTCTGATGGCCCTACTTGTGGGCTGCGGGGGCCGTGGGGTGGTTAAGGAGAGGAGGGGGTGGGGCGTGGAGAGAATCGCTGAGGTCAGATCTTGTAGGGAATATTTTCAAAGCACTGAAAACAAACCCCAAAGAAAAGACCCTTTCATGCCATCTCTGCTCCTTCCTAGTTGTCTTTAGGCTGGCTAGATGGCTGTTCTGGCAAAAAGTACATGCCGATGGCATAATTTGTTAATATTTCGGAACCGGTGATGCTATAAAAGTGATTAAAGAAACCCAGATGTAGGTATTTATGCTCTTTTTGTTACTTCCAAGTGTTTGGTGCATGCCGCTGACTGCATTTGGTTGGCCCTTGGCCTCACCGTTAACTAAGAGCACTCAGGATAGGATGCAAAGTGGAGTTTGAGCCTGTGCTTTTAGCCTCCCGGAGCTCATTCCTTCTACATATCAGTCTGGCTTGAAATGACGGTGCCTGACCATTGCAGGCTCATTTGTGGCTGTGATTGCCCACGCAAGCGTCATCCTCCAGTCGGGACAGAAGAGCATTGAGTCGGTAGCTTATGGATCCCTCTGGCATGCCCATCAGATGCAGGTTTCAGTGGCAAAGACAGAGGATGGCGTTTAAATGCCAGGAGGTCTAGGTTTAAAGAACCAGTCTTCCACTGATCGGCTGACACTTAGTGGCTTGTGACCTACCTGACTCAGGTCTTCATGTTCCTCTAACAGCCCCAGATTTTATCAGATGAGTTGGCGTGCTCATACTTCTGTGTTTCACTTACTGTCTCTTCTTGTGTTTGCATGGGATCGTGCTCTTAGCGTGCCCACAGCCGCCCAAGATCCAGAACGGGCATCTCACCGGACAACACGCCTCTCCGTATCGTCCCGGGACGATAGTCAGCTACACTTGTGACCGTGGCTACCTGTTGGTGGGAAAGGCCTTCATTTTCTGTACGGACCGGGGAACCTGGAGCCAACTTGGTCATTATTGCAAAGGTGACTCCTTTCTTGGTATTTCTTATTCCTTGCTGAGTTTCTATGGAGAACGGACGCATGAGGCTAATTAGGCTGAGGTCCTTCAAAAGACGGTGACTGAATAGGGCCCAGAGGGCAGTGAATTGAGTGTCAGTAGGGGAGGAGAAAGCAGGACAGAAGGCAGAAAGGAGGGCCGCCTACGGATCCTGAACTGCACAGAATAAGTGGGAAGAATAGATGGAATTTCCAGTAACACGAAAGACATTAGACACCAATTTTAAATGCTTTACTGGCTTTTAACTAACAGCTTTAAAGGACCTCAGAGCATCCCAGGTAGTCCTCACAGATACCCTTAGAAGGTAAATAAGGGACTGGAAGGTTCTTTGTTGTGAGGAATACTGAAGCTTGGAGCGAGGCAGTTTCTCGTCCACCACACGTGAGCAAAGAGATCCAGCGACTGATTTCTGGAATGGTATGAGGCCTCATTCCCATCCTCAAAACCAACGGGGAAAGCATTTATTTTATCTGTTCTTTGGAACAAGTCCTTAGGAATTATTTCCTTTTACTGTTTGTTTGTTTGTTGTGGGCTTTGTTTTTTGTGTTTGTTTGTTTTTGAGACAGGTTCTTGTTTTATCTCCTGGGCCACACTGCAGTGGTGTCATCCTTGCTCACTGTGACCTCAGACTCCTGGGCTCAGGCGATCCTCCTGCCTTGGCCTCCTAAAGTGCTGGGATTACAGGCATGAGGCACCATGCCCAGCCAAAGTATTCCCTTTATTCCAATCTATGTTTGCAAAAACACCGCCTGATTTTAAAATCTTTCTTGTCAATGTTCTAAAAGCTACAAAATGAGGAATGAAAATAATATCTTATGACTAGGATGGGCTCTGAGGTCTGTACAAAATTTTTTGTGTGTTAGTCTCCAAAAGAATCTGATGAGGTGGGATCATTCTTGCTATATCTTACAGAGGAGCAAATCAAAGTCAGAGAGATCCAGTCACTAGTCCAGGTCACACAGCTTGGGAGCAGTGGTACGAGCTGGACCCCAGCTCAGCTCCTGCTTCGAAACGCTGCACTGTATACTCTTTTGAAATGTGGGTCTCTTGACTTTGCAAAACTATAAGTTAAGTGATTTTGCCTTTTCTTTCTTTCTTTCTTTCTTTCTTTCTTTCTTTCTTTCTTTCTTTCTTTCTTTCTTTCTTTCTTTCTTCCTTCCTTCCTTCCTTCCTTCCTTCCTTCCTTCCTTCCTTCCTTCCTTCCTTCCTTCCTTCTTTCTTTCTTTCTTTCTTTCTTTCTTTCTTGTTTTTTTTTTTTGTCTATTCTTTCTTTTTCAAAATAAGGGCAGGGATGACGCAGGTGGGACTCAGAGGTGCCTGTGTTTCAAATGCTAAGGAGCAGCTCTGGTTGCAGGAGCCCAGGGCCCTCCCTGTCCTCAGAGTCTCAGAATCTCTCATCCTTGCAGCCCTCTCATTTTAGAGACAGAGAAAATGGGGCCCACCGCAGAGCGGGTAAGCGAGTCTCCCGTGCTTACCCGCAAGAATAGACTGCACGAAATACAGAGTCCTTGCGGCTCTGCCTCCAACCGAAAGTTCCTCCCTCTTTGCTTTCGCCACGTAAGGAGGTATGAAGATTCGGGAAATATTTCAACGATTAATTGCACAAGTCGAGACTCTGGGAAGACCCTTCTCCTGAAAACAAAAGGGCAATATTCTATTCTCTTGGCAGCTGCTTTCTTGTCATTTGTATGAAATTCATTTTGTCCTACAGACGCTCGTCCTCAAGCGTGCTCTATAGCAGGTTTCTCCATCCTTGGCATGAGCAGCATCAGCCAGGAACCTTGTTAAAGAGACAGGTTCTCAAGTTCCATTTCATGGACTCGGATTCTGAATCGGATTCCATTTCGAAGGGGGGTCGGAAGTCCGTCTTTAGCAAACTCATCAGAGTATTCTGATGTAGGAAGACCAAAGACCACACTTCAAGAAATAATACTTTATTTATTTATTTGGTTTATATAAAGGGAAAACTGATTTTAGGCTAATTTTGAGACTATTACAATCGGGGAAAAAAAAGGCTTTGCTTGAAGTTGAAAGAGGGATTGATGGCTGGGCAGAAAAAGAAAGCAAAACAAAGGATGAGCTAAATGAGATAAAGTAAATGAAGCAAAAAGATGTGTGTATCTTAAATTCAGAATCATGATTTACCAATGTTCTTTGTCCTGTGTGTAGGAATGGGCTAGAAGCATGCATTTAATCAAGAGCAGAGACACCAGTGTTTGTTTGAAGCTAGGCAGTTAACAAGGTGGTCCTGATTCCTCATGGTGTGGCCAAGTGGCTGCAGGGCCAGAACGTGGTTGTCCTAATCGTTCCACAACTTTCTCGTTCGTTCCAAGGCTGTTAATAATACAAAATGGGTACTCAGTCCCGTCCATATTCTCTTTCTTTACATTAAGAAATGAAAGTCAGAGAATTTCAAATGTTCAGGGGAGGAAGATCAATAATTCCGGATTGAAAACCTTCCCCATCTTTGCCACGGACAGAGCAGGTTTGGGGTCATAGATCTTTCTGTTATGGCAGTTAGAACTAACAATTAACAATAAAATATCAATTTCCTTCTGATTTTTTAAATTTCAGAGGTAAATTGCAACCTCCCACAGTTTATGAATGGAATCCGGAAGGAATTGGAAATGAGAAAAGTCTATCACTATAGAGACAATGTAACTTTGGAGTGCGAAGATGGGTATACTCTGAAAGGCAGTCCCTGGAGCCAGTGCCAGGCGGATGACAGATGGGACCCTCCTCTGGCCATATGCACATCTCGTAAGTGCAAGTGCAAGGAATGTAGGCCCTTCCCAGGCATGGTTACTGTTCATTCATTCACACTGGCATCCAGTGTGGTGTGATGTCTATGGCATATGCTAGGCGCTGAGGGGTACAATATAAGCATCCGTCTCTGCCCAGAAAGCCCATCACAATGAGAGTCAGGCCAGCCTTTCTCTTCTCACAGTTCTCACCCCATCTCTGCACCTTTCTTGTTCATGTCATGCTACAGTTGCATGCATCACACAGTAAAGATTTATTTACAGCCTGTGAGCCTTAAAAGCCAGAAGCACATGAGTGGTAGAATAGGCCTGCAAGAAATGTTTTCAGCATGAGTCAGGGAGCGCCTTCTAAGCTGCAGAGAGCAGCCTGCCAATCTCCCTCATTGTTGTAAGTTACAGAATTTTAAACTAGCATAGCGGGAGGCAGCCTATGTAGACATCATGCATCATTGAGCTCTGCAGGAGAAGAGCCCTCTGCTGGCGACTGGAGGGTACTGTAAGATAGAAAATCCTGAAGCGTATACTTGCACGCATCAAGAACAGATGAGCAAAATGAATGATGAATAACTTTTCTTTACTCCAAGTTAGTGCTATATTTTCCCCTCTCCCCAGCTCTTATGAATCTAATTTATAAATACATGGTTATATACCAAGACTGTGCAGATCCATTTTTACAGTTAATCCCTTAATATTTCTACATTATAAACTTGACAGTCCCTTTATATCAAATTACATCCACTTCTTGGGCAAAAAGCTCATCGGCTAACCTCCTGAGAAAGGAGAAAGAAATTAGAAAAAATTTCAGTACACACTAGAAATCATGGAATACACTATGATATATCTACTAGACTCGATTAGTTTGCCTCAATTGTAATTTCCATTTCTATTATATAATTATGTGAAAACTTAGATGCATGACAAAAGGCACCAGAAGAGAATATACAAAAACATTTTTTGGGGTATTAGGATTATGAGTGATACTTTTCTTTTGTTCTGTTTTACAAATTTTAGACTGTAATTATATAACTGTTAGGACAAGAATTTTAATTTAAAAAGAAAAAAAGTCTTCATTGAGTGTGCAAGATAAAATGAGAGTGTGCGGAGTGCAACCACTGTCTTTTTATATTAGACAACAATATTAGCCAGAGTGCTGAAGAAAAATCAGGACTCGTTGTCACTAGTTGAGGGATCCTGTTCAATCACGTTGTGTGCAGAGACTGATGTTTTCATGGTTTTTGTCATCCTTTTAGGCTCACGTGATGCTCTCGTAGGTGGTAAGTTTTATGAAAGGTTTGCTGAGGAATTCTAGCATCTTTAACAGTAAGTGTCCACTTAGAATGAATGAAATGTAAAAAGAGAGAGAGCAAAATATCTTGAACTGTCAATTCAATTAGAAAGAATATAATGATGAGTTGAGGGTGTGGTGAAACTGGTATCCTCACATGCACATAAAGTAACCTTCATCAAAAGTTCCTTGCCATCTTTGAACCATTACAAGTGAATAATTATTAATCAGTGCCAGAAGTTCTTTATTTTAATGTGGCTGAAGAATGCAACTCCCTCCTTGGTTTATAACCTTGGAGTATGCTTCCAGATGGTAGTCATGCCTAATTGAAAGCCACGAGGCCATTTTTCTGAGCCCATTGCTGCAATCTGCCTGTATATGAAGAATAGTTTTGTAACAGAGTTTGCTTCCAGGGGCATTTCTGTTGCACAGAATAGCCTGTGTCTTATGTCTTGCATAAGAAACACGCGCAGGGCATGGACAGCTGGAGTCTAGCAGCGCCCCCTGCTGGTTCTCACCTGCTTGTTGAAAAGTTGCTATTGGACTAAAGGTTACAGGACTGCTCTGCTCACCCCTTAACTATAACCCTGTGGTAGTAAGACTGATGCTCTAGATGGAACCCAGAGGAAAGCAGAATTTATAGTTACATCTAAAAAATAAATCATTGGCAAGCCCTAGTGGGACTGGATATTAAGATCGAGTTGAAGACCTCTGTGTTATTTTTTTCCATACATTTAATTACCTTGTTTTCCTGCCCTAGGTATTATCTTTGGTATTACCTTCTTCATTTTATTCATCATTGTTTCCTGTTGGATAATTCCAAAGCACAGAAAAGGGTAAGTACAGCCATAGTTTCCTGGAAAATGTAAACTGTACTTGCTCCTCTTTGAAGTCAAAGGGAGGTAAAAGAAAACTTAAAAACAAAACAAAAAAACATTGCTCCCCATAAGCGGATGGATGAAGTAATTCTTATAAAGAAGGTCCTTTACACATATTATAGACAGAGAAGTAGTCACAGTAAAAGAAATGTATACGATACTAAGAATGCTTTTTTTAAGCTTAGCATTTTAAGAGGGAATTGAGTTTTTACATAAAGAGAAAATAGGAATAAGGAGTTTCTTAACAAGATATGCATGAGGCTGTTGATATCCTAGTTTTGCTAAGACAATGCAGACACTGACCTCTAAATCCAGATCCTATCACAGCACTATAAATTAGGTTGTGTCTCCCACTGGCATATGTATCACAGGCTGCCACTGTGGAAGAATTGAGACTTTCCAGAGGGTATTTGAAAAAAAAAAAAAAATACAACAAATCTCTTCTGTAAGCACCATTTACCTTTGAAGTTTGCAAAAAAACAATAAAAACAAAAAAAAAACCCAAAAAACAAAAAACAAACAAAAAAACCTTACAAAGATTAAGATCTGAATAAAGAAATGTGTTGGCCAGGGAAGAGAACATACACAGCTTTGGTACTGATTGATTTATTTATAACAAAATAAGTAAGGTCAGAGTTGCTAATATCAATGTTATAAGCTGATGAGCAAATTCTATACCCATGATAAACACAGTTCACAACTTTTAAGTGAATAGCTCTCTATAGCAAACGTTCTAAACAAATGTAGTTTCCTACCAGAAGTTTTGCAGAAATCAAAGTTTTGATATTTCACAGCAAAGCAAATACACTTTTTAAAAAGTTGATTGTCACAGTAAACCTTCTTGCAAACAACCTAGTCATGCACTCAATTTCATGAAAAAAAAAAATTAGTAGAGATTTAAATTTAAATTAAATCTTTATTCTTCCTAACTAATGTTCTCTGTATTTTGTGGCTCGACATGTAAATATTCTTTGCCCTTTTTCAGTACAAAAAGAAAATAAGATGCTTTATGTTAATAAAAGTACTTGTGTCAATACACTTTTCCTCTTAAAGTTTCTCATTAAGTACCACTATAATTTGTGAGTTAACTTTTAAAAATTTTTACGAAGGCTGAATTAAAGAAGTTGGGGCTTTTAATTTTTCTATATCTTTACCAGTCTCCAGTTAAGCCACTCAAGGAAAATAATGACCTCTTCCTCTTGAAAATGCCTCTGTCCTTCTAACTATTTCAACTGGGTCAAATTCCCAGATCTCATGACTGACTTGTTTCACCCATGTCATTTAAAATCATTTCCTCCTATTAATCATCTTCAGGCATAAACATGACAATAATTCTTTCATAAAGTTCTGTCCTTAGAAATGGCAGGGAGAAGAGTCATGGTCCCCTTTAGCATTAAAAGTCAGGAAGGTAAACCTCCGGAACGTCTAAGTTAGCCACAGTGAAACCTGTTGCCTATGTGTCATCCAGGAAATTTTCAAAAGATTTTCTAAATTTTTATTTTTGGCCTGTTTCACTCCTTGGGAGGGTGAGTGCACGACTGTAACAAAACGCTGTTTATTTGCATGGTAGAAGTCATGCATAGCTAAAATTGGGGAGAGGAAGTACTAAACTTAAATAATCAGAACACAGAAGGCTTCGCTCTTGCAAGCCATTGGGCTGATTAATCATTCAGCAGGTGTAGCCAGTAATCTAAGCCGGCGGGGCTACGTGAGGAAGGACTGATTATTCTTTATCTGGAGCTCAAGCTTTTCCCGCAGGAAGGTGAGGAGGGTATAAAGGTCTTCAAAGTAAAGAAGAAAGAATTTGTATGAGAAACACAGAATATAAAAGGGGGAACACCTTAGTAGTCATCTAGCCCAAAGAGCAGTTTGTTTCAAAGCTAAAAACAGACTGACATAGATACTAATAGACTAGTATAGATCAAGACGACCTGCTCCATGGGAGACCTGCAATCAAGCCAGGCCTGGAAGGGTGCACGATGAAGTGTCCCTCCCATCCAGGAGACAGTTCAGAAACTGCATCAGCAGTCTGAAGATGCACTAAGAAACTGAGACAGAAATAGAACGAATACACTCACACACAGACACAGAAATGATCTCACCTTCTTCAAAACATTCCTCAATGAGGCCTACTTTTTCCTAGTAAACAGTGCATCTCCTGATCTCTCTCATCCTGCTCTATTTTTTCCATAGCCTTATTCCCTCTTATAATTAATTAAGCCATTAAGTTTCTTTTTTATTGTCTCTCTCCTTCCACCAAAATGGAAACTCCATGTGGTCAGGGATTTTTGTCTTACCTTCACCAATGGATACAAAACACATCTGAACTGTCCCTGGTGCAAAGCAGTGTTCAATAAATATTTACTAAATGAATGGGTTTGGTAAACACCGCTGGGAGTGTTTCTGTTACATGGATGCCTTGTATTAATATAATGCTTAAGTCAGGGCTGTTGGTATGCCTGTCACCAGAATAATGTTCGTTGTACCCAACGGGTAAGTTTTTACTTACCTGTTACCTTACCACACCCCTTCTCCAACTCTCCCCACTTCTTGGTTTCTAATGTCTTTATATCTTTGTGGCCGTGTACACCCATCGTTTAGTTCCACTTATCAGTGAGAAGATGTAGTGTTTGGTTTTCCACTGCTGAGATACTTCAATTAGAATAATGGTCTCCAGTTCTGCCCCAGTTGCTGCAAGATACATTATTTCATTTCTTTTTATGGCTGAGTAGTACTCCATGGTGTGTGTGTGTAAAAAAAAAAAAAATATATATATATATATATATATATATATATATATATATATATATAATCACATTTTCTTTATCCACTCATGAATTAATGGGCATTTAGGTTGATTCCACATCTTTGCAATTGTGAATTGTGCTGTGATAAACATTCAAATGCAGGTGTCTTTTTGATAAAATGACTTCTTTTCCTTCGGGTAGATACCCAGCAGTGGGATTGATGGATCTACGTTTATTTCTTTAAGGAATCTCCATACTGTTTTCCATAAAGGTTGTACTAATCTGCAGTCCCACCAACAGTATTAAGCATTCCTTTCTCTCTGCATCCACACCAGCATCTATTGTTTTTTGATTTTTTAATAATGACCATTCTGATAGGGGTAAGGTGGTACCTCACTGTAGTTTTGATTTGCATTTCCCTGATGATTAGTGATGTTGAGCACTTTTTCATATGTTTGTTGGCCATTTATCTATCTTCTTTCAAAAAACTTCTGTTCATGTCTTTTGCCTACTTTTTGATGGGGTTGATTGTTTTTTCTTGCTGATTTGAGTTCTGTGTAGATTCTGGGTATTAGTCCTTTGTCAGATGTATAGTTTCAAATATATTCTCCCACTTTGTAGGTTTTCTATTTACTTGGTTAATTATTTCCTTTGCTGTGCAGAAGCTTTTTAATTTAATTGAGTCCCATTTATTTATTTTTGTAGTTGCTGTATTTGCCTTTGGGGTCTTAGTCATAAATTCTTTGGCTGGGCTGATGTTTAGAAGATTTTTTCCTTTGTTTTCTTCTAGAATTTTTATGGTTTTATGGTCTTTTACCCATCTTGAATTAATTTTTGTATATGGCAAAAGATAGGGGTCCTGTTTCCTCCTTCTGCATGTGCCTATCCAGTTTTCTCAGCACCACTATTGAACAGGGCTTCCTTTCCCCAATGTATATTGCTCTCTGCTTTGTCGAAGATCTGTTGATTATAGCTATATGGTTTTATTTCTGGGTTCCCCATTCTGTTCCATTGGTCTGTATCTCTACTTTTATACCAATACCATGCTGTTTTGGTTACTAGAGTCCTGTAGTATAATTTGAAGTCAGGTAATGTGATGCCTACAGATTTGTTCTTTTTGCTTAGGATTGCTTTGGCTATTTGGGTTCTTTTTTTTTTTTTTTTTTTTTGAGACAGAGTCTCACTTTGTTGTCCAGGCTAGAGTGAGTGCCGTGGCGTCAGCCTAGCTCACAGCAACCTCAAACTCCTGGGCTCGAGTGATCCTTCTGCCTCAGCCTCCCGAGTAGCTGGGACTACAGGCATGTGCCACTATGCCCGGCTAATTTTTTATATATATATATCAGTTGGCCAATTAATTTCTTTCTGTTTATAGTAGAGACGGGGTCTCGCTCTTGCTCAGGCTGGTTTTGAACTCTTGACCTTGAGCAATCCGCCCGCCTCGGCCTCCCAAGAGCTAGGATTACAGGCGTGAGGGTTCTTTTTCATTCTCATTTCTTTACGAAACAGCCTACTTGTTGTCCACAGTCAGATAAAATCATAAAGTGTTTGTTGGTATGATGCTTGGAGTGACAAAACTATGAAGTCCATCTTCTATAAAGGTTCCCTGCATTTTCCTGTGTTTGCACTAACCACCAGTAATCAACCAGATAGCCATTTATTCAACATATACTCACGGAGGTTATAGATTCTCCCACACCCCATGCACCACTCACCACCCAACACCACTTTCAGACCATTACTTATCGAACCACTAAATCACCACTCCTTGGACGCTCACACCATCTGGTTATACAACCCTCTGCTCTGCCTCTTCCATGGCCCTCAAGTCAGCCTCCCTCATCCTGTGAAAACTCTGGCCACTGACTCACAACCTTCCTCTTTGTGTCAAGAGCTGCCATCATCCTAATTTCCATGAGAGGGTAAAGAGTAACCCAGCGATGAGGAAGTAGTGATAAGTGGTGACGTGAGTTAACTCTCTGCTGCCATTCTTAGATCCCCAATACCAGCTCATATCCAAAATCTGAAGGCACTGGTATTGTATTATTTATCATTTCATTGATGTAAAGTGAAGTGTTTATTTAAAGAAACCCAAGAGGCAGTGTAGCACACCAGGTGAGAGCAGGGGCTCTGCGGGCAGCGTGTTCACTGTCACTTACTAGCGAGGGGACCCTAAGCAAGATGCTCATCCTCTTTAAACTTCATTTTCCTCGCCTGTGAAACGCAGACAATTATAGCACCTACCTCACATAACGCAGCGCCTTGCGTATGATGAATGTTGGAAAATGTTAGCGGCTATTTTACACATGATGGTTATTACTGATATTAAAAAATGATTAAATACTCATTTTAACTGTCAGTTCTTATATACTTTTATGACAGCCACTGATGCTCTCCTAACTGTGGGTATTGCCTGTACAGAAAACAGAATATATATCTTTACTATATGAGAAAAAGGAAGCCTTGTCTAAGATTGTGGGGCAAAGCCACTTATATGGTGAAGCTTAAGTGTCAAAATCTCAGGGGTAAACCATATTTACTTATCCAAATTATTTTTAGAAATTGTGAAATGTGTTTTTTTTAAGGCATGGACACCTGCCTACAAATAATTTAAGAGTCTTCTGACACAATATATAGGGTGGTTTGGGTATTATTTCCTATTCCACGTTTTACTTGGTATCAAAAGATGAGATTTGGTTATGATTTTCCTTTTAGACATCTTGCAAAGAGACCAGGAACTTGAGGCAAATTATAGCCTAGATTTCAAAATGAAGGTTACTAATTTCTTTCAAGACAGAAATTGAAATGATTAAGATAGTTTTCTATTTCTTTTCTGCCAATTAGCAATAAAACAGATGAAAAATCTAAAGAAGTGATTATCCAATTGCATCCTTCAGAAAGGCAACTGTGATCATCCTCAAACTCTGCAAACAAATCAAGAAAATAGCAGGTACCTAGACACACACTGAATTCAAAATGTTTTCAACAGCTTCAACTATTACAAATGTTAATGGGGTGTGAATATGGTCTTACATTAGGTGGGTCATTGATACCAAAGAAGTTAGAAAGTACTTCAGGAGGTGGAAGTTCCTTTATTTTTTTCCCCTTGGATTATTGTTATTTCTGATGATTTTTGGGTGATGACTGTCAGTGCTGTGCACAGGCACTGTGTTTTCAAAGCATTCCTGTACGTCTGTGTGCTCAAGCTCTGAGCCTTTGAGAAGTAGTATGTTTTTCTTTTTCTTGTGGAACCCAAGCACTTGCTGCCTGCCTGTACTTCCAAGCCATCCAACTTCCTTTAAATGCACAGAGTCTCTTAAGGGTCCTCTAGAAACTTCTGTTTTCCCTCCCTGTGCCTTGCTGTCTCCTTCGTTTCTGACTTTCACTGAATTCTCTACCTCACTTGGCCTCACTTGGCTCTCTTCTATCTGTCCCCCTCCACTTGGGCTTATTTCAATACCTACCCCTTCGTTCTGCCAACTTAAAAAAGCAACCTTCCCACAAGCTGTTGTATAGTACATGTTTGCTAAAGGTTTGGGGCAAAGAAGGAAATTAAACCACAATGGAAAGTGACACACAACAAAAAACTGAATATTAGAAATCACTGAACCAAAAAGCTACTAGCTCTACTAGGGATCGGAAAACTATCTGTGAGTCAGATCTAGCTGGCCACTTGTTTTTATAAACAATGTTTTACTGGGCTACAGCCGCACCCATTCATTTACCTATTGTCTATGGCTGCGTTTGCACTAGGACAGAGTTGAGCAGTGGCAACAGAGAGCCAGAGACTGCATGGTCCATAAAGTGAAAAATCTTTACTATCTGGCCTTGTAGTGGAAGAGTGTGGCAACCCCTGAACCATATCCTACTATGAGGAATTTCTCTCACTGGCTACTCTCCCCTTGAGCCTTGGCTTTCCATCCTTTTCCCAGGCCTCTTTCTCTTTAGATTCCCTTCTCTTTTGTTCAAATCTTGACTGCATTCTCAGGGTACCTCATTTGATTGTTGGGCTTCTTGCAAATTCAAAACTCAATTTTTTTTTTTTTTAATCATACAGAGCAATTGATTTGGTTCTTGCTCACTCTGGCTATGCCCAGGAATTCTAAAATTTCCTGACCATAGGCATTGCAGGACACTTTCCGAAACAGTATCAACATATGCCCTAGAAAGGAATTAGGCCACTCCTATAGAAAGTGGAAGCAAAACTATCACATTCGTTACTAAATTTCTTTTTATGTCCTACCTCTTATATCAATGTACATTAATCTAAACTGGGCACGTTATACCTGCATACATGTCAGAAATCTTAGATTTAACAGAGAATAGTGGAAGAGGCCACCGAAAAGGTAAGGGGCTGGGAAAGGCATTTTTATAGTTAACCAAGATATAAGTATAGGCAACTCATATTTTTCTAAACAAAACAAATACAGGTTATGTCCTATTTTCTCCTATAATAGAAATGAATTTGCAATGCCTTGTTTATTATCTAGCTTCCTAGTCACTTTGCTTCTACCTTTTGGCTTACTTTTCATTACTGTTTGTGAAAATAAATGAAATAGGCATTGCTTTCATAAAAATTCAGAACTGATATTTTACTTTTTGAAGCCTTTAATAATCATTTAGTCTGATCCTTCTTCCAATGGGCAGGCACGTATGCCCTGGGGATGCCCAGTTAATAGACCAAGGGGAAATACGAAAGTCACGAGATAAAACTGGCATGGCTTTCTAGGAGAGTATCTTTGTCTAATGTTAATCCAATAGTTCCAGGGAAAAAATGGCATTATTTCTATATTAACACAAATACACATATAAGGGAACAAAAGGCAAACAATGCAGGAGAATTTAAGATAAAATAAGATAATAGCATGCTTTCTGGGATGCTTTAACTTATGCCTGCAGGTTCTTAGGTGAGACATCCATTCTCCTTTGCTATTGGGGTGCTCTCAGGGGAAAGTTGTGCAAAACTGATGAAGGAAGGCCAGCCATGTTGCTACCAAGTATAAACAGACAAAAGAACAGCAGACTGTAAGGGAAATGATTATTTTTTTATAAGAGTTCATTTTTTAAATATTACATAGTACTAAATAATTTGATTTGGCCTCATTCTTGCCAGGTTACCTGCCCAGAACACTTTTTCACCTTTCTTCCTATCTCAGTTTCTTTAACCCAGCTCAGGATTCACTTACCTGAGAAGCTTTCCAAAACAACTCCAGTCCAAAGTGATGACTCTCTTTGAAACTCACACTTCTGGACTATACTATTTTTCAAATGAACTGTTTTCTTTTAAGAGTAATATGAACTTATCATTAAAAAGAGGAAATAGGGAAAAATATACAACATATAAAAATTATCTGCAATAACCTCCATAGTCATTAGCATTCTTAAGCTTCTTTGCGTATTATTTTCCACTTGAGATTATCTTGATTGTACAATATTAAATCCTGCATTTTTTCACCAAATGACAAATAGTTTTCCAATTGTTGAAACTGTATATAAACATACCTCATAGTATTTGACATTTCATGTATTGTTTTTGCCTATTAACTTTATTGCATTCATCTATTAATACTTGACATTTATTCTTCATTCATTAATCACTTATTGTGTACTGTACATTGTGCTTATAGGTGTTTTCTTTCCCATGCTAAATTATTAATTCTTGTAAGTAGAGACCTTTTTTAAAAAAATTTCCCCAAAACCTCTTAGTGAATTTAAATGAGAAAAGTTCAGTCAATACTTGAGAATGAATCTATCAAAGTTTCACTTCTTCTCAACTTTTTGGAAAAACATTCTTTTACATCAAAGTACATTTCAAACTGTGTACATTGACTACTGATTACCTTTTAATAGAAAGGCAGGAAGTCCTTAATAATTTTGTCGCAAACTTCCCTTTTAAGATTGGAATTTTTATCACAGTGTTCCACAGGAACAAGGTTAATCATTTGTGGCAAAATATGGTAGGTAGGGAGTGGGTTGGAGTCTGTGCCCAGCGTGAGACCTGTGCAGCCGGATCAGGTGCCAGGGCAGAGTGGGTGACACTCTGTTAAAGAGGCAGGCTGCAAATACACAGCCATGTGTGGAAGGACATGAGAGTTTTTGGAAGAGACACAGGTAACAGGTGAAATCAGGAAGTCTTGTGAGATAGAGAATAATGACAAGGAGTCAGGCATCTGTCGTAAGGGGAGGCGGCTGTCGTGAGGGGAGGTCAGGTGAGCTGGTGGGCTGGGGTTTGTCCACTGCTGGAAGGACACCATTCCTGGCCTTAAGAAGAGAGGCTCCAGTATGGCCAGAGAAGCAGTCAGGTATCTCATACTGAGTACACTACGCCAGCTTATTCTTGACTGTAATTAGGAGAGGACATGCTTTCTGAAGCTGACCCTCCTCTAAAACTACCAGCTCCTATTTCTGCTCCCTGCCACTACCTTGGTTCAGAAGAGAGTAAAAAAAAATATCTTTTTGTGTTACGAGTGACATGCATGTTTTCTGGGAACGAGGCTTGTTTTGTTTAGTTGCTCAACTCTGAGAATACTTTTCTCTCTGACAAAAGAACAAAGGAAAAGGTCAAGTTACTCATTAATCTCTCTCTTATCTACTCAATGTCTCCATTTATGCCATACTTTCTTGTGCCCTACATAGCAGTCAGGGCAATATAAATACTTCTAATAACCTTGTCATTTATGTGTCATGCTAGCACCATGATTTCAGCATATAAATTCTGAGTAGTTCAGGTGGCGATCATGCTATTATAAAAATAAACATATCCTGCTATTTCAGTGTCCTTGCCTGACAAAGTATGCTATGAAAGCTGGAGAACACCTTGAATTAAATGTTGGTTGGAAAGGAGCCAATTCATTTCAACAGAATAAGATCTGAGAGTCATAAAGTCTTTGAAGTGACTTCACAGAGACGACTTGGACTGGAAGATGCTGAAACTCTCCCAGCACCTAGCAAAGCTCCTCCTTCTTTAGTCTGCTTCCCTGTGATCCCCTCACCTTCTGTCCTTGTGCTAAAAGCCCACATCATCTAGTCGGGAGAATGACTGCAGTTAGGATACAGAAAATAGTTTGGATTACTTAAAGAAAAACAGTGTCGCCTAGGATTTCTGGTTTACAAGTTTGTTGTTTTTTCTTATTTGAAAATATTCATCATATGGAATGGGCTCATTAAGGAGAATTGGAAAATCCAGGAAGATACAAAAAAAAAAATATGTCACATATAATTATACTACCTAGTGATAACCACTGTTAAAAATTTAATTCATTTTCTGCCAGTCTTTTTCTCATATATGTTTATATATATATATATATATATATATATATATATATATATATCCTTTTTTCTTAGTTTCCTTTTATTTTATATAGCAGAACCCACTTCTTTAAAACAGATTGGAGTAAGACACATGCTATATTAGTTTTCACTTTCTCTAGGGAAAAAAGGAATTTCTGTTTACCAAAAAGGCATTAAATGATTATGGGGAGAGTGGTCAAGACGACTCTAGAGAAAAAAAATTAAGCTTTGGATATTTCCTAAGCTCTATTTCAAAAGCACTTTGTTCTATATTCTGCATAAAAAAGCATACTAAAAATTAAAGTAAAAGAGTAATCGTTATTTTAAAAGTAACTAGCTTACTTTTGTGTTGATTCAGAATATACGAAATTAACTACAAAAAGCACAACTTTTAAGAATTTATCAAAATAATAGACATGTACTGACACTTTTTAAATAAGTGACATTGTAGTTTTTACCTAGTCCACATCTTTATAGATCAAAATTTTGTTACGATATATCATTATATACTAATGATCTCTAGAAAATATCAGAATATTTCTGGATATTTAATAATAACTTTGTATATGGCTACTGCTAATTTTTATGTAATTCTATGTTTTAATAGTTGCTTTAAAGGTAGATTCTGTAACATTTATTTTGACAGCAATGTAAGGAATGAGCTAGATATCAACTTGCATTTTAATTTAAAAATCATGCAAACTAGGAAAAGAAAAAAACCCAGCATAAACAAAGGTTAACTGACAAACTGCAAGAAAAAAACGCAATTTATATCACAAAGGGTAATTGCCTTCTTACTTAGACAGTTCTTAAAAATTCAAAGGCCTGGGCCAGGTGTGGTGGCAAGCCTGTAATCCCAGCACTTTGGGAGACTAAGGCAAGAGGATCGCTTGAGGCCAGGAGTTCAAGACCAGCCTCAACAACCCAGCAAGAACCCATGTCTACAAATTTTTTTTTACAACATTAGCCAGGCGTTGTGGTGTGCACCTGTATTCCTAGCTATTGAGGAGACTGAGGCAGGAGGGTCACTTGAGCCCAGAAGTTTTAGGCTTCAGTGAGCTATGATCGTATCACTGCACTCCAGCCTGGGCAACAGAGTGAGATCCTGCCTCAAAAAAAAAAAAATTTAAATCAGACATTGTCTTCCAAAAAAAAAAAAAAAATTTAAAGACCAAATCTCCCCCTTCCTTCCAAAACATAGGTAAATGACAAACAACCAGCTCACCAAGAAAGAAGGGCAAGTAGCCAAGAATATATGAAAATATACTCAGTGATAGGATTTTTGCTCAGTTGGATCTTTTAGCAAATCTCTTATTTTTTTTGATTTTGAAGAAGTAACTCGTAAAGGAAGACTAGAAATAGATTCTTAAGAATTTGCCTTTCTTAGAATTAAAATCCCCTATCACAAGAAAAAAATCTATATTTTTTTCCAGAATGGAGTAGGTCAATGAGCAATATGATTAATAAATATCTGATGCCTGTGACCTTTTAATTGCAAGAAAGTCACAAGATTTTTTCCCCCATTATATCAGTTATCATGGGAAATACTATATATACTAGCTATGGGTAAATTACTAAGCTGTCAAACTTTACTTGTATTATTAAGCAATTCTGTTCATCTCTGGCCTTACATTTTTATCTGAAAAGCAAGGGCTGGACCAATTGCTCTCCAAAGCTATTCCTAGTGCTAACTTTCTAACTTTGTTTTATTTTGCTTTTTTTGTGCACTTAAGTGTGAGGTGTTAGTTAAAGTCTAAGACCTTTAAATGAAATTTTCTATCTCTACCATTATAATGAGAAATGAATAAAAGACTGTATCTTTGCAAATCTAATTATAGAATATGGTTTGCAATATATTAGTATCTACCTTTTAAAAGCCTTCAAAAAACAAGAGGAGACAAAATTAATCATCTCTCTGTACTTGATTGTTTGCAGAATCCCTGTGTTGGGTGTGGCATGCCACATTAATGCTCTTGCTTCTAACAGGAAGGAGAATCAGACATGGCCAACCATGAATGTCAATTGGCTGGCAGGTGCTTACCAGGTGAAAATAGAAGCCCATTCAGGCTGTTACACTCACTTCTGAAAAGCATGATATAAATACAGTATACCAATTCAACAGGCAAAGAATCATCTAACCTTAAATCTTAATGAAGAAGTTGGCCATGATTTAAATGACATCCCCACACACCAACCTCCACCCCCACTACCTTTCATAAAGCCTTAAAAGAAACCAACACATAGTTCTAAACCTCATCCACAAACATACATATCCTCCATTCTCTGCTTTGCTTCTCTTTGGCAGTTTGACAAAAGCTTTACGGGGAGTTGGGGAAACCACTAGTGATTAATCCCCTACTTCATTCAAAACCTTGACTTCACTCTGGGAGGCCGAGGCAGGAGAATCGCTCAGGAGTTCGAAAGGTCCTGAAAAGGTCCTGAAAAGGTCAGGAGTTCGAAACCAGCCTGAGCAAGAGCGAGACCCTGTCTCTACTAAAAATAGAAAGAAATTAATTGGCCAACTAAAAATATATAGAAAAAATTATCCAGGTATGGTGGTGCATGCCTGTAGTCCCAGCTACTCAGGAGGCTGAGGCAGAAGGATGGCTTGAGCCCAGGAGTTTGAGGTTGCTGTGAGCTAGGCTGACGCCATGGCACTCTAGCCAGGGCGACAGAGTGAGACTCTGTCAAAAAGAAAAAAAAAACAACAACTTTGACTTGTTGAGTTCTACTCTTGTCAGGGCCTCAGGAAGTTCACTGTCAACATTCTCCCTTTGAACCCAGTCACTAAAATGATCTCAAAGCTAAGGGGTAGACAGTAGCTCTTCACAAGTAAGCTTGCAATACCCGACTCAGGATAGTTTTCTGTGCAGACAGTTGTAGCTCATTCCTTTTAGAGATAAATCCTGCCTTATTTCCTAGTGTTTAACATTATTATAATCAAAATCTCTCAGAATTTTACCAGCATCTAGCACATTCATGCTGGGGAGAATTGGCAGAGACATGTTAAATGCACTTGATAGCAAGAACCATTTATTTCATACAATAGTTACCAGGAGTTTATTGTACACCTACTACAGATTTTGGCACTGGAGACACTGTAAGAAAACTCTATCCCTGCCTCGTGAATTTGTTTAGAAAAATAGGGAACAAGGCTCAGAATCTTTCAAATGGAGCCTCAGTTGGGTCAACTCAAAATAAGTTTTAAAAAAATTCAATGTCAAAGTCTTCAAGTATATTAAGAATGGCTTGATGAACCCTAGTCACAGAAATTCCACTGACTGAAAGACAGTTCCAATAAAATACCAATCTCTGAATCTAATCCAGCACTTGAAACTGGGAAACCAGATATGAGCCATATTTTTTCTCCTATCTTTTACATTTTCTCATGACCAAAAAGAAATCTTTCTTCTAAGCCTTGACATAGATGGGGGATTTTTAATATTTATCTTTGCAGGGAACAATAGATTGTTTTCACAAAGAAGTGCCAGCATTGAGCCAAAGGAACTTACTATAAGTATTAACAGAAATAATAATTCTCCCTGAGTTTCCTATTCACTGTCTCCTTAATTATACTTCTTCTAATTGCCATCATGGAATATCTGGACTTTATAATCCAAGATACTAAGGTGTTTATTTGATATACCTCCTCCACACTTCAAGTTTTATATTCTCTGCCAAGAATTTAAAAATTTTTGTTGATCTGACAGGGAGAGAAAATTCCATGGTTTGATGAACCCAGTAAGTTTTCAGTAACATCTCAGGTCTAGGGCTGTATTAAATACATATAAATTCTATAATTCCAGAAGACACATTTGAGGTGTATACAGTAAGCCTCCATTTCCTCACCATCATCTCATATCCTAAACTTGTGCAATACAAGTTTCTACCCCCGTCATTCAATGAACAAAACAGCCCTTGATATATGGATTGGATTTTTAAAAATTTTTTCTTTGCCTTATTCTAAATGTAACATAGGGTTAATATAGAAAACTTAGAAAACTGAAAAGCACAAAGAAAATGAAATATCTATAATACCATCAACTATATTGTTAATTTCATTGTATTTCCAACTAGTCTCTTTTCTATGTGTATGTATCATCAATATGGTACTTTTGTTTTAATAAAACGAATGCCAAAAGGCACATACTGATTTGGAGTCTGCTTTTTCCACTTACAAATATAGTTTCTCATGTTGATAATCTTTTTCAATGCTTGCTGCATAGAATTCCATTACACAGAGGTACCTACCACAAATTCCTTAATACTGTTGTTTGACACTTAGGGTTTACATTTTTTCCAGTATTTTAAATCTTTGCTCACAGCTTTGGTGATTTCTCTGGGATAAACTCTTAAGTGGCATTGGTGACCTAAAAGTCATGTCCACTTTAAGACTTTGAACATACTGAAAAGTTTAAACTTTCCCCCTACACTATAACTTTTTTTTTTTAATTCTTTGCCAATCTGAGAGGAAGAAAATGTCAACTCTTTATATTTGCTCTTTTAATGCCAGTCATGTTCTTTTTCCTTTTGCCAGTCATACAGGACTCACAGCTCTACAAATCGATCTTCCTCATTGTATTATCATTTTCCCAGCATCTTCCAGAGATTGTTTCACCAGTGAAGTTCTCCCCTTTATCCACTTCACCTAACCAATCCCCACCCACTCCAGATCCTATGGAATTTATTGTTTCCCGCAATTTGGCACTCAGCACACCCTTGTCCTTACATTTTCCATGAATGTATATTCCATCTTCAATAAAACATTCAGTTGCTCAAGGACAAGGGCCCCACAGAGTCCCAATATACTAATGGCAGGCACGGTGTTGGTGTTGCTTAATAATTCATATTCCCGTGGGACCTCTCAAGGGAGTAGAGGCAAGAGCAAATGACATTAGGGGTTGGGAGTGCAGTGGCCAGATCTTTGAGATGTGGAAAACTAGGAGGCCCTGAGACAATTCGGTAGCAGGCATTTAAGCAAGGAACGCTTAAAATACAGTCCCTAATAATGCCTGACTAATAGTGACAAATATGGACTAAGGGCCCCGGTAGGCCGGACGGCCTGGACTACCCGAAGATAAAAAGAACCCTGACGGGTGCTGGCGCAGGGTGACCCGCTGCCTTTGCTCTGGGTCTCTATTTTTAGGTCGACGTCCTCTAAGATTCCAGTCCTGAGTTTCCGGAAATGATGACCCTGCCAGCTCAGTTTCCCTTTCACCCTTCCCGGGTTCCAGACCCCGCGGGGAGCCGGCCCTCTCGCCCGCAAGTCGCTGCGCACTTCCGGGCGGGTCCGCAGGGGACCTGGCGAGGGACGGCCGGGCGCCGGGGAGGAGCGGACGGCGCCCGCGGGACCCCGCCGGGAGCCCCGGCCCGGCGCGCCCCTCTCCCCGCCGATTGGCTGCGGCCTGCAGCCCGCCGATTGGCTGCGGCCGCGCGGCGCCGCCTCATTTCCGCCCCGGCGCGGCCACGCCCCGCCCACCTGCTCCGCGGCCCCGGGCACTCTGTGGTGTGGGGATTGTTGCGTTTGACAGCTGGACTCGGGAGCGGTGTGCTGCCCGACCGGCGCTCAGTTTCCCGCCGGACGCCAGAAGAATGAAGGCGTCATCCGCGCCGCGCTGGGCGCCTCCCCGCCGCTGCGAGAGTCCCTCTCCTTACCTGGGCTTCCTGGGGACCCTTCTGGGGGCCGTGGCGTTGCTGCTTTCCACCTGCTCGGGTAGGTGGGAGGCGAGTGCCCTGGAGAGCGAGTGCGCGCCCGCCGCCGGGCCGGAGCCTCGCTCGGCAGGGGGCGCGGGGCTGGCGCTGGGGACGGGCCAGGGCTCCCCGGGGCGCGAGGGACAGGGCGCGCGCGCGTGTGTGTCGGGCTGGGGAGTGCGGAGCGGTGCCCCAGGCGAGGGCGTGCCCGGGAGTGCCCAGGTGCGGGGGAGTGTTGCTACCGCGTTTCCTGGGCCGGGAAGGTGGCGCCTTGGCGAGCCGGTGTTCGTGCGTTAGGGCCCAGAGGTGAGGGCTGCAAGCGCGTCTCCTGCGCTCCGGCGGCGGGCTGGGCCGGGCGACACGCCGGCCAGGTGTCGCTCCGAGTGTGCTGTGCGCCTGAGGCCTGCCCTGCGGAGCCCGTGCGTGCGGGCCGCGACGCTCCCCGTGCGCTTTGTGCGCGGTGCGCGCGCGGGCTGTGTCTGGGGAGGGTAGGCTGGGGTCATTGCCCTCGGGCTGGGGAGCAGGCCCTTGGTGCCTGGGGTTAGAGGGATGGGAAGGGCCCGCCATGCTTGTTGTACTCTAAGTGAACAGTCTCCTATTTGGTCTTGGTTTACAAGTGGCTGGCATTATCTTTCTTCTTCTCCTCCTCTCCCTTCTCCTCCTCTAGGCATCTTCCTGTTTCCTGTTTCCAACCAGTATAGACAGTATCTGATTCTATTACCTAATGGATTTTTGGCGTTGGGTTTTTCCTCTTTTCATCAGTTTGGGTCATATTTGAGATATGTGAAGCAACCTGAAAAACACTAGTAAACAAACCTAGTGAGAAATTAGAATCAGAAGAAAAAACAATAAATAGTGTTAATCTGGTTGGTTTTCCCCTGCAGCTCATAAACTAAAGCTGAACACCCATCCCACTAAAGTTTTGTGTTTAATTGAATGGAATAAATACTTTTAAAAAATACATGCTAAAAAAGTACATGCCTGTATAAAACACAATCAAAGGACAACCATTCATAATATTATGGTGTGTTTCCTTCTGACTTGTATGTGCGCCTCATGTGTTTCTAATTATATTTAGGACCCTATTACATATACAGTGTGTATGCTGCATTTCTTTTCTTAGCAGCATTCATTCAAAAAATATTTATCTCATACATGCCAGGTTCTGGTGATAGGCAATCGCAAACCATTCCCATCTCCATGATCCTTATTTTACTATGTTTATACACACATACATGCAGGAATATAAGCAAGGACTTTGTTTTGTTCGTTGTTATGTCCCCAGTGCCAGCAATACAAGGAATCAATCACTATTTGCTAAAATTTAATGGGACGTTCACTCTAAACATCATTCTTTTTAAAAAAATTCAAAGCAATACTATTACAAATAGTGCTATCATAGATCAAGGGAAGTGCTCTGGAAGAAAGCGGCATGATTCTCTGACAGCATTTAACAAATGACTGAAGGCAGGGAAGACTTTTTCCTGCTTAATAACACAGGTCAAACTCTACTGCTCTAGGGCATTTGCTCTTGCTGTGTCTTGCGCCTTGGAGCATTCTCCTCCTGACTCACTGTAACATTGGCTCTTTCTCAGCCTGCACACTCCTTCTCTGGCCACTCTTATTTCAAGTAGACACCCACCCACCCTCCCAACTCCCCCCAGCTTGTAATCGCCTTTCTAAAACTGTTTTTTCTGTTCCCTGTGTCTTCCCATCCGAATGGAGAAATCTTGTCTGTCTTGTCACACTTGTGTTCCAAGTGCCAATTTTTTTTTTGCCTCAGTATTAACACTGACTCAGTTTCAACATCTGTTAAGTATCAGAAAATTAAATATAGTATTTGGCTGGAGCTTAGATAGAGCCTAAGAAAAAATTCCTCCTGCTTCCAGGAGGAAGGTTCTTTAAGGAGTGATGCTTAGGGTGGCTTTTCTGTGGTACCCAAAAAGCTAGCGCAGGGGCAGCTGAGGGTCAGAAAGTATCTGTCTCCGTGTCTATGTAGACTCTCCAGGGATTGCAGGACTCCCGGTCTTGCATCTTACTAAAAAGTTCATTTTGGAGAGGAGTGAGGGATAAGGAGGAGTAGTGGTAAGAAGAAAACAAAAGGAAGTTTTTGTTTTTTTTTTTTAAATAATATTTAGAATAGGCTTAAAACTAAAAGTTGAAGAAGGCTATGAAAGCTATTTGCAATAGAGGAAAATAGATAAATAAAGCAAATAAGGTGCAGTATAGAAGGTAACAAAATTGAAAATGAAGAGATGGAAAAACAAGGTTAAGGTTGAAAGGTAATATCGAGAAAGTAAAGTAAAGCTAAGCTGGGAAAGTAAAAGATGAGCGAAAGTAGCGAAAGTAAAGATGAGAACTCAACTATGCTACGTAGTCAGAATACATGGATGATGTAAGCATTTCATTTTTGGAGCAACTCCTGAGGAGGTTTTGTAAGCAGACAGTGCTGCGCATGGGAGGCCTGCCATCTCAGAGGTAGTTGCTAAATGATACAAGATAGCAGACAGGGAAGACATCAACTTTTGGGACCAGTTGCATGCCTCTTGAAGGGGGGTGCTTGTTTTGGACAAAACCCACAATCTCCTGTTGTGTGCGGTCTCTTCTACCTGTTTTATTAGGTCTTTCTGTTCTTTTCAGTTAAGGAAGGCAAGATCAATAAGTGCTCACACACAATCGCAACAAAAGAAATAGCTAAATCTCCTTTCTCCAATGTGTAAAGCTTTAAGATGGCTATTTTCAATATGAAATTTGTTACAGCATATTCTTCACTATTGTTTTATGTTTGACAGCAGTAGTGTGCCAAATGTCTTTGAATTGCCGCTGTGAGGAACATATTGGCTAGGTGTGGTCCATGTGGGTGAATGGAGTCAGGCATGTTAACTGTTAAACACAAAAGCATGGGAAAGCTCCCCGAGAGATCCAGGCAGAGGAGAGGCCAGAGGGAGGCAATTAATCACTGCTTCCCAGAGGGAGGCCGAAAATGCTTCCTAGAGGCTATGATGAGTAGATTAACACATTGACTGCCATACTAGAAAAAACATTTGTTTCCTTGGGGCCAGGGTGTTTTGTTATGAAAATAGAATAAAAATTCTGAAAACAAAATGATCCTAATTTAATGAAAAAATGTGTTTTTTATTGTTTCATGTGCACAAATTATATGCAACTTGAAAAATAGTTCTCGTGACTCCTGTGAGACATGGGAGTTATGTATATATGCTTCATGAGGCCCTGGGCCCCAAACCAGCATGAGTTAAACACAACTCACATGGCAGTTAATGTGTTAAGTCAAGGAAAACAAGAGTTGAGTAGAAGTTGCAGCTGACCAGGGAGGAAGGGAATTCAGAGAAGCAGCAGCAATGTGAGCAAAGGCACCAAGATCTAGTACAACTGGATTGCCAAGCTACTCATGTGTCAGCAATAGGGCAGTGGAGGCAAGAAAATGGGAAAGGACTGGATCACAAGTGAGCCGTTGTGAAAAGTAACCACTTGTTAGCAACAGACAGTTACTTTCATAAATTCAGACTCTGATGTTATTACCTGTCCTTTTAGGACAACCTGAGCCCTTTTGTTTGACTTTGCACAACATGAATCTAAACTAGGGTTGTTTTAGTTTCCCCAGGCACAGCAGAAGACAGTTTCTTGAAGACTAAATTGCAGATACACTATGTGCATGTGGGGGTTCCAGATGAGTGACAGTAATGGGAAATAGTTTAATGGTGGTTCCCCAGTGTGGGTTGATTACTGGCTTGATCACTGGGTCTGCCACCTACTTGGAATGTATTCTTGGGCAAGTTTCTTCACCTTACGACAGCCTAATTTGTTCATCCCAAGGGGGAAGGGGGGGGATATAGTATGATTATGAAGATTAAGTTACTTTAAAAACACTTAAAATAATGCATGGCACAAATAGTGCTTAATGTTTGCCATTTCTCAAATTATTATCATTGCTATTTAAGAAACAAGCTGAAATCTGTCATTTCCATACTTCAGAAAAAAATATAACCCACGGTATCTCGAGTTCTCCTTTGGTAGTGTTAAAATACCGTTTCTTAAGACCTGGTATTTGATAGATACGTAGGGTGTCTATAGTTGACATTAATCAATTGTACATTTCAAAATAGCTAGAAGAGAATAATTTATATTTATTTCTAGCATAAGGAAAAGATAAATAAGGTGATCAATATCCCAGTTACCCTGATTTGATTATATGAATATATCAAATTATCATATACACTGCAAAAATATGTACAGCTATTATGTATCAATAAAAAATTTAAAAATTAAAAATTTTAGAAAAAGAAAAAAAATTCCATTTCTAATAATACTAGTAATGGAGAATGGGTTCATAATAAACTAATAAAGTATAAATATTTTGACACGAAAGAAATGAAAACTCTCATAAAGGGAAAAAGTCTATTACCAAACTAATGAAAAAATTTTGAAGACAGGCATAAAAACAGCACAGAAAAACATTACAATTTGCAGGTATCACTGAAGCAAGTTGGCTAAACAGTAAAGAATTTGGGTTTTGACCTAAGAATGTTTTAGAACTGATAATAGTATGTCACGCCCGCCTCGCCAGCAAGGAAGACGCGGCAACCGGAGTTCTTCTGACAACGCTTTAATGGGGATTGCTTAACTGGTTACATGCTGAAGACGCCGAGGCGTTCTCGGTGGCTGCTTATATAGACAGTAAGTACACGGGGCATAACCTGATTGGTCAACACAGAACAGGAGAGGAGGCAAGGCTTTGCACATGCGCTGAACATCTGTTTGTCAGACGCACAGTAGGGTGTGACCAGGAAGCCGGCGCCATCTTGCAATGGCGTTAACACCGCGCCCCACAATAGTACTCATTCAGCTTATTCAGCTCTGACACTTGGTCCTCAAAATGCAGTCATGAATGAGACCTGGCTGGTCCTCAAGATGATGACAATCTCCTGGGGGATCTAAACAAGCGATAATCACAATATGAAAAGTGCTATGATAGGCATCAATTAACACATCATGAGGGCATGTAACCCAATGTTTTGTGTTGAGAGATGTCAAGGAAGTAATCTGTTCCTCTTCATTTTTCAGCACACTCCTACTCTTTCTCTGCTATATGCTGGGGTATAGACAAACCATAGGCATAGTCCCTGTCTTTGAGGGTCTTAATGGGGTACACAGACACCCAGATAAGTGTGGTCGGCACCATGTTAGCGCCATGTTCAATCAGTAGCTCCAGGTATTATTGAGAGTAACTAAAACTACTGAGGAAGAGACTGTTAGGATAAATTTAACGAGGAGGAGGCCATTTAATGACTTTAAAAGTAATTGAAGTGATTTTTTTTGTGTGTGTGTGGGCCTAAAAATGAGTGGGAGGTGAGAAATAAAGTAGCTGTCACAGCTGTGTTTTGAGGAACAAAGAAGGTTTAAAAATAGGTTGTGTGGCCAATGGGAGAAGGAGCAAGATGGTCAGGTTTCTTTGCAGTTCCAACTGTGGTCAGATACCATGAATTTCTGGTGATAGCAGTCTAGGCAGGGATGTGGGTATATGCTCACTCCAGAGGGTTAATTTTGCAAGCAGGTGTGAGTGTAGCTAAGGTGGACAGTTGAGTGTATCCAGTGCAGAGAAGTAATTCACTTAACTGAAACAGACCGGGAACTTTGGGGAATTTTCTGAATGCAGCCTATCATATTATTTAATGGCATCTATTATTAAAGTATAGCATTGCAGCTTAGTATTAAGTATATTATAAAATAGCTAGAAGATATAAGTCAAGATACTGTTTTTCAGGAGCTGAGAATGTTTAATTTGAAAATCTCCATAGGAAGAAAATTCAGTGTTCTTGAGGAGTGGAAAACATTTTTATTATAATATAAAAATGTGATATTGGACATAATTATTATAGTATATAAAGCATTTAATCCACTGGTTGACAAACCAAAAATTTTAAACTCTGTACATTGTTGAAAACATGTCTTTTTTGGTGTAGGGTAGGGAGGAGAATTAGTTGAATGGACTAAATCATCTAACTGATATTTCTTTTTCCATATAGAGCACTACATGTGAAAGTAAGGTTAGGAATCCTCTTTGTATCTGCTTTCAAGAAAGTTACTAAACATAAAAGTATAATACAAAGGATACTGATTTAACACTGGCATGCTGTTAGTTGATTTCTGTCTTAGTGGTTCCAGGAAATTCTTGAATGATGTTAAACATTTTTTTCTAAAGCAGAATTATGTAGCATTTCTAGCCCTTTTTATTTCCCATCGTAAAGTGACAATGCCTGGCTCAGGGTAGTTTGGAAGTTTAATGTTAGCAATATAACTCAACTCTATACTGATTTTATTTTTAAACAATGCTTTTAATTCCTAGGGCTTTTTGCTTGCTTTTTTTGTTTGTTTGTTTTAGGCGGTTGATCAAGGCACATTCAGATACCAAGGTCAAGCACAGCGGAAATGTTGAAAACTTATTGCCGATAGGTGGACTGCAGGGCATGGCGTAAATAAAATGTTGGACAGTATACATATGGAGAATTTTAGAATTTAAAATATGACATGAAATGAGGGTAACATTTCCCTTGGTTAGAGTTGTCTTGACCAATCTCAATCTGAAATATGACCGAGATGCAGGGAGTGAAAATGAAAAGGCACCTCAGAAATCAAACTATCTCTTTGGCTCCTTCCCTCGTAGGAGAGACTTTTGTATTACTTCAGCACTTTAGGCCTTTACTTGATCTCTCTTTCATCTTATTTTACATAAATGTTCTAACATATCGGTTAGGTTTACAAGTGCACAGATAATTAAAAGGAAGATGAATTGCAGAAGTAGAAGCAATACCACTGTAGGGAGGGGAAAAAAACGGAAATAAAAAATTCTGAAAGCACAGCAATATAGTAGCTTTACTGTAGAGATATGTTGGATAAACAGCCCAATAGCTGCGTCAAGGACTTCTGAGGGAATTCATGATGCAGTGATCAGTGGGGAAAGATTAAATTGTGTTTAATGTTCAAGAAAACAAAACAAAACCAAATTCATGTAAGGCTATCCAAAGTAGTAAATTCTTATACTTCTGTGGCATCTAGTCACTTACATGATGCTCAATTCATTTATATGAAACAAATGAAATGAAGTCTTATAGTTTGAAATACTTTGGGTCCATATTTATTTTGATCTCTGAAATCTACCGTGTTTATTTAATAATCACCTCTTGCCATAGCATTTCTTGAACACCCACTGGGTATAGCATAGTAGAAAAAGAAGACATGGTCCTTGATCTCTAGGAACTTGCCTTCCAAGGGGAGACAGAGCCTGAAGTCACAAGATGTCGTAAGTTTTTGTTTCAAACTGTGAGAGAGTAATCTGAGCAGAGTGCTTTATATACTATAGAAGATTTCTTAGAGGAAAGGTTAGTTTTTAAATGACATTAGAAAAACGTAGGAAAAGATGCATACCTATGTGTATTTTTTTAAGACCAAAGACACTGATGGTGTCTCTTCAATTCACTGTTGAATGAAAATTCACTTTATTCCCAAACAAACCAAAAGCTAATTGGATGTTACTAAAACAAGCAAGACACATTCTTCCACTATTACCACCACGTTAAGTGTGGAATAATCATTTAAAATCTTGCCAAGGACCTTTCTATTTTTTCTGTGCTACCTGCTGTCAGACTACAGTCCCTGGCTGGTGAAACTAATATCAGTACTTCATCTTTGTGTTCTTCTTCTCTTGTCTCTAGATGCCTGTGAGGACCCACCAGAATTTGAAGCAATGGAGCTCATTAGTGAACTTAAACCCTATTATGAAGTTGGGGAAGAAGTACACTACAAGTGTAAAAAAGGATATTTTTATATTCCTCCTCTTTCCCTCCTTACTTTTTGTGAGAAGAATCATTCATGGTTTCCTGCCACAGATGAAGCCTGTTTTAGTAAGTACACAAGCCTCTTTTTTTCTGCTTGTGCTAGACCTTTTCACACATTTGAGGGTGTATCTTCTGCTATTGAGATGATTTTTTCATATGAAATGAGGTTTAAGATAGCAATGTATTTTTTTTTCAGGCTTTGAGAGGTCTCCAGGGAATCTTTTTTTTTGCATTTGATTGCCTGAGTAAAGGTGAATCTTAAGGTTGTCCTTATGATAGTTAAATAAAGAAGTAATATTCTCATGAATTAAAATAGCAATGTAGAATTTGGATTTTGATTCAAATCCATTTTGAAACTGGATTAAAAAAATAAACTTCAAAATTATTTTCTTTTAGGAGATTCATGTTCATTCCCAAAGGATCCTGAAAATGGCCGAGTAGTGTTTGTAAATGGAACTTACTCATGGGGTTTTGAGGTGCACTATGAATGTCATTGGGGGTAAGTAAGTAAGTTGTTCCTTAGAGGAAATAAGGTAAATATTAATAATTTTAGTTTTGTTTTGCTTTTCTTCTTAAGCATTCATATTAACTTGATTTAATTTTGCTCTCTGTGTGGCAAGTTGTATTTTTAGCCAAACAACTCTTGGGTGTTTTATGGAGGTAGATTTGTAATAAATAGAAAAAAAATTGAAATTGAAGAAAAGTGAAACTGTGTAATACTTGCTATGTCTAATAAAAAGCCTATTGTAAGCATTAGGAATGCAGTAATCATGGTGACTTCATCCTTTACAACAAAGTAGACCCTATTTAAATCTGCTAACTCTCAGAGTTGAAGTAGGGCTCACAGAAATGGGAGGTAGAATTGTCAACCAAAGATATTCTTATATCCACATAACTCTGTAAGGTGTTACCAGACCAAACTTGACCTGGTTAGCCCTTTACCACCATATTGGTTAAAATCTCTCAGTTGGAAAAACCTTATTTTTGAGACTACTGCAAAGAATTGAAGCATCTCAAGAAGGCACTGAACACTTAATAATAACCTTTGTTCTGTAGGGCTTTTTTAATAGTAGCTACTGGGGATACTGGACGTTTGCGAAAAATGTGCATTTGGAGAATGAATGTAATATTCTTAGTCTGTTTTCTGTTGCTATAACAGAATACCTGAGGCTGGGTAATTTATAAAGAAAAGAAGTTTATTCAGCTCACAGTTCTGGAGGCTGGAAGGTCCAAGGACATGGCAGCAGTATCTGGTGAGGGCTTTTGTGCTGCATGATAGCATATCGGAAAGTGAAAGGGAAAGCAAGTGCACATAAAAAAAGACAAAGCATGACCACCTGTTCTTGTGGTAACTAATCCGATCCTGAGAGAAGGAGAATTCACTCATTCCCTCGAGAACTCACTCAGAACTTCCCTCTAGAAAGGCCTTATCCCTTTTAACAACCTAATCACCTCCTAAAGACCCCACCACCTCTCACTACTGTTACACTGGCAATGAAATTTCAACCTGAATTTTGGTGGGGATAAACCACATTCAATCTGTAGCAGTAACACACTATAGTAAGAAAAAAAATGAGTGAGCCTTGGGAGAAAAATCAGGTGTGACTATGTAAGGTGGTTTCACTAATTGTTTTTTAGTTTAGTCAAGTTAAATATTGGAACATTCAGTTAATAGTTACATAGAGCCTGCTAGGTTCTTTGAGAGATACCAAAGTTTAAGACATGGACCCTTCTTGAAGAAGTTCTTATTGAGAAATACAATATACACCCAAAGCTATCCAAGGCAAAACAGTAAATGAAAAATACCAAATAAGTGGAATTATTCATGACAATTACAGTGAGAGTCCAGAAGAAGGAGCAATTCTGGTGAATTTAAATCATCTGGCAAGATTTCATTGAGTACGGGTTTTCCTGAGGAATTCCTAGAAAGATATTCTGATCTAAATAATATTACTAAGAGCTAAAATTTACCTAACATTTACTGTGTGTCAGATACTAACTCATATAATCCTTTAAACAACCCCATGAGGTATATACTTTTATCCCCTTTAAATTGATGTGGAAACTGAGCAAGAGACACTTTAAGTGACTTGCTCATGCTCAAGTAACTAGTAAGTTGTGGAGCAGAGACTCAAATCCAGGCAGTCCAGCTCTAGGGCCTGAGCTCTCTACAATGGTCATTGTCTTTACTGAGCAGAATGGCATGAGCAAAGGTACGGAAATGAATGTATAATGTGAATATAGGAGACAGCAAAAAGGCCAGACTGTCAGGCGCAGCAGATTTATTTAGACATCTTTGCTCTTGGCCAACGTGTATTCAAATGGAGAAATTCTTTATTTGATTAAATTGCACATTTATTTAGCACTTTCATCAGATAGTATGTTGTTTAAGAAACTTCTCCCTCAAACTACTGCAGCATAGAAAAATGACTATATAAAAATTTCATTCATTATTTTGTATATCTTAACTGCCAAAGAAAACAGTAACATTTTTTCATTTAGTTATTACTTAATTGGTGAAGCAATTTTACGTTGTCAACTTAAAGAAGAGGGTCCAGTTTGGAGTGATAAGCCTGCAGTATGTGAAAGTAAGTAAATTCTCTTTTTAAAATTTAGACCAGGCCGGGCGCTGTGGCTCACGCCTGTAATCCTAGCTCTTGGGAGGCCGAGGCGGGCGGATTGCTCAAGGTCAGGAGTTCAAAACCAGCCTGAGCAAGAGCGAGACCCCGTCTCTACTATAAATAGAAAGAAATCAATTGGCTAACTGATATATATATAAAAAATTAGCCGGGCATGGTGGCACATGCCTGTAGTCCCAGCTACCAGGGAGGCTGAGGCAGAAGGATCGCTCGAGCCCAGGAGTTTGAGGTTGCTGTGAGCTAGGCTGACGCCACGGCACTCACTCTAGCCTGGGCAACAAAGCGAGACTCTGTCTCAAAAAAAAAAAAAAAAAAAGAATTAAAAAAAAAAAAAAATTTAGACCAATAGTTCTCAAACTTTTTGACTTCAGGACCCCTCTATGCTTTATGATTAATAAGGATCCCAGTGATCTTTCCTTTATATTGGTTGTATCTATTGATATTTATTATATTGGGATTGAAACTGAGAGGTTTTAAAATAATTACTGATTCATTTGTAAGAACAATACACTCAGTATATGTTAACATATGTAATGTAACTTTTACGGAGAATAAAAATTTTCCAAAACAAAAAAATTAATGAGAATAGTGACATTGCTTTACATTTTTGCAAATCTCTTCAATATCCGGCTTAAAGGAAGACATTTGGATTCGGTCTGTTATGTTATCACACAATATGTAGCCTCAAGGAAAAAAATCACTGAATACTTGTAAGGATGAGAGTGAAAAAAGACAGTATCTTGGTATTATTGTGAACCACCAATTTAGAGAATGGATATATTTACAAATTATAAAGCATTTCTCAACTAACACTCCGTTTAGTTTTTAATCACAAGCATATTTTCTCATTAAGTCATCAGCATCTTTTATGATGACTAGAACAAAGTTTAGCATGGCTTTGCAAATAAATATAGGCATTATATACTTCAAGAAAATGAGTTGTTTTGTTCCTAAAATTCATTACTATGTTAATGGCTTGAATTTGAGATAATATATTTTCCCATAAACCATCTTATGAATGGATATTGAATTCCCAACCAGCTCATAGAAATCCTAGCTTGATGAATTTATTGAAGGCAGTCCATAGAACTTTATTAATGCTGCCTTAATTGTTTGCCTTTCCTTTTGCCTTTCATTTCCTTTTTCCCCCTTTTTAAGAGATTTTGTGTCTACCACCTCCAAAAATAGAAAATGGAAAGCACACCTTTAGTGAGGTAGAAGTATTTCATTATCTTGAAGCAGTAACTTATAGTTGTGATCCTGCACCTGGACCAGAGGAATATTCACTTGTTGGAGAGCATACGATTCACTGTGCTAATCACCATAAATGGAGTCATAATGCTCCTGAGTGTAAAGGTAATACTCTTTCCTTTATTTCCTTCTTCATTTGTAAATACTGTGGAAGCATTTTGGAAATAGTTTTACCTAAAAGTAAACAACACAAGCATATGGCGTCCTCCTCCTGTAAAATTGGTTTCTGATTTAATTTATATCTCTCCATTCGAGTAAAAAAATAGTTCTAGCTGTAGAGTTCCCTATTGCTTACCCCCATGTGTTTGTTTTATACATTGTGAGCTACTGTGTAGGGGCATGAATTATGATTTCTTTTGCTTGAAAGAACCAATAAAACCAGCATACACATAAGAAAGTTTGATCTTGTATTATAAGAAATCTAAGAGTTCTGGCTATAAGTAATGGTAGAGTAGATTGTAACAGACTAACTAACCTTCTCACCAATAGGAATGTTAAACTCTGGATAAAATTTATTTTAAAAATCCCCAAATGTTTAAGGGATTGGAGAGTGACCAAAAACATGGAGACACGGGAGGGGATTTGCCCCTTGAAAGAAAGGAATCACTGAATACCAACAAAATACGTATTGTTTTCAAGTACACATGGAACATTCTCAAAGGTAGACCAAATTCTAAGCAATAAGATAATTTTTAACAAATTCCAAAAAATTGAAATAATTCCAAGTACATTATTTAATCACAAATGGAATGAAAGTAGAAATCAATAACAAGGATATCTAGGCAGTCCCCAAAGAATTGAAAATTATTCAAGATACTTCTGAATAACCCCTGGGTAAAAAAAGAAAGAGGGAAAATTAGAAAATGTTTTGAATTGAGTAAAAACACCACAACATATCAAAATATAAAAATTTGTAGGATGCAGCTAAAGTGTTGCTTGGAGAGAAATTTGTAGCATAAAACACTTATGTTAGAAAACAAGAAAAGTATCAAATAAATGATTTAATTTTCTGTCTTAAGAAACTAAAAAAGAAGAGCAAAGTAAACCCCAAACAAGCAGGTGGAAGGAAATGATAAAGACAGAGCAATGAAATTGAAAAGAGAAAAAATATAGTGAAAATCAATGAAACCAATAGCTGGTTCTTAGAGATCAATAAAGTAGATAAACCTATAGCCAGACTGACACAGGGGGGGAAAAATGGTACAAATTACCAATATCAAGAATGAAAAAGTGGACATCACTAAATATCTTGCAGACATTTAGAGGATGATAAGGGAATGTTACAAACAACTTTATGCCTATAAATGTGACAACTTAAATGAAATTGACAAATTCTTTGAAAGACACAAAATAACAACACTCACCTGAAGATATAGATAGCCTAAATAGTCCTGTATCTATTAAAGAAATGCAATTTGTAGTTAATAACCTTCCCACAAAGAGAACTACAAGCCCAGATGGCTTCACTGGGTAATTCTACCAAACATTTAAGGAATAAATAATAGGAATTCTACATAAGATTTTCAAAAAAAATTCAAGAGAAGAGAACACTTCTTAACCTGTTTTATGATGATAGCATCGCCAACACCAGAAAAAAACATTATGAGAAAATTGCAAACAATATCCTCAAAAATAGGACCACAAATCCTCAACAAAATATTAGCAAGTCAAATCCTATGATATATAAAAAGAAAAGTACATCGTGACCAAGTAGGATTTATCTCATGAATGCAAGGTTGATTCAAAGGCAAAAATTAATCAGTGTAATTTACCATATCAAGAGACCATAAAGGAGAAAAAGACTGTATGATTATCTTACTAGATGCAAAAAAAAAGAGAGAGAGATAGAAAGCATGTGAAAGAATTCATCATCTTTTCATGATTTGCATGATAAAATTCAACAAACTAGGACTCTGAGGGAACTAACTATCTCAACCAGATAAAAGACATTACAATAATCTCACAGCTAATATTATACCTAATGGTAAAAAAGAAACATTATATTATGGTAAAAAGTAACATACTTCATGATTAAAAAAACCCTTAACATAATTTATTTCTAATTGAGAAAGGGGTTACTTAAGGAAGGAACAAGGCAAGGATGTCCATTCTCACCGCTCTGTTCAGCATTGTGATGGAGGTCCTACCCAGGACAATAAGACAAGTGAAAGCAATAGGCATACTTATCAGAAAGGGAGAAGTAAAACTGTCTCTATTCACTAAACACTTACTAGAATGGCTGAGATTTAAGCACACACACAGACAAAGCTGACAGTACCAGGTACTGGCAAGGATATGGAGCAGTTATTATAGAACTCTCATACACTGAGGGTGAAAATGCAAAGTGGAATGATCAATTTGGAACACCTTTGGCAATTTCTTATAAAGTTAAACATACACTTCCCATACAACTGAGCAACCCAAGGACACTGAAAACATTTTCACACAGACACCTACATGAGGATGTTCATAGCATTATTCATAATCACCCCAAACTGGAAACACTCACATGTTCTTCAGCTAGTGAATGGATGAACCACCTGTCTCAGCAATAAGAAGGAATAAACTCCTGGTTCATGTAACAACACAAATGAATACCAAATGCATCATGCTAATTGAAATAAGCCATACTCAGAAGGCTGTGGTTCCATCTATATGATATTCTGAAAAAGCAACACTATAAGGAGAGAAATAGATCATTGGTTGTCTGGTTGGTGGGGGAGGAAGGGTGAATCACAAAGAGGCATGAGGAAATTTGGTGAGTAATGGGACTTTTCTGTATCTCTACTGTCGTGGTAGTTATGCAATTATTATTTGCCAAAATTATTTTGGCAAATTATATTTGCCAAAACTCATACAGTTATACACATGAAAGGGTGAATTTTACTGTGTGTAAATTATATCCAATAATCCTAACTGCATAAAGATCATTAGGTGCTATTGGACACAACAAAAGATCAGTGAACCTGAAGACAGGTCAACAGAAATTTAACATGTTTTAAGAAGAAAGATGGGGAGAGAGCCTTCCAGAGCTATGGGAAAGTATCAAGCAGTCAAGCATAATATATAACTGAAGTTTTAGAAAGGGAGAAGAGAAAAAGTATAGAAAATTATTTGAATAAATATTGGTCAAAAATTACCCAAATTTGATCCAAAACAACAATCTCAGATGTAGGAAATTCAGTGAATCTTGAGCAGGATGAATAAATTATTAAAATTGACCAAAAAAAATCCCAGTAGTCTGGCAGTTTTTACTAAACTACTGAAAACAAAAGTTAGAAAAGCAGCCAGGGAGAGGGAATAAAACAACAAAAACCATATTACATTCGGGAGGGTGGGGGACCAGTAAGAATGACAGCTGACTTAAGGAACTATTGCAGCTAGAAGACAATGATGTCTGTTAAAATGCTAGAAGAAAAGCAAAACCCTTACCCTGGAATTCTATATCAAGAAAAATATATCAATTAAAATGCTTTATGTTTAATTTTTTAAAAACATAAAAGTCTTTAAAAAATTTTTTTTAACATTTTGTATTCCATTTCTTGTCTCTTTGTTCCCACTAGAAATTACTACCTTGTACTACTTTTTTTCTGGCCATATGTCAAAGCAGATTTCCATTAAGTCTTTGGTTTCTCTATTTTTCAGTGGTCAGATGTCCATTTCCAGTAGTCGCAAATGGAAAACAGATATCGGGATTTGGAAAAGTATTTTCCTACAAAGCAAAAGTTACATTTGAATGCAATATGGGGTTTTACCTTAATGGCAGTGATACTGTTTCCTGTGGTGGTAATAGTACTTGGGAACCCTCACTTCCATTGTGTCCTAAAGGTACAAAGTTTGTCTTTTTTCCTTCTTGTTTATGTTTTGTTTTAGACTTTTATTTTTTATTTCTTTGCCATTAAATATCAGTGATACAGAATAATCGAAAAGAAGCAATTTTAGTATTTAACTCTGGTTATTTATTTCTGTGCCAGGTATATCATATAAAATTCACAAAGAATTCTGCTATTGTGATTGTGTAGATTTTTCCAGGGTGCTTAAGCATGTTGTGTATGTCGCATGGGTATGTAAATTTCTCCTGTTCAGTATTTTTATTTATAATAGGTGGATTGCAACAACTTTTTGGAGTACATTGAAGCATGGGCATTTTTATCTAAAAAAAGTCAAGAATGAAAAGCATAATTCATATAAATGAAATGAAAGCAATTAACAACTCCCAAGGGGTTGATCCAGTCTACAAATCTTGTCAGTTCTTGGTGGAAATGCCAGCAATAACTCCCAAGTGTCTGATCCAGTCTACTTATTATTTTGTTTTCCAGTGTCAACCCCTTCCACTGCAAAACCTCTAAATTCCAGTGTCTCAGGTTTAGTAACTTCCTGCTTATATTTTTAAAAATTCTTTAAATTCTTGGTGATTTTTTTTCCACAGGTCCTTTAAATTCGTGATGATCTCCACTCATTCATCATTTTAGTAATGAAAGGAGGTACAACATCTGTACAGACATTTTAGTTGTTATACATAGTGATTCTAAAATCATTTGCCATAGTCCACAGATACAAACAGGAATGTGAACTTGAGAAAGTTATGTAAACTTTAAGTGTGTTTACTCATACAAAAATGATCTAGTGCCTTCTTTACTGGATGATAGTAAGGTTTAAATGGGATGCATTTAAAGCACTTAGCATAGGGTCTGGTATATAGGAAGCTCTTGAAGGTAGCGTGATATGACTTATGTCAACACTAGAATTAATAATGGTGTGAAGGCAGATCTAAGTGTGCTAATATAAAAAAATGTCTAGGAAATCCTCAATGGAAAAGAGTAAGATGCATATTATGTAGTATGATAACACTTTTTTTCTAAAAAGATACATGTATTTAGTTCAAATACATTACTTTCATGATTTATTACTAGTTAACTTCTACAATTCCCATTATAAAATACAAAGCTATAGTGAACATTCTTATGCATACAATCTTCTATACTTGTGCAAATAAATATGTAGGTTAAATTGTGAGAACAAGAACTGCAAAGTTTGCAAAGTATGTGTACGTTTTCATTTTGATAATCTTTTATAAAAATCAAATATCAAAATTAAATCCATAATTATATATTTAAAAGGCTGGTATCAATAATACTGGTGAATTTATAGAATCAAATTTATTTTTCTAGGTCCGAAGCCTACTCATCCCACCAAGCCTCCAGTTTCAAATTATCCAGGTTCGGTAACTCTTTATCCTACTGATATTAAGAACTTCTTAAATGATGAAAGCTGACATCTTGTTGTAATTTGCATTTCTTTAATTATCAATTAAGCTGAGCTTTTTTTGGTCTACATTTATTTATTCATATCCTTTGCCTATTTTTCTGTTAGGTTTCTAATTTTTTTTTTTGAGAGTTCATTATGAATTAAAGCCCTTTTAATATGAAGTGACAATTTTTTCCAGGTTTTTTTTTTTTTTATTTTTACCAGTCAGTTTTAAGTTTTTTATACTATTGGATATAGACTGCTTTTTATAACTTTTAATTACATGAGTAGTATATCAATATATCTTCGTAAAATTTCAAACATTACAAAAGTATACAGAGTAAAAGATCAGTTCTCTTTCTAGTCCATAATCCAAGTTAATCACAGTTAATAATTTGGGATTTCTTTTTTTTCTTTATCTATTTCTGTACATCAATATCTTTTTATGTGCAGTTATGCATGTAGTCTGATATTTTTCCTTTTCTTAAAAATGACATCATGCTGTACATATTTTTCTGCAACTTGTATTTTTTTCATTTAGTGTCTTGGATTGCGATTGTGTTTAGATTTATTCTCATCCTTTCTAATGATGACTTGAATACATACCATATTTTATTTAACAACTGTTCTATCAGTGGTCATTTATAGTTCAGAATTTTATATTGATAGTTGGATGTATCAGTCTTTTCCATAATGGCTATGAGTTTTGTGTCTGTCTTATAAAAAACTTTAGGTCTTCCCTAAGATGAAATGACATTTAAATTGTTGGTGCATCTGAAATTCATTCTGATATATATAATAAGATAGGGTTCCTCCCCACCCCGCCTACCCATATCAAATAGCTAAATAACACCATCTATCTGTTGAATAAGTTGTCTTCTTCCCAACTGAATAGACGTGGCACTTTTTAATCATACATCGAATTCATAGGTGTTCTAGCCTCCTTTCTCCTTTGTACTTTGTCCATTCCTGTATCAGAATCAAGTCTTTTTTTATATACATTTTAATATCTACTAGAACACTTCCTTTTCAGAAATTACCAAGCTACTCTCATGTTAATTTTTCCAAATCAATTTTCTTTTCTTTTTTTTTTTTTTTATCATTTTAAGTATGTAATTCAGTGGCATTAAATACATTGAAATTATTGTACAACTACCGTCTATCTCCAGAATTTTTTCTTCATCCCAGATGGAAACTCTATTCATTAAACCATGAACAGAAATTGATTTCTCACAGTTCTGGGGGCTAGGAAGTCCAATGTCAAGGGGCAGGCACGTGGTGAGGGCCTCCTTGCAGCACCATGACTTGGCAGAAGGCATCGCATGTTGGAAGGGCAGAGACAGGGCAAGAGAGAGCAAGAGGGGCAAAACCACTCCCTCGATAACACACATACTCTTGCAATTACAGCATTAATCCATTCATTATGGCTCATAAACACCTTTTAAAGGTCCCACCTCCCAGTAACTTTGCATTTGCAATTAAATTTCATCATGAATTTCAGAGGGGACAAACACTCAAACCATAGCACCCTCCTACTAAGATATGAAGTAGCATATCATTGCAGTTTTTATTTGCATTTCCCTAATGATTAAGAATGTGTTGAGCATCTCTTCATGTGCCCATTGGTCATTTGTATATCTTCTTTGGAGAATTATCAATTTAAGTCCTTTGCCCATTTTCAAATTGGGTCGATGTTTGTTTTTGAGTTTTAGGAGTTCTGAAAATGAATCCCTTATCAAATATATGATTTGTAAATATTTCCTCCTGTTCTGTAGATTGCCTTTCCCCTCTGTTGATAGTGTCCTTTGATGCACAAAAATTTTTTATTTTGAAGCCCAATTTATCCGTTTTTTCCTATGTTGCTTGTGCTTTTGGGGTCACATCCAAGAAATTACTGCCAAATCCAACATCATGAAGCATTTTCCCTATGTTTTCTTCTGTGTGTTTTATAGCTCTTATGTTTAGGTTTTTGATCCATTTTGAATTAATTATTTAAATATGGTAAGGGTCCAACTTCATTCTTTTGCATGTGGATATCCAGTTTTACCAGCACCATTTGTTGAAGAGACTGCCTTTTCCCCATTGACTGTTCTTGACACTTTTATTGAAAATAATTTGACCATATATTCGAGGATTTATTTCTGGGCTCCCTATTCTATTCCCTTGTCTGTATGTCTGTCTTTATGCCAGTACCACTCTGTTTTGATTATTGCAGTTTTGTATGAAGTTTTGAAATCAGAAAATATGAGTCTTCTTAACTTTGCTCCTTTCCAGGATTGTTTTGGTCCCTTGAGGTTTCATATGAACCTCAGAATGGATTTTTCTACTTCTGCAAAGTGCATCATCAGGATTTTGATAGGGGTTGCACTTAATCTGTAGATTGCTTCATATAGTATTGACAGTTTTAAAATATTAAATCTTTCAATCCATGAACACAGGATGTCTTTCCATTTATTTGTGTCTTTAATTTTTTTCGAGCAGTTTTATGGTTTTCAGTGTACTAGTTTTGTGCCTCTGTGGTTAAGTTTATTCCTAAGTATTTTATTCTTTTTCATTCTACTGCAAATGAAATTGTTTTCTTAATTTCCTTTTCAGATTATTCATTGTTAGTGAATAGAAACATAACTGATTTTTGTGTGATTTTTCGTCCTGCAATTTTGCTGAATTCACTTATTAGTTCTCACAGGTTTTTGCATGAGTGTGTGTGTGGACTCCTTAGGGTTTGCTACATAAGAGATCATGTCATCTGCAAACAGAGGTAATTTTATTATTTTCTTTCTGATTTGGATTCCTGTTCTTCCTTTTTCTTGCCTAATTGCTCTGGTTATAACTTCCAGTACTATCTTGAATAGAAGTGGCAAATGTTTACACCCTGTCTTGTTCTTGATCTTAGGGGAAAGCTTTCAGTCGTTTACCACTGAGTATGACATTAGCTGTGGATTTTTAACACGTGGCCTTTATTCTGTTGAGGATATTTCCTTTCATTCCAGAGCAATTTCTAAAGCATTTACTAAGCCCTCTTCTGTCTTTTAATTAATTGTTAGAATCACACTGAATTCGTAGACTAATTTTGAGAATGTAGTAAAGACAAATTTGTATACGCTACCATAGAATATTATCACAGGAAATGTTAATGGGCAGGGAGAAGAAAGATGATGACATTGAATATAAATTTATAGATTTTTATAATACTACTTTAAATGAGAAACATTAATACAGTTTATAAAGAAAATGAATTTAAAAGGATTTTGTACAATGATGAAAAAAAATCAACCTATGAATTTGAAGGATAAAATCCTTACAAGCTTCATTTTCTTTTCTTTTTTTTTTTCCTTAATCCATTTTTCTTCTTTTTTCTAGGATATCCCCATCCCAAAGAAGGAATATTTGACCCTGATTACGGTTGGTACAGATATCATGACAAATATAAGTAGTAGTATGAGTAGGAACATATAGGTAATTAAAACAATTTTTAAGAGGTGCCCCAATATAGAATTTCCCTAATCAGATGAGGCAAATTTCCTAAATGTTATGGTTATGTGTAGGTTAAAATATATAAAACATAACTTGCTTTCCACATGATAGTGTTATTTTGTTGTGATGACAATTTGTAGATAGATTCCCTTTCTATTCATAATCTTCTGTACACAAGCCTTAAGTAATATAAGTTGGGTTAGTTTTTTTCTATAACAGGCTGTTTTAACATATTTTATGTAAGCTTATACAAGCCACACAACATATATATATATATATATATATATATATATATAAATAATAAAGTGTAGTTATAACAGTTAAAGTTCAATGAAATATAAAGATTTCTTGATAAGTAAAAGAAGACAAAAATCTATTAGTTTTCATTTCTTATGTTAGTTTAACAATGGTTAATTCTTTTATACAATGCACCTTAGGCCTATTTTTTAGCATATGCTTTAGCTCCTAACTCTATAGTCAAACTGTCATTGTAACAGTAAATCCCATGTCATCTTAAGCTGTTAAACACTTGATAACTGTTTATGAAATGAGAAGAGCAGAGTTAAACATGATACTTTATGCTTTGACTTTAGCAAGCTAATAAAAAATAAGAAACAGCTTAGAAACAGCTTAGCAGCTTAGAAACAGAGGTACTACTGAGAGAAAAACTTCTAAAAATTAAGATTATGTAGAATTATTTAGTGTTCTCTAGATAGTCAAAAATGCATGCTCAAGTTTCTCAGTATAATTTTTATCTATGTGCCTAGTGTTTCATTTATATTTTTAGAAGAAATCTTTGTATTTAGGACCATGTCTTAATTTTGGGGGGGGTAGGGAGTTGGGAGGTAAGGAGGGTAGGAAAGGGGTTAAGATTATTTGTGAAGACTCTGCAAATACCATCTGTGTGATAGATTAACAGAAATTTATTAATGACTTATTCTACAGATCTACTTTTAGGGAAAAAAATATAAATTAAATTTCTACCAAAAATCATTAAAAAAAAATGATTGAGTGAATACTGAACTAAACCAACTATAATGGGATAACACTTTTAAAAATGACTTTCCTCTAATGTAGTGAATTCTAATTGTTCTAATAACAAAAAAATATTAATCTATAAAGTTCCTTGATTTGCCTGTCTGTTAATGTTAACATATAATAAAGAAAAGGAACTTTGTTGAAAAAAAAAAAAGAATAAAAATATGCTTTCAAATAAATTTAACCAAGAGGATGAAACATCTGTACACTGAAACTACAAAATATTGTTGAGAGAAATGAAAAAAGACAAAAATAAATAAATAAAAAGACATCTTGAGTTCATGGTTTGGAAGACTTAATATTGCTAAGATAAATTATTATCTAAGGTAATCTATAGATTCAAAGCAATCCACTATCCAAATCACAAGATTTTTTTGGCATATATTGAAAAATATATATACTAACATTCATGTAGAATTTCAAAGGATCTGAAATAGTCAAAACAATCTTGTAAAAGAACAAATTTGAAGTACTCATAATTCCTAGTTTCAAAACTTACTACACAAACCAGCAGTAATTAAAATAGTTTGACATTGGCCTAAGAAAATTCTATCAACCAATGGGATAAAATAATAATAAAACCTCACATATATGGTCAAATGATTTCCTACAAGAGGGCAAAAATTTCAATGGGAAAAGGACACTCTTTTCAGGAGATGGTGCTGTGAAAACTGGATATCCACATCCAACAGAATGAAGTTGGACCTTTATCTTACACCATATAAAAAAACTGACTCCAAATGGATGAAACACTTTCATGTAAGTACTAAAACTATAAAATTCTTATGAGAAATATATGGAGAAATCTTCATGATAATGGACTTGGCAGTGTTTCCTTAGATATGAGACCAAAAGCACAAGCAAGAAAAGAAAACAATTATATTGGACTTCATCAAAATTAAAAATTATGTTTATCAAGGAATACTAACAAGAGAGGGGAAAGGAACCCACAATATAGGAAAAAAATGTTTGTACCTCATAAATTGCATAATGGATTATTATACAGATGTATAAGGAACACGTGTACATGAAAAATAAAAAACAACAAACATTTTTAAAGTGGCAAAGGATTAGTAAAGATATTTGTCCAAAGAAGATAAAAGGCCAAAGTACATGAAAAGTTATTCAGCATTACTAGTCATTAGGGAAATGCAGATCAAATGCATAAGATTCCACTTCACACCTTGAAGATGGCTATTATTAAAAAAAAAGAGAGAGAAAAGAACATGTTACAACATGGATGAACCTTAAAACCATTATGCTACGTGAAATAAGCCAGATCTAAAATGACAAATACTGTATGATTCCACTTAAATGAGGCAACTGCAATAGGCAAAATCATAGAAACATAAAGTAGAATAATGTTTCCTTGGTTTGGGGAAGAAGAGAGTTATCTTTTAATAGGTCCAGAGTTTTAGTTTGAGATCGTGAAAGTTCTGGAGATGGATAATAATGGTGATGGTTGCAGAACATTGTGAGTGGACTTAATGCCCTTGAATTATACATATACAAATAGTTGAAAGGTAGATTTTTATGTTTACATATTTTGTTGCTAAATTTTGAGTCAAAAAATATTAAAATTTTACCACACATACAAAGAAAGTAAAAGCAGCTACAGAGCACAATGAAAACGGAGGTTCCTATTAAGATTTTCGTAAGTTGGAACCTATACTTGAAAACTGGTTAGAAAGGTCCTGGATCAAAATGACCTGGATGTACTAATAGTCATGCTAAAACTAGATAGATAAAAAACTTTTTGGCTATCTAGAGACTCACGTGTTCAACATCTTCAAAGTGTTTTTATGTTTTCTCAGATACATGGATCATTGCTTTGCTTATTATTATTGCAAGTAAGTATCCCAAATCTTGATATCACTTAAAATATTACTTATGAAGAAGCATATGATTTTTTAAATGGTTTTTCAGTTTCTATAGCTTTTACAGCTTAAGCAAACCAATTTATAAAAACCTGACATTTTATATGATATATTCTATTAATTCTACCTTGTGTTTGGTGATTTTATATCCTTTTATAGTTTACATATCCACTTAGTAACAAAGTGTAAGTAATATACATTTTCTTGAGATGATTAGTAATGTGAGTTTGTTTCCCAAAAGTGCTTTTGACAATTTTCTAAAGTAAGCAAGGACTCTTCTCTTACTGAGGACTGTGTAAGTGATTCTAGGGAACTGGATTTAGACAGCAAAGAGTCTGGATGGAATACAAACGTGTAAGTGCTTACATAAAATAACATTTTCTGACCACGAAAATGCAACCAACATTATTTCTTCTGCTAGATTTTGAATCTTGACAATTAGTTTTCAGAGTCATATATGATCTGTTTCCTGGTTTCTTGTAGTTCTTACAGTTGCAGTAGTGATCGTCGGCCTGTACAAATATCTTCAAAGGAGGAAGAAAGGGTAAATTAAAGCACGTTTCTTCTAACTTACAGTCCTTTTTATCCTTGATATGCTTTTGTGCTGCTTATGTTTGTATTCTGTATTGCACACCATCTTTTTTAAAAAAATGTGCTTGCATTATCATGTCCTACATATTGCATTTCTTTGCTAAAGATGTTTTCAGCTACTTTTAACATCATTGCAACATGAGGAATCTGTGCAGAGTTGCTTCAGTTGCTGTTCTGACCTGAAGAAAAATTTCTGTGGGATTCAAGGTTAAAATTCTTTAGCAAATCAGGCTTTCCCTACCCTAAGTATACCATATTTCCTAAATTGGACTATTGGCCCAAATTAAATTTAAAGTATTTCACTGTGGAGACTTTGACAGTTCTATTCACTGGGGTTTTTATAATGAAAGTTTTCATTTGTCTGTATAACTTAAACTTCTAAGAAGCTCTGTAGATGTCTTCTTCAAATATCCTATTTGATCTCATTTACAGTAGTTATTTGTATGTGTTAAGCTGGGGAATTAAAAACAACACTATTTGATTTCCCTCTTATGTTCTCTTAATTTATTAGACTGCAGTAAAACTGATGGGGTTAAACTAAAAGTTGCTAAGAGGAGTAAGATTTACAAGGCACCTCAGTTAACTTTTGTGTGTCTTTTTATCCATAAAAATGAAAAAAGGAGGACTTAGAATAGGGAAAATGTGTAAGTACATATCTTCTAAAGAAAATAGGGTTTTAAAACATCAAACCTGAATTTTAGTGAATGAGTTTACAATTTAACGAAGGATTTAGAATAAATCCTGGAGCATAAACAAGATTAGGTGCTTTGGAATTTCTGAACGATAATATGCATTTTTATTGATTTGTTTTCCCTTGTAGCTTTAGAAGTAGCTTCGAAATTAAACCTGATAATTTTAAGCCTTTTGGTGCTCATAGTTTTACTATACATCTTTCTTTTGTATTAGTCATCAGATTTGGGCTATGCCGTAAAAGTACATTGTTCATTTATAAGGAGCTCAAACTTTTTCCGTATTACTTGGTTATCTTTTTAAAATACCCACAGCCCCTTCATGCGAATCTTAAATCTTGAATTTATGGAACACATAATATGCATATTTGATTTCTATATCAGTTATTTTGAAAAATTATGTAGATACAACAATGTGAGTAAGAAATACTATCAATGGAATATTTTATAAGTCTGAAAGGTCTGTGTAGAAATAATTTCTCAAGAAAGCAAAACAGAGTCATGTTCTGCTCATTTTCCTTCTTTGTTTAAAATATCACTGCATCAGGATCCTTAAAGTTTCTTTACCAAGTACTAGTCAAACTCTGTCTAGCTACCAGTTAATGGGTCTTTTAAAGTTCAACAGTTACCTGATCATTGTACTCCTCAAATGAAGGTTCAATAACAATAGTGATCTGTCATTCCAAAATTAATCTGTTGAGTGATTTTTTAAAAGCCTATGTTTTACAGCATAGGGTCCAACAGAAGATAGTTGTATTAAAATTTTAAAATATTTTTGGGAAGGTATTATATCTTTAACCAATGAAACATAATCCTGCATACAGTAGCACAACTTGAAAAAAAAATTTTTTTTAAATGGTGTGGGAGAATTAATTCATAATTGCCTTTGAATTAAAACATAAAACTGCATGAGAATCTTTTAGTATATATGTTGTACTTTCTATGACAAGAACATACTCAGTTATTAATAGAAAGTCAGTATAATGTGTAATGAATGGCCGAATCAAAAGTTAGGCTCTCTCTGGGCATTGTTTGGCTTCACGACATTGAAGCTCTATTTAATTCCTCAAGCTCTATATTATTTTAATAGCTGAAGTTGCTCTAAGGTGAGGGAGGCATATTTTTCTTCATTAGAGCGTACAGCATTGCTTCTCTCACTTTAATGTGCAAATTAATCTCCTGGAGACCTGTTAAAATACAGATTCTGATTCATTACATCTGGGGTGGAGCCTGAGCTCCTGAATTTCCGATGATCTCCTAAGTGATGTTGCCGCTGGGCCTGGAGTATCCTTTGAGCAACTGGCACGTAGACTATTCCTGATGTGCCCATACCGTCGAAATTGGAAGGAATACTGTCAAGCTTATTGGCACATTTTTCTGACATTTAAAATAATAGGAGTTTTTAAGACCCCTCATCTATGTGTATGTTTTTTTTAAAAAGAGTGTGGGTGACCCCCCGCCCCAAATTGGCTGTCACTGCCTTAAAAGCTCGTTACACAAGGCCATAAAATGTATGCCGTTATTTCTCCATTCCTAGGGGGTTACTCTTTTTTTTTAAATTTATTTATTTTTATTTTAGCGTATTATGGGGTACGAGTATTAAGGTTACATATATTGACCATGCCCTAGGGGGTTACTCTTGAAGCAGGATAGCAGGCACAGATAATCCCAAATTGCTGTTAAAGCTTGGTACAGAATGGGATTTGGTGTAAACTAATACTTACGGTGATTTTGGAACACAAATTAACCCTACTGCAGCCTTCATCTCAGAAAGTACAAAAATAGTGTCAGTAGTCATTGTAAGATCCTCCCACGTCATTTAAATAGTATAGGCTCCCAGTTGGTCTGCAACAGGTCCCATCTACATGCTCCTTCCTTTTCCCTTGCAGCTTATACTAATTCTTTTTCCAAGACTACTTTCTAGTCTTGGAAGCCACAGCCCTTTCCCTGCCTCTCATACTGCTTGAGTCTCATATTGCGCGTCATGACTGTTTGGTTGTCAACATCAGGCGCCTTTTGTTTACATAATTATTTTCATGACTTTCAGTGATTTTTTTTTCCCCATAAAAGCATGATTTTGTTTTTTTATTCCAGTTAAATCTTCCATGGACAGGTGACAGTTGGCTAAGTTAATGAGAATTACTTGCACAATCTATATTTTTTATTACCTGTGACAAAATAGTCTTTCTTTTTTTCCCACGATTGGGCATCACTTCAACCTACTTTTTTAATGTTGCATTAATATGGACTAATCCAATTACTTTGTAATTTTAAAGCCATCTGTGCTTAAATGAATGTCAGAAAATATTGTGGCTGAAATAGTGGCCAGTGCGGGTGACCGGGCAGTGTAATGACAGAGGGCAAGAAGGATCAAATGAACTTGAACATTTTTCTAGGTCGCTCACAAATTCTTGAGCATTTAGCAAACCCTTCCAAATTTTTTGAACCAAAAAAAAAAAAAACCATACATAAAAGATTTTGTAATTAGTTTAGAGAGCATATTTACGAAATTAGATCCATCCCAGAACTATGGGAAGTCATGTAACATTAAGCTTCACAAGGATCTTCTCTCAGGTTGAAAACAGTCACAGGAAGAAACTGTACTCTGTACAAAAGTCCAGATGCACCTGAAAATGCATGACTTGTCATAAAATTGATTTCTAAGACAATATTACATGGATTTAATATACACTCTGTGTATTTCCTCAAAATGGAAGGTGCTAGAGACCAGGACCATTTGTCCTCACACAGTCTGCTATTCTTTGAAAGAATTTTTACATTGTTTGCTTCATGCAGGCATGGTTTTTCAACAATAGACATAATGAACAGAAATTTCCAATCTGTTCATCTGCTGGATGATCTAGAAGACTTCAGAGGTCAAGTAGTTTCTCACACAAAATTCATGTTTCCAGTCCCTTGGTGAGAATCAGAAAGTCTTGATTGATGAACCTAATTCTCAGCTTTCTTTCCATTCTATTCCATCGTGGATTTTTATCCCACTTACGCTACACTTGCTTCTTTTTTATTTGTTTTGTCACTATTTTATTCAGCTATTTTCCCTTCCTCTGTTCAGCACATACCTAATTGATGAGAGCCACAGAGAAGTAATATTTACTTCTCTTTGAGAAGAAGAGATTAGAGAAAGGTTTGCTTTTATCACTAAAAGGTATCTGCTTTCTGTTCCTTTCAGAGATGTCTTTTCTTTTGAAAAATATTCAATTGATATTTAGGTATCAGTAACCTGAGCTAAGATATGTTGGCAGTAAACATCCAAGACGAAACTTAGATTCCTCTTCCATTTGTTAAATGATTGATGTTTGTTTATACCCGTCTTTTAAAAAATTTAACGTAGTGTGTTACTGACAGCCTTTTGCTTTGACGTAGGCTTTAAATAGAGTTATGTTTCCCTTATCCTTTTATCAAACGATCTAGATTCCTCTACCTTGTAGCCTTTAGAATCACAGAATCAATTCATTTTAAGTACAGGGAGGAAAAACACCCTTTTACAGAAACCAAAATATTTTACTTAATTTTCTAAATTTATTCAATTCCAACTTGTAAATAACTCTGTCAAGGCATTTTACCTGTTTCCCTGGACTTAAGTATATTTCGTCTATTAGACAAAAGCAGATTTTGAAATCCTCAGATTTTGAAAAATTATGGATTACATTACCTTAAACTCTTTGACCCCACCCACCTTCTGTCTTTGAACTGGAGGAGTTAGAAGTCTTCCTCTTTGTGCTAGAATGTGTGTTTATGTGGCTGGTAAGTAAGGGAGATCTTTATCTCACCTCTTATAAGGCGAGGCCCTACCCTAGAGTTTTAGAGTAGGTGCCTAACAAAGACAGTGAGTTTTGGAGTAGGATCTACAAAGGCCAACGGGAAGGACCACTTCTTAGTAAAAGCAAAATGGTGTCTTTGATCACAGGGGCAAAAAAAGAAAGATAGAACAAATAGAATTGGCAGTCTAGGCCTACCCAGTCCTATATACGGTAGTACCCCCTTATCCACAGGGTAGATATAGTCCAAGACCCACAATGAATGCCTGAAACTGGACAGTACCTAACCCTATATATACACTGTGTTTTTTTCCTATGTATACATACCTATGATAAAGTTTAATTTATAAATAAGGCACAGTAAGAGATTAACAGCAACCACTAATACTAAAATACAGTAGTTATAACAATATGTCAGCATCACTACTCTCATGCTTTGGGGCCATTATTGAGTAAAATAAGGGTGACTTACACACAAGCACTGCAATAGTTTGACAGTCTATGTGATAACCAAGACGGCTCTTACGTGACTAATAGGCAGGTCGTGTACGCAGCAAGGGTACATAGGAAAGAGGGAAGATTCAAGTCCTACGTGAGATTTCATCGCGATACTCCAAATGGCATGCAGTTTAAAACTTAAGAATTGTTCGTTTCTGTCAGTTCAATTCAAAGACCGAAGGTGGATGGGGTCAGAGAGTTTAAGTCAATGCAGTTCACTAATATTTCTGGACTGTGGTCGACCACAGGTAACTGAAACCACAGAAAGCACATGGGTAAGGGAGGACTTGACTGTGTCTTCTTAAGTCTCTTAGGACACTTTTGAGGCTAAAGCCAACTAGGGAAATCCGTTTTCAGACTCGGAGCTTCAGGGTGTCCGTAAAGATTTGAAGATAATCTAATAAATGCTGAAGTTAATATAAAATAACTGTAATTAGTAATTCAGTTTCAAATTTTTACTATCCTCCAAATAGCTTCATTGTTATATCAAATAAATGTTTCTTTAAATTTATATTAAAGGTTTTTATATCTTATATGTTAGATTTCTATTTAAAACTCTACTTAAAGAAAAAGATTTTACTACTGCAGAAAGAAAAAAAAAAAAAGAAGAATTCAGCGACAGGCCAAACTATCGAGTCCTTTGTCACAACATTCCTTAGGAAACTGCCATGTCACAAGTACAGTCTTGTGAGGGTGGAGGACTTAATGATAGCCTTCCCTACAAAGAGGAATATTCAAATATCCAAAATTAACATGGTTAGGCTATAACTGTGTTAAATAAAAATAATACTATGATTAACTTTTCCTATTTATCTTTTTTAATGTGGCTTCTAGAAAATTTTAAATTGCACATGTGATTGGCATTGTGTCTCCATGTGATTTGGCAATGTGTCTCCAATCTTTCACGTGGGCCTTAAATCAAAAGGAGAGAGTATTTATTTACTGCTTTGTATGCGACTGCTCTAATTCTTGTCTTGGAGGGGATGGAAAATATAATACAGAAGAAGAGTTTTTAGTGTGGGAGTAGTTGAACATTTGTAAACATTTTAAAACAATCATTTATTTCCTAGTTTGGGGACTCAATAGTATAAACTGGGTTTTGTTTTGTTTTTTTTAATTGTTCACTTTCTAAATGGGCTTCTGGAATTTAATTTCTGTGTTGAGCTGTATTTACCTTTGATAATATCTTTATTCCTTGTCTTGCAGGAAAGAAGAGGGTAAAGCTGAATACACCCCTTTCCAGCATACGTCAGCCACTCCAGTAAATCAAACAAAGTGAGTAGTTTCCACAACCTGCTCTAGCAATTTATCTTTTGATGCTAGTAAAATCTTCAGATGTACAGTAGTTGTTCTTTTGTTTCGCTCTCATTAGTGCAACTGTTAACATAATTCTAACATTTTTATGTCGCTAAATGGGCTTCTGGAATTTAATTTCTGTGTTGAGCTGTATTTACCTTTGATAATATCTTTATTCCTTGTCTTGCAGGAAAGAAGAGGGTAGAGCTGAACACACCCCTTTCCAGCATACGTCAGCCACTCCAGTAACGCAGACAAAGTGAGTAGTTTCCACAACCTGCTCTAGCAATTTATCTTTTGATGCTAGTAAAATCTTCAGATGTACAGTAGTTGTTCTTTTGTTTCGCTCTCATTAGTGCAACTGTTAACATAATTCTAACATTTTTATGTCGCTAAATGGGCTTCTGGAATTTAATTTCTGTGTTGAGCTGTATTTACCTTTGATAATATCTTTATTCCTTGTCTTGCAGGAAAGAAGAGGGTAAAGCTGAACACACCCCTTTCCAGCATACATCAGCCACTCCAGTAACGCAGACAAAGTGAGTAGTTTCCACAACCTGCTCTAGCAATTTATCTTTTGATGCTAGTAAAATCTTCAGATGTACAGTAGTTGTTCTTTTGTTTCGCTCTCATTAGTGCAACTGTTAACATAATTCTAACATTTTTATGTCGCTAAATGGGCTTCTGGAATTTAATTTCTGTGTTGAGCTGTATTTACCTTTGATAATATCTTTATTCCTTGTCTTGCAGGAAAGAAGAGGGTAGAGCTGAACACACCCCTTTCCAGCATACGTCAGCCACTCCAGTAAAGCCGACAAAGTGAATAGTTTCCACAGCCTGCTCTAGCAATTTATCTTTTGATGCTAGTAAAATCTTCAGATGTACAGTAGTTGTTCTTTTGTTTCGCTCTCATTAGTGCAACTGTTAACATAATTCTAACATTTTTATGTCGCTTAAATGTCGTCACCATCCTTTGATGCTGCTTTGAAATGTGTATGAATTTGGGTGTGAACATGTTGCTTGTTTTTTCCTTAAATAACGCTTGTATTTATAGAGCAGATCAACACAACATCCATGGTAGTATGAAGGTGGGGAAATGATTTATTTCGTAAAATTGGTAAATTTAGAGAAATATATTTCAAAAATGAAATCACATAGTGATCTTGAGATACAAAAAAATTTACCTTTCATTTTGTAAAGAAAGTGATTTTAAACTCTTTTTTATTCAAACATTCATGTCAATTCTTAAGATTCATTCTTCCTACAATTCTAAAGTTTATTGTATGTATTGTTCACTATAAAAACCCTTTACAAGTGTGTCTATACTACTTTGGTTCTTACCTATTAAGAACAAGAACAATACAAATTGGGAAGATGTACAAGTTTGACTTCCTTAACTAAGAACATTATTGTGTAAAATTCTCTAAAAGTTAACAGGATAAAATTCTGTATTTTTTTTTTTTTGTAACATCTTTGGTGATTTACAGAAACTAGAATGTTTATATGTGGCACTTATTTTTACCTTTTTTAAAACATCAGCCAACCAGTCTAAGAAATGAGTAAGATTTCAGAATAAGTTATGTACTTCAGTGTGAAGTTGGAAGACTCTGACACCCGTAACAAGAATGCTTGTGGTGCAAAGTGAACACCGTGGCCTTGTGGTTTTCCTTCACTACTTAAAGCAAGAGAGGTTTCACTTTAAACATGCCCTCTAAAAGTAGGTCGTTAAATTCATCAGATAACCTCAAGTTGTGTTAGAATCTTAGTCCATTTACGTTGTCCTTGCTACTAGAAGCATCTTATATATAACCTTACCTCATCAACTCCTAAAAGGCAAAGTAAAAATTAATTGATGTATTTCAGAGAAGGAAACTTCACTGTTGTCTATTTGCTGTTAGGCATATTAAGGGACAAAAAAAAAAAAAAAAGTAAACATAGCTCAGGTGGCATCTGATGCTCAGGTAGAATAAGGAGGGCCCTCTACCGAGCCCCCCTACTTTGGCAGAGGCTCTTTCAAAGAAGCCAGTGGACAAAGAGAAGGCGCCGACTACTCCATTTCAGATCACATTGTTATAAGCTGTGATCTGAGCTTTTGTATGTGGTAGCTAGTTCAAGTTGGGCCCAAAGAAACCTTGCTTTGAGAAGACTATGATTTGGGGCATCAAGGGTGGATCAGAATAAATCCTGTTGTACTGTATAAAGACATGATTATAGGTGCTGTAAGTATTCATTGCCTTTGTAATCTCTTGTGAAATGAGACGCTTTAGGAACAGAAATGTTTTGAGGGGGAATAAACAGGAATTCTGAAAGCATGGAATTGAAGTTTATACCCATTTTCATGTCATTGTCAACAACATAGCAATTGCTTTTAGAGGCAAGGGATGGCTGGGCTAACTTTTTTTAAAACTTAATTGAAATATTTTCAACCAAATACTTTTGCACTTAAATATACTCTTACAGCAGTTTCTGCCTCAGATTTCATTTTTTCTATTTTTCTATTTGAGATTTATATATGTATAAATATGTATGTTCTCCAATTTGTCAATTACTTAAATATAGGGAGAGACCAGTTTTCTTTAGAACTTTTGTTTAAATGACAGAGAAAGAAGCATATTTGAATTTAAGAAAAAATTTTAAACTGCAAGAATGTATTTGCAGTAAAATGAGAAGTCTCATGTATAGAGGTTTCTTTATTGCTCATTTTTTTTGAAAACCGGCTCTTCAAAGCTGTTAAAATAAAACTGTACATTTGGAGAAGCTTCATTTGTGATGATGTGTTTATTTCTGGTGCGTTCTGTCTCAGATCAGAGTGTGTTTCTAATTGGGGCCCATCTTCCAACCATTCCACTCCCACAGCCAGCACTCCTGTCCCTCGCTGCTCAGACCCTTTAAGTATCCCTGGTGTCTCCGTGCCAGCCTGTCACACAGATACTGCTCGGTGTTCAGTGACACCACAGGATGAAGGCCAAATTTGTCAGCCTGACCCTTGAAGACCTTCTACAATTACATCCCAACTTTTTTCCCCCAAGACTTTCCTTTCTGCTATACTTCTTCAAATAACCTTTCAGTCAAGCCTGACCATTTGCCCTGTGCTTTCTGCTGTTTTCCTAGCTCACTGTTGCTTGAAACATCAAGAGTTCTGTCCAGATCCTGCGCATCCTCCAAGACCCAGCTCAGCTATGACCCATCCCACGAAACTTCTCCTGATTTCCGCCCAGCTCTCACAGTCTTTATTACCTAACCTTAGAATAGCCATATTTAAATAACCATGTACATGTGTCGAGCAGATCTATCTTCCACGTCCTTATCATGCATCAAAGGGGGCTAAACAAAAACCAAAGTCCCAACAATTAAGGTATAAAATTCATTTGTGTAACAGGTTTGGTTTTCTTTATCCAAAAAATCATTCTTGCTGTTTTTGCAGATTTGAATTAAATCAGATCGCTAAGTCTCTCAGGTCAGGCATGAGTGTTTCTCAACCATGGCTGCACATTGGAATCACCTGGGGAGATTTACTGACACCTGGGTCCCACCCCTAGCGATTTCTAGTGTAATTGATCTGGGATGTAGCTTGGGCACAGGGATTTTTAAAAGCGTCCCAAAAGATTCTAACATGAGGCTAAGATTGAGAACCTCTGCATTAGTGATTCCCAAGACCCACGATTTCTTCTTATAAATACAAAAGGTAAAGGCTTATATTTACAAAAGAAAATTGTGGCTTTATTAATTCAACTTATTAAAAAGAATCATAAAATTTCAACTTGAATTAAGGCCTTGTTCCCTGGCTAACTGAACAAGCTATCTGGCTCAAAAACACAGAAGCAATCTTTAATATCAACGCTAGATGAAAATTATATTGACTATGAATAAATCACTTCTAAAAATTTTATGTTACCTAAGTGGAAACTATAGTGTGTTTTTAAATTTGGCATAAAATATATAGGGAGAGTAAAGTAACTCCTAAGGATACAGGTCTACAAGAATGCTAAAGAGACCGGGATTGGAAGGAATATGAATTTGCACTGTTAAAGTAGATCTTAGAGTTTAAGAGAAATAGGTAACTCTATGGTATTCTAAAACTTAGTAATTCCTTTCGGCTAACATTTTAACCAAGAATGAGTTTTTGCATATTTAAAAAATTTAAATGTGCTTGTTTGTACTCAGAAACAGAATTTAACAGAGTCTACTAACTTCCAGAAAATGATGCAAAATTGAGCAACTGTGTGACTGTACATAGGGATTTTTTTTCCCCCTGAGCTATGTTGCTTTCATTAAAATTTCTAGGCTCATACGGAAAAGGGTTACAATAGGAAGTGAAATTCTTTGTACATTTTAGCACTGCTGCCCCCCAGTGGACTGTTAGCGCATTTGACAATTCCTTCCTTACCCATTCAAACTTTGTCATTCAGAGTTTCTGACATGGCTAATTCCCAGAAGCCATTTTTAATTTCATTTTTGGATCTGGTATAAACTAGCTCTCTTCTTCTGCCCCTGTGAAATTAACATTTTTTAAAGGTTCAAGCTGTTAGAGCTGGGTGCGGTGGCTCACACCTGTCATCCCAGAGCTTTGGGCAGGCCGAGGCTGACGGATCACTTGTAGCCAGAAGTTTGAGACCAGCCTGGGCAACATAGTGAGAGCCACACCATCCCACCTCTACAAAATATTAAAAATAAAATTTTTTTTAAAAAAGAGAATGAGCCCGGCATGGTGGTGTGCATCTAAAGTCCTAGCTACTACTTGGGAGACTGAGGCAGGAGGATTGCTTGAGCACAGGAGTTCGAGGTTGCAGTGAGCTATGATCCTGCCACTGTACTCCAGCCTGGGGTTAGACGGAGGCCCTGCCAAAAACAAATAAACAAACACAAAAAACACAGAGGGGAGGGTGCGTTAAACTTTGCCCCTTATTGCTTAATTATGGGTGAAGTACATGTTGGGAATCTGTGGCCAATAAACAATTTTTCCTTTCTTCCTGCGTACCAGCAAAATGTGAACAAATTGCTACAAGTGGAGGTAACATGAGAGAGCCACCATGTGGATTCCTGACTCAACAGAGCCAGAAAACCTGTACAGAGGTAGTAAAACTGACGTTAGACCCACTGAAGTTTGTAAAACTTACTTCCCTTGCGTAGCCTTTACAGAATTGAACTTTACAGAATTGAACAGGATTCAGGGGACCACTAATGCTCAGATGAGCACTATGAATGGTGTTTGAGAAAAATGCCCACATCTGATTGCCCACCTTTACCTGAAAGGGAAAAAAACCACTCTCTTTGAGGTGGGACTCAATTATTGAAGAAATTCCTTCGATGGGATTCCATAGCGCCATGCTTCTCATTTTAGTGTACGGGTGAATCTTGCTAAAAAGCAAATTCTGATTCAAAAGGTATCAGGTGGGGCCTGAGGTTCCCCGTTCCTGATGAATGGTCCCGAGTATTGCAGTTTGTGGTGGGCTGTATAATGGCCTCCAGAGATACCCAAATCCTAATACAGGGGTCCTCAAACTTTTTAAACAGGGGGCCAGTTCACTGTCCCTCAGACCATTGGAGGGCCAGACTATAGTTTAAAAAAAAAAATGAACAAATTCCTACGCACACTGCACATATTTTGAAGTAAAAAAAAAAAAAAAACAAATGGGCAAAGACACCCACATGTGTCCTGCGGGCCGTAGTTTGAGGACGCCTGTCCTAATCTCTGCAACCTACGAATGTCACTTTATATGGCAAAAGGGTCTTTGCAGATGAGATTATTTTAGATTATCAAGGTGGGGCCCTGAACAGGATCACAAGGGTCTTTATTCGAAGGAGGCAGAGGGAGATTTGACTGCAGCGGAAGACGATGTGAGCACCTAAGCAAAATGCTGCAGAAGATGGAGGGAGGGGCGCAAGCCAAAGAACCCAGCTCTAGAAGCTGAAAAGGGCAGGAAAACCTGCTCTCTCCCAGCCCATCCAAAGGTGGGGCGGCCCTGCCAATGCCTTGATTTCAGTGCCGAGAAACTGATCTCGGCGGACTTCTGCCCTCCAAGCTGTTAAGAATAAATGTGTTGTTTTGAGACACCCAAGTTTGTGGTTATTCGTCACAGCGGCCACAGGAAGCCAATATACCAGACCTGGGTGTCCTCAGACCACACTCTGAGCAAAGGCTTTAGAAGAAATAAGACCACAGAAAAATGGCTCAACTTTGAATCATCTGGGTGGGAAAACGTTAAAACAACAACAAAAAAAGCGAAGTCCGTCCCTATCACTAGACCAGCTAAACCTGAGCCTGTCCGGGTGGTACCCAAAGATCACTCATTTAAAGGCGGTTTGGGGGACTCTATTAGAGAGACAGGGTGGACAGCGCTGTCGCATTAGAATAAACCCGAAATATGACTTTTCTTGTGTTCAAGGAAAATGCTTAAGCTACCTACCCCAAGAGCATGGGCACACTAGTCTGGGCTAGGCACTCCCCTGAAACTACACACCAGCTTCTTTAGATAAAATTCACTTTTATTCCACCTAAGCTGTTCCAAGATTTGACTTGTCTCACTTAATATCAAGGACTCATTCAGCATTTATTTCTGCGGCGGGGAAGTACGTGCCAGGACGACTCGGATGAAGCGCGAGCGTGCCTTCGGTCTACTAACCTTTTCCACGTACGCGTGTACAGCTAAAAAACCTGGTAAAATTGAGGTAAGCAGGACCCATGCCTGACACAGCATTTTCTACCTACGCTGGTGGCAGTGGCTTCATACACCAGGTGCGAGCTGTTGCCTGCAGAAGAAACGGTCTCTGCATTCCTTACCCAATGTATTATGAAAAAGCATCACAGAATTTCGGTAGTTTTAGGTAAAGGGCTGTGAGCAGCCAGATGACTGCAAACAAAATACCCTGTTTGAGAGGTGCCCCAGTTACATTCTGCTTCTCATGACCTAGCAACGTGGCACTGCTTAAAATTAAGCATGCTTACGGGGTGCCATCAATGCCTTTTACAGAAGCGATGCCTCAAAATCGTTGTTTTCTGTGCTTTGATGCCGAACTCGAACTAGCACTTACCCATTTGAGAACTGAAATCAGGGCCACCTGAGGGCGGAATCCACGTCTTGTTTGCACTGGCACTACCTAAGCTGGAGCCTGGGACATGGGAGATGAATCAGACAGGATTTGATCTGTAGTTAGCACAGTAGACTCAAAGATGTCCTACCTGCAGGTCCTACCGCAGCCTCCCTCAGCGGGGAAGTGGAGGGAGCGGCGCAGTTCAGGGCTCTAACGGTTCCTACCGGCACATCCTGAAACATGGATCCTTCCCGCGACAGCCTGAAATAGCGCCGCAGCTGCAGTGAGGGGGAGCATCAGATTCCCTGGCACGGCTTCCTGGCAAACGCCGCCCCCACCCCACCGAGCCCCAGCCCACCGGGCAGGGCAGCCATCTGGGGGACGACTGCGGTGGGAGGCGCACTCGGAAAAGGCTTCCCAGGCAGCTCAGCTCAGAGAGAGCCGAGAACCACCGGCCTGAAATAACTGTACCTGCAGGTAGTTCACGGTCAGCCTCCGGGCGCCTCCCAGGGGAAAGGCCGGACATAGGGACCACAGCCCGCCTTCCTGCAGGCTCTCCAAGCTTCAGCCACCACCAAAGTCAGATCTGGCTGGTCTCTGAATAGCTCTTAGGAAACTGGCTTGCCTCGTCTTCAAGGGTGGATATAAACTAACAGCCCAAAGTAGAGCTCCTCCATCTTTCGTGATGCGACCGAAATCAGCGCTGCCCCCCTTTGAGGGCCACGTGACAGTATGTTCCGTTTCAGCAAAGTCCCTTGGGAACACTGGCTCGCAGAGAGAGGGGCGGTGTCCGCCGCCCGCCTGGAGCCCAGGACAGTTCCCACTCAATCAGGAACAGCCCTCAGCCTAGATCCCCAGCATTTCTTCTCTTCCCTCGTCTTTTTCTCCCATCTTATTTCATTCTTGTCCTAATGGGCTTCCATTGTTAGTGTCTGTCTGCCATAACCTACTTCAGATTCTTCGCGAAGCAGGCAGGGTCTGCACTGCAAATTAATTTTTCAGGGCCCACTTCTTTTCATCATGGAATTATGAATGGAAAATAGGAGATGAAAAACACAGACATGATGATGAATTTAAAAAAGTATTTATTAAGGTCAGGAGGCACGCATAGACTCTTCTCAACAGAAAGATAATTCAACAGCGACCCATTTATAGAATTTACAACGGTGCTACATTTCAGCAGAAAGCAACCGAGGACGTCAGATAAATTATAGTCATTTGTTTTTTTTGTTTTTAAATCCATTAGATTATCTCTTACCTCTGCAATAACATATCATACATGCAGTTAAAGGAGTTAGCAGGGAAAAGCGTGATTGCCTTCCCCACTCTCCACCCATCCACCTTCCAGGAAACCACAGGCTGTTGCTGAGCGGACTTGGTATGAGGCTTCGAGGCTGCTGCTTTTCCCCCTACATCATAACCGATTTCAAATGGTGCTAGACAAAAACAGACTCTGAACACCAGGAGAAATCGGTCAGCCTGTGTAAGAGATGGGCCAGTGGTCTGCAACTTCACACTGCAGGCGGCGACGGAGGCGGAATTCTCCAGGGCATCCTTCTAGGAGCCGGCCGACAGTGTCGATGATGTGGTTGGGACCGTCCTCCAGGTACACGGCCCTCTTCCCTGCCCCGTTACAGTCAATAACCCGATACATCGTGACCCGACTGGGTAACACGCTCGCCACGCTCACAGGCCCTACCCACATGCCAAGGCTAGTGACGGCTGCCAGCGGTCAACAGAAAGCGTCACACCCTCGGCCCCTGCTCAAGCCACTGTGCTTACTTTAAACAAACACAACCCCCTCCCCGGCTGTCGCCCCATCCAAAGACCCAGCATACTCAAGAGTGCATTTTGCTTTTCCAGTTCTTCCCTCGACTTCTCGAACAGGCTCGAGCGGGCAAGAGGGAGAGAAGCCAGTCCCGGGAGCAGCAGTTCCTCTGCGGTCCGCTCTCTGCCGCGCTGCAATTCTTACTCCTAAAACACTGATTTCAAATGGTGCTAGATACAAAGATGGAAAAATCTAAGCCACCATGTGAAACCAGCTTCCAGAAGAAGAGGATCTCACTGCAGAAAGGAGGGAGATGCGCTCGGAAGACCCAGCCTCTGCCCCGGGAAGAAACGTCTTCTTGCGGTTCTACTTGTGACGTGACATAATGTTCCATCAGAGAGGACAGTGACACAGCAGCTCAAAGCAACATGAAAGTCACAGCTTATGCTTCCAATGGACGAGAGCAATACAAAACTCATTAATTCTAGGCTGATTCTATTTACGTTCACAACCAGTCACTATAAATTATTATATATATATATGATGAAATAAAATAGCCAAAGCTATTTATCAAAACACATGAATATTTACATTCATACTGCCCTGCATGTGTATAATATTCACAGTATGCACAGTGTTTCCAGACGCATCATCTTCATCAGGACACAAGTACCCACGAGGCCCTAGTCTAGCCACTGCACAAAGGCGAGTTTCCCCTGGGCTAGGGCAACTCTTCTATGGGAACTATCCAGGAAGAGCTTGGGATCCTCCTTCCCACCCCATATGTTAAGTATCAGAACATTTACATGTGAGCCCACTAGTTCGCAATCTTGTTTAACCTCTCATGTGACTTAAAAAACTAATGTCCTACAATTATATTAAGCAGATAATCCTCTAATACAAGAATTGAGTTTTCAAAATCTGCCTGAAAATAAGGCTGGAACACTATGTTCCAAATTAGGTTTCCCATCTCCTTAGTGCATCCTCTTTTTTGGTTATTTGAAGCTAAGAAAATATGTGTATTTCCTCTGGTAACATAACCAGGATACAGGAGACACAGAGCAGAAGCTGTATCTTTAGGTTCCCTACCAATTCTTTAGGCCTCTAAACATAGGCATTTATTTTATTTTTTTTTTTTTTAAGGCTCCTGGCAATAACAGCATGGTATATGTTGCTATAGGGAAAAGAAGAAAATAAAATTTGAACAGCAAGAGTTGTGCTATTTAGTTCTCACGACAGTCCTATGAGGCAGGTGTTATTCTAGTTCTTGCAAGAGAAGAAACTGCTCCTTAATGAGGCTGAATAACATGTCCACGGCCAGCCAGTAAATACAGCTCCCAGGTCTAATTCCAAAGTCTCTGCTCCTGCCCCTCTGCCTGCACCACAGCCCATCATCTCATTCTGTTCTTTAATTTAACTGAGAACAAGATTTGGGTGGGCGGGGAGAGGGACTTCTAGGCAATATTTCTTCCTCTACTGACTGCAATAACGTGCTATAGTAGGGTGGAGCCGGGAGCATGATTTTGGTGGCTGGCGTGGTCTGGGGTAGCCTGCTGTGTTCTCCTGCATTTCTGGGGCGTCTGCGGTCCCTCCCTGGCGTGGGGGGACATGCTGGTGACAAACCTGCGCGAGCTATTCCGATACCAGCGCTAAGCTCTGCAGCCCCCGCGGGACTCGCCGAGGCCTCAGTCACAGGTGGGAGCACTGGGGGCAGGTCTGCACACAGGGGCTCTGAGCGGTGACACCTGCTGTCAACACCTGGGCCTTGTAACCAGGTAACAAGGCGTGTTTTAAGGTCAGGAGCGAGTGTTTAATGACAGTTATTATGGGGAGTCCAAATCCTGTAAAATGAGGGGGTTGGATGAAGATTCTCACTTTTCTGCTTCTTGATTCGGTCAAACGTTTCCTTAGCAGCTTCCAAATGCCAATATCCACAAAGGCCCTTCCCTGTGAGCCCTCGCGCAGTGATCCAGAGAGCGCCCTTCCTCTCGCCACAAGGCCCTGCCTGTGCTGTTGCCTCTTTCCGCAGCGCTCCCCACCCGCTGTCCCTTCACTGTGACCCTTCAGCCCTGCTCCCATTCACCCTCCTCGTCTCAGCTCAAGGAAGCCCTCCCAAGGCTGGGCGTGGTGGCTCACGCCTGTAATCCTAGCGCTCTGGGAGGCAGAGGCAGGAGGATCGCTCAAAGTCAGGAGTTTGAAACCAGCCTGAGCAAGAGCGAGACCCCGTCTCTACTATAAATAGAAAGACATTAATTGGCCAACTAAAAATATACATAGAAAAAAATGAGCCGGGGCATGGTGGCGCATGCCTGTAGTCCCAGCTACTCGGGAGGCTGAGGCAGAAGGATTGCTTGAGCCCAGGAGTTTGAGGTTGCGGCGAGCTAGACTGACACCATGGCACTCTAGCCCAGGCAACAGAGTGAGACTCTGTCTCAAAAAAAAAGCAAGCCCCCCCCCCGTGTCCACCCGACTTGCTAGAGGGTTACGTGTCCAGCCTCGAGTTCTTTCCTTCAGAAGCCACTTATCTCCTCTGATCATCAGAGTGATTATTTAATGTCTCTCCCGCTACCCACGAGGTGCCACCTGGAGTCCAGCCACTGCCACGGAGGGCACCAACAGGCGGAAGCCAGAATCGGGTCCCCACTTTGGGCCCTAAAACTTAACTCTTAGCTCTCTGGAAGAAGAGATAAGAAACGGTTAGCAATGCACCGCTTTCTAAAATAAGAAGGGGGGGGTAGGGAAGTCATCTCGGTACCAAAATCTATTGCCCTTCCAATCCCACTGGATAAGAGGGTCTGCTCAGGTCTCAGCCCTCCCAGTGGGACCGGGGCTCTCTCCTCTCAAAGCCAACTGCGCAGTGACTCTTCTCTGGAACACGCTGGTGGCTTTCCCCTGGTTGGAAGTAGCTGGTTAGTCTGATAAGGGCTGCAAAGGGGGCAAGAAGCCTGAAGGCCGCCGGGACCTGTCAGAAGGCTGCCCGTAAAAAACCCCGGCCCACCGAGGGCTCTGCTGCCCAAGGAGGGTGACGGTCTCTCCCACCTCGGCCTGACCGCCCCAAACACACTGGCCAACCATGAAGAGCTTGGCAGGGCTGCCCGGGAGAGAAAACCACCCACCCAGAGACGGGGATGTCGGCCCCGAGAGGTGCTGCCATGCCGGGAAGGGGGCTGGGGAGCCGAGCCCCGGGCCCCATGCACCTCTGTGCCCACATCTGTACGGACGTCCTCCACCCTCTCTCGCCAGGGCCCTCGTCTGTCCGGGCAGGGTGGAGGAAAGGTCCCCACAGGGCGAATCGGAGCACAGTGGCTTCAATTCTCGCTCAGCCCAAACTCTGAGAACAGGGACCTGCCATTTGCCCTGAATGGGTCTCAGTGTCTTCATCTGTAAAGGGAGAAGCCGGGTAGACAGGTTGCCGCACGGCCAAATGCTCAGAGGGCCTGGGCAGGAAACCTGAGAGAGAGAAGCAGCACGCTGTGCAGCAGAAATACAGCGACCTGGAGAGGCCTCGGTTTGTCTAAAGGCACACAAAATCGGCTGCACTGAAAACAAACCAACCAACCTGTGCAGGCCAAACACAACCCATTTGAGGGTTAAATACATGCCATGGGGCATTGGTTAAAACCAGCCAGGAGATTGCAGAGACAGCTTCTACTCCCTTCTGCAAAGGATGCTTTCTATGTCTTTGAAGTCCTGAGTATCTTGTGCCCAGCCTGGTCCCCAGAAACTAACATGGGAGGGAAGCAGGAAGGTGAGGGAACCCTCGTTTATGAAATCCAGAAGCGAACCCACTGAGCAGATCTGCACCCCTGGGAACCCAATCCGGCTTGCCTGCTCTGCGCTGCCGCAATGTGTTCAAACCCGGAACGTGGGAAGATGCCTGCCAAGGCAGCCGCTTCTCCCTCCTGACCCAGCGCGGTGCTGAGTCACAGCTACTTACGTGCCCGATGCGAGTCCCAGCCAGGGTGGGGGAGGGGTGCCGGAAGCCAGGCCCAGATGGTCCGTCCTCTTGCCTCTGGGAATGCTGGTGTCGGGGTGCCTGGCAGTGAGGAAGAGATCAACTTGGTGATAGAGGGGCCTGAGGAAGGGGACCCAAAGGGGACCATCCTGCCCTCAAGACAGTCCCAGACCATCGTATGTATGCACTGAGAGGCCGGCCCAGCTTCCTGTCACTCTCCCAGTGTCCTGGACATTTTGCCTTTAGCTGTCTGGGGGTGGGAGGGGGGCTGTGGTTAATGAATCAGAGGGGAAAAAGGGTGATAAAATGAAAGGTGTATGCACGAGGGGCAAAGGGTGGCCGGGAGCACGGAGCCAGCTGTCTCAGAGTCCCCAGAAACCTGTGCCAGGCTCTTCCTTCCTGGCAGCCTGGCCCCAAAGGAGGGCTCAGCATTCGGGAACACTGCACTTCCCACGCCCTGAATCCCACAGTGGGAATAATATCCTCCAGACCCAAGCCCACACGGGTCTGGCATCGGCTCTTCTGGTTCCTCCTGGGTTGGGTATGGAGGTTCCTGGGCAGCTGCACTCCTAAAAGTGAGGCTGTCTGTCCCTTCCCCGGCACTGCTGAGCGGGGCTCAAACTCTCCCAGACTCAGGCCCGGGCACAGTGGCCCTGGGGCGGCACCGCCAGCCCGATGGGAGGATGCACCAGGGCAACCCTTGCCCCTGAGATAGGGAGGGGGCAGCAGGCGACAGCAGAGGGCAGAGGGAAGGGGAGGGACAGAGTGAAGGCCCGAGCTCAGAGGTCTCCGTGCTTCCCCGCAGAAGGGCTCAGCTCCTGCGGAGGAGGATGGGCACGGCCCTGAACTGCTTTCAAGGAAGCTAGCGCTTTCCACAGGAGGAAAACCGAGCACGCCTGCGGTCTGTTACACAAACACAATGCCCAGCACGCAGCTCGTGGGTCCAAACCAACGCGCGTTCGAAGGAAAACCCTCAGTGCTGCTCCCTGGTCAACCCCAGATCATCCACTTGACCCAGTGAAGACGACTCGGAAGTGAAACTTGGGCCTCGGGTGGGAGCTGACTCTGGACGCTGGGGGAGAGGCGCCCCCGGGAGCCCGGCTTCCCACCTCTCCCAGGCAGAGCTGGGTCACCCCCTCCTTCAGCCACCAAGAAGTAACTAGCAGACAAGTTTCCTACCGGGCGCACTCGGGACCGCGAGCCAGCTCGCTGGGAAGAGCCCCTTCCTGTCCCCAGGAGCTCCTGCAGGGGCACGCCCCGGGCTGGGCAGCAGCCTCTGCTCCTCCCTGGAGAGCAGAGCATCCCCAAGGACTGAGTCTTTCCACCAGCGCCACATCCTCCGTGCAGCGGAGCGAGGACCAAGGGGACACCAGGCGTAGCCACTAGCCTCTGAGTGGCGGTTCCACCTTGTACCTGGGCACGCACCTGGCAGAGCACATGGACTGGGGCACACCCTGTGACGTCACTGGTGCCACTTCCCTCCCCGGGGGGGAGGGAGGCTGGGCCAGACAGAGGGCAGGTCCGAGCCCAAAGCCAACTGCGAGCCCGCTTTCTCTCCTGCTTCCCCTCTGGCCGGCCCAGCTGGTGGCTGCACCTACACTGCCATTCCAGCCTGGGGTTCTCTTATCAGGACCTCTGTCTGCCAGCCTCAAGAACAGTGAGTCGCAGGAGGAGGCAGGGGGAGGAGGGAGGAGGGACAGGGAGAGGAGGTGGAGGAGGAAGTTTCACAGTCTAGTGCATTCCCATCAGATCAGAGAGGGGAGCACATACAACTTCCCTTTTGCAAGCAGGGCTCTGCCTCCCCCTTTTGTTTCGGTTCCTTCCCCTCTGGACCGGGGATGGCGCAGCGAGTGGGCCGGGCAGGGGCCGGCACCCAGGTACGCAGCCAACTGGGCTCTCGCCCGGCTCCATCTCAGGCCTGGCACGCTCCCCCGGGCCGTTACCCGGCATGCCCTTCTCCTTGTCAGGGAGGCCGCACCCTCTTGTTTTCAAAGTTTTATAACAGTATTGTTTGTTGTCCAGCAGATTAAATTCTTTGGAGGCTAGGGAGGGGGGAGCGGGAGGGGGAGAGAGAGAGAGAGAGGAGGGAAAAGAAGAGAAGGAGAGAAAATACAAATAACTTCTATTAGGGCTAAAAGATTAAATGAGCTCCTTTCTGAACATAAAGTTCACCTGTCTTAGAGAGAACCCAGGAGCCTGTGTTCCCTTCCTATCTGTGCCTATCCTCTCTGGCCCCTTCCTGCCTAGCAGGGTGACATGCGGTTTCAGACCTCCAAGGCCACTACTCAGGGTTCGAGCTGAAAAGAAGTACCAGCTAATAAAGCTGGGGAATGCATGCCTCAGCAGCCCCCCCCCAACCCCAAACAGGATGCATGACACAGGGTTGAGCTGATCCCAGCAAAGACAACCTTTGATTGTCATCTCAGGTGTCTGGCCGAAGCAGTCCAGGACTACGGGGCAAGGGGGCGTCTGCAGGCAGCTGCCAGAGCCCTTGTCTCAAAGATAGCTTGTCCCTAGCCTGAGCCAGTGGTTTGTTTACACTTCAAATCAGAATCACACATCCACTGGTGCCGGTGACACTGGAAGAACTGTACCCCGAGGAAGTAACACAACTGCATGGATGAACATGCACATACACCTAAGGAACAAGAAAGAGTGGAAAATAGGAAAGAAAAGAGACAAAAAAGTCACCATAATATAAGCATGATCTTACAGACAGGGCCCACTAAACAGGTCCCTGCCTGCAAGGCCTTTTGGCACAACCTGCAGGTGCTGATAGCACCAAAGGATGCATGATTCTCCATACTTAACTCTCAGTCAGACATCACCTGATTTATTTCAGACTTTGGGTTACCTCTAAATAGTAAGCCCATGTGAGCACCTACCTGGCCTTCAGTATGGCCGGCAATGCCTGTGGCTCCCCTAGCTGCGGGGCTGCCCCGAGATCCCCTTCACTCCCCCCTTCTTCCCGGCACACTGTGCCTGACCCTGCCTTCCCCCCGCTACACACACACCCCTGCAATGTCGCTAGTGCTGGGGTGGTGGTGATGCTGCAGATGCCACTGGAGCAGCTCAGGGACCTCTCCTGGAATCGATGAGGGGCAGCATGCCTTTCTCCTTTCGTTAACATGCAAATAATACCAGTGACTTTAGGGCCAGTGCTGCAAGTCCCGTCTGCAAAGGGAAACAAGGTCAGAGTTCTAGGTTCGGCGCCCACACTGGCGCAACCCCCAGGCTGCAGAGATGGACGCGCAGAGGAGCTTGCTCTAAGACTCCGGTTCCCGACCCTCGTGCTGTTGCAGGGACGGCCTCAGAGTCCCACAGATTCCGGACTGGGAAGACCCCATAGAGGATAAGGATCACCTTTCCTCACAAACCCCCAGCAAAGGCGACACGCAGTTCTCGCCTAAATCACCCTCCTTGCTGCAGGTTCTGCCCATTCCCCTCTCCTTCCTTCAGGTGAACACAAAGAGCCAGGTCCAACGTGACAGATCTGCACACACGGGGCTATCAGAAGCCTTCATTCACCAAAACGATTCCCCTTTGGATGCCCCATCACAGAGTTTCTCTGTATTCCAAGGATGCGTTCAGGAAACATAAATGGACAAACATCCAGACCCACATACGCGCACTGCCCCAACCAACCTCCATCGTTCCTAAATGAACGCCCCTAGAAGCAGCCTAAACGATCGCGGCTAAATTTGCTGTGAGCAAACATTTTTTTTCCTCCTTCATGCAAGTTCTGGGGCTATTCAAACACAGATAACTCAGAAGGCCAAGTGGCCAAGAAGTCCAATCCCCTGCCTCAGCGCCCCTTATAAAGACTGGGGCTTATGGTCAGCATTTAAGGAACACTGACCCCTTACCTCCCTCACTCTCCACGGGAAAGGCCCCTCTTCCAAGTCAAGCACGAAGCCAGCCTGCAGGGCTGACGACGCCGGCGCTTCTGGCATGAATATCTTACTTTGCACTGTGCGTGAGCCAGAGCCTCCAGCAGGTGCTGTCCACCCGCCAGCACACAGGTAACTTACACACAACGTGCGTGCCGGGCAACGCTCGGGCTTCCCTTATAAATCTGCTGGAAAAAATCTCAGAGATGGCACAATGGGGCCTCATCTCTGAGCGGGCGACATTCGGCAGAAGCGCGGCGACGTGCACACGCATGGAGTGCCGTGCAGATGCACCACATGATTCCAGAAGCTTCCAAATAAATGTAGGAAACCTCTCCAGGAACACATGGTGAGTGGCTGGCTTCCCAGCCAAGAAGTGCAAGCCAGCTCCCACAAGAGCCCCGAGTCTAAAGAATCAGAGAGTTGGAGAACCCAGGCATTCTGAAGTCTCCTTCTCCTTCTGCTGTAGGGCCCTCGGAGACCAAGTAAACTGGCCAAGAGCCCACTCCTACCCCTGCCCCGCAGATCAGAACCCAGGGAATTGACAGCTGAAGGTAGGGGCCTGGGTGGGTGACCCCAATCCAGCAGGCACAAGCAATCAGATCTTGGCAGGACTCTGTCTAATTTCATCAACGACAAGGGTAATGCCACCTACCCTCACAGGGCTGTGTGAGGACCGAAGGAGCCAGCGAGTGTCAGAGCAACTGAGTGTGGTGTGAGTGAGGGTTACTCATCAATCCCTCTCCCCGCCTGAGTCCTGGCCCAAAGCCCTGCTCACTACACCGCACCGGCAGGGGTGGGGGCGTGGGGGTGAGCTCACAGTTATTAGGAATCCCAGGTAAACATCCCGCAAAGCAGCAGGCAGATAGCACCTTGGAGAAGCGCAGTTATTTTTAAAACCCTGCCTTCTGTGAAGCAGACTGCACGACGTGCCCCCTCGGCCCCCGGGGGCTCCTACGCACGTCGCCTTGGAGAAGCGGGGGCCGTGTGGGGCTGAGCCTGCTGTGGGAAGCGAGGCCAGAGTCCCGGCCGGCCGCACCTGGCCCCAACCTGGCTGGGCCTGGCATCTGGGGCGTGCGTTCCTGGATGCGTTTTGTTTTGGCTATCTTTTTAAGAGTGACCAAAGACCAAAAAGCTGCTATAAAACTAGGGGGCTCTGACATATTTTAGGCTTTTGCCTTTCTTTTGTTGACATCTCTTTTCAAAGTTTAATTAATTTTATTTTTTAATAGAAGGCCTCCAAATAACACATGGAAAAAGAAGGCCGGATATAAAGGACAACTTCCCGAGAGCAAGGGGCACAGACCGCGACCGCGGCACAGATGCCCTCCCCAAACCCACCCCGCCCTGTCATCTCCCCAGGATCTGGGGCCAGACAGGACGGAGCATCTTTCCTGGAGCAGGGTCTCTCGGGTCAGCCCCTGCAGCACAGCAAGCACCCCCAGCAGCTCGCACGCACCCCATCTCCGACAAGCCTCCTGCAGGGAGCCTGTGGCCACGTGGCAGAGCCAACACTGGAGCTTTGCCCATCAACCGCCTGCACACTATCTCCAGCCCTGCCCCCTCTTCCCTCTGGGAGGTCCTTCAACACCTGTCTCTGCCCACCTATCCACCCACCCACCCTAATGCACGCCGACAGGTCTTCAAGATCCCTCACTTCCTCTTGTGGTAGCTCAGGTCTAGCTTTCCTTGTTCCGAGATTCTGGCTAAGAAATACCTCCACGAATAGCAGCAGGGAGACCCTATGCTAGAGCTGGAACCTCCAAAGAGATTCTCATTCAATCTCCTTATTTCACAGATTATGAAACTGGGGCCCAAAGGGGTGAACTGAGTGGGTGAGATTTTGCCAACAGAGCCAGGACTGGAATCCAGGCCCGCCGACCCCTCGACGCTGAGCAGCATAAACCCCACCTTCCCTGACCCATCTCCTCCCAGAGTGCCCCGGCCACACTCCCTCATCCTGTGCAAGTGCAGACCCCTGGCAGCAGATGGCAGTGTCCACGGCTGGGTGGGACAGGCATCGGTGACCGGCCAAGGAGGCCAGAATCACGTGGCCTGACTCAGCCCGGGCCAGCCGCCTTCCTACCAAGTAAACAAGTCCCGAGCCCTGTAGATGCGTGCACGGAAAACATGCCCGCCCCCGTCCCCAGCACCGCCAACCTGTCTCACCCTCTCCAGACACACAGCTCAACCATGCAGCCACACAGGTGGCGTCTCCCTACCCGGTGCCCGTCCCTTCCCCACTGCCCTTCCCGCCGGCTCTCAGAACCATGCGCCCTGGCAGGAGAAGCTGAGCTCAGAATATGCCTCCTCCAGGCACGTGTCTGGCCAGGGACACAGCAAAGACCGAACCCCAATGTTCCCCTGTGCTGAGTGGACAGGTGGGGAGCGGGGTGACCAGGCCGAGGAAGAAGAGTCAGCTAGCGCCCAGGGGCGGGAGGCAGAAGGCCAGGGCGGCCACGGCAGGTGGGGAAAGCCGTCTGCCGCACACCAAAGGCGCCACGTCCACTCCAGCTCGGGCTCCCACTCACTGCCGGCTCCCGTAAGCTGCGGGGACCCCGGGTGGATTCTCCTCGTTATCAGGACAAAGGAGGGGCTTCCTGTGGGCATCGATCCTGACTCTTCGGAAGAGAGCTCAACCTGCCTGTCCACGGGCACCAGGGGCATCTACCTCCCAGAGAAATGCGGCACGGCCGTCCCCGGGGACTGGAGTTCCCCTGGGCGTCTGCCTTTCCCTCCGGTTCAGGTGGGGCCTCTGAGGATCTTAGCCCACAAGAGGTCTGACTTCAGGCCAAGAGAGGGAAGAAACAGCACAGGCTTTGGGATCAGAAGCGCTTGGACGCAAACCTTGACAACCCAGCTTACCAAGTGGGTAAACCTTGGTTAAGTCACTTCGAGATCAGTGTCTTTAACGGTAAAAGGGGATGACCCCTGCGTCACATGGCTGTTCTGAGGATGAACCCAGGGAAGCCACAGAAGGCCCCTAGCAAAGGTCGCTTTCCCTTCCTCTGCACGGAACGCAGGGGCCGAGAGCTCCGGCGCCCATCTCACGCATGCATGCTGACTACAGGTTCTGATCGGGGCACCACGCGCTGCCTTCTTGGCAGGCGCTCAGACGCGAATCTTCATGGGGGACACGCGAGTCCCTCCTGGCCACAGCGGGCAGCCGTGGCTGGGCACCGCACTCAACCTCCCGCACCCTCCTGGCCTTGCTGCTGTGCTCCAACCATGCACCCCACCTCCCCAAGGGGGCTCTCCCCATTCCCGCCCCCCTGCTCCACCCCGCACAGGCTCCATGCCAAGGGCGTGAGGCTCTGCGCAGGCCCTGGGGCCCGGGAAGTACGCCCTGGCATTATCAGCCCGTGAGCAGCTCCTGTGAGAAGGAGCCGGTGAGAAACCAGACTGAGCCTATGCTTCCCTCACAGCCACTCCAAGTCCCAGAAAAGCAAAGCAGCGCAAGGGCCTCCCACGGATGGCTGGCTGGCGGAGAAGGGCGGTATCTCTTACGTATCTCAGAGGGAGGCTAACAAGCCCGAAAAGGTGACCTGCACCAGGTACAGATCCTCTCCAGGGCTGTGGCTGCAGCCTCGGGGGCACGCAAGCCAGGGGACAGAGCCAAGATGTGCATTAAACAATCCCCAGCCCGGTGCAGACCAGGATTCAGTGGGATAGAGAAGGTGCTGACCAATCAGGGGCCCTGGCAGGGCCCCTCCCCCACGAGTCCCGGCCAAGCCACACCACCGGGGCTCCAGCGCCACTGGCTCTGTTAACCTCTGCTGGGTCCCGGATGGAGGCGCCCCACGCGGCCTCCTGGCGCCCGGACCTCAGAGACTCAGAGGTCAAGAGAAAAGCGCCAGACATGCCGGGCCCCTCTCAGAGATGCCAAGTGTTCGGCTGGCCTGACTGGCAACACACAATGCCCCAATGTCGTGTCAGTGGAGGCCCGGCTGGTGAGCTGGGGGAAAGAACTAGAGGAGGGACAAAAATAGAAAAATCAGCGGGGAAGCACCAACCCCGATTCTGAAAGCATCAGAGGCCGGGGAGACAACTGCGTGACCAGGAGCCAGACCGGTCTCCCCCTCACTGCCCACCCTGGTTTCCCCAGTCGAGCCAGGGACAGGGCTGTGGTGGGAGTGGGGGTCTCGCAGAGGCGGGCCTGGGGACCCACCGCACGTGCGAGAGAGAGCTGGGGCTCCCAAGCAAGGCCGGCAGCTGCGTCTGGCTCCTGCCCCGCCGCCGGCGCTGGCCAGACTCTAGCCCACACATCTTGAGGGACTTGGCTTCCTGTTCCTGCTCTTCGTCTCCCTGGCTGCACCAAAGCCAGTCTCTCCCCTTTACCCGTGCTCCGCTCCGACACCCCCTGCCATCGCTCCCTGCACTGCGGCTGCCCTGGAGGGACACTGGGCTCTTCCCAGCAGCCCTGGATCCCTCGCTTGGTGAGGATCTCGCTCGGGCTGCTCACAGCCAGCTCGGAGACTCATCTCAAATGGGAAGAGAAGACGAGATACCGAGGGGGGGCAGGATTGGCCAGTCTTTCCCGGACAGCCACGTGGGAGCAGCGTGGGAAAGAGGAAACGACACCCGCACCCGAGCCAGGGGCGACTGTCGCGTGGACGGACGCAGGATCCCACAGGTGCCTCAGAAAGTAACCCGGCTTTGCTCCTGGGATCGTTAGACCCCAGAAGAATCTGCTGTCGGCTAATCCCAACCAGCTCTGCTGGCCAAGAAACACTGCAGACATCTGCAGGGTTCGGAGCAAGACTTGCTGGTGAGGTGGAAGCACTGAGAGTCATGTCTCTAATGCCACAGACCTTCCCAGTCTTGCAGGCCGTCACCATTTTTAGTCACCATAGCGACTGTGACCAGCAACAAGTAAGGCACACACACAAAAAAGCATTTATATCTCGACTGTGTAAAGATGTTTCTCAGTGGCTTCCTGGACCACGGATTTCTTTTCAAGGTGAAGGCAATGAGGGCCTAGAGGAAAGGATCTTTCCCAAGTAGGGAAAGAAGCCCAAAGCCCACTGCTCAGCCCAGGCTAAACTCTAAACTCCCAGACCCGGGCTGAGCGGCATCTAAAGGTTCCTAGAGTAGGAAGAGCATCCCTGGCGATGACCCAGGAGAGGGAATGCCCGAGCCCCAGGCAGGGCCCCAGGGGCCACCGAGGGTTTCAACCCAGACTCTCACGCCACAGGGAGGGAGGGCACAGGGCGCTGCCCACTGCCACGTGCGACAGGGCTGCCCAGCTGTCTCCCACTCGTCCTCCCAGCCTGACCACTTCAGCTGGCCACCCTGTCCCCAACCCTTTGCTGATTACTAAGCCCATTCACAGAAAACCCAGAAGTAGGAGAACGGAAAGAAGAGAGCGATTGTTTGCAAGACTCTGAATGGAGACGGCTGAGGACTGCCTCCCTGAATAAGGAAAATGGCCTTCACGGCAAGGGGAGGCTGGGGAAGGCCACGGGGAGGAGCCCGCACCCGACTTACCTGGGAGGGAAGAAAGGGTTAAACCCCACGTTCCTTGTTGCACCTGGTTTCCAGTAAGCGGCCTGGCTGGACGATTCCCTGACAAGACTGGGACCGTGTCACACCAATCAGCACTTACGGTCACGGAACCACGCAAACTGGTGGTTTGGCCGCACCTGCGAGGGGGCAAAGGGGAATATCCAACCTCCCCTGCCCGAAACCACCCGGCACAGCACCGTTTGCCACCAGAACCCTTCCCGAGGACAGCCGAGCCCTCTCTGCCCGGCTGCAGCCAGACCTCCAGAAACCCCAGGCAGGGGTGAAGGCGGAGGGGGCAGACGCGGCTTCCGGATGCCAGTGGCTGAGCCTGCCCTCGAACATCCTAAAGAAAATCAAAGGAAGGAGGAGGAAGTGGTGGAGGAAGGCAAGGGAATGCACGGGGTCCGAAAGAAGGAAGACAGAGGTCAAAAGACATCCTTGGGCAAAGCAAGGCAAACAGGAAACTAGGAAGAGAAACCGGAAGCTGTTCTTTGCAAAGGGGTACAGGGGTGCCCTCAGCCACATCACGTGCCCCTCGTGTCTCTCCCCCTTGGAGCCCAATATCCGCGGGAGAGCTACTGGCCTCTCCTGGCCCTCGGCCCCCACATCAGCACCCTCATCCGGCAGGACCTTTGAATCTACCAGCATCTGAAACAGGGGCAAGGAAAGTAAGCAGCCGCAACCCCAACCCCCCCATACACACATGCACGCACACCCCCACACGCGCGGGCATACACACACAGACACACGCACCCCCATACACGCACGTGCACACACACACACCCCTCCCCAGAATAAAAGGCCCTTGGAGGTGGCTCGCGCTCTCTAGGTTCCGGTTCTCTGACACAAGTGCTCCTCTCCCACAGGGGCGGGCAGACACGTCTGATAAGAACTGCTTAGCACAAGGCTATATATAGTCTAGGTTCCTACCAGCCTGGAGATGGGGAGCTAGAACTTGGCAGAGAACCACGCTAGGTGCTGGCAAGGGCCATCCTCCCACAGCCAGCCAATGGGGAGCCTCGTTTCCCGGCCGGGGGCAGGGAGGGCACCCAGGGTCCTTCCCAGCGGCCCATCACCACTCCCCCCCAGAGGGACAAGGGCTCTGTGGGCTCTGTCTTAGGGAAAGTCGACGTCTCCCGAATGTGAGGGGGATGTGTGGGGGCTGAACTCCCAATTCTAGCCTCTCTGCAGCTTATATCCGGTAGCGTCAGAAAATCAACCTAGTCCCCTCTTCTGGAGGACTAAGGGCAGGGTTGTGCAGGAGAAGAATGGAGAAGGCATAGCAGGTGGCTGGGCTCCATAAACATCCATCCACTTCCGATGTTTGGAGAAATAGAAGAATGGAAAAGAATGCAGACGAACACTTACTGCAGAAGGCAGGGCTGCCAGGCGCCGCCTTTTTTTGTTCCAAATAAACGCAGGCGAGCCACTCTACCCGGCAGCATGACGGCTGTCTTCGGCACACTGGCACCATCCTCGGCTGAGCCTGAGTCGCCAAGAGGTTGTCACCCACTCACGCGGCAAGCTGCACTCTCCCAAGCTCTCTGTGGGGAAGAAGACGAAGGAAGACAGGTGGGCTCAGCTCACAGAGCCAACCAAGCAATGAACTGCGCAGACCCCAACCAGGGTCCCATCCGGGGCTAATACGCAGCCCCGAGACCATGGCCCTCAGCCGCTGCCCGCCATCCAAGACAGAAGCGTGACAACACTGGGCAAAATAACACGGGCCCGTCATCCTGGATCAGTGCCGGAGGACATGGGGTCTGGTCAAAGAAGGCCCGTCCATCACCTCTTTCAGAAAACGAGCCTGAGAGACAACAGAGCCTTCTAAAGCATGGAATCCAGGCTCCCATCATATGCACAGCTCAGGATGAAGAAATACGAGACACCAGCGGTTCCGACACCCACGTAGACACAATATTTTTAGGTCAAGTTGCTCTCTACTCAGGCTCAGAAAGACATGACTGGAAGGGAGGGACTGGGTCCACCTGCCCATCCTGGGTGGGGACGGATGGGCCCCATCCCTTGCCCTGCTCCACTCTTCTCCGTGACCTCAGTCACGTCTCCCTGCCCTCCCCGCCTCAGACCCCGGCTCCCCAGAACCCAGACGCCACTCCTACCAGAGATCCCAAATGACTCACCCTGGGAGGTCCTTGGGGAGAGCAGGACTGCCCGGTGACAAATGTCAGTGCGGGCATCATCCACGGGAAAGCACGAGACCGGGAACCGGTACACGGGAGAGTGGGGACAGGGAGCTCCGGGCCGGGCCACCCCTTCGCCCACACACAGGTTGTCTGTTCCTCTGTTCCCGACGCTGGCTGAGGGGGACAGAAGAGAGAGAAAGGGGACGATGGTCTGAACGGGATTCAGCGGCGCCTCGGCAGTGGAGACGTCTTCTCTTGTTCCCGGGAAGGCGGGGCGGGGCGGGGCGGGGCGGGGGGATCACGCGCCTATGGCGCAAGGCTGCAGAATCCAGAAAAGCCTAGAACCCTGGGCCGCCATGACGCCGCAGAAAAACAAAAAGAAAGAAGGGGCAAGAACGCAAGGTCCACCACTTTACCCAAGAAGGAAATGAGGAAGAGGAGGGGGAGACGGGGAGCTCTGACGTGGGTCAGTTAGGGGAGGGGAGGCTGACACAGAACGCCCAACAGCTGGCCCCGAGCGTGCGGCCAGGTGCGCGGAGCCGCCATCTTTGCCCGGCGCTCCCATCTTCGCCCGGCGCCCCCATCTTCGCCCGGCGCCCAGCAGGGGACCCCTAAGATACCACACCCCCACCATGCCCACCGGCTCCTGGAGTCTGGGGGGGGGGCCCAGTGTTCTCCCAAATCTGCCCGGGCCACCCCCACCCCCACAAGGACACCGAACTCTATGCAAAGCAATGACCACCAAGACTATCACAGACAGAGCCACGGTGAGAAATCCCAAAAGGGCTTTCTGGCCCTGGGGAAGACGTCTTGTCATTTGTGACCAGCAAGGAGAGCTCAAAAACCGACCCTGTTTGCCAAGCTCATCTAACTAACAAACACAAGCAGCTGTGTTTTGTTTTCAGGACTCTAAAATTCAAGGGTGCGTGGAGCCCCGCTGCGTTACCTGGGGTCGCCTCCACCCTGATATGCCAAGCGGCGGCCTTCCGCTCTGCCCAGCCCTTCCTCACCGCGACCCCAGGCCAGAGATGGGCTCACAGCCCTGAGCTGTTTTTCACTGCTTTCGTGTTGACAGAACATCCTGGCCACTCGGCTGAGAGCTCCATCTCCCGGCTCCCGATACACTGAGTCATCTTCCAAAGAGGAAAAAAACAACAAAGCAGCCGTCACCAGGGTCCCCGCTGCCCTCGACTGACGACTCACTGGCTGTCGTCACTCTCCGCTCTGCAGCCCCGGAACGGGTGACAGGGGGGCTTCAGGGCGCCCGACTGCCCTCCCACGGGACTCCACAGCGTCAGGAAGCAGGCAGCCACCGCCGAGATTATTCGGAAAGAAGGGGAAACTAACCTGGCATCATGGAAGGGCTCCCAGGAAGGCTCCCTGGTTAACCCTCACCCTGCCACCCCCGGTCCGACTGCCTGTGCCCACAGCGTGCTCCTGACGCAGAAACGAAGGGGCCTTTACCCCAGGTGGGGACAGGCACTACCCCGTCACCTCCTCCCTGCCCCTCCTGGGACACCCCGAGGACATACGAGCTCCCTTCTTCCCCCGTTTCTTCTCTAGCCCCCTGCTCTGCTCCCTTTTTAAGTCCCCGATAAACCACTGGGCAGGGGAAGAGAGCTGCGTCAGTATCTGCCGGGCAAGATGCTAGGCGTTTCTGTATAATAATCGTAGTGACTCTTATCTCACTGATTGAGGGCACGAAGACTTAGAAAAATCATATGACTTGCCTAAAACCACCCAGCTAAGAAGAGGCAGCATCGAGATGCAAACCTAGGTCTGTCCAAGACTGTCTGGAGCTTATTCTGCTCTTAAGATGCTATAACTGCCCCCTGCCCCGAAACCTCTTCCTCCTCTTCCAGGAGGAAGGCAACCGGGATACCTGAATCTATTAATCCACCAATGTCAGCTACACAAAAGCCATCATCTTGAGTGAACCTGGCCACGAAGGAAGAGGAGAAAGTTAATGAGACAGGTGTGGAACAGCTAAGTGACCCAGACCATGGACACAAGATCAGCCACCCAAACGCCCACCGAGCATCAGGGACTTACAAAACTCCTTAAACAGACACATTCTGCTGGTCTACCTCATGACAGGCATCGTGCAAACACTAAGGATTCAGAGAGGAAAAGTGCAAAGGCTTCGGAAGAACGGGCCTCTACTAACGACCAGGCCACTTACCAGTCACGGGACCCTCCTCCCAGGGCTATGGTAAGAAATAAATGAAATACCTGCCATGAAAGAGCCTAACGTGGTATCTGGCAAACAGAAGGCACCCAATAGGTATTTGTTTCCCTCCTCCTTTCTTTTAGCCTCCCCTCTTGGAGCTCCTCGTTGTGATATCAGATGCATGCACAAAGAACCATAACACAACACAAGTACCATAAAAGAGGGACAGCGTGTACGGGAGTTTGGCCGAAGGGACGGGGGAGGCTACGATTCCCCTGCTCCTTGCAAGGGCAGTCAGGAGAGGTCCACGGAGGAGGTGAGCCTGCCACAGGTGGACGCAGCGAAGAGGAGGCACCGGCACCACCACCAGTGAGAGCAGAGAGGCAGGAAAAGCAAGAAAAAGTCAGTTGCCTGGCTTTGTTGGCATGCGTGGCCCACCTGGGCAAACTCACAGAGGTGAGGACTGCACAGGCAAGCTAAGGCCAGGGACAGACAGCCCTGAGCGTCACGCTAAAGGGAAGGAATTTTACTCTGGGAACGAGGAGAAACCATTTTAACTTCCCGAGCAGGAAAGACAAGATGGCCGCTGCACGCAGAAGGGCCTGGAGAGGGAGGACTGGGCAGCCGGGAGCCTCACCAGAGGACTCCGGCTCCAGCCACGGCACTGGCAGGGGGCACGGAGGAGAAACAGAGGGGAGAAACCGTAAATAGGCAGGGCCATCAGAACAAATGCCATGGACCTCACTCCTCGTCCCCACGGGGAGGCTGCCGGAGACAGAGCCTATTTGGGGAACACGAACCACAGGTCTGACACGTCTGAGATGAGCTGCCTGCCTCTGCCTCCACTCTCCCCAGCGCCCCCCCCAAACACCCAGCTCCTCCCCGAACTGCTCCAAGCCTCAGGCTGCTGAGGGCATGGGAAACCCAATGCCCACACTCTGGCAGAGCCGGGCCCGGGTAGTGAACCCCCACCCGGACCGAGTCCGAGGGTGGGACTGGGCGGTCTGCCCCTGGGGCCACCTTCACTGCGGCAGCCACCACTGTGCCCGCCTCTGCTGCGTTGCTGCCCCCCCTCCTCCGTCACAGCCCCCGCCCCCCGCCCACTCTGCGGAACTGGCACAGCAGGACCAGAAAAACCAACGCCACCATGTCGGAGACCAGGAGGAATGCCTCCAAAATGGCAGCCGAGACAAGGAGTCCAGAAAGATCCTACACCCTCCCGGGGAGAAGGAAGCCGGAGGCAAGGGGAGTGAACTGTCAACCACCTTCCAACTAGGCTCCCCACTCGGTGGCCAGGTCTTCTCCTCCAGAAGCTTCCTCTCATAGGCCAGAAAGGGTACCAGGACAAGAAGGCCATCACCCCCACCCCCGGAGACGACCTGGGGCCCATAGGTGGTACGGGGCGCTCGGAAGGACGTTCTGCATCCCCTGCCCCACGATGGGGAGAGCAAACCATTTCTGTCCTCAAACCTAGCTCCTGCCACAAACCAGGCAAGAGCTAGCCGCCCCCCCCCGCCCCCCGGGGGTGGGGGTGCAGTCTTCCACCGCTCCCAGCCAGACCCTCCCCAGCTCTGCGGGCCCCGGGGAGCGAGGAGGTAGGGTTGCAAGGAAGGGCCGAGAAGGCACACGCCGTGCCCTCGGTTATGTAATAAGAAGGGCGGTGCTCGTCCTAGGCCAGAGACCCAGGGCGCACTGCGCTCCTAGATGCGCAGTCATGGGTGGGGGCCCCTGCGCATGGCGCGGGGTTTGCGAAACCCCCTCCCCACAAACTCGAGGCCTCCCAGGACAGGATGGGGAGCCGGGACCCTGATTTTTCCAGGCCTCCCTCCCCCAACCAGAGGCGAACAGCCTGCTGCCCTAGTTTTTACTCTGACTCCTCGTTCCCCAGACTGCCAAACCTCTCTAACCTGGGACCTCCAAATCTCCTGCCCCACCCCCCCCACTGACTTTTTCTGGAAATCCCACCAAATACGCAGTTTCTGAGCCACTTCCTAGGGTCAATCCCCCATCCTCACCTTTCCAAGCACCAGGTAGCAGCAGCTTCCAGAAGGTAGGTCTTTCCCACACTGGGCTCAGCTCACGACTGGCTCCTGAGGGCCTCTGGACAGCCCCGGACGTCAATGCAAATCTCCTGTCCCCAGGGAGTAGCCCCGAGTCAGCAGGAAGCCCGGGGTGGTGGCAATATCGACAGCAGCAGCTCTGCCCTACCTTGCCCATGTGTTTCCAGGGGAGCCAAGAATTATTTTGCCGCAACACCGAGGTGTGGCTGATTGGAAAATTCCCTTGTCCAACCCCAAACTAAAGGACAGATATTTTCTTCCGACTTGGTCAACCCTCTGCGCACCCATCTGCCCAACCTTCCTCCCACCAAAAAAAAAAAAAAAAAAAAAAAGTTTGGGGAGCCCTGAGCTCTTCTTCCGTAGAGTGGATGAAATTTAAAAAGGTAAAGGGAGAGGCTTCGACTGGGCAGTCAAAAGCAAGCATAGACACAGGAGCCTACGCACACCCCTAAAGAGATTTTAGAAAGCTGCTGGGCTTCTCCCCCCTCCCCTTTAAGCAAGTGAAATGCAAATTCAGATTTGATACCCTGCTCTCGGCCAATCAAAAAAAGCTTTTCACCTGCCATTGGCTCACCCACCAATCAGAGAAAGTGTCTGGAGTGAGAGCCCTCCCCTGGCCAATGGAAGGCCAGCTCAGTCACTTAGTTAATGATGCAGCAGTACAGGGAAGGCCATCACATGTGAACTGGAAGGGAGCCAACATGGAGACACAGAGAGCGCAAGGTAAACAACTTTCCAACGCCAAAGGATGACATTTAATCTCTAAATGCTAGCTTCCCTTCTCAGCTCATCCTTAACCCCTCTCAGCTGGCCCCACAGACCCCGGGAGCCTCACTACCTGTCCCCATAGAGCTCCTAACAAGATGCAACAGTGACTGCGTCACCATTCCCCACTTTCCCAAACTACGCAGTGACAAACCTACCAGCTTTACCCCACTTCTCCCAGCCCACACCCCACCCCGGCCACCCGCTTCCCACCGGCCCAGAATTCCCAGGGCCGAACATTTCAATAAGGCAGCCCCTGGGAAAAAAACTGTCCTTCTGTCTTGCTCTCGGCACTTCTCCTCACTCCCTACCTTCCACGTAAGACCTGCACAGACAGATGGACAGACGCTGACACCCCCAACAACCTGGAGAACCAGTCTGTCTGTCTGTCTGTCCACTAGAAGGAAATGGGGTAAAGGCTGGGAGGTCAGGTGGGAAGCCAGAGACTCTACCCTGGTTTAGGCTCGAGCAGCTGACACTAAGGGAAAAGAAATCAAAGTGGAAAAAAAAAAAAAAACCCTCCCTCGGAGAAATAAATAGCAAAAAGCGAGAAAGAAGGTGAGAACGACAGAGCACCCACATACGCAGAGACATCGCCCGGATTCCAGCAAATACGTACGTGGGGGAGGAAGGAGGTTACGCCATCAAGTCCTGAAGCCCATCGGACCACCCATCGTAGCCTGCGCAGACCCAAACCTCGGTCCGGCCGTGAGGTGCCGCAGTCCCGAATGTTCCAGAATCTGGTCCCGTCAAACCCTTCACCGTCACCCCGCAACCTCTTGCTCCCCCCCTGCCCCCCACCGCCACCCCACCTCCTCCCCACGGGAACCGCCCGTGCCACCTTGCGTGTCATCTCCTTAGCCCGGGCTACCCAGAGGCCTCCGGCCCCGGCAGATCTCTGAACGCTTGGCAAGTAAGCTGGCAGAACCTGGTGCCCGGTGTGGCTATGACTTGTTTCTTGATTTCTCTCTCTCTCTCTCTCTGCTGCAGCACGGCTGTTGCTAGCAGACCTATCGACGGAGCTTGCTCTCTCTCTCTCTCTCTCACTCTCTCTCCTCTCTCTCTCTCTCTGAGCTCTGTGACGCAGATCTAAATTCTCCAGTCTGCTCCTTGTGTTGCAAGAGCAGAACTGCAGCTTTTCCCCTGGAGAGCCGGAGGGCAGTGCCAAGGCTGGTCAAACAAGGCAAAAAAAGTTGGGCCTACACTCTGCTTCCCTGGCCACGCTTTTCGGCCCATCCCCCGCCTCCTCCCGCACCTCCCTGCTCTGGGGCATAGAGGTCCCTTCCCCTGCAGGCTCACTCCTTCCCCCAGGGCTTGCCAGCCACAGGACTACTTAACTCTTTGAGCAGCAGCCCCCAGAGCCTAGACAGGGCTGCCCCATGGTAAATGTTGCATCATCTTTTCTTGAGCCATATGGAATTCTCCCAGCACTGACAAAAGAAGGGTCCTCACCCTGAGACCTCCATCCCATTAACTCTTTCTGCCACAGACAGGTCCAGGGTTACAGCCATAGCTCATTTCTGTTGTTGTTTTCGGCTTTTTTTTTTTTTTGGCCAAAAACCAGGACCTTTCTCTCCCTGGAATTTCCTAAGGACAAAAAAGCGTCATTAAAACATTGCTCGCTTACCCTACGAATGAGATCCTTCTACCAGGGAAGGAATTTGAAAAACCAAGCTGAACTGCAGCTTGAAGAGCCCAGAGTAGAACAGTTTGGATCTCCATTCTTCCCGGGCTCAACATTTTAGAGCCTAGGTAGCTACGTCCAATTAACTTCCCAAAAGGCGCTTAGGCCACACGGTCTCAGAGGTCCAGGTTGCTGAGTCATTTGTTCCCAAGAAGATCCTTCTGACAACATGAAAAGCGGCAAAACACAGCGACAGCCGAGCCTGGACCTGAAGTGGCCGAGGACTGGGTCCTGGTCTCTAGCATGGGCAGCCAACTAAGATTAGCATCCACCGGCCCAGCCCACCCCCGCCCCCTCTACAACGGTAATGCCCGGACTTCCACACACCTGGAAACTCCTACAGGGTGGGGAGTTTCCCCCCAATGCCCTGGAGACCAAGTGGGGTTGTTTTTGGATACTCACAGGTCTCCACTGAAGCAAAGCACATGGCTCCTGATATTTTCCTGCCCCACAGACCCCAAAATACTTCCAAGACCAGCTGAGATACTAACCCACTGGACCCTACGAGTCCAGACAGACCCAGGGAGTCCAGGGTTCCCCGCACCGCTACCGACACAGACGGCAGACCCACGAAGGTTTCTGACAACCTTACACGGTATAAGCCTAGACTTGACCGGAAGTGAGACGTACATTCAGGTCCCATGCGGCTCACTCATCGAGTACATCGCCATCGAGAACTTTGCAACTTCCAGGAAGATGAGTGAGGATAAGAGACCAGGCAGCCACCTTACCCCACACCCACTTCCCAAGCAACCTTCTTTGAGCAACTAGGAGCCACGGTTTCACGCAGCACAAAGGACCACGTGGAAGACGAGCATGGCACTACACAGTTTTTAAAGAAGCCCAGAGCATCTGTGCCAGGCTCCCAGCTGGGGGGAAAGTGGTTCAAATTCACACCTTCTGGGCTCCAGGGTGAAGCATGCCAGTAAAGAAGACACCTCCTGGTCCGATGACCCCAACGGAATGTGGCCTTCATGGCACCAAGGCAAGTCCCCCGGAATGGTCCCCTGCTTACTTCAATCCCATTTGCCGTAGTTTCCTTCTCCATGGAAGAAAAACATGCCTAAGTTCATGTCAGGACATTCCTGATTTATCCAAGAGCCCAGGATCAAATAAACAAAGGGCTCTGAGTTCTGCCAGGGAGCCTCCTCCTTCAGGAGGGAGAACGAGAGGGAAGTAGACTCAGCACAGAGTTGGCCCATCACCCTGTGAACTCGGTGAATGACGTGGCTGCTCACTGCCATGGCGATGGAGATGTCACGGGTGGGTGGAGAGGAGAGGCAAATAAGTCATGAGAGACGGAGCGGGAGTCAGGCAGGGTCAGAGGAGGGACACACACAGCCACGGCATATGTGTAGACACAGGCCGACTGTGGTCTACAGCCACAGCCAGACCGAGCTTGAGGCCCTGAGAGAAGTCCCCATCGCAGGGGCGCGGCGTGGACCCAGAGCGACTTGCACGGCGCTATGACGACACTCTGTCTGGGGAGGCTTTGTTTCATTTCACTTTTCATCTACATCTTTTCCTTCCCACGACCCTGTTTCCCCTTCTCGCAATTTTACTAGGGTTAAAATAATCATTTTAAGCACCTCCGCCCGACTCGACGTCTTCCCTTTATGAACCTGATTCTGCGGGTCGCTAAGTGCAGAAAAACCCCGAACAGGATGACCAGGAAGCAGCGACGAATTCAGTTCCAGAAACACGGGAGGATGTTTACACAGCAGGCATGCGCGGACCTACCAGGAAGCAGTTTTACAGGGCGCTGCGTGCAGTGTTTGATTTCAGGGGGCAAAGATAACTCTGGAGCGAGGAGAAGGCGCTGGCTCCTTCCACTCACCTCTGGGGGCCTGGGGAGGAGAGGCCAGGCCCGTGCCACCTGGAAAAAAAAGGCAGGGCTTCAGCTCAAGCCCAACAGGTCGCTGGCTCTCTCCGGCTTCCCGGCAGCTACGGGCCTCAGAAATTAAACACACTCTCCAGACGTCGTGAGCTCTCCGCGGCCTCTGGCTGATCTGGGTCAAAACTTTGAAATGCCAAAGACGGAAATTTTTTTTTTTCTTCTTCTTCTTCTTCTTTAAAGGGAATGAGCTGAACTTTGACCCGCCTTTGTCCGGGGTGTGGAATGCAAGCACTGTGTACCGGCCACACACTCCAGTTCAGTGGGCACCGGCCAGGAACGCAGGCTCCGTGCCGCCTCTCTGTCCTGCCCCCTCGCAGGGGCCGGCGCTGCGGGGTCTGCCCCGCTACTCAGTGGGAGGCGCCGTGCTCCTGGGGCGGGCGAGCCGTCCGGGGGACAGACCCCAAACTCTGGCCGGACATTCTAGAGCTACAGTGGACGTTCTAGACAAATCAGGCAGCCATCCGGTCTCGGGCGGAACTGACAGGCCCAGTCCACACGGCAAGGCGGCATTTCTGTTTGCTGTCCAGGAGCAGGCGGACAGCAAGCACTCGGTGACCCTAGGAAGTAAATCATTTATTAAGTGCCTACTGCGTGCGAAGCCCGAACACGGCCCAGGAGAAGCGTAGGACAACAGGCCATCACCTCAGACGTACGCATCCTAGCGGGGGGGACCCTGGAAGGATCCCCAAAATCTGCATCGTTGAGATTTCAGAAACCCGCGCTCTCGAAGCTAAGAATCCACTTCCGGCTTTGATAGTGACATAATGGCAAACATAATGGTTGGGTTCCCAGGCAAGCCCACAAAAGCCTGTTTTATCCACTCCGGGAAGGTCCCCTCTCCACTGCCTTCGGGGTCCAAGCAAGCAGGTAACAACGGAGTGAAGCGGGCTGGGGAGGGCACGTGCCGAGTGGAAGGAACATGCCACTCCCAACCCAGAGCCCCTCCTGGGAGTGGACACCCAAAGAGCCTAGTCGTCCAGTTTTTCAGCACAAGGCAGAAAAATGAGCTTTAATTATGTTCATCTCTTGCTTTTTAAACTACTGTCAAGATATTTAAAAAGTCAAAACATACCTACAAGAGTTTCCAGTTTGTTCTCCATACCTACAGAGTTTCCAGTTTGTTCTCCATACCTACAGAGTTTCCAGTTTGTTCTCCATACCTACAGAGTTTCCAGTTTGTTCTCCATACCTACAGAGTTTCCAGTTTGTTCTCCATACCTACAGAGTTTCCAGTTTGTTCTCCTGGTCATAATGTGTCTAAAATACAGTATGTTTGCAATGGCAAAGGGGAGAAAGCTCTCCCAGGTGAGGAATTAAATAAAATAAACAAAGAAGAACATAACGGAGGAGAAAATCTTTACCTCCATAGATGCTGCTATTTCAGGAAAATAACAGCCTAAAGGAAAAGGAGGGAAATTTAAATTTCAGGTCAATGGCTGTCAACCAGCCCTACCTTGAGGGTTGCAGGTAGAGAGGTGTGTGGGAAATATTTTTAAGTATCTGTGATGCGATTAAAGTTCTAATGTTTGTAACCCTAACCTGACCTGCTAGAAGGGCAGAGAAGTCATGCTGATATACTGGGTCTCTGTCTCCCAGTTGAGAGTCATGGCTTGGGACATCCACGAGGGGTCTGTCCAGGGCTTTGCTGATAAGACTGGTAGGATTATCAGACTCCAGCTGCCCACCCAAGGCACAGGGCCCTCCACGACCAAGTCTCTGTCTCGCCTCTGCTTGATTCGACAACTCCCACTGCACCTCTGGAGGTCTCAGACACCTGGAACACAACTGAGACGAAATCTCTCTGCAGGTAAGTATGAACCTCCAGGTCTCTACTCTGCCTCTGGCAGAACGCAAGCATTACTCTCCCAAAAGACTCCGAGATATTTTAGCGCAGTTTTTACAACCGTAAGTTCTTAGGCTAAACAAGAAGGTACAAAAAGAGAAATGAAAAAGGAAGGGGGGGGGGGAAAGAAGCCAGAGAGAAATAGTCTTAAAATAGCTGATCAAAAGTTAGCAAGCCAAAGGAAAAGAGGAAGAGACATTTGCATTCATGAGAAAGGAGACTCTTGGGGCAGAATGAATAGCGAGTGAAGCAGCACACGGGAAGGAAGGGCCCACGGTCCACACACAAAAGAAAATGACAGGAGCCACCGGATCAGACAGTTCCCAAGGCCAGCCACCAGGTTGTGCCCATGATCCAGGACAAATTGGTTAAAACCTGGAATAGGGATAAGAACTGTATACCACTGACAATCTTAAATATGGGACATTCTTTTGCCCAACTGTGGGAAGGGGTTCTTTTTCTTACGGATTTGTTGGAGATATTTATACATTCCGTATATGAATCCACTTTTGCCAGTAATAGGTACTGCATGTATCTTCTCCTCCATGCTTGCCTTTGCTCTTTTACTGATGACTTTTGATGATCAGAAGTTCCCCATTTTAATGTCATCCAACTTGTCAATCTTTTCCTTGATAGTCAGCGCTTTCTGCGCCTTAAGAAATGTATGGCTACCCAAAGGCCATAAAGATATTCTATGTTATCTTGTAGATGAAGTTTTACTTTGTTTTATCTTTAACATTTAGATTTATTTCGAGCACTTATTTTTGTATAGGGTCAAGACTCCTTTCTTTCCTGTGGACATCCAGTGGGAGGAACAGCAAAGTTACCTTGGTCCTTCTGAGCCTCAGTTTCCCAATCAGCAAGAGGGGGATAATCTTCCTTGCTGAGCTGTAAAGATGAAACGGGCTATTTGATGTGCATCACTTAGTACAGAGCCTAGCACCGTAATATTCCAAAACTGCTGGGTGCTATCCCCGTCATTATTAGTCATGCCATAGAGACCAGCCAGCCTGTGAGAGCAATCCTGCCATTCAACAAACACTTACTGGGTACCTACTACTAAACAAAAACAGTACGGCTAGCGGCTAAAAACTCTGACTCTAAAATGAGACAGATGTGAATCTGAATTCTACAGATCTGAATTCTAATCCAGCCCCATTACTAGATATATATAAATCTGAACAACTTACTTATTAATCTTTCTAAGTTTCTAGTTTCAGCTTCATCCATACTTTACAGAGATTTCTCAGAGGGGGTATTATGAGAAGCAAACCATTTAGTATAAGGCCCAACACGGAGTAAGTGCTCAATCAATCCCAGCTATCACTACGATGATGATGATGATGAGAATGATTAAGATGAAGATTCTGCATGCTGTACAAGAAAAGGCCTACTAACACCTCGGAAGACCTACGGCACCCAGCGTTCTCAGGCCTTCCATCCAAATACCAACCAGGCACAACCATGCCTAGCTTCGTGCTGACAAGATCGAGTGTGTCAAGATCAAGACAGATGAGGGGCTTGGAGAAGAAAGGCTGGTTTTGGCCAAATAAAGCCAAATTACTGGGACAGTTCAATACTTGGTCAGGAAGAGAGGAATTTCTATTATCAGGGAACTTTAATAAAAAAGAAACAAATGCATAGAATCTGTAAATATATGCGATCACAAAAAGTCTGAGATATGCTGTGTTGATGGGGAAGGGTACGCAGAAGTCTGATGGCATTTATGGGGAGAAGTTTCCCCAAGGAAGAGCACCGTGGATGGCTCGGGGCAGCAACAACACGCCCAAGATGTGGTCGGCCTTGAGCCATCAAGACCGCGTCTCCTCGGCCTCCCGGAGGTGCCACCCCAGAGTCACTGCGGGGTTTTTTTTCTCCCCAACCCAAGGGACCGTGGCCCTTCCACCCAGGTCACTGAGCTGAAACGAAACGAGGCCCAGTAGTGACAACAAACACTCCAAGGACACAATGCGGTGCCAGGTGCCAAGTGAAAATCCCAGGGACGAGGGCTGGGGACAGGCTGTGCTGGAGGGTGGGTCCTGGCAGAGGTGAGATGCAGAACGCTGCCGCCGCCACAGACAGGGAGCCGGAGCCAGGCGGCAGATAGCGAGCGGCCTGGCAGGCGCTGGCCGAGAACGCGGGACTCCCCCCCACCTCCGAACTGCAGGGTGAAGGAAGACGAGCAAAGGCCAAGCACAGTGCTGAATTCACAGCACAAACGGGAGCGGACGCCCGCAACCGACAGAGACGCCCACGTAGAGCGCGCCCAAGGGCAGCACGGTGAGGGGGCACGTCTGCTTGCAGGGAAGGTCGGGACGGGGACGGCAGATACTGCGACCAGGATGCCCTGTTTGTGAGTAGATGATGCTTTTTCCTGGGCAGACTGAGCAGACTGAGTCAGTCTGTCTCTCGGGCCAAAACTCCAGGCTCCGAAGTGTCCTGCCCAAGCTGGCTCCCATCACCTTCTGGGACGGTGGAACAGGCCAAAACATCTATCTTGTCCTAGGCCGCTAATCGTTAAACCTAAGCTCCCACCGCAGAGGGCTCCCGGCTCGGCCTTAAGCAAAACCCAGCCTGGCTACGGGACTGACACGTGCTATTCCGGTGATGGGCTGGAGCCGAGTGAACGTGGCCACTCCACCAGCCACTGGTGGCAGCCCCTCCAGTGCTGCCCCAAACACAGGGGACAGAGTCTTCTTGGGACGCGGGGAGTAACCCAATGCGCCTCTTGGCTGGCTGCTCAAAACCCTGGCCTGGCCAATGGATGGAAATAATTTCCAGAGAGATGGAGTGTGTCTGGGCCACGTGAATCGGGCTGACGGGCGCACGACCCCATTCCTGAACAGCGGAACCCGCAGCCTGTGCCACAAGCCGGACGTGGCCTGGGGGCGTGAGGGGTCTTGGCCATACGTCCTCCAGGCACAGGCTGGTGGCCTTATGTGCTGCTGCTGCGCTTTCGGGCAGGACGAGTTGTGTCTAGGGTACAAAGAACGTGGGCCACTGATGACTCACGGAGCTGTGCTGACCTCTGCCTGACCATATAAGGTTAGCGCCATGTGACTTAAAAATGGGGTCTCCTTCCTGTCCCAGGACAAACCAATGCTTGGACTGACTGAGCCAGGCCAAGCATTGGCCTAGACGGCAGGAATGATCTAGACAGCAGGAATTCTGAACACACACGGGACACGCGCTTCCCCAAACAACTCTAACTTGGGCTTCCATTTGCGCCCCATACATCTGCACCCCGTACGGGGGATGCCGAGGAGGAAAGAGGACAGGGCCGCCATGCATGGCTGGGGGGCCCACCTAAAACATCGCTGCTAACATCACGATTTGGGGCAATATTTGGAATGCATTCCCATTTTGTCTTCACAACATGACACCATACCAAAAGTAAGGCTCCCCAAAATCTTTAATGACATTGAATACATCTTCTGTGTGGGGCGGGGTCATGGACCAGAATCTCTGGGGGTGAGAGGCAGCCCAGTGGTTGCTTTATTTGCTGAAGGAAGGTACTGGAACAACACTCTTCAGAGCAGCGGTCCCCAGCCTTTTTGGCACCGGGGACCAGTTTGATGAAAGACAATTTTTACACGGACCAGGGGTGGGAGGGTTGGGGGGTGATGGTTTCGGGATGATTCAAGCGCATTACGTCTACTGCACAGTAGACCTCTGCACAGTCAGACCTCTCTGCTACCGACAGTCTGTATTTGCAGCCCCTCCCCAGCGCTAGCATCTCCGCCTCCGCTCCCCCTCGGATCACCAGGCCTGAGATTCTCGTAAGGGCTGGCAGCCTAGATCCCTGGCACCCGCACTTCACAGCAGGGCTCACGCCCGTGAGAATCCAATGCCGCTGCTGACCTGACACACGCGGCGTCCGCGAGCCACGGGGAGCGGCTGTAAATACAGACGAAGCTTCGCTCGCTCACCTCCTGCTGTGCAGCCCAATTCCTAACATGCCACAGACCGGTACCGGCCCGAGGCCCCAGGGGTTGGGGACTGCGGTTCTAGAGGGTTCCGCTCCCTGAAGCCCTGTGGGACCAGCGGCCAGCCCTTATTCTCAGGCTAGGATCTGGCGCAGACCTCCGAGGCTGATGCCTTTCTCTCCAAAAGCAGCACGGCAACAACAGCTCTCTGCCTTAGAAGATAAAACATTACACTTAAGAAGCTTCCCCCCCCCAAGGTCACATGATTTGGGGTGAAGAGCACCCCACTACTCTCCAACACCCTCCCTCTGAAAACTTCCAAACCTTCAGAAGCCAGGGTGAACATCTAGAAAGCATGCAGATGCTTTGGAAAGAACTGTCATTGATTTATTCCCCAAAAACATGTCGGGGCCCACTGTGTGTGGGGCACGGTGGGAGGCACTCTCTCGGGGACTCTACCCTGGGCCAGCAGGGACGCTGTCCCAGTCTGCAGAGCCTGGTGCACTGGGAAGGCAGGACGCTGGCAGGACAGCTGGCTCCTCAGTTGCACCCTGGTCCCCCAAACAAGACGGCGTGTGTCCTGCCACCCTGCGGTCCCAGGCACCTGGACACTGCTTGCTCTGTGCCCTTCTGGGGAGGCAGAGCTGGCGGTAGGGGTGGGGTGGGGAGGACCTGCAGGTGAGTGTGATACAATCCAGAAGTTTCTGGGGATGCTGACATAAAAAAAAAAAAAAAAAAAAAAAAAGCACCTTTGAAGCTTCTGAGAGCCCTGAGTCACAAGACAGGTGGAGGAGTCAAGATCTGAGACGAGCTCGGGATGCCCTGGCCCACGTCCCCAGGGAGGCCCTTTCCCAGCAGCCAGGGGGACACCCTTGCTCAGAGCCCCTCCTCCCACTGACCTGGTGGTCCGGCACTAGCATCCACAGTGAGGTCGCCTGAGAGCGGTGACCACCATATTCCCACCCCAAACCCACAGAGCCTCATACCCAAGTGGCCCTCGGATGACCCACCAGACGGAGCCCTCAGGATGCTGGGGCTTTAAGGCACCCTCAACACCATCCAGCCTCACCTCCCACCAAGACGAGAAGAGTTTAACCTAGGTTAAAGCCCAAGATGTGGGATCTTGGGTGGGTTACTTCACCTCTTGGCCTAAATTTTCTCATCTATAAAGTAGGGCTCAGCATGCCCCTCCACGGTACTGTGGTGAAGATTAAATGAAGCCACCCAAGTAAAGCACGTAGTCACGGCGCCTGGTACCTGGCGAGCATTCCGTGAGTGGTCTCCGCCACAGCTGTTTTTATCACAGCATCCCTGCGTGGCGGTCCTTTGCTTGTGTATAAACGCCATGGGACCCACAGGAGGAGCACGCGCCTCCCAGGGCCACTCGCCTTCCCTCCCCCACGCCCTTCCCAGCTCCAGAGGTAGGAAAGTAATTCGGTGCTGCGAGTTGCCATCTGCTGCGTCCCGGTCACTGCCGTCCACTGGCCCTGGGGCTGCCGCCCACACCACCCGACAGCCCTCGGAATATACAACCCTGTGCCCCGAGAACCCCCTCTCACCAACCTCCTGCCCCGTCTGGGGCTAACAGGCTCGTGTTTGCAACCTGTCTTTGCATGCCCGCAGCTCTGCCCTGAGCCTATTCTAGTTTGACATTTTCCCTCCTAATCGGGACCAAGAACTGGAGAACCGCCCTCCAAAAAAAGTGGCCGGAGCAGAGCAAAGCACAGCGGACTCCGATCTTCCACGGAGCTTTCTTCCTCCCTCAGGAGCCCTCTTCGCCGCCTCCCTCCTCTCCGGCCACCCCCGTGGCTGTCCTGCTCTGCACGCCCACCCCGTTTCGATCCCTGCTATGTGCCTCCTGCAGGACCCTCTCAGATTCCCGATCTCAGGAATCTATCCATGAGCCCTTGCTGAATTATTTCTACGTGCCCCAACACGAAGCCGTTTCACATATGTTATCTCCATTAATCTGCTCGATTCCCCTTAGCCTGGAATCGATCCCAAAGCTCGCCTGCTCCTTTCCCGAGCGCTCGCTGGATGGACCCTTCCCGCCTGGCCAAACTCCAGCAAGGAGAAGGCGTTTTGACACTGGTGACGCTGGGCGAGAACCTGAGACCCTCAGTCTTCTCTAGACTGAGCAATAGGCCCACCTTCATCCTCCATTCGTTCCAGGGCCGGAGAGATGGCAACCCCGCAGGCCACATGTCTGCCAGGACGACCGCTCCCCCTTCTCTGAATGCCAACCCACTTCAACCTCTTGCTACAATTCGGAGCCCGGTGATATGTTGTCATGTCTCATGTCACATGTGGCTCATCTGGTACCAATTAGAGCCTGAACTTTTCAAAGACAGGGCCCAGACAAGCCTCGGCATTCTTTTTCACTCTTCCCAAAGCTAAGCTTCCAGCAGCACTCAATCAATACTTGTTGATTGGCTGATCGGACTGGATTAGGCCTGTCGACACGATGTCCCCTTAAGTCCCCGACGAACACTGGAAATGGGCTCACCTGATGCTAATCCCTTCCCTCCCCACGCTGGTCCTCTGAGGTTTCTGCTACTCTCTCCCTCCTTTGATCTACACTTATCAAACAAGAATGTACTCTTCTAACTCCGGCTTTTGGAAAGGGCCCCCAAGCACATATCAAAGGGACATCCAACCTGTGGTGTCACAAATACCAGCCATCACCTCACCCTCTGGCTGACGGATGCGGAGAGCGGCTCGCCCCGGGCTAAAAACAGCGCAACCCCGACACTGAGCCCTGGGGCTCTATTATGTGGCTTCCTTTTCCCGTGACCCCACCTGAGGCTGAGAACAAAGGAGACGGAGATCAGCTACCCTAATCACATAGGTGGGAAGGCCACGGCCAAGCCCACCCTCTCTTAGGAATCAAAGACCAGAGACTCTAACAGCTCCCCACGGCTACACACTATAAATTTCAGCTAAGGAAAGAGCAGAAAGCCAACCTTACCTGACACGGTAGCAGGAGAGGAGGGGAAATAACAAAGCAGAGGGGGACCATCCAGGCCCCCCCGGGAGGCAGGTGGGAGGGCGGAACCTTGCACGCACGCCTTCAGGCGCCTCTAGCGGTGGGCTGAGCCTCTTACCATCACTAAGAACACGCGCCGAGCAAGGAAAGAAGGCACAAACCCCTCTCTCTCCCTTGTGCCTTGCTCGCTCCAGGCATTTCACGGATTCTGATGCGTCCAAACAGCAGCTCGGGGTCCTTCCGAGACAGGAAGAGGCATGGGCGAGCGAGAGAAGGCCTAACGTCCTTTGGAGGCTGCTCTAGGTACCAGCTCGAGTTAATCAATCGGCTTTGACCGAGTTATCTCCCCATTCTTCTAAGAACTTCCAGCACCAAGCCAGGCACCCGGTGCTCGTGGATGCTGCTACTGAATCCAGGACAGGAGGGAAAAGAGAATCAGAATTAAATATAAGACATGGTTCATAACCAAAGGCGTTCCTAAAATAGCTTTCCAGAAGCTAACGTGGTTTGGGAACAGTTATAAAACAGCCTCACTGCGAGGAAGCTCCTCGCGGGCCCGGACGGCGACACACGGCTCCGTCTGCCCCCAGCAGGCCACGTCCCTTCCCGGGGGCCGCCTGCTGGGCGAATGGGCCCAGGAACACAGGAAGGGGACGCGGCACAACTTCTCTGGGGCCCACTTCCAAACATCCGGAATGTCATGTCTACCCCTCATTCTCGGAATCAAAAACCGCCAAGACGCTACTGACCGATCACCACCTGCGACCTGCCGCTAGGCTGTCCCCGGAGCGGTTATGTGTCACCTTTGTACCGGCAGCCGCTCCCACGCCCACCCCAGCACCGGGCTTCCTCATCCCCTGGCTCTCTCACACGCAGAACCAAGTCACAAGTTAAAAAATGGCAGGAACTCTTTCTTGAGTAAACTTTGTTCCCTGGCCAAGATGACGAAGAAGCCAAGCTTCGCCGCGGAATGCGTCCGTCCTCCGGTGATTTGCAACCTGCCCAGGCCCAGGCTGGAACCTGGCCGGCTGACCTCTAGGACACAGCGGTCCCCCTGGGGCCTGCGGGAGGACTGTGGGCAGAGGCCACTTACCTGCCTGCAGGTCCTTGTTGGGCCAGCAGCCCTGACCACCGCCGACCCCCGGCTTTGGGCGCAGAAGGACAGCAGAAGTAGACTCGCCATCTGGCTCGCAGCCTTTTTTTTTTTTTTTTTTCAAAAGGAGTCTGGCTTCCTTCCAAGACTGCCCTGTGAGCTCAGCCCTCGCTCCCACCAGGCACATGTTCCCCTTGTCCCCCTTCTAGGAGAGCCTTCGAATAGGGCCAGGCCCCCAAACGAGCATGCCCCTTGGGTTTTACCTGCACGAACAAGCATGCTCCTCATCGTGACCCTCAACTTCGCGTTCAGGGCACTCGCCACCTGTCAGGCCTGGTGCCACCTCCTCCCAGATCATCCGGCCCCACATGACAGCGTATGGAACAGGTACGGTCATCACCTCCACACCTTGCAGGTAAGAACGAGGAGCTCACGCACAGACACCCATCTGGTAATGAGACTCAGAGCCCCGACTCCCAGCCACCACGCTGCCCACGCAGACGACATCTCGCCCCTCTGATGAGACCCCCCACAATGCCTGTCCTGTGCTGATGAACTGCTTCCCCTTCCTCACACCTGACAACCCCTGGTATCAAAGGCAGAACTAACCAGGTCTCCTTTAAAACAAACAAACAAAAAGAGCCCTACACACACACATGTGCCCTGTTTTGTACATAAGTATTTTTAAAATACGTTTTTTACTTCTGACTCATTTAAATAAGGTGCAATGTGTGCACGACCCCCTGCTAGTTTACAAAGTACGCTCAGGACAAATGATCTGATTTCACTCCCTGCTGAAGCCTCGTGAAGCAGACACAATTATTCCCATTTCACAGACGAGCACGCGAGATAAAAGCTAGGAGAGTCAGCGAAGGTCACCAGGCCAGCAAGCGAGGGGCAGAGCAACAAACAGAACCCAGGACTTGCAAAGGCCGGGTCCTGCCTTCTGGGCACCTGCCGCGGTTGAGAGAAAGCACAGCACTGGGACCGAGAGTGGGGGCCTGGGAGTCAGGAAGACTCACAGGGGACCGCGCGTGGCCTAGGACAAGTTAATCACCTACATCTTGCATCAGTAAGACAGTGCCCATCGCAACCGTGACACGTGGTTACTGTGACGACGAAATGACATCACATATGCAAAGCACTTAGCACGATGCCCGTCACCTAGTGAACGCTCGATAAATGGCCGGGATTTTTAGTATTCTCCCAGGCAGGAATCATACAGTGTTTGCTTAACTCTTTGTATGTGCCTGTCACAGTGGAGACAAGACACAAAACTCTGCATGCAGGAGGTGCTTAACTAACACGAGTTGACCAGGAGCCACTGCTTCATGTCCTGGCCACCACACCTCACAAACAGCTGTGGCCAGGAATTGCAGGGCAAGGAAGCGGCAGCATCCACCCGAGATAAACACGCTCCGGACCCACACGGCTCCGAGCTGCAGGCTCTGACCACGCACAAAATGGCCACCGGCTGTTGGCACGTGTCAGCCCGTGCACAGCTGTGTCTTCCCGGGGGCGGCGATCTACGCTTCCTCCGCATTCTGCCTCAATCTTCCTGCCCCCCCCGCCTCCCCCCGCCACCCAGGCCCCAGGTCTTTGCTCCCAGGGCTTGGGAACATGCCTGTCCTTGGTGAGAAGAGCAAATAAAAGCACATGGCCTACTTCCAGCAGCCTCCCTGTTTCTCACTTTAAGATGAAAATAATAAACACACACACACGCACACGCACACACACGCACGCACACACACACGCACACACACACGTACACGCACGCACACACGCACGCACACACACGCATGCACACACACGCACACACACACACACGCACGCACACACGCACACACACACGCACGCACACACACACGCACACACGCACACACACACGCACGCACACACGCACACGCAGGCTGGAGAGTGAGGGGGAGATGGAGTGGCGTAGAAGCCGCGGCACAAGGACTCGCACGGCACAGGGCTGCAGTAACCTGGCAACCTGCGAACGGTGTGAGTAGGACGCAAATAGACAAGCGCCGGGCTCAGGAGCAGTCAGGGCTGGACAGGGAAGGTCATGGCGTGCTGGCCTGGTTCCTCCTGGTGCTGACCTGGGGGAGGGGGCGGGGAGAGCAGCCGGGGCGCTCTTGCCCACGCACCTCGTGACTCCCAGCCGCACGCCCCCGACAGCCTCCCAGCTGGCCGCCAGGCTAGCCCCAGCCTCTCTCCTCTCCAATCCCGTCCAGATACTTCCATCAGTATTTTCTCTGAAATTCTGAACCACCATGTCCCTCTCCTGCTCTGAAACCTTCCATGGCTCCCCAGTGCCTACCTAGCCTAGGCATGCTCCAGCATCTGGTCCCAATCTACCCCTCCCACCTCACTTTTTACTATTCTCCCATAACTGTAACCTCCAATCCCACCTCCCTGCCCCTTCCACATGCCTCCCTTCTGTATACCTCTGCTTATGGTGAGTCTTCCCGACCTTAGCCTAAATCCTGAAGTCATGTTTTTTTTTAATGCATATTTTTACTGAATGCCTACCACGTACCAGGCACTGGGCACTGAGACTTCAAAGTACTTAAGACATATCCTGCCCACAATAAGGGCATGGGGCAACCAAACAAGCCCACTAACGCTAAACAAATGTGACAATCCAGGAGTGACAGACACACAGCACTTAGTATCAGCAAGACACGGTTTTAAGCCCTTTACGTGCTCATTTAATCCTTCCAATAACCCTAGGAGGTAAGTATGCTTATCATCAGCCCCATCTCACAGATGAAGAAACTGAGACACAGCAAAGATCAAGTAACACTTACTCTGTATCACCCTAAATGTCGGACAGCCTTCTATGGACACTGAGCATCTCCGAGGCCCCGCAGGGGCAGGCAGAGGTGGCTGCAGCCACGAATGGAGCCGAATCCAGGATGGCCAGGACCATGGACACAGCACCCCCTTCTCTGCTCCCCAAAGAGAATATTCTGGAAGTGGGCACTTCCCAGATGAAAGAGATGCTCCAGGTGGGAGGTAAAATACTACCCAAGCTGCCCTCCCTCACTCTAAGAACAAAGAAAAGGGGGCGTGAGTATGAGCAATAGCCAGTTGTCACAGCGTGAGGTGACAGGTGGGCTGCAATGCCCCCAGGCCACTCAGTGTGGGACTTACCTGCACTGGGGTGGGGGGCGCAGTGGTTCCAGTGTTCTGCCTCTTGCACGAGCTGGGGAGGGGAATTTCTGGGGTACGTAGAGTGGCCTCTCCTTTCTGTCCCTGCGTGGCTGTAAGCCTCTGGCTGGCTCAGGGAGTCCACGCGCCCCTGCTGGCCAGGCTGCCACTGCTCCTGTGCCCGGCGAGCCTTCCCCACGCCGCGGAGGACGGGAGGGAAGAGGCCGGCACAGCCACGCCACGGGAAGCCACAGGGCGTTGTGACCCCGTCCTCTCTCAGACTGGGCGTCTCCACCTGGTGCCCTTCCTCCTGCCCCCTGTGGACCGCAGGTGCGGCTTCAGGGCCGGGCACAACAATACGGCTCAGAAGGGCTCACTGTCCCCTCAGTCCAACCCAAGTGGCCTTTCCTCCTCCTCTTCTCCCACAGGAGACACTGACCCAGGGCGCGCCTGGGCCCCCACGCAGGCCACCGGGCAGCCTCCATCCTGCCGCGGTGCCACCTGGGTTGCGGTTCTGTCACCAACCAAGCAGGAGGACTCTTTCCTCATCCCTTCTTCCGGCGACCCCGTGGGGCTCTTCCGGAAAACTGGCCGGATTAGAAGTTCCACGAGGACAGGGACTTCTGCCTGTTCTGCAAACTGCTGGACCCTCAGAACCTAGAATAGTGTCTGGCATACAGCAGGCACTCAATAAACACCTATGGAATGCATGCACTATCATCTCCACCTTACAGATAAGAAAAGTGTATTTCCTAAGGACATAAAGCTAGTGCATGGCAGAACCAAGACAGAAGACCACATTGCACAACCATTTAATTCCACTATTTATTGAGTATCTGACATGGGCAAGATACTCGGGAGGACGTGGAAGATGATCCCCACGATTAAAATTTTTTATTTTATTTTTTTGAGACAAGAGCCTTGCTATATTGCCCAGGCTGGTCTTAAATTCCTGGACTCAAGCAGTCCTGCTACCTCAGGCCTGCCACAGCCGGGATGACAGGCATGTGCCACCACACCCAGCTTAAAAACTTTTACTAGGGACCTATTTTATGTACCAGCACTGGGGGACATAAAGACGTGGTCTTTCTTTAAAGGTCATATGTATTCATGTGTGTGTATACATGCTATACACACACACATACACACATGTATATGCATGCATATAGATCACACACATATGTAAATATATAAATACATGCTATTTATAAACACAACATATATAAGTATTATGTGTGAGCACAAATACATTTTTTAAGCCCATCACTAGGCAGTATGGGGAGCCCAGTGGTTGCAAAAGCCCATACATGCAACAGGAAGCAGGAAGGGGCAGAAAAGCTGGAGGCTGAGGCTCTGGGAAGGAGGTGGAAGCCGAGGGAGGCTCTGAAGACTGAAAAGCCCCCGGTGAGAATGGAAGGAGCAAAGGCCACCCACGGGGCTGGCGTGCAGGACAGCCGGGAGCAGAGCTGTGCAGGCTCTGGGAGGAACTCACGGGACATGTGACTGCCCTAAGGATCTTCCCCCTTTTATCTTTCCTTTTTTGGAAAATGTACACCTCTACTCTTAACTGCTTCATATTCTGCACCTATCAGTAATATTTTGTTTGAAGAAAATGTTCTACTGCAATAAAAAAAAAATGTATTTTTTGGAAATCACTGCTTGAATTCCAATGTGTTCTCCTGCAGATGGGAAACTGGGATTGCCCGAGGTCCCGGAGCTAGCCGGCGGCAGAACTGGGGACAGAACGGAGGCCTCCAGGCGTCCCCCAAGTGGTGCAGGGCACTATTAGATTTCACAGGGTGGGGAGGAAGGGGCAGAGAAGGCGGCTGCTATGGAGACCGGGCGCTACAATGGGCCAGGCCACCGTGTCCTGACCTGTGAAACGAGGGGTGTCATGGGGCCCCTTCTCGGCAGTGCGTGTCTGCAGGCAGGACCTCACCTGGGACGTGCGGGCCCCGCGCGGCTGGGGCGTCCCCTCCCGCCGGAGAGACTGCACAGCCTTTTTCTGCTGGAAGTCATGAGCTGTTTGTTGGTTTTTTTCTTGCTTGGCTTGTTTTGACATGAGGAAGAGGCTAATCCCGCTGGCAAACCTGGGCAACCCGACAGGGCCGCAGTCTCCTCCCTGAAGCAGCAGGGGCAGCTGGCTCCGACTGGGAGAAACCGGATCCGGGAGTCTGATTGGTCCGCCCGGCTGACCCCTCCGCTCCTGCTCAGGCTGCGGGTGGCTCCTACACATCCCGCTGGGGCTGCCTTCCCTTAAGAGGGCAGGCGCCCCAGCCCCAGCTGGTTCGGGTTCTGCCTCTGCCTGTCCCTGGCTGAGTGACCTCAGGGAAGACACTAGACCTCTCCGTGACTCCGTTTTTCTCATCTGTCAAATGTAAGAACTATCCCGGAGTTACTGTGACGTTTAAATGAGTTAATACACAAGGAACACTTAGAACAGCATCTAGGGACACAGGAAACACGCGATAAATGTATCTGTGGTTACTGCGGGTACACAGGGCTCCCCGAAACCTGGTCCTGGGTGCCAGGCCAGACCGGCTGCACGCTAAGGCAGCTGCTATGCAGCTGGGGTAAACAGTGGTGCCGGAGATGCTGCGGGCACAAGCCTCCTTTAGGGTCCTGGCCTCCCGTACTGCATCTCAGGATGCCTCATGCCCCCGCCCCGTCACTCAGAAGGGAGGCTCTCTGCCTTGGTCCCAGCCCTGATGGGTGGCCTGGGACTGGTTCCCTGTAGAGAATATTCCTGCTCCACCTGCTCGGATCCTTCAATCACATCCCGTGGGAATGCTCAAGGCTCTCTCCTTGGGAAAAATAGCTCCCAGGAGTCCTGGATTTGGGAGAAGCCAGCTAGACATCATCTTTAAAAGTCATTGCTGAGAATTTCGAGATCTGGGGCCATCCTTGTGGGTGTACCTGAGGATTCCCCAAGCCGCTTTTTCTGGAGGGGATCTGTGTGAGAGTGTAGACCAGGGGTCCTCAAACTTTTTAAACAGGGGGCCAGTTCACTGTCCCCCAGACCGTTGGAGAGTGCGCACTGTGGGACAAGGATGAGTCGGCTGCTAAGCAGGACAGGCCGCGGTGGCAAAAACACCTGGCGGGCCGGATAAATGTGCTAGGCGGGTGGCACGTGGCCCGTGGGCCGTAGTTTGAGGACGCCTGGTGTAGACTTTTGCCTTGGCCCCAGGACAGAAAGTGGGGAGCTCTGAGCTGGCACAGGAAGCTGGAGAGAGTAGGACAGGGGGACAGAGATGGCATCCACTTTCTCAGTCCTCAGCCCCCTATTTCCCCGGGTTCTGTCTGCAGAAAGGAAGGTTTCTAAGACTCAGGTAAGTCTAGGTCCAGCCCAGGCTCAACTCTTACTCCCTAATCTCAACTTCTGTGTCCCTGTATCCCGGCATCTAGCTGGAGCTCGCCGAATCCTGGTTGGATTGACCGAAGCTCTGATTGTCCAGTGCGGGACTCAGAAACAGCCACAATCACGTCTGAGCCACCTGCATCTGTCACAGCCAACCAGGTCCTTACAACCACCGGTGTCCGTGTTAGAATATTCCAGTATACATACGGGACATCCAGTTGTCCTGGGATTCTTAGGTGTCCAGCAATTACAAATAGAAGTTATGTGAGATATAGTGCTTAGATATAGATTACTCAAGCTTCCCAAATGCCATCTCCTGGTCCACTTTAAAAGGGAGGAAATAATAGAAATGACAGCCCTATTCCCCACTTCCCTCACACGTCCTCTGCCTCACTGTTCTGGTCCCCTCTTTCTACCAAGCTCTGTTTCTCACTGCTTCCTCCACCTGAGGTGTCCTTCTCTCTGTTCTTTGTAGTGCAATGTATTTCAAGTCCACGCTCAAGTTCAAGACTTCCATGAAGCCTTGGAACCATGTGTGCTGATGAATCTTTCCCCTATTGCTGTTTCACCTGTTGCTAGTCCTAGCACCTCACCTAGTTCCCAGCATTTAATAGCTCTGTTTCAGGTGTACTTCCCCCAATCGCATGTTCTGGCCTGGACCACCACCACGCCATAGAAACTTCTTTCTGAGGTCAAACAATGACGTCAGACAGACCTGGGTTCAAGTCTCGGCTCCATCACTCTTTGCCAATTTCCAGCGTTGCTTCCTCAGGCCTCATTCTTCTTGACTTGGATGCTGCTCATCACCCTGGTCTTAAAAGCCCTGCCCTGTTTTAAGCACAGAGTACCATCCTGAGACCACCACCTGTCCTGCATCTTTCATGACTCTGTCCCCAGCCACGCTAAGCTCCTGTGCTCGCTGCTCCATCCCTGTCCCTGGGGATTCATCCCGTACCCCTGAAGGAGATTCCAACCTTTAGCTCTATGTCATCCTGGAATACCTGCTGGACAGCCCACCTGGGTGTCCCTCTGTCCCCATGTGTCAAACACAACTAAAATGCATTAACAACTGTTCCTGCTAAAGCCAGGACCTGTCCTTGTCACTGGTGACCAAACCATATAAAAACCCTTGCCCCAAGCGTCCACTGACAGATGAATGGATAAGCAAAGTGAGGGGTAAACATATGATGGACTACTACTTAGCCTTAAATGGGAAGAAATTCTAACGCATGCCACAACACAGATGAATACTGAAGACATTATGCCAGTGACAAAAAGACAAAGCCGGTCACAAAACAACAAATGACGCTATGATTCCAGTTATGGGAGGTTCCTCGGGCAGGCAAATTCATAAAGACAGAAAGTAGAACGGTGGTTTCCAGGGGCCGGAGAGGGGAGGAAATGGAGAGTTGTTGTTTGATGGGTACAGAGTTTCAGTTTTGTCAACCGAGGAGAGTCCTGCAGACAGATGGTGGCAATGGTTACACAATCTGAAAGTACTTAATACTACAGAACGGTGTACTTAAAAATGGGTAAGGTGGTAAATTTTATGTTATGTACGTTTTGCTACACACACAAAAAAAAATGTTTAAGACTCTTCCCTCTGAGCACTTTTCTTTATGCTTCAATTAAAATGGAAAAAACTTTTGTCATCATGAAACTTACATTCTAGAGTCAAGATCACAGTCATCATCTAAGCAGGTTCCTTCTCCAAACCCCGATCGCCTGTCCTGCCGTCCTGCAGGCTTGTGCGGCAGTCACCAGACGTCTCCTCCTCCCGCATGTCCGAGCACTCTCTCTCCTTCCTCTTTAAGGACTGCTCTCGGTCCCTCCCCAGTGCCACGACCACCAGTGCCACGACCACCAGTGCCTCTCAACTTCTGCTAGAAAAATAACCTGAGGAAGTGCAGAAAACTCTGCAGTGCCTGGTTCCAGAGCTGGCTCCACCACCTGCTAAATAACTTCTGGCTACAGCTTTAATTTCCTCACCCACCAAATGAAGAGCTTGACAAGACTCCTTCTGGCTCCAGCACAGGATAAGCCTCCGTCCCCCCCTCCCCGGCCCAGCCCGAGGCCTGGTGTATTCCTTCCCGGGCACTCCGAGAAGAAAGGCCTCATTCAGGAGGGGAGCCCAGCCCCGGGCCACAGCTCCCTCCAAGAGCTCGCTCCTTGGCTCTCTCTCCAGACAGCCTGAACTTTTTTACTGCTTTGCAACCTTGTGACTTTGGATTACCTGACCTTGAATCCTGCCAGCCCTGCACTCCTGCTGGGACCTCTTCTGACCTGACTGCCCATAACTGGGACAGCTTTGCCCGCTGACATCGGACCTTGTTCTGCTACTACAAACTGGGCTGCCTTGTGGCGGTACAACTGGGGTGCTGTTAGCTGAAATGAGAATTCTCCCTGGGCCATCACCACGGCCCCCTACCGATATGCCTGCCTCGGCCCTGGTCCCTGTAGTGTCCTCTTGCGTTCAACCCATCTGCTACTCGGGGTCCGTAATCCGCCTGTGATGGACTCATTCACTCTGCAAGTCGTAGGCTCATTCGCTATGACGTCTACTCCATAACTCGCGATGCTCTGGACAAGAGATACATCAGGACGGAACACAACTGCTTCCCTTATCGACACGCTCCACTGCCAGGGCCAACCTCCCTACTCAGTGAAGACCTCATCTTACTCAGCACTGTCAGATCATTTCACGCAACAGGTATTTACTGAGCACTTACTGTGTGCAGGGTACTAATAATCTAGGCACCACAATCAAACAGCAGTTTCGGGGAAAATGCAACTTTCCATGCGGTACCATGGTTAAGGGCATGGGCTCCACAGTCAGAATCTCAGCTGTGTGACCCTGGGCAATTATTGTAGGGAGCTTCTCTGAGTCTCAGTTTCCTCACTTGAGAAAGAGGGTAACAATAGTGTATTTAAGCCTGTCTGAGGAATGAGATTGCCAATGTAAAATGCTTAGAACAGTATATGGTACATAGTAAACACTTCTATATTAACACTTTTTATTTTGATGTGACCACAAAGGTTACACAAAGCACTTAATATGCCAAGAACTTCAGGAGTCTCTGCCCCCACACTACATGACCAACCAATACCCCAAGAGTGCCTTCGTAGATGAGTAGCGGTAGAAGTAGCCCCAGTTTCAGCACACCTAACAAAGAATTAAAAGATCTGTGTGCAAAGTACTATATACAACTCCGATGTTTCCACAGGGGTTAATTTGGATATCGCCAAAGATATGGATACCAAAAGCTACTGAGGGAAGAAAATATTTGCAATACACATAATATGGCAATATATAAAGAACTTCCTACAAACCAGTATGAAAAAGACAGAGGATACCCAAATAGTATCATTAAAATGCACATTCAGACCACAGTACAATATTACTGCACACCTACCAGAATAAGCACAGTGAAAAAAGAAGCTACTATCAAATATTGGCAAAAACCTGGAGCAACCAGAACTTTCCTTTGCTAGTTGGAATATAATTGGTACAACTACTTTGGCACTATCTATTAAAATTATGCTCTGGCAATTCTGTTCTTAAGTATATACCAACAGAAATATATACACATATTGGTACTTATAGATAGATATGTATGTACATATACATACATGCATGTGTATATATGTATGAATACATATACTTATATATTAATACATATGTATATGTATCCATATGTATGTGAATATGAATATGAAGACATTCACATTCACAGCAGCACTGTTTATAATCGCCAAAATCTACACGCAGCCCAAACATCAATCAACAGTATAATAAAGTATGGTCTAATAGTAACATGGAATAGTACACAGCCATGAGAATGGAAACCTATAATGGCACACAGCATGGATGAATGTCACAAACAAAATGATGAGTGAAAAAAACCCAGACTCCAAAAGATAACACATTATGTGATTCCATTTATATAAAGTTGAAGAGCCGACAAAACTAACCTATGATTTTAGCAGTTTGAATAGTGGTTTAAAGGATGATTTGTAACTAGAAAAAAATACCAAAAGCGTCTTCTGTTGGGTTTGATAATGTTCTCTTTCTTTTCTTTATCTGGGTGCTGGTACTTTCTTTGCGCTACATATTTATGATTCATGCACTTTTCTGCATGCATGCTACATGTCAATAAAAATACTAATTAAAAAAAGCTAATGAGAAAATAAACTTTTATCCAAGTAGGCTGTTGTCCCAACACCAACAGATTTTAGTGCCTACCACCTCTGCTCACAAAATCTGAAGGACACATACACATTTATGACCGTTTTTCTATTGTATTTTAATAAATGGCAGAGATTTTACTCTATAAAACTTCAATACTATAAAAAACAAACATGTTTTCAAACCTCTAAATTAATCCGTCAACATTTATGTTCTATGAGACCGAGTCTGAAAACGTATTCATTCAAAATGCACGTTGGAATATGGAGAACTTTTTAGGAGAAACGGGATTTTTAATGAGACACAAGTGGCAGGGGCCGGGGGTGAAGGGAGTGAAAACCAAGAAGACCGGGGAAGCGAGACAGTTCCAAATCAGCAAAATCCAGGGCTTAAATTTCCAGTGGCTGCCAGAGCACTGAAGTAACTCTGGGCCCAGAAGCCAGAAAGTCCAAGCAGAAGCCAGGGACTCAAAGAGACAAGCTCAGGATCTGGAAGCCAGAAAGTAGCTGAATCGTGAGCGGACTCAGAGACAGAGGTGAAAGAATCCAGAATGCTGATGGATGATGATTACAAGCTACCAGGAGGTTGTGAGTGATCTGCACTTCCTGACCCAGCGCAGGAAACAGTGGCTGGGCGTGGGCAGCCTTGGGTACACAAGGAAGTGACTTCAGCAGATCATGGACTAAGAGGATGTAACCTCGGGTGTGCTCTGACCTGTGGCAAGGATGAACGAGCCAGCCTCACCCGGAGGTTCTTTCTCTGCTGGGTGTGAGTTTCTAAATATACACACACACCTCTGTTCAATCCATTCAAATATTTACCATCCCTGAACAGGACTTCTGAGGCTTTTGGTTTCGACTGCCCTAGTTGCCAGTGAAGATACCACTAATTTAGAACCTGGTTCCTGAGCCCGCTAGCACCATCTCAGCCCCTTGCATGAGAAGTGAAGTAGTGAACCTGAACTCAGAGAACATCAAGGATTTGTCATATAATCCAGCGGTCCCCAACCTTTTTGGCACCAGGGACTGGTTTCATGGAAGACAATTTTTCCACAGACGGGGAGGGGCTGGGGGTGGGCGGGAGGTGGAGCTCGGGCAGTGAGGCACAGCCCTGTTTTCCTAACAGGCCACAGACCAGTACTAGGCTGTGGCCAGGGAGGTTGGGGACGACAGGTGTAATCCATTCCCAGTCATTTCCACTAACGAAGGGAGACATAACAAAAGAAAACAAACAAACAGGCAACCCCCACAGCACTTGCAAAATGTTATTTACTCTCCTAAATAGAATGACCTTCTTAACTGTTTAGCTTGGGCTTATCCAAAAAATATATTTACCTCCCCAAAACATGGGGACATTGAGTGAGGGTAGTGGGGGTAGTGGGGGCAGGGGAATAACACTGAGGAGCAAACTGTAGGCAAGGATGCCGAATGCACCCAAGGCGAATATCGGTGCATCCCCCAGGCTGTCTGGCCACTCACTCCGTCACTCTCTGACATCACAATTAGCGAATCCAGGTAGTGAGGTCACATGACTTCCGGTCTGGAAATTCATTAAGTGAGCATATTCTAGCATCCGTGCACAGCTACCCACCCTTCGCCGGCTACAGCAGGTGAAGGTCCTCACTGTGGGAGACTTCTACAGGAGGAAGGTGCTGGCAGGTGAGAGATGCACACGGACGGGGCTGCTGAGGGGTCTGCCACAGGTTGGGTCTCTTATCTAGGAAGCAGCATCATGTTCTCCAGGGCAGCGATTATGTGTTTCCTGCATTTTGGAGAACTTCAGCAAGTAGAACTCAGCTCTGCAAGGCAGAACAAGCACTTCAGCTACAAGCGAGAAAGCAGGAAAACAGCTCCAGGCTAGACTCCGATCATTCCCACGTGATGCCTCCTTGGAATGGCTTCCCTGTTGCCCTTGAAGTTCATCTTAAAGGCATCAACACCTAAATATGCCAACATCATGAGCTTATTCAGGTGCACCACAGAGACAGCTGCACAAAGCCACCCCTGTGGCCTGGAAGACGTGGGTGCTTAAAGAATGGGAGTCTATGGGAGACCGTACCTTAGGAGCTTCGTGACTGCCTGGAAACCAAAAGCTGAATGCAATTAGACAGGACACTTGAGCATTTTTCACCAAGAGTCCCTGTAAATGCTGAGGAGGGGAGGGAGGAGGAAGCGGGAGACAAAGGGAGAAGGCAACGGCTCGACAGCTCCTGTTTCAAGTCATTTCCAACAGAAGCAGGACGGGAGCTGGATGCAATGACCGCTCAGGGCCCTTTCTACAAAACTGTCACCCTCTGCCAAGGTTCCTCAACCTCAGCACGACTGGACAACTCTCTGCTGTAAGGATGGCTGTTCTGTGCATTGTATGACATTAGCAGGTATGACATCAGCATTGTATGACATTAGTCCGCATCTACTAGGTGCTAGTAACCTCCTTCCTGCTCCCCAGTTCTGACAACCAAAAAGTGTCCCTGGACATTGCCAAACACCCCCTGGGAGCCAGACGTAGGGGGTACAGAATTGCCCTTGGCTGAGAACCACTGCTTTATACCGACGAATCATGTCACATACCCATGACCCCAGCCTAGGCCTAACAGTGTAATCATCCGCTTTGGAAAGAGTTGAGTACGTTTAGCCTGGTTACGACGTCCCAGGGTGTTACGGAAAAGAAGCTCCCTCTGGCAAGCCACCACCACCAGCTCCCAGGGGTGGGACGAGGACTCCAAAAGGGGACGATGTCCTGTCACCTGCACACCTCCACTTTCCAGTCCCACAAAATCTGTCTCTTCCCGTCAATGCGGAAGGCCGAGCCAGGCAAAGAGAAACTCCCAACTGTCCCGGAGTCTCACAACCACTCTGTCCCCATGGTAATTCACCTTGGGTGGCAGGGATCCATCCTGGTTATGTTTTGGGGAGGAGGGAAAGTATATCTCAGGCCCTCAGCGCCGTGTTCAACTAACCACCCCAGCTCCTCCCTTTCCCCTCTGCGTCCACTTGACCAAAAGGTGGCCTAGATGCCAGGCACCCTAAAGAAGAGCCACCAAAGCTCAGGTCTTGCCCTCCAGGGCTTTGGGACACAAGACCGCCAACATTGCCCAAGAGGCATGAAAGAATGTACAGGCCAAGGCGAAGGAATTCTCACACCAAGGTGAGAATTCCAGACGCACGAGGGAGGGAAAGATGGAAGGACGGATGGAAGACCAAAATCCTAGGGGCAACCTGGGCAGTGGGGGTGGAGCCAGGGAGGCCTGCGGGACAGGCTGCAGAGCTTCCCAGCTTTGGAAACCAAAGGATCCTGTGTAACGACAAGACTTGCCCAAGCAGAGGCGGTGCTGACTGCGTTGCTGACTATAAATCTAGTCCACTCGGGCCGGGTTTGGCTCACTCCAGGCCGGCCCCCCACCAGCGACAGTTCTGCTAAATTTAGTGCTGTTCCCAGCCACCCAAACGACTCTGCTCTTCGTGTCCATTTCAGGTTCAGCTGGGGACAGACAGAGAGGGATGAGACTTGTCCAGAAGAGAGCTGCCCTCGTGTGACCCTCTCCCTTCCCCGCCTAAGGCAGGGGCCCAGGGGAGCAGAAGATGTGAGAAACCACAGTCAGAGGTCTCCAGGGCTCTGAAGGCAGGCTCTGCCCCCGAGGCGGCACTCAGGGCTAAAAAAGAGGCCGCTGATCCCGGGAGACCACCCCTTCTTCTGCCCTCCCCATCCCACCCAGGTTTCACTTTTTGGGAGTCATGGATGCTGGGGGCGTGGGGGTTCCTGCTCCGTCAGATACCACAGGGCACAGTGGGTGGGTGGGAGACACTCTCGGGATGGGCTGGAGGAAGCCCCTCTGCAGCGCTTTGGGTCATCCTGGAGGTACCAACGTCTCCGGCCAAATAAGTCAGAGGCCCTGAAACAGAGGATACGGTCGTGGTTCCTAAACCTGGCTGCACATTGGAATCACCTGGGAAGTTTCAAAAACTCCTGATGCCTATGTCGCACCCATCCCTGGAGACCGTGGTGTAATTGGCCCGGGCTTTGGAAATTCGAAAGGATTCCCAAGTGATTCTAATATTCAGACAAGTTTGGGAACCAGCGGGTTCAGAGCATGGGCTTCTGCTTCCATGGAGTTCTGCCTTCAGGCTGCCCCGGTGGACGCCTGACTCCACCACCTCCCGCCACCCCGGGCCGGTCATTTCACCTTTCTGTGCCTCGGGTGCACCAACGGTGAGTGCACGTGGAGACACAGGACACCGGTCTCAAGGGCCGATGTCAAGACGCAACGAGACAATCCAGGTAAAGCACACGGAACAGGGCGTGCAGTAAGCGCTCCAGAAAAGCTAGCAGTCAGCGTTGCCATTCGTTGCTACGACGATAAAGAGGAGGAGGAGGAGGAAAGAGAGGAGACCCAAGAGCTGGGTCTTTGTTGTCCGAAGAGTTAAGAGTCTCCAAGACCGAACGGGGAGCAGCTTAGGAAGAAGAGGCTCCAGAGCCACCTGCACTTGGTAGGAGGCCTGCCCCTCCCCCACCCGCCTCTGTCCACGCCGTTCCTCCCATCTTCCGCATCCTCGCCCTCCTCATCTTTGTAAGCCCCATCATTCAGGGCCCAGCTGTAACCACCCCAGGCTCTCTCCCTTCTCTAGTCTCCAATAATACTTTCCTCTCCATGCCTATTATTTCATTCATGCATTCATTTTTAGAGAAAGAGTCTCATTCTGTCACCCAGGCTGGAGTGCAGTGGCACAGTCACGGCTCACTCACTGCAGCCTCGAATTCCTGGGCTCTCACAATCCTCCCATCTCAGCCTCAAGCAGTTAGAACTACAGGTGTGTGCCACCACACCCGGATAACTTTCTTCTTATAAGATATTTTCAGAGACGGGGTCTTGCTATGTTGCCCAGGCTGGTCTCAAACTCCTAGCCTCAAGTGATCCTCCCACCTCTGCCTCCCAGGGTGCTGGGATTACTGGCATGAATCACTGCACCTAGCTAATGCCTATTATTTCAGAAGCTTATGATTTGCTCCCCTGAACAAAAAAAGTATCTGCCTGTGGGGTGAATGACTACTTTGGTACATACTAGTCTTGTCACCTCAAAGAGACAATAAGCCACTTGGGGGAGGGCCCAATTCCCATGCTTCCGAGTGTTCCCCATGACACCCAGCACGCACCATGCCGGGCACACAACTTTGGATTAACAAATATTTGTGGACCGAGAGTAGATGTTGAGCCAGCAGCACTAACTACACATCAGAAAGGATCTAGGCTCAGTGCCCAAGGGAAGCAGGCCCAGCGCCCAAGGCCCATGGGATTCTGGGCTCCCCAACCCATCATGACAAGGACACGCCACCACAAGACCCTGCCCACCTGTCCCAGGGCCTGCGGCTGTCAGAAAGCCACCGGCCTTCCGTGATTGCCCGAACCCCAAAACAGCCAGAAGCAGCCCAGCCCTACCCACATGGGCGTCCAGAGCAGCTGGCACCCAACAAGCTGTAAGCCTCTTACAGATTAAAGGTCCTAATTTAAACCTCTATTTGAGGGACGACAAGTGGGTCAGCACTCCACCGGCCGGTCAGTGCAGCCGGAGGAAGGACGGGCAACTCTCATGCGAGACAGGCTCCTTCCTCGGGGGGGAAGGCGGGGCCAGAGATCACGGATCTAAGTGGAATCACTGAGCGGGGAGCAGGTTCACACCGATCCACCAGGGATCTCCCCCCTGGATCATCTGAACTCTACCCTCCCTAGGCAATGAACCTGAGAAACAGGGAACCTTAGTAAGGGCAAAATAACAAGCCGGGATGGCCTTCCTCTCCCTGCCCTGGCCTTGGTATGTGGGGAAGGAGGAAATATCTGGCTGCAAAATAAAATAATTTTTTTTTTTTTTTACACGCAAGGAAACAGCTAATAAATCCAGGAACCAAGAGGAGAGGGAAGGGGCTGGGCAGGCTGCATTCTAGGGAATCGTACCCGAGGGAGGAGGCAGGGGAAGACGACCTTTGCTCCTAACCCCCGGGTGAGGTTTTCCTGGCCTTCCTCCCCAGCTTCTCTGCGGCAGGAAGCACTGGGCACGGGTGAGCAGCTGCAGGCAGGCCCAGGATCACGCTGTGAGAGCCTGACTCTGGCCGCTCTTTAAAAAAAAAAAGCTCTCTTGACACATGTCTCCATAGAGACGGCCTCTGGGGAAGTAGCTAGAACCCACCGTCTACACGAAGAGCAGAGAAATCCTTCCAGCGTGACGTTTCTCAGATTTTCCCGACTGTGATCCGTGGTAAGAAATAAGTTTTACACGATGACCCAGAGCATACATATATGCATGCACTCTGCACACATGTTTATGTATCTCTCTCTCTCTCTCTCTCTCTCGATATGTATAATTGAAACAGTTTCATGAAATAATACTCAATGCTTACTACATACCATGCAATCCAATATTTTCTATTCTATGCTTTATTTTTTTTTTTTAACTTGCTGGTTGCAACCCACTAAATTGATCTCACCACCCATTACGCCGTCTGGACCTGCAGTTTGAACAGCACTCTGGACAAAATGAGAGTGGTTCTGCTCTTTGAAGGAACTTTTAAAACTCGCTCACAGACTCACCTGGGCACAGAGAGAAATCCCGGTGGGCCCGTGAGTGGGGAACTTTGGCAGAGGGGAGGAAGTCTGGACCTCAAATGCCAAGTCCTGTCTCTGCAATAGGCATCAAGCAGTGGCTGCCCCCGAAGGTCCCCCGAGTCTGTCCCTGCTTCTCGTGGGGCGCAGAGTTCAGGACTTCTCCCCCTACACCGCTAATCGTGCCTCTGGGGCTGGCCCAGCAACTAAAAAACCCAATGCTATTCACTGGGATTAAGCACTGCCTCACCTGCCCCTCTGCTGAAGGAACGTACCTATGACACACAAAGGCAGAAATGTCAACACTGTGCTGCCCACATTGGCTTTTATTTCTCCCAACAGTTTATCTGCATATCAGATACCCTACAAAACCCCAGAGGACAGGAGGTTTGTTTTTGTTGTTTTAACTGATGGTACAGAGATGCTTTTTGTAGGATTTTTTTTTTTTTTTTTTGACAATAGGAACAAAGCCAATCCAATTTTAAACTATCCTCAGCCCGGCCTTTCTGCTCTTCCAAGAAGTCCATGAAATCTCTACTGCCACCTCCTCCAGAAAGCCCTCCCTGATGGGTCAGGCCTGCTAAGGAATTCTCTATACCCTAGAGCATGGTAATATGAAACTCTAATGACTCCTTTCCACCCTCGCTGTTCCCACAAATGCCACACCCTGCTTCCCTGTACCTGTCATTACTGTCGGGGTGGGTACCTGAGTTGGAAACCATGCCACAGAGAAAAGGTAGCATAAGCATTCAATATTCTGAATGTTTAAGTTTTAAAGGTTAATGTTTTTGTATTTCTTCCCAGGTAAGGTTTTTTTGTCCCTGCTAAGCGGAGCAAAATTCCACTCGTGTCAGCGTGCCGACACTCCACGCCTCTGCACGTATGGAAGCCTACTGTGCCTGCCACAGACCAGCACCCCCAAATCCAGAATGCCTCTGCAGGACACGTGGTCGATCCCCAAGGATTCTGGAGGGGAAAAACGTGTTTGATCACTGTCTTAAGAGCTCAATCAGCATTTGATGGCTCACCCAGCATACAGCAGGGTTTCATAACTTGGGATCTGTGAATCCTCTGATGGAGAATGTCAAATCATGAGCTATTATCATTTGTTTTTTCCCGGAGAGAGGGACAAACTACAGTGAACAGACACAAAAAGAAGTCAAGAGCCATAGAGGCCAAATTCTTAGAAAGCTGGTGGAGACCCTCCCAAGACTGCCTCTACTTGTCCAATGAACAGCCCCTCCTCTACCATGTACACTCTCTTCAATGACCCAACCGCTTCTGCCAACAAGCCATCTCCGCCTTCATCCTAGTGCCTTGGCACTGCACTCCCAGGTGAGGTCCCACTCATCCTTGAACACCCACTCACTAACAAACACCAGATTTAGGTGACACTGAGCACCTGTCAGGGACCATGCTAGGCTCTGAGCATACAGCCACGAACACGACAGAAGAGATAGCCTTTGTGTTCCAAGAGATGCCCCCAAATCCCAACCTGCCTTCTGGCTAATCCAGCTCTTTCCTATACTTCATTTGTGTCCCTCTTATGCATCATCATGTACTTCTCAGGTAAAGATGTCTGTCTCCCTCCTCTCCCAGCCCCACCCTATTCCATCCACAAAGAGAAACAGACACGAAATCTCTCACACAGGACGCCCCATACCAATGTGCATCGATCAACGGATGCTGAAGGGGTCACCAGTGGTCCAAGTAGCAAAGACCAGCACACCGGGGACAAGCCCGCTCAGCGAGGCAGGGAACAAGGGAGATGGTCTCCGCTGCAGCAAAAAGCCCACGCGGATCTCTGTTCCCCAGCCACAGCCTGCAGGTCTCATTCTAGCTGCTCATATTTCAAATTAAGCTTTGGGTCCTGGTCACGGCAGTTGGAAAAACAATTCCAACTGTGGGTATCCAGCTGACCTACCTCCTGGACCATCAGGGTGGAGGAGAAGTGTGCTTCTTAGATGTCTGAACCAATACTTTTTGCATATGGTTAACTGACAGAACACAAAGCAATGCTTCAAAGATGTACCACCTCTCTCTTTAAGAAGAGAACCGGCTACTACAGCTACCATGGTCATCTCCTGCGGCAATCTCTGCCAGCTCACTTCCAGAGCACAACTATCCACTTCCAGAGCACAACTATCCACTTCCTAAATCACGGCATGGCAGTGACTACAGCAGCCACTGTATTTACCACGTGTCAGATGCAGAAGGATGCACAGCCAACAGCATCGAGACCACAAAGCTAGGCCGGGCGCGGTGGGCTCACACCTGTAATTCCAGCGCTTTGGGAGTCCGAAGTGGGAAGATCACGTGAAGCCAAGAGTCTGAGACCAGCCTGGGTGACACAGCGACACTCCATCTCTACAAAAAGCAAAAACAACAACAACAAAAAATCAGCCGAGTATGGTGATGTGAGCCTATAGTCCTAGCTCCTTGGGAGGCTGAAGCAAGAGGACTCCTTGAGCCCAGCAGTTCCACGTTATAGTGAACTATGATCAGGCCACTGCACTCCAGCCTGGGCAAATGAGCAAAAGACCCTGCCTCTAAAACAACAACAACAACAACAACAACAACAAAAACCCTACAATGATGCTGTTTTCCCTAATGTCACAAAAGCTTTCACTGCTGCTAAAGAAATGGCTCTAGAAGCCACCAAAGAAATCTGACTACTGGACTTGGTTGTCCAAGAAATATAACCTTATGGCACCGAGGTCAGAGACTGGATCTATTCCCCAGCACTATTCACGCAACAAATATTGATGAAACCCAGCACTGTTAGGTACTATGAGCAACAGAAAAGACAAGACTCAACGCTCGTTTTGATTAAAGGTTGGGTAGGGAGGCAAGATTAACATAATAGAAGAAACCATTAGAGCAATCTCTGATGTGGCATGTACAAGAAGATCCATTAGGATGAAGAAGAAGATATCAGGATGTCTACTTATTTTTGTTGAAAAATAATAAATTAAACTGTATTATTATTTAATACAGGAACTGGCACTAGCATACTCCTTCAACTCGTGTGCTGGCTGTTGCTGTTATCTAAGGTCCAGGAGGCATCTGTGTGTCTGAGTAGCAGATCCAAACACAGAGGGTGAATGGTGGCAGTCCCCAGTCTGTTAACTTAGTACAGTTTACATGTGCCTAGGTGAGCAAGTTTAAAGAGACCATCCTCAATACAGTAAGTGACAATACTTCGTGGTGAGACTTAAAAAATCATGTGACCCCACTGTCCCTCATTACCTCATGGTAAAGTACCTGAGCTGCACAGCTTTAAGAGGAATTATGCCTTTTTTTTCAGCCAGAAAACAAAAATTTCTCAATTTGCTGACCTCTTCTGTAATGAATGCCTGTAAGTAGAATGCTACTTAATGAATGTCTTTAAACAAATAAATATTTAATCTATCTCTTTTAATGCAAAGGTGTCATTTTTTAAATGGTTAAGAAAGCCTTTACTCTTTGAAAGCGTATTTTAAAAACAGGCACTCGGAAATCATGTCCACCGTTACGTGATGATGTTGCCGATTTCAGCGTAAGGAACGTCATCTCTCAAATCCCCTATCTGTGCACACGTTCCAATCAGAACATCCAAATGTGTTTTAAAATTGCCCCAAAATGAAGTGTTTCAGAGGTCTTTAATCCACTTATTAACGTATAAAAATATTAAAGTTTCCAATGAGTGAGCTTGCAAGAACCGACTGATATCAAGAAAGACTGAAGTGTGTTAGCAGGATTTCAACAAAAATGTTTGCAGAAAACTGGTGGATATGAATAAAAAACAAGTATCGAGATTTCTTAAGTATAATCCGGGATGCATTTCTGCCATGAGGATCTGCACGTCTTTGTGAGGTCTCTTTCAAAATATCCTGACTGGAAACACAACTTCAAATTGCAAGTGATATACCAAGATATTCTGCAACAATAAAGTCTGCTCCATTGCATTGTTCTTACTGGAAAAAAAAAAATCATTCTTAATAATTCATTCCATTTAATTCTGCAATAAAATACCCATCTTTATATGCATCAGGTATACCATTCCACGCTCTGGAATACCGCAGGGAACAAAACAAACAAAAATCCCTGTTCTTGGGGAGCTCACATTCCAGTGGGGAGAAAGAAAATACACTAATAGAAATATATTGTACGTTAAATGGTGATGGTGGCCATGGAGAAAAAACACTGCATGAAAGGGATGTAGGAGAAGCTAAAGAATGTCAGGTGCAGGGGCAGTGCATCAAGAAGGCAACATCCAAGCACGGACCCAAGGAAGTAAGAGATTTCGCCACAAGGCTACCTGGGGAAAGCACTCCAATGGAGGGAACCAGGAGCAAAGGAAATGCTTAGTATGTCAGCGAACAGCAAGGAGGCCAGCGATGCTAGAACAAATGCAAGACAGGAAGAGCGGCAGGAGACAAGGACACAGAGAAAAGTGGGGCCCAGTCATGAGGACCTGCCTTGTGCAACATGGAAGGCACAAGCCGTGGGAGGCTGCTGAGCCCAGGAAATGCAGCTAGTCCAAATGAGGATGTGCTAAGAGCTTGACTTAGTAGAGAAAAAAGAAAACCAAAAACAATGAAACATATTTCAGAAATGGAAAATATTTTTAACATACACGGTTAAATATAAAATACATTATTAAAAATAACTTCAATGGTGTCATTTTCCTTTATCAAAAAATTTTAAATTATAACATATATGTGGCTGTCATGTGTGGCTCACATTATAGATTTCTATTGGACGGTGCTGATGTAAGCTGTAGGGCCCGAGGGACTACAGTGAGGCCTATGGCTTTTACTGAGAGAGGAGAAGCCACTGCAGGGTTCTGGGCACAGCAGGGCACGATGTGACTTGTGTTTCATGGGACCGTTCTGGCTGCTGGGAGGACTGCAAAGGGGCAGAGGAGAAGCAGGTGGGAGATGATGGTGGGTTAGACCACAGTGGTGGCAGTGGAAGTAGTTCTGATAGGTCGGATTCTGCATCTGTTTTATAGACAGAGTCAACAAGACTTGCTGATGGATCCGATGAAGGACATCTAAGAAAGAGAAAAAGCCCAGCATGACCACAGGTGTTTGGGATGAGCAACTGGAAGCACGGCGCTCCCATAACTGGGATGGGCCGACTGTAAGAAGAACATAATTGAGTAGGAAAACCAGGATTTCAGTTTTGGACATGCTCAGTGAAACATCTACTAACATCAAAGGTGAAATATTAAACAGGCAGATGAACACACAGGTCTATAGTTCAGGAGGAAGTCTGGGCTGGGGACAAATAATTGGGGCTCATCAGCATAGAGATTTCTTTCACTTTTCATTATGGAAAATTGTAAACACAAATAAAACTAGAAAGAACAGCATAATTCACCCCCAGGTACCCATTCCTCGGCCTCAACAATTATCAGTTCATGGCCAATCTTGTCTATCTCCCAGGATTGCTTTGCAGCAAGTTCTAGACATCATTCGCATGGACGGTATTTAAAGCCGAGAGACAGAACAGGACCAGAGAGAGAAAAAGGAGATGGACAGGAGGTGACCCAGGGCCTTGAATCCTTAGAAATCAGGGAGATGAGAAGCTAAGAAGGAAGAGCCCATGCGGCCAGTGGAAAACCAGATATACACACCCCAGAAGCCAAGTGAAGACAGTGTCGAGGAAAAGGGTCTGACCAGCAACGACAAGCGCTGCTAAGAGCTCCGAGGATGAAGGCTATGAAGTGACCACTAGACTCAGCATCATGGAAGTCACTGTGGACCTCGCTGACAGTGTTTGCATCTGCAGTGGTGTGACTCAAGGGAGGACATGAAGAGAATAAAGACTGAACCCTTCGCAGGGCAGAGAAATGGGGCAGCTGCTGGGAGAAGTGGGGTCAAAGAAGGCCTTTTTTTAAGATAAGAAAATTAGCAGCCTATGGAAATCACCCAGTAGAGGGGAAAAGCTGGTGATGCAAGGAGAAGGGAGAAGTGGTTGAGGAAACATCTTGAATATGTGAGGGGAATGGAATTTAGTGCAAAGAAGGGGGCTGCCTTTAACAAGACCAAGAATAGTTCATGCAGAAAGAAGGTAGAAAATATGATATATCACAGCCATTTGAATTTTCCCTTTTGTTTTATATACTATATATATAATGCTGTATATAAATTATAAATAGATATACACAAAGAAAGTTGCTCAAAAGTTTTAACTGATATGGGCACATGCTCAAAACAATTAAAGACCACTCTACTAGAAGAAAATAAAACATATCATCAAGCTCTAACCCACATAGCCTCTGGTGACAAGAAGGTGTATACCATGGCATATTTAATATAGTCTATATTATTACCTTAAGTATTCAATAAAAGATCTAGGAAAGGAGAAAGAATACCATTCTTAATATCCGAGGATATTAACTAAGATTTTTTTAAAAGGCTCAGACACTATAATTCAGAACTTAAAATATAGCTGCATTTGCACCGAGAATGCAAAAACTATAATAAGAATCACAGACCATTCTCAAAATCAGAGCATCCCAGGAACCAAAGTCTTATTACTTTTTTACATAGAGAAATGTAAATCAGTTACAAGGTTTTATTAGCAAGACAGGCCTGAGTTGTTCCATCGGATTCTGCTACAGAGGCAGTATGGCCACCCAATACCCAAACGTACTGCTCAGCAAAGAATGGCAAATCAGGAACGTAGGCCTGTCGTCTGAAAGGCTGACAGGTAGCCTAATTAGAACAGGCAGAAGCCCCAAACCCACCTGAAGTCCACAAAGTCACAGAACACATCCAACTTGCTCAAATATACTAGCACCACCTGGCAGCTGCCAAGCCCTGTAACGATTCACACAGCTCCTTTTAAACATTTTTCATTTAGCGTCTCTCCAGCCCATCAGTTCAGTAAGCTCTCCATTTTTTTTTTTAACTTTCAGAGCTATGCACACTCAAGCCCAAGGGTGTTAAATGAATACATGCAAAGGCAAACTAGCGCCACCGCCAGAATGCAGGTCACATGGCTCCGAAACACAGAAGCCCCGAGACTGGCTTCCTGAATGGTTCTAGAGGGCACCTCTATCAACCACGTACAATGACAGCAGGAGCACATGAACACCGAGCCCTAAAGCGTGGCAGGTCTGCCTGCACAGAAGTGACGGTCACGGTCCCGGAGCTCAGCTGGTGTGAACACAAGGGAACAGTAACAGCAAGCAGCTCTCCCGTGGGGGGACCGCAAGCTCCAGGAGGGTAGGGCCCTGCCTGTCTTTTGACAGGTGCAGGCCTGGTGTCCAGTGTGGTGCCCGGCACAGGCAGGCTCTCAAGAAATATTTACTGAAGGAAGGAAAACGTGACTGGTTACAATAAGCCGTAAAGGCCAGGAGGACAATGAAATATGCTCAAAATCATAAAAAATGGTTCAAGAAAACTCAGGAAAGCTGCTGACGGCAGCCGATCGGATATAGAAGCGGGCAGCTAAGTAAATCTAAAAAGTAGAATTGCCAAAACATAAGTTCTTTTAATGACCACGATCTTTATGAACAGAGACTTTGCAATGTATCGTCAACTAAATGAAACGCGTGGATCTTGTTCGGAGCCTGACTCAAACCAAGCAACCGCTAAAAGAAAAACAATGGAGACAATCAGGGAAATTTAAACACCGTCTGGATGACAGGTGACGTTCAGGAATGGCTGTGCCTTGTCAAGGTGCGATAATACTACCGGGGTTATGGTTTTAAAAGGTATTACCTTTTAGAGACACGTAATAAAGGATTTACGGATGAAATGATGCCGAATCTGGGATTTGCTGTTAAATAATAATCCAAGAAGGGAGTAAGGAAAAGGTGGGTGGAGGTATGAGCGAAATGAGAAGGGCCATGCGTTCGTTGGCATGTTAAAGAACTGGGTGATGATAGGAACGCTGAGGTGTTATTATTCTCCCTCTCTCTACCTTCATATACCTGTGAAAATTTCCATAGTCGAATTTTTTTTTTTTAAATCTCGAGTAACTGTAATGTGAAACCAGTGTTAATATCCTTGCATTTGCTTCAGCATAGCAAAATAACTGAACGGTATTCGTAGTCATACATCCTTTCTTCCTCCCTGCCACCAAGCTCATCTGCGACTCCCTTGCTGCATCTCTGCTGTCCCTCTGGGCCTGGAGATACCCCGAGTTTCCTCTCCCACTGGCTCCTACTCTCCCTCCTCCCAGTCTTCCCTTCCCTGCCTCTGGCTGGTTCTCCCTTCTTCCCCCAGCCCTCTGGGGCTCTGTCCCAGGATGCTGACTGCCTCCAACCCACCTCTCTGTACCAGGTCCCACTCCTCCTTTCTCACGGCCCTAACGCCAATGGATCCCATGGCTTTAACCCTTCTCTACCCTGTTCTCCTTAAAGGCAATCACATTACCAGTATATCCTAGTATGTCCATCTTCCCCCAGATATGTCACGCTTTGCTGTCATAAGCTCCTCTCTTCCTCCACTTACCTACTCACATCCCTCCCGCACATTTCCAGGACAAGACCAAATAAGGATGGTTCGGCCAGTGGAATATCTGCACACAACTATCGTGTGCCAAGCTCTGTACCCAGCACTGGGTGGGGTAACAGCAAAGAACAAGAGAGAGATACGCCTTTTTGAAGCATATGATCTAGCGCAGATGGAATTAAAATTGGTTCAACTGTCCGTGAACCTTCCAGACAGGACTGAATCCTTTATTTACCTCTGTAGCCTCAGAGCTTCATGGAGAACCCAACACGTAACAGATCCTTCACAAATATCTGGTAAAGGAAATGAATGTTCCTCCAAGATGGCACCTGTCTCAACATTAGTTTAAGTCCATGAAGTATGGAGTCGCCCTAAACTCCACAAATGAAAAGGTACTTGGAGAGGGCTTTTGATGAGGATCTTTTTTCGGATGGGAACAGCCTCCTGGGAAGATGTGTGTAGGGAGGGAGGTATGCAGGCAGGCTCCGAGAGCCGGGCTTACCGTTGCCGGCTAAAAGCAGCGCTGGGTGTGCTCGGCTTCTGTCTTCTTTGCTATTCTGGACCGTCTGCTCCCTCCTCCCACTGCCAGCCTCCTCCCTTCCAGCTGCAACGGGAATAAACCTCAGTCACCCCTGTTCCCCAGGCTACTCGGAGCACGCGGTTTCCTCTTGCCACTGACACGTCTCACTTCCTATCTCAGCCCTGAGCAGAAGTGCCCCAACCGCCGGGCTGTTGCTGCTCTGCTGTCACCCTGTTCCTAGCCAGGAGCTTCGCCAAGACTCCAGCTTGAGGACCAGGTCAAAGAGGTGGACACCTCGACACAGGAGGATTGCACAAAGGGTGGCTGCAAGAACGCCGGATGCTGGTTCCGGCCCCCAAGCTGGCACAGGCACAGACCCCACAAAATCCGAGCCCAGAGCCTTGCTCCCGCACGCTGGATGAGTGCCAGCTTCAGGCAGACACGCCAGGCTGGGCTGCAGGCTCTGCCTGCGGTGGCACCTCCAGGGCCTTGGCACTCAGGGGGGCAGTGAGGTCGGAAGTGACAAAGTAGAGGTATCACGGGCAACATGCCGCAGGACTTGGCAGAATCGATGAGCCTCCCTTTTTCCTGACGTGAGACTGGGTTTAGGTCACTCTAATCTCCCCCGCACAGGCTGGGAAATCAGAATGAGAGAGAAGGTGGCTTGTCAGATCGAGGCCATCACCCGGCCCTGCTGAGGAACTCAGGCCTCCATGCTCCAGGGAAAGCACTAGAAACGGAAGGGTTTTCCCAGATACGGAACTACCACTTTGAAGCTGACTCCAACAATCTCCTGTCTCAACTACCAGATCATCTTCTTGTGGGATCACAAAGGCAGGCCCTATGCAGAATCTTCAAGAACTCTGGAAATCTGAATCACCCAGAGTAAGCATCCCTAGTAGAGATCTAAGCACTTCTCTGGTAGTCTACAGCAGGGGTTGGCAAACTTTTCTTTTATCTTAAAGAGCAAGATACTACATATTTTAGGCTTATGGGACATATGGCCTTTGCTACGACTACTCAGCTATGCCACTGTAGCATGAAACCAGCCATAGACAATACATAAACATGAACGTGTCTGTGTTCCAATAAAACTTTATTTACAAAAACGGGCATCTGGCCCATGCGTCATAGTTTGCCAATCCCAGGCCTTTGGGAAAAACTGCTCATCCAGGATTTCTATGCTCAAAAGAGCAACAAGGGCCACCATCCACCTGGAGGGCTCCCATCCACTCTGGAGACAGGGGCCTACTACTCTGGGGAACAGGCCACCAACCACCCCTGCTGGTCTCTCCCACAAGGCACTAAAGAAATGTAGCCTACTTATTCCATAAGCCTGGTCTGCATCACAAACCTAGACAAAGGTGGAAAAAGTTTCAGACGTCAAATCTAAGGGCTTTGGAGCTGGAAAAAATTAGATTCCTTAGACTAGACAGTAAGGCCTGGAAAAGGAAGTGACACATCCAAGATCTTCCAGCTGACAAAGGTCTTCTGACTTTCTGGCCAGTGAGGGTATGGGTGGAAAGGAAGCATATAAACAGCATGCTGGTGGGGGCCAAGGAGCGTGGCACTTCCTGGGGCTGGGAGTGAACGGTACATAGGACAGGGCCAGGGGAGAGCTTGGGGTGGGAGGAGGTGGGGAGGGAGAAGAGAGAGAGAGGAAGGAGGGGAGAGGGAGAATTTTTCTTCCAGCTGTACCCGGACATAGTTACTAGGGAGAAGAAAACTTAAACAAAAATCTGAACTTCAAAAAGAGATGTGGTTTGGTAGAAGATGTGAGTGTTTATTGGCAGAAACTGGACCAGGGTCTGGGCGGGACCTGGGATAATAAACCAGCACAAGGCACCCAGCCTCACCCAACTGCAGGTCAACGGCCCAGGCTCTGGGATCTCTCTCTATATATACCTTCTCACTAACTGTGTACTGCACCTTCAAGCTTCATAATCCAGTATCTCCCAAATCTCTCCCCCAAACTGATGATTCCCATTGCAAACTTCATTTGACTGACTTTAAACATTTCTATCCAGGTGCAACATTTCTAAAAGAAAATCAAACATGACTCTCCCAGACAAGTCTGAACCCTAATGTTTCTATTTCTGTCAATCACTAAGGCTCAAAATTTCAGCACCTTCTCTTCCCCACATCCTGCCCCCAAGCCAAAGTGGCTCTCCGAATCTGTCTCTTCCTCTCCAATCCCACAGGCTCCACCCTAAACCATCACCTCCAATGCGGCATATTGCCAGACTCCTGCCAGGGGCCCCAGATTCCAGGCTTGCACCAATGCCAGCTCTTCCCCCATATACTCATCCTCCTCCCACCCACCGTAATCTCTTCAAGGTCAAGGCCCAGTGCTGCTGACCTCTGGCTTCCCAGCTTCCAGAACATCATCTAATACAGGGGAGGGGAGGGTTCACAATAAACGCTAACGAACGAATCCTAGTTCTCATCACGAGAGATGACCACCCAAGAAACCCAGGCCATTGCTGGCTCCCACTGCCTGGAGCCCAGACCGCCAGGCTCGGGGGGGCCCGACGTCAACTCACTGACCCTTCCCACCCAGCTCCCGCCACCCCAGAAACGGACTCTTGGCTCCAGCTAGCTCATCAATGCCCAACCCTCCTCTTATGCCAGTCATTCCTGCATCCACATCTCTGCCCACGCTCTGCTCACCCTGCCCTGCGATGACGTCCATGCCCTTCCCCCTCCAGCTACTCCAACTCCTACGCAACTGCCAATTACCGAGCTGGGGGGGGGAGGATAGGGGATGCAGGAAGAAGGGTGATAATAAAAAGTATTTGAGAAAGGGGGGCTACGATGAGGATACGCTGGGGTCTCTCCCTGACCCCCGGAGGCATCACCCTCCCAACGGGTCGCCAGCGATTAGAGAAGGAAGAGGCGGAAGCCAGATTTTTCCACTGAACGAAAGGCATGATTTTCATCACTGCTTCTGTTGCCCTGGTAACCAGGGACAGCCCAGTGGAGAGTACAGTAAAAGAACACCATGTTTATCTTTGCTGTCTGATCTACTTCCCTGTACACCCTTCCCTGACCATCCCCTATCCCCTAGGCCCGCTCCAAATCTCTCGCTCCACCACCACCATTCTTCTAGTTGCTCTTGCTCAAAAACTCAGACACAGAGGTGATTTCTCCCTCTCTTTAGCCAAACTCGAAGTACCGTTCTTCCACTGCAACGTTCTGGGGGTCATCTCACCACACCCACCTGCCAGGCCAGAGGGCCCCCAAGAACAAAGAGCTGGCCTCAAAGCCCAAGAAGGGCATCCGTTCCACGCGACAGGGCAAGCGGGACTAGGAGAGCAGGAAGGTGATGAAGGCTGCACGGCCAACCCCTCTTTCTCACCCCCCGACAGCCGGGGTGGAGCGGGCCCCTGTTCTCCCAGCTCCTCTCCTCTGCCTGGGATCAGGAGAAGGAGCCAGGCTGGGGATGGGGGAGTGGGTCCACCCACAAGCTTCCACAGATCCTACCTCCTACACGGACACGGTGTCTGCGTGACCCGAGAGTGGAGACACAGTGCTCTCCCTGGGAGATTATATAAGCGTTACATAACATGGTAGCACCAATAAGCACACGGGAGCAGTTGTTGAGTGCCAGGGACAGGCCAAACCCAAGGGGCTGGAGGTACAGCCCTCTTGCCACCCATGCCAAAGCAGCCCTGGCCCTGTCTATACCTGCTCCTTCCACCCCAGAGGACACGGAGAGAGACTTGCCTGGCTCTGCATTCTTCTTCCCAAGCTGGGCAGCAGGGAGGGGCCGCAGCACCATGGCCACCCTGGCCCGCAGCAGCCTCCGTCCAACGGGCCTGAGACAGCCTGGCTGCCCTCCCCACAAGGGGGTGCTGGGGGTCGGGGCAGGGGAGGGGTGTGGGCCAGCAGCCCCCTCCTCTCTGTCCTCCTACCAGACTGTGCTTGTTTGGGGAACAAGTGCTGCAGCAGCTCCAGGATTGGCTGGGCCAGCCGTCCCTCTGCTCTGTCATTTGCTGTTCCTCTAAGAAACAAAACAAACCGAAAGGGAAAGAAAAAAAAAATAATAAGCACATTTGGCAAGTGCCAAATCCCAAATGTTGGTCTATGGCTGCAAACAAAGCCTGAAGAAGGGGTTCCTAAGGAAATTATTTCCCTGTGGCCCCCATCTCCCACCACATCCTGGCCAACCCACCAACTACGCACTTACTCTGCAAGCCTGAAGATTGCCCCCCAGTCCTGGGTTACCCCACCCCGGACCCCCGCGGTCCCTACCTCAGCAGCAGGCTCAGTTGGAAGCCCTGGGTCCCCCAACCCCCATCTCCCCCAGCCCCTGTCTGCAGCTGCCTCAGTGGGAGCCTCTTCCCGGGCGTTCCCCCTCCCCCCTCTGCAGCGTGCTCAGAGTCTGCGCCCCCCTCCCGCATATGCACGCGGGACCAGGTGGCCGGCCTGCCTGCGGGGCAGCTCTGGGCCAGGTCTTCACCAAACTGCTCCAGCATCATCACCACACCCACTCTATTAATTTGGGGGAGGTGGGGGCCTGAACGGAGACAGAGCCCAGTGGGATCTCCGGCAGCACCTGCCCTCTCCCGAGCTATGACTCTGGCCTTCCTGCCTCCTCCTCCGCGCGCACCTCCGCGCCCCCTGAAGAAGGGGGGAGAAAGAAATGCGCGTTAATATCACGAGCCCCGGCGCACCAGCCCTCGCCCCCTCAACCACCTGTCTCTGAGCTCTCCCTCCCCCACAGCCTGCCTCAACTCCAGGCGCCCCCTCTGCAGCACAGGGCACCACGCCCACTGCGGAGCGCGGAGACGCGCGGCGCGCAGGGACGGGGGCTCACGTGCGGGGCGCGGGGGCCGCCCCTCCACCTCCGCGCCCGGCCGGCCGGCCCCAGAGCCCGGGGCCCGCCCGGGGCCGCTCCAGGCCGCGATCCGCTCCCACGCCCGCGCTGAGGGCAGCCGTGCCCGGAGGCCGCGCTGCGTGCGGCGAGGGTGGGGCGCGGCCGGGACCCCCGGCATCGTCCCCGGGGAGCCCGCCCAGCCCCGGGACGCCCCGGGACCGCCCTGCAGGCCGGGCCCACGGCGCCCACTCCCACCCGGCCAGGGCCCGGCTCTCACCTCGGCGGCCGCCTCCCTCCCCGGAGACGCTGCGCGGCGCGGCCCGTCGCCCCCCAGGCGACCCGCGGCCGGCGCGAGATGCGCAGCCGCTGCGGACGGCGGCTCCGCGGCGGCCGCTTCCCGGCGTGTGAGCTCAGCCCGCCCGCGCGCCCGCGCTTCCCACGCTCGGCGCCCCGCGCGGCGCCACCCAGCGGCAGCGTCCCGCACCGCACGCTCGCGTCCGGGAAAATCTGCCGCAGCCCGGCCGACCGGTTCGGAAATTCCCAGAATTGGACCGTGGGTCTGCGGCGGGGCGGGGCGGAGGACAGGACGGGCAGTGTGACGGTCCCCAGCCTTGAGGCAGAACAGCTCCCACTCACCTGTCTCTGAAGGAGACTGCAGAGTCTTGGCACCATACATTATCGGCTTCCCCCTTTCCTCTGACCTTGCCTCCCCGTGTTTCTCTCCGGGCAGTGGAGACGCCTCCTGTTAATGGGGGTGGGGATTCGGGGGTGCGCAAGGAGCGGGAAGCTCTTGGGGCTGGCGCTGCAAGGCCTCCATGGGCCTATCTAGAGATCGGAGGGGTGCACCCGAGTGACTTCCCCAGCTTGTTTTTAAAAAGACACAGATGCCCCAGCCTACCTGCAAAATCTAATTTGGGAGATTTGGAGTACTGCTTTTGACCTTTTCTAGCACAGGCCCTCTCTTCGCAAAAATGCGCATGCATACAGAAACGCAGTTTTGCACAGTATTTCAGGCAATTCAATTCTGAAACTTCCCGAACTCCATGGAACCCAACTTAAGAACTCGCTCTATGCAGGTACCCTAGGGCAGAAGGAGACGAGCTGGTGATTACCTGAACCCGCTGCCATCTTTCTCATGCTGGTTCCTCCTTCACGAATATCTCCACCAGACCCCACTCCCACACTTCCGCCTCCATAAGTCCCACCTCCCCTTGAAGGCCAGCTCCAAAACCTCTTCCTTCCCGATTTTGTCATCTATGACCTTGGTTTTCTGGGACCATGTTTTTTTTAATTTTTTTATGCCTTCTATGGCTATTAACATGATATACACACACCTGTAGTCACTCCTGTGGTTGGTTGTTTCATTTCCTTCTAGGCTATTAACTCTTTTAAGATCAGTTTCTTCCTCTGCAGCTACTAAAGTGCCTTACATTGTATTCCCTTGACAAATAGTCCTTAAATAATCAAAGAAGTTTGGTTGAGGGGAACAGGAAGCCCAGGGAAGCCCAAGGAGATAAATGCCTTTGCTCCGGAGAAACCTGCACTCCTCTCCTTCCCCCTTGCTCTGACAGCAGCATGTATATATATATAACATGCACACCTCGATGCCTGGAACACAGAATCCTCAAGGTGGCAGGATCTTCTCATGCATTCCACCTCCTCTGGGCAAGGCAGCCGTAATTTAGGGGTTCCTGCATGAAGTTGGGATACAAAATCATTCAGCATGCACCTGCCAAATTGCAAATATTCTACCATTAGTATACCGTAGTCCGGTGACGGACATTCCTACCCCTAGGTGCACATGCTAGAAGCAACCTTGACTTGTCCAGCTTACTTCCCTCCTTCCTTGCACATACCCCAGTCAATCACCACATCCTGATTCTACTTCCTACATCTCAAAGACCTTCTCTCCATTCCCAGCTCAGACCAACCATTATTTCTTGCCTGGGTTTCTGCATTTGTTTCCAGCTAACTAGCCTACCTGCCTTCAGTCTTACTAGGCTTACTTAGATCCAGTCTTCCCATCTGCTAGGGACTGAATGTCTATGTCTCCCTAAAATTCATATGTTGAAATTCTGAGCCCCAGTGTGATGGCATTAGGAAGTGGGGCCCTCTTGAATGGGATTAGTGCCTCTATTTTTGAACTCCTGACCTCGAGCAATCCGCCCACCTCGGCCTCCCAGAGTGCTAGGATTACAGGCGTGAGCCACCACGCCCGGCCTAATTTCTTTCTATTTATAGTAGAGACGGGGTCTTGCTCTTGATCAGGCTGGTTTTGAACTCCCGGATTAGTGCCTCTATAAGAGGCACAGAGCGATACCCTCTCACCCCGCTCTCTACTCTCCACCGTGTGAGCATACAATAAGAAGATGGCCAACTGCACCAGACACAGAACTGCTGACACCTTGATCTTGGACTTCCCAGCTGCCACAACTGTGAGAAATAGATTTCTGTTGTTTAAGCCACTCAGTGTATGGGCATTCTGGTATAGCAGCTTGAACTAAGACAGTGTCCCGACCAGAAGGATCTTCCAAAAATATCAATCACTTCCCAACTTAAAACCCTTAGGTAGCCTCACGTGGTACTAAGGATAAGGCTCCAACGCCACCTGGCTCACCAGGCCTCTGAGATCTGGCCTCAACGGACTCTCCAGCCTCCTCTCTTAGCATTTTCCCTTACCTATATGCTTCCTTTATACTAATCACCAGGCCTCTTCCTACCTTAAAGGTGACCTTGAGGTGAGAACACTCCTCCTCTGCTTTTTATGCTCTACTCATCCTTTGGGTTTCCCTACCGTCTCCTCCTCCCTCAGCTGGTCCTCCCTCTGCTGTAATATGAGAAACACAGTGTTGTTCTTCACTTATGTGATGTCTGCTTTCCTTTCCGCACTAGGGCCTCTGCAATGCAATGGTACCCTCAATGCCTGGCACAGTAGCTGGTGCCAGAGAGGAGCACACAAATATTTATTAAATGAATGAGAGCGCTGAACATGACACACACCCGACAAGAGAAACACTGGGGCCAATGCAGTGGTGCTATGTGATCTCACTGTTTTCAAGCGAATGTCACTCTTTCTGAGTCTTCAATTTCCCCAACTGAAAAATGGGGATAATAACACTCAGGGTTACTCTGAAGGTACCCAGAGATATATGTGGAAGTACTTTATAATTTTAAAGTTCTGTGTGTGTGTGTGTGTGTGTGTGTAAGAACTTTCACATGACTTCACTTGATCCTCACGATAACATTTTGAGTAGGCAGCTGACATTTCCCAATTTGCGTGTGCGGAAACTGAAGGTGGACAAGGTCAAGCAGTTTGCCTAAGGTCACCTAGCTAGTTACCAGGGAACCGAGCTCGGTGCTGGGTTCCAAGCCCACACTCTCTCCACCACATCCCTACTGCCCCTCCCTCCCATCCCCAAAGTAGGGAAGCATGTTGGGACACATACATGTTCACAGCCTGAGGATCATGCAATTCACAAATGTCACCATTTACCACTTCGAAAAAGGGGGGTTTTTTGGGGGGAGGGTGAGTTGTTGGTGGAAAATGGGCTTTTCTGGCAAGTAAGAGTACATTAGAAAAAAGAAAATGGACTAGATAGCAACAGTTATCAGGATAGGAAGGAATGGAGTGGGGAGCAATTGACTTTGGGTTTGACCCTAGGCTCCCCATCTCGGTCCCTTCCCCCACCCTAGTAAGGTTCCCTCAGTTGACAGCCTCCTTTTACCGTATAACAGACCCCTGCAAGCTTTGAGCTTCCTGGAAACTGAAAATCTATTTCCTCCATATTCCCAATTCTGTCTATCAGCAACTATTTACCGAGCTCTTACTAGTGCTTTGTCATGGCCCATAAAGCCTGGCCGCAGTTTCCCCATTCTGCAAAATGGGATTGATAATAGCCCTTCACATGGCTGTTGTAAGGATTAAAGAAGATAACCTGACAGTTGTCGGGGAGCTCTTGCTAGTGGATGCACCTGCCCCAACTCCCTGCTCTGTGTCAATTTTTCATTTGAGGGCATGGGACTGTTTGTCTAGGAGCTAGGGCAGAACAGAGCAGAGCAGAGGAGCTAGAAAAGCAAGGAAGGGAGCGTGAAGGGGACAGTAACCCTCATTGTGCATTTCTGGGGGACATGGAGACAGCTCTGGGGCTCAGAGCTTTGTTGGAACTCTTCAAGAATGACTTGTGAGTTTCTGGGCCCAGGCAGAGCCCTTTGAGTTTGCAAAGACGAGGTCAGGCGTGGCGATGAGAGGCTTCCCCAAGCTCTTCGTGGGCAGGGAGCATGAGCCGCTGAGAGCCACAGGAGAGGAAGAGCAAGCAGCACAGCCATCTTTTGGTGACCGCTGCTTTGAGGGCTCAGATGAGGCTCCTTTTGGGGAACTCCCAGAAATAACTCGAGGACACTCTGAGAATGTGGATGAAATCATCAGACAATTCATCACGAACATAAAGAATGGAGGTGGTGCCAGGCACGTAGTACGAACTCGATATGTGTCAGTTCCCTAAGATGTGCACACGTGGGCACCAGGCGCTGAGTCCCTGTGCTCCTGCGTCTTCTGCTAACGCTGCCTTTGCACCAAGCAAGTTTGTTTCTGTGTCCTGTGCCCCAGGGGACGCGCAGTGGAACTGCCCTTCACAGATCCCTGAGTGTGGTTATGGTGGTTTTCTCTTTAAAGATTAAGTCTTTTCTCCCCCACCCTTTCTGCTCAACAAAGACAACAGCCCTTTGGTGTTTGATAAACTGTTCCTTTCCTACTAGCAGGTGGATTTGCCCCGGGCACCAAGAGCTGTGCTTTTAAAACACACACAAGCCCAGCTGTTTGAATCTGCCACTTCGGTCTGTCTTACTTTTCTTATCTCCTGCCCCCGGGGCTGGGTTTTCTCTGCCTTGGCAGGCTGATAACATGTGGAAGGAAGAAAACAGTTCTAATTAATAGACTAATTAGTGGTACAAGCCTTTAATAGCTGATTATAGGAAAGTCACCCCCCACCCCCCAAGTGATTGATTTCTTTATTGATGTTGTGCTGCATTATAGCAAAATAGTCAGCTCCTAATTATCTATTGGCTGGTTTCAATTAGGTCTCTTCCTTCTCTTCCTTCTCCTCCTTCCCCTTGGTGGGCACAGGGAGAATGGGAGAACTCAAACCAGCTGATGAGCAGCTCTGCACAGATGTAGAATTGTTCCTCCCTAGGACTGTTGTGAAGATTAAATGAAATAGCCATGGAAAGCACTTAGCACAGTACCTAGCACATAATAAGCCCTCAGGAACATTAGTTATGATAATTACGACTGTCTGAAATTATTTACCGTATGTGATACAGAGAAAGAAGTTGATAAATGCTTGTAGAATACATGAATGACTGTATCATAATTTTCAAGTAGATCGTGAGCCCTTGAAGTCCGAAGGGGTGAAGAAAAGAGGAAATTGAACACTAAATCATAATAATAAGTGCTACCTTTGGTTGAGTGCTTATCAAGGGCTGGGCTCTGAGCTAATTGCTTTACGTACATTCTCTCATTTAATCCTTATGTAACCTGATTTTTATCAGCCTTCTTGGATCGTGTTTTCTTTTAATAGCCTGAGTCCCCATACTAAACTTTGTGGGAAGTCCGTGTTCTTCCAAGATTTCCAAAAAACGCTTTGGGGATGGGCTGACATTTTTATGGTCACTTTTTCTTACAAATTCCTGCTCCACCCGAATTCAAACTCTTTCATCTCCTTCCTGATAATGCTTTCCTCTGGTCCCATCACTCTCACTCATACCAAGCTGAGTCCCTTCTTTTCTTCTTTATTCTAAAGACCTGCAGAACATGTGGCCATTTTGCATGGAAGACTTTTACTGAAGGTTGAGGGCAACGTAGGATAATTATAGCACCCCTCGGAGCAGGCAATACTGGAAATTATGATGCTAACAGGCCCACACCCTACTTCCTAGCTGTTCCTTTCTTCCTCCTTCCTTCCTGCCTCCCAAGCCCCGTCTGCAGCCATTTTCCCCTTCACCCAGGATTCTCCTCTCTCTCTACTGCCCTCCGCCTCTCCCTGAAAGCATCAGATTATTGTTACTTTATTACACAAAGAAACTTAGCTCTTTTGAGCAAACATCTCCATTCTGGGCTATTCTCATTCTGGGCTCAGCCAAGGAGCTGGGGAGTCAGATGCTCAGCTGCTTCAATGAACCAAAAAAGTTTAACAAACTGTTTTTTTCCTCAACAAATGAGTGAAATGCCTCTGTAATGATGAGTCCTGCCCTACCCTAGAAGGAAGAAGTATGGGCAGCCGTTTTTTGCACAACATCTTTTTCTTCTTGTTATACTTGTGGCCATACTATGAGGTAGATATTAGTATTTCCATTTTTTTTTTCCCATATGAGGAAACTGAGGATGAAAAGTCACATAGTGAACGTTGCAGTTGGACTCCAGGTGCAAGCATGTCTGACTCCAAAACCAGAAGGACTGACCGTGACACCCTGTGGCCATTTAATGCGGCTCAAGGAGGGCTGAGGTGGGTTCCACTCACGGGGCAAATCTCACTTAGGAAATCTTTCTGTGTGGGAGACAGTATGGGTCAGAGGAAGGTGAATTGATTGACTGAAGGCCAAAGACATTAAAACAGAGTTTGAGCTAGGAATAGCTACCTATCTATAGCTTCACGTCTGAGACCCAAGAAGAGTTGTTGCTATTAATCACTGCTGAATGATTACTCTGATTGCTTCGTTTGTTGATGCTGCAGTTGCTAAATTTTACTGTACTCTATTCGACCTTGGGTAGGGGCCCCCTCTTTCCGAAGATAAGGCAGATTTTTCTCTTGCCTGGAAAGTGCTGGCTTCATATGTAAAATTGGTTGGTTGTCCGTTGTCCGTTAATGTCTAAGAAGGCTGGCCAGGTAGCTGAGGCTTTTACAAGGAGCTAAATAATCGACTGTGGAAGGAAGGAAAGAATGACTCAGTTCAATTTGTCTGTTCTCTTCCTAAGGACTTACCTAAGACAGGTGGGGTGAGCCAGGCAGAACCAGATGAAGGACCATCCTAGCTGGAAAACTGGTTGGGGCACTAAAATTGTAAGGGATGCAAGACCATCACTACAAATGGAATGAGGTTGCAAAAACAGACGTTATCAGAATTCTTCCCAGAAAGAGTCATGAATGTAGTTGGAGAGGGTTCTTTAATTAAGGTCACAGATCAGGGGGATTTGTCACATGATAGCAGTGGGACTTTGGTCCCTAAAATGGGAATTATGATACTTACCATACATTTCTCCCAGTAAGTATAATAATAGAAAAATTATAGCTTTTATTATTATTTACTCTTCAGTCCACTATAATCTGGTTTCAGCCTTCCCACACTCTAATGACTGTTTTCACCAAGGGGATCAATCACACCTTTGTGGAAAATTCCAGACTATCTCCATGAGACAGTCTCTTCCCTGGCTTCTCATGACCCCAGTCTCACAGTTCTTATAGCTGCCTGACTACCCCTTCAAAGTCTCTTTTGAGGCGTGCATATCCATTACTGCCTAACAAACTACCCCAAAATTCAGCGACTCAAAACAACATTGATTATTGTTACACCGTTTCTTAGGGTCAGGGATCTGGTGCAATGTGGCTGGGTGGAATGGCTTAGCTGGGCTGTTCTGGCTTCAGGTTTCTCATGAGGTCGCAATCTTATTATTTATTTATTTATAATTTTTAAAAAAAAACTTTTTTTTTTTTTTTGAGGATCCTCTTGCAAGGTCTTCCAAGCTCCCTCACATGGCAGGAGGTGGCAGTTCTTCCCCACACGGGACCTTTCCGTAGGGCTGCTCATGACATGACAGATGGCTTCCCTCGGAGCAAAGGATCCAAGAAGAATGAGCGTGTGCGGGGCCAAGATAGAGATCACGATGTCTTTTATAACCCAGTCTCGGGAGTGACTTGCCATGCCATGTGCCCTTCCTGTCACACAGACCTACGTGGGAGGGACTGCACGAGGCCTGCCTAGGAAGGGATGCATGTGGCCGCCTTGGGAGCTGTCCACCCCAATGCTGAGGCTGGGGTGGACATCAGCGTTCACCAGGATTCGAGCCTCACACGTCGTCTCCTCTCGTTCTCCATGCGTGCCCTTGATACTGCACTGCCCTCCCGAACCTTCCACCACCGCCTAGATTCTGAAGACATGCAAGCGTGCAGCATCTCTAGCACGCTTGCCCTCCCAGAAACGCCAGGCCCAAACACTGCCTGCCAGAGCCCAGAGCTCCTCCCAGTCTGCACATTCCACACTGAACTCATCGTCATTCCACAGTGCCACCTCTGCTCCAGCGTTTCCACGTTGGGAATGACGACAACGCTGTCCACTCCGTTTCCAAGCAGGAAACCAGAAAATCACTCTTGGCTGCCCTTCCACCTTTCTCTCCTATCTAACCAGTGATTACCAAGACCCGTTAAGGTTATTTCAGTTTTGTTTTGTTTTTTTTCATTTTCTCCCCATCTTTTTATTTCGAAAATTCTCAAACCCACAAAAAGGTTGCACAAAGAGTAAAATGATGCCCCATTTACTAGATTACTTTCACCTAGATTCAAAATTGCTAATATTTCGTGTCACATTTGCTTTCTTCCTCTTTCCCCATACATATATATATATTCATAATACTACCAAAATGGTATTTGCCTTTTCACTCTTATTCTCTCTCAGATGTTCTCTGTGCGTGTGTATTTCTATGTGAATATGTTGGGCCATTTGACATTATGACACTTTATCCCTAAAGATTCTTGCAAGCATCTCCTAAAAATAAGAGCATTTTCCTATGTAACCACAATGCCATTATTACATCTAAGAACCAAATCCAGTTGATTTCATCTTTCCGCGATGTCTCCAATTTAGCCACTTTTCTGTAGACCACAAGTCTCCCTCATGTACGATAGTGCAATCACCTCCTAACTGGTTCTTCCCTCGGTCCACGCTCCATACTGCAGCCAAAGTGAGCTTTCTAAAATGCAAATCTGACATGTCCCTTCCCTATTTCCGACTTTTCGATGGCTCCACATTACCTTCAAAATAAAGAATAAACCTCATGTGGCACACAAAACCTTCATCATCTAGACTCACCAAGAGCAGCATAGCCCGGGAGACACAGAATGTGAGCTGTACTTCTAATTTAAGATTTTCTAGTAGCCACATTTTAAAGAGTAAAAAAAAAAAAAAAAAAAAAAAAGTTAACTTAATTTTAAAATACCTTTTATTTACTCCAATATATCCAAAATATTACTACAGCAAAACATACCCAGTAGAAAAAAGTACTAATGAGATAGCTTACATTGTTTTTATACTAAATCCTTCAAATCTCTCCTGTGTTTAACCCATATAGCACATCACAATTCAGATGCTAAGTTTTCATGGGTTAAAGTGAAACGTATTCCTACCAAAACTATAAGGTTATGTTTAACTGGAAATAGAGAAAAGGGGACCATGTTATATTGTTCCCATTTTTAAATTTGAATTCATTAAAATTAAATACAATTTAAAATTTCTGTTTCTCATTTGAACTAGCCACATTTTAAGTGCTCAGTAGGTAGCTACATGTCACTAGTGGCTACTGAAACAGTAGATATGAAGAGCAACTGTTCCTAACACGTGATCCAGGCTCTCCTTGGGGTCCCTAAAACATTTCCAAGGGGTGTATGAGGTCAAACCTATTTTCACGATAATACTAAAGTGTTATATGCCTTTTGTGTGTTCATTCTCTCACAAGTATACAACAGAGTGTTCCAGGGGCTACACATCAGGGAATTCCATGACAGATTAACTATAGAAGCAAATAAAAAGAATCAGCAGGTATTAAGCCAGGTACTTAAGAGCCTTACCAAAACATAATACAATGACACTCTTCTCCCTAACAGTTTTTGTTGTGGAAAACATAATTATTTTTTCATTTAAAAATGTGTTACATTATATCATGCAATGGGATAATTATTGTTAGCTTAACATTTTAAAATAATTACAAATTTTCTCAGTTTTAATTTCATATATGGTAATTATCGATAGATAGGACCTTCAAAACCAAAAGCTCTTTGACATCCTCAATTTTCCAGAGTGTAAGAGGGCTCTGAGAATGGCTGGTCTAGAACCTGCGTTACTCTCCAATCTGATGGTTGTGATTTTCTCTCCTCCCTTGGATTTTTGGCTTGAACTTTGAGTTCCAGACAAGAGGGAGTAGATGAGCCTCTTCCTATTCCTCCCACTAAGCACATCTAAAAACCCTGGACGTTATATGTAAATCAGACATAAGGAGACTCTGATAGGCAGCGAGAAGGCGGAGTGGCTAGGGACCTCAGGCCCCAAGGACTGGCATGGCATGGGGGGAGGGGCATCCGCAAAGACCTAGTGGGGAGCCCGAGCTTCTCCCCTGGCACAGCAATAATGAGGCACCCCCTTTCCTTCACTTCTCCACCCTGCAGGTGTCAACGGCTGAATAGGGAACCCAGACCCACCGGTGCAGTATCAAAGGACGCCTGCTAAAACAGAAGCTTTAAATAAGATCCGTAGTCTTACATTTAAAAATTACCAATCATACCGAGAACTCAGAAAATCTCCACTTAAAGGAGAAAAGACCCATTGATAGACATCAACACTGAGACGGTGGAGATGTTAGAACCATCTGCCAAGAATTTTAGAACAGCCATCGTAAAACAAATTGCTTCGGTGAGACGTCATCACAACATGCTTGGAACCAAAGAACAACAGAAAGTCTTGGCAAAGAAAGAAAGGGTCCCAGGAAGAAGTCTGTTCTTCTCTTGGGCCTTCAAAGAATCACTCCCATTTCTGGAATGACCACTCTCACTCTGCACCTGGGCCACGGGCTCCTCTCTCTCCCTGGAACACCCATCTCTCTTTCTTTTCTCTTTATTCACTCCCGCTGGTCTTGCAGGGTCAGCCCCGATGTCCCCTCTGCTGGAGAGCCTGCCGTGGGCTCCGTGGCTTCCACGCCCCTTGCACTCAGAGCTTCCCGCACCATCGCGCTTGCGCTCAACCCAGACTGTTCTGTCGTCTGTCCCTCCCACGTCCACCCAACGTGAGGCCTGACAGAAGGGACCGTGTCTTTTCCCAGGTGCTTGGCATAGTACCTGGCTTATAACAAGCGCTGAAAAAAAATATGATATCTGTTTAATAAATGAATAAATTGATGGATAAAGAGAAACTCTTCACTGGCTCCTCCTTTCCTACTGAATACAATTGAACTCTGTGGTCTAGCTTTAAATACTCTACAAACTGACACACTAATCTTGCTGGGACTCAGCTTCCTTTATCCCGTCTTACTCCTCTGCCATGCTGGGAAAGACGTTGTCCTATGAGAGTACCTTACACGTCTCCATCTCTGCATATCGTACACGCTCTTCTATCAGCCTTGAATGTACTAACCCGTGATTGCTGTGAAAATCGTACTCGTTTTTATAGACCCACCCAGACAGCTTCGTCCACGCCTCAGTCTCGGAGCTCCCGAGCTGGAAGGAGTCCTGCCCACCTCTGTCTGGATCCAGGACCTTCATTTAGTCTTTTCTTGTGTTATTTCTCACTTTCTGCCTTGCATTTGTTTTTTGTTGGTTTTTTTTTTTTTTTTTTGCTTATTTGTTTGTCCGAATGTACTTGTAGTATTCTCCCCAAAATTTTAAAATCTGTGGATTCAGATAAACTCACATCATACCCACCCCTGCCTCTCTGTCACTGAGCTCCTGGCACAGTCCCTTGTTACTCTCTATGTTTCAGTTTCTTTTACTGAGATAATAGTACCCACTTCATAGGATTTCTGTGAAGGTTAAGTAAAACCCACTGCTTAAATACCGGTACAGTGTCTAAGTGTTCATGCAGTGAGTACTCAGTAAGTGCTGGCTACTGTCATCGTCATTGTGGTTATTATTTGAAGGAATAAATGCCACGCAAGTCCGGTTAGCTCTCTACCTTCAAAACATTTTCTGAATTCTGCTTCATCTCCCCACTACCAATATTATCACCTGCTCCCAGCCAAGATTGTTTCTCTTGATACTGTCACTATAGTCCACCTGATGTCCTTCCTTCTACTCTCTTGTCCCTCTGTCTCTATTCTCTACTCAGCAACCTGCATGATCCTTTTAAAACATAAAACAGATGATGTGACTTCTCGGCTCAAAACTCTCCAGCGGCTTCCCAGCCTACTCCTAAAAGGCCTCATGTGGCCTCCTGTCCCTCCCCTGTCACTCACCGATGCAGCCCCGTGGCTGCCTTTCCCTCCCTCGTACAGAGCTTTCTGCACTCGGAGGGTTTGCATGGCCATGCTTCACAATCCTCTGCGCTGTACGGGACGATCTCTCCCAGCCTGGCGCACAACCTGCTGCCTCATTTCATTCCAGGGAATCTACACTCTCCACTGTCACCTTTTTAAGAGTAACCCCCATATGTAAAATACCAACCATTATTGTCATTATATTTTTTTGAGACAGAGTCTCGCTTTGCTGCCCAGGCTAGAGTGAGTGCCATGGCGTCAGCCTAGCTCACAGCAACCTCAAACTCCTGGGCTCAAGCGATCCTCCTGCCTCAGCCTCCCCAGTAGCTGGGACTACAGGCATGAGCCACCATGATGCCCAGCTAATTTTTTCTATATATATTGGTTGGCCAATTAATTTCTTTCTATTTATAGTAGAGACGGGGTCTCGCTCTTGCTCAGGCGGGTTTCGAACTCCTGACCTCGAGTGATCCACCCACCTCGGCCTCCCAGAGTGCTAGGATTACAGGCGTGAGCCACAGCGCCCGGCCCTGATTATATTTTATATGTTTCATAGCTCTTAATGTGACCTGAAAACATATATTTATAGAAATAAAATTATTATTTTTCTCCTCCGCTAGAATATAAGATCCATGGGTATTTCCAATATACCCAGTCTCTGGAACAGGGTGTGGCACATAGTAGATGCTCAATAAGACTTGTTGAATGACTGAATGGTGGCTGGGAGCTCCTTGGAAGGAGGCTTTAGGAACAGAAGCACAAAATTGCTCCCCTGTCCTGGGTTTGTGTGAAGAGGAAGTATGGGGTCAATCTACCTGGAGGGACGGGGAAGGGGTTGATTTATTTATTCAGACATGGAGGATAGCTGGCAGCAGATGATTGCAGCCTCGCTCCCCATAAACGGAACTCTCCTGGACTGACTGCGCCCGGCCTCTAGGGATCTTTGTCCCTGGGCTCCTTCAGGACCTGCGTGGCCGGCCAGGCCTGGCGTAGCACGTTGATGAAATGCTGCAGAGGGGAAGTCCCGGACCTCTCCTGACACTGCCACGCTGGCTTCGTGGCATCCGACTATAGTAACCCAGAGACCTGAGCAGAAGAGTAGGATGATGAATGACGGAGGGGAAACCTGGGGTGCAGGACAGGTGAATCCCAGGTGACTGGAAGAGCCACATCTCTTCTTTGGGCTTTTCTTAACTGTACCAGAAGGGAGCCGAGTGGAATGCAAGCTCTAAGGTCCTCTCCAGCAGTGGCTTTCTATAGCGATAGAGCTTTGTGTGTCAGAGAAGCTGGACCAGACTGCTGAGGACCGGGCAGCCCGGACAGAAAACCCGACAAGGAGGCCGAACCGTAGGAGCTCGGCAAGGCCAGCAGGTGGAGCCATTGCCGCACCGGGAGGCACAGGCTAAAGGTGGGAAAGTCTGATTCTCTAGAAAGCAAATTCGGTAAGTCAGGGCAAGCTGTCCAGGTATCACAGGGAACCTGCGCCGCCCACCAACACACGCACACCCCTCCCTCCCAAAGCCTGCACACATACTCAGGCAAACTCGGGGTGAAATGCTATTATTGCAGGTTGCTGGGCCTGAGGCCTGAGGTGGTTCCAAGACTCAGTTGCCTTTTCTGCGCCTTCCGTGGAGATGGGAGTTGGATAACCTGAAGGCAATCAGGGCACACGGCAGGGGTCAGAAGGAGAAGGCCAACAGGCTAAGAGCATCACAAGAGTGTGAAAAATGTTTAGTTAAAATAAATGTAACCAATAGGGCCCCTTTAGTTATTTTTCTGTAGCCCTAACATCTTTATCTAAGGTAAAGGAGGAATTCCTTTAATGGGAGCGTGCTCACCCACAATGGAGGCAACAGGGCCCCTAAATGCACGCATGACCCTTGTGAACACAGTAAAAATCACACCCACCCGCGCCATGGCAACTCCCAGAAGTTATCCAATAAGGTCAAGAAAGGATGGCCGGGCGCGGTGGCTCACGCCTATAATCCTAGCTCTCTGGGAGGCCGAGGCGGGTGGATTGCTCTAGGTCAGGAGTTCGAAACCAGCCTGAGCAAGAGTGAGACCCCCGTCTCTACTAAAAATAGAAACAAATTAATTGGCCAACTAAAAATATATAGAAAAAATTAGCCGGGCATGGTGGCGCATGCCTGTAGTCCCAGCTACTCGGGAGGCTGAGGCAGGAGGATCGCTTGAGCCCAGGAGTTTGAGGTTGCTGTGAGCTAGGCTGACGCCACGGCACTCAATCTAGCCTGGGCAACAAAGCAAGACTCTGTCTCAAAAAACAAAACCAAAAAAAAAAAAAAAAAAAAGAAAGAAAGAAAGAAAGGAGAGGGCTCCCAGTTCTAGGAACCCTCCACCCCTTTCCCAGAAAAGCCATGAATATTCCACCCCCAGCTTAGCATATAATTAGGGATTAGCATAAAAGGACAGACCCTTACCCTGGGGTGATACTGTTCCTCCTTGGATCAATCTGCTCTTTTGCCTTTTCTTAAGACTGTACTCTGCCGTCAATAAATCTTTCTACTTCTGCCTACGCTTCATGTCTGGTCTTTGTCTCACTCTTGCCCCTGGGCTTGAATTCCTTCCTGTGTGGAGGGCAAGAACCCTCTCTGCCGATGTGGGTGGTGGTCTGCAGCAGTATCACCGCCCACCCCTCTCCCCGATGCCCCTGCCTGGGCCAGGCCCTCATCTGGCCACTCTCATGGCAAGGGGTGCAAGTACAGGCAGGCCAGCCGGACTTCCCTTTCCCATGACCACCCTCCCTTGCTCCACCCCCCAAGTCAGCCATCACCTTCTAAGGAAGACTCTAGCCTTCATCCCTTTATTATATACCTCCTGGAGTCCTGGGGAGGAACCTCTGCTTAGAGGAGTTGGAGAAAAGCAAGGAGGAGATGGGGGTGGGGAGAGCTAAAGGGAAAGGTCTGGCTTAGGTGAGATAAGAATGGAAGAATCAACCCTTGTTTGGCCCCAACCTCCTCTGCCTCTGTTGACACACTGGGGGTGTTTCCTGGAGCTACTCAGTTGTGTCTGGCAACACTGTTTCCCCTTCTTCCTGTGGAGGGCTGGGGTTAGGGGACACATGGAAGCTGGGGGGAGGTGAGTGCTCACAAACCCTTTAACATTTTTTGCAGTTAGGCTGCCTTCTGAATCTTGAGGGTGGACACCAGCCCCCTCCTGGAGTTGGCAGTCCCATAGAGTCCTTTGCTAGGTCTGCTCTGACCTAGAGGGGGGGGGGCAGTCTGATAATACAAGGTGCACAGGACAGTGCTCCTTTGCTTTGTTTTGCCTATGTTGCATGCGGTGACCAGCATGTCCCTCTTCTCAGGAGGGTGTCTGTGAAGGGTGCAGCCCACCCGTCCCCAGCACACCACCCTCCATCCTGAGGCTGCACTCGAGCCTGCCTTTCTTCCTCCCGCTGGAAACAGCCGGCTTTCCTGGGAGTCTCCCCACCTCCACCCATGGAGGGGAGCAGGTGGCAGACTTGATATGGAAAATGTCGGGCGCCGCCTGCTTGCCGCCTCCCCCTTGCTCCGCATCTCTGCGGGCCAGCACTGCGCATGGCCAGTTGGAGGGCACACTGCTGGGGCCCGGCCCCAAGGCAGAGCCGGGGGGCATTTGTGGTGCTGGAACGGCACCCGGCCAGCGTGCTCCTGCCTGCTTCCAGCCGCTGCTTGTGTGATCCTGATTGGGTAATTTTTGAATCCCACTGTTTTTGATTGGATGTTAAAGCTTGATGTTGATTGGATGTTAAAGCTTGTAGTTGATTGGACGCTTTTTGAGCCCTACCAAGGGTATAAAAGCAGGTGAGAAGATCAGAAGCCGCGAAGAGAGTCGTGATACTAGGTGTGCTGAGCCTGCTGTGGAAGAATAAAGGCTGTTCTCCAACTCTATGTGTGCTGCTCCGTTCTTTCCCCGGTCAAGAGCTGTAACACTAGCTATACACATTGCCACAACAGACTCAGCCAAAGGTCCTCACGTCCTGGCTGGTCCCTGTGCCTGCTGAGGTGGTCCAGCCTCTTCCCTGGCTGGCCCCTCTCCCCATCACTGCCTAGCTTGGCCGGGTCTGACGGAGAGACCACTCTGGCATTTGGACGCACCCAGCTAAGACAGAGCCAAAAACCAGCTGGTGTTTCAGTATCACTTTAATGACAGTATTTACCCACACCACTTTATACTGAGGAAAAAAAAAAAATCCACCCCATCCTTTTGTGTCTGGAAAGTTTCTATTTCCAACTGTCATTGAAACCAGGAACCCACCCACACCTCTGGAAACAAACAAAAACAACAACAACAACAACAAACAAGGACCTGGGTCACCCACAGAGGAGGTGGCCTGTGGTCAGATGCAGGGAGGGTCCCGCACACTGCCCAGCCCTGCCCCGCCCAGCCGAGTCACAATTCAGTGTCAGCCACCACGTGCTGTCTTGCCGAATGGCCGTTTCTGGAGGTGGCCTGGCCGGTGCCGTTCTCCTGGGCCCCTCGGTTCACACCGGCCTTTCCCTGAGCCTCAGGGGAGGCCCCAGGTCCTGAGCTATAGCCCTGGCCTCCACCGTTCTCCGTGTAATAAGGGTCTTCGCCCTAGACAGTGTATAAATAAAGTAGCATTATCTGGTAAGCAGGGGCATCGGACTCTGTTTGGTGGGGGAGGGACCCAAACAGGAAGCGGGGGGGCCGGGAGCAGGAGGGAGAGGGGGGATACAGCTGCAGGTGCAGACTCCTTTCTTCCTGGAGAGCAGTCAGGGTTCCAGCTCCTAGAGGAGAAAGGACAGAGGAGAGGCACCACACCATGCCACCGCAGCTCAGCAGCCAGCTCCCGCCGAGAAAACCGGCAGTCCCAAGAGTGGAATAACCTCAACCTCCCCAGAATGGGCAACAGGCCAGAGGCCAAGAGTCCAACCTCAGCCTGGTCCTCCCTCACCCAGAACACTTCAAAAGTCACCTTCCTTCTGTATGTCCCCTTCTCGTACGCAAGAAGGCACCCAGTGGGCATTTAATATGCTTGCAAATAAATGTGGGTGATTCTGGTGGGACCCAGCTGAACTCCCCCAGAAAACATCTGCTACCACAGGGCGTAGGTAGGCTGGCCCCAGTCACTGTCCCCTCCCCTAGTGGCTACATAATCTTTTGACGGACACAGTGTGAGCGCATGCGTGCACATCCCTATATAAGTGCACAGAAGTGCCTTTTTTGGTATTTCTCCTCCTCATCCATGGCATCCATGGACCTCCCCAGAAGACCGCTGTCTTCCTCATTCCCTTTGCCCTGGACCCCAGCACTGACCAGTCTTTCTCCCGTGGGGCTCCAGCTACGGCGATTCATCAGGTAATAGCCAGTGATGCCCAGGACAGCCAGCAGGACCCCTGAGGTGACCAGCGCGATCAGGGTCTTCCGGGAATAGCTCTGGTGGCTCCCAACGTCTTGCTCAGTGAAACTTCTGATGCCCAGCTTGAAAAGAAGACACAGAAAAGACAGCCTGTCACTTGTGAACAGTGGGTTCTGGAAGAGGAGGCCAGCCCACTCTAGAGCCCTGTGTGTGACCCAACAGGGACATCGACCTTAGGGATTTTTGAAACAGGATTGAAGAAGGACATCTCTTAGTTAAGCTGCACCACGAAATTTTTGGTTTGAGCCTAGCAAGTTGAAGACCCTCAGGGGACGGTGGAGAGGCAGGAAAGGTGGGGCTGGAGAAGATAGTTACTTCCTCCCCCACGCCAGTGAGCTCTGCTGGCCCAGTATTCCCTCTGAGACCCCTCATCTCAGAGAACTTACCTTTGTCAGGTCGGACTGGTGCTTTTTCAGAAGCTGGAGCTTGCTGGACATTTCTAGAATTAGAAACAGGGGTTGCTGAATCTAGAAGCTAGACTGGTTCATGCTGCTCTACCCTCCCATGCGGTTCTAGAAGAAGCTCTGATGGCTGGGATGGTCTATCTCAAGGGGGCCACTCCCAAAGTCAGCCAAGCCTTGTGGTTTCCAGGGCTGAGATGCCCGATCTCCACACAGGATGCTGCAGCCTCAGCCCTGCCTGCCCTTAGCCCCACTCCCTCCCAAGCTCCTGAGATCCCCAACAGATGTGTCCCTTTACCTGTCCTGTTGGCCAATACCAGCAGCAGGCACTGAGGCCTGACCTCAGACTGGGCGAGGAGCAAGGAGCACACACGGGCCCCAGCCTCGGGGTCAGCCTGCTCCTCCCTACACAGTACTTGGGCCAGGCCTTCTCCTTTGTCCCTCTTAAAGTCCTCCTGGGAAGGAGAGAAAAACAGAGCAGGAGATGAAGTTATTACTATATCCTAAACTGCATCCAGAGTCTCAGGTAATAATTCTGATTTAAGTCACATTATCACCCCCTCCACAAGAAGGATCCTTCTTTCTAAAATTCCAACTTAAAAAAAAAAAAAATACTACTCATTGTATATGGGCAACGAAACAATACAAAAAAACCTCAAACTTTCCCAGTGCCAAAACATACCTCTATTAGCGTCTAAGACGTCAGAGAACAAACCTAGGAAGCATTATCTTATTTAAGAATTGCCCGTGTACACATATGCTACTCAAATTCAATTCAAAAGACATTACCACCAACAGAAAAAGTTAATAATGCAATAATAATGAAGAAAAAGTCCTTTGTTTCAAGGCTACAATAGGCTTACATGGTGGGAAAAAAGCCACGGGAGGTGAGGAATCCAGATTGACCACACACTCAACAGGAGCCTCAGTGGCTTCCTCTCTTACTACCCAAAGAGCATTGCTCAAACCAAAATGGTGTTTTTGTCTAGTTTTCCATTAAAAACATGGAAACCCAGTTTTAATGGAGTTCATGGATCTTCCTCCAGGTTGCCGAGTGGCCCATAGGACTCAGGAACTCGGACGCAGAAGATAACCCCAGAGAATTCTTCAACCATCGAGTCCCAGGAAAGGCAAGAGTTGGAAGCACTGGCTATGCGCCCTTCCAAACTCTGTCCTCCCACTTTCCAGGATTTCTCCCAGCAGAGTGACCAAAGGAACCGAAACTGAGACTTGCTCCTCAGTCCGGATAGCAGATGGCAGAGGAAATGCCTGAACGGCTCTGACATCTTTCCTGTTAGGGAAATCTGCTGGGGCGTGTGACGGTCCTCAGAGCTAAGCGTCCGCGGAGCAGAGAGCTTCCTGTTTGCGGGCAGGACTGCTGCTCCAGACAAGCCCGAGGGTCCTCCCAGTTGGAAGGGAGCCTGGGTATTTTCCTACCGCGGTGACCGGAGGCAGGAAAACCCAGACTCCTTTGCTCCCCCTGCACAAGCCAAGGTCAAGACTGGCCTCAGGACCCAGCTGGAATCTGAGGGATCTTGGGGAAAATAACCGGGCTTGCACGAGGCCAGAAGAGCATGGCTAGAGACAGGAGTCCAAAGACAGCCTCAGAAACCCCCCCAAGAGATGAGGTCACAGAAAAGTGAATTCTCAGGCCCCTGCTGCTTCATCTCTCAGGAAAAGAATCAATTCTGCAAGGTCTCCCAGGAAGTCCTTGGGTAAAGGCTTTGCTTCTGGAAAAACCTGTTCTTTCAAACAGCATTTGCAGTAGGTAGTCAGGACACCATCAGATCACACGAGGGGTGACCACCAGTCTCCTTGCTGTCTCAGGAGACCCTCACGTGGCTTCCTTCCGGGGAGCTCCCCTCCCTAGCACCCTGCTTCTGGTTAAAGAGGAGCAAGGTCCTTGCCCAGATGGCACCGGGCTCCTGAAATGTCTCTGTGGTTGCAGTATGTCTGCTTCCTGAGACAGGCAGAGGGACAGGGCTCCCGTAGGATCTCAACTAGCCCAACCAAATGGCAGCTTCCTCTGCCTGCAGAGTCCAGGAAGCTGCACCTTGAGACTATCCAGCTGCTCTGACATTCGTCAAGCCCCGGATATAAGACACTGTGCAAAAACCTCTGTGCATGTGCCTAGTGTATGTTTGTGTTGCATGTCATGTGTTGCGGGGGGCTTGGGGAGGTATCATGAATTTCATATAGTCAAAGCTCTCAGCCTGTACCTATGGCAATTAAAACAAAGGACACCTGCTACGTCCTAGGCACTGTTCTATGTGCTTTACACATATGGACTCAGCTAGGCCTGACACAGCTCTATGAGATGGGGGCTATTATTCTCCTTTGGGAGATGAAAAAAATCGAGGCACAGAGACTAGATTCTTTGCAAGTTTTGCAATTGGTCTGTCTGCTGAGTTGCTGTGGTGACTAAAGGGATATTTGTGTGAAAAGTGTCCAAAATGGTGCTGGGAACCTAATGGGCACTAGATACATGGCAGCTATCACTATTATTTTTATTTTTTATTTTATTTTTTATTTTTGAGACAGAGTCTCACTCTGTTGCCCCTGCTAGAGTGCCGTGGTATCAGCCTAGCTCACAGCAACCTCAAACTCCTGGGCTCAGGCCATCCTCCTGCCTCAGCCTCCCGAGTACCTGGGACTACAGGCATGCGCCACCATCCCCGGCTAATTTTTTCTATATATTTTTAGTTGGCCAATGAATTTCTTTCTTTTTTTTTTTTTAGTAGAGACGGGGTCTCGCTCTTGCTCAGGCTGGTTTCTAACTCCTGACCTTGAGGGATCTTCCCGCCTCGGCCTCCCAGAGTGCTAGGATTACAGCCGTGAGCCACAGCGCCCGGCCTATTACCATTATTATTAATAGTGGTATTTTATATATCATCTAGAAGCCATATTTTATCATATCCTACCTTACTGCTATTGTCATTGCTCTCTGACTATACCATAGGACTCCTAAGTGTGGCGGGGGCAGGGTACATTAGAAGATTTTGAAGCCAGACTGCACTTATCATAGAACCTACCAAACAAAGAACTCAGGGAATTGTTGTTCAAGTTCACATCCCAACACATTGGCCTCTGCACAGGGTCCCTCCACCCCTCGCTTAGTTTCTTGGACTAAATTCAAGGGAATAACAGCAGTTAGCCTCCCACTCTGGAGTCCAATGGCATCAGTGAATTGTGTTTCAGGCCCCAAGAGGAGCAGGTGGATCCTGAGCAGAGCACAATACTTCTCCGGATGCTTGCAATAAACATCCTCCCCGGAGAGAGGCTGTGGCCAAACATCATGGGAGAGTGGGCAGGAGGAAGCCACAGCTTCACCATTTTGCTCATGAGAATCAGGTTTACAAGCCTCTAGCTACATCGGCTCACACGTGTTTGTTTGCAAAAATAATAAAACCAGGTAGAAAGGTCATTTCTAGAGTAGCGTCCTCAAACTTTGCAAAGACTCTTAACATGTTAAAGAATCATACCAAGCAGTGGGGTGGGGAAGGAAGGAGAGCATGCATGTTTCTAAATGACCTTGAAGAGATTTCCCAGTGTTGAGGTTCTAGGATCAGTTGTCTCCCCCGCCCCTTTTAGGATAATTTTATCTACTTTGGCGTGAGTCTGACAGTGCAGCTATAAACTCGATTTTCACATAGGAACTGGAGTAATTAAGGGACCTCCTACAAGTCAGGCAACAAGTGGGCAGATAATCAAGAGCAAGAAGTTAATTGTCTCCAGAAACCAGGCTCTTTTCAGTAGGCGCGCCATCTTCATCAGTCCTTCCTCTATAACTTACGTTTTCTGCATGGAAGCTGATCTTCGGTGTTTGGGCAGAGGGCAAGGAAGGCGGGGCATACGACCTGGAGGATGGAGGCAGCCTGCCTCGGGTGCAGTCAGTGCGATGGAATGAGGGTACTGTGAGCTGGCTGAGTAAATACAAACTCTGCATGTGAGCAGATGTGGTACTTAAGAAAGGTGGTTCTAGAACACAAATTGGTGGGCAAAGGACTAGAATAGACTTTTCTCCCCAGAAGACATACAAATGGCCAACGAAAAGATGCTCAAATCACTCATCATCAAGGTAATGTGAATCAAAGCCACAACGAGATACTCCTCATACCCACTAGGATGGCTACTATAAAGATAAAAAAAAAAAAAAAGACCTAGAAAATAACCAGTGTTGATGAGGACGTGGAGAAACTGGAACCCTTGTGCACTGCTGGTGGGAATGTAAAATGATTCAGCCACTATGCAAAACAGTATGGCAGCGCTTCAAAAAATTAAAGATAGAATTACCATGTGATCCAGCCATTTTGCTTCTGGATATGTACCCAACAGAACTGAAATCAGGGTGTGGAGGAGATATTCGTACACTCATGTTCATAGCAGTATTATTCACATTAGCCAAAAGGTAGAAGATCGAGGGATGAATGGAGAAACAAAATGTGGCATACCCACACAATGAAATATTATTCGGCCTTAAAAAGGAAGGAAATCCTGACACATGCTACGATGTGGATGAACCTTGAGGACGTCATGCTAATTAAAATAAGCCAGCCACAAAAAGACAAATACCGTATAAGCCTACCCATACGAGGGACCTAGAGTAGCCAAATTCGTAGAGACAGAATGTAGAATGGTGGTTGCCAGGGTTTGGAGGAGAGAGGAGTGGGGAGTCGTTTGATGGTACCGAGTTTCAGTTTGGGAAGATGCAGAGAGTTCTGGAAACTGTACCACAATGTGAATGCGCTTAACACTACTGAACTGTACACTTAAAAATGGTTAGGTGGTGAACTTTATGAGATGGGTGTATCTTACCACAATTAAAAAAAAAAAAATTTTGGTGGATTCACCCGGACAAATGGGTACAGCATGAGACGATAAAGTAATCTCACATTTTGGAAACTATCTGGGGGAACCACAGGCACAAAAACTAAATTAAACTGACACTTCAGCAGAGAGAATGAAAGTTAGGTTTGGGGAGCCCCGTTCTGCTAATAAGGGTTCTGAGATACAGTAGCGGGTGCTTGAGGCAAGTGTGGTACCACCTTCCTTTCACCGGCTGCCTAGGGGTGAAGGATGGGGAGCAAAAGGAGCATAATTGGGATGTAAATGTCTACAGCACGTGTGTCCAGCACCCATAATCCACATATGGGTAACCACTATGTACTAGTGCAGAGCGAGAGATAGAGATAGCCGAGAACCAGGCACACGTATTTCTGTTATGTGCATATACCAGATGCGGGAGTGGATCAGCGTTGTGTAAGTACTCTGGGACATGCCAGGGGAAATCCTTCATGCTCCTGATTAGGCTGTGGGTAGGGCCTGAGTCTCCCAAAGTCACAGCCAGGACCTTAAGGCTCTCTGACACCAAAAGTACAAATGCAACTGAAGGAAAATGAGGCGGCATTGCACCACTCACAGCCTTTGGAACAGACTCATTATCAGACTAGCAGAGAGTAGGACCCAAGGAAAGAGAATCTGGGACACAAATCGGGAGCTGTGGCTAAAAATTCTGGAATGAAGACTGCTGGCGGAGGGAAAACCACCTTGGGGCACAGAAGGAGGCACTGCTGCTTGGGGGCTGGGGAAGAGGAGCCCTCAGGAAGAAAGAGGATGAACAGTGGTGAAAAGACCAGGGGAGCAGTAGCACCACACGTGTGCAGTCAGGGAGGTGACTCATTAGGACCCCGGCCCTGTGGAAGCCGCCTTTAGCATATGAAATTGGGGGGCGCTACTCTCTTTCTACATCCCTACTCCCAGATCCTCCCCAAATCTCAGAGGAACGTGCGGGGCAGAGACCGTCTGTGGGTGAGATTAGAAAGTAGATTAGACAGCAAAGACCAGAGAGAGACAGAGACCACAGCAGAGTAAGAAGAATTATGTCTGGAGTAGCAGTAAGTTTCTGCCACTTGTCTTATACAATGACCCAAATTAAATGTGAACTTTGAAGAGCAACAGATAGACGCTTAGAAGGCTCTGCAGGTAGCACTAAATCCTAGGTACAAAGAATTAGCATTCTGGCACAGACCTGCATGATACATAGGAAAATAAATGTTCCACCGAGATGACAGAAAAAACAAAACAAAACAAAACAAAACAAACAAACAAAAGAGAAGGTGGTCATATTCTTTAGCTACAACTAGCAAAGGATTTGACAATTTTTTTTTTCCTAATGAGTAGAGTTGAAAATCAGCATCAGAAACACACTGTGCTACTTGTACGTTGCATATTCATGATTAGGTTAACTATCTTGCAAGCTGCATTTCGTTATTCCATTATGCAAACTCATGTCTTCATGATTTCTGTTGTTTCTAAATGTCCTAAGTTAAGGAATTCTTTTAGATGTGATTTTTAAAAATATGATGATTGTAGGTAAGACATCAATAGTCAAAATGGACAAAATAAACAACTTATGCACTCTGCACACTACAGTCTTTCCAGTCTATGCATGCCACGCTTCACATATATGTTTCCCTTAAATGGATTTCCAGCCTGTAAGAAAATGTTTTCTTGTATAAGTAAATACCACTCTTCCCTTCATCGCATCCTTCCTCCAGAGCCTTGTGACTATCAGGAATTGGATTTACTGAAACAAAACAAGGCCTGCTATCATCATTAAAAATTAACACCATACTCTACACATTCTTACCAGTAGAATAAGACATGAAGCTGAAACAAGAGGCATAACTACCAAACAGGAGGGGAAAAACAATATATCACAGTAGATAACAAAGTAGCTTACTTTAAAAACTAAAAAGAATCAACTAAAAAGCTCCTGGAATCAATAAGCAAGTTCAAGAAAATGGCCAGCCCCAAGACAATTATTCAAAACTCCATTAACTTTCTAACACATCAGCAACAATCAATTTGAATAGACAATGGGAGATGTATGCTATAAATAACCCTCAGAAATATACCAAACCCATAGAAAAAAATTAAAACTAAAAAAACCCAAAATGCTAAGAGGTACAAAAAGAAAAAACCCAGAAAAAATACAGTAATTTTAGACCAGTTCCGTTTAAAAGTTTAATGCTATTTTTTTGCATTTTTTCTAAAGAAAACAAAAACACTTTATACTTTCTACAATGTAATAAAGAAAGACCTTATTGGCTGGATATTACAATAAAAATACTGTGATGTAAACGTACAATGATTTTAAAAATTTAAAACAGGCAGAAGTACAAACTTAACAAATAAAATATCTCTGAAGAATATGCCCTGGGACATATAAAAACCTGAAATAAGCTAAAGGAAGCAATTAACAAAAGAGGAAATCATTCAATAAGTAATGTTAGGAAAAATGGTTACGTGGAAAATACAGCATTATAGTAAAATTAATTCTGTGTGAGTTAGTGTTATATGTAAATAATAATGATTTGACATTTTAGGTGACTAGTTTATATCTGGATAGTGAGAAGGACTTTCTTAAAAGCAAACTTAAATTCGACAACATATATGTATGTGTGTGTGTGTGTGTGTATATATATTAAATGTTCCTTCGAGGAGGGAAAAAAATAACAAAGCTTAATTAAAATTGTTTTTGCCTTTTTTGCCCACCAGATGGGGCCTCTTACTCCCTAAACCAAAAGCTCTGTATAAGAAGTAAGCTGACCACACTAAACTCCCCCCACCTTTACCAAAGTCCAGTCCAATCCAAGAAGGCTTAGTTCAGAAGGGCTTGGGAGAGGGAGGGGAGGAAGCAGAGTGGGAGGGGGTGGACTTACACAGCTAGAGGTCTCATTTAGCTCCAGGCAGATACCCTGAGTCAGTCTCACTTCTTTGACACCTGAACATTTGATTTCTCCCTGTATGAAAACAAAAACAATAACAAAAACAAAATGAATAAGCCAGTATCTTCCTCACTCATTTCTTCCCCTCCTTTTTTCCAGTTTGTTTTCTTTCTTTCTTTATTTTTTTCTTTTTAGTAGAGAATGGGGTCTCACTCTTGCTCAGGCTGGTGTCAAACTCCTGAGCTCAAGCAATCCTCCTGCCTGGGCCTCCCAGAGTGCTACGATTACAGGCGTAAGCCACCACTCCAGCCTCCAGTTAGTTTTCTGTGGGGTACTCTCTCTTTTTACTCTCTCTGTCTCTCAACAAAGTCTCACTTTGTTGCCCGGGCTAGAGTGCTGTGGCGTCAGCCTAGCTCACAGCAACCTCAAATTCCTGAGCTCAAGCAATCCTCCTGCCTCAGCCTCCCGAGTAGCTGGGACTACAGGCATGCACCACCATGCCGGGCTAATTTTTTCTATATATTTTTAATTGGCCAATTAATTTCTTTCTATTTTTAGTAGAGACGGGGTCTCGCTCTTGCTCAGGCTGGTTTCGAACTCCTGACCTTGAGTGATCCTCCCGCCTCGGCCTCCCAGAGTGCTAGGATTACAGGCGTGAGCCACCACACCCGTCCTCTGTGGTGTACTCTCTTAAAAGAGGTTTTAGGGAAAACGAAATTTAAAATTTGTCAGGGGACTAGAGATTTCTAATAGTTATACTCTCTTCTTCTATCTCACCTCCATCCCCATCAGATAATAAAAACTTTTGTTCCCAGCCCAGGCTTGCAGGCAACTAGCTGCTTGCGGCCTTGGTAAACTTCGGCTTGGATGGTTCGGGAATGGGAAAGGGCAGGATCTCATCCCATGTGGGCTGTTTTCCCTCTAGTGAAATCCACCCTTGCGGGAGGGCCGACAGGCAAACAGGTGACGGCGTGGCCTGGCATATCCTGGCAACACCCATTTTCCTCCTGCCCCCCCCCCTGGGCTCCCCGGATTCTTATTGTGGCTCCTTCAAAAATAGGAAGCAGATGGATCGCTGATGCCTGTCCCCACGCTCCACAGCCCTCGTATGTTCTGCCCTTCGTGCTGAGAGCTGTTGACAGCCGCCGGCCCCACGGCTGCGAAGGACAGGCTGAGCTCGCGTCCCTGGTCTGCACAGTCCTGCCACCGTCAGTGACCTCCTCGCCCCTCTCTACGCCTGGCGCCACCACCACACCCTCTCACAGCGAGCACATGTCAGTCGTCCTGAGCATTTTGCGAGAGGCAGCCCCATTAAAAGGGGGACAGTTTCTAAACATTGCAAAGGCGAACAGTTCCCTGGTCAGTGACGCCAATAGGTACTGGAAAGAGTGACAGAGGACTAGATGGATCTCTGAGAATCCCCTTAACCCTCTGCTCGCTAAAATGCAAAACCTAAAGCACAGATTGTCGCCTGACTCCAGCCCTCTCCTCCCCTTTCTACCCCTCCCAGCAATATTTTCAACTGCACGTTGATTCAACATGCTGATTCCCGAGACCCAAACCCCATCGGCGGCGACAACGAGGACAAGAGGAGGGGAAGACAGAGCTTGCCCGCACACCTATGAAGTGACAGGGCAGTGTGCCATTTTTGGCCCGGTTCACCCACCTTGATGGTATGTGGGGTGGAAGGAGGCGATGTGTAAGGCTCAGGGGTAGATGTCTCAAGGCTGGTGGGGCTGAGCGAGGAACCTGCAACACTTTCAGGTGCTACGCTGGGCTTCAAGGTCATCTCTGAAGTCGAGAAGCTGGCTGGGGTGTTGGGCACGGTGATGGCCAGGGAGGTCTGAGCCTGGACGGAAGAGTTCGTGGTTCCAGAGACTGGGATGACCTCAGAGGTAGATGTGAAATTGGCTGTGAAATTGGTCTCTGGAATAGATCAAAACACAGGTGTGCACGTGTGCACGTACACACACGCACACAATCCGGGTGCGTGGCGTGGGCATGGATTTTAACACAGAAGAGGGAGTTTGGGGAGTTGACAGTCACTTCTTGTCCCAACACTGACCAAACTCATTCCAAGCCAGCTGTCAGAACCATAGCTGTAATCTAGAATGTATTAGAGGTGCCCTCAGGATTCTGAGACTGAAATAGATGTTGGTCCACCCCAGAGAAGCCAAAGACCTAACAGTTTAAACCTGCACCCACTTTCCTTCCTCTTTGGTCCCCATCTGACCCTTACTTTATCACTAGGCTGAACTCAGTGTGAGAGTGGGGGTACAGGGGGCATTACCCATCAGGATGGGCTTCCAGGGCATGGGTCTGAGGGAAGTTGTCACTCTAGGAAGAATTATCTAGAACTTACTTCAGGGCACCCTATGCATAATGGTCAAAGCATTAATACAAGGGGCTTGCATGATTTCATGTGTGGTGAGCTGCCTGCAAACCATCCTAAATGCTTTACTCAAGCACCAGCAGCATCTTTCTGTGATCCGAGACAAACATTCTCTTTACCTGAGATGGTTGCTGTGGTCCCATTGCTGCCCAGTGAGACAGAGTATGGGCTGGCACTTCCAAAGGTGGTTGGTACTGTGGTTTGCTCGTTGGATACATTTGTAGGGGCAACTGAAGTCCTTCCCAGGGTAGTTAACTGTGTAGTAATGGCAGTCGAATTGTCTGTATTTGTGAACCCGGAAGCTACAGGGAAACAAAGAAGAAAAGTCAGAACCTGAACCTTCCTGGAGCCTCGTGACATCGCCTGGTACAATTTCTTGGCTTCAGGCAGAATCCATCTAGAACATTCCCTGCTGCCTCTGGCAATGGAGCAGCCATAAGAACATCCTCCTGGAAAGTGAACTAATTTCCCACTACTAGGTCACCCTAAGGAAACAGAGAAGGAAAAAATTTGACACACACAAGGGTCTAGTACAGCATTATGTAAAGGAGGGAAAAGTTGCAAACAACAAAACTAATTACAATAGGATAAATGGTATATGCACTTAATATGCCATAACCATTACATAATGACATGCATAATCATTACAAGCAAAAATTGATGAAAACGTGGCAACATGGAACTGTGAGGCAACGTTCATCATCTGTTCAGTAAAACCCTAAAATATAAAATCACACCTGCATAAACATTGCAAAGATCTAAAATGTGAGAAAGGGTATGCTTCCGTTTGCCTTTCAATGTCTCCTTCTGATACACCGATGGCCAAAGCATGGCTCCTTTTTGGTCACTTTCCATCCAATACATTAACTCTCGGAAGAATCACTGGACTCACGCCACCTCCATGCGATCCCCTTAAAAATCTTCTGTCCTTCTTAGACCTCCTCGCTCCCAAATTCCCCTTATCTTTTCCCTCCAGGTTTTCAAACCCATTCTCCTTCCCGTTTGTGGAGGAATGCAGATCCAGCAAGCAACTCCAGATGTCTTTTGGGAAACTCTGGACTGGAGAACACAGGGCCTGGCTTCTCACTAAATGTCATGGGAAGACAGAGAGCTTAGTTCTTGCTCTGCAGATAACTATCGATAACTACGTGATTTAATGTGTGTGTGTGTGTGTGTGTGTCTCAGTTTACTTAAGCAAGGGTCCTTTCTGGCTACCTTACGTGGATTGCTGAGAGAATCAATGACATAAGAAATGCTAAATTACTGTAGTATAATGTTCCTGAATCGCATTATTCTCTGAAGATCTTCGTGAGTGTTCTTGTTCCCTCTTCCACATATCCTGGGGTCCTCAGTGGTACCATCCTTAGACCCAAGAAGGAAAAACCTCCTGCTTAAACCCTGCACCTCAGAGGGCCCGCACCCTTTTCTGCTTCCTTTGAGGACCAACTAGAATGTACCCTCCCTTCTAGATCATACTTTGGGGACCAGACGTCCTAGAACTTCTTGCCCAGATGGCCCTTGGCTCACATCCAGGAACTGCACGGACCCTTTCTCCCTGTTCTGAGGGTGAATAGCAGCACCAACATGTGTGTGCGCCCAGGGCCCAGTGATGGTCAAAGGATGGCTGCTTGCAGGGAGAAGCACTGGTGCTTACACACATGGGTGGGGTGTCCCATGCACTCAGGCAAAATCCCCACAGTGTGGGCCAGAGTCATGGGAGGGAAAAAAAGAAGGAGAATGGGCTGGGGTCAGGGGCCACCTCTTTCTGCTCAGCCACCCTGTGGCACTGAATGCCAAAAGTATGAGCGTTCCAAATTCAAACTTGGCCTTCCAGGTAGCCATGAAGGTATGTTTGTCAAGGTAAGAAGCTATCTTATTTATAAATGGGTTGGCTTGATTCATAACGTTGAAGTACCTACAGATACAGTCTGTAGGCCTCTGTTGTGCTCCTGCCTTGGGCCCTGCAAGTGCTAGGGGTGGGTCTGTATCCAGAGTTCACACCAGCAGTTCCATCCTCAAGGAAAGGTCCCTGAGGTCCCAGGCCACCTTTATGTTTGGCTCTGAAATTTTCTTTATTGGGATGTGGGTCTGTATTTTTTAGAGGGTTCCAGGTAAATAACAAGGCAGAATGCCCCCTCTGATTTCCCTCGGCATCAAGAGACTAGTTACATTTTTACTTTCCAGGCAATTAACCTGGGAGTAAGAATAAAATGTCCCAAAGGTGATGACAACGGCCTCCCTCTGCCACAACTGCCTCCCTCTGCAACCTGCAAGTAGGCTGATGTGAACGGTGAGGGCTACCATCACGTCGTGTCTTAATCTTACATATCAGGTAAGCAGGGGGAAGAAGTGCTCTTACTATCTCCATCTTCAAGATGAAGAACCTGGATCACCAATATGTTGGCCAAGAGGGAAGACTGTAGTTCATGCAGGACACTGAGATTCAGCGGACTCTGGAGTAGATGAAGCAAGGGAGTCAGGCTTGGTCTAAACTGCTAAAAATCCGGATGCATTCTCCATATCTCTGGAGAGAAAAGGATGGGCTCCCATCTGACTTAGACAGGAGGTGGGTTGATCAAAATTAAATAGATGCAGAAGCTTCCCCAGGCTTCTTCCCTCTTTAGATCGGACCCTCTCACCACTCTGACTCTAAGGTCAGATTCATCTGAAGTCAGGGCAGGGGGCAGGTGTTGGTGACACACAGACACTAAACTAAAGAATCACCCTCTCAAGGCACAATTCCAAGGCACCCTGGTCCCTGCCCACCCTCCCTGCCTCTCCCCGACACGTCAATTCCTGGGAATCCCATCTGGTCTAGCCCGGCCCAGCCCTTTTCTCTCTCCAAAGAAAGCTGGGACCGGCTGGGGTGACGTCATGCTTTTGAACCCCCTCCCCCAGGGGCCTCCTTCACCCAGACAAACACTTTTGAACTTTTCCAGATGTGCAGAGAGACCTGCTGTTGGTTCTGAGGACAGAGGTGGCTGTTCCAGAAGAACGAGGCGGCTCTGGACCCAGGCCTGCTCCCGACCCACAAGGGGCGGGCCCCCCGGCTGCAGCGGCCTCCTGCAGCCCACCACTTGGCCGAGCACTGAAGAACGAGCAGCAGGATCCATCCGCACAGGAGAACGAGACCTCGACCTCATATGCACAGCCCTGAGTCTGGGGAGGGCAGGGAAGCCTCTGAGACCCCAGAGGAATAGGACAAGAGGGAGGACGGAAAGCCAAGGCTGGGCGGTTGGGTATACACGAGCTGGCCCAGAGCAAGGGGACACGGTGGCCAGGGGCCTGATGCCAGTCCTGATATATGCACAACAGCATAGCGACTATCAGTGGGAATGAGGCTCTCATCTTCACGGTCTCCAGAGCTCTCTGCACAGTGCTCCCATATAGAGACCCGGCCCTGGAGGAGCATTATTTGCACGAGTCGATGGACCGTGGATCACCTTTTATCCTGTCTGCCTACACACATCCACGGCATTAAACCATCAGACACTGACCTTTCTTTATCTTTCTGACCCCTGACTCTATAGGGGAGTAATAGCAGCCTACCAGTTAGGGAGAGCTTGTCGGATTCTAAGAGACAACTGATGAAACCTCCACTCCTTTCCATTCTAGATAAGGAGGAACAGCCGTTAGCCTCAACCCTACGAAGAATTACAGTGCAATTTAAAGTCGAATAAAAAATCTGTCCGCTGATGTTTACTTCTTAGCCCATCCTGATTAACTGCGTTTTATAAAGGACCCCATTGGACCCTAGTTACTCTATTTGATCTCAACTCACAAACCTGGAGCAAGGGGAGGAGACGAGGTATCGGGAAGACAGTAAAATGAGGATGCAAAGAAGCTAAACAGATGTCACAAAATTCATGCAGTAAATGTCACACATTGAACTTACAGGTACCTATTCAGAGGCAGTTACTCTTGTTTTACACACAATACTAATAAGCTTGGTTATCTGATATCCTAGCTGAAGCTGAGGATTAGGAAGAGAGGATTAGAAGTAAATAATAAGGGGAAGCAACAGCTGAAAACTCAGAAAGGGAAATAAATGAAAAACAGACATTAAGTGTCAAAACCCACGCTCGTCTGGAATCATTTATCGTAGGAGTAAATAGATACATACACCTTGAAAAGCCTTAACGGTGTCACTGAGTTGCAACATAGCCACATCATTTTCATGATGCATCTGAGTCACGAAGGTTAAAATCCTCTTTTTTGCTTCTCTAAGGAAGCAGAGGCATATGCGATACATTTTGAAAAGATTTCTACCTACCATTTGTAAACCGAAGATTCCTTTGCTCTCTAAAGTGGGTTTACAAATCCTCAGAGACTTAGAAAGCTCTGTTACCTAAATAACTGAATTCCCCTATTTTCAGGGACAGAGTTGTCCTGTACTGGGTCTTGCTTTTCACAGCTCTCCTTAGTTTCAGTTTTTGACCGGTGGCTGTTTTCCAATCTCTCCGCCAGCCAGCCCCACTCTGCCCATCCTTTCCAATCCTGGCACCTGGCCCACGAGGAGTAGCCTCAAGGAGTCCCCGGGTATCTTACTTAGCCCACAGAATTACAGTACCAGAAGGAAGGGATCCCACCTCTCAGTTGTTTTGAGGAACAAAGGAGATAAGACGTGGAAACAGTTATCCTGCCTGGTAAAAGCTTGAGAAATAGCGACTATCTTTGTTATAAGCCCCTTCCTTATGCTTCTCAGAGAGTGTGGGGCTCTTATCTCTCCCACACATCTGGCACAAAATCATATATGCTGTTTCCTCAGGATAGGTCTAACTGTCACCTCCGCTAGACTGTAAATTTCTTGAGTACCAGTGCCGCTATTATACGTGTGTGTTTTACTCCTGCCGCTTAGCTCGGCCCCCGGAGTTCAGAATAAGCAACAGGGTTGAATGGCAACTGCAGCGGGTATGTTTATATTAACCGCCCCCAGGTGTAGCGGTCTCCTTTGGATGTTATGTTGTAAGAGGGGTATTATCAAATTAGGGAGTTTCCACGTAAAGATAACCAGGATTAGATGAGTTCTAGAAATCAAGCCATGCTATCAAGCGGGGCTGGTGTTATTTCTTCTCCATCAGCAGCTGGGAAACTATGGCCGGTGGACCAAACTTGGCCCCCCACACAGGCTGTTTTTATATAGCCAGTGAGTCAAGAATGGCTCCCACATTTTTAAAGTGTCATAAAATAATAAGACAAATAAGAATATGCACCAAGCCGGGCGTGGTGGCTCACACCTGTAATCCTAGCACTCTGGGAGGCCGAGGCGGGCGGATTGCTCAAGGTCAGGAGTTCGAAACCAGCCTGAGCAAGACCCGGTCTCTACTAAAAATAGAAAGAAATTAATTGACCAACTAAAAAATATATATATACAAAAAAAAAATTAGCCAGGCATGGTGGTGCATGCCTGTGGTCCCAGCTACTCGGGAGGCTGAGGCAGGAGGATCACTTGAGCCAGGAGTTTGAGGTTGCTGTGAGCTAGGCTGACGCCACGGCACTCACGCTAGCCTGGGCAACAAAGTGAGACTCTGTCGCAAAAAAAAAAAAAAAAAGAATATGCACCAGAAACCACAGAGGGACGGTCCCCAAGCCCTGAAATATTGACTATCTGACCCTTTACATAAAAAGTTTGCTGTTTGCTTGATGGCTGGAGATATAGAAAAACAAAACCAAAAACCAAAGTTTACTGGCTCCCGATCCAGAAAAAAAAGAATTCGAGGAGGGAGAATAAATAACTTTCTTCAAGGTTCATGTTATTTATACAGATTGAGCATCCTTAATCCGAAAATCCGAAATCCAAATTACTCCAAAATCCACAACTTTTTGAGTGCCAACAATGACGCCACAAGTGGAAAATTTCACGTGATCTCATGTGATGGGTGGCTGTCAAAATGAAGTCAAAACTTTGTTCCATGCACGAAATTATTCAAACTGTTGTATAAAATTACCCTAAGGCAAATATGCCCAGAATCTGAAGAACATCTGAGATCCGAAACATTCTGGATAGGGGATACTCAACCTGTACATTCATTCTTGTTTTTCTTAAGCGCCAGTGATGTGCGAATGATCTTGCTCCCTGGAGACTGCGAAATCAGAGCTGATCTCTTGCTCCCTTTCCTTCTTGGGGGCGTTAGTGTCATTGTAATTTAGATAAATCCCTCAAGGAGTTTATAATCTAGTGGGGCCAACTGGAAAGGTCTTCAGGAATTGTCACGAAGGACCAAATTAAATCTGTGACGGTCCAAAGAATAGAATTAGGACTAATGATTTGAAGTTACAGGAAGGCTAATTTCACTGCAATATATTTAAAAAATTAAAATAATGCAGTTATTTTTAAGAAGGAAACGAGCTACTTTGGGAGATCAGAGAGCCACCCATGCTTCCTGGAGGCATTCGGGAAGCATCCTTGTTAGATGTCCCTTCCAACCCTCAGGTCTCCCATGAGTTTGAGCCATCTCGGGCTAGAACAAAGGACTGGGCTGATGATGCCTTCTTAAACTGCAGAGGCTAAGCTGAAGTGTGAGTGCAAACTAGGTGTCTGTGATCTGTGGGTTCCCAGTGTCCTGAGATTTCCCCATCCACTCACCGTGGAACCCCGATATCTTGATCATTCTCTGGGGGTCTACATTGTGCCCAGTCACTTCTTGCTCCATCTTGCTAGTGCCCCTGATTCCTGGATGGCAGTCCTTTTCTTCTTCCCTTCTTATGGGATCTGCTTGTGTGTGGGGTCAGCAGACCTCAATACTGTACTACTACTTCCCCATAAGCCAGTTGAGCACCCATTTCTTTAGCCTCCCCTGAGAACCACTAATGCAAGGCTAGTGTGTGTGTAGCTGATGTTTATGGAAGGCTTGAGAGCTTGGAACAAGATTAAAGGGTGGCCCAGAAGAAACAATGGCATGACCTTGAAATTCTAGATAGCATGGTGCTAATGAAATCATACGCTAAAGAGTCTCCTTGGCCAGGTCTTTTCCACCCTCCGCCCATCCCTGTTCCACCATCACCCCAGGCCCCTCTCCTCCCTCTCTATGCCCTTCCTTGTCTCTAGGGGTCACCTTTAAAATAAAGGTTTCCACTTTATTCTATCAAGCTTTGCATCCTCTCTGCCCTTGAACATGCAGCGTTTGTCCATGAAGAACCATTAAGGCAACTTCTTAAACAATGGGGCCAGCTACCTAGAGATGCCCCTTCTCTCTAACACGTATCGGTTTTTATTTTATTTTACTTTTTTTTTTTCCAAATCAGGAAGAAGCAGACTTCCCAGTTAAGCCAAAAGGCCTTTTCCTTTGCATGTGAAGGCCAGTGACTCATTCCCGGCCGGGCCCCGGAGTGCAGGTACTGGGAAGAACACCTTGGTCCGCGGCCCCGTGTCTATCTCTATCTTCCCAACAGGCGTGGGACTCTCCCCTTGGCACAAAGTCGGGGCCCTTGGGACTAGAAATCATGGATCATATGTTTTCATTTCTCAGCTAAGGAGGGAAGAGAATGTTCTCATTAGAGAAGTCAAAGCCCAGAAAAATATGGAAATCCTGGCGACTGTGAGAATTTTCTTTTGGAGGGTGGTGTTTCTGTTCTTTTGCCATACCTTCACATTTTCAGTTCTCCGCACTGCAGGCCATGTAGTTAGAGCAACCAAAGGCAATGCCAGAGGGAGGCCCAAGAACCCCCCTGGGGTGGAGCTGGGTAACCACCCAGCCCTGAAAAGTAAACCCAGGCCCTCCAGCCCAGGGTCCAAGGGAAATCAGGCAATGAGACCGTGAGGAGTGGAATTTGGTCCTCTTTTTGATTTGTTTTTGTAGGACTCTGCAGCTGAGTTTATCTGCTGCAGTTTGGCATTTCTTGCCCTGCGCTTGCTTTTGGAGACAAAGACTCAGCGAGCGAAGGAAGGAGAAGATGACAAGGGAACCGGAGGCCCAGGAGGTGGAGCCAAAGGGATAAGAAAAGGCAGCCCAGGGGTGTTCTATCAGCCAAACAGGAATGCTCTGAAGACGTGAGTTTGCACAGGTCGTGCCAGCTGGGTTGTCCCTACAAGGGGGGGAGCCTTGGGGACCAGTGAATTAGTCAGAGGTCCCCAAGTCTGCTCCTCCTCGGTCGCCATGTGGCAGAGATTCAAAGGGCGGAGTCCTCTCCCCTCTGGAAAATATCTTTTTTTTTTTTTTTTTTTTTTTTTTTCTATTTTTTTTTTTTTTTTTTTTTTTTCCCCAGGAAAAGGCAGTGAGATTTTCTTTTTTCTTTTTTTTTTTTTTTTCTATTTTTTTTTTTTTTTTTTTTAATATTGGTGACTTTTCTTTTTTTTTTTTTTTTTTTTGAGACAGAGTCTCGCTTTGTTGCCCAGGCTAGAGTGAGTGCCATGGCGTCAGCCTAGCTCACAGCAACCTCAAACTCCTGGGCTCGAGTGATCCTTCTGCCTCAGCCTCCCGGGTAGCTGGGACTACAGGCATGCGCCACCATGCCTTGGAAAATATCTGATAAAATTCTTTTCCCTTTTCTTTTTCCCCTCTTACATGTAGCCCCAGACAGGATATGGGTGTGGGGTCAGCAGGCACTAAGGACCCAAAGGAAGAGGAGGAATGTGACGGGCGGGACGGGGGCCGTTGTTAGGGTGAGGAGAGGGGCAGGCCTTGAAGGGCTTGGAGGAAACAGATATCCTGAGCCTGACAAATGGGGTTCCCTAATTACATGCGAGACTTCCTGTCCCAGCCGGTGTTGCCTGATGCACCCTCCCCCAAGTGCCCCCACCCCAACCCCAACAAACAGAGCCCACTTTGGTTGGGTTAGCTGCTGTGCCTATACCATGCCAACTGCTCCCAGGGACAGAAAAAAGACCTTCCCCAAACAAGCTCTTTGTTGGGGTAAACCATGAAAAAAAAACCCCACAGAATTCCCTTCTGCCGTGAATTTCACAGTAATAATGGCTTTTCTGCAATTGCCCTTTGGTAGCGTCTCAAAGCACGGCCATTCATTTCACTTATCCTAACAATGCATCCCAGGACAGAAAATGACTCCTGGTATTAAAACAAAACAAGACAAAAATAAAACAAATCAAAACAAAACCCCCAGAAAGCTTTTGGAGGAGGCTACCACTGGCCTGAGTAGTCTGGCAAGGCTAGGAGTGGGTATCCATGTCTCATCCCTTCTTTGCGGTGCTGAGACACTGAATCCTCAGCATATCAGCCCAAGGTTCTGCAAAGGTTGCGTTGCTCCCCCCCAACCCCAACCCCAACCCCGACCCCGGCAGGCCAAGGCGAGACTGACACCGACCAGCTGAGGAAATAAGAAATGGGTGGGCCTCACTGGGCCCAGGACCAGGTCATCATGCGCTGTCTAGCCAAAGCAGAGCAGAGCATCCCATTGGAATCTGAGCCACTGGCTAAACTCCCCTTTGTCACGAAGGCACAGTCTAGCACCCATCTGAGGGTTCCCAAACCTCAGTGACAGCTTTTCCCCTGCCCCAAGGGGCATTTTCAGAGCTGCTGAACAGGACAACCCAGGACCTAACTCAGAGCTTCCTCCAGCCCTGAGCCAGCTCTCTCCAACTGGGTGGACTCAAAGGGGACCAGCAGAGCAGACTGGGAGCACAGAGGCCTAGTCTAGGTCACTTTGCAAGGGCCACGGTGGGTGGCCTGTGGAATATGGTGAGAGTAGGGAATTGGGAGCCCTGGAGGGCTGGAAGCAAAAGGGAGAACAACTTACAAAGTTTACTTCTTCCAACTGCAGTGAGATGACATGGAGAATGTTATTCCTTTAATGAAAGCAATCAAATATAAACATTCATTGGGCACCTATTATTATTATTATATTTTTACCAAACCAAGAGCAAGAACCTGAGAAGTAAGGGTATGTGGAGGGCAGTGGGAGAGTGTCCTGAGCCATCTACCAGCTTTAGAACTCGGCAGAGGAAGAAAACTCCAAAAGGTAACAAGTTTGAGACCCTGCGGGGGTGTGGGGTTGTATTGAGGAGGGCAAGGCTGGGGGCAGACCAAACTCCCTCTACCCCTCTTTCCTCTCCAGTGGGATCGTGTGGTGTTCGAAGGAGGAATTTTAACTAAGCTTTCCAATCTTAAATGCACTATTTTTTTTTACCCCTCCAGACTGTTCTTCATTACAAACTTCTCTGCTCACCTAACTCGGCCTTCCCCCGCGGGCGTCCTGGGCGTGGGACGCGGCGCCTGGCCCCTGATTGGCCTCGCTCACATTCCTGAGTGCCCACTTCTGGCTCCCGATGTCCCGGTGGGCGGTGGGCGCGTGAGTCCCTTCCCCGAAACGCTCTCCTCCGGGGCCTCTGCTTTCTGGATCAACCCACGGCCACAGAACTTCCCTGCCCCTCTCCTCCCCCTGCTCCTGCTTCGGGCTCCAACTGTGCGCCCCACACCTTTGGCAGGCAGCGCGGAGGCACAGGCACCTCCAGAGCACTTTATCATAGTTGGTTCCAGCGAGTCGCGGGCCGGGCTCACGCCCCGGGCGGGCGCTGTGGCCTCGCCTCTCCCCTTCCCCTCCCGCCGCCACCCGCTCCCAGGTGAGGCGCGGGTCCGCGCGGGCGCAGCCAGGGGCGCCAGCGCGCGGGTGGGCGCCGGGGTCCCTGTCCCTCCGCGCGCGCGCGACTCTGCCCTGCGGCGCAGCGCCCGGGAGAGCCTCGGTCCAGCCCGCGGGGAAGCGGGGCGGCGGCGGCGATACTCACGCAGCAAACTCAGCAGGCAGAGCGCGGTCCAGCCCCGCGGCACCCCGGGCCCCGCGCGCGCGCCCCTGCGGCCCAGCATCCTTCCCGCGCCGCCGCCGAGGAGATGCTCCGAGTCCAAGACACTGCCCGGCCGGCAGGACGCGCTCCTCCCGCCCCCTCGGCCAGGGAGGGAGGTGGGAGATTCTTGCTTTATTCCCCTCCCTTCCCTCTTTAGTCTTGGCAAGGCCGGCCCCTCTCCTTGGCTGCCACTAGCGTTCGCTTCCCTGGTTAGTCCCAAAGGCGGAGGGCGTTGGGAGGGAGGCTGGGGTTGCCAAGGTCGAGGCCAAAAAAGGTGGAGGTTTGCGCGGCCCCAGATGCCTTGTTCAACTTTTTCTCAACAAGAGGCCCCATCCAACTTCTTGAAGCTCAACTTCCACTTAACTTTTAACCCCTTGGTGTCAGCCTTGCCGGTGGCCAGGGCAGGGGCAAGCTTCCTCTGATTGTTTTTTCCATTTTCTTTCCTTTTTTCTTTTTTTCCTTAGTTTTAAGCCCTAACAATCTTGTGGAAGCAATCTACCACCGTGAGTGCCTCAGTTTAGAAGTGTGAGCGTTTTGCTAATCAGGTAAAACTTAGCACATGTCCGACCTGACACATGTAATGATCGTCATACCAGATACTGTCTTGCTGCATGTTAACGGAGCGTGAAGAGTGAGGAGGACACGTAAATGACTGTAATTATTCATTTTTGCTGTCCAAACCATTCTTGTAGACATTTCCTTTCACTTTTTTTCCCTGCAAGATCTAGTTGTGTTAACTTGGAGGAGTTTTTCCTGTGACTGTCCATGTTTTTCCACCTAGTCCGATCCTAACGTCACCATCACCAAAAGGAAAAAGGGACTTTCCTCGTACCTGGGATGCCTTTCTCCCGTCAGCCCCTCTCCAGCCCCTGATCTAAGCCTCTAGGGGCTTCTGCTTGCTCTCCCATTAAAAGAAGGATTTCCTGTGACTCCACCCTCCACCACCTGATAGACCTTGAGCCTCCTATTTGTCACCAGTTGTTCTGGTCGCTGGTAGACTGAGCTGCAGAAACTCTGCGCTGGGCAGTCAGCCTAGTCACGGACTTGGGAGGTGGAGGCTGGAGAGAGAGGAGCCAGGCTGGGCGGCTGATGGCACCGGGCAGGAGATAGGATTAGGCACAGCCTGGGAGAACATGCTCTGATAGCTCAGTGGAATCACAAGATTTCAAATATTCAGTTGAGCCTATTCCATGATGTCTGTGCCACATAGCCTAAAGCAGGGAAAAGGCCAGTCAGGCCAGCACCCTGTCACCCTGTGGTCCTTTCTGATTTATTGCTCTGCAAACACTCTAGCATTGTTATCTTTATGGCCCATCTCAGCATTTGGGTTGCACAGGAGAAGGGTGTGCAGGTCTAAAAACCCCATCAAAATCTCCTTATTCGGATCTGGTTGCCCAGCGTTCCTTTAAATAGGCAACGAAGCCTTTCACCATGTAATAAAGGCAATGGCTTAACGTGTAAATTTGATTGAACACAAAGGTATGCTATGAATCTGTTCCAAAGTGCAGATGATGATTCGGATCTGACCACATCGTGATTGAAAAGGCCTGCAGCTGGGCTGCAAAAAAATACATTTTTTTTTTTTTTTTTTTTTTTTGAGACAGAGTCTCGGTTTGTTGTCCAGGCTAGAGTGAGTGCTGTGGCGTCAGCCTAGCTCACAGCAACCTCAAACTCCTGGGCTCGAGCGATCCTTCTGCCTCAGCCTCCCGAGTAGCTGGGACTACAGGCATGCGCCACCATGCCCGGCTAATTTTTTTTATATATATATCAGTTGGCCAATTAATTTCTTTCTATTTATAGTAGAGACAGGGTTTCGCTCTTGCTCAGGCTGGTTTTGAACTCCTGACCTTGAGCAATCCGCCCGCCTCGGCCTCCCAAGAGCTAGGATTACAGGCGTGAGCCACCGCGCCCGGCCAAAAATACATTTTTAAATCAGGCATTGGTCTGGACTCCCAATTAACAGGGAGAGGGAGTTAGCTCCAATACCACCATGCCCCCCACCCATTCTCCTCAACTCCCTCGGATCCAAGAGCTGGGTTGCTTCAGGCACCCAGTGTGAGCTTGTGAGCAACATGCAGGATTGTCATCCCCGCTAGATATGAAAACCAAGTTGGCCCAGTTGGCTCTGACTTCATTCCCAGACATTTCTTCTGGTTACTTCAAATACAATTTGTCTCCCGTAGCTGGCCCACGGTAAACAGAGGAAAGAACTTGTCTCTAGTACCTGAACTTCTCGACTAGCTTCGGGAGTAGAGAGAGGGAATGATTCTATGGAGCAGAGGTTCTCAAAGCGTGATCTACACAGAATTGAAATCAGCGTAAGGGCTAAGGGTCTGTATTTTTTATAAGATCTCTCTGTGATTCTTATGCCCATCAAAGTCCAGGAAGCCCTGGTGTGGAAAGAAGATATTCTAGGTACAAAGTGGATGTCAGACTTCAAGGAAGGAAAACATGAGTCGAGAATATGAGAGGCTGGCGAATCACTTGCTCCGAGAGACCAGAGCTGTTTCTTCCGTGACCTGCAAGGCTATGGATAGCACCAGAACTATGAAGCTGGGTGATGACACTTCCTATTTCTCAGGGTCACGGAGATTCATCTCTCCGAGCATGCACACCGTGACCCCAACCACCCCCACACACACAAGTTATGGCCACAGGACACAAGTCCACCAAGGGACTCCAGCCTTATGCTTCTTTGCAGCCAGATGGAGTTGAGCTAGCAAGTCCCTTCAAGGCTCCAGCCTTCCTGGGCTACTCCCCAGTTCTCTGCTCCCCTTTCCCATCTCATCAGCTATTGCTAGAAGAGGATGTTAGCTACATTGCACGGAGTGTAGGTTGCAGCAGAAACATGCTGAGCGAGAGGCTCTGTCAGGCCCTTTGTAGATCTTGTAGGTCATGACCACTTCCTACTGAACATCCCCTAACCCACCCCACCCCATTCACACGCACATCAAGTCAGTCGACCTATTACAAAATAGACCCTCTTCCCATGCTAAATATAACATCTCCGATGTTTAAAGAAATAAGGTAAATGATTTTTATAATTCTGAGCCTTAAGATATATTCTTCATTTTGTCTTTGGAATTCCAACTTTATTGCATTGACATAAAAACATGAAAGAATTGAATTGTAGTTTACAAGTTAACTAAGTTTTTATCTTTTGCAGGCACTTAATGAAAAATGTGTTCATTTTTATTTTCCAATTATATATTTGTTGCCCACATTGCAAGCTTTTTTGGTGAGTCTTTGAAAGCACTCAGGTTTGGGCCCCCGTGTGGCGGGGGGTGGTGGGGTACCCTTGGTGGTGGAGGTGTACAGATGGTAGAGGGAGGCAGTGAGGACCTGCATGCTGAAGTGAGTAGCTTCTTTCCTCTTTCCACCTGTCAGTCTCTCTCCAGGGCCCCCTCTTGGCAGAATCTAACCAGAAACCAGCTGACAAGGGAGTCTGGAAAGCGTGGCATGCTGACTCTCAGCCACAGATTCCCATAGGAAATCACCTTGATGCGGTGTTTGCCTCTACGATAGGCAGACTATTCCAGAGGCCACAGCCCAGAAAGGCTCAGACCAAATTATCATGCTCAAATCACAAAGGTTATTGAATCTACCTAAAAACATACAGCCAGAACCCAGGGGAAAGAGTTGCAGTAGGTTAAGTAACACACGTGGGATGGGGTGCAGGCAGGGTGAAAGGACCATGCTGTCTCCATCTTGTGTTTTGTTCCGGCGTGATGATGTAGTTATGAGGACCAGAATGGAGACTGAGTCAGGGGACAGCAAATGGAAGATGCTTGGAGCCACTGTATGTTTGCTCTACTGGGAGATGCAAAGGCAAGTTAGCTTGGCTACAGGTTCTCATCAGTGTCCTGGGCAGGCATCCCTGTTGTCAGCATATCTGGGGCAGAGCATACAGGGGCCAGAATGGTGCCTCCGATAGGTAGGCAATTTAGGGATGACATGGCTGTCATCCTCAAGGTGGCATGATCTAGTCCTTGTGGCTTATGAGTTGCTTTTTCTATCCCTTTCTACCTATAAGTAACACTCTCATTTTTTCCATCCCTTTGCAATATATTCCATTTATTCCATTTTTATAGCTACAGGTTACTAACTTACTACAGGTTGAGCAACCCAAATCTGAAAATCTGAAATTCAAAATGCTCCAAATTCTGAAACTTTTCTAGTGCTCATTGGAGCATTTTGGAGTTCAGAATTTTGGATCAGGGATGCTCAACTGGTAAGCATAATGCAAATTTTCCAGAAAAAAAAGAATGAATCTGAAATCTGGAACACTTCTGTTCCCAAGCATTTTGGATAAGGGATGCTCAGCCTGTATTTTTGGCACACCTTCTGAATTCTGCCTGTGTCTCACGAGTGACTTGCTTACTTTTTTTTTTTTTATCTATAGTTAATAAATCTTACAAGTTTCACCCATCCATTTGCTTTTCATGTCCTCTGTGGCAGATTTGAATATTTTCAAATAATAGAGCAAACACACATTATGCCCAGCATTCCAGAGAAAAGTATAGAGCGTGAGGGTGGGGCTCAGAGACACAAGATAAGTAACTGGCATAAATCTAGTTTCATATATTTTTCATACAGAAAACCATTTTCCTAGTTTCATTTTCTCAGTAGTCTCTTCTTTCCCTGCTGATCTGACTCACCACTTTTGTCATGTGTCAGCGTTTCATATATATGTGGGTCTGTTTCTGGGTTCTCTGTCCATTGGTCACTGTACCTATTCTAGTGCCTTTTGCCCTATTGCCTTTTACCATTGCCTTATTACTGTAGCATTAAATAAGTCCTGCTATTTGTAGGGCAATTTTTCCCCTGCCTAATTTTCTTCAGAAATGCCCTGGCCATTCTTGGTTTTTATTCTTCCATACAATAATAATGATTCCTTTCAAAAACAGCCTTTTGGATTTTGATCAAAATTGCTCCGTGGATTAATTTAGGGAGAACAGAATCTTTCATTCAATGAACTTGGTCTATATCCCCACTGTTTGAGTCTTCATTAAAGTTGGTGACTTCCCCGGTAGTGGTTTTAATTCATCTTTTGTTAGATTTATTCCTATGTAATTGATGTCTTCGAAGACTAGGGTAAGTACTATCTTTTTAATTATTTTTGTTGCTAGTGTGTGAAAATGCAATTCATTGTTTCATATTAATCTTTTATTGAGCTACCTCGTTAAATTCTATCGTTTCTAAGTATTTGTAGATTCTTTGGGGTTTTCTATGTAAATGATCATATGGACTGCAAATAGTGATAATTTTATGTTTTCTTTCCAGTCCTTCTGCCTGGGATTTGTTTTTCTTAAGTTAATGTACTGGCAAGAACATCCAAGATGAAGAATGTGGGGATCTTACACATCTTTGCCTCATTCCAGATTTTGAAGTGGAAACTTCTAATGTTTCCACATTTGCTTAATTTTTTATATATGCTTTTTATCATGCTAAGAAAATTCCGTTCTATTCCTAATTTACTAAAAGATTTTTTTCTTTAATAATGAACTTATGATGATTTTTAAATGCCTAATCTATAGCTATTGAAATGATATATGGTTTTTCTCTTTAATATAGTAATGTGCTGAATTATATTTATAGATTTTTCTAACATTAAACCAACTTAGCATACTTGGATCAAACCCAACTTTGTCATGGTTTATTATCTTTTTATACACGATAGAATTTATTCTGCTAATATAATCTTCTATTTATGATTTTTGCTTCTACAGTTATGAATGAAATGGGCTTGTCATTTTTCCTTCATTTTGTGTTATTGTCTGGTTTTGTTATTGGGGTTATGAAGTCCTTAAAAAATGAATTGGAGAGTATTTTCCCTTTTTTCTATTCTCAGAAAAAGTTTTTATAAGATTGGGATGATTGCTTTCTTTTAAAGATTTATTAGAGATTTACTTGCCTGTAAAATCATCTGGGTGTGGTCTTTAGTGTAGGACTATTTTACAATACTGCTTGCATTTCTATAATTGTTATGAGTTCTCAGATTTACAAGAAAAACTCTTCTTGATAAAAATTTTGTTATTTTCCTAGGAAACCGTACATTTATCAAGGTTGTCAAGTTGCTGCTGATAAAATTCCTATTTTCTTGTTCATTTGTACTTTTATCTAGAGTCTGTCCCCTTTTTCATCTATATTATCACTAATTTGTGAAATAATCTGTTGCAAATATTTAAATGACACAAGTTTTCAAATTATTTATAGATGTATATGTGTCTGTACCTATATTAAAATATGCATATATGTAATTTCAAGTGGGTTGGAAATTATTCTTATGTTTTGAAAACATCGTGTTTTGCACTGGAGCGGGTGGGGCAATTCCTTGGAAAGGAGTGAGCTTGGGTTGATCGGCCAGCACCGGCGCCCGGGGTAATCTCTTGGCATGTCTCATAAGCCCGTTGGGATATCATTAAAGGCAGAAACACAATGATCAGAAAAGAGGGATAAAATGCAATGCCTCCTGTCCCCCTCCCCTCCAAGCACAGTCCTGGGGCTGCCATCGCTGTTTTGCTTCCTAAGGGACAAGATTGTGAGTGAGAGAGAAACCTGTGTTGTTTCAGCTAGGCTTGTACACAGCCCACAGCTTTTCTTTCGGTGGTTGCTGCAGCTACGAAGACCGGACAGGTAAGTGGGGGAAAAGCACGTCGCAGTAAGATGCTCTTTTGTTGTGGGAGAGGTCAAAGTTAGAGGCAACGGTGATGCACATCTCATACGCATGCGCGGTGATTATGCCGGGCGTTGGGCTTATGGGTCATTTTCGCTTTCCTCCTTACTCCTATAGACAGCACACCGATTTGTTTTTCGCAATAAGCATTCGCTACTTTTCCAAACAAAAATTAAATCAATAAAACTATTTCTTTTTTATTTTGCAAAGGAAAAAGTTGCAGTGGTTACTAATGACTGTAATTCTTTTCTTTGGATTTAAGTCCTGGGTTGTCCATGGAAGCAGTCGTGTGATGGCTGGGACAGCTTGGCAAAAGAGTGACAGATTAGTGGGGGGGTCACTTGAGTAAAGATCCCTTACGCCCCCGGAAGCAGCTCCCTCTGAAAGGGTCAGAAGTCCATTGTTTGTGAGTGTGAGCGTGTCTGGACTTCTGGTATTGTCTCTGCTCACTTCCCTGTGTCTTTTCTAGGTTTTAATAAATCTTCCTGTTGGTGCAGACCTAATGCGGCATTGCTCATGAGCGCTGCTAGAGAGCATTTGTGTTTGCACGAAAGCCTGTGCATCAAATGGGGTTGGGGCTACCCTGAAAGTGAGGAGTGTAATTAATTCAAGAAAACTCCAAGAGGAAGGATTTATTCGGGAAAACAAAAATGGAATTACTTGGCAAAATGTCCCTCCTCACCTACAAATTCTCTTTCTGCTGCTGCTACACCTACAAATTCTCTTTCTGCTGCTTCCCTAGGTATAGGGAAACAATTTCCCTCACTGGTGAGTCCAAGAACCCTTCTCCAGGGGCTGGATCTTCTTGCCCCCAATATTGCATCTAGATCATGGCCCAATGGGCTGTAAAAGCCAGGGACCTATCAGCCTTTGTCTCTGCAAACCCAAATGGAGAACTTAATGATATATATTTTATGGAAGCCGAAGCAAAGAGGGCGGCTATTTTTAACTTGGGGCAGGAAAATGTGGCTGGAAAGGAAACATCTGTCCCAAACTATTCTCTGGAGCTTTATATAAAGGTCCCATCTATCACGAAACCATCAAAAAAATAAAATAAGGTGGTTGGTCCAGGCCTGGCTCTGGAAGAGAAAGGGAAAACATTTCTCCCTTCTCACTTCTCCCACTTCTCATCTTCTGAGCTGGGGCTGTGCCCTGGAAGAGACGACCTCAGAGACAGAACACGAGGGAATGGCTCAAGGACAGCCTAATTCCTGTGAATTTCTGGGCCTCTCCTAGTTTGGCGTCTTCATCCAAAATGGTCCCACCCTTTAAGGTTCTGCAGACTCCCCAGTCGGGGGTCAGCAGAGGTCTGGTGCTGAGAGAGTGAGACCTCCGAGAACCAGAACACTTTCCTTGGCAGTTCTGACTGCTGGTCCCTGAGCAGAGAAGCTACTCTTTCTTCCATGGGCAGCAAGAACGTTCCCTTTCCTTCAAAACATGCCAACCTCCTGTGTATTTGGCTGGGGGGAAAAGGGGGCAAGTGTGAGCCTGCAAAGTTTCAGAGACATACATCTTTTTGCCTCAGTAGAAGCATTAGCCACCATTTCTGGGAATACAGAGCAAGGCCAAATTCACCCATTAGAGGCAGGGTTGCAGCAGAGGATGCTCAGGTTGTGCACTGCACAAATTCAGGAGATTCACACAGGAGGTGGAGAAGAAGAGGAGGAACAAGACAGAATGAGCTGTTGGTTGAGGGGTTCCCAGTCTTCATCTTGGAAAACTGATCAGAATTTTCACAGTGCAGTTCTGTGTTCTTGTACTCATCGTCTCTTCTTCTTTTTATTTGATTTCTCTTTCTTTCTTTTTTTTTTTTTCTTTGTTTCTTCTTATTTTCAGTCAAGGATTGGGCCAGGAGAAGAACACTTTTTGCTTTCCAGATTGAGTAGAGAGTTGCCAGGAGAAATGACAAGGAAAGAGCAAGAATAAAAGAGCCTGCGTGGATCCACTCACCCCCTCTCCCGGTGCACTCCCTGAAGAGTGGAGTCAGAGCAGCAGGGTTTGGAGGGTGTGAAACAGGGTTGCCAAATTGCATAAGTCTCTAAAAAGATCCATATGTCTGGGCTGCACTAAGCCTCTGGGCTCAGGGAGGGGGCTAATAACATCATCTGCTGGATGGGAGTGCAGTTCTCTTCCTCTGGGGAGGATTAGATGTCAGCTTGACTAGATGCTGCCAGGCTCATCATGACCCAGATTGGGGACTTCGGGGTGCAAGTGTTTGGGGTGGGGAGGAAGAAAGAGGGGCCAAGAGCAGAGCAAATAGGAAAGATGAGGTCGGTAAGCTAGAGTCTGGGAACCATTTAGTAGGGAAGGAGTTTGGAAGCCCCAGGACATTCAGTTTTCTTTGAAAATTTTTCCCATGCCAGGACAGTTTTGGGGGAGCCACTGTGCAGATTAATGCCAGGCCATTTGCTCGCTTCGTGGGAAGTCTGGACTCCTTATTCCTACAGTCAGCTCTGCAGAGCCAAAGGAAGAGCTTGCTCTCTTCCCCCTCACTTCTTTAAGCTCCAAACTGTAGCTTCCTTTGGGGTGGAGGGCAGCAGATGGTGCACAGCTGTGGGACACATCTAGTCCTGCCGCGATGGGAGGGAGACACAGAGGCCAGTTGAAATCCCAGTGGTTACCCTGGAGGCCTGTCTCCTAAGGTTTAGGGTGGTCCCCCTGACACTCTACCCAGATCCCATCTTGGGCCGACTTCGTGTTTTTCTTCAGTTCCCCATGCCTCTTCTCCACGCCAGCTTCGACTAGACTAGGGGGAGGTGACTTTGTGAGAGTGGCCAGGCAGCCGCTTCCCACTTGTGTAGTTTCCTCTAGAAGTGGTCATACCCAAACTGAACTTTAGGAGGAACTTTAGGAGGATTGGTTGGGCACAGTAGGGTCAGGGCCTGAGAGGTTCATCTGAAGATGTATTGAGCTAGCTGAACAAGCACAGTGACCGTCTGAAGACCCCATGGTAAAGCCAAAGGATTAGAGCTGGAGAGGGATTGGGAAGGTTCTGGAATGTTCTCAAGCTCTTGTGTATAAAACTCTGCATCCAGACATGTGACTTTACTACATTTGCCAGATGACCTGAGTCATTTAGCGCTCGTGTGTGTGTGTGTGTGTGTGTGTGTGTGTGTGCATGTTTTCTTGACAAGTAGAACATAATCTGCTCTAGGGAGGTCTTGAACCTACCACTTCTCTATCTCTCCATTGCTACCATATTTCCCACCTGGAGTATCACTGGCCTCTAAATCTGGTCTCCCTAGGACCCTTCTTGAGTTGCTCCTATTCATTCTTCACGCAGCAGGCAGAAGCTGCTTGGTCCATATATCCCTCCATATCCCTGGGTTCTGCCCACGTGGATTCAGCCAACCGCTGACCAAAAACATTCGGGGAAAAAAGTCGCATCTGTACTGAACATGTGCAGACTATTTTTTGTCAATATGTCCTAAACAATACAGTAGAACAACGATTTACATAGTATTTACATTGTATTCGGTATTATAAGTAACACAGAGATGACTTAAAGTATACAGGAGCATATGTGTAGGGTACCTAAGTGCAAATACTACATCTGGGGATTTTGGTATCTGCAGAGGAGGCATCCTGATCCTAATCCCCTGCACATACAAAGGGATGAGTGTACCTAAAACTAAAACTGGGCCATCTCATTCCCCTGCTGAAAAGCCTACACTGACACATTATTCCCCTAAAATAAGATTGAAACTCTTCCCCATGGCCTATAAGACCTGCAGGTGCTGGACTCCAACCTGCTTCTCCAACCTCCTCTGCTAAAGTCCCCACCTCGCTCCAGTTCCTAAAACTCGCCAAGCTCTTTCCCAACCTCAAGGCTTTACCCAAGCTGTCCCTTCACCCAACTGCCCCAGCCAGTTGAAAATAAGCCCCCGCCAGTCCCTTTATGTGCTCCCACAGCTCTCCCTTTTAGAAACCCATTCAGGGCCCCTGTGCCATTTTACAGTGACACGTTTACTTGTTTATTGCCTGTCCCCGATATTTGACTGCAAGCAACATGAGGCTAGAAACCAGGTGTGTTTTGTGCACTGCCACAGCGTAAGCCGAAACTGGATATTCTGAATATTTATGGAATAAATGGATAAACTGTGTCTTCATTTTCTTTTGAGTATTTTCCACTCTGTTGTTTTCCATATGTGTGGGAAATTCTTATTTCACACATTAGTAAAAAAATGTGTTTTAATGTTAGTGACTGACGTAGGATTGCCATATACTCTTAACAGTCATTTCATGAAAGCAAGGTCTTTTTTTACAACCTTGAGATAAGAGAAGCATAAATTCAGAAAAGAGCCGCTTTCCATGAAAGCACAGTTGGGGACATGATGCGAATTTTCTTTGTTTTGCTGGGGACCCGTGGAAATATTGGCGTAGATATTCCCTGCACTGGCATTGGGAAACCCTAGCCCCAACCTACAGCTCTTACTATCTGTTACCCCGCCTGGCCCCGGTGGAGCTCTGAGTCAGACTCTGAGCATCTGTGTGAACTTGGGCAGGTCATTTCCCCTCCCTGGGGCTCAGTCCCAGCATCCCAGGGTGACAGGTTTCTAGGAAGAAACTGAGATCGTTGCTGAGGCCCCTCCCAGCTCTAACTGCATCCACAGACTGGTGTATAAAGAGGAAGACAGAGCCATGCTTTCCACCGAGGGGACTGGGGGTGGCCCCAGGTCTGAGCCGCAGCTGCTGCCGCTGCCTGGGAAAAGTAGGGTGGTCACTTCTTTGTGTGAGGGGCAGCCAAGGGAGAGAGGGGAAGCAGCCAGAGTGGGTGGCCGATTCCTGTCTCTGACCCTCGGAGCAGCAGCGCCGGCAGCCCCTGCCAGGCTCCCACACCTTGGCTAAGAATAGCGCGGCTCTTTCCTGCTGGCCCGCGGTCCTCGGGCCCAGAGGAAAGAGAGCTGGACTGTCTAACCTCGGGCTGGGCCGTCCCTTCCGGCGATTCTCTCCTCCGCTCCGGGGATCAAAGGGCCGCCGGGGATTTCAGTTCTCCCTTCTGAGGCTACCACCTAATAATAGCGCTGTGGTGTGCGGGGAAGGGTGACATTCAGGCCACCCTCTGAAGGGTGGGAAGCTGGGGGCCTTGAAACTGAAAACCAACAATTCCCAGTGCTAAGGGTCGGGGGGATGGGTGATTAGGGAGGAGGAGAAAGTGATCTGGGGGCTTCCAGGTAAGCTAAGCTTAGAGGAGGAGCTCAGCCTGTGGTCCTGAGGGCAAAGAAGCTTCTGGTTCCCAGCAGGACCAAGGTGGGGTGTGTGTACAGCCAGCTCTGAAGCGGTTCGCCTGGAGCCCACACTTGGACAAGTGGTTCGCCAGTCCAGAGAGCAGAGCCCATGTGGAGGACTGGCCCCGTTCTGGCTCCTGAGCTGACTTTGGGACCATTGCTAGACCCCAACAACTAAGGCGAACCTATAATTTATCACCCACATAGGGTCACGTTTGGCAGTGAAAGGGGACTTCTGTGAGTCACGCCAAGATGGCCTGCGCAAATGAGGACTGTCCCGGGACAACCGGGACTTGGATTCGCTCTCACCACTGCACGTTGTCACTAGGTGTCCACGTTCCCCGCTCCTGGATTTCGCCACAAGAAGACATGTGACGCAACGGATAAAAGAACTTTAGAAATGGAGGCACCATGGAAATCTGGGGGTTGTGACCTGCATTGCACAGCCCTGTCCCTTCTGCATAAACCGAGTGGCAGGAAGTTAATTATAGCCACAGAGGAGTCTGTGCTTCAGGGCTGGGAAAGAAAGGAGAACCTTTTTCAGGAAGTCTCATGGCTGGGCCAGGCTGGGGGCCGCCTGGACAGAGAGATAAGCAGGGCTCACAGGACGAGAGCAGCCGCCCCTGCGGTTTTCTGCAGCTGAAGTCCCATCCTGCGGCCGATCCCGGGGAGGACCCTACACGCTATGGCAAAATAATCTCAGCATCCAGAGAACTGTTGACAACCTCTACGGCTCACTTGAACAAACAAGTCTAACGTATATTAATCGAGGAGGACACGAGGAGCAAATGCCACGTTACATGCCAGCTTCTGGGTTAGTTTCTAGAGACATAAAAAACAAAACAGGGCGATTTCAGCCCGCCTTTAAAGGAACTCAGAGTTGAGCGGGGGAGGCAGAGGGCTAAATAATTTGTGAAGTAATGGAACAATGCTGTTTTGGTGGAGAAACCTGTTCCAGAGCTTCTTTCTTTCTCAGATTATTGGAGACTTTCACAACCACCCTTGAAACAGATGGCCCCGTTGTTCATACCGCAGCACATTTGCTAACGTGATGGAATGTTCCAGGAGATACCATGGGGTATTTGTGCGGAGGACAGGTTCTGGAGTCAGACCTCAATTTGAATTTAGCTCTTCCGACTCACAGAGTGTGTACTCCTGAGCAAGTTGTTTAACCTTTCAGGGTTTCCTGATCTGTAGAAGGCAGTTGGCAATAGCACCTGCTTCCTAAAGCAGGGCTTCTAAACTGTGACATACATACAGGCGAATCGCCTGGGAATCCTGCTGAGATGCGGACTCCAGTCCGACAGGTGTGGTCTAGGGCTTGAGGTGCTGCATTTTGAACAAGCGTCCAGGGGATGTGGAGGTCGCCGGTCCGAGGACCACACTTAGAGCAGCAAGGTCCACTAAGCAGCAGCAGCTGAACGATCCACTAAGTGCTGAGCTTATTAAATGTGTTAATAAATAAATGGTAAGTGAAGTGCTCACTGAAGGCACCCATTGGCTATTCACATGTAATGTGAAAAACGGTCATTTATCTTCATTTAGATATCTCCCCATAGGTTGCTTATTGTCATCATTTGAAATAAAATGTCTTAAGTCAGGGAAACACTCCCTGCCACGTCTCTTGGGTACCACAAGAGGCCAGTTCTTGTCACAGTCCGTGACGTTGGGAGAATACCAGAGGAGAAGAATGCAAGATTTCGAATGCGCTTCTAATACCGGATAGCTCAGCGGTAACTTTACCGTCCCAAGATGCTCCCAACGTGAGCAGCGGCGGGAACTCTTGCTGAACCGTCACACCTGTCCTGCACAATACGGGTGCTGAGAAGGTGTCACCCCCGGACTCAATACTGACAGTAAATACTAACAGCAAAGAGAGGCGGGTATCAAAAACACAGCTGAAGTCCACATATTTTTGTAAGTTTTGGTGGTTTTAAAATAAGTCCCAAATTCATTGACACCCCTAATCACTGGGAGGCCCTTCCCTCAAATCTGAGGTAGCGTGTGACTGCTTCGGCCGGGTATCTCAGCCTCTGCTGCAGTGTGACTTCTAAGACTAGTCCAGAAAGCGCCCGGCAGCTTCCTCCTGGGTCCCCTGGAATGTTTGCTTGCCTGACGGGCTCCCTGTCTGGGAGCCAAGCTGCCACATGCCACAGGAGAGGGCCTGGGGAGGTGCTCTGGTTGACAGCCTCAGCCGAGCCCAGGCAGTCTGTTAGTCATCTCAGCGCAGGAACCGGGCATGTACACGAAGAAGCTTCCAGATGGCCGCACCTCCCCGTTGCTCTAGTCACTCCCAGCCATCCCAGCTTTGCGGCCGAGGCCCCAGGCTTGTGAAGCAGAGACAAGCCCTTCCTGCTGTGCCCTGTCCTGCAGACTTCATTAATAGAATAAAATGCTTCTTGTTTTCTGCCAGTAAGTTCTGGAGTGATTTGTTGCTCAGCAACAAATAGTTAGACCATAAGCAATATTTTTTTTTTATTTAGTATGAGAAAATATAACTATGGTATTTAAAAACTAAGATTTGTTTATCTCAAATGCTTATTAACAAATATTCAATATTATAAATAGTATTCTATATCTGTTAAAAAGTTAAAAATCGATTCGATTTTTAAAAGTAAACATCGTATCTCTAACAAATTAAATTTAAATTCCACGATTAACTATGATATCATTAGAAGAGGAAGAGTAAATAGTGGGGGAAAAAAAATCAGGGTTTGGAATCAGACAGACCTGGGTTTAATTTTATTTATTTGTTTGTTTACTTATTTTCTGTTTTCAAATCCTTCCACTTCTGGACAGACCTGGGTTTAAATTCCAATTTTAAAATTTGCTAGCTGTGTGATCTCAGGCAAGTGGGTTTATTTTTCCATATCTCAGCTTTCTAATCTATTAACTGGTGTAATAATGTCTACTGCATAGGGACTGTGGGAGACATTCGATAAAAATAATTATAGCACACAAGTAATATTATCATTGTTGTTATTTCCAGAAAGATCTCTTGAGAACAATGTACCCTGGAAATAACAAGGGCATGGAAGATGGGAACCTAAACGACCTGTCAAAGAGCAGACAGGAGGGTTTCTGAAAGAGCTGCCCCTAAGCTAAATCTCAGAATGAGTAGGAATAACTAGGTTAGATATTCTCAGACTTTAGAATTTCAAAAATGTCCAAAAAACTTTGGGGACAAATTTAGGGAGAGAAGACTTTTAATAAAAGCAACTTTCTAACATTTTATGTAAATTCAAAGGGTCAGTAATAGCCAAGATAATCTTGAAGAGAAATAAAGCTGGAGATCTGATGTTATTGCACATCAGGGTCTATCATAGAGAGATACAGTAACCAAGATAGTGTGATTTTGGAACCCGGATCGACAAACTGATGAATGGAACAGAACAGAGTCAGAAACACACCCACCTGTGTTTTGTCACCTGATTTATGGCAAAAGGGACAACTCAGATACTATGAAGATACGGGACAGGAATAGACAGGTGTGAAGTGAACAAGGAAAGAAGAGTATCACAGACACCAAGGGACGAAAGAGCTTCAAGAAGGAGGGAGAGAACAACAATGCCAAATACAGCAGGTGTCTGTGAAGCCGAAAAGTTAACTCTGCATTTGATTTTCAATGGGTTGTTGACACGTTGGGATGAGTTCTTCCAGGAAAGTGGAGAGGAGCCAGGTTATAATGGTTTGCAGAGTGAGTGGAAGTGATGGATTTAGGCATAGGAAGCCTGAGCTGCTCCTCCAAAAACCCTGGTGACAAGGGAGACAAAGAATTTATAGCAGGCATGTAAAGGACGGGCATTCCTTATTTATTTATTAAGGAAAGCAGAGACTGGAGTGGGTTCATAAGCCGAGAAGATGAAAGTTGAGAGGAAAGGGAAGGTATATGCCATCGAAGATGTACTATATTGCTAGCCCGGAGGAAATTCAGTGTATTCCAGGGGAGAGAGGAAGATTAAGAGCCAAGAATAATAGCAGGTGGATAAACTATTTTATGAATCTTTAAATGTCTCCAGAAACTATTATAATAACATTTCAGTTAAAATGGCCTCAATTCTTGGACGTTCCCAGTTATATCTCAAAGGTCTTTCAACTGTTTAAGAAAATGTATTTTTAAATATTTCAGGCATAAAAAAGGTTATAAAAGGTAATGGAAGGAGCTTATGAACCCTCCACTCACCGTAAGAAATACAACATTACCAGACAATTAAAGACTCCTTTGTCCCTCATTTCTGATCACCACGCCTCACCTCCCCCAACCTGCTACCTCCAAAGGGAGTCGCCTTCCTGAGTTTGTTGTTTATTATTCCCAAGCATTTTTAAATACAGAACCTATAATACATTTGTACTTGTCTCTAAGGGATGTATATTGTTTTATACTTTGTATGCTTTATTTTTTATTTCAATAGATTTAGAGGGTGTAAGTGTTTTTTGTTAAACAATGAATTGTATAATGCTGAATCAAGACTTTTAATCTACCTATCGCCAGAGTATTGTACATTGTACCCAACAGGTAATTTTTTATCCTACACCATCCTCCCAACCACCCCCATTCTTAGTTTCCTACCATTACACTACTTAATGACCATATATACTCCTCGTTTAGTTCCACTTATAAGTGAGAACATATGGTGTTTATTGTTCAATTCCTGAGATACTCCACTTAGGATAATGGTCTCCAGTTCCATCCAAGTTGCTGCAAAAGACATTATTTCATTTATTTTTATGGCTGAGTAGTACTCCATGGTGTATATATACCCTTTCTTTATCCACTCATCAGTTGATAGACACTAACGTTAATTCCATATCTTTGCGATTGTAAACTGTGCTGTGGTAAACATTCAGGTGCAGGTGTCTTTTTGATAAAATGACTTTTCCTTTGGATAGATATCCAGTAGTGGGATTGCTGAGTCAAATGGCAGGTCTACTCTGAGTTCTTTGAGGAATCTCCATACTGTTTTCCATAGACGTTGCACTAATTTACATTCCCACCAGCAGTGTTTGAGCATTCCATTTGCACCACACCTGCGCCAACTTATTTTTTGACTTATTAATAATGGCCATTCTGACACGGTGGTATCTCATTGTGGTTTTAATTTGCATTTTCCTGATGATTAGTGATGCTGAGGATTTTTTCATATGTTTGTTGGCTATTTGTATATAGTCTTTTGAAAAAAATCTGTTCATGTCTTTTGACCACTTTTTGATGGGGTTGTTTTGATCTACATGTCTACCTTTATACCAGTACCAGTATAATGCTGTTTTGGTTACTATAGCCTTGTAGTATAATTTGACATCAGGTAATGAGATACCTCCAGATTTGTTCTTTTTGCTTAGGATTGCTTTGGCTATTTGGGCTTTTTTTGATTCCATATAAAACTTAGGATTTTTTCCTAGTTCTGTGAAAAATGATGTTGGTATTTTAATGGGAATTACACTGAATCTGTAAATCACTTTGGGCAGTATGGACATTTTAAAAATATTAATTCTTCCAATCCATGAGCATGGAATGTTTTTCCATTTGTTTGTGTCATTTATAATTCTTTCATCAGTATTTTGTAGTCTTCCTTGTGGATCTTTCACCTTCTTGGTTAAGTATATTCCTAGATATTTTATTTTCTTTGCAGCTATTGTGAATGATATTGAGTTCTTGATTTGACTCTCAGCTTCACTGTTATTAGTTTATAGAAATGCTACTAATTTTTATATATTAATTTTATAATCTGAGACTTTACTGAACTTATTTATCAATTATAGGAGTCTTTTGGAGGAGTATTTAGGGTTTTCTAAATATAAAATCATGTAATTAGCAAACATGAATAGTTGACCTCCTCTTTTTGGAATTGGATGCCCTTTATTTCTTTCTCATGCCATTGCTCTGGTTAGGACTTCCAGTACTATGTTTAATAGAAATAGTGACAGTAGGCATCCTTGTCTTGTTCTAGTTCTTATGGGGAATGATTTCAACTTTTTCCAATTTAGTATGATGTTGGCTGTGGGTTTGTCATATATGGCTTTTATTATTTTGAGGTATGTTCTTTCTATGACTAGTTTGTTGAGGGTTTTTATCATAAAGGGGTGCAGGATTTTATCAGATGCTTTTTCTGCATCTATTCAGATGATCACATGGTTTTTGTTGTTAATTCTGCTTAAGTGGTGAATCACATTAATTGATTTGGTGTGTTGAACTATCCTTGCATCGCTAGGATGAAACCCATTTGATCATGGCAGATTATCCTTTTGATGTGCCATTGAACACAGTTTCCCAGTATTTTGTTGAGGATTTTTGCATCTATGTTTATTTTATTTTTTTGTTGTGTCCTTTCCTGTATACTTTAAATAAATGGCATCATACTATATGTATTCTGCAACTTGGCTTATCTATCTATCTATCATCTATGAATCATCCATCTATCTGTTTATAGAGACAGGGTCTTGTTATGTTGCCCAGGTTGATCTCTAACTCCTGGGCTTAAGGGATCCTCACACCTTAGCCTCCCGAGTAGTTGGGATGTAGGCATGTGGCCGACTATGCAACTTCATTCTATCTCTAGATAATTTTGTGAGGTTTATTTCTGTTGATATATGTAGCTCCAGTCTATGAAATTTTAATGATGCATGGTATTCCATCATATGGGTATATGATAATTTATTTATATTCTTTCCTACTGATATCTCCAGAATTTTCTAATTACAAACGCTGACACAGTGAACATTCTTATACATGTTACCATGTATACACATGCAAGAAATTATTTATGGGATGTACATACTTAGAAATAAGATTGCTGGGTTGTTGAGAAATGAACATGTTCAACTTTAGTAGAGCTAAGTTAATAAATTGTTCTCCAATGTGGTTGCTCCTATTTCTCAGGCCTGGAAAAATCTCAGCTATTATCTCTTCAATTATTTCCTTTGCTCTATTATGCTCTGTCCTTTCTTTCTGGAACTGTTATAAAATACTAATCAGAACTTCTCAATATATGCTCTATATCTCTTAACTTCTCTTTCATATTTTATACCACTTTGAATATATGAGCTGCATTTTAGAAAATTTTCATTTCTGTTTTTACCATTTACTAATTGAACTAATTCTCAATTTAATCGCACCTATTTTAAATCTATATATTTAATTTTAGGCCTTTATTTTTATGGTATAAAATACATCACATGTGTAGAACTATTGGATTGTTTCAATATCTTTCTGTTTTTAGAATATTAATTATTTATCAGTTATATGTTATGATATCTTATACTAATCCATCACTTTCCTGTCCTTTTTTAGTGATTTCTTTTGCCTATAGAAGTTTTAAATTGTAATGTGGTCAAATGTATCAATCTTTTCCTTTATGATTTGTGCCATTTGTATCTTGTATAAGAAATTCTTTCCTACATTTTAATCTTAAAGATATCTTCCTATAATTTTATTTAAAAATCTTAAGTTTTGCTTTCATATTTTATCTTCAATTTGATTGGCATTGATATTGATATTGTAGTGATATCAGGATCCAGTATTGTTATTTTGCATGAGGCTAATTGACCCAGCAATAATTAATTGCAGTTATATTGGGAGATATTGTATTGGGAGATATTATGGGTTTGGATCCAGACCGCTGCAATAAAGCAAATATCACAATAAAGCAAGTTACATGAATTTTTTTTGTTTTTCAGTTCATGTAAAAGTTGTGTTTACACTGTACTGTTGTCTATTAAGTGTACAATAGCAGTATGTCTAAGAAAGCAATGTACATACATACCTTACACTTTAGTGCTAAACAATGCCAACAATTATCTGAACCTTCAGCAAGTCATACTCTCTTAGCTGATGGAAAGTCTTGCCTTGATGTTTTTGGCTGTTGGCTGATCAGGGTGTTGGTCGCCAAAGGTTGGGGTGGCTGTGGCAATTTGCTAACATAACAATGAAGTTTACCAAGTCAGTTGACTCTTTAACAAAAGATTTCCTGGTAGCACGTGATAATGTTTGACAGCATATTACCCAGAGAACTTCCTTCAAAACTGGAGTTAAACCTTGCCACTGCTTTATCAACTAAGTTTATGTAATACTATACATCCTTTTGTCATTCAACAATATCCACAGCATCTTCACCAGGAGTAGATTTCATCTCAAGAAACCCCTTTCTTTGCTCATCAACAAGATCTTCATCTGTTAAAGTTTCATCATGAGTTTGCAACAATTTAGTCACCTCTTTAGGCTTCACTTCTACTTCTAGTTCTCTTGTTATTTCCACTACATCTGTAGTTACTTCCTTCACTAAAGTCTTGATTGAGCCCTTCAAAGTCATCCATGAGGGTTGGAATTAACTTCAACTAAACGCCTGTTAATGTTGATATTTTGACCTCCTCCCATGAATCACAAATGTTCTTAATGGCATCTAGAAGGGTGAATATTCTCCAGAAGGTTTCCAATATACTTTGATCAGATTCATCAGAGCAATCACCATCTATTGCAACCATAGCCTTAAGAATGCATTTCTTGACTAATAAGATTTGAAAGTCAAAATTATTCTTTGATCCATACATGCTAAGTTATGTTGCAATTTTCTATGTAGGAATCCAAAGTAGGAAAGGGGCTTCGGGCAAATTTAATGTAACAATTTTAATGAATAGTAAAAAATACTTTGAATTACTTTGTTGTCTAGATGTCAGGCTTTCTGAACTAGTACTTTGGCTTTCTTGTCTTTTCAATAATATTTTCCATCATGTATTTTTACTCTAGTCTCAACTCGTATTATTATTTTCTACTAGGATGCTTTTTGTTTCCAGAATGCTTTTTAATTTGTTTTCTGAATGTTGTTTCTTTTATTTTCCTTTCTTTATTATTATTTTTTGTTTATTTTGGCATTGTATTTTTGTTTTATGGTCACAATTTCTTTTCTTGTCTCTGTGAGGATATTGATGACAGTTATTTTTTAAGAAAATGTTCTTCTTCTTGGGTAATCTCTATTTCCTTCCCGCCCTCCCCCCACCCCGTTAATTTGTTTTTTTGTTTGTTTGTTTTAGTCTATATCTTTCATGATAGAGGTTTTTATTTGACAACTGATTACCTTGAATGTCTGTTAATATTTACTACTTATAGGGACACTAACAACCTGATTGGAAGCTCTGGAAGGAGGGTTTGGGTTGTGGCTGAGATGTATCTGGGGCAACCTCTTACAGAAGTAGCTTTAGATTTTTCATCTTGTCTTTGTCAGAGACCTCAGAAAGTTTCCCATTGTCTTGTCTGGGGTCTGTAGCCCTAATTGTCTGTATCCTGGGAACTGGTGGGAGAGTAGGCTGGGGATCCATCTCAACATTCAATGGGTGCCCCTATTTTCAGAATGATGCTCCTGTCCTAAAAAGGTGCTGACTACCACCGGCAGGCTAGGGAATCTCTGGTTTACATCCTTCAATGACTCATCGTGCTGCATTTGGGAAGGGGCAGTGACCCATGGTATGGCTTGACGGGACCAGTGGAGGTGAGCAAAAATGTGACTAAGTGTTTCTGAAACTGACCTTCAACCGTTCATTTTCGTTTTTAACTTCGGCTTTACTCTCACCTCCTACTGGATTATTCTGCCAATTCTGTGCTCTTGGAAGGTTTTACAGTAAAAATTCTGGTACTTTCCAGCTTTCCCCAGCTTAGAATTAGGATTCGGCCTTCTAAGGATCTTCTAAGTCTGTGGCTAATTTTCCATATGTACTTAAGCTGTCAATATTTTACCATTACTGATTTTCTCCTTGTGAATTGCTAATTAAAAACTCTTTTTGCTCTGATTTTAGTGGTGTTTCAGAAAAGGATAAAAGTAAGTGATACAGTCATCTTTTGTATATATCCAGAAGTGGGGTACATTTCTTCTGATCCTCTTTCCCCCAGCAAGTAGCCCCTTCTGGTCCCAACAACAGTGCTTCCCAGAGGTCTTGGTTCCAGGTCCCATGTTGAGAGGGCCTTATTTCATCTTCTCTTTATGGTCCTGTAAACCAAAACCTCTACCTGAGCCACCGGAAAAATCCCTCTGGGTGGCTGGGCGTTGAGCACAGATTTATGAATCTGATTTCTTGTTCCTTTAGAGCTTTCTTGTACTTTCTTGTGGGCTCAGCTTTGCACTTAAAAGGATGTCAATTATATTTTATCTTGTTTTACAGCAGGACATTTCAGAGTATCCAGTCCACCCTATGATTGAGAATGGAGCTCTTCTTTATAGTCTTAGTGTCTTGGAATTTACGATAGTTACGCAAGCAGATAATGAATGTTCATCCATTTATTTTATGAGCATTATTTAACCCTATATATATATATCCTGTACTTGAAGCTATATAGGGATACGTCCCTATTGTACATGTGCCTAAGAGAACTGAAACAGAAAGCAGTGTCTCTGAGCACACGACCAAGTCAGGAGGTTGGAAAGAACCACAAAATAACATTCAACGAAAGGCAAGCTAACACAAGGACCGTGACAGTCACTAGAGACTTGAGCACATGGTAGGACCCTCATCATTGGAAGGGGACATTTTAATTTGAAACAGAAAAAAATGGAGAGTTGAGATTTCTTGATCCCAAAGCTGTTATGATCAGACAGTGTTGCACCAGAGGATTCTAAGAGCTTTGTATTGACCATTGGGGACAGGGAGTGACAGGATGACTAAACATGGAGAAACCAGACAAACAGTCACAACAGTCCATGGACCAATTGTGGCTTCCACACTCACTTTTTTTTTTTTCTTTTTTGGGGAAGTTGAATGTATAAAGGTCTCAAAAATTTCAAATGTATGTGATTATTTTTTAAAAAAATTTTGATTTGGGATTCCAACTTCACTTCAATAACAGAGGACTCTTTGAAGTTCTCTTGTGGAGAATTATTTAGGAGTCATTTGCTCGCCAAATATCTCTAAGTAACAACAAAAATATTAAGTTCTTTGTAGTTAAAAGGCCTCTCTAGATATGAAAACATAGATTTGTTCATAACACCATCTAATTCTGCTTTCGGTCTATGACCTAAGGCATCCTGCATCATCCAAATCCAATTTATTTCTGGAAATATTTTGGATTTTGAAATTTCAGATAGCTGGAGCCTATATTTCATTATTATAAATGAGAAAAAATAAAACAACATTTTTTTTTTAAAACCACAACCATTTCCCCAAATATCATTAAAACACTCCTAGAAGTCTATTTAATAGGCCATGGAGATTTCTGAAAGGTATAAAGGGTCTAAAACACCAATTACATTTAATGAACACATTAGTAAGTACAGACAAATGCTGTGTGAGCCCACATTGTTCAATATCCAATACAAATTAGATTGTCCTTTCTACCTGCTTATGTTCTTTATTCATTCTCCTCTCTCTAAATGCTTTTTCACTCTCAACTTCCTTTTTAGTGATTGGGCTTTTCTAGGGCTCTTTGGCTCACATACTTTCTCACGGGCTTTTTTTAGAAGGCATTTTCACTTAACAATATGGGGACGATGACGGTGATAACTCACAAGCTTAAACAATGCAACAAGCAATACATGCAAGAGAGAAGCCATCTTACAGGCGAAACAGCCGAGATACCACTGCAGGGCATCCTACCCCCTCCTGCCCAGACTTGTGTTCAAATTATAAGTTTTTACTGGCCCAGCATGCAGATGCTTTATAGCAGGTTCTCAGTTGGATAATGCATGTGGGATATAAATGGATGCATGCCATTGCAGGGAATATTTGAAGAGTGAGAATTCAGGTAACGAAGGGTACCTGTGTTGTGTCCTGGGTACCCACTGTCTTTTTAAAAAAATAAATAAATAAATAAAAACTAGGTGAAAAAAAGAATTTTTAAAAATTAACAAAATAAAATACAAACAAAATACAAAGATGCAGAAAAAAAAAAAAGACAAACAATTATATTTATTTGATTTCTTTCGGTTTGCATTCTGTCTTCCGACTAAACAACAAATCCCTTTGTGGAAATGATCTCATTTTGCAATTCGGTCCAACAAATGATGCTGGCCGCCCACGTGGTGCCAGGCACTGCGCCAGGCACTGAAGGCACAGAGCCGCTTGCGAATCAGACAGAGCGCCGAGGCTGTCTGTAAGCTCGCTCCAGAAAGTGTTTGTTTCTCTCCCCCCCCCCCCCCAGTTTCCATGTCTGGATGCCATGTATCTGCCACTAGGTAAACGGGTTCTTTCTCCACAACACCTTCCTCTCCTAACAAACAAAACCTTTCCCCGACCATAACGAGCAAGACGAAGTAGTGGCACTCTGGTCATTTATCCTGATATTTGCCCCAAATGTGACTGTTAACATAAAAGCATACATTATTGGGTCCTTATTCATCACTTACCATGGTATATAATTCCTACACACTGTATAGCAAAAATATATTTTATAAAGCAAAATATAAAGAAAAAAATGCATAAAAGCAAATTAAGTATCTTTCTCCCATTAAACTTCAACTTTCAGCCCTAATCACTTCTTCACCTAAGCCCACTTTTCTTATTTCGTAAAAACAACCTTTTCCTTTCTCAGGTTAAGTTTCCAGTGTCAAAAAGTCCTAGTCCCAGAAACTGAGTCTCTCATTCTCTCTCTCTCTACCTTTCACTGTTTCGGGGCTACTGGCGATTCTGGGGTCAAAAGCCTGTCGTTATTTACTTATACTTCCCAGAGAAAGGGCATCTACTTTACTCTTTGTTTCCCTGAATAGACTCTGACGTATTTTAACTGGCCAGCTAGGCTTTCAGAGGAAATCTGGCTTTAAGCTTCCAGAAATGACCTTCCTCTTTCTTTTTCTTTCCTAGTTAGGAGAGGAAAGAGCAGGAAGACAATGGCAAGTACTGACAAGCACGTATATATCCCATCAGGGCAAAAGAGTTCTTGGTGTTGTGGGGGTACCTGTTACTCTCCCTGACTGGCTTCTTCCCTCCCTCACCCTTTGAAGCCCCTAAGTGCAGGATTTATTGAGGAAGCAGTCTGCATAGACTCCCCCAGACCCGTGTTATCTGACCAAAATATATCATAAGTCACATATGTCATTTAAAACTTTCTAGTAGCCACATTAAAAAAGTAAAAATAATGCAAATTAATTTTAATAATACATTTTATATCACCTAAAACACTCAAAATATTATTTTTCAAGCTGTAATTGATATAAAAGGTATTAATGAGATATTTTAGATTTATTTCTTCTTACTAAGTGTACTTTACACTTGCAGTTCACCAAATTCAAATGCTCAATTTTTATGGGAAATAATTAAGTTCAAGTGAATGGTTTTATAAAATATACAGTTGGAAAAGCATATTTATATATACCTAAGGTGTTCCAAATATACTTAAAATTTTTTTCTGTTAACTGAAAAATCACTCTTCTTTAATATTTGCATCCACATTGACAAAACTGGTCTATCTCTTTAGCAATAATTGCTTTGACTTTAAAGCAAAAGTTATCAGTTTCAAAACTATGTCTGTACAAGTTAAGTATATTCGTTAACTCTTGTGTGAGCTTGCTATTATTATCATTGAACTCAAAATGGTATTGATAGATTGAAAAGGAACTCTATCAGTATGAACAATGAGTTCTTCACATTTTTTCTTATAGTTTTTTCAGCTAGTTTACAAAATGCTGTCAATTACAATTAAAATCTTCTGCATATTGGCTCATTTAAGAAAACTATAAAAATAATTATTACTGGCCAAATGATAGAAAGGTTTCATTTCAACTTAAAACCTGTATCTGTCTAGCTAGGTCACAGATAAGCTTTCCTTTCCTTAGAGTTTCAAATTTAGCTCGTTTATATGCAGTGTGATATTGGTGTGAGAACATAAATCACATTGCCATTTTTTGTCTTTGGTTTTTGAATATTTGGCAGGTATTCCATTATTTACAAGAAAATTTTGAATTAGAGTTAGCAGTACAATACATCTTTGTAAATATCTTCCATGACTCAACCAAAGAACATTGTCAAAGAAATCATGAGGTCATTAAATTCACTATCTTCTATTTCTTTCAACAGTTCCATAAACTTGAAATGATTCATAGTATTTGCACATATACACTGCATGATTTTAACAATGTATCCAAGACATATTTCATGAAACCTGCTTCAGAAAACTGAACATAAATATCTTTCAAATGTATCATACAGTGAAACAAAGAAATATAGGAAATATTATTCCCTTTAAAAAAATCCAATTAATCTGATTTTGGGCCTAATATAGCTGGAAAACTGTTTTTCTGTGTTATAAACTAATTTTTTAATATCTAGCTGAAAATATACTTTGACAGATGCAAAATACTGAAAAATACTCATGTCATGAGTATGATATTTTAGGGCATGAATAGACAATATTTCTTTGTAAATTTAAAAGTCCTTGGCTTGGGGACAGAGCATACCCAAACATTAATTGGGCAGTGAAGTTTATATTTAGTGACTCATCTAAAGCTAAAATAACAACAAAACTTGCAATATTTCAAATTTTGAATGAATCGATCTTGATCTTTTTCATTTCATTACCACTTATGATTTATACAGGTGTTCCTGTAGCTTGTGCTATCTGCATAAAATATTCAAATAAACACATTATGATGTTATATCACTATGTAGCAAACAAATTATTTAAACTGAATCAATATGTGGATATCAACTAGAGCAGCGACATGCTTACATGTAATTACTAGAACTAGCCCATGTGCTCAACGTATACACTATAATACAATAATATCTTATGTGAAAGATACAGTGAAAGGCAGTCCTGCCTAAATGATCAAGTTAGGCTATGGGAAAAGTATTTCATACTGTTTCAGTTTTTAAATTGTCAATTAATTATAATTAAGTGAAATAAAATATTTAGTGCCACAATAGCACTAGTCATACTTTGAGTGCCTCATAGCCACATGTGACTGGTGGTTTCCCTACTGGACAGTGCAGCCTCTGATTATGCAGTAGCCAGACCTGCTATACTGCCAAATCAATCTAAATTGGTACCATTTCCTTAAGTGAATATTTAAAAACACACCTGAGCAGATATTTTATAAATAGGATTAAGCTATCATTTATGGTGACTCTTCTAAATAAGGATGCAATGAAACAACAATATAAACTAAAAATTAAAAAAAAAAAAACACCTCAACTTTCAGAAATCTAGCTTTCATGCTTTCCACATTTTCTGTTCACAAGATAGTATATGATAGATAAGATTTCCGTGTAATTCGTTAGGCACACTATCTGGAAGTTAACAGACATGCTTGTTCATTTTTTTCGGTATGTCATCTGCTTGCTGATGATTTTGAGCCACAGGCGGGAGATGCTGGTGTCCACTTGCTGCTTCTGCTGGTGATGGGCAGAAGGCTAAGGGTGACTGATGGTTGAGAACCAAGGCTGGACTTCTAAGATTCTAAGTTAGCACATGTCCTTATCTCCAATCCCCTCCCTAACACAGGGTCCTTTCTCTTGACTGCCGGGGTGTGGAGACTGCTCATCACATAGGGGCATCCCCTCAAGCTAGTATCTTCCTGCTAGGCCCTCTCCTCTCTGACCACATGTACGAGGAATGCTGGCACTGACTCTCCACTCAGTGGGGGCTTACTCAGAGGTGACCCTGTTGGGAGGAGCAGACCAAGCCCTCATTCCCCAGTTGTTTTGGAAATGAGGAAAGAGATCTCCTTCCTCTTACCCCAATCCTCGCATACCTGGCATGTCCTGCAGAGAGGCCAGGGAAGGGGGCTGCATGGCTTTTACTTCCCTGGTCCTAAGGATCACCAAAGCTTGAACCCCCTCCCATGATCACAGCTGTTTTTACCCTGGTCATTTGTGCCTGCTAAAGATTTTCATGTGTTCTAGATTACTGGAGTTTGAATAAGGCAGTCTTTACAGGAAGCAAACTTAAGGATTTTCCAACTGTTAACATTTGGGGAAGATAGCTCATCCCACCTTAAAATATGTAAGGCTATTGCTCAGCTTTTGAATATTGGACTTTTAAACATTATCAGGAATGAGAAAATGGAGTTGAAAGAATAAAAGCTAGTATTTACCAAGAGCTCACCATATCCTAAATATTTCATTAATCCTGGAAGTGACCTTAGTTGGGGTTCTTTTTATCTGCAATTTTGAGATGATGAACTTGAGGCAATGCGAAGATAAATAACTTGTTCATTGATATACAACTGGGAAAAGGGTAAAATTAGGGTTCAGATCTAAGCAGTCTGACTCTAGGATTTGATTTCTTTGCTCTTAAACACATATGTGATATGTATTTATATAAAACACTCTCAGTTTTTTTTATTTATCACTTTCATTTAAGTCTTTCTGAACAGAAATCTTAAATATCTATTGCTCATAATAATGATCCAGTATTTTGGGGTTGCTGCTATTGCTATCTGGAATGAACTATTTAACTTTTTTCATTTAAGATTTGAATTTTGTCCTCCGCCTACTTCAGAAAGGACTCAAGATTAAGACATAGTACAATATTAGGTAATTAACAATAAAGTCCTGCAGACTACATTTGAAGGAACCAGAGAGAGTGGGCATTAAGGCACTTTAATTGGACTGATTGGCACACGTGGGCAGTAAACTGACTAAGCTTTCTGGCAGCAAAAGCAAAAGTTAAACATGTTGGATTGCATGGTTTTCATTTCCTGACAATGCGAAGGATAAAATTCAGCTGCAACTTAAGTAGGAATTGATTGCATGAGCCTTTAAATAAAGGGAATTGAACAACAACATGGAAAATACCTAACCTTCGTTTTATGAGGCACAGAAGAGTCATTCAGATACTTGGTTGTCATGTTGCTCTTAAATAAGAGCAGATGCCCTTACATACTAACCTGATACTTGTTAAATCATCTCCATAAGGCTGGAAAACTGTGATGCTGTGCTTCTTTCAAGACCTAAAATTACATGATTAGAATTTAGAGACTCGCTGATGGGTAATATATGTGCTTTGAGTCTCTCAAATACCAGTTGCCTAAACAATCACTGGGCGCATACTAAATACTTATAACCAATCAGAAAATCCTCTAAACCACATAGATTTTTCTGAACTGATGTTTTTTTAAATTTTTATCTTTTTGGAGACAGGGTCTCGATCAGTCACCCAGGCTGGAGTGCAGTGGTGCAATCATAGCTCACTGCAGCCTTGAACTCCTGGGCTCAAGTGATCCTCCATCCTGTAGCCCATGGATCAAAGACTTTCCAGTCTTATTTTTTAAGAAATATATTTTGTGGTTGGGATTGGTAGTTCATATCTATAATCCCAGGACTTTGGGAGGCTGAGGCATGAGGAATGCTTGGGGCTGGGAGTTTGAGACCAGCTTGGGCAACATAGTAAGCCCCTGTCTCTACAAAAAATAAGAAAAAAAATGCAGGCATGGTGGAGTGTTCCCACAGTCCCAGCTGCTCAGGAGGCTGAGGCAAGAGGATCACTTGAGCCCATGAGTTTGAGGCTGCAGTTAGCTATGATTGCACCACTGCACTCCAGCCTGGGTTACAGATTGAGACCTTGTCTCTAAAAATTTTTTTTTAATGAAATAAGAGCTATAAGCTTTAGATACAAGATGGGAAAGAAATAAACATGTTACAGTATGTTGGAATAGTAAGACCTTGACTTATAATCCTGCCCAGACAGGCTGACCACTTCAAGAGAGGCATGAGCCATAGAAGGGGAGAATTAGGAACAATATACAGTTAAATTATATGCTAGGTGCTTTCGAAATAACCCTATGAAGGGGATATTATTATTATTTACATTCTTCAGATGAGAGAACCGAGGCTCAGAGAAATTAAGGGTCACTTGGAAGCAGCCAGACTGCAGAGCTCCTTCTCTTCCCAGAGTACAATACTGGTACCCAGAGACCCTTAAGAACTCTAGTCCATGTTACTTGGGAAAACATGGCTTCAAGGCACTGGGCTTGATGTTACCACCTGTCTACGCCTTCTCAAAAAGAACTTCTCTATTGCTCTGTAATTTTTTTTTTCTGAAGAAGGAATCTATTGGATGCCACAAATAACAGTGTGAAAAAAAGCAACTCAAGTAACAAAATGATTCAATTTAACCAGTTGGAGAAGATTGCATAAAACTTTCCTTTTAAATTTTGATGCATGCTTAATTATTGCTATGATTTAATTGTGGTATAATTAATATTACTAATGTTCCTTCTGGCAATAGCTGAACTATAAATTCAGTTGTTCCTTAAGACCTCTCCTAGTCAAAGACAATGAAACAGGAAGGCTAGTCTTTCAAAGGAGAAGGACTAGCCTTCCTGTTTCCTAGGGCAGAGGCACATGCATCAGGAAAGTTAGCTTTTCTGGTACTATAACGATTAAAAAAGAAGCAGTACTAGGTCACTGCCCCATTTGAGGCCATTTAACATCAGCGCTGCATCTGCCATGAGAGTCTAACTATTGTAACAGAGCTGTTTTCCTTGAGTGGCTGAAGAAACAGAGGCTAGCCTGCAGCCTGTGTTACATATTAAATGATGTTGAGTTACCCAGCTGTCTTCTATGAGTTCACAATGTGGAGGAAAACTTATTCTTTAATAGAGCTTTGTTCTTATCCAAAGGACTTTTTTTTTTATTTCAGAGTATTACGGGAGTACAAATGCTTTGGTTACATAAATTGTTTTTGCACCACCGGACAAGCATGCCCATGCCCCAGACAGCGACCACCACGTATGTTGGGTGTGGATTTACCCATTCCCTCCTCCTCCCTCCCACCTGCCTGACACCCTATGAATGTTACTTCCCATATATGCACGTTAGCGTTGATCAATTAGTATCAATTTAACGGTGAGTACATGTGGTGTTTGTTTTCCATTCTTGTCATACTCCACTTAGAAGAATGGGCTCTAGCTCCACCCAGGATAATACAATAGGTACTTCATCATTTTTTTTATGGCTGATTAGTATTCATGGTATACATATACCACATTTTATTAATCCACTCATGTGTTGATGGGCCATATGATCCTCTCAAAAGACACAGAAAAAGCATTCAACAAAATTTAGCACCCTTTTATGATAAGAAAGCTTAACAAAATAGGCGTAGATGAGACTTACTTCAAAATGATAAAAGCCATATACGACAAACCCACAGCCAACATCATATTCAATGGGGGTAAATTGGAAGCATTCTTGCTTAGAACTTGAATCAGACAAGGTTGCCCTCTATCACCACTTCTATTCAACATAGTGCTAGAAATCCTGGCCAGAGCAATCAGACAAGAGAAGAAATCAAGAGCATCCAAATGGGGAAAGAAGAGGCCAAACTAGTACTCTTTACTGATGACATGACCTTATGTCTAGAAAACCTCAAAGATTCTGCCAAGAGACTACTGGAATTGATAAATAAGTTCAGCAAAGTCTCAGGTTACAAAATCAATGTATACAAATCAGCAGCATTCATATACACCAACAACAGTCAAACCGAGAACCAAATCAAAAACACTTAACAATAGCAACAAAGACAATAAAATGCCAAAGGACTTTTCAATAGTTATAATAGGAATAAAAAAGTGGATGTAAATGAGAAGTAAAGTTACTGGACTGAGGAACTGTAGTAATTTGGGGGCTAGGAGAGGACTCAAAGATGACAGGGATTTTAAATACCAGTAACCCAGGTGGTGCTACCATCAGCAGAAGTAGGAAGGTTAAGAGCCAGGTAAGTTTGGATGGTTGAGGGAAAGGGACCATGTGTATAAATCTATTTGGAAGTGAATGGTTGGGTCCAGTGAAGGTCCTAAAAAACTAATGGCCACCCTACCTTCCTTGCTTGGGACCTATGCTGTCACTTACTATTCCCCATTAATATTTTCACAATGTCAAGCATTCCTTAACTGTCTAATAAAGGTCTAAAAGAGGCAAAATGCTTACAGGAGCTGACACTGCCATTTTACAACCTGATCCAATTTGTAGAACCAATGCCAGGTCATCCAGTCGTCTATTCTTCCGTCCCTTCAAGTTCATTCATATGCAACTGGCCTGTCTTTCCATGAGCCAGGCACTGCAGGCACTGTGCCACGTACTGAGGATGAAATGGTTAACAGTGCAAACTGCTTACAGTCTTCTTGGAGAGACACAAGAAAACAGGCAGTAACACCGGAGTGAGCATGCAACGACGGGGACAGAAGACAGAGCGTGATGCATGTGCGCAGGAGAAGCCTCTACTTGAGTCCTGGCGAGTCCGAGAAGCCTGCCTGGAAGAGGCAACATCCAAGTGAAGACCTGAAACATAGGGGAAGGAAGACCCAGGTGAAGTGGTGAGGTGGGAGCCTTCCAGGTGGAGTTGTAAAAGCAGGTCAGCAAGATTGGAGCATAAAGGGGGAGATGAAGTGTGGTGAAAGTTTAGATGGAAGAGGTAAATGGGCCAGATCGTAAAATACCTTGTAACCCTTATTCAAGAGTTTGGACTTGATTCTAAAAACACTGTGGTGCTATCTACTAAAGGATCTGAAAGCTTTCTCTGCCTTAAATGGGAAGCATGTCATGGGCTTGAAGTAGAGCTTCAAGGAGTACGCTGTCTTGTAGTCATCGGGGGCCAACATGCGAGCTCTTCCACTCACTCCTCTGTAAGGAGCATCTTGAGAAGTCAGAATCAATGGCGGCAAGGGCTTTGGCACCAGTGTCATTTGGCACTCTACTCTCTGTCCCTCTGTACCTTCTACTGCCACCTTGGTAGTGCTCATCAGTGAATGATACTATCCTATCTGTCCTAAGCACTTCCTTTGTAACCAGGCACAATGTAAGCACTTCACAGCTTCCTCATAACAACCCTGTGTTGTAGGTATTATTATCTCCATTTTACAGATGAGGCAACTGAGGCTCAACAAATTTGAGTATCTTGTCCCAGATGGCGCAGCTAGTAAGGGACAGAGGGAAGGTTTGAACCTGGGCGAATCTATCCTAGAGCCCACACTCATGACTCATGTCCACCTTGAAGACTGAGTACAAAATGTTGTGTGCTTGTGAACACTTTTAATTATTACTTTGAATTTTTCTGGCATTTTATATTTTTTTTAGTGTGGTGTATTTTTTCATCTTACCTGGGTTCATATTTTAAAAATATGCCTTCACTGTCAATGAACAATGGAACAGGCAGGAAACAAAACATGTATTATTGGGCATTGGCTTTTACTGTTCTGAATATTCTCCTAAGTATTTCTCTATATAGCTACTATAATCTGATCCTTAACAAACATTCTGCTAACTAGGGTGTGGTTGGGAGAATCCATCTGATTTTCACATCTTTTTGTCCTTCTTGGGTATGCTTATCACTTGCCTCTTGTCCAATGTTCTTTGTTGTTATAGATCGAATCTCCAAATGGTGCTACATGGTGCCAGCAGCCTTTCTTTCCAAGGATCTCCTTCCTGTTTAAGATATTTCACACACCATTGTTTAAGCACAGGCACATTGCATCTTGAGCCAATGATAACATCTCCTAAAAGACTTCTGCTTCTCTTCTGCTCTATAGATATTTGATTCCATTCATTTGTTCTGTTTAATGTCTTCATTACATAATGTATCGTGGCTTCCTTTTTTCTTTCACTCTCTAAGCAATTTAGTTGTCCATTTTTTTGGGGGGGGGCTCATATTACTTTTTATTCTGCTTTGGATTTTAAATTCTGTTCTTGGTGATGCTGGGAATTGGTCTAGTATGTTTCTCAGCCTGCTCTTTTTACTTGCACAATGAAAGCACACTCAAGGGGAAAAACACTCTTACAGCTCTTTCCCCAATGCTTTCTCCAAGGGGTTCTCATTACTAATTATTTTCCTCTCTATCAGATTTCTTTTTTTTTTTTTTTTTTGGCTAGATCAAACAGAAGAAATCTCTATCAGATTTCTAGATGTTAAAGCTGGGACTTTCATTGCCACTGGCTCATCTGCCTGCCCCAAGCATCCTGCTGGTCGTTCTGGCTTAACCAAAATAGTAGCTCACATTTGTATACAGGTTTGCATTTTATAAAGCACATTGAAACACATTATTTAATTTGAATCTGACTTCAATATAATAAGAAGACATTATTATCACCCCTGTTTTATAGATGAGGAACTAAGATATAAGGGAGGTTAAGTTATTTTATGCAGACCTTATATTCTTCCTATATTTTCTTAGCACTTGGGGTATAGTCAGATTCTTTCTGGTTCCTTGTAATCACATTATGAATTTTCAAAAAAAAAATGTATAAAGAAGCTAATGGAGAACAAAAGGGAAACAAATATGGGAAAAACCAAATCAGATAAATTTCAAAAGCCAAACAAATCAGATGAAGATAGACACATTTCTAGTCCTAAGTCTGAACCATGTATTTCTCCATTGATCTCTTTTTGTTTTCTGTTGCTGCATAAGAAATCAGCACACACTTAGCACCTTAAAATAACACCCATTTGTTAGCTCACAGTTTTGGGGGCCAGATAGGTTTTGAATCTGACCTGGGGTGGCTGGGTTTCCTGCTTAGGGCATCACAAAGGTAAAATCAAGGTGTTGACCAAGCTGGCCTCTTGTCTGGAAGCTCTAGGGAAGAATCCACTTCGAGCTCATCATTCTTGGTGGCAGATTTCAGTTCCTTGTGGTTGCAGGACTGAGGTCCCTTTTTTCTTGCTGGCTGTCAGCAGGAGGCTTCTTTCAACTCCTAGAGCCACCCAAATTTCTTGACAAGTGGCCACCACCATCTTCAAGCCAGCAATGGTGCCTCAGATCCTTCTCACGCTTCAAAGTTCTGACTTCCCCTTCTGTGTCCAGCCAGAGTAAACTCTCTGCTTTTAAAGGGCTCAGATGATTAAGTCCAGCTCACCCAGATAATCTTTCTGTCTTAAGGCCAACTGTGCCAAATGAACATAACCTAATAATGGGAGTAAAATCCATCATATTCACAGTCCTGTGGATTATGCAGGATGTGTACCTCGGTGGGGTGAAACATCTTTGAATCCTGTCTTCTGGAAAGAATGCTACGTGGAGGCATGCAGGCCCTGTTCTTCCCCACTAACTTAAGTGACACCGTACACTGTGGCATCCCTATTGTAAGGCCTACAGCGAATCTTAAAACTTCCCCAACACTAATTGTTGATCTCCTCCCTGGGTGTGGCTTTGGGCAGCCATACTGGACTTCTAGGTGCCCTCAGATGTCTAATAGACCATTCCTGACTCTGGACCCAAGAATTCCTAAATTTGTCTTTCTCTGTGCCCCCAGAGGTCCTTTGGATCCCAAATCGTAAAAATCCTATTCTCATTCCTGACTCATCTCTTAGTGTTCTGAGTGGCTGGCCTCAGTATCAGTCACTAAGTGGTAACAGTAATCTCTGCTCCACGTCAGCTTCTTCCCTTAGGGTCCTAGCCAGTATTAGGCCTGGGTCTTATTCTATTCCCCACATGGCATAAAATGATGAATTGAGACTGGGATCAGCTCTGGAAGCCACTTTAGTTTTCTCTCCATTTCCTCGTCCGATTGACATGAACAAAAATGTCTTCTTCCCAACTGTCTGCCCTCCACGTAGCCCCTCCCAGCCAGTTCTCCTTTCTGATCTTGAGGACCACATTGAATTCTAACCTCTTTTTTTCAGTTGGGTGACAAACATCACACGATGATCAAGACCATAGTTCTGTCTAAATAATCAGACATCGTACCCACATCATGGAAGGGATCTTTTACAATTACAGCTTTAAAATGTTATACTATGGGCCCAACATTTTCCTAGGTAGCTTACTATATACAAGTATTGTGGAAATGCTATGAGGCAAGCATTATTAGACACATTTTACTAATGAGGAAATTGAGGCTCAGAAACATCAAACAACTTGCCCAAGGGTGCAGGATTAACAAGCGACAGAATTACCACAGTTCGCACCTCTTCCATGCCTGTGATTACTTGTTCTTAGGGAAAGAATAAGGCACCTCCGATGAGAACGCCATGAGCACAAAGAAAGCTGCCTTGCTCTCTCACACTTGCACTCCTAGTTGCTTATATCCCATATGGTGTTTTTTTTTGTTTTTTGTTTTTTTTAACAAACTTTGTTTTAGGAAACAGTTTGCTGCAGTTGTTGCTCTATCCTGCTTCAAATGCTATCACTGTGGCTGCTCCTTGCCCATCCCAACACAATGCCGCACTGCGAAGGGTTTCACAATGATTAGAACAACAAAAGGACTCTGCAAACACTTTCCATAAAGTGCCACATGGTAAAGCCACGTATGGTGTGCACACTGTGGACAGCAGCCGTGTGTCCGCTTCCTGTGTACGCGCATGGCTGGGGACACCTGGGGTAGAGATTTTTTTGTGAGTGGTATGGTTATGCTTGGGGACAGGGTCTAGGTACCCAGGCAAACACATTGGCTGGGCAGCCCTTACTCTTGCGTCTATAACAGATCTACAGCAGAGAGGGGCTGTGGTGGGAGTGGATTCCGTTGCTCTGACCTTGGTTGACTCAGCACCGCCATTGCACTCTTCCCCATGAAGCCTGCGCCATCAAGTCAGTCTTTGTAGCTGCCAAAAGCATTTTTTCCTTCTAAGGGAACTTTCTCAGCCCACAGCCTCTTCCAAGGCCTCAGGGTGAGTGGGCTTGGCTATGTCCTGTTACCCACCATCCTTACTGTGGCTGACTGGACACAAATAGAAAACTGATTCAAGGACAGCCAATCCATAGACTAACCGACCAGCAACCTAGGAGGGGACCTGGCATGAAATCTCTTGTCTATCAGCAGTATAGTTAACTAGGCCAATCAAATTCTCATTCCTGGAAATTTGAACTGGAAATCACAGAGAGTACCCGCTAGCTGGTAGAGAGAACAGCAGACACAAAAAGGGGTAGACAAGAGAGGAACTGAACCACATTAGTGGTGAAACACTGAGACGCAGAATTGGGAACTCCTGAGACAGATGTGGGAGACAAGATAATCCAATGCTAAGAGATGCTAGAAATCCCGAGTGTCCTCCTGGAACCTCCCTCTGATACCCAGCTGGACTTTTGTCTCTGCTCAGATATTCCAATGAGATTCTAGTCTCATTAACTATGGTTTGGGCTGCAAACCATTAGGATAGTCTGGGCTGCAAGTAACACAAAACCCAACTAAAAGTGGTGTACATAAGGAAAATAATTCTTCTCATTTAACGAGAAAATCCCAAGGGCTTTCCTCCCTCCCTGGGTTGATTAATTTAGTGGCTCAATAATGTTACGGAGATCCCAAGTGTCTTGTGAATTTCTCCCCTGTCACCCTCGGTGTGTTGCTTGTTCTTCTAGCCTAGTATCTTTCATGGTCTCAGAAGACCACAGCAGTTCCAGGCGATGACATCCAGAGATGAAAAAGGGAATATGCCTTTCCTGTGCCCCTTTTAAAGAGGAAGGAAAATACCCCATCACCTCCCCAGCAAGCTCCTCTTACGTCTCATGGGCAAGAACTGCACTGCGTGCCCATCCTAAACCGATCACTGGGATGCAGGGAGGAATGCGACCTCCCCTGAACCACAGGATAGCTCTGCACTTCCACCCAGTCAGCCTCAGCCTCCCACTAACCAAGGAGAAAGGCCAATAGCAGCATCTGCTCCACTACGACCTCATGAGCTGAACAACGAAGCTCCATTTCATGAGATGACCTGGTTGAATCTGTTTCTTCCAACCCAAAGCATCAGAAAACACCCCGATGATCCCTAGCAAGTTGAGAAACTGACCTTCAGTAGGTACCCTTAGAGAGTAGGTAAGAGCTGAGTGGGTATGTAAATGCAATATGATAGGAAGCCCAAAAAGCTTCCATTACTTTCCAACATTTTCTGGGGCCCCAAAGGGGGATGTGTGTGTGTGCATGCATGTGTACGCGTGTGCACGCTCAATTAACAGAGACTCTGAGGATGGAGCTGTCACACTGTTGCTAACCACTGGGCTTCCCAGTCCAATTTATTGCCCAATTTATTGCCCTCCTAAGCAGTGTGGCAGTCAGTCTCTTGAATGCAGGGCCTGCCTCTGGCCTATACATAGGCTCTTCTGGAACAGTGCTGCTTTAAACTTCCATGTGCATCAGAGAATCTCAAGGGCTCCTTGAAACAAAAATTGTTGGGCCCTACCTTAGAGTTTCCAATCCAGTAGGTCTACGGCAAAGTAGATAATGTGCATTGCTAACAAGTTCCCAGGTGACACACACCTGCTGCTAGTCTGGGGACAGCACTTTGAAAATCACAGCTCTAAGGCTGGGGCCCTAATCCTCTTTCTAACAGGAAGGGAAGCATCTAAGGAGGCCTCTCAAGTAATTTCTCCTGCAACAGGGAAAGCCTTGTCACTTGCTATCAGCACCCCTACGCACAGCAGTGGCTGGGTGGCCTAATCCTCAGAGAAGTAGAGGCCTCCCCTCTGCAGGAATGTTAAATGGTGCAAACTTTGCCTCCCAGCAAGAGACAGAAAGAAGAAAGGACTTTAAGCTTTGGCTGGCAGAGCTTAACAGGGCAAGGGGTGGAGAGCCCCAGGCCTTTGCCACCCCTCCGCTTTCTCACTTGTAAAATGACTGGAGGTGCCAGCCCTGCTCGCTTCACAGATTGCTGTAAAAATAAGAGGGAAGATTGATCGGAAGTGTCCCCGTAAAACGCAAAGCTCCTTAGACTTTACCTACCGTCTTAATCACAGTAAGGGGATAAGTCGGGCGTGTGTAAACGGCCCTTTGCGGGCTCAGCACAGGCGAGTGTCTGGGCTCCCCGTGCTTGTCATCTTCCTAAAGCAGGCGCCGCTTTCCAAAGGCTCTGCACAGCCACGCTCGGCGCCTCCGCCGGGGCCCCCCAGGCCTGGGGCTCGCGCGTGTGGCTGTCCTTCGTGAAGAGTAACACTGCCTTTCCTTTCTGTCCTCAGTCTACCGCGGGGCGCGCATCACGCGTAAGAGCCGTGGAAGCCCGTGGTGCCGGCCCGGAGGAGCCTGCGGTTCGCACCCTCCGGCGCGGGCGCGGCCCGCAGGCCCGGGGACTGGAGTTGGACCGCGGGCCGCCGCTCCAGCGCGTCTTCGCGGGGTGCTAGGGCCAGCGCCGGCTCCTCCAAACATTATTCAGAACCCCGCGTCAGCCTTGGCTCCAGCGCCTGGCGCTAGCCAGCCGGGCTTTGGCCGCCTCGGCCGGGGCTGAACCGTGCGGGCCGCGGGCCAGTGCAGGCCGAGGTCGCCGCGCAGGGACCCTCTGCCGCCGCCGCCGCCGCCCGCACCAAGCGCCTCCTGCCCAGGCCTTGGCAGCGCCGTCCACGCTTGCAAAGCGAGGCCTGCACTTCGGGACTTGCGGCCGGGTCTGCACCCCGGGGCCCGCGCTCCCCGCCACGCCCCGCAGCCCCGAGCCTGCAGACCTTTGCCCCTCTGCGCCCGGGCGGGAGTCGGGGACTGGGGACGCACTGCACAAGGCCACCGCCCTCCCTTCTCCCTGAGCGGAGACTGTGGGCCCGGGTGCGCCCCTCTGGACTCCAGCGGGGCGGGGTTCCAGATGTGCGCAGCTGTGCAGCGCCAGGCTTCCAGCGGGTTCTGGGTGGAGGCCGCGCGCACAAGCAGTCCCTGCTGCTCCCTCTCTTTGAGTCGGTGGGGGAAGATCTGCCTTGCAGGGCCCGCGCCTGGCTGCAGAAGATAGGAGACTTAAGTTTTCTGGGGAGCAGAAGAGCCTTTCGGATGAGGAACTGAACTTTCTGGGGTTGAGGTTTCTCGGAGTCTTGGTTCCACCGTTTACCTGCTGCCTAACCTGGAAAAACCCACTCCCCCTTTCTGTTTTCTTGGTTATAAATAACTATAGCTACCACTGGAGTGCTTATTATTTTCCATGTACTTTACATATATTATTTTTATCTTCCCCACGATTTTGCAGGCCAGGTGCTATTATGCACGTTCTGCAGATAGAGAAGTGGGACCTCACCCCGGGAAAGTGACTTGCCAGGGTTACACCACGGGTAAGTAGAGACCTATGACCTGAACCTGTCTCTAACTCCAGAGAAAGTACTCTCCGTGCAAGTGAGAACACTGGTGCCATAACGAGAGTCTTTAAAACATACAGCGGTGGTGGATACCATTCTCTTCTGACCTGTCCCTGGGTGAGGTCCTGAAGTCCAGGCTGAGCATGACAACTCCTCCTGTCTCCACAGCAAGCTCCCCTAGGAGGGTCAGGGTGCAAGAGAGAGGGGTGCAGACTGGGGACTTTTGACTGCCAGCCTTGCCTGCCTCCCTGCGTCTGGAACCAGAGGGTTGCCCTTCCTTCTTCTCATTTCTACCCCTTCTCGTTTCTTCCCAATGTCCCTGAGAAGCAGGATGGGCTTACCCTCCACCACCACTTCTGCAAAAGGATTTTCTTCCACGTTCAGAGTGTGAAGAAGACCAAAGGAGGTCCACACAGTGACTCTGCACCTCCAGAGCCCAGTCTTGGACTCCTGGGAGGCCAGCAGTGCCTCAACTTTCTCACCTATGTCTAGAATTCACTTTGCAGATAAAATGGGGGGAATATTGGGGAGAGGAAGGCCTAGATGTTAGAGAAATTTAGGTGCTAGTCTTTTGTCAAATGAAATTTATTATTAAATAATGCCACCAGTCTTGCCTGACCTCACAAGAATTGTGGTAAGGCTCAAAATGGATAATGGCCACACAAGTGCTTTGGGAAGTGTGAAGTGCCTCACAAATAGAAGGTGGTATTATTCATCCAGGACACTGGAGGCGACAGGAATATAAAGATGAATGCCATCTTGGAACCTTTCCAGCTAGCAGGGGAAATAAAAATGGCTATACAAGTAGTTAAAATATAAGACAGTGCATGCAGGTCCTATACAGATATATGCCCGGGGTGCTGACTCATACTGATTTTGGAATAGCAAAGCATATATCCATGCATATCTGGGTAGCCTCTACAAGAATTCCTTCTCTTCACAACAGCACTAGCCAGTTTGTTTCCTTTCTTCGATGAGTTTCCTTCTTGACACTCATGTGGATCTATGGCAGGGACTTTTTTTTTTTCCTTTGGAGCAGAGTGTTTTTGTATTAGTTCCCTATTGCTGCTATAACAAATAACCACAAATTTAGTGGCTTCAAACAGCACAAATTTATTATCTTACAGTTCTGGAGGAAAAAATCCAAAATGTATCTCATTGAGATAAAATCAAGGTGTCAGCAGGAGAGTCTTCCTTCTGGATGGTCTAAAGGAGAATCGATTTCCTTGCCTTTTTCAGCTTTTAGAGGCCACCTGCATTCCTTGGCCTGTGGCCTCTTCTCTATCTTCAAAGCCATCAATGGACAGCTAAATCTTTCTCACACTGAATCATTCTGACCTCTGCTTCCATTGACACATCTTCTTCTCAGACTCTGATCCTCTCTCCTCCCTTTTATATGGGCTCTTTTGATTATATTGGGCCCGCATGGATAATCCAGAAAAATCTCCCAATCTCAAGATCCTTAATGTAATCACATCTGTAAAGTTCCCTTTGCCTTGTAAGGTAACATATTCACAGGTTCCAGGGACTGGGACCTGGACAACTTTGGTGGGTAAAGGAACATTAAAAAAAATAATAATAATAATAACAAAAGGTCTAGGGCTTCAAACAAAACAAGTATTTTTTTTTTTAATAGAGAAATACAAAATGTTCAACTCTCCTTCTTTTTCAAATAAGAAAAATAACACAGTAACTTTTTCTACAAATATAACAAATTCTGAAAATATTATAATACCTTCTGGTTCCTTACTACATCCATTAAAGATCATACTCCTTGATAGCCTGGAAGAAACATGGGTAACAACAAGCACAGACTCTACATAAAAGGGAAGGAGAAAAGGCTCTGCGGATTGGGAAGCTGCAGTGCGTGTGTCACTGCGAATGTAGGCTGCGGCCCTTGGAAATGATTAGCTGTTAACTATTGTTCACAGCTCTTCAGCTGCTCTACTCGACAATCCTTTGGTGCTGTGGATCTCAACACTTTAAAAAATAATCAATAAACTGTATTTTTAAGAGCAGGCTTAGGCTCACGGCAAAACTGAGCATAAATTACAGAGTTCCCATATACCCCCATCCCCACATTCTCCTCCACTCAAAAGATTTTTAAAGCATTAATGGGATCCTTGGCTCCTTTTCTTTTTTCAAAAGAAATACCTAAATGAAAAATAAAATTGGTGCTTCTCTGGTTGTAGGGGGCCCCTCAACCTCTGTAAATCCCAGTACATGGTTTAAAACCTCTGTTTTTGAAGTTACCTCTGAGTGAATAATGAGAGCTACAAGTTAGAAAGTACCCTCTGGACTACAGAAGTAGGGAGACTATCATTTTGGAAAGTATTCTCCAGGTTGCAGAAGCAAGAAACATAATACCCTCCCAACAATTGGGAAAGAACGGGCTTCCATTCTGCCACGTGGTTTCTCCACCCCTGTCACATAGCATAGGCTCTTCTGTGCCACAAATCTGTTCATTTTAGCTACAAGAGTGAAAGGTTCATGGGGCAACATGGTGAAAAGTACATGGGCCTAGAAATTGGGTAGCTCTGATCCATTCGTTACATAATTGATGGAGAGCCTATCGTGGGCTTGTTTAGATGCTGGGGACGTAATGTCAATTAGGACCTAGTGTGGGCCGAGGGGGACCAGGGAAGGGAACAAGCAGAGGAGGTTCTTTGTGGGCCACTCTGGAATAGAGCTGGATAGGGTTCCGTGGGAGGGGTGCAGGCAAGTCCTAGAAAGCTTTCTAGGGGAAATGATTTCTTAGCCAAGACCTAAAAGACAAGCAGGAGTTGGCTGGGCAGAGATTGGGGCTTCGGAAGGCTGGGATCACGGACCCCGATGCGCACAGCCAGGAGATGGAGAAGAGACGGAATGGAGAGTGGGGTATTTTGGACAGTAAGCAGGGCCAGGTGATGCTGGAGGGCCTTAAGGCCATCTGCAATGTTGACGTTCTCCAAGAGCTAAGGGGAGCCATCACAGGGTCCCAAGCAGGGGCCGAGATGTGGCCTCATTTGCTCTTCACTGGCAAACTCCACGGCCTTGGACAACGGACTTCCGGTTTTCGCACCTGTGCCTGGCTGAGTCCTGCAGGTGTTTCCGGCTCCGAGCCCGACACTCCTTGTGCACTACGAGGATGCAGTCCACAGCCCCGTCGCGGGGGCGCTCTGCAAACTGGGCCTGGGCCCTTCCCCACACCCCGGACCTCCGGGTCGGTGGGATGTCTGCAAGTCAAAGCCGGAGGCGACCTTGCTGTCGAACTGTAGCAGGATGGACGCAAGGCGGCCCGAGGAGGGGCTTTCAGGCTGCGGAGATGCAGAGGCCGCGGGATGGGGGATGGGGCGCGGCGCGGCGCTGCTGCGGTCCCTGGTCGGGGAACGCTTCCTGAGCCCTGCAGCCACAGCCGCGTCTCACTGCCTGTTATCGCGTCTCTGGGGCCTCCGTGGAAGGCTGTCCGGCCCGGACGCCTGAAATCCGCCCATTGTTCCCTCCAGGGACCGCACTGCCACAGTCCAGAGACAGCAGCCGGCCGCACAGCCCGGCAGCCGGAAGCGCGGGCCCGGCGCGGGGCCAGGGCGGCCTCCGGTCTGCGCAGGCGCGGGCCGGGCCTGGCGGGGAAGGCGGGCGCTGTCGGCGTTCTGCGGCCCGCGGCTGCCCTCTCATGGACGCTGGGCGCCACTGCAGGGCCGCTTCCACCCGGGCTGCGGCCGGCGCTGGCTGGGGACGAGGGAGGAGGGATGGGAGGAGGGAGGGAGGGAGGGGCGGGTAAAAGCAACCCGGGGAGGCCAGCCAAGCGCTGTGTTTTTCCAGATCCGCGCCGGGCCAGGGGAGCCCTGCGTGTTTGTTTGGTGGGAGTGGATTACTGGGAAACCAGACGGAAGGGACCCTGCAAATCGGCGTGTACTGTATTGTTTGGGAGTCAGCAGCCTATGAAGCAGATGCCAGGTGAGGGCAGTGCTGGGAGCCGCAGCCCGCCCCCTCCGCGCGGCCTTGGCTGCGCCCTGACCTTGAGCCAGGCTCCGCGGGCGACAGGGCGCTGCTGCTCGCGGGGAGACGGGGGCGGCGGCGGGGCAGGCGTCAGGACTGTGAAATGGGAGCTAGCTCACACATTCCACCCCCGGGGTGGGGGGCCGTGCACAGGGGGTGCCACCCCTTCTGCACCCCCCTCCCCCCACGAGGACGTAACATGCCCGGGTGAGTCACAGTTCCAGAGAGGCCAGCTTTCTGCAAGGTGGGGTGAGGGTGGAGGGGCCGCCCAGGGCCCACCCAGTCATCACGGGGTCTGAAGGGCAACCCCGACAAGGGAAGGTCTACTGAGAAGCGAACCTACACCAGGGAATGAGAATAATGTGTCCTCTTCTCTTAGAGAGTCACGCCCAGGCAGTTCTCTTTAAATTCGTCTTCACTAGCTGGGTGTGGCCGCGTCTTCCCGTATCTCCTGATTCTGAGTTATCCTTGAACTTTTTGGGTCCCACCCTGTTCTCATCTCAAGCAGTCACTTTGGAATGTGTTTCCTCTAGTCCCCGATTTAAAAGACTGGGCTTGCTCCATTGCGTGTTGACCCGGTCCATAATCCCACCTGTATTTTCTGGGGCTGTCTGCTAGGAAACAGCCTCTTTAGAAAGTTCCCTCTTTTTTCACGCCCTCTCCTCGTGGGACTCCGTCCCATTGTTGGACGTCACCGGGTGCCACCAGAGAGGGCTTGCGTGCCTGGATTTTTGGTGGGAGGAAAGCAACTGCAGAAACAAAGATAGGACTGACAAAGCTCTCCGGGCCTTTGCCAGGGTCATGCATTCCATTCAAGGATGTTCCTTTCTGCAGGCTCCACATGTTCCCCTGGCTGCAGGCCCCTGGGGTTGTACTGTCTAACCCCATCACGTCTGCATCTGTATAGATTATCAGAGCCCCTCATGGCCATGGAGGAAGAAGAGGTCAGGGACACAGCATGGACTCAGTATGGTGACATGATGTCCCACGTTCTTCAAGAAATGTCTAAATTAGGTGGCCTCCTTGGCGATCAGGCACAATACCCTTGTCACACAAGGGAGCAAATTGAGATCCAGAGAAGGGAAGTTTGTGACTGAGCTGGAATTAGTTCCCAGGTCTCCTGACACCCAGTTCATTCATTTATTGCACACATTTCTTGAGGACCCACTATGTGCCAGGCATTGTCCTAGGCGCTGGGGATACTGCTGCGAGCAAAACAAAGTGTCTGTATAGAGCTTGTATCTGCCAGTGCTGTGGCCCCCTACTCCCAGGCCACCGCACAGCGGGTGGGTGAGCAAGGGGAGCTTCTTCTGTATTTACAGCTCACGTCACCACCTGAGCTCTGTTCCCACCAACCCCCACCACCATCACCTCCCTGACCCATCCATGCAAAAATTGTCTTCCATGAAACTGGTTCCTGGTGCCAAAAAGGTTGGGGACAGCTGCTCTAGTGAGTATGTGGGAGATGGTGGGTGTACACACAAACAAATTTACCCCATAATATCCTGTAGTTAGAAGTGATGCTCTGTGCTGCTTTTCCTCTATTTTTGAAGGGAATGAGGCTTGGGAGGAGATGTTCGCTCACATGTTTGCTCATTAAATAAATATTAGTGGAGGTTGAGCCCTGTGCTAGGTGCCACGGGGGACGCACATAGATAAGAGCAGGCTCTGCCTTCAGATGCATGCCACTCACCTGGGCAGGTGAGACATGCCTCTTAGCATCTGTGCATGTGTTTCTATAATTTTTATGCTCATTGTTTTCCTCTCCCAGTCTCTTCCGAAAGGGAAGCTTGTAGAAAACGCTGATGCTGAACTGGTACAAATCCCTTTCCCCAAAGGTGTCTCAGATCCAGCCGCTGCTACTGACTTATTGATGGCCACCATCCAGTGGCCTTGGGGAGGCAGTGGGCAGCCCAGCCGTGGCCTGTAATAAGGAGAGACAACTCAGCACCCGCCCTTCGGTGAATAATAGAACAAAAAAGCTGCCCGCGCCTGCAGGATCAAAGCGTGTGAGCAATCACAGTGTCTCTGGTTAAAAAAGATCAGCAGAGGGGTTGGGGCAGCCACCAGATGTCAGGGAACTTTTTGGGAGGGAAGTCTGGATGGTGGAGGAAGCTTCAGCCGGAGAGAGGGTTTCAGGACCTTAGAAGATGGTCTCCTGTGGCTCTCTCCCGTCATTCTTCCCTGGAGATGGGGGACTCTTCCCTCTCTCTTTTCTCTCCACCACTCTTGCCCCTAAAGCCTAAAAAGATGAGGCAGGTGAGGCAGGAGGTGATGGGGAAAAGAATCACTGTACCAGGAGGCAGGAGATACTGGATCTGTGAGAGTAGGCAACACTGAATTACTTCCTGGGCCTCAGTCTCCCCATCTGTAAAATGAGGTTGAAATATGGTCTCAGGCGTTCTGCCCACTTTGATAAACTGTATTTCTCTGAAAAGAGGCAGAGAGGATCTGTTGCCTTTAGGGTCCCCGTCCACTTACTTCTAGGCCAGCCAGAATTGCCATGGCTGCTCTGCGTCCATCCTCAAACTCTGCAATCTCCCATCTCTTGGGGTATCAGAAGGAAGGCAGGCAGGAAGACTATATTTATTTCCTCCTCCCACCTGCTCCCACTTGCCAGTGGAGAAACCAGCAGCAGCCTTAGAGTAATTTTGTAGGGGGAGTTGAATTATTACTGGGATTTTTTTTTTTTTAACTCTGCAAGGAATATTTCAAGATGTTAAGGTTTGCGCGTTTAAATGTATAGACAGTTCTAGAGTAGAAGACCATGATGGTGTGGTGCTCTGGGGAGCTTTGAAGATGTTCAGAAGAACCCTAGGGTCCTTGACATGTTCTAAGAATCACACCCTGACTGCTGCTTGTAAAATTTGTGTGTGTTTGTGTGTGTGTGTGTGTGTGTGTGTGTGTGTGTGTGTGTGTATGCCTGTATACCCGGAGTCAGCCTGAGTCCTGATCCTTTTGTCTTTGCTCCTGAATAAGCCAGTGGGGGAGGCAAGTGTATAATTAGAGGAAGAAGTGCACCAGGAAATAACTCCCATCACTAGTGGAAAGTCATTGAAAGCCCTTCCTTTTGTGTGTGAGCACAGCAGTCTGCAGGCCAGTGAGGAGTCTGAGAACAGAGGGGGGAGAAAATCAGACTATTATTTTAAAAACTTCCGTGTTCGCCATAGACGCAATGCACAGGCCCACACGGGCAGAGCATGTGGGTGCACACGCACACGCACACATACACAAACACTCGGCTCCTCAAGGGCGCCACTCAGGTCTGTGGATGGCACACCTGCACACGGGTACAACTGGACATCCCCACAGATACATTTCAGGATCGGGTAGAGACCCAGTGTTATGGGTTAAACTCTGCCCCCCCCCCTCCAAAAGATATGCTCAAGTGCTATCCCCTGGTACATGTAACTGTGACTTAGTTGGAAATAGGGTCTTTGCAGATATAAACAGGTTAAGATGAAGTCATACTGGAGTAGGGGGGTAAACCCTAATTCAATGCGACTGGTATCCTCAAAAGAAGAAGAAGAAAATTTAGACACAGAGACGCAAAGGGAAGATGGCCATGTGAACATGAAGGCAGAGATTGGCTTATTCAGGAGCAAAGACAAAAGGGTCAGGACTCGGGCTGACTCTGGGTACACACGCCTAAGGCTCATATCATACTGGATGAACAACCCCAGGAAGAATAAAGTTTTCCCCCCAATAGCTTTGGCAGAAAAGTCCTACAGAAAGATCTGATTGGCTGGGTTTGGGTCACGTGACCATCCCCTGATCCAATGACTGTGGTTAAGGGCATTGGGGATTCTGACTGGCCAGACCAGGTTTGGGCACATGCCAGAAGAGGGGCAGTGACGGTTCCATGCAAACCACTGGGAATGTATTCCCCACAGGAAGGACAGAGGGTTTTTGTACCAGAAGAAGTGGGAAGATCAGGCCTGGACAGGCAACACAATAGCACCCTACTGCATAGTCTAGACCCTAACTCTGTATATGACTATCTGGAGCAAATTACTTATCCTAATCATGCATCAGTTTCTTCATCTGAAAGAGGAATAATATGTAGTATTTACACAACGAATAGCAAGGGGCCGGTGGTCAAGAAAACACGCGGAGACGTGAGGGGGTGTTCTATTCAACTGTAGCCCCCCGCACAGACGTTTTCTTTGTGGGAAGCCCCAGATCAAGTGACTCCATTCCCTGAGCCTCATTATCTTAGTCACCGACTGAGGTGACAGAGAGCTGCCCTTGCAAACACAAAGACACCGAGATCACCAGGAAGAGCAAGCAGTGAGGAGTCTCGTCCCTACCCCTCCCTTCTCCCCACGGGGATGGCGCGGCCACATGCCTGTACCTTACTTAGAGCGTGGTCCCCAAGGACACAAGGACAGGCGTCAGGCGGGTGGGTTTGGGACACACACTGTGTGGCTTTCTTTCCCCCAGCCACCCCTGCCCCAACAAAAGCACAAATAAGATTACAGAAAACACAGGAGGCAGCATTCGGAAATTTAAAAGATAAACGTGCACGGGGTAATTGAATAACCTTCTGCTGAAAAACGAGCTCTCAGAGCTCATGATCAAGGCTATGCGTTACACCGGGGTGCCCTGGCTCCCTTCGCAAACCCAGGAGGCTGAAGCTTTAACCCTTTGGGAGGGCTCCGCTAGGGGATGGCAGGTTTGGCTTTATGGGGACTGTCTGAGGAGTCGTGGGGAAAAGCCCAATGATGGAGTGAGCCCCCCGTGCTAGAGGGGACCCCTTGTCACTGGCAGCAGTCAAGCCAGGGACGGAAGGGCAGGGTGAGTCCTGTGATTGCCAAGGGGCTTAAAAGCTCCGAGATTCTGATTCTACCATTAGGAGTTTTCAGACTCAACCGTCAGAAACCTAGTGAGAGGGTGCTGTCTCTATCTCGTTAGTACTGGGCCCAGCACTGTGGAATAAACATACAAATAAACAGTGATAGTAGAGCACATAGTTTATCTAGTGCTTTCCATATAGGAACTAAGTTGATCCGCACAGCAACCATAGGAAGTAAGTACTATTGTTGTCCTCAGTGGAAGAAACCGAGGCACAGAGTTTAAATAACTTGCCCAAGTTCATATGCTGATAAGGAGAGGAGCAGGATTCGGACCCAGGTGATCGGAGAATATGATATATGTATCTAAGTCTGGAAACATGATAACACAATCCCTACAAAATTGAATTCACCATCTTGGGAAGAAGAGCAGGGAATCTGAAGGTTTGAAAACCGGGGGACATTGTACGAGACCCAGAGTTGATGGGCTATCTGGCCCTTTTTGTCATCCCCCGCCTCTAAGGTCCAGCCGCTCTCGGCCACCCTCAGGGGCGACATTAGTCACAAATGTGCTGCACACCCCCACGCCTCCAAACCCACCTCCCTCTCCCTTTTTTTTTTCCCCTTTCTCTGGTTATCGTAATTATTTGGGAATTTACAGAATAATCCGTCACCAAGTCCTCCAGAACAAATTGAATGTCAGGTTTATAAAACAACCTAATAAAGCAGATGGCATTACCCGCTGGTAAATCTCTTCCCCGTTTCCTGCCCCACCCCCTCCCCACTTCAGTGTCTCCGAAAGCTGACAGATTATCCATTTACAGGCAGATTAATCCTGAACAGTATAAACATGGGGAGAAAATTACACTTTCTTGTCTCCATAATTGATAAGAAGGATGCATTAATCTATAAAGCCCGGAGGAAAGGACCATCTGTCCGCCCAGACAGTCAGGGGCTGTCTGGGAAGGAAGGAGACCCGTCCATCTCCCAGTCTGTCTGTCTGTCTGTCTGCCTTGTTGTCAGAAACAACTTTCCCAGGGGCTGCCCTCCCCCTCCCGCATTCTGGAAACAGGGCACCTGCAGCCTTAGACAGCACCCCCCCCCGCATTCCCCCATCCTTGAGCTGGCAGAGTTCAAGGTCCCCCATTTCGGGATTTTAGGCCAGGGGCAGAGACTCTGCCACTTTCCCGAGTTCGCCTTCTTTCCAGAAGCTCCGTCAACTCCTGAGAAGTCCACAAACCTAGCTCTGCAGTGATTGCATGGGTCTGCCTTAGGTTCCCACTGGCCCTTAAGCAGATTCCGAGAGAAATTTGTTCAACAAGATTCTGATTCACTTCCCTCCCTGCTCTCTACTGTTGCTTTACAACTTTTTGCCAATTTACACGCTTCTCTCCCCCTTTCCCCCTCTTCTAGCACCTTCCCTGTTTGAGGCAGCTGGGAGGCATTAATTGTCTCCTTGAGGCCTGTCAGAGCTGTCAGCAAATGCCCCACGGGGCCAGTCCCTCTCCGCGGAGGGGCGAGGTGGTGTGAGGGTTTCTGGGAAGACTCTGCTCCAGAACCAACCGTCCCCCTCCCAACGCAGAAATGACACTGACAGGGACCCACAACACCGCCCCGCCCCCCCTCCCACCTCATTTGGAAATTTTAGGGCGGTCTCCCTGTGTCACTGTGCATGGGGTGGCTTCAGGAAGGAGTGTGGCAGGTGGATGGATTTATCAGGAGTGGGAGAGAGGGCCCAGGGGAGGTCCTGGCAGATCCCCATCTGTCCCGAAGGACCTTTTTGGCCAGTGGGACCCCAGTGAGAGAAAAGAGGAGGGAGCCAGGTAGAGGAGACCACGAGAAAGAGATGACGAGAGAGAGGGAAAAAAGGAGAACTAGAGGAGCCTATGGCAAGAGGTCATGATTCCTGCCTCCGGGAGGGGTGGGCATCCCTTGGGGTCTGGGAATCTCTGTTCTCTTGGCTTCTGCTGCACTGCTTCTCCCAGAGCAGAGTGGGGGTGCTGGGCTCCCGACAGGTGGGGTGCATTCCTGGGGCACCACCACCCCCAACTTTGTGTGCAAGTGCAGTGCATGCCCGTTGTCTGAATAAATAGCCAGAACCTCTCATAGGTAGACTGTGCTTTGCAAAACACTTCCCACCTTCCCCCAGACTGCAGGCTAGCTTGGCCAGGCTGCTTCAAAGAGGTGGATGGTGGGACGGAACGCCATGGGCTGAACTGTGGTCACCCGGGGCCACTCCTGTCTGCTGGGAATTGGTGGATGCAGAAGGGCTCCCAACACATGTTTCAGTCTTTGCCTTGGGACTCAAAGCTCTTTGTGCTAATGACACATGCTACTCCTGGCTAAAGTTTGAGGATGGCGCCAACTAGGGGTCCTCAGAACTTCTTTCTGTTTTTTTTTTTTTCCCTCTCTCCTTGTATATTATAAAGCATCGATTACGGGTTTGATACAATCCCAATGAAACTGTAAATACTAACTCGTTTTGGTTTCATGCTTTTATTTATAGAATAAATGATTAAGTTCTATATACAATACATACATACATACACACACACACACATATATATCTATATATATATTTAAATTGACAATTGTAATTTTAAAGGAGAAAAAAGGGTTAGTGTCTCTGATTCTAGGTTCCTGCAAGCTTGGAGGTAATATTCCATTTTCATTTACTAATTTTAATAAAACTTATTACAACATGAATTGTGAAGTAATGATATGTAAATTAACCAGAGAAACCAACAAAGCACTCAATTTTAGCCCCTTAAAATGTGGTAATTAATACTGGATGAACATCTTAGGTTTGGAGGGTTAATTTTAACAGGCGTAAGCTTGGGTAACAAAATGAAAATTTTTACTTATGCTAGTTTGAGAATCTCAGACTTCTTCAAACAATTAACTTGTTACTGTCTAAAGAGGCAGCTTTCATGCTCTTTTTACCAAAGGCACTGTTAACAGGGAGAGCTGAGTTTCTTTGTTCTATCACTTCGTCTCTATAGAGCCACAAACCAGGATGAACCTCCCACGGCTGTCCAAAGAGCACAGTTTTATTTTAATTTTGTTTTTTTTACATTTGCAAAGCCCTGTGGTAGACATCCTCCAAAGACACGGAGACAGTGGGAAGTGCTATTTTTGCCCTTAAAAAAGACAAGTCAGAGTGAGAAAATGTGCTTCTCCTGAAGATGTCATTAAGAACTTTTCAAAACAAAGCCAGCTAGTTAAAAAAAAAAAAAAAAGTGACAAGAAAAAGACCTGGAGAATGAAGAACTGGTTTTTTGCATTTGTCGCATCTCATAGTTGGTCTCACAGCATCTTCTGTGCTTGCACTGTCTCGTTCCAATCTCTGTGTCCCATACATTCTGGTGTCCTTGGCTCGCTGGAACTGACTACTCTTCTTCTGGGCCACACTGTATCTGTTCCATGTTTCTATTAATATAGTATTGCATTTATTTCATTCCATGTTTGTAGGTTCAAGATTCAAGGAGCTCGGTGAACCCCAAACAGGATAAACTCAAGGAAAACCATACCTAGACTCATAATCAAAATGGTGAAAAATCAAAGCAAGACTCTTGAAAGCAGCTGGAGGAAAAACTGCACATCACACACAGGGGGACACAAGTTCTAATGCCTGCAGACTTCTTCTGGACCCACGAAGGTCAGAAGACAGTGGACTGACATCTTTACAGTGCTGAAAGAAAGAACTGTCAACGCAGAATTCCATGGCCAGCAAAGATATCCTTCAGATGTGAAGTCAAAATAAAGCTCTTATCAGATGGAGGAAAACTAAGAGAATTTGTCATCAGAATATCTTTTCTGTCGTAAACGATGAAGGAAATGCATCAGAGGCTGGAGGAAAGTGACAATAAAAGAAAACTGAGTTTTCAGGAATGAAGAAAGAGCAACAGAAATGGAAACATCCGGGTAAATATGAGAGACTTTTCAAGACATTTTTAAAAGCACATATGACCATTGAAAGAAAATTTATAACATTATCTGGTAGGGTTTTTAGTGTATGAAAATATAATACAAATGACAATTATAACATAAAGGTCAGTTGAAAGGAATAGCAAAGGAATTTATATAGTTGTAAAGTTTCTATGTTTTACTTGGATGCAAAAAAACATATATATATATATTGTAATCTCTAGAGCAACCACTAAAAGAAATAATACAAAGAGATTTAGCCAAAATGTCAATGATAAATTTATGCAGAGTACTAAAAAATATTTGTATAATCCACAAGAAGGTTGAAAAGGGGGCAAAGAAGAACAAAAATAGAGGAGACAAATAGAAATCAACTAGTAAAGTGATAGAATCAAATCTGACAATGTAAATAAGTACATTAAATGCAGATGGTCTAAACATTTCAATCAAAAGGCAGGGACTGGTGGAGTGGATAAAAGGCAAGGCCTTACTATATGCTGCCTTCAAGCAACACACTTTACAAAGATACAAATAGGTTTAAAATAAATATATACCATGCAAATAATAAGCATAAGAAGGCTCGAGTGGCTATTTTAAAATCAGATAAAACAGGCTTCAAGACAAAGAGTATTGCTAGAGATAAAGAAGGCCGTTTCATAATAATAAAAGGGACAATTCATCAGGAAGATATAACAATTGTAAACTTAAATGAACCTAATAACAGAGCCATTCCAATCCTGGGAATGAAAACAATAAAAGGAAATAAACTTTATATATAACCTAGATGAATCTAAAATTGCTGTACTGAATAAAAGCCAGGCAAAAAAATAGTATATACTATATAATTCCATTTATATAAAATTCTGGAAAATGCACACTAATTTATGACAAAAAGAATATCAGTGGTTGATTAGAGATGCGGGGTGGAGGGGGGAATGGATGTTGAAGAAAATAAGAAATTTTTGGAAGTGACAGAAATATTTATTATCTTTATTTTGGGTGATAGTTTTGTTTGTATGTACAATTGTCAAAACTGAACAAATTTCACACTTTAAATATGGATAGTTGAGTCTACTTCAGTTATATCTCAATAAGGTTGGAGAAAAATGAATTATTAAAAAAAGTCATGAGTACATACTACTTTATTACATATTTTAATTCCAGTCTAATACTACAAGATTTTCCCTCTCATTTTCTATTTCCTTATTTGTATCTCATTCTTCCACAATGGTTCTCAACAGCATCTATCTATCTATCTATCTATCTATCTATCTATCTATCTATCTATCTATCTATCTATCTATCTATCTTTATATACTCATTTTCTTATTGCTATAATACATACAAAATAGTTATGAAATTGCTATACTCATACCATTACAAAGACAAAACTGTTAGATTAAGTTAAAAATTTCTTTGCCATTCTTATTTTATTTGGAATATGTCCCACTGAAGATGTGCAGTCCAAATACTATGTTCACAAGTTACTTAGATTGATTTTTCCCTTCTGAATAGATACCTTATCAATTTGCTATGTAGATAGGTTCATTTCTATGTTAGGGTCTTTCCCCCATGCTTGATTATTTAATTTTATTTTTTATATAATAAAATATTTACATGGGTCAAAAATCAAAACTACATGAAAGGCACATTGAGAGGAATTTCTTTCCCTTTTTTTTTTTTTTTTTTTTTTTTTTAGCATTTTCTTAGTGTTTGAACTCACTCTGTGCAAGGAACCAATTTCACTGGCTTCTGATTTGTCTTTTCTATGTTTCTTTTGCAAAAATGGGCATGGATTCTTATTTTACCTTCTTTCTTACAAAAATACAATGTACTATCTATGATTTTGACTTAAAAATACCCTGGAAATCACTTCACATCAATTTACGGAGCTATTCCTTTTTTATAGCTCTGTATCATGCCATTGTGTGGATATGCAATGCCTTATTCTATTAATCTATTATGTATATATATATAATAGATTTTTCCCAATATTTTGTTGTTATAAATAATACTACAGGTTGACCATCTTAATTCAAAAATCCAAAATTCAAAATGCCCCCAAATTTGAAACTTTGTGAGTGCTGTGGAAAATTCCACACCTGACCACATATAATGGATTGCAATAAAAATGCAGTCAAAACTTTGTTTCATGCACAAAATTATTAAGAATATTGTATAAAATTACCTTCAAGCTATGTGTATAAGGTGTATTTGAAACGTAAATGGATTTTGTGTTTACACTTGGGTCCTATACTCAAGACATCTCATTATGTATACGCAAACATTCCAAAATCCAACAAAATCCAAAATTTGAAATGCTTCTAGTCCCACCAATTCTGCATAAGGGATGCTCAACCTGGATAGTGAATGACCTTGTGCATATTTTGTTTTGTGTTTTAGGAGATGGATCTTCAAAGTAAATTAATACATGTAGGATTACTGGATGAAAAGTTAAATCCATACATGGTTGTGTTAGATATTGCCAAATTTCAGATATGGTATTAGATATTGCCAAATGCTTTTTTGTGAGGTTGTTCCATTTTGCATTCTCCCAGCACTGAATTTGAGTGTCTATTTCCTCATATCCTTGTCAACAGAATGCTTTGTGAAGCTTTCAAACTTTCACCAATCTTGCAGTAGCAAGTGGTATTAACATGGTTTTAATTGTCATTTCCCTTATTCTGATAGTATTTTTATATATTTAAGGACCATTTGTATATCTTTTTATTTGTTCCCTTGATTTTTAGGAGTTGTTTACATTTTGGGAATATTAGCCCTTTATCTGTGACATGCATTGCAAATATTTTCCCACTATGTCATGTGTTTTTTGAGTTTGTTTATGGTGATTTTAGTCATGCAAAAGTTTTTTTTTTAATGTCATTGTATTAAGCAATATTTTCTTTTATTGCTTCTAGATTGTGAATCATAATAAGAAAGAGTTTTTCCAAATCCCAGATTATAAGATAATTCACCTGTTTCCCTTTAATACTTGCATGGTTTCATTTTTGCATCATATGTCTCTGATCCATTTGCAGTTTATCCTTGGGCAGGCTGTGAGGTATAGTTCCAACTTTATCCTTTTCCAGTTGGTTATTCACTTGTCTTAGCATTATTTACTTTAAAAACACATCTTTTCTCCAGTGATTTGAGGTCCTACTTTTTTTCATATAATAAATTTCCGTATGCACTTAGGTCTATTTCTGTATCTTGTACTTTATTAGTCTGTGCAGTGGTACCACACTGTTTTAATTTTTGGAGGGAACTTCTGTTTAATTGGTAAGCTAAATCTCTGTAAGTGTTTTGTAATTCTATTAAGTGAGCAGTTATTTCTGCTGTATTATTTTATATTTTCTTTTTACTCTATTATTTTCTTTTTTCTTCTTTTATGTTTTCTACTGGAAAGATCAAATTATCCTATGCTTATTTAAAAGTTTTATCTTCTAGTTTTATTATAATATTATGGTGGTTGCCTTTAATTTAAGACCTATACTTCTGTTTATTTGCCTTGATAATGTCTACAATTTTAGTTTTGGAGGTTATAGATATGCTTTTTATTTTGCTTTTGTTTGGTTCTTGCTTTTCCAGACAACAATAAACTTTACCAAGCAATTGGGTCATTCTTCCATAGTATTCTCTCGCCGTATTTTCCTGAATTCATTTCTCTTTTTATTGAGTACTCTTCCAAGAGTGTTTTCATAATGGGATTTTGTGTGGCAAACCTTCTGAGGCCATATGTGCCTGAAAATATCTTCTTGCATATTTACATGGCTTGCATATAAATGACAATTCGGCTGGATCTAGATTCAACGTTCTTTTCCCTTTAATACTTTGAAAATATTTCTCTGTGTTTTCCTATACTCCACGTACTGTACTGTTCAGACATCTGATAAATTATGAGTCTTTACTTTTATAGATGACTATTTTTTTTCTTTCTGGAAACTTTTAGAATTTTTTTTTCCCCTGTATCTTTGATGTTCTCAGTTTCACTAGAATATATCTAGGTGTGAGTTTTTCTTTATTCTATATGGTACTTTGTAAGTCTGAAATCCTTTGTCTTTTATTTTTTATTGCTTCAAATATTTCCTCCCCTCCATATTTCTTCCTCCTCATCTGGGAATTCCATGGTTTGGATATTAGTGCCTCTATTTACTCACTCACTTGTCTTAGCTTTTCTTTAATATTTCCTATCTTTTTATCTGCTGCTGCTGTCTTCCAGAAGGATTCCTCAGCACAATCTTCCCGCTTATACATTCTGTCTCCAGGGGTATCCCTTCTATTTGTTTCAAATATTATTCATATACAGCATTTTTATTTGTTCCTTTTTATGACTGATTTTTGCCTGTTTCATATTTAATATCATCTGTTTTGCTAAGAATATTTATTCTGCTTACTTAAAATCTTGGTGCAGCTGTCCCAATTATCTGTGTCCTGGACTAACACCATTCAGTTTGTTATCTTTCTTTTAAAATGATGTTATTTCCTTGAGGTCAAATTATTTCGGCCTGTGAAAGTATGTTCCTTGGGGCTGTCAGTGATTCTCCATGGTAACGCGTAGTGCAGGAGGGTCCAAAGTCCTAGTGTGCCACTTCCTGGTGAATTTCAGTAAGAGGAGAGGGGATGAGCTCCAAGGCAGAGAACCCCTGGTTCCCTAGAAACCCTCTTAATATGTCCCAGCAAGCTGCCATCCCAGTCCCAATTTAGGAGCCTATTTAGACGCAGACTAGGGAGGCGGCCACGCCCTCAGTAGATCCAGCAGCCTTGAGGGTTGGGGGGTGCAGTGGGGGAGGTAGTATGGTCTAGTGGTTACCCAGGGACAGCTGGATGTCCACTTCTGGTTTCCTCAGCTCTTGTCCCACCAGGGTTTTAGGTTTTCTTTAATAATATTCTTGGAATCCTAGAGGCTTGGGATGTGACGCTGCTTGTTCTAGGTAGACAGTGGTCATCTCAAGGTAGGGGTGTGTGTATGTGTGCGTAGGTAGTGCAAGACCGCAAATTCAGAGCAACTCATCTCCCACTGAGGCTTTTGTCTCTACTGTTCCCATTCACGTACCCACCCACCCCCTCTGCACACATACGGGTTTTAAGTTGTCAGGAGCCTTCTGGGATTTCTCTTTGGACTCTCAGATCTGTGATTATTTTCTCTGCTGTAGTTTCCCCACTATTAATTTTGGGGGTGGGAGGCAGCGGCCTGGGATGCTGGCACCACCCCCGGAGTCTGCGGTCCAGTTTGTGAGTCTGGATGGGAAGCGCCTGCAGCCCTTTCACCAGACGTCACGCCTCAGCCGGTCCACTGGCCCACGAGGCACCTCTGAGCTCCTCCACCAAGGCTCGGGGAGGTCCTGTGTCATCCCTGCAGGCCATCAGCATGTGTAGCAGGGAACCGACAACACGGCCTCATGCTCATCGATGTGGCCATCCCCCTCCACAGTGGCTGCTTATATGCTCGGTGCCACCTTGGAGGTGCCACAGGGTGGGCATCTGCTGGACTGGAGCTTCCAGCCCCCGAGGGCTAACCCGAGAGTGCACTACCATCCTTGTAACATTCTTTTTTTTTTTTTTTATTTCGGCATATTATGGGGGTACAGATTTTAAGGTTTCAATAAATGCCCATTTCCCCCCTCCCCGCACAAGTCTGAGTCTCCAGCATGACCATCCCCCAGATGGTGCACATCTCACTCATTATGTATGTATATACCCGTCCCCCTCCCCCCTGCCCAATACCCTATTACTGCAGTACCTATGTGACCACTTAGGTGCTGTTCAGTTAATACCAATTTGCTGGTGAGTATATGTGGTGCTTGTTTTTCCATTCTTGGGAAACTTCACTTAGTAGTATGGGTTCCAGCTCTAACCAGGAAAATATAAGATGTGCTATATCACCAGTGTTTCTTAGAGCTGAATAGTACTCCATGGTATACATATACCACATTTTATTAATCCATTCTTGGATTGATGGGCACTTGGGCTGTTTCCACAGCCTTGCAATTATGAATTGTGCTGCTATAAACATTCGAGTGCAGGTGTCTTTTTTGTAGAATGTCATTGGATCTTTTGGGTAGATGCCCAGCAATGGGATTGCTGGATCAAATGGTAGATTCACTTGTATCGCTTTAAGGTATCTCCATATTGCTTTCCACAGAGGTTGAACTAGTTTGCAGTCCCACCAGCAGTGTAGGAGTGTTCCTCTCTCTCCGCATCCTTGTAACATTCTTGATCTCCCCACATCTATACAGATTGGTTCCACGATGTTTCCTTTAGCCTAAACCTGTAGAGTCTTGTACAAACTCCTTTTACGGCCTCACTCCCTTTGCATCGCAAGCATTTATGTTTCTGTCTCCCCAGCGAAAGAGTGAGCTCCCTTAGGGTGGGTATGGTGCAGTATTTTTCCTTGGCACTGCTCAGTGTCTGGCCTAGGGCTTGGTGTAAAATAAGCACCAGATAAATATGTGTTGAACCAAATCGAACAAAACAAGTTAAAAAGAAATGAGTGCTTTAAAAGAAGGGTTTGGGGGAGAAAGACTTTATTTGTGGTTTGGGAACATGGAAAGGTTTCTTAAGAAGGTTATATGGCAGGTTTTGAGTGATGGAAAGAGAAGAACGTTCGTGGTGGGGAACGCCATGAGCAAAGGCATGAAGATGGGAACGCGCAGGACGTTTGTTTGTTCCTTTTCAGGGCAGGAGTCATTACTTGGGCATCTTTACAAACCCCTTGAACAGTGCCCTGGGCATGAGTAGTGTTGAGAATAAACTGCGTGGAGTGGAATAGAATCCCTGTCTCCTTCTGTATCCCTCTGAAGGCAGACCAGGAGCTGGGGGTGCCCAGTGGTCATAGGAGACTTTAGGTCAGAAAGAAAAGGACCTTCCTTTGGTATAGACACCTCCAAGATGATAGTACTTCACACCCTGAATCAGACAAGGACCCTGTAGGAAATAAATATTAATAACACATATGGACAAGATAATTGAGGAGAATTCAAGGCAGGAGCTATTTACAAAGCTGTGGCTGTCAAAGGAAAGTGACAAAGAGTGGAAAGGTACCTGGGACCAGCAAAGTCCCATCCCCAGGTAGGCAGGGACAAAGGGAGGGGCAGTTATTCTGTATGAGAGGAGGGGTGCCCGGCCAGAGCGCGGTTTTGCCTAGAGGCATTGCCACGCTTCGTGTTTATGTGCATATGTGTACACACGTGCTCAGACAGGAGGGGGATCAGCCTTCTAACCTCTTTCTCCTCCTGCCTCTGGAGCAGGTGTCCTCAAACTACGGCCCGAGGGCCACATGCAAGTGTTTTTGTCTGTTTTTTTACTTCAAAATAAAATATATGCAGTGTGCATAGGAATTTGTTCATAGTTTTTTAAAAAACTATAGTCCGGCCCTCCAACGGTCTGAGGGACAGTGAACTGGCCCCCTGTTTAAAAAGTTTGAGGCCCCCTGCTCTGGAGTGTCCGGGCCAAACCCAGCAGGAAGCCTCCAGGGGCACAGAGCAGGGTGGGGAAAGAGGCAGAGGAGATCTGCAGATGCAGAATATTCAGTACACGTCCCCTGTCTTATTTAAATCTCACAATAGTCCAATGAGGATGATTTTAACTATTAACAACCATGTGTTATTGGTGAGGAAAAAAAGGCTAGCAAGGTTGACTTTCCCAGGATCAAAAAGCTACCTCAAGGAAGACTTGGGTCTTCACTGCTTACAGGAGCAACTGGGGTGTGTGTGTGTGTGTGTGTGTGTGTGTGCACGCGTGCTGGCAGGGGTAGGTGGTGAAGACAGGGGCCATGCAACCGGCTGAAACCCTCATGGGCCACTCTGAAATGAACCCCTGGAGGGGCTGGGGAGTCCAGGGCTGGCATTATGGAGCGGGACCTGGACCATGGAGCTTGGACAGGCCCATGGAAAGGACAGAAAGGCGGGAAACAGTGAGCTAGAGCAAGGATTCTCAAACTTCGTTGTCTCAGGAGTCCTTTATGTTCTTAAAAACTATTAAGAACATATATATATAAGACTATATATATATATATATATATAGACTATATATATATAGATTATATATTATAGTCTATATATATACACTATATATATAGACTATATATAAGACTATATATATATGTATATATGACATATATATATAAGACTCAAAAGATCTTTTGTTTCCAGGGGTCGAATTTCTAACACAATATTCCTTGTGTTAGAAATTAAAATAGGAATTTTAAAAATACTTATTTTCAGTTGATTTAAAAAAATAATAAACATATTACATGTTAATAAAATTAACACATTTTATTTAAAAAAATTTTTTCCAAAAAAAAAAAAAAAAAAAAAAAACCAGTGAGATGAATGGCATTGTTTTTCATTTTTATAAATCTCTCTCTGATGTCTGCCTGGATTTTCCCATCTGCTTTTGCCATCAATCTGTTGGGATATGTTGTTTTGGTTGAAATATGGGAAGAAAATCTGGCCTTATCCAGATATGTAGTTGGAAAAGGTAAGAGTTTTTAATAGCGTTTTCAGATAATTGTGGCTATTCATCTTTGACATTACATTTAAACTCGATAAATGGCAGTTTTTTACAGGTTATTTTATGATCTGGAATTTGAAGCCATATCAAGGAACCTTTTGTACTTCATTTTATGTGTTGTATAAAAGGCATGAAAATACATTGGTGTTTCTCCTGCTTCCAGTGGTTCTTTTATTTATGCATAATCCTGTAGAATCATGCACTGGACATTTGGAAAATATTATGCCACTGAGTTATGTAGATCTTCCAAATGTTGACACACTTCATTATACAAGATTAAAAAGAAAAAAAAAATACATATTTGTTGCTATTACCACTGACCTCATCAGGAAGGATTTTAAGTTTTGGGAAGCTATCAAGTTCATGGTGGTGGACACAAATTTTCCAACATTCTAATTTTCATGTGAAAGCTCAACTTTTATCATTGGCCACAAATCTATCAATTGTTTTCCTTAAAGCGACAGGCTCACTTTGTTCACTTTCAAGGCAACTTCTACCCGAAACACAAGTCCCAATAACCGTAGCTTGCCAGCTGTTCTTTCAAATAAAACTGGTGTTCTGTGGAAGGAGTAGCTGGTTCAGGTTAAAGCTCAAACAATTGCACGAGTGTTTGGATATGCAGCAGAAACACCTCCTGTACGTTTCATATAGTCAGGCGGGATATTAAAAGGGTTAAGATTTAATAAAAGTAATGATTTCCCACTACTTCATAGAGAACATTCTTAAATAATAATGGCTTTTTAAAAAACCACGAGTGTGTGATGAGGGAAAAATCAAATGGCCATTATACTTGATCTTAGCCAAAAGTTCGGGAAGCGATTCAAATGACTATTGAATATTAGATTGTGGTGCTCTTACTTGGCTCACGTGGGTGGCAACAGTTTCACCTTACGACTGCCTTTGTGGACCCCCGTGCAAATGTCAACACAACGAAAAGGACGAATGATGTTTTAAAATTGTTATAAACATAATATGAACATGTTTTGATCTCTGAAAATGTCTCAAGGAACCCCAGGGTTCTGTGGGCCACACAGTTTGAGAATCACCAATAGGCTGCAAGGAGGACGGAAAGCAACCCCACCCAGGTCCTTCCCAGGGGTCGGGCATCCAAGGCGGGTGATGTGTGTGCCAGGGCTTAGGCCACCCCCATCTGAAGGTTACCCGGGTTCGAGGGCACGGCCTCAGTGGAGAGTGGGGGCCAAAAATGAAGCAGAGATTGTCTGAGGCAGCAGTTGCTAAAAGAGGAACTGCTGGGTGGGCTGTCCTTTTTAGAAGACACCCTGAGGACGCTTCTGGCTGAAGGTGTGCGGAGGTGGCTCTAGCCCCAGCCCGGCCTTCACCCCTCAGCCTCCTTTACACACACAGAATGGGGGAGTCTGCGAGTGGAGGGAGTCCTCCCCATAGCTAGGTTCAAGCATCGGAAGAAGAGTCAGGAATTAATTTTGAGGATCCGGATTTAGTTCTGTTTTAATTTAAAATCTTACAGGCCTTTTCCCCTTGAACAACATGGGGTTGAACTGCGTAGGACCAACTTGCACAAGGATTTTCTTCCTCCTTGCCCCCCCTGAGACAGCGAGACCAACCCCTCCGCTTCCTCCTCCTCCTCCTCAGCCTGCTCAACGGGAAGACATCAAGGAGGACGACCTTTGCCCCTTAACGAGCAGCAAGTGTGTTTTCTCTTCCTTCTGACTTTCTCAATAAACGTTTTCTTCTCTCTAGCTTACTTTGTTGTAAGAATACAGTATACAGTATGCAGAACATACAACATATGCATCAACCCACTGTCTATGTTATCTGTAAGGCTTCCGGACAACAGAAGACCAGATTAGTAGTTAAGTTTTTGAGAAATCAAAAGTTATACACGAAGTTTTGACTGCATGGAGGGCCAGAGCCCCTAACCCCTGTGCTGTTCAAGGGCCAACTGTTCTTGTTTATGAAGCAGAATCCTCCTACATACAACCCTAGCTGGTTCTTAAGTCTGATGGCTCATAGTTCCCACCTCCAAACCTATGTGTGGTCTGTCCCTTCCTGTCTCCCACTGGAAATTCCTGACACCCTCCTCTTCCCACCCCCATGCCGATCCACTACCCCCCTCCGCTTTCCACCTGGCTCATAATTCACCTGTTCCAGAAATCTCTCTCCATCACTCCTCCCTCTGCCCTCCCTTGTAGAAACTTCACTCTGATTCATTTTTAATTCCTCTGGTGCTCGTACTCTGAACACCAGTGTGTGCTAGGTACTATGTCGAGTACCTTATGTATGCTGTTTCTAAATATTTTAATACGAGTCACTCCTTTCCTCCCCCCACCCCCCTTCTCTGGCTCTAACATCCAATCGAACAGCAAGCCCGGTTGATGTTACCTCCCATGCATAACTTACACCCATCCTCCCCTCCCTCTCCACGGCCACCCTTCTAATCCCAGCCATTGTCATCTCCTCCTGTGTGACAGCATAGCCTCTTTCTGGTGTCCCTCCCAGCCCTCCACCCACTAGAATATAAGCCACCCCCAGGGCAGAACTGGGATGTCGTGCTCAGCGCTACAGCTCCAGGGTCTAGCATGATCCAGGCTTATGGTCCCTGCTCGAGATGTACTTCCGAAGGAATGGGTGAATGGAAGGAGTGAATACACACAGGAACAATAGCCTTTATACAGACATAGTTATTGGAACTTATTAAGCAATGTGACCCTGATCTCTCGCTCTCACTGTTGGAAATGGACGCACTGAGGTTCTAGCCATGTGTGGGGGTGGCCAGAGCCTATGATCTTTCCACTCCCTGCACTGCCTTGGCATAAACTCGCCTCTTGCTGGAGTCATATATGTGCCGTTTCTACCTCCGTGCATTTCTGACCCCGTTTCACTGACAGTGAGTTCCTCGAGGGTGGGACTGGTGGCGAATGTTTGCATGGGTCCACGAACCCCAGCACTGCCTGGGTTTTGAGGGAGGAGACTCAGGCTCCCGAATAGGGTCCATAAGTAGTAGTAAGTGTTAGCGACGTGATGCTTGGAAGGAGGGATTCCACCCCACTGGAGCTGGTTTCCTAGACCGTAAACTGGGGAGGATGAGGTCCGCGTCTGTCCCCCTGCCAGGCCTCGGGACAGCAGAGGGGCTGTGCGTGGGTCCCGTGCTGGCAGTGGCGTTGGAGAGAGAGCAGGGGACGGGGTCAAGAGCTGTGCAGAGGGCAGAAGCAACAAGGCTTGCCAGCATGAGGGTGGTCATTGTCATTCTGACTGGGGACACGGGCTGTGCGCAGGACACAATGAAGCACACTTGGCTCTCCTTGTTTCCTTCCCACCTGGGCTGTCACCTGTGTGGCAAGGTGTCAGTATGTCAGTATGCCTGGCACTGCCACTCGCCTGGTTTTCCATGGATGACCCTCGGTGCGGTGTGTTCCCCGACAGCGGGTGCTCCTTCCTGGGCGAGGCCACCCTTTCCTCTTACCCTTCAGGTCCCCTCACGCCGCCCCAGGCCCAGGCGCTGGAATGCTTCACCCTGAGCAGGGCTGGGGCCGGGCGTGGCGTGCATGGGAGAGCGGGGAGTTGGGGAGCAGAGTAGCTGCACGTACAATCGCATGTTCTTTGTTCTAGCTGGTGGCTTCCCCTACCCCCACTCCACAGACCCTACAGAGTTGTTTTCTTGTGCTAGCCTGGCCTGCCCGTTCCCGCAACCCAGCAGAAGGACTGTCCCCGCTCGGCTTTTGCAAACCCAGGCCTGGTGACAATGCCAGTCGCCTTCCCGGCACCTCTTCCTCCCCTTGCTGTTGCCACTTTGCTTTGGCAGGTGTGAAATATTAATTGCCTCACTGGGGACTGGGCTCGTTCTGTCTGTCGTGTCTGACCAGAATATCATTCTCTCCTGCAAATATAATTACGGGGCGGGGGAGGGGGGCCGGGTTTGGGGGGTTGGGGTACTGCAAGGTAGGGAGGGGGTGCCAGTGAGCGAGGGGTGCCGAGTGTAGGGGCTGCGGCTTTTTTCCTTAATCGCCTCTCGCCTGTCTGTTAATTAGGAGCCGCGCTTTGCTACATGCTGTGATATTTTGGTTAATTATGAAAGAGAAAAGGACAAATTTGTCACATCTTTTGTTTTCGTTCCACCACGTCTCCTGGTGACAGCGGTGTGAAGGCTGATGGACTGCTCAGGCGGCAGCACCAGATGCTCACGCACCCCCCATCCCCCGAGGGGGCAGGCTTGGCGGGGGAGGGGGTCTGCGGGGCCAGGAGGCGGCCGGGAGGCACTGGGCAGACGGGTGGGCACGGGGCCAGTCCGGGCCGAGTCGGCCGAGTTCACGAGGGTCGAATAACTCGAATGTGGAAACGGATGCCACCAAGGAGCCTGGAGCCCCACTGGAGGGAGGAGGAGGAGGGAGACAGTTATTCCTGCACTGTCGCTGTCCTGTCTGCGTGGCTGGCCTTAAGCTGATGCCCAGGGACGGAGGCTGAAACTTCAGGCAGCAATCAGAGCAGGCAGAAAGGCCGGGAGCCCTCTTAGGAGCTCGAGGACGTGGGGGCCACGTGCATGGTGGAGACCGAGGCTGAGTAAAGCACACTAACACCAAACGAGCCCATCGGGGTGCAGGCCACCGAGGGGGTGAAAGGGTGCGCTAGTTCTCCCTGCTGCTGCTACTCACTGGCTAAGGCCCATTTCAGGTCCCAGCTTACACGTGACACCTCCAAGCACGTGCACACACACACACACACACGCATGCTGCGCTAGGAGTCCCCATCTTTGGGCTCTGAGGCTACTGAGCTTCTGCCACGTGATGGTTCGTGTCGATTTACGTGTCAATTTGACTAGCCTGGCTGTTTGGTCAAACGCCACCAGTCTAGATGCTGCGGCGAAGATATCTTTGCACACGGGATGAACATCGACAACCGATAGACGTAGAGCATCAGTAGATTACCCGCCATCGTGCGGGTGGGTCTCTTCCCAGGAGTCGAAGATCCTGAGTTACCAAGGCTGAGGTCTTCTGAGGACCGCAACATAGAGCTCTTCCCTGAGTTTCCCACCTGCTGGCCCGGCGGGCAGGCGTCAGACTTGCTGGTACAATGGCATGTGCCAGTTTCTTAAAATCGACCTGCCCATCTCCTGTTGGTTCTGCTTCTCTCTGGTGAACCCTGACAGATATGCATCCCTACGCACCTGCTCGCGGACCCGCCTGAACCCCGGCCCGGCCCCTCCCCTGGAATGTGAGGATGGAAACTAAATTGGGTCCTCTGGGCGCAGCATCCCCTGGACCTAGCGCAGGGCCTGCCTGTAATAGCCCTTAATAGGCATTTGCTGCATATCGGATGAATTCATTCGGGAAACAGGAAGGACCTACATCCCCGACCCAATCAAATAGCCCTCCAAAGCAGCGCAGGCCTCTCCTGACTTATAAATAGGTTTAGCTCCAAAAATTCGTTTGAGTCCGTTGTCTGAAGCTTTTTCCCATAACAACAAGGATATCAGCGCTGGCGCGGCTCCTGGGCCGGCTGCCAAAACCCTATTTAACCCATAGTATAGATTAAGTACTGTGCATTTGCCGTGAAAAATAGTGGAAAACAATACTCTTGCAAGGCTAGTAATTAGAAGAGAAACATGATAGTATTGAATAAAAATAGGTGAAATTTTTCATTTAGTGTATTGGAGTTGGAGGGAAAAAATGCTTACAAAAGGGATGAGCGAGCAGAGAGAGACGAATGGAGAATCTGAATGGAATTCCTGAGTATTTTTAAGGGCTTCAGAAGTTGATGGGACTGAATCTCTGTGTGATTTAATTTCTGCTCAAAACTCAACGGTCGTTTCTCCCCGTCTCCAATTGCTTTATAGTTAAGGTTATTAGTTTCTTCGTACATGTAACCCAATAGAGGGAGTAAGAAATCATGGGGTGCTTTGGGGGGAGAGAAAGAGAGAGAGAGAGAAGGAGGGAGAAAACCAGTGCGGAACTGAAAAAGGATGTATGTCCATTCGGGAATGGAAGAGATGCCAGGTCAGATGGTTCCCCAGACCAGCCACCAGGAGGCACTGCTGTTGTGTTTTAGCTGAGGGCTGGGGGTGGGCAGCCTCTGAGGGGTTGGTAGGGACAGCAGGAGGGGAGGGGTGCGGTGGACATTTCCAAGTTGCAGGTCAGTCCTGCAAAGATCCTCTCTCGTTATAAAGATCCAAAAGAGGGATGTGGACCACAGATGCCCGGAGAGCCAAAGGAGGGAGAGAGGATGGCGGGAGACAAGCTGAGGTCGGCCTGGGGCTGGCCTGCTGGGGTGGGGCTGGCGGGAAGGCAGAGGGCAGGGCTGGCAGCTAAGGGGCCAGGGAGAGCTGTGGCCCTGGGGAGGGAGGGAGCCTGTGTGTTTGGGGACAGGGAAATAGCTCCAAGATACTGACTTTGTGAAATAAAGCAACATAAATGAGGATGCTAGGCTGGGGAGGTTTTTTAGTTTGGGGATTTTTTTTTTTTTTTTAATGAAGAGGGAGCAAGACAACGAGTCTTAAAAAAACTTATTTATTTTGCAATTGTTTTAGATTTACAGGAAAGTTGCAAAGACAGAATTCTGATGGACCCTTCACCCAGCTTCCCCTAAGGTTCACATCTTGCATAACCATGGTACATTCACCAAAACAAAGAAATTCACATTGGTACAGATACTGTTACATAAACTATAGATTTCACATCAATTTCTCCAGCTCTCCCACTAATGTTTTTTTTTTCTGTTCCAGGATGCAATTCAGGATGCCATGCTACATTTAGTCACCCTTCCTCTCCTCCAGCCTGGGACAGGGTCTCAGCCTCCCCTTGTCTTTCATGACCTTGACAGTTCTGAGGAGTCCAGGTCAGATCTTTGGTAGATTGGTCCCCCCGTTTGGGTTTGTCTGATGTCTCATGATTTGAGTGAGGTTGTGGGTTTTTAAGAAGAATACCACAGAGGTGCGGTGCCTTCTCATCCTATCATATTGGGAGGCACGAAGACATTCACCTTACTTATTGCAGAGCCCTACAAGGCCCTCTCTTAGGGTTGAAGATCTGGATCATCCTTCCAGGAATCTAGGGCTATCCTGCCCATCCTCCTACCTATGGACGTGCATGTGGGAATAGCGGGTACATGGAGCAAAGTGCCTCTTAGTCTAATCAAATGACTGGGCCTCTGTTTTGCAGCTTCTCTATTTCTCCCAGAGAAACTAGCAGTAGGCAGAGTTACCCTTCCTCAAAATGGGTTCCAAGAAACCCCCTTACCTGGGTCAACATCCTATCCCCAGTCCCTGCAGAGAAAGAGCTTCCGTGCCTGGATTGATGATACCATGGACAAGCATCCTCTGTCTGCTAAGAAGGAGGAAAGGAACGTTGTTTCTACCCAGGTCTGTCTTCCTTCCTTCCTTCCTTCCTTCCTTCCTTCCTTCCTTCCTTCCTCCCTCCCTCCCTCCCTCCCTCCTCCTTATTTGCATTCAGTAAGGAGATGACACATTCTAGAACATAACCTCCCTTTTTCATTCCAGGAATCTAATTGTTATTTCTGTGTTCGTGAAAGATAAAGGATTAGCGAGAATGCTTTGCATTAAGGCGCCATTTGTAAATGCTTTATAATTATTTATGAAATTATCCCGCATTTTATAGCATGGGAGATAATAACTTAAATTGATGTATTAAACATGCACCGTCATTATTTTAACAATATTAAATGCACCTCTGTGGAATAATCATTTCATAAACACGAAGAACGCGTTCAGAAGTGGCACCTTAATTTAAGATATTACAGGATTCGTGACACCCAAAATCCACGACCCTTTTTCTTGAAGACAGATGGGGTTTCTTATCTGGCCACAGTGTTCCTCTTTCTTGAAGCGAAAATGAATTCCTAAATTAAAAGATATGTTATCGAGGTTACTTGGGCGATGTGATGAAGCAATGCGAGAGGAGATAAGGGGTAGAATTTTCAGGGACCAGAACAAATTGGACAAACCTTATCTTTGCTAGTCTCCGTCCTCTAGAGCCCCGGGCACAGGAAGGGGTCCGGGTGTCCGGGTCTCCTGCAGGGCTCTGGGAGGAGTTAAGAGCTGACGCGTGCTGGAGAATGGCCACATTATGCACCTGGGATGCCAGGGCTTTGGGCTGTTTGGAGCAGGGATGACCTCAAAATAGAAGATCCCTTGTGCCCAGCAGGCCGTCTCTGCAATGGAGGGAGAGAATCCAGGAGGAATTTAAAAGTTAGCAAATTAGGGGTGGGGGAGGGGTAAGAGGAGAGACAAAAAACATGAATCCCAACCCCTTACGTTTGTGAAGCTGTAGCAGTTGGTAGATCCCAGACAGCTGAGCCAGTCTTCCCAGCTGCGCAGCGCAGCGCCGCCGGCTTCTGCTCATGGCGCCCTCTGCTGGTCACTGTCGGAATTTCAACACCGTGCGTTCGAAGTGCATCATCAGGGGGGCGTAGTTCATTGTCTCCACCGGCAATGAAGCGCTTTCTAAGGCGTCGGCCCTGTGCTAAGTGTTTTAGAAGCATGAACCTATTTTTCACTGGATGAGAAAACTGAGCCCCAGGGAGTTTGCAGCCTCCTCACTACTGGGCTGTCGTGAGACGGACAGCGGCGAGAGAGCTGACCTTGTGTGGCTGTTCTATGCTCCCCCGCCGGGGCCAGGAACAAATGAATGAAAATTCATTCTGCATTTAAAGACCACAAATATTCCAGGGTCTTCTTTGGAAGTGCATCTTAGCCTGTAACTTAAATCCGGCAATATCCCAAGTCTTTGGGGGCGGGGGTGTAGAACGGGTCTTAGAAATTGGTATTATTTAGTCTAAGCAGGTAACATGGGCCTCTGTGGGTTCAAGTACTGCAAGACAGGCTAATTCTTCTTTTTTTCTTCTCATACCTCATACCCAAACCCCATCCGGAAAGCCTGCCATCTCTACCTTCAAAGCGCATCTGGAATCCAGCTGCTGTTTTTTCCCCCCTTCCCACCATGGCCACCTTGGTCTAGGCCATGCTCACTTGTGCGACAGCTTCTCAGCTGCTCCCCGGCTGCCCCTCTCTCCCGCTGTCCCCACATGGTCTATTCTGAGCCCTGCGGCCTGAGCAAGCCTATCGGAACATAAATTGGATTGGGCCCCTTCCTCCATCTTATCCCGGGGTAAAAACCAAACGGTCCTACAGTGCCCTACAGATTCCCTGCAACCTTTGGCCTCTCTGACTACATTTGCCACTTTTGTCCCCTTTGCTCAAGTCCAGCTCTGCCTCTGAACTTGGCACTGGCTGATCCCACTGCCTGGAGTGCCCTTCCCCCAGATATCCTCACGTTAATAACCTTTCTCTCTCTCCCCTCTCAAACCTCTGCTCAAATGCCACCTTCTCAGTGAGGCCTCCCCTGACCTCCCTTTTTAAAATTGCAACCCCCACCCTTCATTGCTAGTCTTCCTTCCCACTTACCTTCCCACTTACCCTAATACCTCCACCGCAGGTATTATTTTCTAGTGCATCGTATGATGCACTTATTTCTCATGTTTATCGTTCACTTCCCTCCCCTATGATGGAAGCTCCCGAGGGCAAAGTTTTTCTGTGCTTTGTGCCCTGCTTGCCTCCTAACGCCTGCACACGTGTCTGGGACGTTGTAGGTGCTCAATAAATCCTTGTTAAATGCACAAATGATGAGTTGTCCCCTTGTCCCCAGGTGATGGCAGGTGGGGTAACACACTGTTCTGGTTTGCAGGGTACTGAGTTGTTTTAGCACTGGAAGTTCAGCATCCTGGGAAACCCATTAGTCCCCGGCAAACTGGGATGCTTGGTCACCTGGATGACAGGAGAGAAGAGTCAAGAAGGGACAGCCGTCCTCGGGAGCCAGCGAGGCCTTTCCCCAGCCTGGCCGTCGGGAGGAGGCGCCTGTCTTCACCTAGATTCCCAGGGGAGGGGTGGGGAGAGAGAATGGCTCCGTCTCAGAAAAAGCCTTTTGAGTTATTGAAATTGCAGCTTATTATCAAGAAGAAAGTGAGTTTCTATTTTCCTGTAAGTGGCACAGGAGTAGAAAAATGACAGTGTAATGATGTTCCAGTGGAACAATTATTTTCCGGAGATGGAGCAACTTATATAAAGCATCACCCTGATTATGCGCTGCCTTCTTGCCCCACCCCCCCTCGGGCCTAGTTTCGTTGCCAATAAATCCCCTTCCAGAGCCTCTCTGGCCCGGGACTGCTCTCTCCGGAGGGACCCGCTGGCCGGGCCGGTCCTCGCCTGCCCCGCCGGCCCCTGCATCCCCTAACTGTGGTTTAGCATCCGGGCAGATGCTGAGGGCAGGGGTGAGAGGAGACCGCTGCAGGGGGAGGGAGGGCCGCGCAAAGGCTCAGGCATAGCCTGGGGCAAGAAAGAAAGGCCTGCGGTGGAGAAAGGGAGTGAGGAGCTGGAATCAGAACCGGATTTCAAGGTATCCTTGGTAAGATCGTTTGGGCGTGAGAACAAAGAAGGATCCCTCAGCTGGTGAGGATGGGCCTGAAACAGCAGAGGACCTGGACTCATCTGTGCTGTCCCCGAGGGGGGTCTACATGGAGACCTTTCTGCTATTATAACTATTATTATTATTTTAATATCACTATTCGATGAGGTTGTTTGGGTCCTGAGTCTGCCTGTCTTAATCTTCGTGGGCTGCCACAACAGAACGCTATAGACGGGGCGGCTTCACAGAAAAAAATGTACTTCTCATGGTTCTGAAGGCCAGGAAGTCCAAGGTCAAAGTGCCAACCCGTTTGGCTCCTGGTGAGGGCTCTCTTCTCGGCTGGCAGACCTTCTTGCTGTGTCCTCAGGTGGTGGAGTGGGAGCTCTAGTACCTCTTTCTCTTCTTAAAAGGGCCCCAGCCCTGTTGGATCAGGGCCCCAGACTTAGGCTCTCATTTAACCCTTATCACTGCCCCACAGTCCTAGCTCTTAATACACGAATTTGGGGAGAACACAAACCTTTGGTCCATAACATTATGTCTACAGACTAAATGTTTTTTGCCCCCCACCCCAAATTCCTATGCCGACATCCTAAACCCCTGTGAGAACAGAGCCCTGATGAATGGGATTAGTGCCCTTATAAAAAAAGTCCAGAGAGCTCCCTCCTTCTTTTCGCCAGGTGAGGTGACAGTGAACCAAGAAGCGGGCCTTCACCGTACACCAGATCTGCTGGCTTCCTGACCTCAGACTTCCCAGCCTGCAGAACTGGGAGAAATAAATTCTGCTGTTTGATGTCCCCCCAGGTCAGGGCCTTCTGTTATGGCAGCTCTAAGGGACCAAGACAGCTACCTAATTGGAATCGTTCCTTCTGGGACTTCCTCTTGCCCCCTGGACTCAGAGATTTGGTTTGAGGCCAGCCCCCTTCCAGCCCAAGGATTGCATCTTGTCCCCGGATATTTAAATCAGCGGTTCTCAAAGTGTGGTCCTTGGATGAGCAGCGTCCAAGTATTGACTGGGGACTTGTTGCAGATTGAAATCCTCAGGCCTCCTGAGTAAGGGCTGGGGCTGGAGTCCAGCAATCTGGGTTTTAACAAACCTTCCAGGTGATTCGGGTGCAAGGTTTAAGAACATCTGCTCGAATAAAAGAATGCCGCCCCTGAGAACTGCTGCTCTGTCTTCAAACTTCAGAGTCAGAATGCTGATAGAAACACAGACTGCTGGGCCCTGCCCCCAGGTTTTGATACTGGAGGGGCGAGGCTTGGTAATCGACACGTCCAGCCTGTTCTCAGCTGGCGCATGTGGGTGCTGCTGGTCCTGGAGCCTCCGCTTTCCATGAGCTCTTCTGGCATTTTCCTGAGAAGCTGTTGTTCTGGCCATGGTAGAAGCATGTCCCAAAGTGTTCTGTGTTTTCTTAACTGGATTTGACTGATCCTTGCTTTCTGAGGTGAGCTCGGGACGTTGCTCAGCCCCCTGATGTCTGGCCTTGGCAGTGGAGCACCCACCACTCCCCGGCCAGAGCGCTGCCAAGCACCTGCTGCCTCTCAATTTGGGTTCAAAGCGGAGGATGCCAATATAGGCCCGAACGGCCTGGCATTCAGAGCTGGTGCTCTGTCCCTGACCTGGCCTCTTTGGCCACCTCTATTTCTAGATCTAAGCAGGACCGAGTCAGGGGACTCAAGCCAGTGTCTGGTTTGACCCTATTTCCTCGCTGGTGGGGGAGCACTGCCTTACCTGTGCCTACCTGCCTCCTCCCAGGTACCTGGTCCTCCTTGGCACCCAGATCTCACACTGGCCTTGGCTCCTTATTTTATTTTCTGCTCTCGAACCTGGATGGTGTAGCCAGGGTGCTACGGGGCCCTGCAGACTGCCAGACTTTATCCATAGCCTCCTCCTGCTTCCTCACATTTCTGAATGTGGCCTGCTAGGAGGTGAGTGCATCCCACGGGCCTGGGGCCCTCTCTCCTGCCATTCCCTCCACACACCCTCAGCACTGGCGTCAGTGCCAGTCTCCACCGGCTGGTCCACGTCTCCCCCGTCCTGCCCGCTCTCAGCCTGCCCATCAGCTGCAGAATGTCTTCCAGGCTGGGCCCTGTCTTGGGATACGACAGCTCTCAGGTTGCTCCTAGCACTTAGAGAGGCAGAGTTGCGAAACTGCATGCTGCTTGGCCAAGGAAGGATGGGCCGAACTGTGGGCCAGGCTGCCAAGTCCTTAGGATAAAGGACAGGTGGCGGGTTTTTATGGCGTTGTTATCAATTATAAGGGTCCTTCGGCAATTGCTGGCTGGGAATGAGGGGCATGAGGGAGCCTGTGGTTTTTGTCCTAATTTGTTTGGTTTGGGGCTGGACCCCAAGCTCAGGAACCATAGTAATTAGCCCAGCTGCAGAATTGGGCAAACGTAGCACATGGCTGTCATTGCTCCAAGGGGCTGGGCTGGCACTGGAGCCACTGGCTCTAACAAGGGCTCTTGTCAGCTGGGGGCTGTGATGGCAGTGGCGGATGTGGAGGGAGCTGGGGCTTTGATTTCCCAGCCTCTCCCTCCCGGCTCCCTCTCCTGTCTCTCGGTAGGAGCTGCCCCTTTGCTGAGTCTAGGAGTGGGGCTGGGCAGGGGTGACTCTTGGGATCAGAAGGGCAGAGGAGCAGGGATGGCACAGCCTCTGGGTGGCCGGAGGCTCGTTTGTTGGAGAGGTTGGGGTTCGGTGCTCCCTAAGCAGGGAAAAGCAGAGAGAAGGGAGCATCGCAGACACATGCAAATGGGAGTTGTGCACGGGCCCAGGGCTCTGGGGAGAGAGCATCTGCAATTCGCCAAGCCAACCAGAAAATTAAAAAGATGGCTCCACGTGCATGCTGAAGCTCCGGCTGGAAGTGGGTAGAGTCTGAGCATTTAAGGATTCTGGGCCCAGTGAGAGGGGCCCTGTGTCAGTCACTCACGGGGCTGGGGCTGGGGGGCATCTTCCCGTGGTGGGCTCCGAGTTTGACGTGGAGATGCATCTGCAAGGCCCATCACTGAGCCACAGCTGTGGGGGACGTGTGTACTGGGACATGTCCCATGGCTCTTGTGGGGGCTCTGGGCTTCCGGGGGAGCCTTCCCCACCCTGGGTCCCCTCTGTCCTTCCCCAGCCCTACATGAGATGCCCCCTCCTCAGCTTACCAGCGTCGACGCCCACAGCACCTCTGCACTTGGCTACTGTGTCGGGACTCGGCGGCACGTGGCCAACTCTGGCTCTTTGCTGTTAATGGCTCTTTGCGTTTGAACATAATGGCAGGAGGGCTCTGGGAAGACATCGGGAAGACCCTCATACTCACACAAGCAGGCGAGGACTGGAAATCATAACTGAGGGGGGCCTCGACAACCTATTCCAGAAGCACCACTAGGAAGTCAAAAGGGGTGGCGCTGGGAGCTGGCCTCTCTGGAGGCTGGAGGGGAGGAGCCCACCAGCCTGAGGCGCTGGGGGTTCTCTGCGTGGACTCACCGCCCGATGCCTACCGCATTCTTCCCTAGCGGGGCCAGTCTTCCTGGCTGTGAGCCCAGGGGGCCAGCCCCTACAGTGCCACAGGGGGCCATAGCGCCAGGAGGAGGTGAGCAGGGTGGGAGGGGACACCAGGCCTCTGCCTGTTTTGAGCCAACTGCCCCCTCTCTCCCCGTGTGGAGACCTGTTGGACATCCTTCCTCTTCCTCTCAGCAAGACGGGATGCTGCTCTTATCCAGCCCTATGGCAAACAGCAGCTGTCAGCTTTTTGTCATAGCCTGGCCATTTCCAAAGAGTCTGAACGGACAGAGGAAGAGGCCACCTTGAGTGCCCCCCCAGCGGTGCAGTGGCAGGCCAGGGGAAAGGTGGGTCTGAGGGCGGGGCCGGGTGCACACGAGGCCTGCGGGCTCAGGTGTGCTGTGTGGAAGGCGGGCTGCACCATCCCTCAGGCCATGTCCCCACAGGTGGGCTGCAAGCCAGGGCGACACAGATCTGCCTTTGTGTCTTTGGCCTGTGCAACTGCACCCCGATGACCTGCCGTCCCCCTTGTGAGCTTCGTCGCACCAATTCCCTTCCCGTTCCCTGCAGAGCGAGCTCCGAGAGAACAGCACCGATGTCTGCTCTGTCCGTTGTTTCAGGCTCTGGCCGCGCACACAGCAGGACCTCAGCTAAGCGGGTCAAGCGAAGTGAGGGAGACGTCGCTGCTGGGCCCGGGGCTGGGGATGGCGGCGGCTGTGGGTTCTTCCACCTCGTGTCTTTCTCTTCCCGGGTCCGCTCCCTTCTTTGAATGCTGCGAACCGTCCGTCCCTTTCTCTCTTCCCACTGTCTCTGTTCCCTCCCCTGGCCTGGGCCCTGCGTGTTCTTAGCCACGCAGGCAGATGCGCGGTATTTACGGCACACGTGCTCAGCTGGGATCTCCCCAGAGACCCAATCCCAGCGTGAAACTCTGCTGCCAGGGTCCCCTGCGTGTTCCTGTCATGAGCTTGCCCGGGAGCCCGCCTGCCGCCCTCTCCCCACGGCATCTGACCTCTGACCTCCCTCCAGGGCGGGCTGGGCAGAGTAAGACTGACTCGACCAGTGGTCACTCCAACCCTGCAGGACACCCCGTGTTCTCACCAGACTTGCAGATTCTCAGAATTCCTTTAAAGGAGTAGAAGCCTTGCACAAGCCATCATGAGAAATAAGCCCTATTTTCCTAACGGGACAGACTCTGTGTACACTGCCACTCCGTTCCCAGAAGATTTATCAATCGAGGCAGCCTTGCGAGAAGTCGCAGACAATTAGAGGTTAGTGGCTTTTATGTACGAGGCTAAGTTTTGCAGCACGGGAAAATAATAGTAGAGATATTTTTAGAAAGGAGGGGGCCAGTGAGGGGAAGAGGGACAAATGTCAGGATTCCATCAGCGCTTTGCTCAAAAAGTCAACTTCTAGAGGATATCTAAGAATCGGTACACAGCTACCGTAAGTAGCTGACTATAGCTCCTACTGCTACATCTGCTGCCATGGAAATAATCTCCAGTGTGGACAACGAATGATCCAGGAATTTTGCAGGATTCTCATCCATCTAAGAAGGTGTTTGTCTCACATGCTGGTGTCCGGCCAGCAGTGGCCGTTTAAATGAACCTGGCTTGTCCATGTGTCCAGTCCCACCTTTGGAACTTTAAAAGCAATGCCAGTAAGGTCAGCAGACTTCAGGATGCTTCCCCCCCCCCCCAATAATCTCTGCCCCTTGGTATTCGCTCGCTTGTACAGTCCCTTCCCCTTTGGTGAGGGCTGGACGTATGGATTTGCTTCTAGTGCATAGAAAATGACAGAAGTCGTGACACATCTCTTCCAGGATCAGGTCATAAAAGGACTGCGGCTTCCACCTGGAGAGCTTGCTCTCTCTCGGTTTCTCTGTCACTTTCTGTTTCTTTCTCTCTCTCTTTTCCCAGTCACCAGCTACCATGTTTGAGGGCCGTCGGGTAGGCTCTAGGGGGGCCCATGCAACGGGGAATCAAAGCCGTCCCGAAACCCCGCAGTGAGCTTGGAAGGGGGTCCTCCCTTCCTCAGGCTTGGAGGAGACAGGGCTCCGGCCTCCGGCTTGACTTCATCCTCATCAGGGACCCTGAGCCACGGGCATCTGGCTAAGGCATGCCCTGATCCCTGACCCACAGCAACGGTGAGATAGTAAATGTTTGCTGTTTCAGGCCACTGAGCTTTGGGGTGATCTGTTATGCAGCAGTGGATCGCTGATATCCCCAGGTATCTCCAGTTCTTGCTCTCTGGAGTTCCTTCGGGCTCCCTCCCACTCTCCACTGTCCCTGCGTCCTAGGTCCCCCTGCTTCCTGACCGGCCCCGTGTCCTGGCCTGTTGCTTTGGCCCAAATCTCTAGCTCCCCCTCTAGCTGCTTTGGTGGATGGTCAGGTCTTGGCCTTGTCACGTGGCCTTGACCTTGGCCCCTCCCCAGACACAACACTGGAGATCCTCCTCCCTCCTTCACACTTCACCAGCGTGTGTGAGAAGCGACCTCCTGAGCCCCAGCCTGGCCAGGCTCACCTCCCACCCGCCCCAGGTGAGACCCAGAAGCAGGATCAGAAAACAAGCTGACTTATACTAGAGCGGGAAAGCTTAACCAGACAGCCTGGCAAGACTCTCAGGGAAAGAAAGCTGAGACAACCTCCTCATCATGAGAAAATTCATCACCCTGTAGCCCCTGCACCCCATTCTCTTAGAGTGCCTATCAATCAGGGCTTTCCTGCGTTTGTGAGCTGATGGATGGCGAATTGTTGGCCCATTACTCTGTAAAAACAAGATGTTGTTTTCAGATATTTTTTCTTTCCTCCCTCTTCCTCCCGCCCCGCCTCACTTAGAAGCTTTCATTCTTTAAGCCCAGCCGGCATTTCATTCATTATTATCATTATTTTTGGAATTTAGACATTACAATGATTGGGGTCTGGATTCCATTATGAGGCTCTGGTGACTTAGGGTAAATATTCTCTGAAACCGAGAGGGTATTTGGCTACTTTCTCTCCGTCTCCCTGGTTTCATGATAGGGTCAGGCCTTGGAGTAAAGCCAAGGCTGGGCGCAGAGCCGGACTCGAATTCATGCTCCCTGGATCACCGGCAGATACTGGCGACTCACATGGAACTCAGGATTGCTGTGCAGGTTGAGGGGCGTCTAGCCTAGGTTGGAAATTGGACACGACCTTCCTCGTCCGTTGTCACTAAGGAACTATTGCACTAATAGATGAAGATGCTTGGTGATGGGAGATGAGTGGCAATTCATATAGACATGCATAATAAATGTGGGCTCAAATGATGGACAAAGACAAAGGCCCACTGAGGACAGGGTGGCCACTCCACCCGCTCTCCCTGAATGATTTCGGCTATGATCACACTTCAGTCGCCATCTTTGACCTGATAATTCCCAATTCTCCAGACCATCATTTCTCAGGAGCTCTGGACCCCTGCATCTAGCGTCCCTCTGCACACCTGGGCTTGAATGTCCCCAAGGAACTGAAACCTCTTCATGTCCAGAACTGAACGTACTGTCATTCACCCAAAGCTGCTCCCATCCTCTCTCTCCTACTTTCTGGAATCCTCCACTTTGCCCAAGCCAGAAGCCAGGGGTCAGACACGGCTCCCACTGTACCTGTGGTCAGTCACTGGGTTTGGTTGCTTCTGTGTCTTGCGTTTCCCTGGAAGGGGCCACGTCTGTCCATCCCACTCCATTGTCACTGTCCTGTCTCTCCTGGCTTCTAGGGTGGCTTGTGGCTAGTTCATCCTCCACTCTCCTGCCGGAGGGATGAACTCAAAAAGTAGCTCTGCTCATATAAACTCTGCTGAAAACCACTCATTCAAGACTCTTTGTCACCCTTGGGATAAACTGTGAGTACGGCCAGCAAGGCCCTGCCTGATCTCATCTGGCCCCCCTTTCCTTCTCAAGCCTGATAATTTTTCATAACACACCTTCAATTCTACGTTTCAGACACTGTGAACTGCCTGCAGCTACTCTCTCGTGCCTTTGCACACAGGATTTCCTTACCTGGAATTCTCTTCCCCTCGACTCGCCACGTGGCCTGAGTTTCTTCCTCTTTGTCCTTCCAAACTCAGCTTAGACGCCACCTCCCCTGAGAAATGTCCCCTATACCTGGGTTGGGTATTCCCTGGTGTGTGCTTCTGTGTCACCCTGCCCTTGCTCTGCCCTCATAAATACCTGTGCACCTTCTTGAGAGCAGGCATGCCCATTGTATCGGGTGCCTGGAACGGTGCCTGACCCACGGCAGGGAATTAGTGAGTGACCGGCCAACAAGAAAGGAATGTCAAAAATCTACTGAGGGGACGTTTTCCACCTTGTAGGTACCAATGCATGTGTATTAAAAACCCCGTGCATCCAATCCATCCAGCAAGGGCCAGTGGGCTGGTGTAACAGAAGGAGCGCTAGGCTCAGGCTCTGGAGGCTGCGGGTTTGAATCCCAGTTCTGCCTCAGTTTGCTCAGCCGTGGAGCAGAGCCGTAACACGCGTCCTGCAGGACTGGCGTGGGGAGTGCACAAAACCCCGTGTGCTGACGTCCCTGTCTCAGTCAGTGGCTGGCTGGCTGGATGCGGTCGTCCCCTCTGCTCCCACAGAAAAGCCTGCACCCAGGGCAACGAACTTGTGCTTTCAAGAGCAGGGCTGACAGAGCAGACTTGATAAGGACCCCGGTTGTCGGATATGATAATAATAGTCTCATTTATTAATATAAAGGCCCGCTAATAGAGGCGGCACTTTTAATTAGCCAACACGGCCACGATATTAATTTTTATCCAGAGTTATTTAAGTCCGGGAGCCTTCCTCCCCTCTTCTGTTAGCACTTAGCTGGAGGGCGATTGAGAACATTTGTAATTGGATTTCTGTGCAGGACTTAATTATAAGGAGACAATAAAGCCCCTGAAATGTGGCAGGTTCTACCCAGCTAACTATTATTTTCCAGAGACACGCTCAGACCAATGAATGCACAGATTTATCTAAATTATAATTTTTAAACTTAACAAAGCTTCACTTCCCCCTCTCCCCCCGCAGGCCCGAGAGGAGTCTGCCGGGTGCAGATTTGCAGGGAGGAGGGCAGGGAGGCGGAATCCTTCATCCCTGTAATCAAGTCTTTCGCTCCATGGGCCACTGAGCGGCTTCCCCAGGCCCCTCGGGATCTCGGGAGCGTATTTTCTTCCCTTGGCCAAATGGCTTATTAATAGAATTGGCTTATTTATATCTCACCCAGAAAAATCCCAAAGTGATACAGCAACAGGGAGATATCGAGCCAATTAGTTGTTGGGCTTGTTGTTGGGGGAGGGGGGAATCTAGTTATTAATTTACTGCCCTTCACCGGTGGCGGAATCAATTCCGAGGAAACCAGAAGGAAGAGGAAGCAAAGCCACGTGTGTTTCAGACCATCTGAGAAAACTCAGAGACAAGGCTGAGCCGTTTAAGATGCTCAGCAAAGATGTCTAGGCTTAGGAGAGCCAGGCCTGTGGTCTGCTCTGTGGCCACCAGGGGTGGGGCAGACATCAAGCTTTTTTTTTTTTTTTTTTTTTTTTTGAGACAGAGTCTTACTCTGTTGCCCAGGCTAGAGTGAGTGCTGTGGCGTCAGCCTAGCTCACAGCAACCTCAATCTCCTGGGCTCAAGCGATCCTCCTGCCTCAGCCTCTTGAGTAGCTGCAACTACAGGCATGCGCCACCATGCCCAGCTAATTTTTTCTATGTATTTTTAGTTGGCCAATTAATTTCTTTCTATTTATAGTAGAGACGGGGTCTCCCTCTGGCTCAGGCTGGTTTCGAACTCCTGACCTCGAGCAATCCAACTGCCTCGGCCTCCCAGAGTGCTAGGATTACAGGCATGAGCCACCTCGCCCAGCTGAGACACCAACCTTTAAGGGGTGTCTCCCTAGGGCTGACTGTTGACATCATTATTGCATTGGGTGCTCGCAACTGCTCTGTGGACTGGGCTTAGTTCGCCCCCTGCACGGAACGAGAGACTAGTGCATTCATTCGCTCCCTATTTGTCGACTCCCCTGTTATAAGATAGGCCTTGGAGATGTTTCCTGGCTAAGACAGAACCTACCCCCTGGAAGTGTATTTTCTAGCTCAGTGGGGAGACTTTCCCAGGACCATGGGCAGCATTTATCCTTGGCAGGGCTGAGACGTGAAAGGTTCTGCCAATGCCAAAGTGTGGGGAGTCGCTTTGCTTTCTCCTGGGTGCCAGGTTGAGAGGGTGGCGTGACCTCCTACGGAGCACACGTGTGGCACATGCCCATCCGTCCTCCCGACCGGGCAAGCTCAGGGGAGGAAGAAAGGGCAGCTGTTCAGTTGAGGACCTGGGAGAGGAAGGCCCTCTGAGATGAGGGAATGGGAAAGGACCTTTTGCTAGCCCCTGAGAGTCATTGTGGAAGATGAGGAGTTTAGGAGCGCAGTATTTTTCTTTAAAGAAAATTTGCAATTGTCATGATTACATTCGTAGAAATCTGGGGTGGGTGAGTGGGAAACAGATTAAAGTATGCAATCAAATAAAATCTTTCCACAATCTCACTGCCATGTTCAAGATCAGTAAGCCTGTAACTTCCTGTCAACACTTGTCCAAATCGTTAAAAATTCTCTATGGACACAATCTCCAATGAGAATAATATATTCCATCTTGTGGATATGCTATATCATTTATTTAACTTTCTTGTATTGGCAGATATCTAATTTGTTTCTACTTATTATTATAAATAAAATGCATGTACATATATGTTTATCCTTATTGTTACCTGCTCAAAAATGAAGTCAAATTATTACAATGAAGAGAATGAATAGCGTAAAGGTTTTTGAGACTTTTTGCTATCTTGTATTCTAGAAATACTGTATAAATTTCTATCACGCCAATAGTGTGTGAGGGAGCCCATCATCCTACCGTACCTTTCTTCATGAATACTCCACGAGGGCTTTTACAAGTATTTGCCAATTTGATAGGGCAAAAATTATTGTGTTTTCATCACATATATTGATTGCTACTGAGCCTCAACATTCCTTTGGATGTGTAAACAATCATTCGAATTTCTTCTGCAAATAGCCTATTCTCGTTCTTTGCACATTTTTCTTTTGGGTTTAATGGGGTTTTTTATGTGTATAAATGCTATTTTGTCTTTTAAGAACATTAACTTTTTGATGTTTTTGTTGCGCACATTTTTCTCAGGTTGATTTTGCTGTTTATTTTTTACTTTCTATGATGTTTTTTATGGAGATGGTTTGAATTTTTATGCAGCCAAATATATCTGTTTTTTCTTTGTGATTTCTCCAGTTGCTTTTATGCTTAGAAATTCCATATCCACACTTAGATAGACATACTAATATTTTTATCTAAGTATTTTATGGTTTCATTTTTTTTTACGTTTAACTCTCAATTCATCTGAAATTTATTTTGTTCTATGTTGCATGGTGAGGATTTAAATTGATTTTTTCCCCCAAATAGTTAACCATGTATCCCTACATCATCTATTAAAGAATGTTTTCTTTCCTCATTGGCTTGAATGACACTTTTATCACATGCTAAATTTTTTTTATATACGATAGACTCATTCTGAGCTGTTTTAGTCTGTTCATTTGGTTCTTCTATTATAATCACACTGTTTTAATTATTGTGTCTTTATACTTTCACATACTTTAGAATATGACATATTTGTGTATGAAATTTAGCATTTTAATATCTGGTAGGACAAGCCCCCCCACAATTATTCTGTTTTTTAAGAAAACAGGCCACTCCTGCTTATGTATTTTCCAAATAAATTATAGAATCATGCTGTCTAGAAAGAAAGCAATCCCATTTTGGAGTTTGTAAAGAATCGAATTTAACATATATCTTAATTTATGAAGCATTTGCATCCTTATACTGCAGTCTTACCATTAAGGAAAATGGCATGTTATTTTTTTCCCCGCTTTACGTTGTATTTGTGGCTTTAATTCTTTGCTCTAAAGGGAATTTTAGTGTATACTGTGGGACTGACTAGTATCAAAATCAATTCCTGTCAAATAGCCAGTTTTCCCAACTCCCAGTTTTTGCATAACTCACACCTTCTCCGATGATTTCTAATGCTTCTTTTTTCCCCTAAAGCATAGATGGAGAGAGTAGAGTTTGTTTCTAAGCCATTATTTAATCCCATTGGCCTGTCTACGCTTGTGCTAATAGTGCTATATTATTTTGATTACTGTCTGGTCCTTCCCTACCGGCTAGAAAGTGCCACCCCCTCCAGATGGCTCGTGGTGTCCCTGCCTGCTTTGTCCCAAACCAGGATTCATTTCCGGAAGACAGAATTGGCTCCTGGGTCAGACCCTCTGGCCAGAGGCTTTTCAGGGCTTCGAGAGGCTCCGATGAGCAGTCTGATGCCAGGACTGGGGCTGCAGCTCAGCGACACCCGGGCTGGTGGAGACGGTTTCTGATCCCCGCCATCGCCCTTCTCTCCGTTCAGCACAGCCAGATGCCAGGTGAGAGGGAGTTCGGACTCCATACTCCCCAGGGAGGGATGGGGAGCCGGAATGTTTCAGGGAGGTGATGCAAGATGACAATGACATACTACAAGTCCCTATTTCTCCAGTACCTGCTCTGTGCCAGGCCTGTAATGAGGACTTTACACACACCTGAGCTCTAAGTCACTCCTTTATTCACATATGTGTGCATTGTCATAGCTGCCCCATTCAGTTTTTAATGGCCTATAGTGTTCCATCTTGCTGATAATCCACAATTTAAAAACCAAACAAAAAATAAAACTCCACTATATTCTAAATGCTTTCTGGAAGGGGCAACCCATGAGCAGACTGACAGTGAAGAAAGATCTGGTCACAGGAGAATACAACAAATTTGCTTTGTAGGGGCATTTTGCATTTGGGGGTCACGGGAAAAGAAATAGTAACATTATCATTCTTACAACTTTGCTTTGATGCCAATAGAACCCTGGGCTGGGAATCTAGGCACCTGAGTTCTGCTCTTGACGTTTTCCTTTTGCTGGCTCTGAGTTTCTTTGGGAGACGTTTTCTTTCCCTGGTTCTCAAATTTCATTTGTGCCATTCCGGTTGTCACAGAGATCATGAAACCACAGCGATAGAGAGTGTCACCAGAGGTCAGGTGACCTGCGCAAGGTCAAAGAGCCAGCCACTGCCTTTGCAGACCTCACCTCCACCTGCCTTGTGGTTCAGGGGAGGCAGAGATGGAGGGCTTGGCCCTCCTTTGAAGAAAGGCCTGGAAAGACCCTTCCTTAAGAAAGATTCCCGCCCAGCCCAGCTTTGACCCTTCAGAGTGTTCTTCCATCTAAGGAGGGGCTATATGCCTCCTGGACTTCCGCCTACCATTCTGGGTGCCCAGTGTTTTTTTTTTTTTTTTTTTTTGAGTCAGAGTCTCACTCTGTTGCCTGGGCTAGAGTGCCGTGGCGTCAGCCTAGCTCACAGCGACCTCAAACTGCTGGGCTCAAGCAATCCTCCTGTCTCAGCCTCCCGAGTAGCTGGGACTACAGGCATGCGCCACCATGCCCGGCTAAATTCTTTTCCATATATTTTTAGTTGGCCAAGTAATTTCTTTCTATTTATAGTAGAGACCGAGTCTCACTATAAATAGAAAGACGGAGTCTCACGGAGTCTCACAGTCTCACGCTGGTTTTGAACTCCTGACCTTTGAGTGATCCGCCTGCCTCGGCCTCCCAGAATGCTAGTATTACAGGTGTGAGCCACCGCGCCCGGCCCCAGTGGGGCTTTTTTGCCTGCGCTTTACAGAAGGGAGGGGAGGGGCTGCAAGGGTCCCACCTGAGCCCTGAGGCTGTCCTGTTCCTTTCTCACGAGACCCCTGCCTCACCTCTCTCACCTTTCCCATCTGCATGAGCCGGGCCATCCTCCCAGTTGCTCTTGGAACAGGCCAGAGCAGTCACACCGTTGCTATTTGACGTTGGCAGAGTCCGTGGACTGTCCGGCTTGCCATAATGATCTCACCGCCTCGCTCTATTTCTGTCTCGGCTCGCAGAAGCCTCACAGTGACACAGGCGCAGGGGGCAGGGATTACTGGGGCGGGTTGGGGCTTTGAACCCTAAGACGCTAATTCCAGTTTGAACTTTGACCCTTCTGTCTACCTGCCTAATAGGCAGGGTGGGAGACGTCAGAACCAGGTGGGACCTTAAGGGCACCACTAGTGTTCCCGGGAGCCTTGGGTGACGCTGGGGCACCAGGGCCCCACACCGGGTGAGAGTGGGGGGTGGGGGCGAAGCCTGGTTCAGGAAGGGGAGCGGGAACGCGCTGGGCCTTGCCTCCCTGTCCGTGTCTCCACTGGGGCGACTCCGCGTGGACCTGGCTTCTGTATGAGTCTTCCTTTGATAAGCAAGTTGAAAACGACTGATCTTTCCTAAGCCCCTTCAATTTATGAAGGAGAAAGCTGAAATGGAGCAAAGAGAAAGGCTTTGTCAAGACCACCCAAGTGGTTCAGTGGCAGATTAAGGCTTTAGGAGGAGACAGGCCCGATGGCAGGGGACAGATTCCTGAGGACACTGACTCAGTAGCAGGACCCACTCCTCCCCGGGAGTCTTGCGGATTTCTGCATCTGGCCCTCGCTCTGGCTGGGAGAGGCCCGAGGGCCCGGGATGCTTGCGTGTGGCTCTTGCAGGCTGGCTCTGAGCGGCAAGGCCAGCTACCCCTCTGCTTCCATCGCTGTGTGCTGGAACAGGCCGGGGTCCTTCCCTGAACCCCAAAGAACAACGCGCCTTTCTCCGTGGACACTGGTGCCACAGCTCGTGAAGATCTGGGGTCAAATCCCAAGGATGTCACTAAACCCCGTGTGATTTTGAATTTGTTATGTAATCTCTCTGAGCCTCAGTTTTCTTGTCTCTAAAATGGTAGTAAACAATATTTGCTTCTTCGGGCTTTCACAAGATTCACTCCGATCATGTCTGCGAAGTGCCAGTGACAATGCTAGTCACACAGTGAGTGCACAGTAGACATACTAAGTCACTCCTAGCAGGCGAATGTCACAGCCAGGGAAGCTCATGAGATTGGAAGGTCAGGCCCTGGGCCTTTCCCAGTGCTTGGCACAGAGCAGAGAATATAAATGGCTCTCTGAGGATTGAATGAAACAAATGATTGAGCAGGGATACTCCTTAAAGTTGAAGAAAAACCTTAGGGCCCCCCAGCATGTTGGGGGAAATGTCCAGGAGGAGTGATAATGTGTGTTTCCCTTCTCTCCCAGCATGCTCACCCTTCTAACAGGGAAATGGGGTTGAAACAAAAACCCAGCCTGCCTCAATTGTGGAGGAGGAGGAGGAGGAGGAGGTGGATTCCTGTATCCCCCAAAGCCCAGGGTCTACTGCCATTATCCGAGACTCAGCTCCGACAAGATCTTGGGAGTTTTAAAGTCGCCGAGTGTCAGTCCCAGGTAGAGGTGGAGTCAGATATGGTCGGGATGGAGGGCTCCCTTCCTAGTCCTCCAGTACCTGACTCTGCAGGCTCTTCTCCCATGGGGCTGGGGCACTTTGCAACGCTGCGGCGTGCCAGAGGATGACGATAATGACCGTGGCTAAAGGAGAATTCCAGGGGAGCTTTTCTACAGTGCGTCCTCGAAGTGGGAGCACCTGTGATGGCATGCAGGGACTGGGAAATGGAGCCCAGAGAAGGTGGGAGACCAGAGAGAGACAAGGCTGGGGAGGTGGAGCAGGAAGATCGGAAGACTGCGTGATTCTTGGAGATCAAATAACCAAACATATGCTTTTGGTTTTTTTTTTTTTTTTTAACCAGTTTCTGGTGTGTGCTTCTTGGGTGGGTTTCTTATAAATAAGCGAGGGTAATGCAGACATGGATGAGTTCAGGAGAAAGGCCAGATGGAGGATGGCTTTCGGGTTCTCCCACTCCCAGTTATTCCCCAGGATGTGTCTGAGAGCCGCCCACTTCCCTGATCTGGAAGCCAGAACCCTCCCTGCCCCCTGGAAGGACCTCCACACCCCGTTGATGTCTGTTCCTTTTCTTCTTTGGTGCGCCAATAATGGCTGGGATCTTTCAAAAGCATTTTCTACTAAGGGCGAAAGAAACCAGATAAGAAAGCATCAAAGGCGATGGATTTACAAATCACATGGACTTAGCTTTGGTTTCAGTGTTTGATGAGCACATTGACTTGTCTTTTCCTCCCTGTGATGGTTAATTGCACGTGTCAACTCGGCTAGGCTCTGGGGCCCAGTTGCTTGGTCAAACACCACTCTGGATAGTGCCGCGAACGTATTTTTCAGGTGTGATTCCCATTTACGATCTGTAGACTTTGAGTGAAGCTGGTGACCCTCCGTGATGAAGGTGAGCCCCATCCAACAGCTGGAGGCCTTCGGAGCAAAGGCTAACGTTCCCCAGAGAAGAAGAAATTCTGCGTCCAGACTGCCTTTGGGGCTCAAGATGGCAACATCGACTCTTGCTGGAATTTTCAGCCAGCCAGACTGGCCTACAGATTTCAGACTTGCCAGTCCCCACAATTTTGGGAGCCAGTTCCTTAACATTTTTCTCTCTCCGCACCCACACACGTATTTTATTGGTTTCTTGGTTTTGTTTCTCTGGGAAACCCTAAGATGCTCATCCCAAACCAGCTGGGGATGGAGGTGCCCAGACTCCTCCCTGAGTGGAGGCAGGTGAGCACCCCTCCCAGGTGTGGCGAGTGTGCTGTTCCCTTTCCTACTCGGCTGCCCTGGCTTCTTGCTGGGAATAGGCCCTTCTAGGCTCTGTGCTCTCTGCCTCCAGCCTATCTGCTCCTCTCTGTTGCCTTCATCCCAGATCTGTGGGCTAGACCTGCCCCCGGCGCTCTGGGTGAAGGAGCATCTTTCCTACTCGGCCCCAAACACTTTTTGGACAACCCTTGACCTGACTTTCAGGAGGCCATCAATTGACTTTGCAAACCACCTGGGCCCTTCTGTGGCCCTAGCACGTGGAAATTTGGCTTGATGCACTTCTCTTTGCTAATTTCCATTAACCTGGAACATGTTTATTGGCTGAGTCAGATCTAGTTCTGCCAATGGGTGAAAGATTCATCTCCTAGTTTTCTAGGTCAGCGACCATGCCTGGTCTCCTTTCTAGGGGCTTCACTCTCAGGCACCAACTTTTGACTTTGAAACTTACGTGTATTAATTAAGCTTCTTCCCACAGTCAGATGGAGACCCTCATCTCTTCCTGCCTGTAGCTCCTGCCAGACTGCCTGTAAGAGAAGGATTTTTATAAAAGAAGGATTCTTTCTCCCCTTCATTTACCTATTGTAATACTTACTGAGTCCATGACATATATTCTCTTATTTAACCCCTACAAAAACCTTACTTGATCTATAGTATAATCCTCATTTTATGGATTTGAAAACTGATGCACCGAGAGGTTATGTAACTTGGCCCAGACCACACGGCTCAGAGGATGGAATTCAACCCAAGACAGTATGAATCCAGGGCTTGTGTTCTTAGCCGGGGATACATGAAACTTAGCAATTAGAAAGGAATAGCGAGTGAAGAATAAAGACAAATGAGGCAGGCACAGAAAGCAAAGCCGGGAATAGGATGAGCATAATAACACGCAGCAGAAAGTGTTGCACATGTGCTATTGGTGGGCTGCGCATTTGGCTCTAATCTTCCAGCAGCCAACGCAAAACAGGTGGGAGTCTCTCTTGTCTTTCAGTTGACTCGCTGGGCAGAGACGAGTGACAGCTCGTGGTGCCGACGTGATCAAGCACAGATCACCCACAGCACCCACCTCCCTCTGTTCTCTCCACTGGCTCATAACGCAGGCTTTGCCCTCAAATGGAGGAGCTCAGATCTCTGAGAATCCTATTGACGCAGTCTGGCAAAATTATTTTGCACTTGCAGTAAGAATGATGTATAATTCCTACTAAGAAAAGGGATAAGTCTTTTTCTCATAGAATGATGATTTGGTGTTGACGTTAGATTATAAACTCTGGGAAAGCTGTACATTTGGGACTTAGTTTTTTTCCCCCTCTATATATGCCTAATAGTGCCTAGTCTGGTGTCGTGCCCATAGCAAGTGATGAATAGACACGGATTGTGCTGAACCAATATGAATATTAATGAAGGCTGAAGAGTGTGCCCATAGCATCTGCTTGTTACAAGAGGAAGGATCCATTTCTGGTGGGGGCTTCCAAGTATTAAATCGTTCTAGAGCTAATGACAGTGTGCAGTGGAGAAAGCATGCAATATGAACTTTGGAGTCAGACCTCCCTAGCTCTACTGCGTAGTAATTGTGTGGTCTTAAGAAAGTCCCTTAGCCTCTCTGAACCTCAGACTGACCAAGTGGAGCACTCCCATCGTATGAGACTGAGAAGTCTAAAAGAAAGGATGTTCCAGTGCCTGGAATTTGGTAGGTGGTTCACAAGTCCCATCCATTCGATCATTTATTCTATTGGAATATACTTACTTGACCATCTGCTGTGGGCCAGAGACTGTGCTCTGTCCCAGGATTATGGCAGTGAAAAACACAGACCAGGTACCTCGTAGCTTCCCTCTGATTCCGTGTCCTCCTTCCTGGACATTGGTAGTTTCGGCCGAAGGTATTTAATGATAGGGTAGGGATACCCCAAATCTCAGTTGCTGAGGGGAGACATGGGGAGCAGCAAGAAGACCGGACAGAACTCAGCAGCACAAGGATTCCAAACAGAGAAATGGCCTCCTCTGTCCAAGTTTTCTTTCACTCAGCCTCTTGTGATGCCAGGGGCCCAGACAGGCAGTGACAGAAGCAGGTTTCATCTATTAATAATTGCCCCATCCCACTCTAGAGCTCACCAGGGCCATATTATTGCTTTTGCTGAGAAAGCACACCTTTTGCACTGGTGCCATGTAGTGCCTGCAGGGTTCTAGGTTTGCATTTCAAAGAGAAGTGGAAGATGGTCGGGAGAAAAAATAACAACTCTCCAGTGTACTTCCCTGGCCCACCGTGCTGTTGAAAACAATGTACTAATTACACGAAGGCCACAGCACTGCACTCTTCCTCGTTCCTCCTGGCTCCTCTTGGTGTTGTGTTTGCATTTTTCTCACCCTCAGGAGGAGCATTTGCATCTCTCCCCTCTCTCTGGGAAGGGAGTGTGTGTGTGTGTGTGTGTGTGTGTGTGTGTGTACGAATGTACCGGGTGCAGAAGAGGGACACACAAACACCATCGACCCAGAGGTTGCTAAGCAGGGACTGAAAAATCTTCCCAAGAATTTCTCTTTGAAGCTGTAAGCACACACTGTGTTTATTAACATGCACTTGTTTACATGCTTTTTGTTTTACAAGCCCCGGGGCCCCGTTGTTATATGGATGTTGGCCTTCCCTGTTAGACTTGGGTGGCCTTGAGAGCAGGATTCGTGTCTCCCGTGTCAGACTGGAGGCCCCCTGAGGGCAGGTGCTGCCCCTCATGCTTCAGGAGGCTCTACTGCTAGTGCCTGGTGCAGGGCGGAAGACCCAGAAAACTCTCCGGCGCTATCACCATGAAGAGAGCGAATGGCAGTTTCCTTGCATGCTCAGTTGAGATGTCAGATGGGTGGGCTCTTGAGTTATTCTCGTCTATTCCTCTTAGCAGTCAGGGAGCAGAAGCATCACCCAAGCACTCTGGAATACCAGAAGGAAACACAGAAGGATGGAAGCGCAGAAGAGGGCAGGGGGCGTGGCACCCTCAGGTTAGAGGGAGTCCAGGGCTTGGGAGTCCTACGTTCAATTCCCCGCATCTAGGCCTCATCGCAGGATCGTGACATTTCTCCTGCCTCTGCACCCCAAGTCAGCACAACTACTTTCCTCCCTTAGCCTGGAGCTTCTCTCTTGTCTCTTGCCTGTGCTGGGTCTAGAAGCACGTGCTATCTGGCATCTTTCCCTTGATTTACCTTTAATGCCCCCACTGAAAATAAAAGAGGAGCAACAATAGAAACCCTTCCCAATGCACGGCTGCCACATTCCTTTTTCAGAATCCTTAGGATTTTCACCACACTGAAACATCCACGAGGACAAGGATGGTGCCTTTCTCGATTATTGTTTTGTTCCCCAGCACTTACCGCAGTGCCAGGCCATGCTTTATACATGCTCTGTCCAAACGAACGCATGTACTTCTCAGCAAGGGCTGGGAGTGGATCTCCTTATTCTTCTGAGACCTCACTTCACCCCCTGGGAGGGTCCTCAACCTGCAGAGTCTACACGGGCAGCCTCCAGCGGAGGAAAGCTGTATTCTGGGGTCTTGGAGCTAGGGGGCAGTGTTCACCTGCTGGTATAAGCTGGAACGGCGTGTGTGTGTGTGTGTGTGTGTGTGTGTGTGTGTGTGTGTGTGATGATGATGATGATGACCAGACATTAATATGCTCTGGTTCCAGAGAGAATTCTAGAACCTCCTCAAAACAACTTAAAACAACTTAGCTCATCTGTCCAGGAGTACCATTCTTAAATACGCCCATGAAATGTTATTCTGCGCATATATTGCTAAACAATCAGGGTTGTTTGGAGGCTTAAAGTTGTGTTTTTTTTTTTTATTCAGTAAACTTTATTTATATATAACAACAGTACAAATTGTGTCCTTGGCTTGCAAAATAGGCGTGTTTCATATTTACAATAGGTACACAGTAATATATTAGAATAACAAAAAAAAATCCCGTTTTTTTTATTGGAACATTTTAAATACTTAATTTTTCTTACAGCTCTTATTCCACAACACCTGTAAAAACAAGGAAAACCAGACAACCATCATTGTATTTTCTTAAAAATATATATAATACAGATTCCAGTGTGTCGAGAGGAGTGGGTTTGAGTAGGAGAAGTTGGGGGGAAAGGCAGGTGGGCTCAGGCCCCTCGTCTCACGGTACATAGAGCTTGTCCCCTCTTCCCCTACACACCCGAGGACGTCTGCTCTGTTTGCCGGGGACCGTGTTCCGTTACGCCCTCCGCCTTTGATGCCAGTGTGGAGGGCAGACAAAGTCAAGGCGAGGTTTGTGGCTGAAATCCAGAAGGTGCCCCGCCTTCCTTGAGGCTGGGGCAGGAGGGAGCCCGCTGCCCTGCGGTGGGGACAGCTCAGTCCGCAGGGAGGGCTGGGGAGGAGGATGAGACGCGGGTGTCCACGAAAGGCTGAGGACCCTCTCCAGTTTGCTCGCTGGGCTAAGGCTCTGCCCGACAAGCCCTGGTGACTGTCTCCCAGGACTTTCCCTAGTACGGCTTGGGAATAGCAAGGGTGCAACTCTATCCTTCATTTGCAGGGATCGCCGAGCCCCACGTGCTAAAACTTCATACTTTGGGGACACTGGGAGAAGGAGGGGACAGGGCAGGGAGACTGTGAGTTGTGGAAAGGTTGCCAGCACATCCTCAAAGCACGTTCCTGAGACAAGGCTTCAGAAGGCCCTGGACTTCATCTACGAGACCACTTGGCATTTCCTCACCCACGGAGTCCCACTGAGGCTCAATTCTTTCCCGTCTGTGTCCAGCCCCGGGAGTCGCTGGCATGACACAGTGTGGCTGGCAATGCACAGCCTCCCCAGAGCAGCTGCTGGCTCCGTATTTATGGGCAGCAGGTTGGTGGGGGCAGGTGTGGCGGCTGGCACGCACCTGGAGATTGATCAGCCGGAGGCTTCCAGACATTCCCTGTTTGTTCTGCCCAGACCATGTTTTGTCTAGCAAACTCCTTGCTTCTGCTCCTCGCTCAGCGGGGCCAGGGGGCTAACTGCTATGTCTTGTCCTCATTTGGTGGAATTGCAGGAAGGTCGGGAGCTCGAGCAGCAGGCGAAGTGCCGCCCAGAGGGACGGCGGTGGGGGAGACAGGAGCGGCTCTCTCTCTGCTGGGGGGACGTCCCCAGGAGAAGGTAAGGCAGCTGGGTGGGTCCACTTCGCCGGCCGGGCCCCCTCCCCCACAAAACTGGTGTCCTCTGCCAGGTTCTCCCAGGAGGGGAGGAGAACTGAGCCTGGGAAGTTGGTGGCAGGAATTTGGCAGCCTGAAGAATACCAATTAGCTAGAAGGATCTTCTTGGTCTTCGCCATTGCTGTTTTCCCCACACCTAGATAGTGGCTGCCCAAGAAGATTCCCCTAATGAATGAATGCAGGAAATTGTTGCCTCCTCCAGTGAGCGCAACAGCTGATCCAAGCTCCTAATGACCGCGCTCTGTGAGGAGGGGAGCTCCCTGCCAGTGTGGATGGATGGGAGATGGTTTTGAGAGCCGTCTCGCCGTGGAGAGAGGTAGGACAGCAGACACAGAAGCACCCAACCCCACGCCGAGGGCAGGAGGCAGCAGCAGAATCCAGCTGCAGGGACTTGGTCTCCATCCTGTATGTTAGCAACCTCTGTCTTGCCAAGCACTCTCCGGGGTCCTTGTCCTTCTCCAGACCATTGTCACTCTTGTGCAGATCCACGAAACGAAGCAAAGCTGACTTTGGAGAGAGACTTCCCTCTCTGCCTCCCCGCAAGACAGCTTCCTGTAGGGAGAGGCTGTGGCTTTAATCCTTCTTCCTTACACAAGGTCAAAATATCCTCAGATTGGATAATGGGGAGAAGACACACTCCCTCTCCTCCCCCATTCCACAGGGTGCGGACTCCATTGGTTCTGGGTGGCCCGAAGCCAAGAAGTGTGCAAGAGGGACAGGTGGGAAGCTGGAGAGGGGCCCGGGGCTCTGCAACCTTTCACCCTCATGGCCTGCCTGGCCTGAGTCCAGCAGAGCTTTCCTTTTTTCTTAATTCTTTCCTTAAGGGTGCCCCTGTGTGCCACTTCCTTTGCCAGCCCAAGTTCCCCAGCTCTGTCATGCAATCCTGAGAAATGTGGCCAGCCCACTCACAGCCAGCGTGGGCGCTTCCCTCTTCGCCCCTCAATTGGCCGTCCCCTGTCCTTCTCCACGCTCTCCAGAAACCTTCAGGGAAGCGCCCCAGGGGCGGTGAAGGATCCCCAAACGTAGCTGCTGGGAGACGCCAAGCAGATGCACAGGTAAGGCTGGTGCAGGCGTGCGGAGATGCCTGACTTCCTTTTACTTGCAGGTGTAGCGTGTCTCAGTGGCAGAGTGATGAGAAAACCTTCACTCAGACAGAGCTCGGGAGTGAGATGGGGTGGGCTGGAATTTTTCACAGTAGCACGAAGTCTCCTGCTCACGTCCTTCTCTGCCCGTATCTCCTCCCCTTTCATCTCCATGAAGGATGGGTGCTGGGCGCTGATAAGCTTTGGGTGCGAGGCTGAGCAAACACTTTGGCTCAGTGCGGAAGGCCAGTCATTAGTATGTCTTTCAGGCTATTAATAGGACCCGAGAAACTTTCACAGAAGTGGATTATCAGAAGAAAGTGGCCTTGGCATGGCTGGTTGTGAATAATAATGAAAACAGCAAGTTTCCTGAGTATTCTGCTGAATGCTTTTCTATTCCCATTTGTCAGCTGCATTCAGGCAGGAAACTGGAGCTGAGGAGACCAGGCGACGTCTGCTGTGTGGTTAAGACAGTGAATCCAAAGCCACACGCCCAGGATGGGAGCCAGCCCTCGCGCTGCCGCCCCCAGCCCTTGCCTGGGAATCGCATGTGGTCAGCAGAGCCTTTGGAAGTCGGACTCGCTTGGCGGTGAAGCCGGGCACGGAGGAGCTGGGGCCCAGAGTGAGTCGCAGAGGAAATGCCCCTGGTCCAGTGTCTCTTGGGGAAGCCGGTCCAGCTTCCCAGCATGACAGCCTGGGATTCCCCACCCCTTGGAAAGTGGGAAGGGGAGGTGATTCCTCTCCTGCCCCCCCCCACTTCCTCTCCTTTCTCTTGTCCTCCTACCCCAACGCCTACGCCGCTTGGATCTGTGCCAGCACGGGTGTCCTGGGCACTCTCACGCCGTCCTGGTCACCGAGGTCCTCCTGCCGACAGAGCGCTTTCCCTCTGGGTGACTCCCACTGGTTTCCGTGGGGCCTCTGGACCTTCGAGTGGGGCTCTGGTGTCCCTGTCGGGCAGCTACACTCAGGAGAGCTGGCCGGCCGTGGTTTTCTGTGTCATTAGCGGACAGAGAGCGAGCAGGAAAGGGGTGCAGTGAGAAGCCGTCCTCTTGTCGTTCCAACCCGCAAGTCCAGGAGAGGCGTCGGGCGAGACCTGCCTCAGCCGCCGCTCCTGGGGGAGTGCCGTAGGCCCAGGCGGTCAGGAGCTTCCATGCACGGGCGAAGGGCTGTCTCCCCTCTCCAGGCACGAGAGAATGAAAGCAAGAAAGCGTAATAATAAATACCGAGGCTTCTTTAACCCATGCTCTTCAAGTATTGCTTGTTGTAAACAGTGTCTGAGTTTTGTTTCCTTTGTTGTGGCCAGAAACCACTCACTGGAAGATTGGAGTGGAATGCAAAGCCAAACACCCCTGTTCCTAAATCAGCTCCCAAAAGGGAACCTCCCGGAGGCCTGGCCTCCAATGGCCTCAGACCGTTTCTCCAGGAGGCCTCGTTTATGACAGGGGCCGATGCGGGGCGCGGCGGCCCAGTGTCCTCATGGGGGCCAGGTGTCTGGTCCGGGAGAGGCCCACCTCACCCTGCTTCTGAGAGTAGCTTTGGGGAAACCAAAAGAAAAGTACCAAAGACCAGCTCCTCCTTGGTTGAGGTTTGGGATTAAATAAAGCAAACAAAGCACAGTAGCCAAAAGCATCGGTGCTATCCAGGTATGTGTCTCCTCCCGAGAGGGGAGAGCATACAGGTGTGGGGTGTGTACGGCTCAGGTTCCCGGCAGCCAGGTGCGGCCCCGCGACGGCTTTGCGGACGGGGCAAAGTTCTGCGGTTCCTCGCTCTTCCGGCCATGGCAGGGATCCGGTTTCACTGGCCTTGATTTTTTGCGAAGAGTTTGGTGGGAACTTGTGCTCATTCTTCTTCTGCTCTTCTTTGTCCCCTCCCTCTCTTTCTCTCTTTTTTTCTTAATTTCAAGGAAAACGAGACAATCGTTCTCCCTGCAACTTCCCTCAGCACCTCTTTGTAGGGTTTTTCTGGCCTTTGGGGACAGGAGTTGGACGAGGGAGGAGGCGGGGGTGGGGAGAGAAGGCGGGGAGACAGAAATCAGAATTAAACAGAAGTTGGACGGGATGAACAGGGTGGCTTTTTTGTTTTATTTCTGTTTTTTTCTTTTCCTTTTTCTTAAAAAAAATTAAATAAAGTTCTCATTATTTCCCCCCAATATACATCAAATGAGTTTCATGCAAAGCAGCAGTCACGGAGGCAGGGCCGGGCCCACGTGCCTCTCAGCCCGAAGAGCCGCCTCCTCCTGGCCGGCGCTCGCTCGCCCGCCGCCCCTATCCCTGTGGTGGGGGACGGGTGGCGCCCACCGGCTCTCCCAGCAGGGACTGGCTGTGACGAAACTTGGCTGGCGGAGGGAGAGGGGCCCTCCCCTCTCCCCAGGTTGGGGGCTCGGGCAGCAGCAAGCTCTGGGGCCTCATCCCCTTCGCTCGTCCTCGCTTCCGAGACTCCCCGCGCGACCCCTTGGGTGGGTCCCTCCACCCAGAGAGGCGAGGCTGCTCTCAGCTCTCGAGGGACATGGCGTGGATGAGCTGCTCCACCTTGTACGCCAGCCGCTGCCGCCGCGCCTGCTCGTCCTGCTCCAGGGCCCCGATGAGCTGAGGGACAGAGACAAAGGTGGGGGGGACTTCAGGACCCAGGACAGAAGGCGTCATCTCCCGGAGTCCTGCCCCACTCACCCTTCTGTCTGCCTTCCCACCCTGCCTTAAGGAACACAACCTTGGATAACTGAGATGATTAATTAAATGAATACATATACACGCACACACACACACACACGTGTACATGTATGTATATAGCCTAAGTGTCTAACACAATACCTGGCACATGGGAAGTGCCATGCAAGTGTCAACCATTGCTACCACTGTCCCTACTGTCCGGTGCCTCGCACTAATGCATGACGTGTGACCTTTCCGAAGCTGTCCCCGTGCCAACCCCTATCAGCGTTGAGGACCACCTGCCTATCTGAAATGTGACCGACGGGATCTGCCCAAGGGCAAAGAAGAGTTGGATTCATTGTTTAATAAAAAAAATTAAAAAAATGAAATCCGTCGTACAACACTCTGAACTGAAAAACAATTAAATTATTAAAAGTGTTATTTACTGGGCGCACAATGAGCGAAAGACAATGAAAAGTGCAAGAAGGGGTCCAGTGACTCAGGAGAGGTGGGGCTGCCTCATAAAGGCATGCTGATGCTTTCCGAGCTCACGGGCTTTTGACTCCACAAATGTGCCTTCTAAGTTGCTGTGCATTGTTATTCGACGACTGAGTCAGGCTTCCTGTTTGGCTGCCTTGCTCTTGGCATGCGGAGGGAGGAGGGACCGTCTTACCTCCTCGCTGTACTTGCTGACGTAGGAGTAGATCTCGTTGAGGGCGCTCAGCATGTTGAACTCCACGGCGTGCAGGCGGGACTGCTCGGCGAGGTAGGCGTTCATGTCCTGGTCACTGATGGCCGGGAGCTTGGCGATGTCTGCGTAGTATCTGCCACGGACAGGACAGTGCCTCCTTGGTGGGGGGACTCGGCAAACATTTGCCTGCGCCCGCCGTGGCCCCAGTTGCTCCTGCCTCCCTGGTTCTCTTCTGACCTGGCTCCCCCTGACCTCCTGCTGCAAGCGGAGGTTGAGAGTTTCTTTGGGGGACCCCATCTAGCTGAGAGCCTCTGACTGCTGCGCCCAGCAGAGTGGTCACAAGCCCAGAGTCTGGCCTTGCTCCGTGTGTTCAAATCCCAGCTCTGCTACCTGCTAGCTGCGTGACACCGGGCAAGTTGCTTGGCCTCTTTGTGCTGCAGTTTCCTCATCTGTAAAATGTGGATTATAGCCACACCTGCTGTACAACTCGGTTGGACATTTTGGTGAGATGACACATACAAAATCTCTTTTTTTTTTTAAGACAGGGTCTGGCTCTGCTACCTATAGTGCAGTGGTGTCATCGTAGCTCACTGCAACCTCAAACTCCCAGGCTCAGCGATCCTCCCACCTCGGCCTCCCAAGTAGCTGGGACTACAGGTGTGTGCCACCAAACCTGGCTGATTTTTCTATTTCTAGTAGAGACAGGAGTCTCCCTCTTGCTCGGCCTCAAGCAATCCTCCTGCCTCAGCCTCCGAGAGTGCTAGAATTACAGGCGTGAGCCGCCCTGCCTGGCTGATACAATTCTTTATCAGAGTGCTGGCTGCTTAGTACATGCTAAATATGGTAATTAGGATGACAGTCATCTGACTTCCAAGAGCACAAAGCCACCCTTTGTCCCCACAACAGGGAGTGTGGGCAAGGAAGACGGAGGGGAGCATGCGGTCCTGAAGACACCAAACCTGGTCTGAGTCCTCGGTCAGTGTCACCTGCAGGGCGGGGGAGGGGGTGGGCAGGGAGACAGGGACACTGGCCTGTCCCCGGGGTGCTGCTGACCTCTCCACCCAGCTCTTGTAGCTGGGGATGTCCTTGGCGTACAGCAGCTTGTTGGAGGGGGAGTCCTTGCCCAGCCGGTGCTCCGACGTGGAGCAGGAGTCCATGAAGGTCTGGGCCACCACGGAGAGGCAGGCGTCCGTGATGCTGCCCTTGTGGATGTCGAATACAAACTGGGGGTTCTTGATCACGTTCACCCAGAAGCGCAGAGGGAGGCTGCGGGGAAAGTCGGGGGGACTCGAGCAGGCTCGTAGCCCGCACCCTCACGCAGGGCGCTGTGCTCCTCCCGTCACCCCCGAACCTCACACTGCCCACCCGAGGGGGCAAGGGAATCACACCGTAGAAAAGGGGCCCGGCCCATGTGACCCCAGCTGTTTCTGACCTGGGGGGGAAGCAGAGGCACGCTGTCCCCTGGCGGGACACTGCCCCCGTCTCTAACCAGCGCCCGGTGGGCGTGGGCGCATTCCGTCCCCTGCAGACTTTTCTAAAGCCCTCCGTGCCCCCAGGGGAGCCCAAGTGCAGGGGCCAGCACAGTTTCTCAGGGCCTCACACAAAGCCACCAGGCTCCCCGAGTCCCTTCCCAGCGCCGTGGTGGCCATTGTCCGGAAGGAAGGACGCAGCCGGCAGCCCTGGGCGCAGCCTCAGAGCGGGCACAAAGGGCCCCACCTGCGCTCCCCGCCCAGCCCTGCGGCAGGGCCCCTTCCCAGGGCTGGCCCGGCCTGGGCTGGGCAGAGGAATGGGCTCCCCTGGGGCCGGTTCTTTCACGGCTCTCCCCGGGGCGTTCTTGTCTCTGCCACGGGGCAGAGGGAGAGGAGGGGGCCATTGTTGGTACCCTGGGAATGACTCGCTGGCCAGTTTTTCCCACCCCGAGAGGAAGCGGTCAGTAGTCAGGAGACTTCCTCCTGCAACTCGGGAATTTGTGAGCGGAGGAGAATGCATTTTCTCTGCTCCTGAGGCCATAAGGCGGATAAGCCCCTTCTCTCGCCTTCAAAACCAGAACAGCAGCGGCTGTTCTCACTCCTTCTCCAGCAGCTTCCCCTGCTCTCCCAGCTGCGTCCTGGGCCTTAACTCTTTGGACTCCTCCGTGGAGCGAGCCCTGCCCTCCAGCTTGGCCTTCCAGCCTGCGATGATGGTTCCTGCTCCCCACTCACCCCTCCTTTCCCCTTCCTCATCTTCTCGACAAAACACACAAACCCCCCAAGCGTTCAGATCCGCTCTGCCCACCCCGAGCCCTGCCGCCAGGCTTCCCGCCTGCCGTCCAAAGTGCAATGGGATCCACCTCTCGCTCTCTTTCCTGCAACCTGGGAGGAGCTGCGCTCACCCATCTCTCGTGCCCCCCCCTCCTCTGCAGCTCTGGGGGGCTGCTCACAGTCTTTCCTCGGGCATTTGCTCTTTGAGGCCCCGACAGGGAGACTCGCTCCCCACCCAGCGCCAGCGAAGTGCGTTTCCATCACTCCTGTCTGGCCAGCACAAAGAAGGTGCACAGATGGGGACAACCCAGAACTTTCTCTCGATTTCCCCGAAATTTGCCCGCTCCCGGCGCCAGGCTGGGCCTGCTCCAAAGCAAAGGGGACAAGCCCGCCCCCGCCCCTGGGGGTGCAGATGGGAGGCCGGCCCTGGCACGGTGCACTGCGGGCGCCTCACCCTGGGCCACCCCCGGCCTCCCGGTCTCACTCGCTGCGATCAAAGCTGCAGACTCAGGAGGGCTCGGTGACCACAGCCCTGAGGACCGATACGGGGCTGGCCTTTTCCAAAGTGTTTTGTTGGTTGCTAGGACTTTTGATTCCCAAATAACAGCCTGTGCCCATCTGTGCCGGCTCTGTTTTCTGAGGAGACCGCTGACTCCAGACAGCTGTGTGGGCTGCCTGCCCAAGCCAAATGCCTGGACCTCCCTCTCCCTTCTCCGAGCTCTTTCCCAAAGGAAGCCTTCTGACTTCGGCTCTCGGCCAGGCCCCGTCTGACCTGCAAGCCAGTCTTCAGCTTGGTCTGCGGTCCAGGTTCAAAACCCGGGAGGGAAAAGCCTCACGCCAGGGGCCCACGGGAGCTTCTTCTCCCGCTGCTGGTCTGGATGGGGCGGTGACTTCATGGAAGAGAGTCACGCTTGCGGGACATTCTGGCTGCTGCTTCCTGAAAGCTATGGCGCTGGGGTAATCACTTGGCCTTAAGAGATCAAGTTGGCAACGAAATCCCCATAGTCCTGCAGCAGCTGCGAGCTCCGTCCCCAGGGCTGGCCAGCCTTAGCAGGGGGATAAGTTTAATTCAGGACTTCCCCGTCTCAGGAAGCGCCTTGGATTCTGCCCCACTCAGAACGCCCCACGACGCCTGGCTCTGAAGCTCTGCTGCAGGTCTCAAATGCAGCTCTCTTCTCCTGAGAACCAGGGGTCTCCGAGTCAGGGGAGGAGAGACTCTTCCTGGGGCATGGTCACAGCCTGAAGGGGCAGGGCTCAAGCACGCATCCTGGCGCCAGGCCTCACGCCAGGCGGGCCCCACTTGGCGCAGGCAGCCTGTGGCCCACGTGGGCTCTGCAGAGCATATGTGTGCTGTTTGCTCTAGCAGCTCCTCGGATCTCCAAGCCCCAGCTGAGAACAGGCTGCCTTGCCATCTCCCAGGGTCTCGGGCTGGTCCCCAGCCCCCACAGTCCCCGGCCTCTCCAGGCTACATCTCCCGCTGAGCACCCCCCCCCCCCCGAGGGCTTACCAGTTGCTTTTCCAGGTGTGCCGCACATCTGTGTCGTGGATGCTGTGCCTGTCTGCCTGCTCATCCAGGAAATCGAACATGTACTTGATGGCCAGGGGGAGCGCGCTGCCCCGGTGCACAGTGCTGAACAGGGTCTCGAACAAGTCGTCCACGAACTTCTGCAGGGTGCCCTGGGAGAGGGGGGCGGGGAGAGTGAGACAGAGGGCGGGCGACGCGGGCAGCAGCAGACGGGCACCCCAGATGGTGCCTTGGACCCAGCCTGCCTTGGAAATCCGTCTGGGACACGAGGCTGTGTGAGCGGTGTGGCGGGGGCGGGGAAGAGCACTGTCGGCAAGCGGGGAGGTGGGAGAAACGGAGCGGACCCTGGATCCTGGGGCAGAAGCCCTCCCCCAACCCGCAGCCACATGCCACGTTTATGCTCGCGTCCACGCCTCTGGGCCTGTGACAGGAAGACAGGAAGGGCTTTGGGTGGATGAGAGCACAGGGGCTGGCAGGCCAGTCTGGAGAGGGTGTCCCAGGAGCAAGCCGGAAGGCCGGGTGCCACCTGGCAGGAGCACGGCAGGACCGAGGAGGGTCTTAGAGGGAGGCTCGGAGAGCCTTAGGGCATCCGTGTCCCGGCACAAGTGGGGTCTGGAGTGCAGGCTGCAGGGGAAGGGTCTACAGAAGAACCCCCAGGCACAGGCCTGGCCCACAGGGCCTTGGAGGGTCTCTGGGGAAGGGACAAGACTGGGCCCAGGTCCCACACTTCACAGGCTCATGTCACACCTCTAAGGGTCAGTAAAACCCCTAGCCCTTTCTGGTGCCTCTCTGTTGCTCTCTTCCTGGTATGCTGAGCATATTAGTAGGCAAAGCTAAAGTGGACGCTTCTTGCTCCGTTTCTGGGCGCAAGTCTGAGAGCTGTGGGTTGGATGCCGCCGTGTTGGAACTCCAGCAGCAGTGACGCAGGGTTAGCGGGGGAGAGACCTGAAATCCAGCCCGGCCTGGAAACCGTGGGCTGAGCGATTGCCTTACTTATAGGCATGTCTTGTTCTCGTAGGAAGGCTAGAAGATGTTGCCTCACTTCCACCAACATTCGGGGGTCGTTGGATGGGCCGGGACGGGGGAGAGGGAGTCTTCCCTCGGATTACCAGCAGGACCAGGCCTTTCTGCTTTCCTTCCCATGGCGCCCAAGAAGTGGGTAGAACATGCAATGGCGGTGGAGGTTGCATATCTGCCCAGCTAACACCAGCAGGAAACCCTGATATCTCCCCAAGTGTTCAGGGGGCCCAGAGGAGACAGCCGCTCCTCCGAAGCATATGGCTCATCTCGAGTAGTGGGTAGAAGGTAACGATATGTTTGCTATTTTTGCCAAAGCATGGAGAACAGCAGTGGCCTGACCCCCTGGAAACCCTGCCCGGGAGGGACCTGGCCTCCAGTTCATCTGAATGGGTCCCCTTGAAGGACACACTACCGACACTAAGGTGGGGCAGGACATACCCCTCCGAGGAGCCCTCCCTGGCGTGGGCAGAGCAGGAGTTACCTTGGTGGCCAGTAGCCGGGTCAGGTAGATCTCCGACACCATCTTGCTGCCCCGGTCGCCCTCCTTCTGGTCACCGTGGTCGTGGTTCTTCACCAGATGCCACACCTTCACCCCACTCTCGAGGTCCGGGGTGATCATGGGGGCCCGGGACCGCAGGCTGTCGGGGCTGCCCGTGTACCTGAAGGAGGAGTCTAGGCAAGGGGCGGTGGGGGCTGTGAGCCGCCGGCCTGCAGGACCCCTTCCGGAGTCCCTGCGACCCCTGCGCCCACTCAGAATAAACTCATTTCCGGTGGAAGGGGACTCTTGGGACCTCATGTTTGGTAAGTTATTTTAGGGATCCTTGGCTGGCATGAGGACAGAGGAGCCTGAGGTCTTTTTTTTTACAAAAGGATTTAGAAATTCCGGGAGCTGGAGAGAGGGACCCTAGGGAATTTGGGAGTTCCCTTTTCTCCCATGCTCCCAGCAACGAACACGTAGCAGGTAAAATGACAACGGGACACTTTCAATGGTGCTTTAATAAAAATCTGGATGCTAAAGTGCTGCAGGTTGTAATGCTCCTCTTGTCCCTTCTTTCCTGGGGCCTAGGACGTGGAGTACCCAGTACCCTAAGCCCTTTGCATAGCTGCTGAGCTCAGTCCCGTGGTGCCCTGCGGCTGGGAAGCTTCGTACACACAAGAAACCAGCGAGAACAGAGCCACAGAGAGTGAAGTGCCAGAGGGCACAGGGGCCCCGCTACCCCACAGAGGCAGAAGGGCGAGGACGAGCGATTCATTGTCTAAGCTGGGACACATCTGAGAGTAAAAGAGGTCGCTGTTAATAATGCAGCCAGGACGACAGGCACAAACTGGGACTGGGGTAGATGTCAACCCCCATGTCGGTGCCTCCCTGGTCTGGGCCAGTCTGACTCCTTTGCTGGGCCGGGGATGTCAAAGGAAGTCCCTGGTGCCACCTGCTGCCGCAGCTGTGGACACAGGCTGCTCTGGGAGTGACTGGAGCAGGGGGGAAGGGAAACACACGAGCAAGAGCCGCCGAATGGAGGCCAGGCCAGGCCTCAGCAGGTGCTCCCTGCTGTCAGAAGGGGTCGAGAGCCAGGCCCCGGGGGGCTCAGACGGCCTCGCTGGTCCTCACCGTATCTGCTGATGGACGTCCGGGAGATGCTGGCAGAGGCAGGGATGTTGTAGGAAGACGTCTGTTTTGGGACCAGAGCCACCACGGACCTGTCTGACACCTGAGAGAGGCACAACAAGCACACAGCATGGGTGAATGGAGGTGTCTTGGGAAGTCGAATGGTCAAGAACTTCCAGCGGGTTATAAAATAGGCGTGGGGTAGACAGCAAGGAGTTCAAGAACGCTAGAAATGACCATTACTATGGGTTTCTTGAGGTTTTGTTGGGCTAGAGATGTCCCGCCCAATATGGTAGCTCAACATGGCTACCGAGCACTGGAAATGTAGCCAGTCCAAACTGAAAAGAACGCTAAGTCTCCGAACCAAGGTGTACTATAAATGGACAATATACATTTGCTTTCAATGACTTAGTATGAATAAAAGAATATAACCTATCTTAGTCATTTTTATATTTATTACAGAGTCAAATGATAATTATTCTATGATGATTGGATTACATAAAATACATCGTTAACATTAATTAAGCTGTTTATTTTTACTTTTTAAGTGGCTAGTAAAAAATTTTAAATGACACATGTGGCTTGCAAGTGTGGCTTGCATTGTATTTCTGCTGCACAGCACTGGGCGCGATGAGCCGTGAGTTACGTACAATTATTCCTGTTTTACAGATGAAGAAATGGAAGCATAGAGACACTAAGTGACCATCTTCAAGGTCACATAATTAACACATTGGGGTAGAGCCGGTGTTTGTAGCAGCCAGGTCTGGCAGGCTCCAGAGCACATGTTCTCCTCATTAGATATCCTAATTTGGGATTTTATTTCAAGCCACACTGGTCCAAAGCCCATTCACCCTTTTGGCTCTGATTTCTTCCCAGCCTGCGTCCTATAATGCCTGAGCCACTTTGAAGAGTTCTGCCAAAGGGGCAGCCACCCTTGGGGCATCAGAGAGAGAGATGGTCTCTGTCCTATCCCCTGTGAGGGTGCCCGGGCTCAGCACCCAGCCTGTAGGGAAAAGGATGATAAATAAGGAGCCATATTGAAGACATTTGGGGCCATTTTGATTTAAGATTACCCTCCATCCAATAAAAACAGAGAATCCCCAGAATCGTGGCGATCCAATTAAACCCCTAACGCAGAGGGAATAAAACAGCTATAATAATGTTATGGGCCATAAAACATTCCTATTAAACCATTTTTTATTTTAACAATTTTTATGAACTTTATAAGTTTGATTTATAGCTGCACCAGTCATAAAACCATCTTTCTGGGTCTTAAATTGTCAGTCCTTCTCTCCCACCGAAAAAGAATTAAATGTTGGGAAGTCAAACTATAAATGAACATTAGTGCTAACGAGATTCCCTGATAGCGGGTTTTAGTGGTGGTGTTTAATTTTACCCTCCCTATAAATCTGCAGGAGCCCGGGAAGTTTTTGAACATCTCTTTGTTAATTAAGATTATGCAGATTTTCTTCTGTAGGGGCTCCAAGGACCTTTGACTCCAGGGAGGGTAACAAGAGGACAAGGCTTGCTCTCAATGGTGCAAAGTCCTTGTGCCTGGAAGAGGCTGAAGCTCCGTTACTTCCCGGCTGGAGCAGCTTCCTGGACTTGTCAGCAGTTTGCACAATCAGCACCAAGACTGTGGGTAGATGCTCCACCTGTCTTTCAGGAATTCTCCTTGCAACTCACAGCCCAGAAATGATACTCTGAAAGCTTGGCAGGGACAGAGGTTTACACTCTCACGGAGAACAGATGACGTTACCATTTATGGTTTCTTATCACCTAAAAGAAGATCCCCAAGGTGACTCCAATGCCCGCAGTTCAACTCGATTCCAGGTCTGGTCACTAAACCTTTTGGCCTTGGCTTTCCCCTCTCTTAACCAGCAGGCAGCACAAGTCTGCGGTCAAGGTGCCTGGCTGGGCCTCACCTTGGCTTTGCCACTTGCCAGCTACATGGCTTGACCCCTCTGTGCCTCGGTTGTCAGTGGGGATAATAATCGTGTCTAGGTTTAAAGGAGTTAGGACACACGATGGCTGAGAACGGCGCCTGCCACTCAGTGAGCGCTGGCATGAGCGTTGCTATTACGAACACCCTCATCACCACCGTCTCCCGAACGTAGGAATACTCTCTGCTGTCCCTTGTCACTCAGGGCTAGGTGTGGGAAGTGCCTTGCACTCAGTAAAAGCTCAGTAAATATTTGAGGAACCAGCGCATACATGAATGATAAATGACATCAGGGAATTGAAAGTGCTTTGTATGATGAGCACCAAAAGAACAGAATATTCCACTCTTCTGGTTGGGAGCCGCAGCATGGCTGGCCAGCTCAGTAACGGGCATGAGGGCAGCAGGGACAGAAGAAGAAAGGCCCCACTCCTGCCCTTTTGAAACCTATAATTTGGGAGCATGATGCTGTTCTCTTTTTGCTCTTCCTCATACACCTCTAATTAGACCATTACGATTGTTCTATTGGTGCATTAAGCACCACGTGAATTAGTGGTGGGGGTGGTGGGGGTGTGTGCACAGAATTAACAGGGGCTGCTTGCAGCTACCTGTGCATAAGGTCACAGCCCTGGTGCCTCACCCCTTTACAAGTCAGGGTTGTTGTGTCCATTTGACAGATGAGGAGTCCGAGGTTCAAAGAGATTAAAGTTGTACCTCCCGCGAGTGGGGAAGCGTGGGTTTACATATGGCTTCCGAAGCCTTTTCTCTTCCCGCTACACCACACCCGTGCTGTCTGGGGCAGGGGTCCAGGCGGGGTGTCGGCACGGGGGGGGGGTGCAGGCCAGCGAGGGCAACGGGGCCTTGAGGAAGAGCATTTCGGGGGATCCCCAGGGCCCCCAGCTTCCTCTGCGCCCCTGGATGGCCCCAGCTCGCTGCAGGGCCTCCCAGCGGCTGGCGGCTGGCGGCTGGCAGCTCGGTGCTTGAGAGCCCGGCCCGCCAGCCCCCTGCACCCCTCCCTTTCCGAGCCGGGGACAGGGGAGGCTATTATTAATCAGACAGTCCCATGGGTCCTGCAGCCTCAGGCGCTTCCTCTGGTTGGTTTAATTTCCCTCGGTGTCTCTCATTTCCAGTTTCTATTTTAGTATTTTTCCTGAGTCCCAACCTGTCTACCTGTGCTTAATCTTACCGAGACCCCCCGCTGTGCGTGGTTACCATGGAGGGAAGGGGAGGCGAGAGCGGACACCCCCTCCACCGAGTGTTCTTGCGCTGGGGTTTCCTGCCTGCTCATTCAGCGCGCCTGCCGGGGTGCTGAGCGCTTCCCCGGCTACATCTAATCTACGCCGGGCGACGGTGAGGGGCAGGGTTCGAGGTGAGCCCCGTTTTACGGGTGGGAAGAAAGACAGCTTCAGAAATAATAATCTTCCCAAGGACGCTTGCTACCGAGTGGCAGGATAGAGGACGCGAAGACGAGTCTAACCAATTCCCGGCCGCACGGCACGGCAGAAGTGTGAGCCGCGTTGGTGACACGCCGAAGAGGGAAACGGATAGCACCTAACGGTCTGGGTCCACGTGGGGGACTTTGCAATGTGCAATTTTTTTCTGCAGACACGTAGAGCTACACAGGATAGGGACGACGCCTGGCTCTTACCCCAGACCCTTAAATCCATTTCTGAGGGTGGAATCTGGGCACCCATCATTTTTCATAAGTTCCCCCAGTTACCCCCAGTGGGCAGCCATGTGTGAGAATCACTGCCGGAGGCTTGGGGAGGAGCAGGAAGGGGAGAGAGGAAACCCCTTTCAGGCTTTCCGGGCCTTAGACGAGGCTTAGAGGAAGAGGAACGTGCAGCAGGGCAGGCCACCTGGTAATGCATCAGCGTGTTGAGCCGCTTCCAGTCCCCCTCGATCTTGGTGGTGATGTCCTCGTCTTGCAGCACGACCCTGGCGATCCGGCCTTGGCGCCACTCTGGGTGGAGAGGGGGGTGGGGCAGGTGGCAGCGTGAGTGGTGTGGCGGCCGAGAGCCAGGGTCCCGCCTGCAATCGTGCCTCCCCTGGGGGCCTGGCCAGCTTGGCTCCCCCAGAGCTTAGAGACATCCAGGGCTCCAGGGGGAGACGTGGGGCACTCCCTGGTGACAGCCACACCTGAGCAGGCAGTGCCTCAAGGAGGAAGCATTGCACGTGGCCCTCACCTGGCCAGGGCCCAGTCATACCTCCAGGGGAGCCAGGTGCACGGCAGGACTCCCCTCTCCCCACCCCTCCCATGACCTGACCTGAACGCTGCCCAGAAAGCGGCTTGTACCCCCCTCGCCCTCACAGCCCGAGGCCAGCGTCCTACCCAAGTCCATGTCAACAGCCCTCGGCCGCTGGGAGTAGGGCACGTTCTTATACACGGCGTCGAGGATCTTCTCCTTGACCTGCGTGATGGTGTCACAGTTCAGCACCTTCACTGGGATCTCCGGACTGTTCTCGTTGTCGGGGTTGACGCAGTTCAGGATCTGCAGGTGGGGGACAGAGGGTGAGCAGGGCGGGAGTTGAAGGAGCAGTTCGGGGAGGAGGGTTGGGGCCTCGGAATCTTCTTTTCCCAAGGTCCACCCTCCTTGCAGAAGAAACAGAGATGCTTCTCTGCTCTGTGCCTCTGTTTCCCCCATCCTCCTGCAGCCTGCCGAGTGAGAGCCCGAGTCACTGCGTCCACCTCCCCTTCCTCAGAGAACCAGGACTCTACTTCCTAGCTCCTGCATGGCTTCGGGGAGACAGGAGGCACTCCAGGGAGTCTAGAGATGGTTCTAGATGTGTCCAGGGCCAGCCTCACACCTCCCCAAAGCCTCCTTATAGGAATCCGCATACATCTTTCCTATAATGCTATAAATGATCACCCCACATCTAATGATGGGTGACGTTTTTTTCTCCCCCAATATTGTCAAGGGTAAACTGAGGCACAGAGAGCTCTCAGGGCTCACCAGATGAGATAGGGGAGGGGCAGCCCAGCTGTGCCAGCCTTGCCGTTTGCACACTCAGGATGCCCTTAGGGCTCGCCCCAGACCATGCATGGCCCGGACTCTTTACTGGCCCCGCAGACTGCCTTTGAGGTCAGGAGGTAGGACGCGCGTCAGAAGCAGAGGGTGCACGAGCCGCCCCCCGAGCCTCCTCACCAGCGTCTTGTACTCTATCTGCTGCCGGATGAGCTTGTCCTCGCTCAGGGAGTAGCGGGCCTCGCCCGTGATGGCGTCGATGGGGCCCTTCTCCATCTGCTGCTTGATGGCGCAGTACAGCATGAAGAGCGGCTCCCCGGCGCACTCCTGCGGGCACAGGCGGGCAGGGAAGCGCGGGCACCAGCCTGCGTGGCTTGCTCGTCCTCCCCTTCCTCTCCCGGGGAGCCGGGGCAGTGGCCGGAGGGGCTTCCCAGGCCCGCTTTGCTCCGGAGCACCCAGGCCAGCCAGGTCCCTATTCCCCGGGGATGGGGTCCCCACGCAGCCCCGATGGCCAGGATCGGAGAGGAGCAGCCACCGCCTTGCTCTGGACTCCGGGTCCCCAGCTCACGGCCTTTCTCACCTTCAGGAACTTGTGCAGGAGGAAGGCAAACCAGTTGGTCAGCATCTTCTCGGCCACAGACTCCGTCCTGGGGAAGGGAGAGGGATGAGGGCAGTCCGTTACGGAGGGGTCTCGGTGGTGGGGCCTGGGCTTGTGCGTGGCCCAGGAGTGCAACAGAGCACGAGAGAACGCAGGACACCTGGGGCCCAGCCCAGCGCCACCGGGAACTGCCAGTGTGACCTTGGACAGCTTCCTTCTGGGCCTCAGTTTCCTTGAGCCTGGGATGGAGGGGTAGGACCTTTGAGCCCTGACGTCTGTGCTTCTCTGACCTGCTTGGCCGGACCTGGGACAGGGGCGGCTGCTAAAGGCACGGGTGCCCACTGTTCAGGGCTACAAAGGACAGGTTTCCCTGACCTCCTCCTGGCCTTAGAGTGATAAATAGAGAGTTTTCCTGTCCCCCTGGGATTTCTTACATGCCTGGACACTCTGCTTTGCATATCTGGAAGGTACCTGCTATCTTCCCCTCCGCACGATCACTCAGAGGCAGGCCGTGCTGAGTTCAAATCCTGACTCTGCCCTCTACTGGCTGTGTGACCTTGGGCAAGTCATTTAACCTCTCTGGGTTCAGTGTGCCCCTCTCCAAAAGGAGACAGTAGTAATTACACCCCCCGCCCCCCCCCCACACTTGTGGTTAGGGTTGAACGAGTTAATATTTGCAAAGTGCTAAGAAAAGCACCTGGTACCTGCTATGTAAGTATTAGCTGTCATTATTGGGGACAGGTGGGGTCCTGAATCCCAGCAGAGAGCAGTGCTTAAGTGTTTAGCCAACAAGGGAGCTGCTTGTGCAAGAACCGCCCTCCCTCCCCTCCCCCATCCCAGGGCTACAGAGCTGGGGATTTGGGAAAAGAACAAAGGGCTGTGACAGACCCTCTCCGGAGGGGCATTTTAACTCCCTGCACGTGGTGTAAATTATACCCTCTGGTTGCAGTAAATCCCAGGCATTTGCCAGGACTGCTCAGCAATCTGGGCCCGGGAGAGAGTGACAATGGCAGAAAAAATTGTAGCTTTCTCCCCTGGCTCCTCCCAGCACCCTCTCCCTGCATTGTGCCTGAGATTAGCTCTAATTTAAATACAACAGTTCTTAATGAGAGTTTCTAATGCTCAGATTGGCAGGATAGGGGCTCCCCACTCCTAAAACACCCCACGTGGGGCCTGGAAGCCCGAGACCTGGGTAGGAGAAGGCTAAAAGGAGGGGTGGTGAGCGGAGGTGGCATATTCCAACCCACCCCCGTTGCCAGGAGCCCCCAAACTAGAGGGGATGGGCTCGAGGGATGCCAAGGTCTCCGACCCTCTCCAATGGCAACGGGGGTGTGCAGTGGAGGCTGGTGACTCAGATCTGGGAAGCCGAGCACAGAAAGGGCAGGCCACGCCAAATCTCTAGCCCAGCACCATTCACTAGAACCTTCTGCGATAATGTTCTCTATCTTGTGCTGCCTAATACGGTGGCTGAGTACTTGGAACGCAGCTAGCGTGACAGAGGAGCTGATTTTTAGTCTATTCTATTTTAATTAGCAGCAGCCACTGTGGCTTGTGGCTGCTGTGTTGGACGGTGCAGCTCTGGAGGCATGCGGAGGGAAGACTGAGATGGGGGCTTTTTTTTTTTTTCATTTTGTCTAAGAGAAAACTAAACAGCAGAGAGGTGACGGCACTGGCCCCAGATCGCAGAGCTTGTAGGTGGCAGAGCTGGAGCTCCAGCTGAGATCGAAGCCCAGGCTTGGGACACTGCAGTGTCCCTGGGCCGGGGCAACCTCAGATTCTGTCTTAGGGAGTCAGGGGACGCAGGCTGCTCTGCTCAGATGGCATTGCTGGAGAACAGGCCCCGTCCTGCCGCTTTTCGGGCCTGCTCTAAACAGGTGCGGCACCCTGCCCGGACGCCTGCCGCCCTCCCCGCGCCCTGCTGCCCTCCCCGCGCCCCGCCGCCACTCAGACCTCCGGAGAAGCAGCTTGGGGTGGTTCTTGTTCTCCAGGTTCTTGTCGATGAGGTCGGAGAGCAGCTGCTTGAGGACGTCGGTGGCGTACTCCAGGCGGCCCTGCAGGCCGGTCATGATGAGCGAGGCCACGTTGCCACGGTCGCGCATGGAGAAGCTGCGCTGCGTCTCCAGGGTGCGGATGAAGGTGAGCAGGAACACCTTGTTGTTGATGAGCTGCGCGAAGAGCTTCAGGGCCTTCTCCACGTGCTGCTGCCCGTTTCCCTGCACCTGGGGGGTTGGGGGGGCGAGACGGGGCGACACCCTCAGAGGACAGGCTTCTGGGCTCCCGCCCTAGGCCTCACTGGGGCCTTGTGGGGACTCTCGTCACGGAACCCAGTCCCCGAGGCCTGTACCACTTCCACCCCCTGCCACCCACCCGCGCTGGTGAAGACGGCTGGGCTCTGGGCTCTGCGGTCTGCTCCGACCTTCCGCTGGGCTGGGAGGGCCGGGCTCCAGGAGGCCCCCTTGGGGTGGGGGACGCCTCCTGATTTCCCCAAGGATACGACAGGAGACACCGCACGGGACCTCTCCAGTGTACTAGCCCCCCCTTTTAATCTCCTCTGTCCTGACTTACTATCTTTAGCAAAACAAACCAACAAATGAACAAACAAACCTCACGGAATCCTGTGCCTTCCTTTAAGCCACCTTAAATCCATTTTAGAATGAGGCAGGATCTTAGTTAATCAATTCGGTCACCCATGAAGAAACGACAAACAACGAGCCTTGGCCTGGGAGGCATCCTGAAGGGCCCGGGCGCCCCCTTGGCTGCGAACTGGCTGACAGCTCTGTGGCTGGGATGCTGGTAGGAACTGCGGGCCCCTCCTCACGCCTGGCCTTACTGGGTGCTACGAGTCCCCTCTGCGTTTGCTAGGAAACCCCGGCCCTGCGTCCCTGCAGGGCGGTTGGGCCAGCGCGGCAGGTGTTACCTCCAGCTCCCGCAGGACCGGGTGGTCCTCGATGCCCGGGAACAGCACCCGCATGGCGTAGGTACGGTAGTCCAGGTAGGGGATTCCCGAGCGGTCCAGGTCGCTGGTCAGCTCATTGATATCTGTTTGGAGCTCAGCAAAAGCTGGAAGAGTGAGCAGAGAGGGGCGGCTCAGGCGGGAACCCCAGTCATGGGGGGGAAGAGGAAGAAGAAGAAGTTTGTGAAGGTGGAGGAGGGGCCCTGGGGTGCAGAGACAGCGAGGATTCCTGGGGTGTGTCCCCAATCAGTGGGGGTGGACACTCTTAGGCTCCCTTGTTTTAGGTGGTGGGGGAAATGCGTGGTTTTTATATTATTTTCTCCTCTATGCTTAGCTATCATTTTGAATTTGCTGTCTACATATGACAAGTGCAGTTAAAAACAAAGAAAAAGGATGGATGGGCACCTGTAATCCCAGCCTCCCTTTGGGAGGCTGAGGCGGGAGGATCGCTTTAGCCCTGGAGTCTGAGGCTGCAGTGAGCTATGACTGCACCACTGTACTCCAGCCTGGGTCACAGAGTGAGACCCCGGCCCTAAAAAACAAAAGAAAACAAACAAAGAAAAAGCGGGCTATTTGGTAAAGACCCTGGAGGCGTTTGAGAGACGGGGCGGAGGGGTTCAATGCCAAACCCTCGGAAGCTCTGGTCACCTGGCGCCTGGTGGAGAGCAGAGAGGAGAGTTGACGGAGGGAAGGGCTTCCGAGGTCTCAGCTCGGCCGCAGGCCCGTCTCTCTGGGGACCTCCTCTCCCAAACTCTCCGGCCCCCGTGCCAGAAGGAGCATGGGCCCCAGCCTTTCCTGTTTCCCGGCCCAGCATCCAGCAGGGGCTCGTTTCTGATCTTGACGCTCGCAGTCCAATGAGAAATGTTTTGATTTCTAATTGAGATGTTTACCAGAGAGCCCGCCAGGCCCTCAGCCCGAGAGGACGCCAGGTACACGCGTCACCTCGAGGCTTTGGCTGCGTGGGAGACGGGAGCAAACACAGTCTCCGCTCCCACACACGTGTCCGGGGCCAAGGACTCGGGCAAGCCTCTCGGATGCAAACAAACCCCGGGAGGGGGGAGGAGGCGGGTGCTCTCCTGCCTTTTCTGCCGCTGCTTCCACGCGCTGCAAAGATAGCTGCGCAGAGACCAGGAGCCCGGCTCTCCCACGTGGGGGTTCTGGAGTCTGGGAAAATGGGGCCTGGGAGGCTCTGTCCGTGGGGACGCCGAGGCCCTGAGCGGGAGAGGGAGTCGGCCAGATCAAGGGACGCGTCCAGACAGGTGGGGGACTAGGACAATGACTCTCCTCTCTGCTCTCCACCGGGCGCCAGGTGACCAGAGCTTCCGAGGGTTTGGCATTGAACCCCTCCGCCCTGTCTCTCAAACGCCTCCAGGATCTTTACCAAATAGCCCGCTTTTTCTTTGTTTGTTTTCTTTTGTTTTTTAGAGCCGGGGTCTCACTCTGTGACCCAGGCTGGCTGAAGTACAGTGGTGCAGTCATAGCTCACTGCAGCCTCAGACTCCTGGACTCAAGCGATCCTCCTGTCTTAGCCTCCCAAAGTGCTGGGATTACAGGCCCCCAGCCATCCTTTTTCTTTGTTTTTAACTGCACTTGTCATATGTAGACAGCAAATTCAAAATGATAGCTAAGCATAGAGGAGAAAGTAATATAAAAACCACGCATTTCCCCCACCACCTAAAAAAGGGAGCCTAAGAGTGTCCACCCCCACTGATTGGGGACACACCCCAGGAATCCTCGCTGTCTCTGGCCTGAGACTGCACGCAGGGGGCATTCTTTATAGCACTTCTCTGGCCCCGAGGGACATTTCTGGGAAAGCGGAGGTCAAAGAGGAGTGCAAAGGCTCGGCCGGGAGCGACGGGAGCCGTCTGCAGAGAAGACCGTGACGAGGTGGGTGAGGAAAGAGGGCCCGGGGAGTGAGGGCGTGCCTCCGCTTACCTTCCTTGCACTCCAGGGCCACCCGGGACTCCAGGTTGTCCATCTGCATCTGGAGCCGCTTGAGCGTGAGGTCGTTTTCCCGAGACTTGCGCTTGTAGGCGATGAGGACGATGATGACGATGATGAGGAGCAGGCTGCCGCCGGCCGCGATGCTGACGATGGCTGGCAGGGTCAGCAGGCTGTCTGAGACGACGCTCACCGAGCCCGGCGAGAACACCATCCCGCCCACGTGAACCTGCGCATTGTGCACACACAGACGCACACGGGTGTAGAGCCCCCCGGCATGCCGGCAGACCCTCGAGGGGCCAGGGAGGGTGTGACAGACCAGGACCACGCAGTGCGGATTTGGATACGAAGCCACTTCCCGCCGTGGTATCTGCCTGCCTTTTCTCGTGCCCTCAACTTCCACCCGATTTGGTGCAGGACATGTCGCTGAGATGTGGAGGGAGGGGTCAGGCAGGGAGGGGGGGGGAGGGAGCCTTTCCTTAGGACAGACTTGCATGCACCGAGAGGGAGCCGGAGCCACAGGGAGGGGAGCGGCCCACTCACCATGACCTTGTGCTGCCCCGTGAGGGCAGGGGGCTCGCAGAGGAGCTGGGTCTCGGACACGGTGACGGTGCAAGGCGTCTCTCCAATCAGCACCGTGTAGTTGAGTTTGGCCCCTCCGGAGGCGGGAGGGCAGAGGTTTTTGCCCTGTGGAGAGGAGCGATCTTAATGGGAATAATTGGCCTGTGCACGCAGAAGTCAACTGGCTACTGGAAACGACATTAAGGAGGTGGGGAAGGCAGCAACGCAAAACCAGGAAAGGACCCCATGGCAAGCCCTTTGGAGGGGATGCCTGTCAGCTACGGTCTAGAGAGAAGACAGAGGAGGAAAGAAGGAAAGGGAGGAAAGATCTTGAGCGGGAAGGAGACAGGGGAGACAAAATGCCAAACGAGAGAAAATTTAAAGGCGGATACTTGGATCTGATGAAAGTGGTGGAATAACAAAACACTTGGACCGATGGTACCAGGTGACTGTGACCTCCTGAATACACGTGCAGGTCACCGTAGCCACAGAGTGGACAGAAAAGGAAACGGTTACTCCCAGCTCGCTGGTTCCCAAAGCTCACAAGAACAAAGAGAAATATTCTAAAGTACGTCCTGAGAATCCTGAGCGCCAGGTACACCGCTCAGTGGGTCACTGTCTATAAACAAGCTCCTTCCATGGAAGATGACAGCTTGGCCAGTCCAGGTGCATAGAAAGCACCGGAAAGAAAGCCAGGCGTAGGGAGAGTGGGGCGCCCTCTACCATCGCTGCCCCTACCTTCAAAATGATGGGCGATCCTGGCTTTTGGTCCAAGACTCCAGTGGGGCTGAGCAGTTCAAAGGTCGGGTTGGGGTAGTAGATGAACTTGGTGTCGTTGTAAATCAGCAGAGACTGGACGTTGTTAAAGACAAATCCGAACTCATCTGGCCGTTCCACCGTGTCCAGGCCCGGCCGGTAGTCCGTTGTCAGAGAGGGCGCCAGGCAGGTGAGGGTGGTTGTGTTCACAACTTTGCACACCTAGGAGGTCCGGAGTGCAGCATTCACACCCCGAGCGCCTGGCAGGCGGAACCCGGGGGGCCTGCTGCTACCCTCCCCCCCGCCGCTTGCTTTCGCTTCTAATCATTGGGTTCTTTGCTTGTCTGCATGGCATGATGAAGCCTTTGAAGAAAAGGTGGTGACATTTTTTGGAAGCAGGGAAGGTGCATTTTAACCTCATTCATTCATTCATTCATTCATTCACCAACACTGAGCATCTACTCTGCACCAGGCACTGTGGTAGAAGTTGGGGCTATAAAGGGAAGCGGTCACTGTCTGGAGGGGTGACAGATAAGCGCCACAGTGTGACACAGCCCTGGCCGAGGGCCTGGAGCGCAGTAGGGGTGCAGCGCTGGGAAACTCACACGTGGATGTAAAAAGAGCGCTGGTGGGAAGGGCCGGGTGCTCTGGGAGCGTCCGTGTGTGCGTGAGTGTGTGCGTGAGCGTGTGAGTGTGCATGTCCACGGTCACTCATGGAAGTTTTCTTCTGGGAGAAATGAATGAAATTTAATCTGAAGAATGAGTGGGACTTATCTAGACACAGACAGGAGGGGCAGAGAGAGCAGCACCTCGAAGGTCCGGGGATGAGGGCAAGTGGGATGTTTGACGGTGTAGGGTGTGTGTGTGTGCGCGCGCACGCGTGCACACATGTGTTTGTGCGTGTGTGCACGTGTGTGCATATGTGTGTGCGTGTGTGCATGTGTGTTTGTGTGTGCACATGTGTGCATGTGTATGTGCGTGTGCGTGTGTGCACATGTATGCATGTGTATGTGCGTGTGCATGTGTGTGTGTGTGCATGTGTTTGTGTGTGTATGGGGAGTGTGGAGCAGGGAGTGTTATGAGATGAGCACTCTGCCCAGCACATAGGACATGTTCAGTTAATGTTTACTGGATAAATTGCTGAGTAAACAGGATCCTGCAACTTTTTAAATGTTTTACACAGACTTCTTTCTCTAGTCTCCACACAAGGGCCCCCTAACCCTGCACTGGGTGGAACCTTGGCATTGACATTGAATTCGTGATGCCCTTTTTCTCTTGGAGGACTCGGATCCTCCAAGTGAAGTCCTAGCTGGGCTGACCCCTGCTTGGCATAAGCGGTGCCATTCTCTCCCCAGGTGGTTTAGTTCCAGGGCTGCCCAAGGCAGCAGCCAGACTGAAGAAGCCACCGAATGGCCCACCCAGGGCTTGGGAAACAAAGCCAGGTTCCCACCCCTCTCTTCCTGGCTCCCACTCGGTGCTGCTCGGTTTCAGCTTTGGAAGCCACAGGGTCCCAGCCACAGCCAAAGGCACCTCTGAGCATCAGACTGCTCAGGTACGCACTGTCCTGGCGGGTCCACACATGTGCATCTAGCCAACACATACACACAGGCTTCATGTTCAGAAAACAAGACCGACTGTGAAATTGCAAAAAAGCTGACACTTGTATAGAGATTATGTCAGAGCTTCAAGTCCAAGTTTTGACCGGAGCTCCCTTTCTGGAGGAAGTTTAAGAGTTTCCATGAAACAGATTGTTGTGGTCTTCATCCTCTAGTGGGGCGGTACCCGTTCCCACCCTTTTCATGGCACGGTTCAGCAGCACCTGGGAACCTAATGTCCCTTTCATGTTCCAGCTGGGGACACTGAGGCACATGCAGAATGAAGGGTGTAGTCAAACAGGCAGAGCTGAGCCAGGGAGTCCCAATCCCTCGGCTCCATAGGGAAGAGCCCCAGCCTCAGTGAGCCTCTTCACCCCCTTCCTGTCTTCCTCCCTGCTTGGTCCAGTTTCCCTGGACCTGGCTCCCCTATGAATAGGCAAATCACTCCCACACAAGAGGCCTCTGTATGCTTCCTGCCTTGTGCTGCATCGGCACTTTGTTTGCCAAACATTCCTTTGGGTTTTGCGGCTATGCTCTGGCCCCCCTCACTACCTGCTGGGGCTGCCTCAAACCCTAAAGGTGAGGGAGGGTAGCCCCAGGTGGGCTGAGGAGGAGATGGGGCCCTAGCAGGGCTGTAGGGGCAAAGGGCGTCTCCCACCACTCCCGAAAGAGGAGGACAGAGTTCAGGAGCTCCCCGTTCTGGAGCCAGGCTTGATGGAAAACTGCACCCCACATGCCTGTCCTCCAGGCATGTCCCCACTGAAGCCGAGTCCCCCTCTAGCTCTCCAGAGGGGAGAGCTACTTCTCAGTTCCTTGAAGCACTGAGATCACGGTAGCTGGGACTGGGAGAGTACTGGGGAGATTCCTGCCCAGGGGGTAGAGGGGACCTGGGACCTGAGCCTTCTGCTACAGCTGTCAGGTGTAGCACGGGGGTTAGGGGTGGTTCCAGCCCAGGGCTTCCCAAGGACTCATGCCACAGCCTCTGGAGGTCAACCTTGTCAGCCATGTACTCACTCTACAAAATTCTCTCTGTACTGTATGAATGAGGTCTTTTAGTGTCTGTATTCCGATGCTTTGACATCTGGGGCCTTGCAGGCTGTGGGGAGGAATGTCCCTCCCAGGGCCAGCCAGACCCTAGAGGTAGCGAAACTTTCCTGTGAGCATGCCTTTCCTACGCAAGCCAGCCAGCAACCCCACCCTGCACCCCAGCCACCTCCTTTCACCCTATGCACATGCCCTGATCACCCCAGGACAAGGTGTCAGATAACTAGGGACAGCCCCTAAGCCCCAGAGCCTGCTGAAATTGCTCAACTAGCCCATCCTAAACTCGCTTACCCTGCTGCACCCGGTGCCTGTTCCCTCCTGCAGAAGCCAGGATAAATGCTCTGGCCACCTGCTCTGTCTCCCTCTCCCTCCTGACCAGCCCCAGGGCTTCCCTGTGCCCCCTCCCCATCCCCCACCGCAGGCCCCCCTCTCTCAGGGACTGATCTGTGAATATGACAAACTACACTCTGGCCTTGCTGCAACCGAATAATGACAAAACCTGCAGCTAATTTGTTTTAGGGGAGATTTATCCTTCCTGGGTGTGAGCTCACTGCTCTTATTCTCACGCCTCATCCTCCTCCCCTGGCTCCTGGAGTCTGGCAGGAGGAAGGTGGACGGTGCCCTGCTGGGGACACTTGGCTGCAGTCTGGAAGTGGATGGGGACGTGGTTTCTGTCACCCAGGCATCAGGCTCTACACCTGGGAGAAGGAAGTATGGGCTCACCCAGCCCAGAGACCATGGTGGGTCTTGAAGGTGTCAAACAGGTGCCCCCGTGTCTCTGGCAAGATGGGCCGTCAAGCCCACCAGCACTTCACGTGGCCTAGTTGTGACAAGTCCAGATGTTTGGGACCTAGCTTGGCTCTGCTACCCATCACTCTTATCTCAACAGTGAGAGGGTTGAACTGGATGATCTTGTAGAACTTTCCAGATCTAACCTTCTAGCACTGTCAATTTATGTATCTCTGTTTCTTAAGGAAGGCTTGAGCACATTGGAGATGCATCAGAGAAAAAGGGGGAGACACAGCACCATCTCCCCATCTCTGTATCAGCCCAGTCAATCCCCTGAAGGTCATGGCAGTAACCACGGTAATGTCTATGAACAATCATGCCCATAATAGCATCTGGTGGAATATAATTACACATGCAATAATGTTTCAAAAAAATATTAGGTGAAAGAGTGAGATGGGGCCATTAGAACAAACTGAAAAAAAATTTTACAACAACATATCAGATACTCTTTTAGGATACAGAAAACTTTTCTAAAATTATAAAACCCATAGTGGAAAAAAAATTACATGGCTTTGCACAGGGGAGTAAAGTAAAATGTTCAACCCCATCATCTCAGCACCCGGGTGGATTATCTGCATGCAGTGGCTGACGTTTATTCAGGGCCAGCCTAGTGCCAGCCACGGCTCACATGTGACCCATCTGCAGGGAAGGGCTGAGCAGGGCCGTGTGTCGCTGAGGAGTGGAGCGTCAGAGAGGTTCGATGGCTTGACTTGGTTGTGCAGCTAATAGGTGACAGAGGTCCAGACATGTGTGAATCTGGAGCCAGAATTCCTTCAACCACCCCCAACACTGATTCTCAGGGAGCCTCAAAGTGAACATGTCATAAAACAGGAGCCTTTCTGTGCTGTATCCTGAGCTTGGAAGCCAGTACTTTTATATACCCACTATATCACCTTCTGACAACCTACACTGTAATTACAGAAATCATTGTAAGGTTCAGGCATGTGGCGCCATGATTCCAGGCTCAGCGTCTTCAGCCAACAGTCCTCGTCCCATTGCAAAAGGCAGACAGGGAGCTGTGCTCACCCAGGGCTGGGGCGACCGACCGGCGGTTACTCACGTTGACAGATTCCTTGCCGTTAAACTTGACTCGGATCCTCGGCTCCTGAATGACATCCAGGTTGAAGCCCGTGATGGTCAGGGGAGTGTGGCCGCTGGGAGCAAGCAGAGGCTGGGTTAAGTAAAAGCCCTCAGGTCCGGCACGGTGGACCTCAGCCAACCGCAGCCAGGTGCGAGCCTCCCACCCTCTGCCTCACCTGGCGATGCTCCACTCGGGCTCGATGCGCTGCACCCGAGGGTCATCTATGTACTCGAACTGCAGGCTGTTATCCACACGGGCTCGGTCGACGCTCACGGAGACAGGCACCGGGCCCAGCCCATTGGACGAGGGCGGTGAGACACACACGATCTCATTCATCGACCTCCTGACGGGGAGACAGCATTGAGATGGGGTTGAGAAGAAAGGCCCAGGTAAGTGGGGTGCTCCCGGGCTTGAAAGGTTGGAGAAAATGGCCCAGAGGTGGGCTCCCACCCTTTTATAGTCTAAGCCGTGGAACACACCCCTCATCAGCATAGATCGGTGCCCTCTTTTTACCTGAGACCCAACCCTAGCTGGATTAAGGAGGCAGCAAGTTGGAGAAGAGGGTCGGAGAACGTGGAGCAGAGATGGATTCATGGGCTTTGGGGGAACTCCTCTTTCTGAATTTCCAGAATATGACTAGGTAGTCAGTGCCTAGAGTCTGGTCAGGCAGTCAGCAACCACTTATTGAGCACCTACTGTATGTATAGGTGAACACACAGTCCTTGCACTTGTGGAGTTTATGGTCCAGAGAGGAGATTTTCAGGGAGCTACTGCTAGGTGAACGGGCTCCCCGCCCATGGGTTCTTTCGGAATTCTCTCGGGGGGCTCCATATCCCCAAGGCTACGCGAGTCGCTGACAAGTGGTAAGTGTTCGACTTTTCACGCACAAGGGGTGACCCGAGCGTGAGCCTGTGTTTACAAGGACCGAGACCGTGCAACCTCTGTGTTTCTCAAGTCACCAGAGCAGGGACTTAAGGAACACTTGATCCTAGTGGTGACAGGAGAGCTCCCAGGAGCCTTCTCCATCTGGTGTCCTCCTGGCCCTCATTTCCAATCACCTCTAGAAGTATCCAGCTCCTCTGATGCACGGGGTACAAACTGACAGGTGGTGTGTCTATGTCTCACAATGACAGGAAGGGCGTTTGGGTCCCCAGTGTGGCAACGTGGAGGTGATGGGGCCGGCCCACGTATGAACATGCAAAGGAACATGCGGTACACAGGCATCGGCACACGTGAACATGCATGTGCATCGGCGGTACAGACGGCCTCCAAGTGCTACTCACCCATAGAACTCGCAGGTCTGGTTGCCCAGGTGCACTGCCACGCTGCTCCCAGCCCCGAGGTAATGGCCTGTGATGGTCACCATGGTGCCTCCTGACTCCGGCCCTCGGATAGGGTTGAGCGACAGCACGGAAGGGTTCTTGGGAAGGAAGCAGAGAAATGACCACAGCTAGACCTAAGGACAAGGGGGAGGAACCATCTGCATGCTGGGGGTGCAGGTGCTTTTCCGGCCCCTTTCATTCCCAAACGCTCTCTCTCTGCTTCTCCTGCAGCTGAGGCCCTTCCCAGGAAGAGTCTCTGGGCATGTCCGGGGAAAGCCACGTGTCAGAATTAATTAACTCCCCGGAGAGTCTCATGCTCATAACACTGAAGGGAAAGCAGAGGTGACACAGACTAATCTATCTATTAGTTTACAAATTGAGAACAATTTGAAAACACGTCTCTATCTAGAGCCTGTACTGATTTTTTGGGCACAAACTCAATAGGGATCGATAAAGCGTCTCTGCCTGGGCTGGGCCACCGAGAGGGAAGTCCCCACCCATGGCCCATGCACATGTCCTTCTGACTCCCCCCCGGAGCATGGGAAGGGCAGCCGGATTCCCAGTACAGAGAGCTGTCACTAAACGTTAGGGCGGCTTCTCCGGCTCGTACTTGGAGGATGGTGCCTGGCTGGCTGGGACTTTCTAGCAAGCTTCCTAAGCTATAAAATTAAGCCCGAATGTCTAGCCTAAAATGCATCAGGCAGCCGACCTAAATCAGGAAGGAAATGCCTCTACCTAGAGGCAGTGGCGTGGAAAGTGCATTTAACTGAGCAGCTACACAAGGCGTGAATTCTAGGGCGGTGGGGCCTGAGGCAAGGTTTGGAATCTTTCTGGACTTCTGTTTGCTCCCGTCAAGTGAGGAGGGTGGGCTAGATGATCTCTAGAGCCCCTCCCAGCTCTGACATTAGACGGGCCTCTCCCCAGTAGTCCTCCTGCGTTTGCTCCACACACGAGCCAGCCCCCCGGGTTGCCCAGGGTTGGAGGTGAATTCAGTAGGTTGGCCGCAGACAGGCCGGGGTACTCTCCTCCGATCTGAGAAAGAATAAACCTAGAGATGTCAAGACCAGAAGGCAGAGGCAGGAATAAGCCTAAAATAAGCAGTCAAATGTTTTGGAGAGAATAGAATTTTGCGGTGTAAAGATTTTTTAAAACTCTTAGCAAGGCTGGTTTGACCCCATCTGCTAGTGTTAATGCTATTTAATGAAGTGCTCGATGTAGCAGTGTAGGCAAGTGTCAGAAAAGGGACTTCGGGGCCTAAGAAGCCAAGTTATTGATCGAGTATGAATATAGCTCCGGGGCCCCAGAAAGAAGTTATTGATTTAGCACGCATACAGCGCCAGCCTTACCGAAAGCCTTGGCGACTTGACTACCTGTTGCCTGAGCTAGAAGTGATGTTTTCAGGTGTGAGTGTGCACGTGTGTGTGTGTGTGTGTGTGTGTGACCACACTGACACGCAGAGCGATCTCATGGTCCTGTACACAGACACACTGTCTCTCTGCCAGATCTCAGCAACATTTCTAAACTCCCACTTTTAAAATATCCTTGGCAGAAAACAAAGCATGCAGATAACTAACTACAGACCCGACTAGTCAGGTCCGGCCTCATTAGGCTGAAATTAGACTCAGAGGTGGCACCGGTGGGAGTCCAGGATCCACTTTCGGAGAGGGGCCAGGTTTTGCCTTGGTTAGAACTCTGACCTTTGGCTCTGGGACTCCAGTCTCCAGAGCTTTGCTAATCACACCCCCACCTGACCCTGGAAGGGCAGGCTGGCCAAGCAGCGAGGCCAGAAGCTCCCCTTTTCTGGAAGGTTCCTTTTCTCCTGCCTGCCCTGCAAGAAGCCCGGTGCTGCCTGGCTTGGCAGGGGAGCGGGGGCCTTCCGGGGGGGTCTGGGGCAGCTGTGTGCCCCTGCTGGGCACCCCTGGCCGGGCCTCCGACCCGATACTCACCACGAAGGTGTACTGCTGATGGGACTTGGCCATGAACTCGGGCTTACACTCGCCAATGCACAGGCGCACCGGCCCGGAGGCGGTTCCCACGGGCGCGTGGCCCATCTCGCACACGATCCTGGGGAGAGAGCACACCTTCCCGTGAGAGGCTTAGCGAGACCGGGCGTCCCTCCCAACCTGCTCGCCCGGCCGTGGCGAACGGCAACGCGGCACAGTCTTGCAACAGGGCCAGACCAACCCTCAGCTCGCTCGCCCATCTAGCTGTGTGACCTTGGGTGCAGTGCTTGCCCTCTCTGGGCTTCGGTCTCACCTGTACAGTGCAAGTGTTTATAGCCCTATGTGCCTCTGAGCTGCTATGCTGCCTGATTTTGTAACCAAGCCTGTTCTCCTCTTTTGCCTAGCACGGTGCCTAGCATTGGGTAGGTGCCGGGTATCCATGCGATGAACTGAACGGTCAACAGGGAGACCTAGGGGCAGCAGGTAAGCTGGTGCTGTCTCCTCTGTGCCAAGCCCACATTGCAACACTCCCTCTAGGAGTGAGCCAGGGCCTGCTTGCCTGCTGATTCAATTGCCGTTGGCTTCCTGCAGTGAGTTTTTAAAAGGGGGTAGATAATCAGGTGAGATAGTGAGAGCTCCAAACAGGAGCTCCCAGCAGAACAGGGAGGCAGTTGGGAAGGGGTGGGGTGGAGGGGATGAGTTCATTAGGCCGGCAGTTGACAAGGGACTCCCACTTAATCAAGGGCTGAGTGCGCTGAGCTGGTGGGCGAGGCAGGTGACACGGCCCTGGGTTAGAAGTCACTCTAGCGCTAACTGGCGAGCTGGAGGAAGCAGTCCAGATCGATACCCCCTCCTGACGACTTGAGAACCGCTCGGCAAGCACATGCTGGTTGCCTTAGTCACAGCAGATCTTCTGGAAAGGGTGGGCAGCTGAGGATGGGGTGGGGAAGCGGGGATGGGGTGGGGTGGGGATTGAAGAAACCAGGTTCTTGGGGGTAACCCTCTTGCCTCGAATTGCAGGGCCTGGCTTGGGTGGGAGAGGGCCCTGCCAGGCTCAGCAGAAGGAACTCCTGAACCCCGTTTAAGAGTCCAGAGCAGTCTGGTGCTCCTGGTAGGTTTGCTTAGTGGGGAGTCAGAAAAACAGAAACCCTCCCCCGTCCACCCCACTAATCCCCGGCATTATCCTGGCACGGTGGGGAAGATCCGTGTTTAACCGAGCGATGCTTATCTCACCAGCTTCTCTAGGAAGGAAGGTAACTAAACAGAGATTTCATTTCGATGTAATAAAACTTGCATTAAACAAACACGCCGCATGCTCGCACACACGGAGCCGCTGATCTCCGTCTCCTTCATAACAGTTAATCCCAAATAACTACTTTCACTCCTGGCGAATATTTACTTAACATGCAATAACTGTCTTACTACGTTTAGCATATTAGATTCAACAAGGAAGTATCGAACGCGCACGGAAGAATATTCTCCTTTCCCTTCCTCTATGAATAAAGCAATTAATTATGAACCCGAGTAAACACGATCGTGACGATCAATTAGTATTTTACACGTAACTGTCTCCTTAAACCTCATTAGCGGAGCATTCAGGAAGCTTAATGTAAGATCGTATGTGTGGGTATTTTCATGCTGCTACCTGCGTGGAGTCATGGCTCTGCCATCCTGTTTCCCGGGCCCTGGCAGCTGCTGCTGTCTCAGGCCCCCCCTGTCGTCCCGCAAACCATGCCCTGCACTGTCAAGGCGACCAGAGGGGAATCAGCCGCCTATTGTGAGTATTGGGGGCGGGGGGCGAGGAGAGGAGGGAGCAGACAAGACTCTGCCCTGTCTTCTAATCAGGGCTTGCTTGTTCCTCACTCATCACCCTTGGACACTCTGCTGGAGAGATCCTTCAGAAGAAAAAGAAGAAGAAATCATCACAGGCTTGAAGTGATGGAAAAAAAGGAAATATAAGAACACGTGAAGGTCATGGGCAGTATTGAAATGTTCTTTCTTGGGCCCTGGGGCTGTCTGGGAGAGGAGAGGCCTGGCATGGTCCCGGTCAGCTGTCCCTGTATGGGGTTAACGCTGACCTGGGGCCCCTTGGCGCCCTGTCTTTTCTAGGACATTTTCTCGCCCGAGGTTTATGTCCCCAAAGATAAGCTGTATGTATCAAGCCCCTGGGAGAAGAATGATGAATGGGAGATGAACACTACCTGTGTGTCCAAGGCCAAGGACCTACAGTTGACTCTGAGTGTCTCCCACCTGGAAGGGCACGGCGAAGGGGTCTGGGGACTGGGCTGCGGTGGGGGCCCAGAGCTGGCCATGGGAGCCCTTCCTCCTCCTGGAACGAGTGGGCAGAGGCCTGTGGTCACCAGTGGGCTATAAAGAAGGGTCGGGTTGGGTAAGTCTAAGGACTGGGCAGGAGTCCCAGGGAAATGCAGCAGCACTGTAGAAGAATTCAGCCACCTCTAATTCTTCTTCCCTTTAATTCCTGGGACCCAGTGTCTGCAGGGAAGGAGGGAAATGCCCTGAGTGTATAATATTTGTTATAGGCTCTTGTTCTCTGAGCTCAAGGAGCTAGGGGGTTAGAGGAAGAAGCCAGGGCAGCTGGCAGGAGCAGAAAGGTTGTACTGAAGAATGAGTGTTATGCTAAAGCAGATTCTGGACCTTTAGAAGAATAGCAGACTCAGTTTACTGAGTGTGGCAGGATCTCATGTCATCCTCAGGCTCCACTGCCGAGTGGGTCTTATTATCTCCATGTTACAGACAGTGAAACTGAGGCTCAGACATGCCAACTGACTTATCTATGGCTGCAATTCGGGTAAGTGGCAGAGCCCTGATTCAAATCCAGGTCAGCTTGACTCCAAAGCTCATGCTTTCACCACTCCACTCTGCTGCTGCTAGATTTAGTGGGATCCCTGTGGGTCTGTTGAGGAAACGACAATCTGGATAGGCAGCAGTGACAGACGTGAGGCTGTTGGCAGGGGGTGGTGGGAAGGCCCCAGCTGGGCTGCTCGGGCTCTGAGAGCACGCCCCTTGTCCCCCTACCTTCTTGGTTGCAGACAACCTCAGGCAGCAGCGTGCACACCAACTCCTCCTTCAAGCCCTGCAAGCCAGCAAGGTTCCCGGGGGGCCTCCTGCCTCCCGTGTCTCTTCCTTACGTCCCTGGAGGCTCTGGGCCCCCTAGGTGTTATTAGGGCACGCTAGCTGGGGACACCTACGTTTTCTCCTTAGAACATGGGAAATTGGTCCAAACCGCTCCCAGCTTTGACATTTGAAGACTCGACTCCTCCTTGTTGACAGGGGCCTTCTGGAGACGCGTTAGTGCCACCGACAAGCTTCTAACGGTGTGAGTTGCACGTACCACGGTACGCGTATAGCTTACTGCCTTCGACACCCTAAGGACCACTGAAGTGACGGCAGGACTCATCTATTCCTACATTCCTATCGTCCAGATGAGACCTTTGAGGAACAGGGAGCAAAGTGACTTGTCCAAAGTCACCTAGCTCGTCCAGAGCTGAGCTGAGGCTTGACCCCCTGTGTCCTGGCATCCTGACCAGTGTCCCTGCCCCCACGCCACACCACCGCCCAGAGACTTGCACAGGCGGTGCCTCGCTCCCTGGCTTGGGGAGCGCATGCATGTACCGTGTTTCCCCGAAAATAAGACAGGGTCTTATATTTATTTTTCCTCAAGAAGACACCCTAGGGCTTATTTTCAGGGGATGTGTTATTTTTTTTTTTAAGTATGGTACAACAATCTACATTTATTCAAATATAGATAAGGCGTCTTCTTCCAGAAGATCATCATAACTCTCCAAACCCCGAATTCCATCCTGAATTTCTTGCGACTCTGTTTCCTTTAGAACCATCGGCCCCCATCTCTCATGTCGAGTGATAGAGCTCTCACGGGGCAGACGAGAAGGGCTGCCCGTCTTCTTTCCCGCTGCACGACGACATGCATGGGTTGTGCAGATGCGCTGCGTAGCCACGCCCGTCGCTAGCTCTTATTTTCGGGGTAGGGTTTCTTCTATTGCGCAAATGCTTAGAAATCCTGCTAGGGCTTATTTTATGGGTGGGTCTTATTTTCGAGGAAACACGGTATGTGCCATCCACCCGGCCGTGGCTGTGTTCACAGCAGCAGCAGATTGAGCTGCGTCTGCCCCACGCAGAGCCCCTGACCCAGGAGGGGCGGAGCTGCAGCCTCAACCTGCGTCCCATTGCCCAGAAAACACCCTGCGACTGAGTCTCCCGGCCCTCCGTGGACCTGTGGGGTGCTGATTGCAGGACTAAGCGGGACCCTTTAACCGGCATTAACCTAATTGCTGAGTGATAGATGGCGCGGCACAAGCATATGGTGAATCATTACCGTGCCCGAGAAACCTGCCCGAGCCCCGGACTCTGCACCGGGCCCATTTAGCCAAACTCATCTCGCACAGACATCTGTAACGATCGTGCCTGCTGCTCCTGCCCGGGATGGAGGCTTTAACTATGCTAACAAACTCCGAAACCTCCAGAGTGGTAATGAGCCCGGCGCGGCTGGAAACCAGGCTGCATCCGGTGAGGTGCGGGCTGTGTGCTCTGCAGCCTGGCTGCCCCGCGCCCGGGGACACGGCGGTGGTGCTGGTTTTCCAGGGCGACCACCAGCCTCCTCGGGGACCCTTCACCTCCCCAGGCTCCTTTCACATCCCCACTTCTTCCGGCTTCTCTCGGCACTTGCTCCTCCGAGGCCCTGGGTGAGCCAGTGCAGTCCCTTTAATTTCATAAACAGAACGGGAGCTCCTTGCGTTGGCACAGCACGTTAGGCTGCTGAAGGTCAGAGGGATGGAACAGCTTGCCAAGGTCTGGGGTCTGGTCAGTAGGGGAGCCAGGGCTACAGCGTGCTCTCGTGACATTCTGAGGGCCAGCTGCCCAGGCATTGCACCTGTCAGCCAAAAGTGGTACCTCCCACCCCCAGCCATTTCCTCTGGAGGACTGGGGCATCTCACCGAGCTGGAGACGGGGCTGTGTGCAGAGGCCCAAGGCAGGTCCTCAAGGCCAAGGTGGACTTGGGCTCAGTGTGACTGAGCGCCCAACCTAAAGACCGTCTGGCCGTCGGGGCCTCTGCAGGCTGCCCTGGCTCCTGCCCCTCAACTTTACCTCCTCTTTGGCTCAGAAGTGCTACTTATGTCACCTCCCTGTGCCCTCCCTCAGCTCCTCCCTGTGGGCCCAGCCAGCCTCTCTGGCACAACCCACTCCTTGCAGGGCTGAGGCTGTCGGTGAAGGACCAGACCTGAGGGGGGTGAGGCTCAGGCCGGCTCTTTCCTCGCCCCTGCCGTGGCCGGTGGGCAACACACAGCGCGTGGGGTCCGGGAACTCAGTCCTCCTGACGCTGACTCTTCTCTGGGCCACAGCAGAGCCTCCAAGCCCCAACGTGCTGAGTCACGGAACTTCCGGGCCCATCCTGCCCAGGAGTCCTGCCCCATCACGGGTCGGGGTGGGAAAGAGCCCTGGACAAAGGGTTGGGAGGCTCAAGGTCCAATTCTGCCTCGGCCAGTGTGCCCTGAGCGAACCGAGGACAGTTACTTCGCTCCTGGAGTCTTTGGTGCGCTCTTGCTTTGCAAAGTGGAGATAACGGATGTTACCTCTCGGGTCCTTGCCAATTAAAAATAGAGGATGAGAAAGACCTCTGTTCACTGCAAAGTGCTGATGGAAGATAAGGAGATGTCATGTCCATGGGGTTGCCACTGAAGGCCGGCTCTGGGGCGGACTAAGGAGGTGACCTGAGGTTGCAGAGGGTGGGGCCGAGGGAGGGAAGCCCCCCGGCCCGAGGTCATGCTCTCAGGCATGCTCCTAGTGCCCCGGGCAGAGAGCTGTGTTCTCCGTGGAATCAGAATGGTTTGGCCTAACTTCCCAGGACAAACCCTGCGATGTGATTGTGGCTGCCCCTCTCCCTTTCTCCTTTGGAGGGGTGGCAGCCCTCCTGCCCGCCGGCCGGCCCGCCCCCAGCTCTGTGCCCGCCTCCTGCCCACCGTCTCCACAGAGGCTGCCACTGCCAAATGCACACCCCAAATTGGAACATATGTCACTCCTGGAGCCCCGCTCGCCTGTCCGCCACTACATGCCTATTTTCTAATTTCCAGCTGACATTTCCCTTAGTGAAATAAATGAATTTGCTCCGGCGGAGGCCCTGCTCGGATTAAGCTGCTGTCAGAGCCCCGTGCACCAAACAAATTGTTGCCCGCAGCCCACCGTGCGGGATGCATTCCAATGGGGGCTGGCCGGGGAGGGGCCGGGGGACCTAGGAGGGGCCTGAGCTCGTCAGCAGACTGTCTCCGTCACACCAGTGGGCAGGCGAAGACCGGACGGGGAGCAGCACCAGCCCCGGAGCCCCGATGCCAGGCAGAGGAGCCAGGGAAGAGGGGCTCAGAGTGAGCCCCTCTGAGGGTGGAGGAGGGGAAGGGTGGCACTCCCATTGGAAGAGGGCCGGCCAGGGTGGACTCACTGCTCGGCGATGATGTATTCCCCTGGGAGGGGTGTGCAGGGCACCCCAGCCACCTGCACGTGGTGGGCGATCTCGGAGAAGTCCAGACCCAGGTTCACGCCGTGGATGGTCACTCGGGTCCCTCCTTCAGGTGGTCCGGACACGGTCAAAATCTGCAGGAGGGAAACGGCATTAGCGAACCCCCGGTGGGCCTCAGGAATAGGAGGGGCATCCCCTTCCCCCCTCCCCTAAAAAAGGTGACTTTGATGGACACCTGGAAGCCAGGTGAACTGCGGGTGCTTTCTGCACTTTCTAGCTTATCCAGGACCCTGCCATCATCTTCTGTGGCACGCTCCATCCTCAGCTCTTTCAAGTCATTCATTCATTCATCCACATACTTAAAAAAATTATTGGCAAGAGTACTACACTGGAGGGAGAAAGCCATTGTTTGGGACTTGTCTCTAATGCACTCGGCGCCTGATTGTGATCAGGCCCGGAACCTCTCTCTGCACTTCCGTAATCAGGACCGCCAACTTCCCGGGGAGCTCGAGAGCGCCAGACAGAAGGAGCGCTTGCTTGGGAGTGGTTTTTTTTTTTTTTGGAAACCAGAGGGCTTTGTAATTGTGACAGTGTTATTACTGCCACTGCTGTGTGCTAGACCACGTGGGGGGCACAGTGATGAATACACAGGAAGTTTGCCCTCAAGGAACGTAGAGTCAGGAGGACGAGATAAAGGAAGCCCGTAAATATCGCTGATTCAGGGTACGTAGCGATAAACCCCGCGCAGGGGGGAAAGTGGCTGGAGCTCAAGGGAGTCCAGATTCGATGCAGCCGCAGGGGGACGATCAAAAGTGGAGAGTGTGTTTGACATTGTTCTGCAAAAAAAAAACACCCAAAAATCCTATGACAGCGTGTTAGGACCAAGGAGAAACAACGTTAGGATTTTCTGCATCTTTGCTGGCCCCCTGTTAATAAATATCATTTATTTATGGATTCCTGAATTCAGTCACCAGATGCTGACTGCCCCACTTTGCTTTGTTTGACCCAGCAAAAGAGGCAATGGCAGAATCCGCTTCTCCCACGGTATAAGCTTCTGTCTGGGAGGTGGTCAGGCTCTCGGGAAAATGCAGTTCTCTGAGATCCAATAGATCCCAGTGAATAAGATCACACTCGTGGTTCAGTTATCGGACGTAGGAATAAACCAGAAGCAAACTCAATGCTAGACGGCAGAGGAACATAGAATTTCAGAACTGGAAGCGACTCCAGAGTCTCTTATTCTGGGATCCTTATTTTACAGCAAGAAGAATGAGACCCAGAGGGGTCAGGGGTGTCCCCAAGGCCTGGAGCAACTTGTACATGGAGCTGTAGAAAAGTCCAGATTTCTTTTCATTGCACCATAGGAAAGGCAAGGCAAAAGAAGATGGGAGGAGGGAAGGGGACTTGATCAGGATCGAGAGTCCACTAGAATCTCCCAGACGGGTCCTCTGGGCCTCGGTGTCCTTGGGCACTTCTGGACAGTCTCCCTCTTAACCCCGTAAGTGCTGGCGGAGGGTCCGGTGGGGTGGAAGAGGCAGCCTGCCCGAGGGTGGAGAGGATGGATAAGTACAGGTGAAAATGCTGTGGGAAGCTCCGGAGACCCTTCCTACCTCCCTTCTGCCCCGCAGGTGTGCTGCCCTCTTCTTGCCATGTGGGCATCGGGAGTCCCGCCACCAACCCAGACTCAGAACCCGGAGTGAGAGCCAGCAGGGAAAAGAGGGTTGGTTCCTTACCCCTGTGCCAGCCCTGCACACTCTCATCCGGGGGGGACAGGGCTCATCTCACCCAAGTCACCTTATCTGTGACTCGGACTCCCTTTTCTGGGAAATAAAATATCCCCCTTTATGAATAAAAATAAACAAGACCCACGAACTGAATCAAGGGAGACGGTCAAGGTGGCTCAGAGGCGTCTCTGCATCTTGGGGGTGCGAGTGGGGGAAGTGAGGACAAGTCGAGGAGGGAAGAGCTGGCATGAGGAACCGGCAGCCCCAATGGCTCTTCTGTCCCTGGGCTCTAAAAATATCCCTCCGTAGTACATATTCTGGCTGCTCCACTCTCCCCTGGCACAGTTCCCTCAGGGACCTGGGACTCCTGAGCTCTGGGAGATGAGAGACAGGGAAGGGGCTGCTTCCTTCTGCCCCTCTGCAGGAGAGCATCATGGGGGAGAATTTGGTTTTAGCCCCTGGTTCTCCTGTGATCCAACTTGGAACCAGCTTCACCAGCCCCTCCGTCCCCTCCCCCAGCCACCTGGATGGCACGAACCCACCTACCTGAAGGAGCTGACAAAACAGTGGTGATTGGTTCTCTCGCCTTCCCTCACTTTTATTTTTAAAAAATACATTCTTGTGCTTGCTGCAGTTAATTACAACCTTTCAGAAAAGCTGTGAAATGAAATCTTTCTGGAAAGCCTAAAAATATTTCTTGCAGGTAGCATGCAGGGACTGCATTGTGAATGCTCAGTGGCGCTGGCAGTTTCCACGGGGTAGCTTCTTTCTCCCTGCTGCTAAGTCATTGTCGTGTTTTCCTCCCAACATTCAGGGGTCGGTGGCAGACACATGGTCTCGGGCACTGGGGTGCCCAGGGGTCCTTGTGTTGGCAAAGAGCAGCTCAGATGCATAAGTCAGCTCATACTGTTTAGAGAAGGAAGATCTTTTTTTTTTTTTTTTGGTAAATTATTAGCAAGTGTTATAGTCTTGGCGTGAAGATACAAGTCAAAGAGATGGGTAGTTCCGGCTAACAGCTGCTGGAATCCAAACCAGGAGAATCAGTGTCCTCGTGGGTCATTAAACCAGGCCCGCAGGGCTCGGGAAGCACCCGGGGAAGGCCGGGTCTTCATGAAGGTCTTCATTCATGCTGTGTTCTACTCAGCCAGCACCGGGGTAGGTGGTGTGGGAGTTCAGGGAGATACCTGAGCAACCACCATGCTCTGGGGCTTGTAACAGATGTAGCTTCCAGCTCCCTTGCTTAAAAAGCAAAACTGATGCATAAAAGTCTGACTTTCCAAAACACAGATGAGGTGGTGATTATTTGATTTGCAAGAGGATTCCCAAGGCCTCCATTACGGATGACTTCCAAATCTATATTGTTGGCTCAGCCCTCTCTCCCGAGCTCCACAGCCATATATCCAATTGCTACTGGACATCTCCGCTTCCACATGCGTGTCCCCCAAGAGCCTCAAATTTCACCACGTCGAAAAATGAACTCTTAATTTTTTCTTCCTCCCAGCCCCAACCTGGTTGCCCTCCCACACTCTTTCAAGGTTAATAGACTCTCCGTGTGCCCAGCCAGCGATCTCCCAAGCACCTTCAAACAGCTCCCTTTCCCTCCCCCACCAAGTATGATACAGAAGGTCACCAGGCCCTATCGGGTGTCATTCCCAGGTGTCTTTTGAGTCTGTGTGTTCCAGGTGTTCAGCAGGGCCCCATGATCTCCCCCCACACTAACCACAGGGCCTCCGTGTAAACCACACTTCCTCATAGCTGCTGGGGTGAACTTTGTGCACCCCCTATACGACCAGGTTACTAGTCGCTTGCTCTGAAAACCTTCAATGGTTCCAACCACTGCCAAGGCCGAGTCCCCAATTCCTAAGGCCGGCCCGGCATTTGTGGTCCTTCAGGTCCCACCTCTTTTACCTCTTCGGCCACGTGTTCCATTCTGGAGTGCGTTCTCCATTCCCGCCCAGAGACCGGTGGTGCCTTTTTTACACACAGCGCCCTTTGAAAGTCTCTGTGCCTTGGGACATGTCATTCATTCTCCCCCAGCTCAAAACTCAGAGAGGGTCAAGGTGGAGGTCTGTGTGCAGAGTGCAAAGGAGCAGAGCGGGGCATCCTACAGAAGACAGCCCCTGCCGCTCGAGGCCTTCCAGGTGGCTGAGAAAGAGTCTAAGAGTGATGGGATCTGTGTGTTGGCCGAGGATAGCAAGGACAGGCATCCTACTTCCTGCATTTCTTCTCAGGACCAAGTATTCGGGGGAGGAAATGGAGGGGAGGCTTGGTGGGAAAGGGTTTCTTCTTCCGAGAGGGACTGAGCAGGGTCCTGCAGGACACGGCCTCAGAGCAGGCAGCTGCAGGGTCTCAAGTCCCCCTTGGACACTCTGCCACCATAGCTCTCTCTTAAAAGCGGCATTAGATGGCAGGGCCCCAGGGCTACAATTCTGCAAAGTTGGTTCTCTCCAGAGCCAAGTCCAGCCTTCCCTCATGGTTCTATACAGGGGACAGTTGGAGGAGTTGGCAGATCCTGCTTACAGAACTCCAGGGAAGTCCTTCCAGATCTGGAAGGAGCTGTGGGGCTGCAGAGGAGGGGACAGCTAACCTCCCACGGAGGGGAGGGTGAGAGGGCAGGGTGGAGTCACATAGAGTCCCCCATTGACAGAGGGGGGGGGACAAAATATGGCTGGGATGTTAATCAGGTCCACTTGTCTTGGCCGGTTTCAGATGGCCCTTGTGTTGCTGGCTCCTTTGGGGTAAGGAGGAGAGACCATGTGATGCTCGGGCTGCAGCAGGAAGAGAGCAACCTCTGGAGTCAGACAGCCCTGAACTCGAACACCCGCTCTGACACTCATGAGCTATGTGACCTTGACTATCAATGTCCTCATCTGCAAACAGATAGTAACGCTTGCCTGGCAGGATGATGCGAAGACTAAGTGAGATAACATTTGGAAATTCCCTAGGATGCTGGTTGAGAGAGCAGGTCTGATAATTGGTCATTTCCTTCCCGGTGTTTCCCTGCACCTATGCTTTCCTGGATGACAAAAACATGGGGTGTTAGAGTCGTTAGCGATGGTGGAAATTTTCTTATCAGTCTGGAAGGACAACACACAGATCAGGCAGCTGAGATGGCGGGTGACCCGGGCTGGCTGGACAGGGCTGCTCGTGGCCAGATGGGAGAATGCCGCAGCCTGGGCTTGGGCAGGGAGTGGGGGTGAATCCAGGCCTGGGCCTTGGCTTTGGGGGGTTCTGGCTCCTACACAGAAGCATACTTTACACTTTCACCAGACTTTGCACTTTCACCCCAAATACATTTGGAAGGACACTGGCCCTGTCTGAAATGGTCTTCGTTCTTTCCTCCGTCCCGTCTGGCCATTTCTTCCCCCTGCTATTAGCCATTCTTGGGTAGGTGCAGCATTTCACAATGAAGTCAATGAATTCCTTCAGGGAAGTAATTCTGAATGAGATGCCTATGCAAACACATGACAGCTTGGGGTGTGTGTGTGCGTGTGTGTGCGTGTGTGTATGGTGGGGGGAGGGGATGAGAGGAGGGAAGGGAGAAGAAAACCTGTCAAATCCACTGGGAAGATTTTTAGATATTGACTAATTTCATCCCATGCTTTTCTACACATTTTATACCGTGGATCAGAAATCTGTCTAAATTCTCCCACTGCGGACCTTAGAAGTGAGAGCTAGAAGCAGGGGATCGGGGAGAGAAGAGCCCAGAAGCAGCCTCGTTGCTGGTTGGGGTGGAGGGGGTTAGTGGGGCTGTCCCCTGTGTTCCATGATGACATCATCTGGGTGCTCCCTCTCTGCTCGCCCCTGACCCTCGGGGATCCCCAGAGTCTTGGACCACAGTTATGCGCCACATAATGAGGTTAAGGTCAACATCGGACCCGTAAGATCATAATGGAGCTGAAAAAGCCCCATCACCTGGTGATGTCACAGCCGTCGTAACACTGCAGCCCAACACACTACGCCCATGTGTGTGGTGACGCTGGTGTCAACAAACCAGCTGCACTGCCAGCTGTCTAAAAGTACAGCATGTACAGTATGGACAGTACATAATATCTGATAATGATAATGAACAACGTGTCACTGGTTTATAGATTTACTATACTGTGCTTTTAATCATTATTTTGGAGTGTACTCCTTCTACTTATTAAAAAAAAAAAAAAAGGTTAACTGTAAAACAGCCTCAGGCAAGTCCTTCAGGGGAATATTCCAGAAGAAGGCTGGATATTGAGAACCAATATTCCATTGGTTCTCATGGGAGGTGACAGCTCCATGCATGTTATTGCCCCTGAAGACCCTCCAGTGGGACAAGAATGTGGGGGTGGGAGACAGTGATAAGGATGATTCCGACCCTCTGTAGGCCTAGACTGATATGTGTGTTTGTGTCTTAGCTTTTAACAAAAAAGTTTAATAAGTGAAAAAGAAATTTTTTTAAATAGAAAAAAAAGCTTATAGCATAAGGACAGAAATAAAGAAAATATTTTTGTACAGCTATACAATGTGTTTGTGATTTGTGTGTGTGTGTGTGTGTGTGTCTTTTTTGTGTTTAAAAAACTTTTTATTTTTAGAGACAAGATCTTTCTATGTTGCCCAGGCTGGACTTGAACTGCTGGGCTCGAGGGACCCTGAGTAGCCGGGACTATAGGCACATGCCACTGTGCCTGGCTTTGTGTTTTAAGTTAAGTGTTATTACAAAAGAGTCAAGAAGTTTTTAAAGAAATTTTTAAAACTAAGGTAAAAAAGTTACAGTAAACGAACTTATTATTGAAGAAAAAATTTTAAGTAAATTTTGTGCAGCCTAAGTGCCTAGTGTTCACGGAGTCTACATCAGCGCATAGCAATGCCCTAATCCTCAAGTTCACTCACCATTTACTTGCTCGCTGACTCACCTAGAGCGAGTCCTGTGAGCTCCATTCTTGGTAAGTGCCCTATACAGGCACGTGATTTTTAAAAAACCAAATCTTTATGCTGTATTTTTACTGTATCTTTTCTACGTTTAGATATACAAACACTTACCATTGATTGCGTTACAATGGCCTGTGATATTCAGGGCAGTGGCGTGCTGTCCAGGTTTGTGGCCTGGGCTCTATCCCAGACAGCCTGGGTGGGTCGCAGGCTGCACCACTTAGCTTTGTGCCCAAAGTGCACTCCATGGTGTTTGCACAGCAATGAAACAGCCTAATGACACATTTATCAGAATGTATCCCTGGTGTTAAGGGATGCATGACTGTACATGTGCTTTCTGGGAGAGCTTAGGGGCCCCCGAAGTTGCAGGGCGTGAAGCTGTATGCATCTGGCATGCTGTGCGCCCCGCACACAGGTGCTCGCACCTCCAAGACTGCAGTCGCTAGCCTGGACTGTAACTGCTCATTTCTCCAATAAGACAACAACACCTATCTTGCTTCTGTCAGCAACCTAATTCTCAGCACACAGCCTGAAACCCAGCAATTGTCAATAAATATCCCCCATTCTCTGTCCCTAGGAAATGCTGTTCTCAACTGGACGCTAGAGCCAACTGTGTTGTTTAATGACGATGGGAAGAATGGAGGTGCCTGAGTGTTGCTTAAAAGTGATGTAGTATTTTAACGTCGGGATCATTAAGAAGTGCCTCCCGCGATCTCTCTTGCTTTAATGGAAGCCAATTTCTGGTTTGATTCCTCATCAGATGGAGGACTAAACAGCTGCCTCCTCATCAAACATCTTTCAGATACTGAAGACAGCAATTAAGTCACCCCTGGCCTTTGCTTCTGCAATTCCGCTACTCTTTCTCTGAAGCTCTTGTTTCCTAAACCCTTTGATCATTCCAGATGCTTTTCTCTGGACCGCCGGGTTTCTGTGCATCCTCTGAGAGTGTAGTGACGCCAACTAGGCTTGTGGCTCCAGCAAAGGCCTCACTGGTCGCTGTGCAGGGAGGAGGGCCAGAGAAGACAACTTCCTGCGCTTGTCACGTGAGCCATTAACCAGGCTGGCCAGGGGCAAAACCTAGCGGAGGGTAAACGTTTGGAATCTTTCTCGTTTTCCTTTTCCTTTTCCTTTCTGGGTTTTTTTTTCTCCCCCCATTTTAGGCACCTGCTATTCTCTCCTCCCTATTTGCATCTTCATGGGACTTTAAGTTGTGTCGTTACCTTGCCTTAAGTGTAGTAGCATACTGACCAGTTGTAGAATAAAAAGTTTATCTACCTTTTTTGCAGGACTCAGAAGGAAAGCATGGGAAACACTTTATTTAGGGTAAGAGGGCTCAGGCTGGCAGCCCTGGACCCTGCCTCCGCAGCAGCCACCGAGCATGCCCACGTATAAAGGTGGCCAGTCCAAGTCCTGCCCATGTACCTCTTGGGCAGATGAGGTCAGCAGGATGTGGCATCGGGCAGGCATGCCTACGCCAAGGCACAGGGTAAGGGACCAACGGGGAGATTCCTATCTCCTGCGGAGCCCGTCTCGAAGCTCCCGGGAACCTCGGGTTCGGGGAGCCACTTCTCCACCTGCTCAGACCCCACCTTGACAGCGGCGCAGCCCAGCTGAGCCCCGGTGGTGAATGCCGGGCACCCCAGCCGAATCGGCATTCCCGCCAGACGGTGTCATGTTTGTTTTCCTCCATGGGTGCCGTGACCTGGAATGCAGCCGCCGTGACGCTGCCCCTGCCCTCGTTCCTGCAGCCACTAATTGGAGAGTTCGGAGGGAACTGTGCCACAGAGCCGCCCGGGGCGCCAGCAGATGCAGCCCATTAATTACAGCCGGGGAGACGTGCAGGGAGCAGAGGGCGGCGCTGGAAGGCCCAGGGGCTGGGCGGACTGGGCAGCGGGCGCTCAGGTGGGCCGTGCCCGGGCTCAGACTCAGGCAGAGCCTGGGAAGGGCAGAGTCGGGGCGCCAGGGGTCAGAGGAGCTTCACGAAGCCCAGCCCCCATCCTACAGACCCCATCTTCCTCTCCCTCTGGTCATGTCTCCTGGCTGTTGGAGACAGCGGGACAGAAGCCAGAGCAAGGCTTCGCCTCCAGGTGTTTGAAGATTCCGAGAATGACGGCTACCGTTTTTACGTTTATCAAGTGCTTATAAGGAGCCAGGAATTATCCCACTTAGGGCTCAGCACAAGCTATGTCGTGTTATTATCATTCCCATTTTACAGCTGGGGAACGGGGGGTCCCAGGGAGGTTAAGCAACTTGCTCGGTGTTACACACAGCGAGTGGCAGCCAGGTCTGCCCAACCTCTGCTTTTGGCCTCCACAAGGCACCGCCTGGGTTGACCATGCTCCTGCCCTGGGAGAGACCCCTGGGTCACCCACCATGAGGACTCGTGCCCCAGCCTGTTCTTGGGCTCCCTGTGTTTGGCCGTCCAGCCCCTCTCCCTTGGCTAAGGCCATCCCTGCTGCTTCCCAGGGGGCTCTGGAGTTGGCCTTGCAGGCTACTGCCTTTGCTACTGCCTGCTCTGGCTCTCCTCTCTGCCCCCGCCCCAGTGACTGTCCACACTCCCCTCCTGGCCTCGGCCCTCTGTCCTCTGTCCCTGGGCATTTCCAGTTTCCCAGAGGGTGCTGGGCATGGAGACCATAGACTTTCTTCTGAGCAAGAGCTTGGTGCCCGCTCCTTTCCCTGCTCTGGCTCTGTGGGTCGACAGTCCTGTTTGTCCGAGTGAGCTCAGGAAAGAGATGAAGGATAGTGCACTGGTCAAATGTGGGGGCTCCAGAGTCAAGTAGCTGAGGGTTAGATCCTAGTTCCAAAACTTACTAGCAATGCCTCATGGTGCCTTAGTTTCCTCATCTGTAAAATGGACCTAATGATAGTAACTTCTGCCTCGTAAAAGTTGTCGTGAGGTCTAAATGCGAAGACATAGATGAGGTGCTAAGAGCAGAGCAGGGTGCAAGGGCAGCGTCGACTGCATGCTAGCTGTGACTTCTCTCATGACTAGTTTGCGATTAAGGAATCCAGCAGAAGTCAGGCTAGCTGAGGTCCAGAGGAACACTGGCTTTGTTGTCACAAGCGTCCTATGTGGGTATTGCTCTTGGGGGGGACTCAGGGCAGGGGCAGAGAGGCTGACTTGTGGAGGGGCAGTGGCTGGTGGAGACATTGTCTAGCATGGCATTGGTGGCTTCTCTGATGGGCCTGAGCTGCTTTTGCCACAGTTTCCAGCAGGCGGGCGGTCCTCACCACCGGGCTCATAGGAGCAGACGGGAAAGACTGACATCAGAGCTTCTTGGGGGGAAGCGGGGTCCACTCCTGGACGGCCTTGGCCCCGTCAGCATCCCAAACTGACGGTCACGCTCTGTATTAAAGGCTTTTGTGTCTGAGACTGGGGTTTCGGGTAGGTCCTGCCCTTAGGAGCCCCCTAAGCAGGGCCAGCCAGTGAGGACACCCACGGGCGTGTAGACAGTCCGTCCTCTCCTTCCTAATCCACTCACTCCTTTCCTGCTGCTTAGCATTTTCCCGAATTTAAAGGGCAGGGATGCCAACTTCATACCTGCAAGTTTCCATCCCATCCTGACTCCCAAAGACACCTGGATGCTGGTCCAAGAAAGCAAGCAAATTGTCACGCTGTCTTCCAGCTTGGTGTGTGTGTGTACGGGCATGTGTGTGTGTCGTTGTGTGTGTGCGTGTGAGCGTATGTGTGCACACCCTTCATGGCAGGCTAGAGCCCAGCTGATGGCTCTGTCGGAATCTGTGGCATGGGTGGCACCACCAGCTCTCCTGCCTGGCGTGCATCCTGGCTGGCTCTGTCGTAGCCGATAGTGCATTCAAAACCTAATTGTTATCTCAGCAGAGTAACTCCATTATTCATCCTGACACCATCCCCCGTTAGCTGTTTGTTGCAGTGATGTTATATTAATGAGGCCTGCAAATAAATGAACGGGAGATCAGAGTGCCACCTTGTTTCTCGGGAAAGCTGGCTGACTTATTTATTTATTTGCTGGGAACTTTGCAGTGAGTCACTCTGGCTCCGGGCACCGGTGGCTTTTGGCCTTTCCTGCAGAGAATTTGGTGCAGCCTTGCAGATACATACTTGTAAATGTCCCAGCTTCCCAAAGATTTTCACAAACGTATTTGCATCAGAGAGAATCCAGGAAAAAAAAAAAAAGAATATACTTTTAGTTATTTGGGCAAGTGGAGAGCAGAAGCCAGCAGGAGCGATGGATCATCTCAAATGATTAAGGTATCAAAAATGATCTGAGCTTGGTTTCGGAGGGCAGTGTACGTGGTTTTCTGCAGTGGATTTTCTTTCCTGGTTACATGTACCTAAGATAATGTTAAAGAGAATTTATATTCTCTGAGCATGGACTAACGAGGTGTTGGAGAAGTCACCGAGGTTGAGAAATTCCTAACGTAAAAGCTACTGGTGGTCAATGGAGAGACAACTGTAAACCTACCCACCCTGCCCCACTGCCTGGCATCAGTGTAGCCTCACTGGGGAATGTGCTGGGTGGCTTCAGGGACACGAGGGAACATTCACAGCTTAAGGGTGGTAGGGTCCTGGTAACTCCCTGAGGACCCCAATTCTGGAGGCTCATTCTCTGCATCTCAAGCCTGCTTTGCCTTCACTTTACTCCGATCTCTGTTGTCATCTGCAGGTAGAGCCACCTGGGTCTCATCCCCTGGGCTCTCCCATCAGGCCGAGATGCTTGAGATGTCCCAGCTGCCAGCCAAGGATTCCAGCTTTCACTTAACTGTCATTCCGTTGGTGGGCATAGACACACACACACAAAAGAAGCCCACAACTGAATTAACCCTGGTAGCTTCAAGAAATACCTGGGGCATAAGTTAGAGTAAGGCTTACACCCAATAGGCAAGGAGTGGTTGCCCTAAGCTCAAATGCACTCCCAAATTATCTTCTTGTTATTTATCCCCCCTACTCATAGAAGTTAAGTCTGGACCTAACTCTGTTTAGGAAGACAGTAGGAGGAGATTACTTTAAGGCCCAATACAAAGGGTAGCCAGTGTTCCCAGTTTGTTTGGGATCTCTTGGTGTCTTCCACGAGGATTCTGATCCTGAACACGGACTTTGTTGGTACACGTGGGGTGGGGTGAGATTGAGGAATGCATAGCCAAGGAATACCCTCCATCCCCCTGACCAAGAGAGGGGGGCACGGTGTGGAGGGGGGAGTTGGCCTTCTGCAGTCAGAGGGCCCCGGTTTTCAATCTCTGTTCTGCCACCAACCAGATGTGTGGCTTTGGGCAAATTCCTTACCTCCCTAAGCACTTGTTTCCCCAGCTCATAAGTGAAGATAACAATTACTATCTGTTAGGGTTGTTTGGAGGAGTAGAAATGTAAAGTGCACAGAGCCTGGCACGTAGTGGAGTCTCCTTAAACAAAATCAATGATTATTATTACGACTCCCAGAATTAAGAGGGTCGGCTGGCCTGTTCACGTGCCTGGCATGAGGGTAGTGCCCTTGCTAGCCGTGGAGACCTACGTCCCTGCTGCAGTCCTCTTTCCACTGGAGATAACTGCAAAGGCTACAGATTAGAAGTCTCGGTCCTAGGCCCTCTGGAGGAAGCAGCGTGGCCTCCAGGGCAGGTAGTTCCAGCCTCTTCCGGTTGGCCAATGTCCAAGGACAGGCCGGGGTTACACCGGGAGAGGCTGCACCCCAGTCTCCCCACCCAGGACTCACATATACATGTGACAGCTGTCAAGTGTAGGCCCAGTGCATGGCACACAGCAGTCACTAGTTAAATATTCCTTTAATTCATTCATTAATTTACTTGGAATGGTGGCATCGTCTCCCTTTGCTCGGAATGCTCACTCTCATGGGTTGAATTCTGTCCGCCCCCCAATTTCCTATGTTGAAGCCCTAACTCAGAATGTGACTTTCTTTGGAGATTGGGTCACTATAGAGGTAATCATGTTAAAATGAGGTCACTGGGGGGGATTTTAATCCAATAGGACTGGGTCTTTATTTGATACTTGATCTTAGCCAAAGGAGAAAGAAGTGATGGGTCCTTATTTTTTAAAACATTAGGGAGACAGACAGACAGACAGACACATGGAAGTAGAACACCATGTGAGCATGAAGGCAGGTTGATGTGTCTACAGGCCAAGGAATGCCACAGATTGCCAGCAGCGCCCAGATGCGAGGAGGGAGCATGCACAGATTCTCCCTCACCGCCCTCAGGGGGAACCCACACCGCCCACACCTTGACCTTGGACTCCTGGCCTCCAGAGCGTTACGTCCGCCCCAGGAAGCCGATATCCTCACTTGGTGCAGAGACCTCTGCGTGTCAGCTCCACCGTCCCTTTGCCCTCCCTGGGTTCATTTTCCCTGAGAACATATTGAGTCTCCTTTCCTCCCTTTCTGCTGGATCCTGCCCCACGCATGGCTTTTTTAGGGAATGTGTTCCCTGGGCCTTCCTTTCCCCCCTGGGGTCGCTCATGACATCCTCCTTTTGGAGGTGCCGGCAGGTGCCGAAGCACACGCTGGGCAGCACGGAAATGCGGCGGGCCGGGCACCTCGCAGGCTTTGCGGTCCTCTGCACGTCTCCTGCCCCCCCGGGGCCGAGCAGGTGACACGTGCACAGACACCCAGGATGACAGCTGGAAATGGGAGCGGCCAGGATGCCTCCCTAGGAGGACAGAGCCATTATCACACCACAGCCACCACGGCCTGGCTGAGAAGGAGCAGGCGGTGGGTCCCCGGGGGGCCCTGACCTGAAGTTTATGCAGACTGAGAAATTCAACCGCCTGTATGCCTCGTCCTGCATGAATCTGCCATAAGAGATGGGTCTCGAGGGGTGGGCTCGGTTGCCATGGAGACCGGGGCAAGGCGGGGTTAAAGCGGGAGCACAGCTGTTTATCTAAGGGTGCCTGAGCCCACTCCTGTCCCTAAAGCAGGACCTCCTTTGGGGTCATCTGGCTTATTTCTCTGCTCCTCCTGGGCAGGAGGCACACATTCCAGCTCCCACTGGTTTCCAGGACTGGAAACTCTGCTCCTCCCCGCCCACCCCCAGTGGCTGTCACAGGCCATCGTAGAATCCTTCTCTTTCCACCTTTCAAGAAGGATCTTTGGAGCAAGTGGCTTCTGTTTGCTGCACTGAGGAGGCGCACGTTCCAAAGATCAGGGCTGGAGACAAGGAGGTACTTACACAGGCATGTGGACCTCCTGGAATTCCAATGACTGAGAGGTTTAGGGAAAAGGTCATGCCACTGTGAAGGGATTAGCCAAGAAAGCCGAAGTAAAGAAAATGCACTGATTCTCCTTAAAGGTTACTTCTAATAAATGGTGCATTCTTGATAAAAATGCCACACAAATGAGGTTGTGCCCTTCTTGGAGAATTCTGCTGAAAGGCACATGAGGTTGATTTTTCCCATTATATTGGTTTTGTTAACTTTGGTTACTTGGCTAAGGTGGGTTCCACCAGCTTTCTCCACTGTGCAGTTACTATTGCTCTTGTTATAATTGACAAATATTTTATGGGAAGATGGCTTAAGACTACACAAATATCCTGTTTCTCACCACACTTTCATCTACTAATTTCTGAACCAGTTATTACTGCGTACTTGGCCAAATGGTGATTTCTACTTCCTTAATTCCTTCCACATTTATTCTTTGGAATTCTGGTGTAAAGAAGAGATTCCTTTCTCCTCGGTTATTTATTTATTTGTTTCTTTATTTATATCAACAAGGACCATGGATTCTTATTTTATTCTATTGGTAGGGTCCATGACTATCATTATTTCTTTTCTTGCTCAAATTGGCCGGATTTGGTCTTTGAGATCCCCTTCAGGTTGTCTCCTCTGCCCTTTGGACAAGTAGTGTGTATTTTATTTTATTTTTTTTAGTCTTTCTTGCCAAAAATATATAACCTGAATTTAATCATGAGGAAGCATCAGAAAAATCCAAATTGAGAAACATTCTACAAAATAACCAGCCTGTTCGCTTCAACAGTATCAAGGTCAGGAAAGACAAAAAAAGACTGAGGATTAAAGGACTAAGGAGGCATGACAATGGAATGTCACATGGGACCCTGCAGTGGACCCTGGGCCAGAAAAGGGACATCAGTGGGACAGTTGGCAACATGGTAATAAGGCACGTATATATTAGCTGGTATTATTGTAGCAATGCTAATTTCCCGATTTTGATAATTGTACTGTGGTTATGTAAGACGCTAACTTTAGCAAATCTGGGTGAAGGGTATGGGAGAGTCCTTTGTACTATTTTTGTACCTTTTCCTAAGTCTGAAATTATGTTTCAAGATGAAAAGTTAAAGAAATAGAAAATGGCTTTTACAGGGAAAAGAGGATCAGGTGTTGGGGGCGGGTAGGAGGTGAAAGACAATATTCCAGATAGCAGCGAGAAGAACGTTCCAGGCCCGGACACTCGGTCCTGCACGTCCCGTCCAGAGTGACACCCCCACCCCCTGGGCGGCTTGGGACACAGCACGGACTCGTCTCTCCCCAAAGATGCTCTTTCATTTTTCAACAGCCTCGACTTGAAAAACACCAACAGCAGACCGGGGCCTCCGACTCCTGCTGGTGTGTTCACACGGGGAAAATCAATTACAGCCTAATTACCTCAGGGGGTTAATTAGCCATGTGTAGCTTGGGTGTCCTCTGTGAACAGAGCAGCCTGTCGCTCCCCGGTCAGCGAGCAGGGCGGCTGCAGCAGAGGTTTCCCGGGGAGAAGCTTGCCCCGGGGCTGGGAAGAGGCCCCTGCCTGTCGCCCTAGTGGCTCCCGGGGCTGGCCGAGGTGGGAGGTGCTGACAGTGGTGGCGAGTCCTTGCCTAATTTCAACGTCCCCCCCCCCCACCGCCACAGGTGCTCGCAGACGGAGAGACTGACAACTGCTGCAGCAGGAAGAATTACAGAGCATTGCAAGTCCTCAGGCCAGCAGCTGGCGGAAATCACTAGAATCAGGGAGAAGGCACGGAGCCCCGAGCAGCTCAGGAAGCTCGCCGTCTGGGTGCAGGGGCCGGGGCGCCCCCGGCAGCCCCCGCCCGCAGACATTCTCTTCCAGTGACACAAAGACACAGGACAAAGTAAAGAGGCATCATCACCAGCCAGGGTCAAGAGTAAAACGGGATCGACCCAGCCCTATCTTTGCAGGGTGGTGTCTACACTCTCATACCACCTTCCGACGCGGACGCGTGAGGACCCGGATGCAGTGGATGCCGGCCACAGCAGGGCACTTTCCCCGGGACTTGCTGCTGTGTGGCTGGGTCCCATCTACCAGCTGGGACAGGACTGGATATTAAGGAAGAAGAAGCACCACTTCTTGCTTTATGTTATTTGGGCAAATCATAGAGAATTTAAAACTGGTTTTACAGTTAAATAAATGTGAGTTCAAATACTGGCTCTGTCACTTATCAGCTGTGTGAACTCGGGCAGGTCCCTCAATGTCTCTGAACTTCGTTTTCTTCCTCCGCACAGTGGAGGTGAGAAGACTTACTTCCCACCACTGTCGTGAGGATTAAACGTGACAGCGCTGAGCACGTTCAATAAATATTTGCATCCTCTGAAAATGACCCATCTGTAGGTTAACAGCACCCATTCATTTGATCTTGGGGCTTTCTTTTTTAAACTGAAGTTTCTACGTGATCCTAGGGATGCTCTGGAACTTTCCCAGTATTCGGTGACATAGGCGAGAACCGGAGTTGCTTTCTTTGGCTGGTACTAGAAGGGATAGTGCATCAGCTCAGAAGAGGAGCAGTCCCTTCCTGCTTTCTCAAACATGCAGAACACTGGGGTCCTTGCCTGGGCCTTTCCTCCTAGTCACCATCAGGAACGTGCAATTAGTTTCAAAGCACAAGTGACAGCCACTGCATAGGGACTGGTGAAAAGTGATGAGCACACAATGCAGCCACAGTGTAGTGCGCTACTCCTCGTCCCGGCCATTCGAAACCCAAGCGACTGCATTTTCACCCACATCATTCATTCATCTTCCTCTGAAATGTGCTATTTTGGAAACATCATTTTTTTCCCCCACAGGATAGTTAATTTCCTATTTCTTTCCATTAGAATGCATGAACAAATTGGGACAGAGACTAAATCCTGGGGAATGGCACAGTGGCTAACGTAGTGACCGCCTTTACTTTCCTTTTCTGTTTTCAACTTTGCAGCTCTGAGTTAGTTGCGGCTCCTGAAATCACATTTCTGCTGAGAAAAGCTAAACCTGCTTTCTGAAATGTTCACCCACCACGGAGCCAATTTCTCGTCCTTACCTGGCTCAGCCAGCTTGGCAGGGAGACCGGGGCTGGCCCTGCGCCTCCCTTGTCACGTGCACACGCACGCTGGCGTGCATGCACACTCACGCACAGGCATGAAGCTGCGCTTCCACACCCTCGTCCCTTATGCCTAGACAGGGGCCATCGAGACACACGCGAGGGGCTTCCTACACCCGCTGCATGACGTTCACCCCACACCAAGAGTTTATCCACATAAGCTTAACTCGCACTTACTTCTCTCCCACTGCCCTGGGGACAGCTCCTGGCTGGCTGTCCCCTGCTGCTCTGGGAAACTGAGGGACTCACCTCCGTGATTTGGGGGTTGGAGCACTTGACATTGTGGCTGGACCAGTCGAGCCAGGGGCTGGAGAGGCTGGAGCAGTGCTGGTGGAGGGTGCACCTGCGCTCGTCGCTGCACCAGCCGCACTCGAACTTCCGGTCGGCCTTGAGGCAGAGGCCGCAGCTCTCTCGCTGGGCCGCACACTTGTACAGGTGGACTGCAAAGAGAGGGCGTGGTCGGTCACAGAGGGGACTGGAGAGGGCCGCTCGCAACGTACCCTCTGTTTGCAGACACGGTAAGAACTGTCCCCAACACACAGATCACACCACCTATCATCCTCATCACTGCAAGAATGACAGATGCGGAATTCATAAATTGAGCCTCTTAGCTGTCACTTAAAGGCACTATAGAAAATAGTATTGTTTAAGAGTCTTGGTTGTAGACTGAATCAGATCAGTGCTCTAATTGTGGCTTCACTACTTCCTAGCAATGTGACAAAGTGTTTAACCTCCTTGAACCTCGCGTACTTAATCTCTAACATGGAGATAATCATTGTTTTTTTGTGAGGTTTGAGTAAGATGTTGTATATTAAGTGCTTAGCACAATGCCTGTAACATATCTGATGTTGTACACATGCTTATTATCTTTTCTTTGAACTCATGCTACATTCTTATGCTGCCATGTCTCTTACTGGCAAGCTCTCACACGTGGCCCTCATTGCAAGAGATAAGGGCTACTCCCCCCCTCCCCCCCCCCCCCCGCAGGTAAAAAGGAAGCTCCGAAGGAAACACGATGAGTCCCAGAGCCCCAACTGGAATCCTGAAACTCCAACTCGCTGCGCTGAGTTGGGGGGCCAGTAGGTCCTGAGAAGAGGGGCATGTTGCCTGGCACACTGGGAATCGCCCGGGTCCGGGAGAGGAGTCAGCCTGGGCTTAAAGAAAGGCCAGGTGGCTGGCAGTAGGAGAGTCACTGCTGATTAAAAAAAGAGGGTGACATAGTCTTGTTCACAGCCCCTGTAGATGGAGCATATGTCCCCAGAAAGGACAAACTGACTACCTAACAGGTCACATTTGGAGTCTGCAAACCCTTTATCTTTGCTTTTTGTCTCCCACTGACTTAAAAGCCCTGGTATAACTGGCCAGTCAATGGAACTGTGCTTTATGAGCCTGGGGCTTAGCTCCTTGCCTGCTGGGGTTTTGAACTTGAGAGTCCCAAGTAGGATTATCCAGAGGCAAAATACTCCGAAAGTCATTTTTCAGCTCTCTGGTCAAGCACATATAAGCTGTCAGGACCAGGCGGTGTGTCTTTGCCGGAGCTAAGGTGCACGGCCCGGGGGAGGGGATAATTTTTTAATTCTTCCATAGGTCCCCACCCTGTTCTTTTGCTCTGCCCTGCGGTCCCTTAGTCCCAGCTGCAGGGCTTAGACTTAAATATTCTCCCGCCTATGGCTTTTTAAGGGAGAGGGCAGGAAATGGAAATCTTAAAATGCTCGGGAAGACGTCGAGCATGTATAAATATATAGGACACGGTCCCCGGCCATGAGCTCATTTGCTCACGATGGCCCCGAGGTGGGGGACATCCTTGCCTCCGTTTCACAGATAAGGACCCCGGGATACACAGGGGAGCGACAATCAGTTGGAGTCCACACAGCTGTAGGCCAGGGAGCAGCAGTTGAACCCTGCTCTGCTGGACTCTAGAACCTGAGTCCTTAAACACCATCATCCTCTCTGCCCAGCACAACGAGCAGCCTCCAGTGACACTCAGGCTCTGGGGTGGTGGTGGGGACACACGTGTGAAGGTGACGCTGCCTGTGCTGTCTCCTGGAGCCTCTTGGGCGCCGCGAGAGTCACAAGCAGAGTTCCAATGCAACAGCTTGGAAGTGGCTGTTCTCTAAGCTCCAGGTGCACAGGCAACCTCTGGGCTCGAAGCCCAGATCCTCAGCAGGAAAAATGTCTCCTCTCTCTTAGCAGTGAGAAAATTTGGCCTGGGTATGAGGAGAAATAGGAGGAAAAAAAGAAAAAAATCTCCCGGGCTCAGTTTCTTTCTCCCGGTCTAAGTGGCATCGATTGTAATGGCAGCTTCGGGGGACAGGGAGCGGAGCCCCACGGACGCTGGGACACTTGCAGGCTCCACTGGGGCTTCCCGTCCCCGTTGGGTGGAAGCAGAGGCTTGTGACAACTCTCCCCGCTTGAACTTCGGTGAGACAGGTGGCTCGTGGTGCGGGGAGGGGATAGGGAGATGTGTTCTGGGGGGAAGAGAGTTCAAATCCCACAGTAGCCTGAGCAGCAGGTGCCCAGAGCCACGTGTGGGAATCGTGTGAGCTCTGCAATCAGACTATGCAACTGTCTAACCCATTTCTTAACCTCTCTGGGTCTCAGTTTCCTCATCTCTAAAATGACAATCATAATAGCACGTACCTCTCAGAGTGATAGTGATGATTAAGAAAAATGATCTTTAATAAATGACGCAGTGAGTGCCTGCCCACGGTGAGCGCCTACCACACTCTTGGAACCTCGGTACCTGCTGCATTTTGGGCGGGGCCTACCTGGCCCACAGGAGGAGCTCCACTCGGTGGGTTTACAGAATGAAGAATAAAGGGGCCCTCCTGGAGGAGCCCCTCCTTCTTCAGCCCGGCTCCCTTCCTGAGCCTCTTTGCTCCAGATGTGAGCTCGAGTCCGCGTGCCGGTCCTTCCCTCCCTCCCACCTCGGCACCAGGAGAGCAGCCTCAAAAACCTTCTTTGTGCAGGGACCGTGACCAGGGCCAAGGACAGGGGAACAAGAGCCTGGCTGGAAACAATATCTCCATTTCCAGGGAAACTGGCAGGACGTTCCCGCCTGCTGTTCTCCTAGGTCAGGTTCTGCAGACGCTTCAAAGCCTGCGGGAGCCGAGGAATAACGCGGACGATCCGGCAGCCGCCCGGCGGATGCTCCGGTTGCAATAAAACAGGGCTCCCAACAGGACTCCTTTGATGGCTCCAAATGTTGCTTTAGGATCCTCTGAAGAGTTCCGCTGACGGAGGGAGTGTTTTATTCATGGCCCAGCGGCTGGGCCGGCTCTGATCCCTCCAGCCCCGGTCTTTTCCCGGGGTCACGCAAAGATCAAACTTCTACCTGGAAGTAGCCGCTTACCTTTCAGGTCCTGCGGGTTGTCAATGATGAAATTGCCATTCCACACCACGGCGAAGTCCACGGCCAGGTTGCTGATGTCCATCCCGTCATACTGGTACTGCAGGGACAGGGGCGGAGGCGCACGGCTTTATGCGGTCCCTTGTCACGGGGGGTCAGGGTTACAAGGAACCCCGCGTGTGCTACTCAAATCACCCCTACGATGTCCTTTCCTGGACTGCCAGTCACTAATGCTAACAGGATCCCACCCCAAACCCCTGGCACTCAGCGCCTTGCACAATCGGATCCAACCTTCCCCTAGACTGCTCGCCTACAGAAATCTTTGAATTCACCTGTCTGCTTAAGCCCCAGTCTATGTGTTTGTTGAGCTCATATTGCATAAGGAAGGCAGCTCTAACCCCACTGTTAACCCACCCTTATTCCTCTGGTCCAGCTGAGAGCTGCCTTCCCCAGGTGACCTCTCTGCCAGCCCCCTGCCGGCCAACTTCCCTGCGCTTCGCGACTGTAACCAGCACTTCCCGGGAGCCGCCGCGTCTCCTTTCAGACGTGAGTCTGGTCTCTCTAGAAAGCCCGTGTGTTTCTGGAGGCAGAGCAGACGCCCGCTCCCTTGCCCAGTGATCCCAGGGCCTGGAGAGGAGCGGTGCTGAGTGACTGGCTGGCCTGGCCCTGCGGTGGCCCTCTCTCCCTCTCCTTCTGCACACGAGAGCCTTACTTCGGTCAACCGTCCACTAGGGACCCACAGATTTGTGGGCATAGGTCTGACCACGAAAGGCCTCAAGCTGTGTCCAAGAGTCAACTCTCTCTCTCTGCTGATCCTGCAGAAGACCTCTAAGCCCTTCCCACGGTTCAGAAACAGTCCCTCTGCGAAGGGGACCTCCGGGCATCTCCTGGTGGGGACTGCGCCCGCCCCGATGCTCACTCAGCTCTGGAGGGCATGTGCTCCTGCCCCCAGCCCTCCCCTGCCGCCTCCCTCCCTTTGTTGTCTTCCATACCTTTCTCATCCCGCCTTCCCCTTGCGCTTGGCGGCCTTCCACCGATTGCAAATTCTATCAAGCGCCAGTGACCTGGGAATCTGACAGCTCCCTGATAAGAGGCCCAGATTCTCTTTATCTCTCCCAGGCGAATTAGCTTCCCTCAACACCTTTGTCATGTCACCCCCTCCCCCCCATCTCCCAGCTGACCCCCCACGGTCAGAGACAGGGAGTTGGCAGATAAAAAGATCTTCTCTGGGTTGGTATTATAATTAAACACCTCGTGCTCTCTGTCTGCCATTCAGGATTGGTTTATTAACCCTTGCCGCTCCGGATCCACTGCTTCCTCCCTCCACCCACATTGTCACCTCGGCTGGTGTTACTTCCTCGTCTCTCCTCCAGCCCTCCTCCACCTTACTGGCCCTCCACCTTACTGGCTCTCCACCTTACTGGCCCTCCCAATGGGGACAGGGTGCTGGCTGGAGCTGACTCGCTCTGGCTGAAGTTTCACTGAAGGCAAAGAGGCACCCCTTGAACTTCAGAAGGGGCATAGAGAGCTCAGCGTCTGCCAGGGGGTCCCCCAAGATCTCCACCTCCTCTGGCACCATCCCCCTGCTCTGCTCTGGTGGAGCGGTCCAGGACGCTAGCACGCTCCTCTGTCCCTGGGGATGTGGGGTCGGCCTGTGAACCCGGAAGGTTCTGGAAGCTGGGGCAGGCCGGGCCCGAGTCCTCTTACCGAGCTGTTCTGGCACTGCACGCTGGAGCTGTTGAAGCGCAGGGCGGGCACCCGGTGCACGGCGCCCTGGATGCTGAGCACGCACTCGTAGCCTCGCTGGCCAGACTGCGGCTGCGGCAGGTTGCGAGCCTTGAGGGTGATCGGTTTCACCTCCCCAACTGGAATCAGGATCTCCTCCGTGGGCACCAGCTGGGGACAGTCCTTGGGGAACAAGCAGAGAGGCCCGTCTGTGCCCTGCTCACGCCGGCCCGGCCGACCCACCCGAGCCCGGGCAGGGATGCGGCCCCGACGCCAAGCTGGGCCCTGTTGCCCACAGGCGGGCCGCTCACCGGGGTCAGCACCTCCTTTAAGGGGCACGTTGAGTGGGAGGGAAAATAGAATCTCTCTCTTAGCTCCCGGGCTTTGATATTGTCCTCACATCCCCGAAGTTGTCCCGTCATCTGGTGTGTGTGTTACAATTCAGGAATTAATTCCCAAGCACTGGTGGTGGCAGGCTGTGGATTTTATCTCAGCCTGGATGAAAGAGCCTCATGCGTCCCTGTCCCCCACCTGGCAGCTCCACCTCTGGGTTTCATCTTGTTCCCAGCTGCAGCGGCTCTGCCCCCTGCTGACTGTCCGATGCCTGGAGCGACCGTTATCGGTGGCTTCAGCTTCCCAGCCCCAGCTGAGCTGTGCTTCCAGAACGTGGATCAAGCCCTCCCAGCAACACTCTGAACACTTGCACTGGCTTTTTATCTCACTTCATTACCAGGCCCTGCATGGATACCATGTTGCTTTGGAAAACAAAACCAAAAAAAAGAAAGTCTTGGTAGGGAGGGCCTGTGGGAAGGACCACCAGAGAGAGGGACAGCGAGGAGGAAAGATCCAGATTCCTGAGCTCTGTGCCTGGACGCTGCTTTTCCACCAGAGGTCAAAGTACCACACCTACACCTCCAGTCTCCTCTTTCTCCCTCTGCCCCAGGAAACATGAGCCCAGAGGCCTCTGGCAGTGAGGACGTACAACCCACATGGAATCGTTTCCTCTCTCCAGACTCCTCTTCCCCATTCTCTCCCTCTGGGCAGAGGTTCTTAGCGGGAATTTCTGGGAATGCCTTGGGGCTGATGTTGCCGTGAGGCCCACAGAGGTGCCACTGGCATTTGCTGCTGTGGGCCAGGGTTCCTGGACTTCCTGCAAGATGCAGGACAGTGGCCAACAACAAAAAACTGTCCTCCTAATGCCAAAGGCGATGCCTGTTAAGAAGCCTTGTGCAGCGCCGGCAATGCTGAGCGATAGCCCAGCTTCGGATGGGGAATGGGGAGAGCCGGCCGTCTGGTGTGGCTTTGGCTGGCGCCTCTCTTCCCCGGGCCCTAGTTGCATTGCAGGCCCCTCGGCATGTGGCCCCTGCCTACCTCCCTCTTAACCCTGTGGTTTTTGCATGTCATGTTCCAGCAAGACTGAACATACGGTTAGTTATGAGGTGCCACCTCCCTTACTGGATCTATCCCAGGTCCTTTGGACATGCTTTTCTCTCTGTCCGAAACGCCCACTCCTGCCTCCTAGCCTCTGTCTTCCCCACTGGCCCCTGCCCTGCCTCAGCCCCGTCCCGATCAGTCCTCAAACTCAGCCCAGCTTCTCCTTCTCTGGAAGGCCGTCCCTGACCCTGTCCCCACACTGGGTCAACGTAGGTTATGGATCTTCTCCCATGATCTCATGGGACCCAGAGGATTGCAATTTCTTGTTGACTTGCTGTCCCCACTGGGCTGTGAGCTTCTTGCAAATCAGCTGCAGCTTATTCACCTCCATAAACCCAGTCTTCAGCCCAGTGCCTGACATGTCGTAGACACTTGGTCACTCTTTGTGGGAAAGAAAGTGGAAAAGAAGAAAATAAAGCCACCCATGAAATAGACCTCAAAGTCTCTTTTTAGCTCCCACTTTGCAGATTCTTTACAGATGTGATAAAGTCCTGCCTTCTGGACTTCGAGGGACTTGAGAAGAGTTTGATTCTCAAACACTGGGGCTGGAAATGGTCCTGGGTTTTGGAGTCACATGAGTTCTAAAGCGGCATGTCCATTGCTATTAAGACATCCTGAGGATGTAGGAAGAGCTGGGTCCAGAAGAAATTCCCCAAAGAGACCTATGTAGAGGGTTTGGATGGACCTGCAGGGACACTGGTGTCACCCCTTGTCTGCTGGCCAGCTGCATGTGAGGCCTCTAGGCAGGCTGGGCTTCCTTGACAGAGAAGATCCCAAGGCAACCCCAGAACAGATGGGTCCCTGTCTAGGAGCCAGTCACTCAAGCTGCAAACTCATAAACTTGCTCTTTACTGCACTTTTACTTTCATCCCCTGCGGGCACTCTTGACAGAGTCTTTCATATATTTATAGCCAAGAAAAAAAATGAACACCACTTTAGGGAAGCCCAGGCATTCCACGGAAAAGGAGACACCACTTCCTATTAGTGGCTAAAAGAATCCCCTTCGAATCTATTAAGTTAGAATTTTAATTTAGGTTAGAAATTAGGCTGAGGTATAATGGTGTGTGTGTGTGTGTGTGTGACAGAGACAGAGAGAGAGAGAACAGATTTGCAGACTCCCAACCAGCTGATGAATTGTAAATGATGAACAGTTGTTTTTCATCTCTAATGAGCCTAGACAACAAATTTAAATTTCAGTAGCAAGGTCTTAAAGATGTGCTTTTGGAAGTATGATGTCTTAGATTAGTAAACAAGATTGTAGAATCCTTTTAACTTTGACAAAAAACTATGTGTGTGTGTGTGTGTGTGTGTATAAATATGTAACAACACGCACACATACACTTTCATCTTTTGTGCAGGGCTAAGCCCAGTCCAACTTGGAAGTCAGAGAATCATGAGTAGACTTTATGAATACTCTTGTGAGATTTTTAAAGGGATTCTAGAATTTTAGAAAAATTTCCCATGGTCTGCTGTTTCAGACCTTTTGGAACTAAATTTAAGGACAATGATTAGGGTCTTCCCAAATGCCTAAATAGGCTCCAAGATTGCCCCAGTAGAAAAAGGGCGTCCTGTGTTTTGCTTATTTGGCTGTTTCTCTGAGGTCCAACAGAAGAGAATTTTTTCCTTCTGTTTTCTAGGGTAAAGGAAAGAAACTGTTGGGGCCCAAGGTACATTTTCTTTATCTTGGGAAATGGGAAGATCCAGACCCTCTGGGTTGTGAGATGGCTCGGGTGAGTCTATTCTTGAGGGGCGGAGACGGCAGCGGTAAGGGCGAAAGACAGTTGCATGAGACTGGAAGCTCACGGAACTGCCAAGTTGTTGGAACGCCAGTACCTCTGGGGCTTGAGGACAGTAGTGGCCTCATCAGATACACGGAGGCCCCTTCCAACCTGTTTGCTTCTGTTGGCACACACATGCACACAAAGAGGCACATACATGTGCATACACACACACACACACACACACATAATTCTCTGTCATAAGAACAAGAAAGCAAATAATGATCAGATGCTTATTCTGCAGAATGTTGAGATTATTGTTATCATGTTTTTGTTTTTGTTTAGACATACAGTCTCCTTCTGTCACACAAGCTAGAGTGCAGTGGTGTCATCTCAGCTCACAGCAACCTCAAACTCCTGGGCTCAAGCAATCCTCCTGCCTCAGCCTTCTGAGTAGCTGGGACTAATAGGTGTGCGTCACCACGCCCAGCTAATTTGTCTATTTTTAGTAGAGCCGGGGTCTCACTCTTGCTCAGGCTGGTCTCGAACTCCTAATCTCAAGCAATCGTTCCGCCTCAGCCTCCCAGAGCGCTGGGATTACAGGGTGAGGCCACTGTGCCTGGCCTGTTGTTATCATTCTTATATACTGTGCCTCGCCACCTTCTGCATGACCTCTTGAGGTCGTCTGATCCTGGAGCCAGGATCACCTTCTCAGGAGCACCCTTAGCTTAAATCAAGATGAACAGATGTCCCGTTTGGGAATATCCCACAGTGGTAGGGCAGGTGGGGAAGAGGAAGCACAGTCACAGTGAGGACAGGGACCCTGGGGCAGGAGCCCTGTGAGTCTCGGGGCCCCCTTGCCCACCCTCTGCGGCTGTGCTCTGCCCGCTTTCTGTGCTGGGGACCCGTGAGCCCTCTGAAACGACTTCTCCCCTGTGGAAATGGCATTATCTTCACCCACTGGACTTCAAAGAGAGAGAGCAGCCAGCATCCTGGGAAGCTAATCGGATTTATTTGGTTCTATCTTTCCCCTGGGACAGGGCATAAAGAAGATATTTATGTATCTACATCTCACTAGGCCTGGTTTAGCCATGGAGGAAGATGAGCTTTAAAAGCTGAAAGCCATACACACTCCCGCGCACGCCTGCTTGCTAACACCTTGTCACAGCCTGATCCTGCCCAGGGAGGTAGAGATTTTGGGGGCCCCATCCGAGATCCGTCGTACGCTGAGCGCCAGAAAGGTCTGCCTTGTTACCTTACGAGACCTTGAGAAATTCAGTTTCTTCAACTACAAAACGGTGCCAGTAACACCTGACAACCCTAGATCGCAGGACAGAGGAATACGAAAGTACGTTTGAAGTGGGAATACGAAAGCTGTCCGGAAAGTATCCAGCCATGGTGGATGTAAGGAGAACATATTACATGGCTAGAGACTTCCTGGACAGCCCTTGTAAGCTGGATTAACCATTGTTAACGTCGCTGCATATTTCATGTGTGTGCACATGTGTGTGAGTGCGTGCGTGTGCGTGCGTGTGCGTGCGTGTGCGCGCACGTGCACGTAGGAACAGAAGACTCCAACTTATCCAAGGCCATCTTGGAACACTGGCTCTGAATCCTGATTTCTGTATTTATTTGACAATCATAGGAAAATTGTTTTAACTCATCTAAGCCTCAGTTTATTTTTTTATAATAGAATCCACTTCCTATATGGCGTGCTTAAGATTAAATGAGATTTATATATATGTATATATAAAACGCTGCATCTATAATAAGCACTCAATAAATGTTAACTACTAATACTTTCATTCTGAATGGCATCCACTCTAGCACAGCTGTTCCTCGTTGTCGAGCCTGAGCATGGGAATGGTTCCATCCTCCCTCCGGAAAAATGCGTGCAGATTTACCTCATACGCCGGCTGTTTTTGAACTCTGGAAATGGCACTACTGACCCATCTTCCGTGGGCAGTTTCTCCACCTGCAGGGACGGATTTGTGCTGGCCTGTCCATAGCCTGGACCCTCACGACCAGCAGTGAAGGGCCAGATTGAAGCCAGGCCAGCGGGTATTGCTGTGGGTATGGAAAGGCACAAGCTCGCGGGCCCTGCTTTTCTGTCGAAAGCAGACTGTACTCAGCCTTTTTGGATGCTTGAGTTCTCTGTAGCCTTGGGCCAAAAAAAAAAATGCTCCCCCAAATTTTTAGCATCTTGCTTACCACAGATGTCAAATATGAATTATGTGAAACTGCAGAGCTGTTGCGAGAATCAATGGAAATGCCAGGTGTCAGTGGTTCTCAATCTTTAGCTTCACCTGGGATGGGGCCCAAGAATTTGAATTTCTAATGTGTTACCAGGTGTCGCTGGAGCTGCTGGTCCCTGGCAGGCGCACTTTGAGAACTCCTGCCTCGAGTGAAAGACGTACAAATGTGTGATGCTTTAATATGGCTGCAGTAATCAATGGAGCTCATCAGTTATACATTGTTTCTAGGAAGTAGACAGACATAAAATTTTGATTCAAAGTTGGGAAAGGAGGCTTACTGGAAATCTGAAAGAGATATTCTAGGAACCCCAAAGAGACAGCTAGGCGATTTCCAGTCCCCCTAACAGCAAGCAGGCATCAGAAGGGACCCCTGATAGAGTCAAAGAAGCCTCATCCAAGGCATGGGGCGTCTTTGCTGTTCCTCAAATCTTAGGAACGGGGTTCCCTGAAAGCAGATCTCTGGACAGAAAAGAGCAGGGCCCTGGAGCGATTTGCTGGGAAGGGCCCCGTGGCTGTCTGTGGCTAAGCGCTAAGGCAGCATTTCAGGAAGCCGGTAGGAGGTGGCTGGTGGCCTCCCTGGGAATCTGCACCTTATTTCCTTTCCTGGCCGAAGCTGGGAGCTGGGTGGAGCGTGGGCTTCCTCTCCGTCCTCTCGAGAGCCAATCCCTGGGGCTGGTCCAGCCTGTTCCCATTCGGGGTGACAGGAGAGGAGGGGACACAACCCCAAGGCTCAGACATCTGAGCACAGAAAAGGAAACAAAAAGGAGGTGGGAAGTGTCCGGGTTCGCCCCCAGGGCTCTTTTGCTATTGATTTATCCCGAGTCGCAGGGAGGCACAGCTTCTCTGGGGCCAGCTGTCCGGAATGTTTGTGTCTCTCACCGCTGAGAGGGAGTTGAGTTTCAGTCACTTCTGGAAGGGCGTGAGGGAGGCTGGGCCTGTTTCCAATTAGCCCTCTGGGGCGCAGGGCTCCGGGCCTCCACGCACACCCGGGCAGAGTTTATTTGTCTTGCTCCGGGTAACACTCTGCCTGCCCTTGCTCCAGCTGCAGGTCGCCTTCGGGCCTGGCTGTGGTTTCTCTTTGCCCAAGGGGGTGTCCTCCCAGAAAACGGAGCGGCTGTCTTGTGTGTCCAGGTTTGCACTTCAGCCTCCGTGTTCTGGGGGCCTCTTCCATCACGTTGTCAGGAAGCTCAGAAGTGGCTCCTGTGAAGGCAGTGTCTGGGACTGTATGTCCCAGTCTTCACTGCCCGGCCTTCACCCCTGGCCAGGCCTCCCGAGGAGGCCCTGCTCTTCCCCGCTGGCCTGCCACCCTTAGCCGTGCTTCCATTGGCTCCCGAACTATGGCAACCACCCCATCCCACCTGCAGCTCTTGGGCCCTTTCCTCCCAGCGACGAGACTGGCCGGAAAGAATTCCAGGGCTGGAATTAATTTCCGGTGTCCACTAAGACCAGCGTAGTGCTTCCAGGCCAGCTGCACTGAAGTATTCGCACTGGCTAGAGGGAAATCCTTCTTCTGGAAGGTCCCCAGGGCACGAGATGCCTGGTTCCATCATGCTCACGCACCTGTGGAAGTGTCTGTCTTTCCTGCCACCTGTGGGGACCATCGATGTTTCTCCCTTTTCAGACAGGCAAATCCCATTTTTCTGACTGACCATAATGCGTGTTGCTTCAGAAACTCAGAAGAGTTCAAGGCCGTAGGTATGTGTTCGGAAAACCTTTCAAGGTCTATTTTCTTAAGCTTAGACACAGAAGCAACAAGCACAGATACCAAGATTAGGAGACACAAGAAACACAATTTCTTGAAATCTTAGAAAAGTAGAAACAAGTCCCATCAATGGCATGTGGGTAGAGAGGTCATTGGTTCATCCGTTCTTTCAGGCATGCAGTCTACAAACATTCACTGAGTCTCTAAAGATATGATACAGTCCTTGCCTTCAGGGAGCTGACAGCCTAGTGCAAGAGGAAGATGTGTATAGAAAGACTATAGCAGTATGTGAATATGCTACATTGTCACTTATTAACATTTGTGGATTTTCTAAAAGGTGGAACAAGAGGGAATTGTGCATATACACACACTTGCATTTTTATGAATACATAGGGTCTCTACAGTTGTTCAAACACAACTGGCCAACCTGGGGCACGAAGAGCATTAGACACAAGCATGGGAAACTCACCACGCAGGCTTTACCGTCCTGAGACATGCCATGAATGTGTAAGACAGTCAACATCAGTGAATAATCACTGAATGGAATATTCATTGGAAAGATAAGCAATTTGATATTTCACTGTGCAGATAACAAAGGTGGGTCCGGCTTTTGGGAGGGAGCTTCAACTGTGTAATAAAATAAGACTTTTAGTAATGCCTGGTTCTTTTTCCTAGCTGAATTTCTCTCTCTTGCTACAAGGCCACCCTCCCAGTCCTACATCAGAGGCAAAGAATCATTGAATTTTAGAGTTGGAAGAGAAGTTGGCATGAAAGAATGGTTGAGAGTGAATGTTTTATTGAACTAGACTGTGTCTGCAGCTAAGCAAAGGGCCAGACTCAAAGAACAAATGGCATTCACTGTACTCTTCTAGACCAGGGAGTCTGTTTGGTTGGATATGTTTCCTCTAAGCTTTCAGTCTCAACCCCCAGTTACCTTTAAGCTTTTTTTTTTTTTTTTTTGAATGGATACAGTCTTAGGAGTCTAGTAGATATAGCCCCTGCCTCTGGGTTCATTTGCTGCCAGTTTTTGTGAGCTTTATAATAACAGGTCTTTCTAACATGTAGAATCTCTGATAAGAGCACCAAGAAGGGCCAGGGCAAGGAGACGGCCAAGCCACTGGACTGACCATCTAAAAAGTGAGGGGCCACTCAGATTCACTGGGGACGTGGCCATGCCAAGGCGGACCCTTCTTACCTCTGAAATATTAATCCGGCCCTCCTGGAAGGAGCAGGTGGTGGGATCATGAGTGCAGAGGTTACGGTACTTGCACCAATGGCAGCGGAAGGCGCTGTTGACACAGGACAGGCACCTGCAAAGACAGAGAAAGTAAGAGGCAAAGGGAAGGGAGAGGAGAGGGAAGGTAAGGGCAGGTCAGGCAGCCATGCGTCATGATGGAAATCTTTAATTCTGTCTCACTCTCAGGACAGCTGACTGGTGGGCCATTCTCTAGCACTGAGTATTGTGGAGTCTCCATCCAAGGTGTTCACAGGACCATAAAATTGAAAAGACATTGAGACCCAAGTGGGACTGACGTCACTTACAAAGCAGTGGTGTGCTGCAGCTGGCCTGTACTGGCTCATGAGAGCTGATCATATTGTCAGAAATTTTGCAAGGTAGACCTCAGGTTGGTAGCTTAAAATTGGCAATGGTAGGAATATTTACACCACAGAAATGGGCAATGCTGCAAAGTAGGTTTTTCCCCAATTGTTGGTAGTTAAACATTTACCAACATACAATTGCATATAAGATAGAGCAGCGGACAGAGCACATAGCTAGAAATTGGGTAGATCCGATTCCAGAGTTGCCTCTGCGCTGCCCTGGGGTCACCTTGAGTAAGTCACTTAACCCTCTGAATTGAAGGTTCTGCATCTGTCCTGTAATAAAATATTCCTGTCTATGCTTCAGGGCTGGTTGGTGTCAAATGAGATAATGCACAGAAAATGGTTTCGAAAAGTACAATGCTAAATGTGAGTATTATTTTCAAGTGCTTAAATTACCTGTTATTTCAACCTCTTAAGTAACATGTGAGTGTTAACAGTTGGTTCATATCACCTGTGTTATTGAACTTGGGGGAGTTAACAGTATTAAATGATAGCTTTGTCCCACTCCTCAAGTTGTCTAGGCATGGAACAAAAGAATATGTGTGCGGCACATGCCTTTCTAACCAGGGTGAGTACTTCTTTCCTTCCAATTTTGCCAGCGGGCTGTGTATATTATTTTGGCTGTCTGTGCCTGGTCAGACCATTATAATGGAAATAGCTCTTGTGGATGGGGTTGGTCTTCCTCCTCCTTGCCAGCTTCCCTTCTCTGGTCTTTCCCTAGACCAACCTGGAATGGACAGGCCAGGTTTGCAGTCTGGCGCCACCTGGTGGGGTCCTGATTACATTTGGGCATCTGGGGATCCAGCCAGGGTCAGGTGTGCTGACCCACCTATACTTCCTCTTCCCATGCACATCATTTTATCCCCATCTGCATACGCCCAAAGTTAGTTTCTAAGCTTAGGCCAACGCTATTTCATGGACTCTCAAATCAACTGGTTCTTGCTACCACCTTACAATTCAGTAAGTAAATAACGAGAATGGACGAAGGACCAAAGGATAATGGCACTGGGGCTCTAGCCAGACCTGGCTCTTCTCCTGACTAATTAGGGCCTTATCCTCTGCGGGCCTCAGTGTATACAGGGGTCTCAACTCGATTCTGTGACTTTTCACTGTGAATGTCGGGAGTAGAGGAGGGTAAGATAGATAGATAGTGATTGGGGATAAAATGGAATCTCTGCTGTCAAGGAGACCTGCTTTTTTTCTGTTCAGACTTGCTGCCTGTGACAGCATCTCTGTTGCCATAGCACTGGATCTTCGAAAGTGGTGACATCACACGGGGTTGCCATGGGGATGAGGGTGCTCTCACTAACAATGGATTCCATCATTGCCATGTTGGAGTTTGAGAAGGAGGGGAGAAGTTCTCTCTCCAAGAAGATTGCATGTCCCAAAGCAGGGTTGGCTGGCATTGGATTACAGTGGTTAGCAGGCAATTTTGTCCATTTCAGCTTCAGCAGCTTTCTGCTTTGCTTTGGTTCCTGCCAGACCATTTTTACCATTTGTTCTGTCTTTCCCAGCACATCTATTGATTTGCCCCAGTGGGGCTCAGACATGTCTCCTTCCTTAGCTACTATATATAGAGACCCTGCAACTCCAGAAGATTATTCTAATCATGAAAATCAAGATCAGAAAAGGGGAGGCTGAGGAGGAGTCGCTCATATGTCTATTTTAATGGCCAGAGATTGCCTTAGGGCATAGCTGCAAACTGACCCTCTCACCACCTTGATTGCTGAGCCCATTGTGACCCTAGCTTGGACCCTACAGATCTGGTGCCCTTGGAGTTCTGCCTATGATATTGATCTCAAGTGGCTGCTGTCCTGGGCAATGGGAAGGGATGTCCTCAATTACTGCCCCGTCTGGGAGCTGCTGTTTGGCCTCTCCCCTTGCGGAATGTCCAGGGTCATTGGTCCTAAGACCTTTATGTGGCTCTCTTATAGAGACTTGTGTTTCCCTCTTTGTAAACCAAATGGTGCATGAGTTCCCAGCTTCTGTGGACCGGTCACGGTTTATCTTCCAAAGAGGATCAGCAGAAACTAAGTAGGGGTCTCTCTCCTCCCTTCCTGACCCTGCTTTTTCCTTGTGAAATGCTCCCAGCTTCCTGCACAGTTGTGGGATCTCCTAGCTTGGGGGTGCCAGTTGGCAGGCACTCAGCTGTTGGAGATGACTGGTGAGGCCAGCTGAGCTGAACTCAAGCTCGTCTGGTGGCTGGTGGTTTGGTCTGTCTGGTTTCCTTTCCTCTTTCAAAAGTTGAAAGATGGATTTGGAAAATGGTAGAGTTAAAGCCTCCACCTTCCCTGCACAGCCCAGTCCTTTTACCGTATGCTGAGGGGTGCTTTCCCCACCTCTGCCCCTCCTCTGTGGATAGCTGTGCACATAACTAGCTGACTCTCTGTCTTGGAGTTCCTTTTCCATTTGCTTATGGGATGACATGTCCAAATTCCACTCACTGCCCATCTCTACCTTCAAAGACATCGCCAACTGGTCTAAATTGGAGAGCTTTTCTTGTGATTCCTGGGCCATGACCCTCTTTTTACTGCCTTGGCTTAAGAGCTGGGGATAGGGGGTATTGGGGTGGGGGCCAAGGAAGACTGAATGAGATCAGAGGCTACAGAGAGTGAATGCTGCTCGGTTTAATATAGCGACATTTATGCACAGTGTACTCTGTCCAAATAATGTGGCAGGCCCCATAGGGAGACTATGAGGCGACTACAACATGATTCCTGTCCCAAAGAAGCTTAGAGTTGAGGGGGAGAGAAACCCCACACCCACGTCCAGACCCAGAGCAACACTTTTTGCAGTCAGTGCTTACAGTTGGTGGGCGCTGCAGTTGTAGAACTTGAACTCGGTGCTAACAAATATCTTCCCTGTCTCCTTGGACCTCAGCTGCAGCTCTAGGCCAAACCAGTCTGGAAAAGAAAAGATTGGAGTGACAACCTGGGGACCCACTGGACAGCCTGAAGGTAAAGGGTAAGTCACAAAGCCACCTTAGGGCTTTCTTGGGGGCACAGATGGCAGGTAGAACCTGCCCAAATCTCCTCTTCTCCTCCCAAGAAAGTCCCTTTGGGTGAATACCAGACCCAGACATTCCCTGGCCATAGCAGGGAAGGAACACATTCTATGGAACGGCCTGCCTTGGTCAGGCCTGTTCGGTTACTGAAAGAATTTCAGAAATCTTAGGCCAGTGCCCCCAGTTATGTGGCAAGGAGACAATGAAAACCACCAATGGAAGCCATCCCATTCCTGGAAGTGGAGTGGAGTGACAACCTGGGGCAGACTGGAAAGACTCTTTGCATACTCTGCAGCCTTAACCCAAATGGACGCAAGGGTTGTCCTTCTTTCTGAAATTCGCTTTGGGGCATGGCAGTTTGCTTTCAAACTCAAACAGGCCAAATAAGCCAATACGAGTGTCTGCATAAGAAGAGCTGGCCAGGCAACTTCTGTGCCTGCCACTTGTGCCTCCACCTCACCCCGGAAGAGCAGCCCCGAGCATGTGACCCTCATGACGCACACTTCTTACCTTGGTCCAGAGGGACGACAGGGACATCCTTGGGCCCAGGTGAGATGCAGATGACCTGGCTCCCAGACACCTGCCCCTCCACCTCCGTCAGGTTCCCAAAGGCACAGGAGATGCCCGCAGACAGGTCAGGGGCGTCACTCACAACCAGGCTGAGCTGTGGGGAGGAGCAAAGAGGCTCAGGAGCAAAGCAAAGAAGACGTAGGACGCGCTCAGGAGACGGGGTGCTCCCGGCCGTGGCCCACTGCACCTGCTCACTGATTTCCCAACCTCATCCATGAGAGAAGGGTGTCAGTCCAACTTCTGAGCTCAAGCGATCCTCCAGCCTCGGCCTCCCAGTGCTCGAGGATTACAGGCAAGAGCCACGGCACCCAGCCAACACTCCTTTTAATGGCAAAAATATCACAGACTCTCAGAAGAATCTGATGATTGAGAAAACATTTAATGACAAAAAGCTGCTCTCAATCCAGTGAGCTTTTAAACGAGTTTGTACTCAGTTACTGCAATGCAACATCTAAGCAGTGTTTGAATAGATACAGCTCGAGACCGGCTCGCTCTCGCCACGAGGAGCGCCCACAGGGTTCGGGGTGATGACACCCCCACAGCCTCCACGTTGGGGACCATGACAGAGGGAGGCTCCCCTGTGTCTTCCCACCTGCACCTGGTGGCATTTATCTGCAGTGGGTTTCTCAGTCACAATGGGTATTGCCTGGCCTTCCCACATGCTTGTTTGCTGCTGAGTCTCTGTCCCACTTTAGTTTCCATGGAACTAAGAGACTTAGGTACAAACTCCCCTGTTTATTCCCCCAGCTCTGTTGGAGCTAAAACCTCCTGGTGGGGATGAATGAAACGAAATTTTGGAAGGTTCATTAACTAATTAACATTCGTGAATGCTCATAAAACCTTCAGAATGAAATAACAGTGCAGGGCCCGAGGAGCACATGGAATATTTGGGGTTGTACCTTGACTAGTAGTTAAGGGCTATTTTATTCTGTTTTATATTCTCTTTAAGCACATACTGACTTTGAATTCAGTCTCAGTCTCTCCCTGTTTTAGGCTCTTTCTCTCCTACACACACACACATGCACACACACACATGCACACACACATGCACACACACACATGCACACACACGCACACACAGGCACCTTGCAGATAGATTTCTGTGAGAATGTAGCAAGTGGAGGATTATAAATGCAGCAGATACTAAAAAATGCGTTGTTATTTGGTATCGGATTGCATTACGCAGTAGATGTTTGTTCCCAAATGCAAAAATCTAGATTTACAAAACAGATCAACGGGTAACGAATTTGCAGGGAGTCCGGAGAACGTCTGTGCCCTTTGCAACAGGAGTTAGCACCGGTTTGCTAAAAACGTAACGTTTCCTTGGCTCTTCACAGCCTGGCCCAGTCACAGGTACTCGTGCGGGCGTTCAAGGAGCACCCCACGCTGGTGCACGCTCCTCGCTCCCTCTCCCTGTCCCCCGGGGGCGAGTCACTCACCAGCCGGCTGTGCTCGGACACGGAGATGCTGCTGGGGCGCACAGTGAGGCTCATGCACTGGCTTATGCTGGCAGCAAATCGATTCGGTTCCCAGGCCCGCTGGCACTTGTCCCTGCGGGAGCACCTGCCACAAACACAGATTCGCAAGAGGTCAGGCCTCTGGGCCCCATCTGTTTGGCTCCACTGTCCCCTGGGCGGGAAGGGGGGCAGCGGCCCCGAGGCCTGGGGCTCTCCTTCCCCTGATGACTTTCACTGTGCTCCAGAGGGCTCTGGGGACTCCCAGATGGTCTCCAGAGCAGCTAAAGACAGACTAAGAGGAAGGAGGATTAATCCCCAACATGAGAGATGCGGTGTAGACATAAAGGATAACTGCTCACAGCGCTGTGGGTCTCGGGGACGAGCAGGTGACGGAAGTCAGGGGCCCAGCACTAGGCTGAGCACGTGAATCCTGTAGTCAGGGTCCCCGGGCTCTAACCCCAGGCCTGTCACCTACTTGGGCAAGTGACTTAATCTCTCTCTGCCTCAGTTTCCTCTACTGTAAGAAGAGAACGAGGATGATGATAACACCTACTTCATGGGGTTGGTGTAAGGACCGAAGGTGTCACTGCTTAGAAAATGGCCTGGCACGCAGGAGGTGCTGTGTCAGCGTTAGCCCCAATAATACTAATATTAATGATGATGATGACAATGATTAATATTATTGTTGTCCCTCTAGAGGAATTTTAAAAGTAGGAAAGGGTCTTATTTTTGGGGACAGTGTGCCTAGGATCTTGGGGGTGGATTAATGGCTCTTTGAAGGCAGTGGCCATGTTTTATTCATTGGGATATTCTACCTGTCACATGGTGTCTTTTAAATAAACGTCTATGTCATGAAATAATGCCTTGAGACAGACAAGGAGCCGCAGCCTGGGTTGCCTGTGTCAGAAAGCTCGTGCGGCTGTTTCCCCCAACATCTTCATCTCTGGCGCTGGGCTCCTCCGCCCACAGGGACAGGTGGGCAGGTGACACCAGCACCCGGGAGCTTCCGGTTGCCGCCGTCCTTGTCCCATGGGAAGGCGCGCCAGGACTGGTGTGTGTCCCGACCAGATAGCCGTGGGGACACTACCAGATTCCACAATCGAGCAGTGATTCCCGCTCTCGCTCCCCCCCCAAACTCCTCCCCCTCTCCCTTTCCAGGCACATAATGGATCTAAATATGAATGCTGTCAAAGAAAAGAATTATTGAGGTTTAAGTGAATCCTTAAGATAGCTCTAAAGTGAGCTCTTGACTGGAGCCTTTATCTCATTGACTCACTGAAATGGCTCTTTTTTATCATACTATTTATGGCAACAGCTCTAACAGAGATAAATAGCCGGGAGACAATCACACACTTGCAAGAGCAAGGCACACGGAAGAGGCTGGAAGGTTTCAAATCCGCCCCAGACCCAGAGGCTCTTTAGCCATCTTCCTCCCTCCATCCTTGAGGCCGGCCTGGGAGCTGGAGATTGCTCATCTCTTCATTCCCCTGTCACCAGGTCGGGCTTCTGGGGACAGCTGGGAGAGCATTGCACGAAGGGCTGGTGAAGATGAGGGTGACCAGCCCAGGAGGAGGACCTCTGGGAGGCAGCGTGGCTGGGGGAGGAGTACCCTGGCAGGCAGGGAGGACTCTCAGTGCAGGCTTGGTCACTCCAGTAGCCACAGCTGACTTCGACCAGGAGGACGACAGGGGTGGTCTGGGCAGCTGGGAGACTCAGGCACTGCCCTTGGATCTGTAGGTGTTAGGACGAGTTAGGGAAAGCAGATGTCCCTGCTGTCGAATAAATGATAGTCCCTGATCCGTAATTTTGGTGTGTTCTCCATGGGAGAAGAGCCACAGGCACTGAAGCTGGGAGGGCAGAGAGGAGAGGAGCAGGGAGTAGGTGGCGTAGTTAGACATGATCACTGCAGAGCCACAGGGCAAGCAGCCCAGGACTCCTTGCACAGAGCTGGTGGGGGACTGTCATGTTCTTTGGAGGAAGAAATTCTTTTGAGGAGAGAGAGCCTGCTGGCTGGCTGGTGAATCAACTCACTGGAGGGAACCCAAATTTACCCCCTCCCCACACCTTTGCCAGTCCTGGGGTGCAACGTGGGTGGATGGCATCAGCATAATTACCCCTCGTCTGACCTGAATGGAGACTCAACTGTCCAAGGTTTTTCTAAGAGCATCTTTGCAAAACTTTTCGAGGCGTCTCTTACCTCTACAACACGAGCAGGGTCCCCGGTATTCGTGGGCTCAAATCCAGTCCGGATTTTGCATCTGTGAGGCACCAGCCTCTCTCCCTCCCTCCAGAGCCCTCCCAACACCTGCTGCAGAGGCTGGAAGCCAAGAGCTATTGTGCAGGACCCTGAACTCTGGCCCTCTGCCTCCGCCTCCACCCCAAACCCAGCGCACTGCATCGAGATGCTCTGGTGACTGGCACGGAGCCACCGAGCTTCCAACTCCACTGGGCGACAGCATTCCCAGCCAGCTCCCGCCTTGTTCTCTCCCTCTGGGGCTCTTCGAATTAGGAAGTTTAAGTATGATTTTGCATTTCTATTGAGCGGGTATTCAATGGCTGAGGATGAGGCCAGTTGGAGTGAGGTTCGGGTTTCTTGGAACCGTGAAATAATGAGGCCAGAAGGGCCCCCCCAAGGGGCCAGGGTCCATAATAATTATTTTGATTTGTGTAGCCTCGTCTGGGCTTCCTTGTCTCCAAAGCATTTATTATTTCATTTAGGCTTCGCAATTCACCTGCGAAACAGGCATGTTCCCTATCTGGCAATGGGGAAACGAAAAGCCTGGAATTGTCAGTGGACCCTGCCAGGGTCACACACAGCAGCTAGCCAGGGTCCAAACCACCCCGTCACCCCACCTCCCCCCAGTACTCCGCCGTCCACGTGCTCTTGGCGGGGGGGGGGCACCTATTTCAGGCTCCATTGAGGAAGTTTTGGGGAAACCTAGAGATTCTACAGCTTCCCTGTGCGTTCTGTCAATGACACGGAGATATCGGCATGTCACTGCAGCGCAGCTGGGAGGGCAGAATTTGGAAGTAAAATGAAAGACAGGGAGGCGAAGGCATTGCATTAAGAAAGAAGGCCCGCCCGTGGCCTCTCTGCTTCTTCCTGCTCTCAGAAACAGAGCCACGATTAGAATTGCTGCTCAGAAGAGGGTGATTCCCGTCTCTGTGCAAACTGTGGTCACATCCCATGACCCCAGGAGAGCCCCCGGCCTTCTGCGTGCCCAGCCCTTCTCCAGGACACCCCGACTTACATGTTGTGCAGGGCGCACCAGCCACAGTGAGGGTCCCCCGAGCTCAGGCACTCCCCACAAGTCGTATACTGTTCGCATGACTCCACGGGGACCCTGGTGACCTGGCAGAGAGAGGAAAGAGGGCACAGTGAGGTCAGGTGGTGACATCTAGCAGATGTGTATCAGACACACCTACATCCACCCAAACTCGCACTGCCACCTCCCCTAAAGAGGTGACATGGAGCAGGGTGGGGGGGCAAATCGGCCACCCTCGATGTCCTCATCTCTTTGCCCCCATAAGGCAGAGAGTGTTTCCCAGCGGCAGGCCTGAGACTTCTTGCCTTTGCCAGAGGTGGAAGCAAATCCCCCCAGTCTATTTCTGCCTGCCACGGACTTCCTCTCGAGAGCCGGGCAAGCCAGTGGCAAGTGCTGAAAATGGTTAACTCCGCTGAAAGGCTATTGAGTGGCACAAACTCATCTCTGAAGAGCTTTCAGCTGGGCTGGGGCTGAGACATCCTGCCTGCACAGAAAACATTCAAAAAGGGGAGAGGAGAAACTTTTCCCCGTCAAATAATATTCATAGTACGGCACAGGCTCTTTACAGCCAACCGAATATACCACCTGGATCCAATTATCCCATTCTCTGATGTCTGCATTCAGCCTCTCTAGTAAATCTCCCGGCCTTTGAAAAGTCTGGCTAAATGGGAACATCCACAGAAAAGAGCTGCCGGGATGAGTCTGTCTTGCCCGGAAAGTGGGACTCTTTGCAGATCGACACCCTGCCCCCCACCCCCCAGAGAGCGCAGCCCTTGCAAACGCGTTCTGGCTTTCTGGGGCGCGGGGTTGCGAGTTTGGATATTGCTCACTCACCCCTACCTGCACAGGATGGGTGACAACGAAGGCCGGGCAAGGGGGGGATTAGAGGCCTGAAGTGTTGTTCCATTTAGTACGTCCCAGGTGTCTGTCCCCAGCCGGGGCAGGAGGCTGCTGTGCTGCAGAAACACTTGCCGGGCTGGGAATGGGCTGTCACTTGTCAGGGCACTAAGGTCCCCCACCTACCGGATGTGTGAGCGCAAGTGAAAACACAACCCTCGGCCCAGCAGCACCGCGTTCTGCCTCCGGCAGGAGGACAGAGGATATATGATGGAGACACCTTCACGGCATCCTCCGGAGAGGTTCTGGAAGGACCCTAACACTGTGCATTCTGCAAATGTTTATCAGATGTCGGCCCCGTGGAGGGTCCGGTGCTAGGCGCCAGGGAAACGGCAGCAAGCGGCACACGGATTCTACCCTTGCGGGGCCCAGAGGGAGTTGGCAATTGCAAATCCAGAGCTACCCTGTTGCGCTGCGTTTTTGTTGCATGGGGTTGGCCCCCAATGCTCACGCTGGGGGGCTTGGAGGCTTAGAGGAGTGGCGGCAGGTATAAGCTATGGGGAGGAAGGGACCAGGGGAATGAGGGCAGGTATTGAAGGGTAAGGATGGGCCAGATGCAGAGACCTGGAGACACGAGCCGAGCTGAATCACGGACAAGCTCAGCACACCTTGAGTGCAGGGTGTGCCCAGATGAGGTGAGGTGGAGGGAGGAGAAGAGCCCCTCTCTCTGTTGGCTGTCCCCACCGTCCTTACTACACTGTCACACTTGCCATTCCATATAAGGCTTTTCTGTGAGCGACATGATGGCCTTTAAACCTTCCCAACTTTCCTTTAATAATAAAAACATGAAATGCGGGGAGATAAGTGTAAAATCCTGCAATTCAGTTTTAAAAACCCTGATGCCCCAAGTGTAGGTTGGGGCATCGCTGGCTGGAGATAGCTCAAGCGTAAGGACCTGAGGGTTTGAACTGACTCCCGATATCACAGGGCAGGGGGACGTGATACCGAAAGCAGCTCATCTGATCCTGGGCTACATAAATAGACACACAGCGTCAGGGTCCAGAGAGGCGGTGTCACACCGGGGAGTCCCAAGCTCAGGTCTCTGCAACCTGCCCTCGGAGGGACGCTGCTCAACCAGAGGGTGGCTGGGACGGGCTGGGACCCTGATGTGGATCTGGGGTATAGGGGAGGACCTGGGACGTTTGTTCAGCCCAAAGAAGAATAGTCTCAAGGGACTCCAGGAGGGTGTTTCCCAGTGTCTGAAGGGCCGCAGTGTGGCCGCAACAGGACTCGTGGGGGAAAAGTTTCAGGGAAGCTCGAAAGAAAGTCAGTGTTGTCCAAGAATGCAACCGCCTGGCTTCCCGAAGGAACGCCTGCCACTGGGGTGCATGACCACAGTCAAGGTGACATTTGTCTGGGAGGCTGTAAAAGGGATCTCTGCCCTCGTAAGAGGGCTGCATTTGTCCCTTCCCATTCCGACATTCCAAGGTTCTGTTTCCCACAGTTTACCTAACTCCTCCCTGAGACTATTTAGGATTGTTGTCCTGTGTGACTCTACAGTTAAAAGATAACATCCAGCCATCACTGCCACCAACCGATTTCACAAGGCCTTACGGAGTAACCCTTGAACCCTGCTCATGGCCCTCGAAGCCTGCAAGAGGCACCTTGGGGACAGGTGCGTGCCGGGGGCCTTCCAGCGTGCCGGTGCCAGGCCTGGTGGCTCTCAGCCCTTTGGGGTATCGGGAGCCCTGGCTGCCTGGTGGGCTTCCGCCGGCCCCCTCCAACCCGCCCTCCCGGGCCCTGAGAGCAGCAGTCCAGTGCCCGGCCTCCCTTTCTTGGGTTTCGGGCTCTCCGTGAGTGATGTCTGCATCTGGCTGGGAATTAAAACAACTGTCTGCATTGCATTCGGCCCGTCTGTCAAAACACAGCCCGGCTCTCAGCAGCTGGGAAAGGGGGCCCTGAATGGGAGCAGTGTCTCCAGCAACAAAGCCCACTTTCACGCCAAGTGCCGCGGAGATAGTGAAACCCTGTTCTTCTCCAAACGTGAAACCAATGGCACAACTATTTTTCCTGTTTCCTGGGCCCTCCTGGTGGGATTTTTTTTTTTTTTTTTTTTTTTTAATGCACCGGAGTTGAAGTGCAAAGTGAAACAGGAAACTGGAAACTTACAAGCAAGGGGGCGGAGTATGTGTGTGTGTGTGGGGGGGGGGGGAGGATCCTAAAACTTGAATTATTCTCTCCTCTAAGATCTAAAAGTCATGCACAAACCAGAGGAAAGAAACGTCCCAGTGACTGGGAGGAGACTCTCAAAGTCAGCTGTTCCCGGGGGCCCTCTCTGTCTCCTACAGTCATGTGCTGCCACCGTCATTCATCAGCCCGTGCTCACTGACCGCTGGGCACTTCAGAGTAGAAAAACCCACAGCATCCCAACACGGCTAGCACCTTCGAGTTGCAAACAGACTAGCAATAAAAGCAAGGAAGTGGTACGCGTTCTAAGAGAGGTATATCAGAGAGCACTGAGGGAATTGAGAGCAAAAGAGAAAACACTTCAGGCTCTGCGCTGTCCGGGACAATAGCCACTAGCCCCAGGTGGCTGCGGAGCACTTGAAATGTCGCTGCTCGGTCAGAATTGGGACGTAACATGAGTATGCGATACACGCAGGGTTTCGAGGATTTAGCAGGGAAAAGGAAAAAAAAAAGGAAAATATCACATGTATTCTTTTTTTTTTTTATCGGGAGGCTGGAAGATGCAATTTTGCATCTATTGGATTAAATAAAACGTATCATTCATTTCACCCGTTTCTTCTCACTTTTTGAAATGTGGCTGCTGGGAAAGTTAAAATTACACGTGTGGCTCATGCTTGTGGCTCAGATTTTACTTCTATCGGACAGCGCTGCCCTGGGTGGAGAGTGCGCGGCAGGTGTCTGGGCCCTAAAAGGTGAATCATATCTATGAAGACGCAGCAGTCCAGGTGGGATGGGCACGTAGGCAGACGCAGGAAAGAGAGTTTCTGCAGACACCTTGCTGGAGGGCAAGAGAGCGAGGGTGCAAGTCTGGAGGGGCGGGTGTGCATGACCTTGGGAAGGACTGTGAAGGCCACGGAGCCAAAACACGTGACATCTCTGAGCTTTGTGGATTCCTCCTTGGCCAAAAGAAACGTCCTTCAAAAGGCGGCCCCGTGACTCTCAAGGAGCAGTGGCTTTCAACGTATAGCCCTCGAACCGGCATCTTTGGCCTCACCTTGGAGATTATTAATCATGAAAATCCAGGTCCACTAAATCAAAAATGTGCTGGGGATGGGGGCCCCGGAAATGGGTTTTCACAAAGCTAAAGTTTGAGAACTGCTTCACGCAGACGGTCTCAGATCCCTAGGGAAGCCTTTTGAAAAGCCAGGCCGTGGGGCCAGGAAGAAACAGAGTAAGACTCTGTCCTGGGTCTATGGAAGGAACTAAGAGCAACTTTGGGGGTGCAGGGAGAGGCAACAGTACTCTGGGGACTTCATGCCCAGGGAGAAATTGGTTCTAATGATTCCAAGTCCGTGAAGCCCGTAAAGGATAAAGTTCAAACCTCCGGAGTCAGGCAGGGGCCACTTTGCTGGGCACCCCCAGGTGGCAGTGGGGTGAGCACTTGCTCCAGGACTGGGCGGGGCGGGCGCTGTCTCCCGAAACTCCAGAAGGAGCCGGAGCTTTCTCCCGGAGAGTGTCCACCGCATCAGGCGGTGCTTCGTCAAGGCTGACTCAGAGTTTAATGGGACACTCTAGGATGCTTTAATTAGTGTTTGTTTATTATTATTGCGTTTTAATTATGCCGGCAGCTCCCTCCCCCACTCCGCGCTGAGTGCTGGGATCCGAGGCTGGGCGGGCTGGCAGGAGAGTGGGCCACGGGGACCGCACGACAGGGGGGCGCCCCCTCCACTGCCGTCGCCCCCGCCGCCTCCCTGGGACGGGTGCAGCTTCAGACTGGTTTCCGCCCTCGCGCTCCACGCGCTTTGCTGCTGCATCTTAAGTCTTGTAATTACGCCTCTAATGAATATAACTGTCCTATTAAGTCATTTACTTAAGAAATACTCTTAATTAAAGGTGACTCACACTGTGTTCTTGGCTCCACTGGCCCCGGGGCCCCGCGTCTCTGGTGCCCGCCTTGCCCGACTCGGTGGCTTGGAGATGCGCGTGGGAAGGGCTTGGCAGGGGGCTGCGGAGTGGGGGGCGGTTTATCCCCCCCCCACTCCCTCAGTTCAGCATATGGGTAGCCCACTCGGGGGTGGGGTGAGGCCCGCCCAGTGCAACCAGAAACATTGTCACATTGCTAGTGGTGGTGGTGGGGGGGGACAAGTCCCCAGGGGGAGCTGCTGGATTCCAGCCTCATTCCCGAAGAACATGGCGGACCTGTAGGATGTGGGCCATCCAGGGTGAGGCCCGGGCAGTCGCTGTCATCCCGGACAGAGGCCCTGGACAGCTGCGATCACCAGGTGCAAACGCATCGCTCTTGAGGTGGAAGCCTTCCCCAGCGGTGGACTCGGGAACAAGCCCCCTTTGCTGCAGCAGCTTCCAGACAGAAAATCAATGCTCATCGTTGCCACCTGTGTGCACAGCTGGACGGAGCTACAGGGTTCCGACCACCGGGAGGGCTCTTCCAGAGAAACATGCGAGTCCAAAGCAGAAAAACCCACTTGATTCTGATAGTGGACTGGGCCTGAGTCCCGTTCGGTCTGCAAATATTTACTGAGCACTTATACTGTGCTCAGCCCTCTGTTAGGCACTGGGGCTACATTTTCTGCCCTCCTGGAGCCTGTGGTTGGGTTGAGAATAAAACCAAGGAGACAGGTAATCTCAATGTGGTAGGACAGGTGCCACCACCATAGGGGTAGAACAAGAGAGTCCTGGCTCAGAGGACAGAGAGCAGCGCTCGCCTTGGGGGCTCTGGCATGAGCGCTCAGCATGCAAGAGGCCTGCAGGACTGCTTTGCAACCGAGCAAGAGGGAGCCAGAGCGGGAGGGAGGGACAAGGGAAAACTGTTCCCGGGCTAGTGGAGCCCCTCCGAGACTGAGCATTTAATCCCCTGCTTCCCTGGAATCTGCCCTCTCCTCGCCAGATGGTCCACCTGTCCCCGCACACGTCCTGGGCTCCCGACACAAGGGAAGAAACAGAGGCCTGCTCGGCGGCCGGGAGCCAGGTGGCAGGGGTGGGAGGTGGCACAGACACCCGGCTGGAGCACGCAGTTGGCCTCATCAACAGCCCCCTGGTCCCCAGGGCCCGGGGGCAAAGCGCGTAGCAGCTGAGGCCGGTGGAGCTGCGCCCCGACCAGCCCACCCTCTCACCCCTTCAACTCTGCAGGGTCTAAGATCCACTTTCTCCTCTTTGCCCCCAGTCCAAACCTGCTCTCAGGAAAAGACCTGACACTCGCTGACACGCACGGCTGATGGCAGATTGAAGAGAGGCCCCACTACGGCTGCCATGTGGACGGAGATCAATAATACAATCACAGCAACACTAGGAGAGGGTTTTAGCATGTTTGAAATGCTTTCACACACATTATCTCATTTGATCTGCACAACTCCCCAGAGAGGAAGAGAGGACAGGTATTGTTATGTGCTATGATTTCCATTTGATCCACCGGGAAATGAAGGCCCCCAAAGGGCTGGCTTAACTCTTCCCTGGCAGGAAGTGGAGAAGTGGCCTGCTAGAGCAGGACCCTCCGTGGCCTGCTCGAGGGGTAGAGAGGGAGGAGGAGCTCGGGAGTCTGTTCCAAGAGAAGGAGGCTGAGGCCAGACCCCAGGCAAGACCAGAGTAGGTGCAGGAGGCTTGGAGCAACCTGAGGGCAGGTGAGGCTTGACTTCTCTGCACCCCACAGCTCTTGGTCCCCAGCACCCGCTCACTGATGGAATGGATAGGTGGGTGGAGTTTTTCTTCTTCCACATCTTATCAGTACTGCCGCAAATGGGTGCAATCAGCATAGAAAGGCCTGTGGATTTTCTGCCTGACAGTGGCCAAGAGTAGGATCCTGGCAAGGCGAGAAATGTAAGTGGAGGTTTGGGAGGCCTAGTCCAGTCCCCAGCCCTGGCCTGACTCTCTCAGGGGCAGAGGCCAAAGTGGACCCTCTGGGGAAGGGCCAGGCCCTCTCTAGCTTGTGACGTGCCTTGTGCTGCAATCCCTCGTCCCTTTTGGCTCAGCAAGTCTCCGGGGAGAAGCGCCCACACCCTCTCTCTGTCCTGCAGAGGGAAAGAGGTGACGTGTACCGCATGCCTGAAGCAGCACCTTAATCTAAATCTCCCCCGCTGGGAGCGGTGAAGGTGAGGGGGTAGAGGCAATGACCAGATCATGTCTCCTTGGATCTGCTCCCAGGGGTCTGATGGGCACTGAGGCGTCCTGATGGCTGGCACTACCTTGCCGTGAGCTGGACAGTTTTAACTAAGCTTGTCAAACAGAACGAAGCAGCAGGAACAATAGTAATAACAGCTACTATTTATCCAGCATCTACTGCATGCCAGGTGCTTTACATATATTATCTCATTTAATCCTTAGACCCACCTGGCGAGGCAGGTATTCTTAGTCCTCTTTTGCATGTTAGAAAAACTGAGTCTCAGGTTGGGTAACCTGCCCAAGGTCGCCTGCCTCGTGGGTGGCAGAAACGGAATCAGTCGGAGCCCAGGTTTGTCTTATTCCCACGCTGAAGCAGGGAGGGTCGAGGCAGAGACAAGGACTAAAGAGAAAAGGTTCCAAAAGCTGGCAGACAGGGCTTTTCTCCTTCCTAGAAAGGACATCTTTCTGCTTCCCAGGCAAGCTGGGGGACGCCGCAGTTTGGATCACCCTGTTGCTGACCACGGCGCGTCTCTTAGCTCGCTTTACTCTCCTCTGCTTTCCAACAATGATGCAGCTGGTGAATAAGGAGCCAGACGGCCAAAGAGGCTCCACGAGAGGGTGAGGAGGGAGACAGGCTGGGGAGGGTGCAGGATCCCCTGCTGAATTGATTTTTAAGCTGCCTAGGACCAGAGCCATGATGGAAGAGGCTGTGAGCAGGTTCCATGTTTCCCTCCACGGTTTTCCATCTGAACCCTCTATGGAGTGTCACTGAGCCCTCTCTTAGCGCAGCACAGCTTGGGTAGGGGACGGTGGCAGGGGCTTCATCCTGGTCTCCCCAGTTATCGGCTACATGCGCCCTGGGCACTCAGCTGTGCTTCAAGCCTCCGCTTCCCTATCATTAAAAAGGAGACAGCAGTACCTGTCTCACCCATCTCAGGGGTGGTGTTCGGGGAGCAGAGTATCTCTAGCTCACATTTTTGGCTTAGTTCTTTCCTACGAATCAGCTTCCCAGTAATTCATGTGAGCAGCTCGTTATCTGTTTGTTCCCCACACTAGATCCATTTCTTTAAAAATCAGTAGTGGTGCACCCAGATCCCCTTAAGTCCTCATAACGTGAACACCCACCCGGCCTCCCGTGCGTCCTCTGAGCTGTGAAAGTCACGTGACCAACATCAGTTTTTTAAAAACAAAAGGAGGCACGAAAACCCCAGGAAAGCAGCTGGAGGTTCCGCTTGTGATTGCAACCAAAGCAACACGCAACCTTCTGACCAGAAGCCGACCCCAGGGCTGTCTCCTAAGCACTCCTGACCATCCGAAGGCCTGAGGGTGGAGCGGAGTTCAAAGAGAAAATCTATTTTTAATGACTTGGGGGAGAAGAGTGGAGTGGCTGAGTAATTCGGAGTAATTAAAGCTATCCATCACTCAGAGAGAGGACTCCAAAGTTGGTTGAACTTTTCAATAACATTTTTTCCCCCTTATTCATAAAAGCCCAGCAGAGGTCCTGCAGCAGGCAAAGGGGAGAGGACAATGGGAAAAGAAACTTCTGACCCTAAACGGTGGAATTTCACCTCTGGATGAGCGCTGGGTCAGCGGCCCCTCCTGCAGCCTGTCTTCCAGTACAGGCCACGTTTTGTCCTGGCTAAGAAGGCGGCCTTGAGGGGACAGTCCCCAGCTCCTATGCTGATCAGCCACATGACAGTAAGTTAGTGGCGAGACCTCCTAGGGCCTCACCTTCCTCCTCTGTGAAATGGTGACCATAATGCTATCAGTTTCACAAGGTTGTCTCATGTGCACACCTGCACACAGCTGGTGCTCAACAGTGGCACTTGTCACGCTCGTTCTCGAGATGCAGACCCCACCGAAGGTGGCAGTGTTTGCATGGGAAAGCTGCGAGGGGGCCCTGGCCGGGCTGTGCACGCTTGTGTAGGGCCACCTTGAACAAGACACATAGCCTTTTTGGGCTGAGACTGCTCTTCCATTATACGGGGAGAATTAGGTCTGCCATCTGCATGAAGAACAATACAGCCCCTCAAACTACTGCCCTTATTAATGACATAATCCCAGTGTTGTGAATGTGCTGAAACCCAGGATCCTTGGCTGAAAGAAGTCAAATTAAGCCTCGTTCCCTGAAGATGAAGGTAAAACGCGGGCCAGGTAAAACTACAAAGAGGGTAGGAAACCGAATGAGTGAAGCAGATATCCCAAATACCACACCGTATTTGCTCAGACAGGACTCCCGTGCCAGGTCTACGAGGGAGGTGGAAGAAGGGCCCTTTCTAGTTCTGGTTTTTGGAAGGATCTACAAAGAAGCAGAGATGCTGATACTATGTTGTCTCCATGACAACAGTGGATTTATTCAGTTAGGGAAAGCGGGTGGGATAGGAAATGGGGGATGAGAAGGATTTGGGAAACAGGGCTCAGAAACACCTAAAACAGATCCCCTGCCTGGGAGCCATATGCCTGGGATTAGCCAGCTCCCATAAAGCTCCTTATAGGGCCAACCCTGACCCTCCGACCCAGGAGGGGAAGGTGATGATGACAAGGGGCTGGAGTGAAGGCAGGGACGCCCCCCACCCCAAGCCACCCCCACGCATTCATTCCACACCGGTGATCTGCCCAGACCTGGTTCCGATGGGGCAGTTCCGCACGCCAAGCCCGAGCCCAGCCTTACCACGGGGGGCTGGACTTCACCTGGGAGCCGGGCCTCTGCCTAAAGGCCTGGTCTCTGGGCCTCGCCCTTCTGATTTCTGGTTCCCCTGCCCTCTAGCTCCCAAGAGAGCATGAGAGGAGGGGTTCGGAGCTCCTGTCAATCCCAAATTCTCTTTTGAATTTGGAAGCATGTGAGGCTTGGAAGATGAGGTTTGGGGTGGAAATCCTCAAGGGAAGAAGCCCAAGAAGAGGCTGATCAGAGATCTGGGGTAAGAACATCTTCGCTGTTGTCTGAGTAGAAGGTTAAACCTAACTTTAGTATTGTTTCCGATAAGGGGACCCAGGGAATTTATATTTGGGGAATCCTTTCATAACAGGGAAAGTGGGGTCATTAGGATGTCACTGCTCCTGAAAAAGACCATAAAAAATAATAGCTCCCTTTGGCAAAGTTCCTGGCATTGCCTCCCAACCAAGCTCTGGTTTCTGTCCCTTGGTCGCCTGCTGCACCTGCTGCTCTGGTCTTGGCAGCCATGGCGACTGGTACATATTTGCAGGTTCTCAGGGCCTCCTTGTTTACTAATCTTCCATCCTAATACTTCCCTGGGGATTTGCTTCTTGAGATATGAAAGGACTCAAGGTTGATGGTCCAGGTCATCTTTATATAGGGAGGACAATCCCACCAGGTGGTGTATAAGATGGACTCAGATTTGGCCGAGCCTCACTGCCCAGGGCCTTCTATTTATTATGGCGGGGTTTTGGGAAAAGTTTTCGATTAGCAATAATCACGCCTTGGATAAAAGGTATGAAACTCATTGGCCATGAAACTGCCATTTGGCAGAGCTAGCCAAGGCCTTCTGTACCGCACCCGGGTCAGCACCTGTGTACCTAACAGAGACCGGAGCCAGCTCAGCACCCCACCCACGGGTGCTGGATCCGAGATGCCACCACCGCTCAGCCTCAGCTGTTGTGTGATTCCGAACAGGCAAGAAGCCACGGAGCCTCACCTTGTAAAACACAATTTTGGTTTTCAGCGAACACCACGGAATGCCTCTTTGGAACCATCTTTCAGCTTTCCTTGCTAATCATTCGAGACGTGCCTTTCTTGTCCTCTCCGACACATCAGATCTCTTGACAATATTCTCTCTGACTTTTCTTGGGGTGCTAAGTGACTGGTTCCCTTGGGCAAGACGATAGAGCAGTTTCTTGTCCCTCACAGCTCCCTAGGACAAATTAAGTGACTGGATGAGTGTGTGTGTGTGTGTGTGTGTGTGTGTGTGTCTATGAGAGAGATAGAGAGAGATGGGGAGGGAGATAGAGAGATGGAGGACAAGAATATGTGTTAAATCTCTGGGGGAAAAAAAAGAGTCTCCTATACTCTCGTGGAAACCTTTTAATTTCCTTTTTGTCTAGAGCTCAGATATTCATTCATTCAACCCTGGCAAGGTGGTGACAGGGGAGACGGGAGGCTCCCATGCTTTGCTGGGTCCTGCGTCTCTGTGGTGCCTTGGGAACCTTTCTAGAATGGTCAATCGGACAACGACCACTCCACAGGGGCTGCAGTGACCCCATGGCCTCAGCCTGGCCTTGTGAATCGGCATTCACGTACATTTGACTTATAACCAAGAAGGCCTGCATATAGTGGAAATACACTGGGTATTTATAATTTTTTCATTTCCTTGTTTATTCATTCATTCACCCAATCATGAGTCCACCCAGACTAGGTATCATGTCTTGCTTGTACTGTGGGTTCGTCCTGGTTACAGTGCCCTTCAGAAGCACAGCCTCTGCACAGGGAACATGTCATACAAGAGGTTCCAAGCTGGGAGGATTACTTCTGGCTGAAAAGACCAGGAAGGTGTCATCCCTTTGTGACAAGCCTTGCCATCGTGGAGACGTTCTAGCGGGCAGGAACGGAGGAAGGGCGCGAGGAGAGAACAGCAGGGGTGAAGCACAGACATGAGCAGGCGCTGGGGGAATTCCAGGGACGGGTGATTCCGAGGGCTAAGGGAGCTGATAGGAAAAGCGATTGGAAGGTAGAAAAAGTGATCCCTGGAAGGCCAGGGGAGGCAGTGGGAGCAGGATGGAGAGGAAGGAAGGAGCAGGAGGAAAAGCAGAAGCTTTGCATTTCTTCTTTCAGGATGTGTCCCACCCCGTCCCCAACCCACATCCTCACTGCAGGACGGAGGCCGATGGCTTCCTCAGTTTCCCTTCTATTCTTTCCACGCCAGATGTGCTCTGCACGCCCTCCTTTCTCCTTTCCTTCAAGGAGGTCGAAGGTGCAGTGGTTGAGGGCATAGGTCTAACAGTCGGACTGCCAGGGCCACATCTCAGCCCTTCTGCTCATTGGCCGTGTGGCCTTCAGTTACTGACCAGTAAACTGGTCATGACAGGAATTGCACATCCTTATATAAAGCGTATCTGCCGGTGAGGAACAAACTGAGGCGCAGGGAGGCTCAGTGAATTTGTTTAAAGTCGTTTTGCCAGTAAGTGGTGGAGCAGGGCCCTGAACCAGGCAGGCTGGCTTCAGAGCCCACTTTCTCACCTGCTATGCCATACTGCCTCTTAGGCAGGAAGGATGGCATGGTTTAAAGAATACGGAGCCCAGTGCCTTGCTGATAGCTGATAGTTATTATTAATAAGTATGTATTAAACACCTGCCATATATTCTGTATAGATATTAAGCTCAAAGAATGAACACGCACAGCCTTGATCCCAAAGTACTCATAATGTGTCAGGAAGACAGACAAACCTCCCAAATTATAATGAAATATTAGTGCTATGATTGAGATGCGGTAGAGCTACAGGAGCCAAGAGGAAGTGCAAATCAGGGAAGGCTTCCAAGAGGCAGTGTTTTGTATTGATGATCTCAGCTAAAAAAAAAAAAAAAACCAAAAAAAGTCCAAACAACAAAGAAAACACTGTCCCTTGGATAAAGTCGATAGTTCAAACATGCCAGCCTGATGCTTCAGCCTTTTAAACTCTGCTCCCCACCTGGGCTGACATTTACACTCCTGCCCCTTTGGCCAGCATGAACCCCCTCCTGCCGGGCTGACCTCCTCACGTGCTTGGTGCAGTCCTGCCTGCACGTTTTTGCTCGCACATTCCCACCAACCCGAATGTCCTCCCCTCTCCTGCTGGTGTGCAAATCCCTGGGCTGTCTGTCCTCCAGGAAGCCATCTGTCACTAACCTCTGTCACCTCTGTCTCTGAATTTGGAATCTGACTGCTTGCCCAATCAGCATGACCCTAATGCACTCTTTACATCCTTCTTAGGTGTGTGTCTTTTTAGATTATTCAGGGCTCTGCTTTTTATTTCTTCTCATGAGATATCCCTGTATGTTCCTACTTTTCTTACACAAAATAGGACTATAAATACCTGCTGAGAAGCTAATCATACTTGCCCAATGATCCAGGTTTTATTTTAAGCTACTTAAGGGAATGCACTAGGCTAAGATTCTCTAGGTGTGGCTGACGCCCCCTGGCATTCTGCTAGGATCCATTAGGTAACTAGGTAACTTGAGTTTTTTGGTTTTTTTTTTTTTTTTTTTAAATAGATGTAATGTTTTTAACATGGCAGAGGCTCATGGTTGTCATGAGAAGTATATAACTGCTGAGGTTATAGAGAGCCTAGCTCAGCCTCAACACATATTCAACCGGGCTGGACAAGTCACTTAACCTCTCTGAGACTCAGTTTCCACATTTATAAACATTGCTGGATGTTAAAATTAAAGCACCCACCAAAGCACCACAATGCAATCATGCTGCATTCTAAAGTAAGACGGCAAATGAGCATGCAATTTCTCACAGTAAGTTCTCAAGACTCAGGTTCATAATTCTTCTGACCCTTACCCTGGCTCCCTGGCCCAGTCAATGAAATTAAAGGGTTGAAGGAATGAAAAAGAAGAGATTTTGGCCGGGCCAGGTGGCTCACGCCTGTAATCCTAGCTCTCTGGGAGGCCGAGGCGGGAGGATCACTCAAGGTCAGGAGTTCAAAACCAGCCTGAGCAAGGGCGAGACCCCGTCTCTACTAAAATAGAAAGAAATTAATTGTCCAACTAAAAATATATAGAAAAAAATTAGCCGGGCATGGTGGCGCATGCCTGTAGTCCCAGCTACTCAGGAGGCTGAGGCAGGAGGATTGCTTGAGCCCAGGAGTTTGAGGTTGCTGTGAGCTAGGCTGATGCTGCCACGGCACTCTAGCCCAGGTAACAGGGTTGAGACTCTGTCTCAAAATAAATAAATAAATAGATAAATAAATAAATAAATAAAAAATAAAAGAAAACCCTTGGACTGCTGTAACCTAGCCACCGTTCCATAGAACCTCTTGGAAGTGGGCAGAAAATGCAAAAGGTGGGAAATTCAGAGGGCAGGCTGGTGAGCTCTCGGGCGGGTGGAGTGAAGGCAGGGACTTGGGAAGTCACTGCTTCCCTCTCCTCACTCCAACCTGTGCACGCGCTTCGCTTCGCTTGTGGCCGATGCGGACCCCCTAGGAGGGAGAGCGTTTTACAACCTGTCCTAGAAGACCCCCTGGAAATGCTGGTGGAACCTCACTATGAGCATCCATATGGAGGAAACTTCTAGAAAATCAGGACTTAGGGGAGAGGGGCCAGTTAAGAGGAAGCACCACCCACTTGCTGGGACTGAGAAGCCCGACAGGGAGGTGTCCAAAGGCCCAGGAAGGACCCAGCTCGGAAAGAGTCAGACACATCAACCAGGCCTGGGAGCAGGAGGCCACCTGTTGGTGACCACTCCGGTTCGAGTGAGAAGGAACCTCTCTGACCCCTCCCTATTACGAAGCAGCTCCAGCTGGGGGCAGGTGGGTGAGGAAGAGAAAGAAGAAGTCAGGGGAAAGTGTGCGGCAGGCCCAGGCAAGGGGAGGGAAAAATATCTGAGCTTCAGACAAGTCCAGAGTTGTCTGGAACTGGACGTTATAATTCCGAATTGAGACTGTGTTGGAGACTTCAAATGACCAGAGGACTTTATTGTCCCAGAGTGAGCCGAGAAGCTACGCGGCCTGCCTGAGCCCTAGCGAGAAGCATTTGGAAGGGATAATGGGAGACAGCAGAAAGCTGCCTTGCGACGGTCCCCCACCCCCCAGCACGCGGGTTGCTGTTAATGGCCGCTGCTCCTCGCTGCCATGCTGTCTTGAGGGTCACCAGAAGCGAGAGCCACAACGGGGCATTGTTCAGTGCCAGGCTTACTGCAGGGGAACCACTGCTGTTCCCTCTGGACACAGATTGGTAACTTCCTGATAAAATGGCCTTTTTGAAAAGGAAAACCCTGGATGTCCACTCTCAGATGGTTCAGCGGGCCATGCTTCCTGACATGCCGGTGGCCTTCCGGAGAGCGACTAGGTCACACGATCTCTTTCTCAACTCCAGCGGCTCCTGGGTCAGAAGAAGGTGAGAGCTGCCACACAGGCCGGTCTCTGGCCCCGTTTGCCTCCGCGTTCCTGGAGACGCGAGTGCGGTCGATACATGTGACGTCTGAAGGTGCGATCGATACAGATGACGTGGAAAGCCGGTCTGATGGAGACCAGGCTGCGGGGAGGAGCCGGCTCCCGGCTAGGAGCCCTCTGGGTGCTCCCGCCCTTCCCCTTGTCCCCACCAGGGTCCGATCCTGCCTGAGCAGTCAGTGGGGATTAGAGCTTTGCAGCCTCCTCTGCTCAAATCTTTACCTCCCTCACTGCTTTGTCTTCCTGATCTCCTTCTGTGGCTGCTGCAAATGTAACCAATGTCACGGAGCCACGGGGGGAGGGGGGGACACAAGGGGGGGGGAATTTTGGGGGAAATAGAAGAGAGACAAATTATGTTTTGTCCTCTTAAAAAAAACCAGGTGCTTAGAAAATTAATTAGAGCAAATAATCACTGAGTTGTCTGGGTGTCTATTTTATTTGGTGCATGCCGGGTCTGGTGGAAAAAAAAAAAGCGGAATTTTAAATAATTTTGGAGTTATAACTGATGTAATTAGGTGCTCAGTGAACACTTAGCATCGAGCTGTGCTTATTAAAATTACTGTTTTAATCAGAACATTGCTGGAGAATCATTAATAATACAATGGCTTGATTCCCTGGAACTCTAATTAGACCCGGACTTTTAACCACCTGAGCGTAATCTGGCCCCGTCTGGATGCGCACCGCGGGTGAGGCATTATCATTCCAGGGCATGGGGGGGGGTGCTGGTGCATCCATACTGCTATTTAGTGACTGCCCGGGTGCTTTATTTTGGAGCGAGAGAGTGTGTTGCAGAGGCCCAGGGGTACCGAGGCTGAACCGTGGAAGGGGAGGAGGTCGGCCAGGGGCTCGGGGGTGGAGGTCGTCGGGAAGAAGTGGCAGGAGATGCCTGCTTGGCTGCCGCTGGCCAGGCATGCCTTAGATAGACATCGTCTTGCAGGGATCACCCAAGCCACGCGGCACGGACTCATCCAAATGCCCTTTCCCGGACGCCCCACCTCCACATGGGCCTCCTCCGAACCCAGCACACCCCCAGGGAGGGGGCGCAGCCCAAGGCCCCACTAAGTCGCGCCGCACGTGAGAAATCTAATGGATCCTTCACTAAGCGATAAGGGAAGGTTAATCTGGTGAAGGGCTGGGGATACTTCTTAATTCTCCTGTCCAACGCTTTGTGTCACCGCAGAGAGAGACCATGCCATCGACTGAGTTTCTCCGGAACTTTCTAATCCTTTAGGGACGTTTTGCGGGTAATGAGGTCCAGAGCTGCAGGGAGGTGAGTGGACGAACTCGTGTGCCGAGAGACACCCGCTGAGCTGGTGTCTGGGGAGAGGGGTTTTTGGGGAGATGGGGTCACTGGCCCAGCTCCCGGCTCTGAGCACAGAGCTCTGGTGTCTCTGCACCTTCAGCTGGTGGCTCGGTGTCAACAGCACTGATTCCGCACCAGGGTGGCCGAAAGCAAAGGAAATGGAAACGCGTTCTCTGCCCTCCTAGAGCTTGCTAACTAGTGGGAAGGACACAACAAAGATGTGAAAAAAAAGATTTAGGACACTTAAAAGGGAGATACTGAGATGTGAAAATTAAGCTGAAGCCAGACAAGGGCATGTGGAGCTAAGTGGGGATCAGAGTGGGGCGGGATTAATTAGGGAAGGGGGGCGAAGCTATAGGAAGGAGGACGGTGCAGCCAGACTTCATCTGCTGGGCCTGGGGGAGGGGAGGCAGCACTCTTCCTGTCCTTTATTAAGCATTCCCGAGACAACAAGGCTGAACTCTCTGAGACTCTCTGTCGGAGCCACCACTAGTCAGTGCAGCACTTCTGTGCAATTTGAAACAGGTGCCCCCTCTAGGTTCATGGCTTGGTAAGATGAATGAGGGCTCAGTTTCTTCCCCTACTTGTCCCTTTGTGCAGTGCACAACCTGAACCATCATATCTGGGACCATGATGCCCAAAGTCTCTAGGGAAGTAGGGAGTTGAAATGTGGTTGATGGATCTGTCCCAGTCTGACCCAGCAGACAAAATATCTTTAAGTGCTAACTATTGTGGTGCCTCATCATTTCTGTGAGGGGGTCGGCAGGTCCAGAGGGATGGACATGGACTATGGGTTCCGGAGCACGGAAGGCTCCATGGAGGAGACAGGACTTGAGAAGAGACAGGGGGGGGAAGTGTCCTGGGCATGAGGATGTCATAAACCAAAGCAGAGAGAATGAGCTTTGGGGTTGTGCTCTGGGGACAGCAAAGAACACAGTATGGGATGTTCCCACTTAGATTTCTTTTTTCACTGATTCCTTCCTTAGGTGTAGACATTTAAAATAATAATAATAATAATAATAAAGTAAAACAACTCTAGTCCTCCTCCAAGGAAGAAGAGGCCACTGGGAGAATTTCTCTAGAAACCAGCCCTGCTGGGAGGAAGCTCTGCATTCCCAGGGAAACCCACGCAGAGGCTCAAGGTCCACCAGGAGGAAGAGCTGGACGGGACAATCCTCGCCAGCTGCAAGACTGTCAGAGGGGAGGGACCCTGGTGGACTTCTGATCCCTGTCGGGACTCCCTGCCACCCCGTCTCCCCAGGGGGGCTCATACATGGCGGAAGGTGGGAAGAGAGGGGCACAATGGCCTCTGTGCTTTGGAAACAGATGGTTAGAACTCAACTCAAAAACTCTTGTGCTTCTGAAAAGAGAAGAGCATGAATGATGGTCCCTGAAACACACACATATGCACCCCATCCCTCCACAAACACAGACTCTTATACAAACACCCTCGTGCACACAAACGCACGCCCACACCACGCCTTCACAGTACACACGGCGACCCCGCCACCACGTACACGTTTCGCACATGCTCACATCACACACTCAATGATACTGCACAGGCATGTTCACGTCATACACACTCAGAGCACACAGACATGCCGGCCACTCTCATGGCCCCCCTCCAGCCCTGCCTGCACACAATCGTTAGAAGAAAAGAGCCATCAGGAGCTGTCTGCCTCTGGCTCATAGTGAAGAAAGATTAGGGGTGCCCAAGATTAAACAGGAGAGTTAAAAATGACAAACAGACTTCGAAACAAGATTAGAGTCTTAATGAAAACCATAATGAATGGAAGAGCCACACAGACATCACCCATAAATGGCCATAAATATCAGACCAACAGATGAGATCCTAGATACTGCAGTTTGGAACTCCATCAAATTACTTCTATTATAATTCATCAATAAATAACCAAGCCCAGCCTCACATTTAAGGTCCCATCATGTTTCAGAGAATAGGCTCTGACCATCATGTTTCAGAGAATAGGCTCTGAGGCCAGGCAAATCCAGGTTTGAATTCTGTTTTTGCCCCAACTAGCTTGGTTTTCCTGGGCATGTTAGTCTGCTTGGCTAGGTCTCAGTTTCATCATCTATAAAATGTGGACAATTATCCTCTTAATAGGGATGTTGTAAGAATTAAATTAAGTCCTGGACAGCAATAGTAATAATTCATAACAATACTAACAATTTAGATTTATTATTAAATATTATTAATTATTAAATATCAATAATTTATTATTACAGTTAATGTTAATTTTCACTATTATCTCTTGCTCCCTCCCCCACACCCCTTTTAGCTTCCTGGGGTCAAGGAATGCCCATTGGAGGCCCCCACTGGATGGTCGGGTCAGTTAAAAAATAAGGGAAAAAGGAGAAGGGAGATAGAAGGACTAGGAAAGAGAACAAGGTAGGAGAAAGAGCAGGGAGAAGAAGGGAAAAGGAAGAGAAAGATGGACGGAAGATTCCAGATCCCTCAGATGCACACAATGACATCTTCCGTGGTGTGGTGTCCACTCTCTCTTTGGGTGGTGGTTGCCAAGGGAAAGAAAAGTTCTGGATTAGCCAGAGAATTAAGGTGTGGCCTTCTTGAATTTTTCTTTTTTTTTAAATAGGAGCTTTAATGAGATATAATTAATACACCACAAAATTCATCCACTTAAGAGTGCACAATTCAGTGGTGTTCAGTGTGTTCAGGAATTGTGCAACCATCACCACAATCTGTTTTAGAATCCTTTCATCATCCCCCTAAAGAAACGCCATGCCCATTAGCAGTCAGTCCCATTCCCTCTCAACTGCTCTAGTCCCCTAAGCAACAACAAATCTACCTTCTGCTTCTAGGGATTTGCCTATTCTGGACATCTCTTATCGATGGAATTATACCATTTGTGGTCCTTTGTGACTGGCTTCTTTCACTTAGCATAATGTTTGCAAGGTTCATCCATATTCTAGCATATATTAGTAACCTCCTAAATTTCTTAATTCAAAGCCAAGAAAGTGAAGGACAAGAGCTTAATATTCCCACACATAAGCAAGCATTTCAGAATGGAAATTGTCCAATTGTTCACCCAAAGAAATCTCACTGAATCAAGGTTAGTCATTAGATTACACGCTTAGATATCAGATAGTTGCATTCTTTCATTTTTGCCATTGGGGAGACCAAAGTACAGTGAAATGATGTTTTCTAGTGTGGGTTTTTTTGCACCCTCCACAAACCTCTCAGGAAGAAAAGAAAACGAAATAGGCTCCAAATGTAAGAGCCTCTTGTCCAGGGTTTTATGATTCAGATTGAACGTTTAGAGACAAATAAGAGTCTCTTGGTATTTTGTCCATATGTCTCTCTCTTACCTCTTAAAAGTGACAATTCCCAGCTCAATTTTTACAAGGTAAAAGAATGACTCTCCTCTAATGGTTATCTGTCATTGTTTATGTTTAAAGTAATTTTGTCTGTTACTGTAGCCTTCAGATGTAGAAAAGCAGAAAGCAAGACCCCTAGGCCACACATGGCCCTGAGGTAGGAGGGGCTTAGGATCTGGATGGAAATGAGGTGGGAGGGGCTTAAGATCTGGATTGAAATGGGGTAGGAGGGGCTTACGATCTAGATTGAAATGAGATGGGAGGGGCTTACGATCTGGATTGAAATGAGGTGGGAGGGGCTTACAATCTGGATTGAAAAGGCCTAGGCTATTCACTGGATTTAGGAAACAACAATCACCTTTGTTCTCAAACTCAAGTGAGATGTGTTTCACAGGGTAACTGCCCTGAAAATTGCAGGAATGACAAGGTATCTATTCTACCTAGTTGATCCCAGAGAGAGAAAATATCTAAAGCTTAAACTATATGTGTAGCTTCACTCTCTGTCCTGAAGTCTACCAACATTACCCCATGGCCACTAGATGTTAGTCTAAGGCCATAGGTAAAGAAACTGAACTTCATGAATAATAGAACCAGAGATACCACTGACCAGTGCATATGCTTTAGGCAAACCCAACTAAAGAGAGCTGACAAAATATGTTTGCTATATATGTGAGACCTCCCTTCTTTCCTATAAATTCCAATATTGATATAGCTTGAATTATAGGGAGAGAGTATTGTCCACAGCTGGCCACAAGCTATGGCATCCTTAGGCCAGACACGGTGGTAGCAGTGGCGGCCACAGCTGAAGAACCAGGGAAGAAGCTCAGAGAACGAGTTGCAACTGCAGAGTTCAGCTATGAACGCTGGCCACTCTCTATTGGGGGTGTTCAGTGACTAGTATCTCTAGTTATCTCAGTGGATACGGTGGGACTCTCTGAACCAAATTCATTTTTAGACCCACATTCATTTCAAAATGTAACAATAACTATAGGAAGTGGCCTTTTGTGTAGGGCCATATTTCATGAAATAATACGATGTTGCCACTCCAAAAAGGTCAGGCATTGTTTATTAACAGTGTTCCCAAAATCTCATTAAATCTGGGAGCCTGAGGACACATGGACTAACTAACATAACACTTTGAAGCGATCTGCATACTCCTGGAGACTGTCTGGGGACCAGAGGAGCAGTTTTGGCCTCCTGTGGCTACTGCCTGGAAGTCCCCATGCTCCTTGGATAGCTGTCACTCATGCATCAGCGTCTCTCTGCATTCCATCTAGCACAGAGAGGGCACTGGTCAGATTCACCTAGCCCTCCAATTCCTTCCTCTATCAGAATTTATCCCTTAGCACATCCTTGGCAAACAAGTAGGTGATCCCAGATGAGGCAAACGGAGTTCTGAAAAAAAAATAAGGTGACTGGAATTTTCTCCCTTAATCTGGGCATGCTCCAGTTTGCACTAGGAGCATAAATTTGCATGCTGAATTCCAGAAGCCCCAACTCAAGGAATATTAGATAAAATAAAATTAATTCTTGTAATCCTCTGTGATCATATTCAAACCCAATATTCTGAGCTTGGCATGCAGGGCAGGTTTGCCTGCCCACTTTCCTCTGTGCTTTCGTACTAACATTATTTTCTCAAACACTGATTGAGCTCTGGCTGTATAAAGGGCACCGGGAGGGGACAGGCTCCCTCTGACCTGCATCCAGTCCTCTAGTAGCTTACAGCCTAACGGGGGAAGACACCAGATAGATTGATATTTACCAGGTGTGGTTTTATCATAAAAGCTAGAAAAGTTCAGAGAACTGAATCTATTCTAATTGGGGTAGATTGGGATGGTTTTGAGTGCTGTTGGAGACACAAGGAGGAAGGACAGCATGGAGGAGGTGGCAGCAAGCAGACAGTCTCCTCTTCGAACAAGCTCAAAACACCCGCATGGCTCTTGGGCCTGCATTCTGTGTCCTCGCCTTCTAGGGAGGCCAGTATTGACAGAGACAGCTCTTTAAGGTGGGGTGGTTCGTGGCTGAGCCCAGCAGGCCTTGGGGACTTGGGAAAAGGCCTATGACCATGAGCAATTGCCAAGGGGGGAGGGCAAGATGGTGATGGCAGAGAGGCTGAGGCAGTTTAGCATGACTTTCTGCAGAAATCTGTTAGACCCTGGGAAGCAACCTTGAGACCACACGGTGTTTTGGTTCTTCCTGGCTCCTCCATGAGATTAGGATTTTCCTGTGGTTCTAGAGATGGGATCAATCATGGAATATGTGGGCTTCGTTTTCTTGGGGGAATCAAACAGACTTCCTGTGCACCCAGTCTCTAGTGATTAATGATCTAATGACTGCCCGACACTGCCAGGGCTGGTCCGGAGCAATTTAGGATCTTTTAAGAAGCTACGGTTAGGCCGGGCGTGGTGGCTCTCGCCTGTAACCCTAGCACTCTGGGAGGCCGAGGCGGGCGGATTGCTTGAGGTCTGGAGTTCAAAACCAGCCTGAGCAAGAGCGAGACCCCGTCTCTACCATAAATAGAAAGAAATTAATTGGCCAACTGATATATATAGAAAAAATTAGCCGGGCATGGTGGCGCATGCCTGTAGTCCCAGCTACTCGGGAGGCTGAGGCAGGAGGATTGCGTGAGCCCAGGAGTTTGAGGTTGCTGTGAGCTAGGCTGACGCCACGGCACTCACTCTAGCCTGGGCAACAGAGCGAGACTCTGTCTCAAAAAAAAAAAAAAAAAAGAAGCTACGGTTTATGGAATGGCGTGGCATATACATTCTGTCACTTAACCCTTGCAGCAATCTGGGGGAGTAGATTCTAGAAATTGAGAGCTTGATGAGAATATGCAACTTAGGGAAAGGGCGCAGCCAGGATTCCAGATGTGCTTAACACAGAGCCTGTCCTAGCTGCCATGCCACTCCGGGTCACACGGGAGAGTGACCAGAGCCGTGGCATCCACGTGCCTGCCCTCTGTTCCCGGGAGCCACAGGCCACACTCCCACTCCCTCCTTTGCTACTCCCCTCGTCTCCCTGCCTCCGGAGCACGCCTGGAAGGAAGCTCACCAGGAGAGACGCAGGCACACTGTGTCCTGGGCCCAGGGACAGGTGACCTTTCCAATTCAGCACCTTTATAAATCTTACCTAATGAAGTTAAGGGGGAAAAAAAAAGAATTAATGAATAAATGAAGGTTAAATCACTCCCTGCAGAAAATTGATGCTGACAGCGAGGGCCAAGAAGAGAGCTTGGAAAGCAGGGAGCTGACTTGCAGAAGAGGCTTTTGAAATTCCCTTCCCCAAATTTGGGGGCGGTATAAAGCTTGCCAGTTCCGACATGGGCAAAGGAGGCTTTGGGGAGTCCAAGGAAGACAGTGTGAGGAAGATGGAGAGAGAAAACCATACTCTACCTTGGATGATGTTTTCCTGATGCTGATTTGGGTATGAGACACATACGTGTTCATACACACAGACAGACACACACACACACAGACAGACACACACACACACACACACACACACACACACACGCTGTGCATACTGTTAAATCCTGCAGGCAATCAAGACATCGGTAGTTTGGGTCTGCCTGGCTCGGCCCTAGTCTCCTGGGACCTCTGTGGCACATCTTCTTGTCAGCACACACTTGTTAGTCTCCTCTGTCTCCTTGACACCACTATGATTGTCCCCACTCCCAACGGCCACCCTCTCTGCGCTGCGCACCTCAGCCCAGTTGGCGCAGAGGGGCTGCAGATGAATGCATGGCTGAGCCCAGGAGTAGGAGAAAGGAAAGCAGAAATTGCTGCTGGCCGCGACGGGCAGGCCAGCCAGGCCCGGAGCTCATCGTGCAAGGAGTGGCAGGGGTTGGGAGGTGACGGATGCAAAGGAGACCCCTGGTGAAGCTCAAAGGGCGAAATCCGGGATGAGAGGCTGGAGAATCATGTCCGCTCCTGAGCAATGCTGCTGACTTACCAAGTCACCCTGGGGCAGGTCACTTGCTAAACTAAACCTCAGCTTAGCTCCTCAGTGAAACGGGGCAGGAAGAGGAAGGTCTGAAGGAGAGGATCCGCCGCGGAAGTCCTCCCTGGGAGCAGCGTGTATGGAAGATCAATAACTCTGGCTGCCTCTCCTCTCTGCACCCACAGGCTCTTAGGAGTCTGATCGTGGGGACAGGGAGGCTCAGGGGCCCAGTGCAGCTCGCCCGCCCTGCACGGTGAGTGGCAGGGGCCAGGGAGCCAACACCGAGCTGATGGAGGGGTGGGGATGCCGGGGTGGGCCGGGGGCCGGGCAGAGAGACCCACAAGCAAGTGCTGACTAGATCAACCCGTAAATAAAAGGTCACAACGATTTTTCCAGGCACCCAGGGAGAAGCAGACAGAGAGCTGTGCTGACGGCGGGAGCTGACAACTGGCAAATGAGCCTCCACAGTTATCTGTTTTCCTTCCTTATTCTTGTCTCATAAGACAGAGGCTAGAAATAGATGCAACTGGCAGATGACTTAAGGATGAAAAATGAGCACTGTGGCAGTTGTGGGGGGCTCAGTGGCAGCGAAAGAGGGAGCTCACGGCTGCACCAGGGAGAAAGAACAGGGCTGGGCTGCCGCCATGTCCACGGGCTTGGCTTGGGCTCTGTCCCGGGCTTCGTGCAGGGATGAGCCATTTTATCTTCTCAGCAGTCCTACAAGGTAGGTATTATTGTTATCCCCACTTTACAGAAGAGAAAACTGAGGCTGAGCGAGGTTAAGCCAGGCCATATCGATTGGAGTGGCAGAGCCAAGATTCGAATACAGTTCCACCTGTCTCTAGAGATGAGCTGTCCACACTAGGGTATAATGCTGCCTTTTCATGTATCCTTTCTTTCCTTTTTTTCCTCTGCTTGCTTGCTTTCTAAGCTTCAACAAATGTTTATTGAACACTTAGTAAGTACCAAACACCATGATATCTCTTGGGGAGACAGAAGCAGCTCAGATAGGCAAAGTCTCTGCCACCAATAAAAGTCATAGAAATGAGGGAATGAGTGAAATGGACACACTGTCTCCTCTATCCTCTTCCCACGAACCTGGGGAGGGCAGAAGTCTTCCCCGCTGTAGAGTCAGAGACATGGCTGTCGTCAGGGCAGCAGAGTGGCACGATCACAGTGGCCTTCAGTGGTGGCGTTCTGCCAGCGCTGGCATCTTTTCTCTTGATGCTGCTGCTTAGATCTGTGGCTTGTCCAGAGGGTCTGACGGTGGCCTGCAGCCACAGAGCGCCAGGAGCTGGGCTCACGGTCGCTTCCTCCCAAGTTCTATGTCGTAGCAGCGGGGGCCGGGAGAACCCGAAGTCCCTTCTATTGGGGGGCCGAGGCTCCTCTCCTCTTGGGAAGGGTGGGTAGGTGGAGCCCACCTGAAGGTTGCTCACCTGGGTGCTGTGGAAATCCTGGGAGGATGGGTGCCTCCTCATCTCTGCCTTCAGCTCTGACAATGTCAAGTTTGGGGGAATATTCCCTGGATAAGCTGAACTCTCTCACGCCTCCGAGCTTTCCTCCACCGGATACTCCTTTGCTTTGTATTCCACTAGGTGAGTCCCTCCCCTTTTGTGATTTGCCTAGAACATCACCTCCTCCAGGAAGCCTTCTTCGTTTGACTCACAGGCGGTATTGGATGGTGACCTCGCACGTATGCCCAGCACTCTGCAAACCGTATTGTAATTCGCGGCTTATTTGTCTGTTTTCCTCGGGTATGTGTGACTGTCCAAGGACCAGCTCTATGCTGTGAGCACAGCAGGTCCTCAAAGGGTGTTTGACGAGCTCCTCGGTGGCTAAGACCTTGTTTACATCTCTGTCCATTTTTCCCTTTCCGATCTTTCTTCCCCCTGACTCACATCTGTGCCCACCTCCCTCTTCTCATCATGAAATAGTACTGGAGGCAGAGGCTGAACCTGGACTATTCGCTAAGCCACCAGAAGCGGATGACACAGCCTGCCTTCCCTCCACCTGGTGGAAATTTCAAACCTCAGCCTGTTTGCAGGGGTGGGGACTGGCAAGAACGGGGTGGGGAGGCGAGGTGAGGAGGGTTGCTGGATGCAGGGTTGCAAAGGCTCGGGGAATTTAAGCACGCGCCGAGCAGACTGTGCAGTGGAGACCCGGCCAGAGCTGCTGCGGCCCGGGCTGGTTGCCACGGAAAGGTCAAAGGGCCAGCTGGAGAAAGGCAGCCACGGTGGGCTCTGAAAACGGTGCAAACCCGGAGGAGCTTGAACCTGTCCCGGCCCTAACAGGAGCATGCAATCGTGTTGTACGAAAGAGGCTTGATAGTGTAGACGACCTTCTACACCCCCAGAACACTCAGGGCTGTTTGCTCGCATCTCGCCTCCCTGCTGGCACAAGCGCACGCACACCTGGACCCAGGTCAGCCTCTAAGTGCGGTGCACGCAGCTTGCATTTGATGCACCTTCATGGCTAGAAAGAACACACTAAATGTCATGCCTGCAAGGGTCACCGAAACACATTTATCAGTGGGGAAAGCGAGGCCCCAGTTGGCCTTGACTCCGAAGCACTGGTGAACAACTCTTTGACAATTAACAGAGGCAGATTCTTACCTTACCCCTCCCCAGCCCCTCTCCCTGTCCCCTCTGCCATCCCTCCGCCTCCCTCGTACCCCCACCTCCCGGGCAGTTTGAAGTTTGGTTGTAAATGTCATCCCAGCGACCAAGCCCAGGCAGAAACCTTGTCTGATAGGCAGCGCGTGTGAGCAGCCGGCCAGAACTCACAGGCACTGATGAGAAGCCTCCACGTATCTCTGTAAACCAGCACAGCTGGCCACTTCTGGCTGCGAAGTTCAGAGGCCTCTCCCCAAAGAAATTGACCAGTGGTCAGCTTCCTGCCTCTTGGGAATCCTGTGTTCCTGGGACCACCCCCGCCAATAAAAGCCTTGAGAAGGTGCACACCTAAGCCACTTGCAGGAGAAACCTGCAGGCGTGGCGCCAACTCCTTTCCCTTCCCGAAGGTGGAGGGTCCTTGCCAAGTCCCAGCCGTGCACCTTGGACTTCGCATCGTGCTCATTTCCAAGGGTTTGCTTTCTTCCTCTTTCCTCCCCCTCCCTGTCCCTGACGGCTGATGCTTCCCTCGACACCTCTGAACCTGAATCTTCACACCACAGAAACTGTCCTAGTCATCAGCAGATGGAAATAACTTTTCACGACGGCTCCTCTGATGTTGCCATCTTTTGTGTTGATCAAAACAACAAAACGAATCAGACTCTCGGCGTCTGATTGAAGCCTAATTGGAAATCCAAAGTGGCACTAAATGTTATGGTCTAAATAAAACACATTCAATTACCGCAACTCAGCACGGGGAGCACCAGGCAGAGCTCCGGGAAGGAGATAAAAAGCAGGCTGCAGAGTTCCGGGGTGTCACTACGGGGACCCCAACATTTGGCTGGATAAGACTCAAGATGGTGCATACACCATCTTGAGCTTCCTTGAGCCCAAGAACCTCCTGTTAGGGCCAGTGACTGAGCTGATCGCGGTTTACGGGGCTCAGACTTGAAATAGCACCGGAGAGGCTGAAGCAGGGGGCTTCGGTGCCACACTCGTAGGTATCCTGCACCTGCCCTCCGTGCAAAGGTTTTTCCTCTGCCAGGCAGGCGGAGCTGAGGATAGGGCAGGCGATTGTGCAGGTGAGTCAGGACGTCACCTGCTGGGGTCCCCGGTGGGCTGCCTTGGTGGTAGGGGGACAGTGGGCAAGGCAGGAGCTTTGCAAACACACAGATCTGCCCCTCACTCCTGGCTCTGCCTCCTGACAGTAATAGGAACACCTTGTCCCTTGCTGCACCTGGACTCCCTCATTTGTCAAACAGAGGTGCTAATAACTTTCTTTCCAGGTTGTTGTAAGGAGGAGAGAGAGTGCCCCTGGGGCACCTGGCTGCTGCAGGACATGAAGGGCAGCAGTGACTTCCTAGGGTGCTCTGCTTTTTCTCCCTCTTTCCTAACCACCAGAGACATTTCCTCTGTCTGTGCAGGGCCTGGACGGCGCTTGCTTTCCTCCATGGTTTTTTTTTTTTTTTTTTTTTTTGAGACAGAGTCTCAACTCTGTTGCCCGGGCTAGAGTGCCATGGCGTCAGCCTAGCTCACAGCAACCTCACACTCCTGGGCTCAAGCAATCCTCCTGCCTCAGTCTCCCGAGTAGCTGGGACTACAGGCATGTGCCATCATACCCACTAATTTTTTTTCTATATATTTTTAGTTGTCCAATTAATTTTTTTCCTATTTTTAGTGGAGACGGGGTCTTGCTCTTGCTCAGGCTGGTCTCCAACTCCTGACCTTGAGTGATCCACCAGCCTTGGCCTTCCAGAGTGCTACAATTGCAAGCCACCAGCCCGGCCCCTCCATGGATTTTTAAAACAAACAGAGCCCTGCTCCTGTCTCCTTGAAGGTGTCAAGTGAGGAGGGCCTCCTGGAGCCTTGCAAGCTGCCCTTGGAGCCCTTTCCCCAGTGTGGAGCCAGGTAGGGGGAGTGCAGGGGGGGAGTCGCCGCCTGCAGCCAGACGGCAGCCAGGGGGCGCTGTCTCGGGAAGCCCAGGGAGGCGTGGATTTGGCTTCAGAAGGGTGAGGTGGAGTCCTCCTCCCCGCCCTCCCTGCTTCAGGACAGCTTTGTGGCCCTGGGCAAATTACCTAGCCAGACTGAATGTCAGGGCTCTTATCTATAAGCAAGGCAAGGATAATAATATTTATCTCCCAGACTTGTTTCATGAGCTGCGGTCATGTTTGAAAACTAAAATAAGAAAAACACGACGTAAATATTAGTTAGATTTCAACATGTCTGAAATAAGGAAGAGCTGAGAGGAGAAGCAGGGCGGGCCAGTTTTCTTTTTCAGGTGTGGCTCTCTGCAGAGCGTGTCTGCAGGGTTTGGCCCGGCGATGATGCATGGGGACCCAGCCATAAAAATATAATTACTGCCACTAACATTCATTAAGCAGGGAGCATGTGCCAGGTACTGTTCAGGGTGCTTTTGATGTATTAATTTATCTAATATAATCCTCAAGCAGATGCCATAATTGTTCCCATTTTACAGACAAGGTAACTGAAGCACAGAGAAATGGAACAACTTGCCCAAGGTCACACAGCGGTAAGTGGTAGAGCCAGGACTTGAACCTAGGCTGTTAGGGGAGATTCTAGAACTCTTCAGGGCTGTCAGGAAACAACTGGTAGTCAGTCAGTCGTGAGGCTTGTTGCACCCTCCCTTCCCCAAGGAGGAGTCACTTCCCCCCGCCCCCCAGATCTCTCCTCTTCTGTAAAATAAAGGGCTACTATTCACTCGATAATCTCTGAGTCTCAACCAGTGCTGGGTCCTTGTGTTAGGGAAAGGGTGAGTCCTCTGTCTCAGTGGCCCCGAGTATCGCAGGAGCAAGAGTAAGTCCCTTCCTGGTGGTATGAGTTACTTCAATCATTGAACACATTGCACATCTCCTCGGCAGCACTGCTGGGATGCATAGATACATAACCTTCTCTTGTTGTTTATCTGGTTATTTATCTACACCTCATTCCTCCCCTCCAGAAAGTGGCAGCCCTGAGGGCAGGGATTCTATTTTATTTATCTCTTATGCAAAAACACACTTAATAGCGCTGCTGCTGTTGCATTGAAAAAGACAAAAAGAAAAAGAAGGTACCTGTCTTCAGGGCAGCCCTATTTATAAGATCTTTGCAGGACTATGACTTGGAAAGACAGCCCTGTCTGCATCTGCATATGCAAATGACTTGTCAGCAGACAGCTCTATGCATTATACATGGTAGACACTTAATGGTCTGTTGAATGAATGAGTCTGTGTATGCAAATGATATGCAATGATATGCAAATCTCTCCCTATTTTAATTTGACCCTTGGGAACATCTTCGGGGACTCTCTTGGGCCTGGGGTTGTTTTTAATTTTTTTTTTTTTTTAATTAAAAGTTTTAAAATACAGCCAGTGTTCTTTCTTGCCTGGGCTAAGTGAAACTTGTCAAGTTGGGGAAAGGAATGCTGGGCTGGACCAGGTTAATCAGGATTTACCCGGGGTTCTCCTGGTAATTCAGAAGACGAGCTGTGCAAGGGACTCCCCTCTCTGGGCATCAGTTCCTCCATATTTAAAAGAGCAGGGAAGGGCAGGGTTCATTCTGGTATTGGGACACTACGATCTCCCACCTCCCAGTCATAGGGACATCACTCGGGGCAGAGTGTCAGCCTTCAGTAGCAGCAAGAGAAATCAAATCCGTGGCCAAGGATTAGAGAATCTCCAGCCCCCCTTGCTCATTTAGAGAAAGTTGGCTCCCCCTCTTCCTGCCTGGGCATTGTATTCAACCATTTCTTTCCAAACCAAAGGATTTTAAAATACAAGGCTGGAGTTTTCTCTCTTAAATACAGCAAGCCAAGCATCTGATTAACAGGGTGGGTTTGCATTTCCTTTCCCTCATGTGAAAATATTTACAAAAAGTGCTCCAATGAGAATATTAACGGCCAAGGAATCAGCTCCCTGTTAGCCTCTTTGTTCTTTGACATTGGAAATGGGGGAAAGAAAGAGGGAAAAATCAAAACCCAAGCTTGAGGTGGTCACTGTTCCCTTCATCCTTGCCGCCCCCCCCGCCCTCCCCCAGGAGACAGGATTCTGCTGTTCCTTTGAGACAGGCACTATGTGAGCACACTCAGCTCTTGGGCCACACTGGGGTCCCCGGTCCTTAACCAGAAACACATGTGCATCAAAGACCTGGATTGAAAGTGACACATTTTAAAACAAAAGTGCAGCAGCAATTCGCTTATCCTCACTTTCCTAATCCTCAAACTCTGTAATTCTCCCCAGAGTCCCAAAGGCTCAACTCTCGCCCCTGCCCCCCTCGCATTCCCTCCCCCTCGGCTCAGCCCAGGCCTCCAGCCCCTGCAGAAGGGAGGTCTCCTGTTACTGAGACTTCGCCTGCCTTGTAAAAATACACCTTGGCATGCTCCGCCTGCGCCCTGGGAAGTCTTATCGCCTGGACTAAACAAACGTGCACAACCAAAATAACAGTCTGAGATGTCAAAATAAATGAGCAAGGGACATCTGGAAGTGCGGTTCCCCATGTTCCTTCTTTCCCTTCCCCAAGGTCTGTAGGTGCCTGAGGGGCCTGGCAGTTCAGTAGCTTGGGCTGCAGGTAGAAAATTTACTACCCAGTGCATCACAATAGCCCCTTTGAAAAGAGTTCTTCCTTTTGGCCCAAGATCCAGGTTAGTACTTACTTGATAGGAAACCAGAATTAGTTCTCTGGTGAAGCCCACTGGGCACTGCCGGATGACACGCTAGAGGGCTGGCCTGTCCTTCTATCCTGTCCCCCCTGAAGGGGTAGCGTCTTCAACCAATGCAATGAACTTCTGCATTGAAGACCTTCAGGGCAGGGTGGCTTTAGTCTTTCAAAATGATTTTTGTTTCTGATAACTCCAGGCCAAAGTTCTCTTTGCCCCAACTCTCTTAAAATACTTAAGCCAGGGGTCCTTAAAAAACCAGTTTCCTGTATTCCCTGGGGATGAGGTCCCACTGCCCTGCACACTGAAGCTGGGTCACGGAGGAGACCCACTCCTGGGCAGCCCACATGGCACTGCCGCAGGAAGACTGCCCAGAGAGCCCTTGCATGCCCGGGGTGGGGCCATGTCCAGGCAGTGGGGACCCTGCTCCAGATGGATTCCTGCACAGGCTTCCTGGAAGCACTTTCAGGGCCCGCAGACGTTTGATGTGGACCTCACTTGGGACGTCCACAACCTTCAGCAAATCAACAGCAAGCTATGAAGCTACTGGGGCTTCCCCATGCGTTTTGGCAAATCAAGCCAGTTCTGATGGACTCTGGAGGTGGCTGCTGGGTGGGGTACAATGAGGACAGCAGCAGCTAAACGGGATGCCCTCTGGGCCTCCTCTTCCTCATCTGGGGTCAGAATGGGTGATCTCTGCAGTCCTCACTGGCTCTGATGCTCTGTGGTTCCATGACCCTGGCAGACGAAAAGACGTGTCAAAGCCTTGGTCCTTAAAGCGTGCTCACGGAGCACATGCATCAGAATCTGTGGGTGGTGGGCAGCAGAGTGACGAAGAGGAAGTAGAAGAGGCAGCTGGCTGTGTGACAGCCATCACCAAGTCATAAAAAGGCAATGCAGTTTCTACCTTATTTGTGGGAGTGCTCACTCTTGGTGGCCTGAGCTGCCAAGAAGTCTGACTGTCTTGCAGGCCACCATGCTGTAAGGAAGCCCAATGCACATGGAGAAGCCTAGTCTAAGGCACTCTGACCGATAGTCCTGGCTGATCCCAGATTCTAGTTCCCAGGTGCCAGTTATTGCGGGAGGAGAAGCTTCCAGATGATTCCAGCACCTAGACATTCTCGTCACCCCCAGCCATTCATGTCATCCCTGCAGACGTCATAGAACAGAGATGATGCACCCTATCTGAATCTCTGGCTTACACAGTCTGTGAGCATAATAAATTTTTTTAATGCCCCTAAATTTGAGGGTGGTTTGTTACACAGCAACACGTAACCGGAACAGTATGCCGGCTACAGGCACATGAAGAGCACCCAGCACTGGGGTCTGAGCATTTACTACCTGGAGAATGGCAGCCTCATCTTTTGCAGTGAACTTGAGACTTGGTTACTTATCCAGAGGGGTCAGAAATGACAAGCCCCATGGCTAGTCCCCTTCTGGCCAGGGATCCACACATGCAGCTGGACAGGGCCCAGAGGGCTTGGGGGATGGCCAGGGCTCAGGGTCCCCCTCCCTTTTCTCCACAGATGCCTGCCATACTGGCCTCCTGGGCCTCACATGTGGGCCAGTGGCTGCCTCCGAGCGTATTGAAGGGAGCAGGACTGTTTAGTCTGCTGGGCACATTCCTGGATTTTTAAAATAAATAGCAGATTATGAGCAACTCAGCCCGATGCTGTCATCTGGCCAGGACAGGGGCTTCTGAGCCACCCTTTGAGAGGCGGCAGCAGGAATGGCAGGTTGGAGGCCACCACGTGAAACTGGGAACTGTGTCCCAGCCATAATTTATAGTGGGGATGCTTCTAGATCTTTCTGAGGTCCCGGGAAGTTCTAGTACTACTGCTAATGATAATAGCCACCACTTACCGAAAGCACTGACAATGTGTCATGGCATTAGGTAATTTATGTATATTCTCCCAGTCCTTGTAAGAGTTAATATTGGTAGGCTCATTATACAGATGAAGAAACTGAGGCATAGAGAAGTTAAGTAACTTTCTCTCAAAACCATGTACCTAATCCGTGGCTGTGGAAGGGAGGTCGGTCTGACTCCCGCAGCAGCTCTTAACAACTATGCCATTTTGCCTCCCTGATCCTTGGCACAGAGAGCCGAATCCACGGCCCCCCCACCCCACTCCAAACACGCACCCCCATCGCCAGCCCTTCAGCTGCTCCTAGGCCCCTTCCAGCCTCCACACAGCCATTCTCCACCCTGACTCCCTTTTTCCATTTCACCCTTCGCTGGATCATTTTATGCCTCTATTCCCTCTGCTAATTCAAACTAATTAAAGTATAAAATGGAATAATTGCTTCCATCCCTATACTCTTTTCCCATCCACCCCGAGTATAGTTATATTCCCTTTATGGGAGTGGCCGGCCTGACGAGTTGGGTGGAAACTGGGGCTATCGAGTTTCTTTTCATCTTGTTGCTCAGTTTTTCACTTGGCTCGTAGCCTGATTTCCCCTAGACTCACTGTCTGCCTTCCATTAGACGCCGGGGCTATGGGAGTAACTTGCATTCACGCCCATCACGACTGCTGAGTCACTGCTGGTGAGGCTGGGGCTGACTTTCCGGGGAAGAGCCAGGCGTCCTCGCCGGAGAGCACCCGGGCAATTAGCAGGACTGGGGAATCAGTTCCCAAATTTCCCCCTGGGACCGGCCTGTCCTTAGATCTATTAACAGCACATTAATATTGACTTGTTAGGCAGTGACACTAACGACCCAACTCTTCTTACTAGTCCTATTTCTTAATTACATTTAATTAATTAATAGAGAGAGAGAGAGAAAGAGAGGAGGGAAAGAGAACACACAAGTGCTATATTGGATATATTGGATTGTTCCAGTTCTGTGGGGAGATGAAAACCTCCAAAAGAAGAACGTGAGACCAGGACTTGGTTTTCCTCTAGCAGTGTGTTCTCTCTGTCACGGCCCCGAGGATATTGCAGGTACCATGTTTTGGGGGAAGGGAGGAGGAACAGAGAGACAAGGGCTGGGGACAGGGTGGAAGGCAGGGATGGCAGTGGGCTGCCCAGAGATTTGTCACCAAGAGAAGCGATGGGAAGCCCCATTCCCATGATGGCTTAGAAGGTCTTAGGATTTTTTGAGAACTACGAAGTCTTAAATCACTGCCTCAAAGAGGAATACAGACAGTCCCCAACTTCTGATGGCACGACTTACGACTTTTGACTCTAAGATTCTGTAAAAGCGATACGCATTTAGTACCAATCACACTTGGAGTACCCACATGACCACTCTGCTTTGCGCCTTCAGTACAGTCGTCAATAAACTGCATGAGACATTCAACACTTCATTATAAAATCGGCTTTGTGTTAGAGGATTTTGCCCAACTGTAGGATTCCGTAAGTGTTCTGAGCATGTTTGGGGGTAGGCAAGGCCAAGCTATGATGTTCGGTAGTTTAGGTGTGGTGAACGCACTTTCAACTTAACATATTTTCAACTTATGATGGGTTTATGGGGATGTGACCCCACTGTAAGTCAAGGAGCTTCTGCACACTTGCCCATAACCAAACCAGCACTCTTACTCTCTCTAGAGTGTTCGCCCTTCAGGAAAAAAAAAACCTCATTTGAGCACACACGGCCTCACAGCCTCTTCAGAAAGTTCTTCTTTTGGTCTAACCTGAAGCCCATTGTATAATACTTTGAGTGTTATCTTCTGGAGAGAGAGGAATCCCGAATCTCTTTAAGATCTCAAAGTTAGATTTATCATTTCTATCTTTAAAGGTGGAGAAACCAAGTCCCTGAGAAGTAGAGGGCCCAGCTCCCCCAGGGAGTCAGAGGTGGGGCCAGGCTGAGAACACGGGGCTCCTGGGGCCTGCTGGCTGGGCCCGGCGTCCCCTTATTGTCCTGCTCATCAAATACTCACAGTCTGCACTCTCTGCACGTGCGAGAGCTGGAATAGGCCCTATGGAATCTCAGCAACCAGTGTTTATGTGGCTCGTGAGGCAGTATAATAAGAAATTCTCCATTTATTGTCTCAGCTGAGCCTCACGTTGACCTTGCGTGAGACACACTGAGGTTAAGTGACTTGTCCAAGGCCACTCGAATACACGGACTGGGGGGATGGGAGCCCAATCGGAGCCTCGGACTCCAGAGACAAGCCCGTTACCCGATGCAACTCCTCTGCTCTGTAAAGGAGGAACTGCAACCTGGAGAGGGTCATGCTGCTCATTCTAGCAAAAGCTGGACTAGCACCCAGGACCTCTGACTTCGTTTTACTGACTGTTCTCCTGCCGCACAGTCAGCTGCTTCCTCGGCGAGACCGAGCTGTCTGGGGATGCTCAGCTCACAGCCGGCCTCAGACAGATGGGCCTCCTGAGCTGTTCTTGGCCCTCGTCCCTGGACCCGGCTCCCGGTGAAGTCACCTGGCTACCTATTTCTACACGATTTACGGCTCTCCAGGTGACAGGCCTCAGAGCTCCATCGCAAATCCCCTGCAGACTCTGCCTCCTGACTGCGGCCCCACCGGGTACAGGGTCTGCCCCGCTAATATCTCACTTGAGCAGAGACAGCCCCGTGGCATTAAAAAAAAAAACAAAAAACCAATTCTTCCTATATCTGCTCATCGTGTCTGGCTACTGCTAAACCTGTGTGTTTGGTGCCAGCTGTCACAAGAACTGGGCACCTGAAGCAGAAGATGAGGACAAAGGAGAGAATATTTGCAAATAAGCTATGTGGACCCTTGGTTTGGCCGGGTCTGATTCTCTCAGAGATGGCATCAGATTTGGGTCCAGGAGGTCACTATGTTCCCTGGAGCCCACTCATCAGCCCCCAGCCCTGACCCAGCCCCTCTTCCTTGGCTGCATTTTGAAGCATCCCATTTGAGAAAGAGACACAAAGCCAAAAGGTGTGCAATGGCACCTTCTGACTTCCACTAAGGTCTCAGTGGTCACTTCTCTTTTTCCACCTCACTGGGCTCAGAGAACCCAAGAAAGAGCTCTTACCTAGAGCTGTCTGTCTGGTCATCAGCTATACACAGTGTCTCTCGACAATATCCCATCAAATGTGGGTCTGTTCAGTCCCTCTCACCATCCTTTTATCCACCCATATAGGTTGCCAGCTGTCCATGAATAAGTGTGAATCTATTTGTGAATAAGGGCCTGGAATGGCATCCACTAAATGTTAACATGGTGTTTACATTTTGGGTAGTGAGATTTGGTGACTTGTTGCTATTTTCTTTCTTGTATGCATTGCTTGAATTTGTATGGTGAGCATCTACCATTTTTATTAAAAAGATAAATTTTTGTCTTGAAAACAAAGAATAAGGAAGAAAAGGCAGAGCATTCATAGAATTCAATCTGCTGTTACGGAGATATCTGGGTACACGTCTCTCTCCCTTGTTATTAACAGATTATAATCAACTTAAGGATAGTGACCAAGTCCCATTCATTTCGATGATTTCCCAGTACTTACTTCCTGGGAAATATGTGCCCAGTAATGGTTCTCTTTAGGCCCACTGACTGTTTTATTGGAATAATAGGCCAGAGTTTATTTCCAAGACTGTCCTATCTAACCCTCTCATTTAGCCCAAGCCTCCTCCAACTCCACCAAGTTCCCATCTGGACCTGTTTATGCCTCCACGGCATGAAAGAAGGTGCAAGAGACAGGTGGGTTCAAGAGGATCTGGGTGTAATTTGCATGCAATTAGCATATGATTTGTGTCATCTATGCTCCAGAAGTAATTTTCAAGTTAGAACTGCATCACTGCTTCCCTTAATGCCGGCGTGTGCCCACTCACCTCTTCCTTCCTCCTTCCGCCCAGCCCTCACCCTCTAACTCAGACTCTTTGCATTCAAAAGGCAAGGAGGTAAAGAGAGCTCTGGGAAGGGTGACACCGATGAAGGACGCCCGGACGCCTTGCAGGACACTCTGAGAATGACACAGCGGAAGCTCGCAGGGGCTCCAACCCCACCAGCACCCCTCTCTGGCCTAAGTCAGCGTCCTCAGCGGCTGAGACAGACTCACTGTTCCTTTTCTCCTCCTTCAGCTTTTATCTTACTCACCCTGTTCAGAAAAAATGACAAGACCACTGCTGCTGCTGAGCCACGGTGAACTCGCTGACCGAGTGAATGAACGAAGCAGCAGCCCCGGCTGAGGGCTCTGCTTAGCTTTCTGGATCCCCATTGATCTCACGGGGCCCCTCCTGTCTCCCCTGCTTCTCTCTCCCGTCACCGTGGCTCTCTCTGCATTTGCCTTTTCTGCTCACACGGACTCAGAGGCAATACGATCTGGGGGAATGACGCTCTATCCATGCGAGAGGGTGGAAAAAACTTGCCCAGTTGTCATCCAGCAGAGGGCAGAGGTCAAGTTCACGGGGCTCCCCGTCTACACAGGCATAGTCTCAGCTTCCCAGGGCTGACCAGCTTCTCTCTTGCACCAGTCTAAGACTCAGGCTAAGATTTTTATCTCCTTTGGGGGCCCTACCTTGGGTCTGTCTCTCCCAGGAGTGGGCCCAGCCTGGAGGCCCGGATTATTTACACCTCTTTGGCTCCCTTGAGCAGCAGACTCTGTGGGCCCGAGAGCAGTAAATCTACCTCCTAATCACACCAAGCTGCTCCGCGCAGTCTGGCCCGTTCTTGCAGAGCTGTTCATCACCTCGCTGAGACAGGGGCTGCGGCCTAGCGAGGAGCCTCCGGGAAGTGGCTGGCCCCCGGCTGCTGCTTTCTGGCTCCCTGCAAACGCCTACAAGGACTCTCCCTCTCTTGCAGAACCCCTGTGCTACAGGCCAGAGGTCTCTCTTGTTAGACTGCACAGCGTCTGAACAAAGGTGACAGAGCATGGAAGGTTTCCTGGAGTTAGGGATGGAGGGGTGGGTGTCAGCACTTACCTGCCTTTCAGACATGACATACAGGAAGCGCTGATCGATGGAGAAGGCCATGTCCCGGAGGATGGGGCTCCCGTCTTTGAGCACGGAGACCATCTCATACTGGACCCCACCATGGGGAGGACCATCGGCCCGGATCTGCAAGAGAGAATCACGCATGTCCTTAGCATCTTCATTCGGCATTCCCCTGCGGGCTGCCTGCCTCTGTCCAGCGCAGGGAGCCTGCGGAAGACAACAGCTAAGCCCCTAGTTGCCACTCCATACACGGAAGTGCCACTTATTCAAACAGCCCAGTTCCTACCAAGAGGAATCCTTTCCCAAGCAGTCTGAGTGCTCTGGGTCTGGGACTTCTGATTTATTTGTGTGGTCACATGCCCTTAGGAATGATTTTGAATATCGCTACATGGTTATTCTTGCGTGTGTCTATATACACTTATAGCACCATGTGATGCACGCGTGTGTAAGCGAGTGTGTGCTCGTGTACTCCCCTTTGCGGTGGGGTCGGGGGTTCGGCATCTGTACACAGCTTCCTCACCTGTGGCAGGTGCAGGTGCAATGGCGGACAATTGCACACACTACCAAAAAGCTGGTCATCTACAGAGTCAGGATTTTCAGATCTCAGGAAGGTCTTTCTGTCCCCAAACATATGCCCTGACTGTCTGCAAATGCACCCTGTGCGATGCAGGGAGCCAGGAATCCGGCTTAGACCCAGGAAAGTGAGTCAGAAAGGACTTGGAAGCCATCTAGTCCAGTGTGTGCTTCTCAGCCTTGGCTACACGGTAGAATCATCTGGGGAGTTTTAAAAAATATGCATGCCAGGGCTAGATCTATTAATCAGAATCTCAGTGGGTGTGGCTCAGACATCGTCTTTGGGTTTAAAAGCTCCCCAGGTGAATTTAATGAGCAGCCAGGGTCAGGAAGCAGCAACGGAGTCCAGCAGTTCTCAAACCAGCCTGTCCTCAGAATCACCCGGAGGGCCTGGTGAAGTGCACCGCCGGGCCCACCCCCCGGATTTCTGATTCAGTGGGACGAGGCCGGAGAACGCACATTTGTTATAAGTTCCCGGGTGATGCTGACGCTATTGGCCCGATGGTTTGAGAAATACGAATCTAGGCTAACCCCTATATTGAACACTAACCTGATACTGAAGGAAAGAGGTCCCTATGGTCATACAAAAAGTGGGTGGCAAGGAGCCCTTGATTTGGATGTGCCCCACCCCCAGTTTCTTGTTTCCAGCATAATAGTTGACTGTTGACCAACACTCGCCACACTCCAGCCTGTTCTCTTTGTCCTCTGCCCGTCTACACAGCCTCTTGCTCAAGCCCCACCTCCTCCACGAAGCCTTCCCCCATCTCTATAATGGCTAATTAATTTGCTCCCACTTTGATGCCTTTTTTTTTTTTAACCAGACATTTTGTCCCAGGATTATAATCAATTGATTTGCTCATTGTATATGTACTAGCTAACATGTATTGACTACCAACTCGCATTGTTCTCTAATTGCTTCAGATGTGCGTAAGTCCTGTCAACATTTTGAAGGCACGGATATGTTTTCCATTTATCTTATAACCCTCTGAGGACTAGCACGGGGCTGGGAACGTGGCTGGGGGTGGATAAAAGGGAATGCTTGAGAAAAGCGTGTTGCAAGAACGTGAACTGTGCACCACCTGATAGCAAATCCTGGACTCTTTGGGGCCGAATCAAAGTGAGAGGCTAAAAGACATTTTCTTTGCAAGATTTTTAGATGAAGGCTCCTCCTTCCTCGAGTCCTTTGGATCCTCTCTTGTACTCCTGACCATCTCCTCCTCTTCCCATTCCTCCCACCACACCGAGAGTCCTGAGGGCAAGGCCCCATGACTTATTCACCCCCATCACCAAGCTTGGCACCTGACGTCACAGTACATGTGTAAGGACGGATGGACAGATGCATTTTCAGTCCTTACTGGCCGAGTGGAGAGGGACAACAGCATTGTTTATTGCAGAATTGGGGGAGTGGGACCAGGACTTCTGTTCCTATTTCTCTACCCTCCTGAGAATTTGCATACTTGAGGGCCTGAGACAGGGCACGGGCTGTGCCTGTCAGGTTGGGCTGGACCAGGGGTGGGTGGGAAGCAGACCATGAGCCCATGGCAGGGTGGGCAGCACTGGTCCTGGAGTTCTCAGTGGCAGACACAGCAGATTCCTGCCTGAGGCTCTTGTGCCCAGACCCCAGGGTTGGAAACAGGGGGGCAGGTAACTCAGGGGGGCTGGGCTTGAAGTTGAGGAAGTAGCTTCAATGGAACCAAGTCACCTTTCTCAGCCATCCTAGCCCTAGCCAGCCCTTGTGGGCTGGCCTCTTCTCATTCCCCTGAGCACCACGCTAGCTCTTTCTCTATCCAGCTAGTTGGCTTCCTGCTGTTCAAAGCTGTTGCCTTGTCTTCTGTCACTAGAGCCCCTCCTCCCAGGGATGGGGTCAGGGGTCACTCTCATAGGGCAGAGAGAGACTCCAGGAGTCCACAATGATGTTCTGGGCTGAGGCTACTACCCTCCACGCAGGGCAATTCTGATTATAGGATTCGAGCAGAAGGAAGAACAAAGAGCTTTGTCTAGGAAACTACCCCACCCTTGAAAAGCCTCCCCTTAACATTCAAAGCCCAATTCTCTTTTTAGGGGGACAGATGCAAATTTCTGTGAGACCCTTCCAGAAATGTTTCGGCCTTTAGTCACAAAAGATCTTGGGCCACTGCAGGTGGCAGAGAGAAGATGTGATTGCCATGACTTCTGCTTGGTTTGGCCTCACTTTTCTGCTTCCATAAAATGAGAGGTTCGGGCTCTGCTTCTTGTCTGAGTGGAGCCATACCCCGTCTCGGAAGGGAACATGTCCCAGTGTCTTTCCCGCCCTGCCTGTGACAGCCGCTCCTCTCCAGGGAGACCGAAGTCTCCCTAAGGCACTGGCTCAGCGCTTGGAGCTGTAGGACCAGCCCCTCCCTCAGGCTTGGCCCAGAGTTGCCGAGGAGGCTGGTGGACTCCCTGCCAGCCGAGGCAGCCACCAGTCCCCAGCCTGGCCACTGCTGTGGATCCCAGAAAGGCGTGGACACAAGGGCAGAAGATAGAATGAGCACCACAGGTCCAGCCCTCCCGCTGTGGTCCCTAGGACCAGACAGCACTCATGGCCAGATGAGAGCTGGGATGGAACCAAAGATAATGTTTGTCATCGTCACGCACTGCTGCCTTCAGTTAGGACCGGTCCCCACCATTCGCTTTTTACCGAATCAGAGACTTCATCAGACGGGTTTGATTTTTCCCCTGTCTGCAACCTCAATCTTTTAACGTAACTGTTGAAGCCAGCATCAAACCCACATAACGCTCCAACGTCAGAGCTAAAACCAAACGAGAACAGAAAATGCTGTTGGTGCTGAACCTGAACTAAGCTATCCTACTTCATTTGGTCTAAATCCCTGCAAAGAAGGGCAGTGTTGGCCAAGGAATCTGCGGCTCCCCACTCACCCCGTAATCCACGGCGTCTGCCCTGAGCTTGCGTAACCCTTTAAGACATGGCCAGAGAAGATGGAGAATGGAGGCCCGGGGGCCAGAGGGTCAAGGAGAAGGAGGCGGGCAGGGGCTGGCAGGCAAGAGGCAGGAAGCAGGAGGGCAACGGGGAAGCAGCGGGCAGCCTTTCCCCTCGCTCGGTCCCCTCCTCTCCCTCCCGGTAGCACCCCAGTGTGGGCAGAGTATAGGTCCGGGACCCAGGCATCCTGGGGGTCCCTTCTGACTCCGTTCTCACCTGGGCTTGCGCTCTGCTTAATGGCACACCTGCAGGCGAGGTGTCCCTCTGAGCCTGTCTTCCTCTCTGAACCACAGGGAGAAGCAATCAGCTCAGTGTACCCCACGGAGAATCACAGGCTTGTAAAAACTGCTGGAGCGGTAAGGGCTTTGGAGCTCCTCTTGCCTAAGCCCTGCCAGCTCGTCTAAGCGGGCGCTAGTTTGAGCCCCAGTCCCCTAGCTGTGTGGCAGGGGACAGCACGTGGCTGATGGAGAGACGGCCCTGGGAGTGGCTGGGGACAAGGGTCCTAGTGGGGTTCAAGCTGTGACTATCCATCTCTCTCACTCTTGGGTAGGGAGTTTGGGGTTTCCAGACATCTGCCTCGTGGTGGGGGGACAGTTAAGGAGTCCCCAGAACAAAAGCCCACTGCTAGAGTCTAGTCTAGGTTGTCCCACCCAGAGACAGCTCTCTTCAGCTTTTAAGCCTATGTCTTCAGGGCCAGGCCTCAGTGGCCACAAGGACAACAATAAACTGAAAGAGGCCATGAATCCAGGCCAAGCCCAGGCTATGCAGGTCCCAGTCTCCAACCAGGCGGTGGAGGAGCCTGGAGACAGGGCAGAGGAGGGAGGTGACAGGGACCGTGGAATAAGCCACTTGTGTATGTTTTTCCCGTTAGACTTCTCATCTTCTGGGGAGGGCTTGACCGCAATGGATATGCAGAAACTACTGGGCCATTTTGCTTGGACAAGGCTCAGAAGGCAGGTAGCACAAGGACAGTCTGCTACAGAAGGTGGTGACAGTCCTTCGCTGAGTGTCTAAACTATTGCACGAGGAGATTCAGGCTGCTCTAGTGAGAATTCCTTTTAGGAAGAGTCTTGACTACAGAATGGTGGCCCACAGGAGAGTGCAGTCTCTTTCTCAGGAGTAAACTCCTCCTAGGAGGATTGAGTTTAAAATCAACCTAGGACAACCTCTTTTGCCTCGTGGCTAAATGCGGCCGTGCCCGAAGGCAGTGGGAGACTCGGTGAATTTTCAAAGGACCCTGTTCCCCTACAGAACTTCATGATAGCCATCACTCACACAGTTTTTACAGCATGTTAGACTCTGTTACGAGCATGTAACAAAAACTAATGCACTTGATCTTTACAAGTACATTGAGGTAAATTCCATAACGATTTCCATTTTACAGGTAAGAAATGGGAGGCACAGGGAAGTCAGGCAACTGACCCCAGCCCACACAGCAGAAGAGCCGCACAACCGGGATTCACACCCAGAGTCCAGATGCTTAGCCACTTTGCGACATGCTTAAGAGAACAGAATATCAGCCCACGGAGCCGTTCTGTGCAGCGGGACAGAGTAGATGGGGACACTGAACATCCAAACTCTCTTCTTGCCCACCCTTCCTCCTGCAGACCCCCGAGGTCAAAGTGGGACAATTTCCTGGGGGCAACAATAAACTCAGATCCTAATGTTTTGGGGGGGGGAGGGGAGCTTAAGCTCAGTTTATCAGGGCTGGCTTTGGGGCTGGAGTGTGTGAGGTAAAATTCAGGGGAGATTTACTGTCTGGCATTCCGTGAGTATGAAATAGTAACCCTATTAGTATCTTTCCTTTAAATCACAGCTATGTCTGTACAGAAATTAATGATGTCCTCTTTACTTGAACATCCAATTCAAATCAGCATATCCAATTAACTCACCTGCAGTCCTCTCCAAACTCCTTTTCCTGCACATCAATTTCTTTTCTAGTTAGCCCTAAATTATGGAGCCCTTACTTGGGATTCGGTACTCTAATATCACTTTATTAGTAGTAGTAGCAGTTGTAGCAGTAATAGTATATATATATATATATATATATATATATATATATTTTTTTTTTTTTTTTTTTTTTTTTTTTTTTTTTGCAAGAGCTGCAGAAGAGCAGGAGAATTGGGAATCTTCCTTCCTCTTGGCAGGAAAGAGATTGGCTTTGAGAGGCGGCACCACACCGGGGGAGGTACTGCCTCATGTCTGGAGGGCTGGGATCTAATCCCAATTTTCTCATTAATTGGCTGTGTGACTTCAGGCAAGTCACTTCACTTGTTTATGTAATAGTTTCCGTAGCTGCCAAATAAGGGTAGTAATTCTCATCCTTCCTAGCTGAGAAAGGATATTGTGAAATTGAAGTAAGTTATAGCTCTATGAATTTCAGTACTGTCCAATATTCAATTATTACGTGCCTGCCATGAGGTAAGCCTGCAGGAAGAGCTGGGGACACTGTGATAAATGATATAGGACCCCCTCAGGAAGCCTGGGGATGAGCAAATGGACGATTCAATTCTTACAGTCTTTTTTTTTTTTTTCTTCCTAGGGTGTTGATATGTTGCCCAGGCTGGTCTTGAATTCCTGGGCTTAAGCAATCCTCCTGCCTCGGCTTCCTGAGTAGCAAGAACCACAAGTACGTGCCACTGTGCCTGGTTTAAGTCTCCGCAAACACAGAGGTCACCCCAGGGAGAAGAGAATGAGTGGCATGGGGATCCAGGGAGACCAGCCTGGGGGCGGGGCAGCAGCTCGCCGGGCCTGAAGGAGGCCCCGAGGGGAAGGCTTCCTGGAGGAGGCAATGCCTAAGCTGAAAGGCATGAGCAGAAACGTGAGCTCTTTGGAAAATGTAAAGTGCAATGTGAATGTAAAGGTGTTATTGCTATGTCTGAGCCCAGATTTATTGGAAACTTGGTCTCTCAGACCTGAGTACTTGGAGAAGATGAGACTTTTGATACGGAGTTATTGAGGGTCAGCAGTAATTTCAGCAGGTCTCACCACTTTATGTCCTAAAGTTCACTTTTGAAGGGGCCTTTCTCACTTGGTTCTAGCTCTGTTTGGGTCAGGACTCTGGCCTTGCGTGGTGTATGAATGTATGTGTTGCATGTCAACATGTGTGTGATTTGTGTGTATGTGTGTGGTGTGTGTTATACGCGCATATGTGTGTTATGTGCATGTGTGTTGTGGGCATGCACATGTGTGTATGTATGTGGTGTATATATATGTGTGTGTGTTTGGTGGGTATGTGTGTGGTGTGTGCATGCATGTGGCATGTGTGCATGTGTGTCATGTTTACGTGTGTGTGTATATGCTGTGTGTTCATATGTTTGTGTGCCTGTGTGTGTGCAGTGTACTTGAGTGCACATGTGTGGTATGTATGCATGTGGGCGTGGTGTGTGTACATGCATGGTATATACGTCTGTGTATGTGTGTGGTGTGTGTGTTATATGCTGCGTGTGGTGTGTGCTCATGTGTACGGTGTGTTCCTGTGTGTATGGTGTGTACTAGTGTGCACATGTGTGGTATGTGTGCATGTATGTGGTATGTGTGTATATGCATGGTGTGTATGTGTATGGTATGTGTATGTGTGTTGCATGTGCACAGTGTGGTGTGTGTATGTGTGTATATGCATGACATGTATGTTTATGGTATGTGTATGTGTGTTGCATGTGCACAATGTGGTGTGTATGTGTGTGGTGTGTGTGTGTATGCATCGTATGTACGCATGTGGCATGTGTATGTATATGCATGGTGTGTATGCATGTGGCATGTGTATGTATCTGCATGGTGTGTACACGTGTGGCATGTGTATGTATATGAATGGTGTGTATGTGTATGGTATGTGTATGTGTGTTGCATGTGCACAGTGTGGTATGTGTGTATGTGGCATGTGTATGTATATGCATGGTATGTACACACATGGCATGTGTATGTGTGCTGTATGTGCACACTGTGGTGTGTGTATGTGTGTACGGTGTGTATGCGTGTTGCACGTGCACGCTGCGGTGTGTGTGCGTCTGCACGTTCAGACCTGTAAAGGGGAGAGGTGGCGGAGGGCTGGCGCTGCCCGTATCGAGCCGCGCGCGAGCTAATGAGAGAGCGCATCCGCAGCTGTGCAGTTGGTACTGCGAGAGTGAGGATTCAAGCTGAAGTTTATTTTTGTAGCGCTTCATGACCCGAATTATTTATAGATTGAAGTCTTTGGTAAATTCCGTCTCTGAGATTCTTTCTCCCTCTCTCCTGCACATGCATTCACACACACACACACACACACACGTGGCGGCAGCAACTTCCAGGGTGCCTGTCGTTGGCCCTGCCTTCCGAGCCGTGCAAACCTTAACTAAGCTTGAGGGTCACAGCTCAGCAGGCCGAGGCTCCCTGGAGGATCGCTGGGAGCCTGGCCCTAAATGCTCGGATAATTGGAGGGGGCGCAGGAGCCTGGAAAACTTGGCCTGTGGGTTGCACTGAGCCAGGAGAGGAGAGGAATAGGGGAAAGAGGCCAAGGGTCTTTCCGGTCCTTGACGAGGAAGGAGGTTGCTAAGATGTGCTAGGCTTAGAGAACCCCTCTACTTCCACACTAAACACACACACACACACACACACACACACACACACACGCACGAGTGCATGCGTGCGCACACGCCCTCCCCCTGGCATGCAGATGCTTCCAGCACTAGTCCCCAGCGAGTTGTCGGTCAATCACCGGGGCTTTGACACTGCAGATTGACATTTCCATGTATAATTATTTCTATTTCTGTGCATGTTAAGAATCTGCCCTAGATGTTCCACCGAGGGTGGGCAGGGCCAGCCGAAGGGTGCCTGGGGCTAGAGATTCCTGAATTTCAGGGGGTCAGGCCATGGGGGTCTTTCTCCCAGAATGCAGGGAGGAGTGCCCAGAGGAACCACTTGTTCCCTGGACTTCTGCCTCTTGGGACAGTCTGGGAATTAATAGCCTGGCTAGTGAGGACAGTGAAGGTGGTGGATAGTTACCGATCACTTACTATGAGAAAGCTAAGTGTTCGCGGGTTAGGTTGGAGAGAGTGGGTGGGGAGCTCCAGAGGCCAGTTTGCCTTATCCAAATGTGGCTCCTCATCAGCAGAGGGAGGATGAGGATGGCTGAGCATCCCTGATGCACACTGCTCGTGGAACTGAGAGGGATGGCCTCTGCGCCACTCCTTCCCATGGCCGATGACAGACTGCACTTCACAAAGGCACAGAGAGCCCCATCCCCCTGGGCCTCTCCCTTTGCCACCCAGAAGCCAGTGACACGAAGACCTACAGGCAACAGGAACCCAGATCTCTTGTTCTGCATCTGCCAGAGAGCGTTCTGAACTCCAAGGACAGGGAAGGGACAAGAGCTCATGCAAGGTGAATGGTGTGGGGTGATTCAGGAACCCGGGGCTGAGGCCTTAGCCCAGCCCCACCTTTAAACGCTGTTCCAGCTCTAGGCTCTGCAGAGGCTCGGGCAGGTCAGGAGGCTCCAGGAACAAGACGAGGCTGCCAGGGCCAGAGGAAGCACTCGATTGTTCTGGGAAACAATAAGATAAACACAGCAAGGGACAGCCGAAGCATTAAGCAGCTCTAGATGAAATCAAATCACGCAGCAGCAAAGCAATAATTCACACGGAGCGCACAGAGTTGAGAGTGGGGAGCTAGAGGGGTGGTAGGAGGAATTAATAAAGAATAAGGAGGAACTTCTGCCAAATCTGGAGCTTTGTTTACCCAAAGTTCTGGAAATGTGGGGCACTCAGAATCTCCATTCGAGGCACTGCATGCAGGTTCCTTCTCTGGGGGTGTCCTGCTTGTTTTCAGGAAAGAATTGAACCTCTTAGGCTTTTTGAACTGGGAATGTTTTAGAGCCACCCCTCAGGTCCCTGTGGAGGGCAGTGCAGCCTCTCTGTCCCAGCTCTGGAGCAGCCTGTGGGTAGGGACATTGGCAGGCAGGTTCACTGCTTTAGAAATGCCCCATCTCACTCCCCAAAAGGGGGTAGGAAAAAGAAACTAGCACTTCCTGAGACTGAATATACATAGTGCTTTCAACTAGCTTCTCTCTCTTTATCAATTTAGCTTGATGTGTTTATTGAGCATCTATTCTATGTCAGTTGGTATGCAAACCGTTGGGAATGCAAAATGAATAATCTCTAAAACTCTACAAGGTGGGCCTCCCCATCTTACAGAATAAGACATGTTAAGTGTTTATAGCAGGGCCGGGTGCTATGGCTCACGCCTGTAATCCTAGCACTCTGGGAGGCCGAGGTGGGCAGATCGTTTGAGCTCAGGAGTTCGAGTCCAGCCTAGGCAAGAGCGAGACCCTGTCTCTACTAAAAATAGAAAGAAATTAATTGGCCAACTAAAAATATATAACAACTTAGCCGGGCATGGTGGCACATGCCTGTAGTCCCTACAGGGGAGGCTGAGGTAGGAGGATCGCTTGAGCCCAGGAGTTTGAGGTTGCTGTGAGCTAGGCTGACACCACGGCACTCTAGCCCAGGCAACAGAGTGAGACTCTGTCTCAAAAAAAAAAAAAAAAGTGTCTATAGCAGGATCACACGGCTAGGAAGTGGCAGAGGGAAAGTCTGAGCTGGGTCTGTCTGATGCGAAGCCTGTCTGTGCCTTTCTCTGTCATTCCGCCTCCCTCCAGGGCCTCGGTTCTCCCTGTGTCAAGCCGGAGGACGAGGCCTGCACTGGGACCAGAAACTACAAGTGCTGGGTGCTTCTGGAGCTAAGTCCTGGGGAACAGAATAGAACCCTACAGCTGTCCCCTCCAGTGTGACAAAGAAGGCCACCTGCAGTCTAGGGAAAAAAAAAAAAAAAGCAAAGGGTGGGGGGGGTGTTTAAGAGGGTTATTACTCTCTTTAATTAACTCATTCTTTTCAATGGCCTAAGATTGCCCTGCCTTTTATAATGTGGGACAGTCATCTTTGCCTTCATTAACGCCCGGAATGGCATTTGCAGCTGTAGGGATGAGAAGGGACGTCTGCAGCTCTGAGTCCCGCTGTCTGACACCGGGCTTGCGCCTGGATTTGGAGACTCCCGGTGCATTTAAAAGGAGAAGTCATTTAAAAAGCATACACGTGGCATGTGTATAGCAGGGTGCAGAAGACGCAGGGTAACTGCGAGGAACGGAGCCCACGTCCGCGCCACTGTACCTACCTCTCTTCCCGTTGCTAGCGGCTGGGTCTGAGTCTTTGCTGCCTCTTATCTGTGCTACTGCAATAACCCTGGAAATCTCCCTGCCTCCAGCATATTTCTGCTCTAATCTATTCTACCAAGCACCGCCAGATTAATCTTCTTAAAACACTTGTTTGATCCTGCCTTTTCTGTATGCAAAATCCTTAAATTTCAGGTGTTTGTAATTTTCTTTCTCTTGCTTATCTCGGTCTCCTAAATTTTTTTTTTTTTAAATGATGAACATACCCACTACTTTTGGAATATTGAGAAAAAGGAAATCATTGCATGCATTCATGCACATACACACATCACACCTTTAATCAGCCCCTTTGATAATTTAGAAAAGTTCACACTTCTCAGTTTGTTATTCCAGGGTAGAGCTAACACGACCATCTCATCATTTTCCAATTATGTCCCCAGCTTTTCAGTCTTCAGTGACTTTACTTGACAATTTGTTCTACTTCCTAGACCCTAATGATCCTTCAAGGCCTAACCCAAATGCCACCTCCTCCATGAAGCCTGCACTGATCCCTCCTTTGAACTTCCATAGCACCTTGTGCGTCTCTTGGCACAGTTACTTGTGAATATATGCAGTTATCTTTCCTAAGATTATTAAGTTTCTAGGGAAGAGATTTTGCTTTGTATAGCTTTATGTGACTTACAGCACTCAGTATTGCTGTGCACATAGTAGGCTTTCAATAAATATGCTAATGGAATGAACAAATCCTTCAGCACTCAGTACTACTGTGCACACAGTAGGCTCTCAATAAACATGCTAATGGAATGAACAAATCCTTCAGCACTCAGTACTGTGTGCACACAGTAGGCTTTCAATAAACATGCTAATGGAATGGACAAATCCTTCAGCACTCAGTACTACTGTGCACACAGTAGGCTCTCAATAAACATGCTCATGGAATGAACAAATCCTTCAGCACTCAGTACTACTGTGCACACAGTAGGCTCTCAATAAACATGCTCATGGAATGAACAAATCCTTCAGCACTCAGTACTACTGTGCACACAGTAGGCTCTCAATAAATATGCTCATGGAATGAACAAATCCTTCAGCACTCAGTACTACTGTGCACACAGTAGGCTCTCAATAAACATGCTAATGGAATGAACAAATCCTTCAGCACTCAGTACTACTGTGCACACAGTAGGCTCTCAATAAACATGCTAATGGAATGAACAAATCCTTCAGCACTCAGTACTGTGTGCACACAGTAGGCTTTCAATAAACATGCTAATGGAATGGACAAATCCTTCAGCACTCAGTACTACTGTGCACACAGTAGGCTCTCAATAAACATGCTCATGGAATGAACAAATCCTTCAGCACTCAGTACTACTGTGCACACAGTAGGCTCTCAATAAACATGCTAATGGAATGAACAAATCCTTCAGCACTCAGTACTACTGTGCACACAGTAGGCTCTCAATAAACATGCTCATGGAATGAACAAATCCTTCAGCACTCAGTACTACTGTGCACACAGTAGGCTCTCAATAAACATGCTAATGGAATGAACAAATCCTTCAGCACTCAGTACTACTGTGCACACAGTAGGCTCTCAATAAACATGCTCATGGAATGAACAAATCCTTCAGCACTCAGTACTGTGTGCACACAGTAGGCTTTCAATAAACATGCTAATGGAATGGACAAATTCTTGCTGCTGAGACCAGGCAGGAGTGGACCGTTACTCACAGCTCACATGTATTTAACACCTGTTATCTTAGACATCATGCTAATGGCTTTGTACACATTTTCTCATTTAATCCTCGTAACAACCCGACAAGGTAGGCACTACTATTATCTCCATGTTAGAGATGAGAAACTGAGGCATGGTGGGGTGGGGAACCTCCCCAAGGTCACGCTGCTAGCAGGCAAAAGAGCCAGGATCTGAACTCGGTCGGGCCTTCATTTTTCTAGGCCTCTGTTTTCCCATCTCTAGAAAAAAAAAATGAGTAGGGAAAGAGGGACTCTTGCTCCACATCACCCCACCTGCCCAGAATCTTCTGGAATCTGGCACGTAAACACACTATACAGCAGTATAAACACTCAAGGTGCTGCTTCGAAAAGAACTCCAGGGCCACTAGGCTGGGGCCCTGCTGGCTCAAAGGCAGGTAGAAAGCCAGGGTTGAGATGGGGTCAGAGGTGGGGTCCCAGCGGCAGTGCAAGAAGAGGAGGGGGAAGGAAAGTGACATCAGAAAGCCCCATCCCCTGCAGCCCCCAGCAGCCAGCCCAGGGGCACCCTGTGTGCTCTGGTCTGCCTGGCAGGGCCCAGGGGCAGAACAGACAGCTGGGGGGGGGGGGAGGGTCCCGCTCTTTTAAAAGACTCTGTCTGAATAGCTGTCGTCTTCACACCTTTCCCCATCTCCCCTCCCAGGAAAGGGGCTTTAATAATGAGTCGTCTCTTTGTGACAACAGACCCCTAATTAATTCATTGCTATTCTTCTGGGGCCAGATAGTTCTAGTGAAGGTGGAGAGGGGAGCAGGGATCCTCCAGGTCCGCCTCGCTCCCTGCCGTCACTTCCCCGAGACCTTTTCCCAGTCACCTTGTTCTCGCTGGCTGGACACCTGCCTGTCCTCCACGCCCACCTCCTCTCGCCCAGACGGCCCACAGCTGCCGGGCAGAGTGCCACCTCGCAGGTTCCGCGGGTGCTGGCTATAGTACAGCAGGTGCCCGCGTCTTGTGGGGAGGGCAGGGAGGCAAGCAGGGCTTGGCCTCGCCAGGAGCCAGCTCTGTCCTGCCTTTCCCCTGAGCATCGGCAGGATATCTGACGGGCTCAACAATGGGTGAGCGAAGTGCAGCCGCCACTCCGCTCCTCTGGCCTCCCCAGATCCTCCGGAGCCCTGAGAGGTTTCCGCCACCCAGCACGTTCTGCTCCTGCACCTGGACAGCCAGGTCGCCGTCCCCAAGGAGTGGCTGCAGGGGACGTCAGTCTACAACCAGCGATGAGCTGGCTATCTTAGGGACAACACGTCGTAAGAAAATACCCTCTGCATAGTCCCCCCACTCCCAAAGCCAGATGGCACTGAGAGACCACAGGGGCTAGAGATTGCACAGGTCTCGTCTAGATCTGCCGAGCCCCGCAGTTCCAGCTTCCCTTCCGACAGGTGTTGACGGTCCGGTCAAGGCTGGCGTCTTAGCTCGCCGGGGTGGAGGCCACACACAGGGGCACTCGGCTGGGAGTTAATTCTCACTTTCCTCATCTACAAAACTGGTGAAAAAAACAAGATGCCCGGGTGACAAGGCTGCGGCGGGGACAATGAGATGCGGAACGTGGAAGCATTTGGGAGACTGGAAAAGGATGCGTGAATGATTGATTTCTCTGCGATGCATAGACTTGGGTGGGGCCAGACAGAGGCGGCAAATCAGGCAGGGAGGGAATTCTCCAGGGGCTCATGGGGGCAACTGGGCCCCCTCCCCCACCCCTGCTTTGTCTGGAGGAGGAGGAGGAGGAGGAAGAGGAGGAGGAAGAGGAGGAGGTCGGGGATAGCAGGTGCGCAGGGCAGGGGCCCCTTGCAAAGGCGGGAGCTCACAGCCCGCTGGGGAGGGGCGGCATGGCTGGGGGGGGACAGAGCGCTGAGGCCACTGGGCAGAGAGGATGGCAGCATTCTGGCTCAGACCCTTTTCACTTTGTGAAACAGAGAAAAGCAAGGGGGAGGCTCCGGTCCTTCACCCACAGAGCGAAGGCAGCTCAGGGCAGACCTGCCCACTTCTCATCTGCTCCTTAAAAAGAGCTGGAAGGAGCGACAGCGTAGCTTTTGTGTGAAATACTAAAGCATCCCCCCGCCCCTCTCACACCCCCACTCCTCTCGCTTTTATTTTTTTTTCCTCTTAAAAGAGCGCTCCATCTCTCTGGGGACTGGAATCATTAACTGAACAGCACTTCGCCTCTCATAGCTTTTGACAATTTGGCAGTGAGTTGGAAAGTACTAGAGAAGCTGCAAAGAAGCAGGGGGGAGGCTGGGACGGAGGGGGTGTGTCTGAGGACTGGCCTGGTGCGAGCCTGGCCCCCGGCCCAACACCTGGCTGCCCCAGAGCTGCCCCTCCCTCCCTCCCTCCCTGCCCAGCTCGGCGGCTCAAGGGGTGCCGGTCCCAGTGTCGGGAGGTGGGGTGGGGTGGGCAGGAGGGCAGGGGGGCGCCACGTGGCTTCCCGTCGTCCTCACCCCCTTCCGCTGTCGCCTGGAGGCTGCCTGGGGCCGGCTGACAACCCATCTGGACAAGGGGTCCCTCCAGGAGGGGCGGGAGTTAATGCCCCTCATTCTACCTGGCACTGGCACCTCCCGTGACAAGCAGCGACCGGGCACCTGGCGGGTGAGGGGTGGGCAACCCCTGGGGCTGGGTAAGGAGGGATCGGCCTAAATCATGACCTTCCAGGGCTGCCAAACCCAAGCCCTGGGCATTTCCTAGGAGGGGAGGAAGGTGCTGAGAGAGAGAGAAGGGTCACGGATTTCCCAGGGGTACACACAGATCCAAGGGAGACAGAACCCCGAGACCACCTGTGCTGGGATATCTCCAGAAATGGCTTTGGACAGTCCTGACCACCAGGAAGCAAATGACTTGGACGGAAAGTGTCAGAAGAGGCAACAGGTCCTCAGCCTCCCAGGAGAGGATGGCAGAACTCTCTCGCTCTTTTGTGGCTTCTCATAACTTCTCTCCCCACACTAAGAGCGGAAACTTATTCAATCATCCTGGAGTGGGAGGGCAGTGACCACCTACTGAGCACATACTATGCATTGGATATGGCACCAGGCACCTAACGCAGACTATCTACTTTAATCCTCCAAGCATGTATCGCTGATGAAGAAACTAGGGCTCAGAGAGGTTAGGTAGCTTGTCTTAGGTCACACAGCCAGCCAGCAGTAGAGAGGGATTTTGAACGCGAGTCAGTCTGATTATAAAATCTTTTATTAATCCATTTGCCTCTCTAAAATACACTCACCTTTGTCTCGTGTATAATGTTAACATCTTCCTGTCTGTCATTTTAATGTTCTTACTCTGCTGCCTGAGCTCCTATCTAAGTGCCAACATAAATTATAAATTCCCAGAGGTAGAAGTCGAATCTATATAGTTCATTTTATTCAACTTTTAGCAGAGTGCCAAGCACAACAGGGTGCTTAAAAAATTGCATTCTATCCTTGAATCAAGTGAGAGCTCCAGAAAACCACAAAAGCTCAACCAGCCGGCTTCCCTTTCCTTAATGGCCTCATGCGCTTTGTTTTTTTTTTTACTGTTTGTTACTGCGTCAGAGTCACTCCTTGGATGCTGATTGTTGCATGGATATGTCACAGCCTTGGCGCTTTATCAGGAGTTGCTATCAGAAACTGCCATATGAAAGAAGCCTCTGATTTTGATGTCAAACTCGCGTCCTGGTTTCTGTACACGATCTCACATGATAAATCACTTATAGAATGTAATGTCTGGGAATCGTCTGTCCTGAAAAATAGGGACGCTGCCTTCTAGCAGAGAGCAGAGATTTCTAGCTCCTTTCATCTTTGCCTTTTCGATTTGGCTGCCGGGACACTTAGGCCAAGCCTAAGGACGCTGGGTCCTGGCACCTATGTCTGACCTTCTCGGTAGCATATTTATTTCCACTCCTTTTGTGGCTTGGATATTTTTTGAGTTCCGAGCCAGTGATGGTTACAATATGTTTGCCAAATCTTTTATTATGAGTCACTTTAATGCCTTCTTTGGAAAGAAGTGAGATGGAATACATGCAAATAATCATGCTCATATCTTTTCTTTGTACCACGTGAATTTGTGCCCTGTTGTGTGTTGCCCTGATGTATGCTCAGGTCTTTGTCCCATGTGCTTGCACCCTGTCCCTGCAGGCGGGAGTTGGCGCATGGGTATTTCTGAGTGAGGCTGGACCACTCTCAGGATGTTCTAAGTGTAAGTGAGGTGTTGGAAGACAGGGGCCAGGAGGGGAGATACCCCTCAAAACTCAGGCCAGGTGGTTGATTTATACACCACTGCACTGATGAAAGTCCATAGATTGGCTAGGTCCTGGCCCCTGATAATGCTCTGTAACTATTTGCAAAAAGAAAAGAAATGAATGAATAGATTGATGAATGAACGCTTTTCTGAGCCAAGAGATTCCTCGCATAGGAGAGAGGGCAGGAGCTGTCTGGCGGAAAAGCCCCATCCGCGGGCCACGGGGAGGAGACTCGAGATCCCTCGGGGCCCAGCGGAGTCCAAGCTCTTCAGCCATCCTCGTCCCCCGGCCAGGCAGAGAGAAAGCCCTGCTCACCTGCGCTGCGTGCTGCAGACCCGGGTCAGTGTGCTGGACACCAGGGGAAAGAGGGAAGGAGGTGGCAAGAATGCAGGGAGGAGGGAAGCCGAGACGAACTCTTCTGCCCCCGTTCTCTTCTTCCCCCCACGAAGGGAAAGTAACAGAAACGCTAGCTCACGGGGACTGTGTCCATCTGATCTGTCTGTCCGTCTGTCTGTGTTCACTCATAACCTCCCTTTAACCCCCGCTTGCCTCCCTCCCTCCCCTCTTCCCTTCCTTGTCTCTCTCCTGTCAATCCCAGAGTCTCTGCCTGTCTGTCGTCTTTGCCTTTCTCTGTGCTGTCATTCTGTCACTCCTGTCTGTTTCTCTGTCTCTGTCTCTCTCACACACGCACGCGCGCGCACACACACACATGACCTCTCCCAGATCCCCAAGATACAAGCTCTTCAGGGCCCTCTTTGTCCCCTGTCTGCCCCCGACTCCAGAGTCTGTTAGGAGCAGAGGACACCTGCCCCAGAGCACAGGCCACTCACTCCCACAAGGACCTGTGTCCAAACCTGGACTTTAGCTCTAATCCCAGTGGCCTTGCTGACATCAGTTGGGCTAATTTTTTTCTGTAATTAAAAGCACGCCCCCCCCCAACCCCTGCCATTCCATCGCTAATCCCAGATAATTAGCTCTCTGATTGCCAGTGCTGGGCAGGAAACCTCCTGTTTGGAGAGGGATTTTGGACAGACAGATTAGGCAAACACTGTGCAGGAAGCTGCACTGGGAAAACAGGCTGTTCTCAAAGTTTGTTGTTAAAAGAGATTTGTGGTGGGCAAAAGGGCCTGGTTCTCTCCAGGTGGTCCGAGCTACCTCTGGCCCTGTGGGGTTCTCCAGCAAATGGGTCACTTTCCTTGGCTTTCGGGAATCTTCCCTTCTTGGTGGAGCCCTGTGGTGGGCTCTACCCCTGGCAGCACACACACCAGGAGAGGGCATTCCTAGGGAGAGTGTCCCTTCCTGCTCACTGTGCTTGTCTGTGTGGGACTGGGAGGGACAGCCCCCAGGTGTCCACCCCTACTCACTGGCTGGGTGACGGTCAAAGGTTAATCAAACATGGCGGGTGACACCAAAACCTCCCTGACTCCCATCAACCCAGGGAGTGGGAAAGAGGCCAGAAAAATGGGGAGATCCTTCTCCTACCCACTCTGGGGGGGACTCTTCAGAGCTGGCTGCCCGCCGTCCATAGAACAGGGCATTGCGTTGTCATCTGCTCTGCTAGGGGCATGCTCTGCTACTGACATTTTATTTTTTTTTTTGCTTGTTTCAACCACCCAATTTTTCTTCTGTGATCTTCATGATCATTCCTGTGGGGACAGGTAATCCTCTCCCAGAAGAGGAAACAGAGTCCTCAAGAAAGCATATGACGCCCTCAAGCAAACCGAGGCAGAGCTGAGGGCACAGCACAAGGCCCCAGGCAAAGGGCTGTCCCTTGCCCTTTGCACAGTCCCCATTTCCTCCAGTGCCCAGCTCTCCTCTGTCATGAGAGTCTAGGCATTTAGGATGTTGGAGTGATGGAAGATTTGGGACAGCAGACGTCCAAGGAGATTTGGCACTCTGCCAGCCGAGGACCGGTCAACCCCTCTGTGCACACTGTGCAACTCCTCTGGCCACACTGTGCCGTGGTGGCCTCCCAGACTTCTTGCTGCAGTGGGATGGAGCCGGCTGTCTCAGGCCCTGCCTAGCTCAGGTGCACCTGGGACTCGAAGCTCTTTCTCCTTCCTTCTGCACCGCTTGGAGCCATGAGATCAGTTCACTCTGGCTCGCAGAGAGAAAGGGGCAGGAACTGAAGCTGGGGCTGGTGCGTAGGAGAACCTGCACTTCCAGAGGTGGGCTGGGGCCGCAGGGCCTGTGGGCTGGCACTGGGGTGCAGGGGGAATCTGCCCAGCCTGCTGGCTGGGGCGCCTGGCTGTGCTCCCCACCGAGGCTCCTCCAGTGAGCTCAGGGCACGGGGGAGGGAGCCGGGCGGTGGATGGATTCCAGATGGGCTATCAGGTTTGCCCACAGTCGACTTGGAGGCTCCTCTGGTCTTGGAGGCTCCCTGGGCTCTGATTCAGCTGCACAGCGAAGGCCTGCTTTGGAATGCCAGTGAAACCCAACCCGTGGCTCCTGCCGGCCTCCCCCTCACTCCTTCTGCTCCCAGAGATAGATAGCGCATTTCTCCTCTGTCCCTTCTCTCCTTCATTAGCACAAAAGCCCCTAGCAGCAGAAAGGGGTAGAGCTGGGAATCTGGCTGACAGCTGGGCCTCTGGCTCCGGAGCTCTGACCTATACCCCCCTGGGAAGAAGTAGCTGTATAAGGTTCTGGGTTTAAGTTCTGGATAACTGAGAACAAGGTGCCTGCACGGGAGAGCCTGGGGGTAGGGGGCAGGGACTCCTTGTGTCCCGCTGATCGCCAGATCTGTCTAGCTGGTGCTGACCCAGACATGGGAGGGAAGAGAGGAGATCACAGAACTAGGAAGAACAAGGCAGCCGGATATCTGATAGCCTGACAGCATCTCCCGCCAGGAGGCTTCCAGACTGGCACCTGCATCTCACTCAGTCCTCCCAGCAGGCTGGAGGAAAGACAAGCTCTCTTTATCCCCATCCTGCAGGCGAAAATACTGAGGTTCTGGGAGGTTTAGAGCACAGATCTGGTTTTGATCTCCTAAATCTTGCTATAGACATTTTTGAGGACCTACTATGTGCCGGGGATAGTGTTTATGCTTTGGGTTTGGAAACAGATGCAACGCACACCATGCCACAGAGGCTGGTGCTGTGTCTCTATGTGACACAATTGATAGATTAATTATTCACAGGGAGGGCCCGCTGGGCCTTGTGATATAACAGACTTTCACATGTCCTCACCCATTCACTGCTATTTAAACAAGATCAAGTTCACTTCTGCCCTGTAGAGAAAGGAAGGAATTACTCCAAATGGCATGAGGAAGTCACACCAGGATTTCCTGTCTGAAGAAGTGTGCCTCGGTTTCCCCTTTGATATCAAAATTTTGCTCTATGGTGATTTTGGAGTTTCTAGAACCTTCCATCTTGGCCTCCTCCACCTGTAGCTGGTGCTCAGGTCTGCTTTGGGCCATTTGTTAATGACCGGCAGGCTCAAGGTGGAGGTGATGCCGCCCTACCGGGGTTGATTAGTTGGGCTGAAATTTGCATTTTGTTTCAGAAAAAAACGAGTTTGGGATCTCTGGCAGAAAGCAGCAGGGCCCCGGCTTCAATAGAGAGAGCCCTCGAGGCCAGGCATTTGAACAACCGCGGAAGCCTTTCCTCCCCGTTCCCTCTCCTTCTCAAGCCTTCTCCCTTCTCCCCCCACACCAGAAGGCTGGTTAACTGCAGCAAAGGGCTCTCCGAGTGTTCTTAAAGAAGAAAAGGCACTTTTTTTTTTTTTTTTGCTTCTTCAAAGAATATGTGAAGCTCCCTTCAGCCTCTCTGGAGGATCAGTGAGCGAACAGTCTGTCTCGAAATGCCATTAAAACACCTCTCAAATTAAAAACAGTCCTGGAATGTGCACCTTCAGGAGAGAGGCGTTCAGTCCCACGTGAACGGTGGTCTCCGACCGCCCCAGGGCGCAGACAGGTGGCAGAGCCTCTGGCCCAGGGCACAGGAGCCTGGCTCCGCCCCAGGACGTCCGAGTGTCCTTGGGCAAGACATTTAGCCTCGCTGGCCCTCGGTTTCACCCCGTTAATAATAATAATAATAAAGAAAATCTTTCTCCTCCCTGCGTTCAGTGTGTGTTGGAAGTGGCTGTCACCCTCGGAGAGAGGGGGCTTGGTTCTCCCGCCTCCCGCGCTGCGTTGGAGAGAAGCGCCCTGTTATTCTCAGAAACGGCAGTCTCGGCTCTCATCACGTGCTATCTCGGAGCCTCGCTCCCTGCCCTTCCTTTCCCCACAGTCATCGTGCTATTTTAAGTTGAGGCTTCCAGCCAAAATCAGTACTTTATTAATTATGCGTCAGCTACTCTGTGCAGTGTTTAATGCGTTTTCCAGATTGTGTCAGATCCACAGCGAATGCGGCCGGGGGTGCCTGGCAGGGAAGGTGCCGGTGGGGGTGGGGGGCCAGGGGCCGGCCCGAGTGGTCTGCCTGGACTCGGTCTCTCTCCTTCTCCCCCTCGGAGTGTCTGGCAAGGCCAAGCCCAAACCCTGCCGCTTGCAGCTCCTTATTTACAGAACACGCAGCACCCTGTGCAGAAGCACAGCGCCCCGATGGGAAGGTAGGAAACCTGCTTCATTAAGAGAGGCCAAAGGGCTCAGGACAGCTGAGACCCATTAGCAGGGCGGGCAGAAGGCTGAGTGTGATTTGGAAGTGCAGCTCCGTGATGTGCCAAGGGGAGGCTGGAGATGACACTGACCATCTGCTCTTCTCCAAAGAGGAGATAGAAATAGCTTTGTCTTGGAGCAGGAGAGATGTGAGCTAGACCTGGATGTTACGTTCCTGACGACGGTGCCCGGCTGTGTGATCTGGGCAAGTCCCTCAGCCCGTCTGGGCCTCAGGTGGCCGGTAGGTAACGTGAGCGTTTGCTCAAGGTGAGCTCTGAGGTCCTTTCTAGCTTTGGCCTTTGGTGCATCTTTCTGCAAGGAGGTTATGGGGAGAGGCCAAATCATTCTGGGTGGAGTGCAAAGATGAATTCTGCATGCTTCTTGACCTCCCGGAGTTTAGCACCAGACAGAGAAGGTAGATAATACATGGAATAAAAATAGCAGCCAGCAGGACTGTCCTGTGTGCATTCACCATATGAAGACGTTAAATGCACACTGCAACCCTCTCAGGTAGCTCCTACTATTATCTCTGCACCGCCAAAGAGAAAAGGGAGGCACGGAGAGGCTAGGCAACTTGTCCAAAGTCACACTCCTACTCAGTAGACAGAGCCAGGTAGTCGTCCTTTATAGTCTGTGACAGTCAGTGCTGTGCACACTGCCTCTGGGAAAGGAATGTAAGTAGCTCACACACGAGGCTGCCTCTGCTAAATTCTGGAACCAGTGATAAGAAATGCAGGATTACAGAGGGGCAAATCCAGGAAGGCTTCACGGAGGAGGTGGGATCTGACTTCAGCCTGCAGGGATGGGGCACTTGAGCCAAGGCACAGGGGCACTTAGGAAAGAGAAGACGGGACTGTCAAAGCTGCAACTAAGCGGCATGAGAGTGGCCGAGATGCAGTGGGGAAGGGATGTAGGAAGAGATGAAGTGTTTCTGGTGGAGAGATGCCAGGACCTTGCTCAAGTTTCTTCCGAAGCTGTAAAAACCGTGGAAGCTCACCTGGAGGAGGTGGGCGGGAATGGATGATGAAGGCCTTAGCCTGGGCCAAGGAAGGGAGGAGGAAAGGAGGGCAGGTGGGGACAGCTGGAAAAGACGAACGGACAGGATTCGGCAGCTAACTGAATGTGGGAAATGAGGGAGAGGGAGCTCCCCTGTGCCCGGAATGGCTGGCAGGGAAGGTGGATGGGTGGCCCCAAGGGGCATGGGTTGGGGGCTCTCAACTGTGCACGTTAGGGGTGAAACAGAGAGGTCGACGAAGCATTTAAAAGTGGGCTTCAGTACCACTTCCCCAGGGAGCTTTCTCTGAATCCCTTTCCCCGACAGTTCTGGTTCCCTAGTTACAGATTCTCAGGCTGCTTATGGGACTTTGCAAATGTCTCTAACACTGGCCACCAACGGAATAAGCAGCCACAGGTGCAATGACTTGCTAGCGTCCTTTCTCCCAGCCGCCCCGAGTTTCGTTTGATGTGTCCAGTGCCGAGCACAGTGCCTTGCACATCGCTGCCCCGTCCACATTGGAGACGGGGGTGGGTGGTCTCCGCCTCGGGGCCCGATGCCCTTCTCGCGCCCTTGGATGTCAGCATGGTGGCTTTTCACCGCCATTTCCCCTGGGGCTGTGCCTCCCTGGCGCTCCACACACAGACGGATTCACGTGTGCACCTGTCCACTCTCCCCGCACTCATGGGTTCTGACACTTCCGTACCGTGTTGGCGGGTGGCAATAATGAACGGCTTAGCATGGACATCAACCCGAGCAGGTGTGTGTGTCCTTAGAGAGCCTGTGGTCAGGGGACACCTTCAGCCCTGCAGGCTCCAGCAGAGATCTCTGACTTCCTGAGAGAGCCCCTCCCAGCCCAATCCCCCTCTGCCCCTTCTTTGCTTCCCCAAAACTCACTTCTGCACTTATCTCCACCAACATCCACCCGAGGGGGGTAAGAGGGAGGAGCAAAGAGTTCTGTCCCCCTCGCCACCCACCGAATCCTCTTCTGACTCTGAAGTTCTCCGTTCCCCCCCTGCCCTGATCCAACAGGTAGGAGGGTCCACGTGGGTCTCCCCCTAACCAACCCCCAACTCCTTCTAATAGTGAGGTTTAGCACCAGTTGCCTCTTGATGCTATTTTCTTGTGATGGCCGGTTCCAGACATTTTCTAAGAAATACGTTCTTCCCAAGCCCCTGTGAGATTTGGAAGGCAAAGGGAAGATGAGAGTATCTTAGAAGTAGGATCGTCTAGCTCCTTAAAAAGCAAGGGCTTTTCCGGGACCATCTTTTAAAACGCCTTAGAAGGGGAATACAAACTCCTTTGCAGAGCTCCCTTCTCGAGAGGCCTGAGCCCAGCCGGGTCCCCTGAGGTCTCGGGGTGTCAGTCCAGCTGCTGCTCCGGGGCGGGGAGGGAGCTCTAAGGACGTACTTAGCAGGCGCTGCCTGACTCTAGCGGCACTAATGGATTCTCTTATCTCGCCCGGACCCTTGTCTGCAGATCGGCAAAGCGCAAGGAGGTGGCAGGTTAAAAATACTCTGTTAGCAAAGAGGCTTAGGTGGGGGCCGTGCCTTGGGAATTACAGTGACAAGAGGCCTCTGGGGCGGGGAGTCAGAAATGGAACCGAAGCTGCTGGACCCTCCACTTCTCTGCAGCCTCCAATTTGAATTTGCCACAGTGATTGGCAAGGGCCTGCGGAGAGGGAGGGATTAATGTCGCCTCTTTCCTAAGGTCTGGACAGCGGCTGTGCATTGGGTGGGGACCGTGGCAGTCACCCGGCTTCCCTCCCTGCCAGCCTGGTGCTCGGGCACCATTAGCCTGTCAGCTGGCATCGGGGGCGGGGAGGGGCTCGTTCATTTTATAGCTCATGTTCTCTTACCCAGGAAAAGGAACCACGTCTCAGATGGGAGGAAATAATAATACCCTATATTTAGAGAATGCTTTTATTGCTTGTGAAGCGATTCCACATACAATACCTCATCGCAGCCTCCCAGCATGCCCCGTGAGGGGAGGACTATTATCCAGGTTTTATATTTGGGGATAGGAGGCTCTGAGAATTCATGAGACTTGCCCAAGGCCACATTTCTAGGAAGCGGCAGCATGGACGTCTATATGGGTTTTCTGATTTCCTAACCCGGGCTCCTCCTGCATGCTCTAGTCTTACTTTCTTGCTTCCCTGAACTCTCTAATTAGGGAAACACAACCAGACGCTCCCCAACAGCCCAGGGCGAACTCCCATCCGACTTCATTGGTCCTAAAATCCCACAAGTCTAGCTGCCCCTACTCCGTCCGGGGCTGGTCCTGCACCAGGCTGATCTTGGCATCTGCTGTCACCCCTCCCTCAGGAGCCAGAAGGAAGCTTGCAGCCGTGGCGTCCCTGCCCCATCTCAGAACTGCACAGTCCCGGGGCTGAGAGGAGCCTCAGGTCTCCAGGTGAGACTTCATCCTTTCCCACAAGAGCCAGGGGATCTGGGTCTCATTTTTTGACCAGAGGGGACACCTGGTCTACGACCCCCACTGGCGAACTGATTCCGGGCTTACTATACTCCTCCCTCCTGCTCAGGAAGGTCCCCCCAGAGCTTCCGGCCACAGCTGAGAGCTATTTCCTCTGTACAGATAAACTGAGGGTTACTTCCCAGGAGGGGGCAGGCCCCATCTCCGGTGGGCCACCAAGGAGAGAGGACTCTGAAAGGGAGCCCCCTCCCCACGATCCCCCCCCCCCCCCCCGCAAAGAAAGTGGTCGGGGCAGATTATGTTTCCCACCTTGAACACATGGCATAGAAAGAACACAAATTTTGCAAGAGGGAGAAAAGAAAGCTCAATAACTTCAGCAGCTGAGTTCTATTCCCAGGCATGGATTTGCTAGCACACCTTCTCCCGGCGAGGTCTCTGGCTTAGGTGGCTGCGCTGAGAGTGGGCGTTAGGCTGGGCTGCGGGTAAAGCAGCCAGCCGGCCAGCACTGCCCGGGCCAGGCTCTGCTCGCTGAGCTGGCAGTGGGGATCCCAGAAGGCAAAAAGACATGACCACCTGCCTGCAGGGACTTGCTGAAGATCTGCTATGTGTGGCGCGCACCCCTTCAAATACTGCTTGTGTGTCACCTGTGCAAAGTATGGTGCTAGGCACAGAAAGTTGACAGTGATCTGGTCCTTGCCCCCAGCGGGTTGTTTCGAGAGGGCGCAATATAGCTAGCCCGGAGGTTCCATAACAAATGCAAGTGGAGGCATTTGGAGCATGCCTCTGTGAATTCAAAAGAATGAGAGACAAAGTCCACGGGTTTGGGGGTGAAAAAAGGAAAACCAACAAGTGTATTCATACAAAGTCATATAACAATGAGATTTGCAAAGAACACAGCATGAGGGCTTCATACGTAAGAATTAACCGTGGCGGGGGAGGGGGATATGGAGTTTGGGGGGAAGGTGGGGACAAATATTGGAAGAAACTTAGGGAGAAAGCGTCTCTTTCCTTTTAGTCTCTACATAGACGGATCGTAACCTCTGGCTTCAGTCCGGCACACCTCGCCGGGCTCAGGCTCAGCCCTCCTCCCGCCTCGCCCCAAAGCAGCCGTGGCGGGCACAGTGGGATTCTGTGCGCTGCACAGCCCCGCACCTGAGTCTGCACCTGGGGCTGCCGAACCAGCCAGGGAGTTCCCGAAATAGAGAGTGGAGCTCGGGGCTGCACTGGCATGTCAGTTTGCTGACTGACTCCTGGCATCTCCAGGTCGCTGGGGAGCCACATCAACGAGGAAGAGGAAATCCACGTCTGATCCCCAAGCTTCACCTCTGCCAGAGCTCAATTTGGACCTCATTCTCTCACTCGATCCTGGGCCAGCGCTTTTAATGGGGACTGCCCTGACAGTTGAGGACTTTATAGAGCTTCTGGAAGAAAAGGGCTCAGAGGAAGAGAGGAACCCGCAAGGAGCTGCGGACACCAGGATAATCTCTGCCCTCTCTCCCACCCACCCCACTCGGGGCCAAGGGAGCCGCTAATGCATTAATTAACTAAGTAGTCTCAATGTACTCCATTGCACCTCATTGTATGCACCGCCATTCCCTGGAGGCGCCATAATACGCTCAGCGCACACTATATAATTAAATATCAACACATGTGTCCCCTGCCCAGCGCTGGGATGCGTATTTACTTGCGTTAATGAGAAGTGGAGTGGCCTTACTGACGAGAGGCCCACAGAGACGGGAGGGGATGAGCCACGTGTCTCCTGAAGTTGAGGTGCACGGAGCCCCAGTACCCCACTCTTCTTGCTTTCCCATCATCCCTCCCCACATCCGGCCCCCGGAAGGGCATCTCAGGACCCCTGGTGGCAGCTCTTCACCAGACCACAGGCCAAAGCGCCATCAGCCTCCCTCTTCCCCAGTGTGAGCGAGCCGCGGCAGCCCGCACGTGGTGCATAATGACTATGTTTCTGCTTAATACAAATTGTGGTTATTTAGCAGCCCAAATACCAATTCCCTACTGAGATCCCTGTCGTTGAAACCGCGCACACACACACACACACAGACGCAGCAGACACAAACACAAGCACCTGCGAGCTGCCCCGCCCCAATCCATCACAGAGTGACTCCCTCCAGCTTTGGGGGCCGGAGTTACTAAATGGGACACGGGGCACAAAGCGAATGTGCCATGCAGACCGGCTTGGAGAAGCCCAAAGGGCGGGTCTTTACAGTTAGACGGCCTCGGTGCAAATCCTGGGTTTGTTACCTTTGGGCTGTGATATCTTAGGCAAGTTAACTGACCCGCTGGTGTTTTCATCTACTTATGTGGAAGGTGGGGACAGTAATACACACGCCATAAGTGAGGACTAAAAGGTGTGATTTATGAGAAATGGGGTTCGTTAAATGTTTGTGCTTCTCTCCTTCTTCTTTCCCCTCTTTAAACAGAGCCTCCTCTGGATAAGGAGTGGAAATGAATGCACGGTGGGATAGAACTGCATCTTCCACTCAAATTGCAGTTTGCACCGGACTCATTCTGATTTAAAATGGGGTGCTAGAATGCAATAGGCGCTTGCTTGCCTGTTTTGTTCAATGATGTATCCCCAACATCTAGAACAGCAACCAACACATAGTAAGTGCTCAGGAAATATTTACCGAATAAAGTGACATACTTTTCTTATTCAGTGCTCATTATAACCCCATGAGGTGAGTATATGGCCACCACTGTGCAGAAGAATAAATAGGCTCAGAGAGGTTAAGTGCCTTACCCAAGGCACACAGCTGGCAGGGGATAAAAACTCAGGTGTCTGACTCCAGTGCTCTTTCTGCTGACTTTAGCAGGCTCTAAGAGCTTGAGGAGTCTCTAATCTTATGAAACAAGGGAAAATAAAGATAGAAAGAAGATAAAGACTGCTGTTTTTAAAGAATGACGGGCACTGCCCCTTAGAGACTAATGGGCCTGAACGGAGTTTTAATTGGCCACCTGTGGCCAGGTTATGGCATCCCAGTAAGTCCCAGTTTCAACCAGCACGTGCAGCCAGGGACACAGGACTTGTCAGCAGGCACAAGAGGTGGGATTTCTGGGAGTCAGAACTCTGGGCTCCCCCAGGATAACGGGCTGTAGACTCTACCCCCATATTCATTTCAAATGATACTCTGCCCTTTGGAGGTTCCTATCAGGCTGAGCTGATATCTACCCAGCATGTGATCTTTCCAGTGAACTCCCCGGAGAGGGTCCTGATGGTCCTCACTCGGGCCTGGGATGCTCGCAGAGCGCGTCACTGGACGCGGGACAGCTAGGCTGGGCGAGGGCCGCCTCCCCTGCACGCGCAGCGCCTGCCTCGGGCACCCGAGAGAGCTCGCTCGAGGGAGGAAGCGGCTCCGGGTCTGACCTCTGGGAGTCGAGGGCAGGCGGGAGTGACAGGGTGCTCGCTGCAGACGAAGACGTGACACATGCTCAGAAACGGATAAACAAGTGTCGATTAACGGCGTGGCGACAAGACACAGGGAGAGTTCGGATGGGTTACCCACGGTCAGCCAGTCTGGGCCATCCGCCTTGCCTGTGGGGAGAACGTTAACTCCCGGAGGAATATTCCCCTTCTCCCCCAGTGCACTTGACCTTGCAGGGACCCGGCCCCAGGGCAGGTTGGTGCTGGGTCCCTGTGCATCTGGTCCTGTCTGGGAGCAAGCCAGAGCCCCGGTTCTAGAAAAGCGTGCTCCAGAGCGAGCCCCGCCTAGCTGGGCGAGCGGGCAAGGGGCTGGGGCATCAGGAGTCGGAGGGAAGAATCAGACAGGGAGGTCACATTGGAGTCCACAGGGACAGATTCTGGAATGAAAAAGAGAATAGGGGCAGGATTCGGGGAGCAGAGAGGAAGAACAGACACGGCATGTCCAACAGGTGAGAAAAGGGAATCGAGTCAACAGAGGAGAGCACCAAACCCAGAATGCCAAGGAACCTGGATTCTAGCCCTGGTTTGGGCACAAATCCAGTGTGGCTTTGGCCACGCCACTTCTCTTTTTACAGTCTCGAGTTTCTTTATGTATCAATACTAAAACAATGAATGGTTTAGATTAGATGAACTCTTAAAATCTGTATTGACTATTAAGAAAAATTCTGCAAGTCCAGACTCATTGCTCCCTCCCTAAACGTCTGGACTTTTCTAGTCCCTGCCAGCTCCAGAAAGCCGGACCTCCAAGAACCCCCCAGCCGGGAGTGGGGTGTTCCCTGCATCCCTCATTAGCTATTCCCTACCTCTTCCCCAGCCCCCCTTCATTTCTCCATATGCAGATGGCTTTGTTTTCCAAACCTGATAGATGCTGACAGGTATACTGTTCCCAGCCTCACCAGATTGCCAGAGGCTGCTTAAGTCAAATGATTTTCTTTCCCCTAATAACTTGGAGGATTTTTTTTTTCTCTTAAAAGGCAAAAAAAAAAAAAAAAAAATAGGTCTTTTTTTAATGCCTCTTTTTTACCTTAAAGAGACAGAGTGTCATTTATCTTACTCTTTAGCCCAAAGTCAAATGAAAGGAGCATTAAACAAAGACCAGCCTGCCTTGAAGCAGTCATTTGTGACTGTAGGCTAGGGAGAACCGGGGTGGGCCTTGGGGACCATCTCCGGAGACTGATAATTGACAGGCGGGGGAAGCAGGGGCGGGTGCCTCTGAACCACAGCCAGGAGGAGAGGCACAGCCACCTACAGAGGCAGGGGAGCAGGAGACCCTGTGGGGTTGGATGCCTGCCAGAGGTGGGGCGTCGGGCCGGCTCATGAGTGAGAGCCCGATCTGCCTGCTTATTAAGGGGCTAGTTTGACCAAGCACAAGAAAATGGACTGAGTCTAATGTGGTCAAAGCCCAGTAGGTTTCATGGTCTGATTCCATGACCCCAATAATTATTTTGGCCTTTGCTATAGGAATAAGCACTGACAAAAATTGCCTTTTACCCTGCAATCTACATTGTTTTTAATGAACAATTAACCATTATTGGTTGATCCACCAACCAACAAGTTTTTTAAGACCCTCCAGAGTGATAAATATGTGGGCAGTATGAAGTTAAGTGGAATACAGTCCTTGCTCTCGAGAGCCCCACAATCTAATAAAATGGACAAGACAGGAGAAGAAAAATGAGAAATAATAATGCCAGTCAGTAAATGGCCTGAGACAGAGGATGGTCCTGCCAGGAATTCTGGCATTCCAGTGGGGGCTGAGGAAGGAAGGCTTCCTGGAGGAGGTGTTGTTCCCCAGGTGGTGATTGGTGATACCATCTCATGATGGGTGGTACCATCCCATGATGGGCTGAATCTGACTGCAAGATGGAACAAGGGCACACAGATTAAAGGTAAGTAGGTAAGTTTGCTTAGCACTTGGCAACTAGGGAAGGGGCAAGTTGTCTATAGCAAAGGACAGTGGGATGGTAGTGGTGGTGGGAGCTGCCATGCGCTGTGTTACCACTGCTGGGGCCAAGAGGACTGTAAGATCTGAGCGTGCAGCTGGTGTGCCAGGGCCCTTTCCGTCCAAGGAAACAGTAATTTGGTGATGATAGTAATAATAGCTCACTCTTCCTGAATGCTTACTATGGCCACATACTATTTTAAAGGTTTTATATGTACTCTATTATTTAATTCTCAAAATAAAATTATGAGTTCGTTCCCTGTGTTACAGTGAAGAAAACAGAGGCATCGGGAGTTTAAGAAACTTGCCTGTGACCTAATGTACTCTCTAAACTTTGATCTCTTTAACTATTACATGACAGGAATCATAGCTGCTACTTAATGGGAATACGTGGTGAGAGTTAGAAAAGAAAATGCACGTGAAGCACTTAACACAGTACCTGGCACAGAGTAGGTGCTCACTAAATACTAGCAATTCACGCCGTGAGCAGTGTCTCCGTGGGAAAGATGCACATTACTGTAGCAGATCTATGTAAAAACCACTGTTTTGGGTCTCTGTTACTCTCAGAGTGAACGTTTTCGGCCGGGGGAGGTACAGTATAATTGGAAAAGTAGGCGGGATCATATTGTGAAAGGCCAGGGGTGCCTGGATTTTGCTTTGGAAAACAGTGTATTTATTCTGTTCTTCCCTCTATTCCTAGCTGTCTACTTTGACGCTGCCTTAAAAACAGCTCCTAAGTCCTTCCAGCTGATTGCTGTCTCCTCTTCTTCCATTGCCTCTGCCTCTGCCTGCTGGAGATGCCCACATCCAGCCCACGTCTGCGGATGGCACCTGGGGCTCGCAGGGTCTGACGTCAGCCCTGGGCAGCTGAGCCAAGCACATGCCCTGACACTTATCTCACCACTGGGGAGCCTGGCTTCCGAGTTCTTGGGTGGCAACTGTCCCAAGGAAGCCGCCTTCTCCTTCAAACAGTTTCTGCAGGGCAGAGAAAGCTGATCTCATTGTGTCCCTTGGACAGTACTGAGCCTACTGTCAATCTTTGCAGAAGGGAGGCCTGGGAGTGCACTGGCCTTACCTGGGAGTCCCTGCGAGAGCCTACACAAGGCTGCTTTTTGTGTTCAGGGGACACTCTTGAGCAGCAGAAGAAAAAGGGGGAGCTGAGTTACTCTGGGGCTGGCCAGCTGTAGAAGATGGGTCTCTCGAGCACCTCCTAAAGAATATGGCTAAGGAATCAGCCCAATGTCACGGAGAGAGCCCAGGCCTAGGAGGAAGAAGATGAACAGCTAGGTGACTTTGAGCTAGTCACTGCGTTCTCTAGGCTGGAGCTGGCTCACTGACCATATGAGGGGCAGTGTATGTGTCGGGTAGAGGTTAAGAGCAAAATCTGGAGACAGTCTCTGTAGGCTGGACTCCTGGCTTAACCACTAATGAGAACAGGGTACTTAACCTCCAAGAGCCAAACTTCTTCATTTGTAAAATGTCCTCATTTCAAATCCTGATGGTGCAGGATTATGCATCAGTACATATAAAGCACTTGGAATATTAGCTGGCAAGGGACCTTACATATGTTGACTAGTCTTACTGCCACCACCACTAGTACACTGAAGGATGTTGGCTTAGTGAGCCTTTGAAGGTCTCTTTTTAAAAGTCTGTGGTTCTATTTCCCTACACTGTTTGGATTTCAGACTTATCTAGCATTTGCTGAGTGCTTACTACATATGGATGTATTATCTTATTTAATCCTTGCAACAAGCCCTGTGAGTCCCATGTTATTATGTTCATTAAGTACTGAGAATATCAAAGCTCAGAGAATCCAAGTGAAGTTCTCAGGATCACACGGCCGAGCAGGATTCCCACTCGGTCCAGCCCAGTGCCCTTTCCACTCTGATCTGCCTGCAATGGGACCAAGGATAGGTCCTTTGCTACTGAGCTGTCACGTCTGCTGGAGATTGAGGGCCAACGCTCCTCTTGCCACCAGATCCAGTTCTGGGGCTAAGTGTGTATGCTCAGCCCGTCCCACGGGCGGGTGGAGGATTTGCCAGTGAAAATGTTACCAGCTGAACTAGCATTAGCCAGCCACACTGAGGCTGAGATGGAGGGGAACTAAAACGAATCCCCTTATTACCAGCCTGACCTGCAGGGGGATGGACAGCATCACGGTGCCAGGAAGAAGAACTTGGGCAACATCTGCTGCTTCCTCTGTCCTGCCAGGGAATGCCACCCGGGCACCAGGGTGCCAAGATGGGATGTGTGTTGTGTGCACATGTTCATGTTTGTACACACACACACACACACACACACACACACACACACACACACAGAAGCACATGCACCAGAGACGGAATATAGCTGCTGACATAGCTCCTTGGAAATAAGAGAAGTTAGTGGAATTTGTGGATCTTCTTCCTTATGCCAAGCTCCCTCTGAGAAGAGTATTTGGAGCCAGAGCCTCTGAATCATGATGTGATGGGCTTCTGCCTAGGACTTGCCTGGTCACGGAGGGGCCCTGCCCACTCGCTGGCCTCAGCCCCTTTCAGAGAGGGGCTTGTGAGCGTGGGAAAGAGGGGAGCGGGGGCCCGATAAGGCCCGGCAGCCCGCGCTGGCGTGTGGGGGCTGGAGCGCGACAACTCTGGGGAGAGCCCGTGTGCTTGTTCTATTCTTGCAGAGAGGCGCCCGGCGGAGGCGGGAGGAACGCAGGAGGCAGAGTCATAAGGAGACGCAGCGGGTGGGGGTGGGAGGAAGGTATTGTCAAAGTCTCTGGATGACCATCAGCCAGATGTGGAGACCATCTGGAGGAGCGGGCTGGGGGAGGGGGAGGATGCTGGGAGGGGCGGAAGAGGCAGGAGGAGCAGGAGGCTCACCTGAGCCGTTCCCTGGCAGGCTGGCTAGTGCGCTGGGCTGCAGGGATGGCCAGGTACCCCTCCTCAAGGCCCGGTCCCCCTGCGTTCAGTTTCCACCAAGACTGACCCCCGTAGTGCGCCCCTCGCTGTGCACGAGCCCTCAGACCTCCTCCCACCTTTACGCCCTCCTGTGCACGTCTGCAAAGTGACACCAGGGCGGACACAGGAGAAACCCCCCAAGGAAACGAGCTGGTGTTTCCTGGTCTCCCTCAACGAGGACGCTGGAATGCAAGGGAAATTGGATTTGGCCTCTGCTGATCTGATACCTCCCTGGTGCTGGGAACTCTGGGGCCAGCCCCGGCCAGCTGCTGTCTTTGGGGGAGCGGGGACAGCTGGGAGCCAGCTGTTGCTGGAACCTCGCACACCAGCGGCTCTGTGGGCGCTCCCGTCGCCCTTAGAAAACAGGACTCGGCAGGGCGTCCGCCAGCCGCCCAGACTGGCTGGTCCCGCAGAAACCTCTGGGAGGGGAAGGTGTATGAGGACTGAACTGGATCACCGCGAGGACGGTTCCCTGAGGAACTGGACTGAGGGAGGATGGTAGAGAGGCTGAGGGGCGGGAGGGGACAGGTGGCGGGGAGGACAGGGATGTGGGAAGCAGAAAGCGTGAGTCTTCCCATGTCCCAAGCGGGGCCGCTCATCCCGGCTGAGCACCCAACAGAGAAGGTGGGTTCCAGCACGGAGCCCGGCCAGTCACGGGCAAGAGTTTCCCTCCTGGGGAAGGCACCTCCCTTCCTCCCTCACGAACAGGGACACAAAGACTCCAGCATCCAAGGAGGAAGGCATAGAGGCTCCCCGACCCGAAGGCAGGGGAAGATGCAAAATGCCCTCCGAAAGATCACAGTAGGGCAAAGAGGCCAGACTTGGCGTCCCTTAAAAATCTAGGCAGCCTGGTGAGAACTGTGTCCTCCTTCTTGGTCCTCCTCTGTTGAGAAGCCTGAGATGGAGGCGTGGGGCCAGCTCTCTCGGCACCGGTAATCACTGCTCTCCTGGGGATCGGGCTGGAAATCTGGAAATGTCATCCGCATTCTCCGTGGGGGCTGGGAGCTACAACCTGAGGCCTGGGGGCCAGAGGTCAGGCTGGAGAAAGGGTACGGAAAAGCCAGTCTCTCCACGGAAACCTGACAGACAGAGACAGAAGACCGCACGGCTCAAAAGATAGTTAAAAGGCGCCTGGGGACTCATTGGTATGGTTATAGGGTTGGACCCGGGCCGGCTTCCCACTGCGTGCTATCTTGCTTGGGGTTTTGTCTGAAGTGAATTGATGGATGGCTCAATACTGTTTCTGTCCCAAGCAACCAGCCTGACACACCCTCCCTCTCCCTCTTATTTGTCGCGTGCTTTACAGTTTGCAACATGCTTTCAAAGCCAGGTTTGAGTTAAGGTCACAATGAGTCTGCTGAATAAATGAGTAAGGAAGGAATTACTGCCATTTCACGGGGAAGAAAACAAAGGTCGAAGGACGGTGCTTCTAGCATTAGTTTCCATGAGCGATCGCGGTGGCATGACAAGAGCTGGGTCAGACAAGTCAGCGCTGCAGAGGGGGCTCAGTGTCCTGACACCAACCCTGGGACTCATCCACGTCCATGGGTGTGGGTGGGAAGGAGGGCTGTCACCCCTATACTTCTCAGACTATGCATGTAGCCACCTCTGCCTTTACCTGCTGGGGTAAGGGGCCTTGGGCTTTGAGGCTACACATCAACATGGCTACAGATATCGTGGGGGCATGGGGAATAGGACCCAAAGACTATGAGTGACAAGGTCAGAATTAGGTTGGTAGAGATTGGAAAAGCCTTCACGAGAATCTGAAAGATCAACTGGAAAAAGCCCCAAAGTGGGAAGTAGACAATAGAGGGATATTGTCCAGGTAGATAGATAGAAAGGGTTAGAGAGAGTGGCTTTCCCTTTTTGCCATCTGTCTTCCTCCTTCAGCCCTGAGTTCCACTAGTTCTCATAGTCCCTGCGCTTGCTGGGCCAAGTTCACCACAGTGCCTTTGCACAGACTGCTTCCGCTGCTGTGGCCTCTGGCCTCTTTGGCAGTTCATTGTAGGCCCCGCTTGAATGCCTTCTCCATTCTTTGATGCCTTCTCCAACTCTCCCAGGGAGAGTGATTCATGCTGTCTGCTGTAGGCCCTCCACACTGGCTACGTGTTTCCATCTTGGTACTATCTTATGACACTCTAGTTGGCAATGCAAGGCAAGGCTGTGCCTTACTCACCTTTGCATTCTTCCTACCTAACTCACTCAGAGACCAGCATAGTGCCTAACTCAGAGCAGAGACTCGACAAGGGCTGGGCTGGGCGGTGACACAGATGCTAGAACTAGACTGCCTGGTTTGAATCCCTCTCCTACCTCTGGTTACCTGCATAGCCGTGACATCTCTGAGTCTCTGTTGCTTTGTAAAATGAGGATCATAATTACAGCTACTTCAGAGGATTAAAAGAGTTAATAAATGCAAAGCTCTGGAACAGTGGCACTTAGTAAGCACTAAATGAGTATTTACTATAATGATTATTATCTTTTGGATAAATGAAGAAACAACATGGAATTAGCAAGCTGGTCACATTTTTCCTAAGTGACCTCAAAGGTACTCAGAAAGAAGGAGTGTAATCTCGTCTAGGGGTAGAAATGCAGTTCTGATGAGTGACACCTGGAACAACAGCCAGCCACCGTCGTGGTTCTCAAAGTGTGGTCTCAAAGTGTGCTCCAGGGAAGCATCAGCTCTACCTAGGAACTTGTCAGACATGGAGATTCTCAGGCCCTGCCCCAGCCCGGTGCTACTGAATCAGAGAATCTGGGGGTGGGACCCAGCATTTTGAGTTTTAACAAGCTGTCAGGTGATCCTGATGCACTCTCAGGTTCACAAACCACTGGGTTAGACTTTGCCCATCTCTGGCTGCCTGTGTAGTGTGTGTGCTCTGCGATTTCAAACCTGCTATTGCAAAACAAGTGTGGGGCCTTACCCTGAAGACTTGAGCAAATATCAGGCAGAAAACACTGCTGATTATAGGTAATGAAGTGCAATACATTTAGCCCAGCCTCTGCCATACCATAGGAACTCAACAAGTGTCAATTTCTACCCTCTTTCTGCTTTTTCTTACAGCAAGGAGAAAAAAAGAGAAAAGGCCATACTCCCATGGCACTGTTTTTTGCAGAATTGCTGAGCTCTCTGGAGCAGAGAGGAGAGGAAAGCTACAGCAGAGAAGGGTGGGAAGCTTTGCTTTGAAAATGAATGTACACGGTGTGTACCCAGGTGCCTGCTCCCTGATGGGCGTGAGGACAGTGTGCATGGGGACAGTGTGCTCGGGGACATTGTCACTTTCTGCTGAGTCTGAAGCTCAGCTAGAGGAACAGGTGGGGAAGCAGGAGGGTGGGCCTGACCGAGGGAGGAGAGCTTGGCTGGGGCCCAGCGTTCTTGAAAAAGGTTTACACAGTGAGTCAGGCTGGCCCTAGCCTCCCCTTGAGGAAGGCCTGAAATGCCAAATGAAGGAATAAATCTTCAGGGGGTGGGTGCAGGGGTGGTGTTGCCTGCCTCTGCCTTCTCTCTAAGGGGTCCCTGTGTGTGAGAGCTAGCAGCACTCCCCCACCTCCCCTGCATCTGGGCTCTTGCTGGGAACTGAGTTTCCAGGCTACTGAATGAGGCGCAATGCGAACACCTGAATCCATAAGGATGGGAGGAGAAGGGAGTTCCAGTGACTCACCCCTGAAATATACCCAATTCAGGATGACTTAGGGCAATGGTTTGCAAAGGCTGGTCCCCAGGCCGACACCATTAGCATCATTGGGGAACTTGCAAAATCAGCATCTGTGCAATGCAAATTCTCAGGCTCTCTCCCAGTCCCATTAAATCAGACACTCCCCGGGGGTGGGACCCAGCGAGCTGCAGGTGATTCTGATGCACGCTCAGGTTTGAGAACTATTAGTTTAGGGCCTGGGTTGCAATCTTTTTCTTGCTTTAAAGAAGAGGAGCATGTGCTACTCCCTTCCCCTTGCCCCAGCGTCTAAGCCCTGCCACTTACGAGGATGAAAGCGTGCTGGGCCTGGGCCTGGGCTATCGAGAGTCTCCGGTGACAGAGGCCCTGTGGGTGGTACGGGGGACGAGAGGGGTGGGGAGGCTGCCACAACTCATTTTCTCTTAACAGGAAAGCCCAGAGGAGGCCTAAGCCTTCTCGCCATTGAAACTGGCAAATTACAGGATGATGATGGTGATATTACCAATAATGATGATAATAGCACCAATAACGTGAGGTCAGACGGGCACTTTCCCGTCTTCGGTCAAGGGGTAAGGTTGCAGCTTTGGTGCGTTTGCTTCTGATTTAGAGGAAAACCTGGATCCCCGCCAGCTCCATTTCCATGCTGGGGGTGCAGCCAGGGGTCCTGGCTTTTTGTCCTCTCTCCCTCCTGCTCACCGGACCTGCAGGCAGTCAGCTCCTCCCTCCTGGCACGGGGGTCTGCCCCGTGCCTGGGCAGGTGAGGGGTGGGGGGACAGCCCCCTTCTCCCCACCAGACCATCCCTGGATCACAGACTGGAAGTCAGCCCTGGGAGGGGCAGAGGGAGAGGTTCCCCCTAGATGCTACCCACATCGAGGGGCAGGCGAGGGCCCTGGGCCTCTACTGGCCTCCACGGCCTCTCGGGCAAGCTGCAAAGAGAAACTGGAGGCAGAAACGGCGGTGTGCTGGGGTGGGAGGCTTTCGCAAATCCATAAATATCTCCAGCTAGAGTCTCCCCTTAGAGAGATCATCTCTTCCCTCCTCCTGCCCAGAGAAACAAGCCAGAGCGGGGAGTCGGGATCTCAAGGAGAGGAAAGGTCTTCTGGTAGCAACCCCCTTCCACGGTCTCCCCTGCTCCCTGCCCAGCCCTGCCTAAAGCCATCCTTCTTATTCTTCAAGATTTCCCGGGATGAAATATTTCCCTAAATGCTACAGCCTTTCCAGGAGGATCAAAGGGAGAGACCAAATACCCAAGCCCTGGGTCTCTTCCCTGCGGCTGCCTCCCGCCCCGCCCCCACCCTGGGGCTTCAAACACGCGGAAATTAGCACAAGGCCCCCTGTCATCACATGCAGTGACTTGTGAACATGTGCTTGGGTTGTTTCTCCTCTGCAACACGAGGTTTAGAGCGGCTCACTAGGGGCTTGTATTTTTTTTTTAAGAGCCGTGTGTATGTTAAAGTCATTAAGGTTGGGAAGGGCGGGTGGCGGGGTAGGGGAGTAGAGGCCATTATATCGGAGGAGAAGAAAAATGGCCTGTCTTCAGGCTGTCAGCAGAAGAAACGCCTCTGCATCAAGGAGGGGGAGAGGGGCTCGGGCCTGAGCGGGCCCCTCTGGGCCTGGGTGGCTGGGACAGGGGCAAGGGCGTATACGGTAGAGAAGACGGTTCATCACGCAGCTGGCGCCTTGGCCATGGTAGTGGCTGCGGCTGCCTGGGAGCGGACTGTCACCATTTATGTGTTAAAGAGCCACCCACAGAAAAGAGAGCTGGGACACTACAACAGAAGACCGAGCTTCTCCTGTGACTCAGGTGCCGTGCTGCACACTCTGTGTCTACTGTATGTTGAATCCACGCAGGGAAGGCACTGCTGCTGTGCCCATTTTACAGATGAGGAAATGGAGAGCCACAGTGGTTTCGTGTCTTGCCCTAAGTCACACAGGTAGCGAGTGTGGAGACAGCGGGGAGACACGGGCCACGCAACGCCTTCGCCTGAGCCTTGGGAGACTTTGCTCCAGGGGAGCCCAGCTCATTGCATGGGGTCCCCAACTCTCATGAGTGTTTGCTGCCACTGCCCGCCACCCCAAAGCAATCAAGGGAGGGCCGGGGCAGACGACACGGGGCGGGGGTGGTTAAAGAGGGCTGCGATGAGGGAAATGGGAGTAGCTGGGGAAGAAGAGCATCTGCCGCTGGCCCTGGTCCAACCACGCTTTCGGGGTCCCCCCTCCACCAGGTGTAAGAGGGGTGATGAAGGCCAGGCCCCCGGGACCCCAGACTCTAGCCTTCCAAGGACTCCCACGCTCACTCAGCGAGAAACCTCCAGCCTCCAGGCTCTGAGCCTGTGATCTCTTCCCTTCCGACCTCAATTTGCGGGGCCAGGGGAGTGACAGGGACACGTTGAGGGCTTCTAGAACATCAGAGAAGCTTCATGCTGGCTGGGGCTCCGGAGACCATCCATCCACCGGCTTCCTCGCCTGGGCAGGCCAGACCGAGCCTTCCTCCTTCCGAGCAAAGCCCCACATGCAAGGCCGGGCTGCCGCCTTCCCAGGCTCCGGAGGGCAGCGGCGGGAGTGGGTGCGGGGTAAGGCCACTGTCTGTTATCGGATCCTTTCCTCTGGGAGCCGGACCCCATGGGGTGTGCCCCAGTTCCCCAGAGCACATGCTCCGAATCACGCTGCAGTGACAGCCTTTGCTTCCCGAGTCAGGGCAGCTCGGGAGGATGAAAGCCCGACCCCACTGGCTGCTCCCCAGGCCTCCTCTGCCAAAACACACTGTGAAAAGACCCCTGACCTTCGCCTCATACTTTCTCTGCTCCACCTCCCGTCAGCCCTGTTTGCTTCCCTCCTCCCTAGAGAGGGTTAGACAGCTCAGTAATTTAGGGATCACTAGCAAGAAAGGTGCAAAGGTCAGAAGTCAGGGAGGAGCTGGGAGGGGAATTTCACCCCCTGCTCTCTGGCAAAACCCCCTCCTCCGAGAGCCCACCTCTTCCCGACATCTGTGGGCCAGGCCCCCGTGGGCCCCAGACCACTGCGGAAGGTAGGGACGGGGTCTAGGGCTGGGAAGTGGTGGTGTACGGACAGACAGGAGGAGAACGTATATTTGTAAATCATGTCCTGAAAAATAACTTGCAAGAGGCAAATGTACTCGTCCAACTCTCTTAGTTTGAAATTTTGCTAGGAAGGGAAATGCTACACTCCCCTGAGATCTTGTCTGAGGTAGGAAGTTCTTTCTACTATCTCGCTGCAGCTCCTCCCTGCCCTCGCTGCTACCCAAACAAAGGCTAGTTTACTTAGTGCCTCTCCTCTGTCCCCCGGCATGGCCTGTGCAGTCCAGCTCAGCTCAGCCCAGCTCCAGAGCTGCGAGTGTGATGAGCAGGGACTCAAGCCAGTTGAAGGAGGCGAGCAGCGAGCTCAGCTCTCTTCCTTGAGAAACTGGAACCACCAAAAACCTCCAGGAGTATTTCACTGCGATCCCATAGTTACGAGAAGCGCCTTGCTCTGCCCACACGAGCGAATATGTTGGGAGGTTCAGTGCAAGGAATGTAGCTCTGGAAGGGCCTTACCATGCAATCTCCTCGGTTTGCAGATTAGGAGGGCTCTGCAAATCTGCTGGTTAGTCACAAACGTGGGCTCTTCTGCTCTCCTCTGCAGTTACGGGAAAGAAAAGGCTTAAAGGCCTTCTGGTGGGGCAGAGCTGCGGAGGGGGCTTGCATGCAATACATCTGGGTTCTAGCCCATTCCTAGGATGGGCAGCTCAGCCTCTCTCTAGGAGAATCTGGCCGCTGGGAAGCCTGGTGAATTAATGCAACTTTACAGGGCGACAGAGTGATCACACCTCTAGCTGGGGGCAGGGGTGGGGATGCCAGTAAAAGCTGAGGGACCAGGATGAGAGAAAGGAACACCTTCCTCCCCACCAGCCTTTGTCCACATGTGGAATCTGGCCGAGGCTGCCAACCTTCTGGCCCGGAAAGAGAGCTTTTGCTCTCTTCCTCTTGTTTCCCCAGGTTGCTCAGAGAGGGAGGTTGAATATGTCCAGAACAGGGTAGGGAGTGAAAGCCCTTCTGGGGCTCCTTCCCCCACCAGGGCTGAGGTCAGAAGAACAAAGGTCACAGATGGACCCTCCAGGGTCTGGGAAGAGGCACATGTGTTCTGTGTGCATGGCGGGGGGAGGGGCGGGGGGCTCTGGAGGGGGGGCTGGCAACTCAGACAGGGGAGAAGTCGCTGATGGCTTATAAACCAGACAAGGTTCATCCTGAACCCGGAGGGAGGGCAGCGAGAGCCCTGTGAAGTCACTTTCTTGAATGTCACTAACATTTCACTTCGGCCTCTCTCTGCCTTCCTGTCTCTTTTTTTTCCCTCTCTTTCCCCCTTAACCTTCCTCAGCAGGGGACGAGGGAGAGGAGGGAGCAGGAAAGGAGGTCTGTGGGGCCCGGTGGACTCTGCTGACCATCAGTGTTGACAGCAATGAGAAGGAGGGCAGCGCTAGGAGGGAAACCAGATGTGTGCAGCTGCAGTACCACTCTGCCCTGCCCTGCTGGGGGGAGGAGGCTGGGGGGCAGGGCTGGGACAGGAGAGGGCCACGGGGACCCTCAGGGGAAGCCCCATTCTCACGTACCCACCCCTCAGCTCCTGTTACCTGGGGAACAGATCACAGGTAGCACAAAGAGCCCCGTGAGGGTGTGATGCTTTAGCCTGGGATCTTGGATCATTCTGGGGCAGAAGGAAAAGAAATCGCACTAAGCCACCTCACGGAAACTGCCCCCTTTTCAACCGGGACTGACTCCTTTAGGCTTTAATGGTGTCTTAGGTAGCCTAGACTACTTCTAACTGTTGCTACTTCATATTCTAGAAACTGCACTATCCAGTACAGTAGCCACTGGCCACACGTAGCTATTTCTATTTACATGAATTAAAATTAAGTAAAATCAGAAATTCAGCTCCCGAATGTGGGCACACCAACGCATTTGAATCTCTCGATAGCCACAGGCAGTGCGGGGCGGCTGTATTGGGAAGCACGGACATAAATGTTTTTTCTCATCAGGGAAAGTTATCCTAGACAGCGCCGCTCTAGGATGGTTGTCCTTGAGGGTAACTTTCATTCTGGATTTCTCCAACATAGGACAGCCTGCTTCTTAGGAATGAGGCATAACTGGTCTGGGGACAGGCGTGGGGTGGGTGAGACAGGGAGGCGGGAAGGGAGGTATGAGAAAGTTCTTTCTGCCAACCTGCAGGCTTTCTTTAGACCCTGAGTCTCTTCACCAGTACTGAGTTGCTCGACTTGCCGGGGGAGGAAGAGGGAGGCTTGTCTGTAGCAGAGGAAGAATTCAGGTGGCAGCTCCAGCCAAAGGAGTTTTGCAATCATGCCCTGCCTCTCATTCCCCACCCCCTGCTTTAAAAAAAAGTCAAGGAAAGTGTACCAAGTCCAGCGCGAGATAAGGTGGGTGTAGTGACTTACTCATCGCACCCCGGGCCTCCACTGGGGCGGGTGCAGGCAGGGACGGGGTTGGGGGACACAGGCTCGGGGATGAGGCAAGCGGTCACGCTTCAGCAGATCTTGAAAGCTGGTGACATGATGGAGATGGAATGAGAGATGCCAACGCCAGATACCGGGCACACCCAGTGAGGCCTCCCGGCCGGCTCAGCCGTCAGCCTAGGCTGCTGCTTCCCCCTGTCCTGTCTGAGGTCCTCTGGTGCAGAGAAATCTGGAAGAGCATTTGCACATACACATGCACGTATGTGCACACGTGCCCCCATGAAGACCAGGGAGATTTCTGGAAAGAATCTTTAGCCCAATTTCTCAGTAAGCCTCAGCTGTTCCTCCAAGCTCCAAGGTGGCCATCAGGAAGTCCTCGTTAAACAGGCAAGCCTCCCCTCCCAGTGCCTCTAAAACCAGGGTCGGGGCCCCTCCGAGCTGAGCCCGGTAGTCCAATTAAACGTTTTGCCCACAGGTGGAAGCCAACGTCAATTCACTGCGTTCCTTCCCACTTTTCAGACGTCATGCCCTCAGGCCTGCCCTGCACTTTCTCACGTAGAATCCTTGCCTCTCGCTCCCTGCCCTGAAGATGGGCTTGCTCAGCAGCACAGACTCCTCCCACGGTGTGCTCCAAGCCACGGGGACCTGACTGGGGAGTTCAAAGGCAAGCTCCTGGCTCATAGGCTTGGCCCCCATTAGGGAGGCGGGGGCCTGAGGATTAAGGCTGGTGGGTCGAGGTACCTTGGATAATGCTGTGTTTCCTCCTCCCAAAGGCCAGAGAGCCCTGCAGGGAGATCCGGGATCCCTGCTCTCCTCCAGAGCCCCCCTCCTCCTCCTCACTGCAAAGCTCCTGGCATGACTGGCATAGATATATCCATATATCTCTCCATAAATATCCACGTCTTTAGCTACTTTAGCTACATATATGTATATATATATATATATATATTTTTTCTTTTTCTTCTAAAGACTTGGCAAGAATTCCCTAGAAGCCTTTTCCATGACACGATAGAAAACCAGCAGTGTCATCGGTTTGATCGTTCCCACACATACAGCTTGGGATTGACCTCTGCAAAGCTCCCCTGGACCTTGTTTCCAGTGCCCCGGCCCCTCCTGCCCTCGCCGGCCTCCAGCCCCTTGCCAACCTCAAAACACAACTCGGTTTCCTAAAGGTGCCGCTTTATTCCTCATTGGCTCTGTCTAGAAGCCAAAAAATAAAACAAAAAACAAAAAACAAAAGACCTCTACCACTTTCTGCCTATTGCCTTAAACAAAACAATAGGCTTTGTATTCCTCCCGCTGGCAGCAGGAGGAAATCAGCAGGGCAGTGGGATCCTGTGGCACTTAGGGACAGGTGTGGGTGAGGAGGGGTGTTGGTGGCTTCAGAGTAGGCCATACTCCGTGGGTGGGCAGGAAGACGGTGGGGCACACAGAGGGGGTATCTATCAAGGCTTAGCGACCACTGAGACAGTAAGCAAAGATGGGGTGGGCCCCCCATAATGACTAGTTGGGTAAACAAGAGAAATGCCAGGGTACGAGGACAGGGGTGGAAAAGCAACTTCTCAGGAGTTATTACGAGGTACAGATTCTGAGAACACCATCTTCATCAGCCCACATCAGCATTTGTTGGAAGGAGACCTAGGAGGGCAGATGGAAAGCCTGGTTCTTCCATCTTTTTTTTTTTCTTTTTCCCCTTTCGTTCCCTGCCGTAAAAGGCTTCGGTAGGTGGAGACAGCCCTGTGACTTTTCTTGCAGATATTAAGATCCTAGCCACATGTTGCCACCATATGTAATTCTAAAACAGGTTTTCTTTTCTTGATTTGCAAAGTAGAGTTTGGGCAAGGGGATTCACAAATAGAGACTGGAAAATGCAAAGGAATAGGAGAATCAACAGAGAAATATAGGAAATGTAATTTGGCAAAAAAACAAACAAACAATAATAATAAAAAAAAAAAAACCACAATAAAACCCAAACCCACACAACTATACCTCCCATAGCCTTTCTTGTTTGGTCGTCTCTCTTTTTAAAGTTGGATTGTTGTCTTTGCAACAGAGAATGCCAGCAGGTGTTGCTGGCAGCTGTTTAATGACAGTGTCAAGAACGTCTTTCGGGAAGTTGGGCTTGGAGGCAGGAGGCGGTGATGAAGAAAATGGGATGGGGGGAGGAGGCGGCCCCACATCTGCAGAGAGGTGGCTGCAGGATGGAGAGATGCACTGGGAATTGCAATGTTATTTTGTACCAAACCCTTCCCGTAGGAAGGCAGGGGGAGGGACAAGAGACATTTTTCAGTTTTTTTTTTTGCAGACCTAAGAATTTTGAACTGGAATTACAAGCAGCTCACCACGTCGCTGAGCAAATATCTCAGCTCCTCTCCTCGGCATCTACCACTTTCTTCTTTATTGTTAGTGACTGTCATGAGGATTAAATAAAAGGACCTGCAGACCCTTGGAGAAGGGTCCCAGCAGTCCCCAGGGGTGATTAGTCCTGCAATTACTCCACATCTGGAAAAGGTAATGGCTCCCAGACTGGCAGGGGTGTGTCACCGACCAGCACGAGAAAGATGTTTTCTGTTATGTAGCCCAGAGAGGCTGATCTCTGTTCTCTAGCATGTGCGAGAGACAGCAGGGAGGCTGGATTTGGAAGGGAGGAATGCAGCAGTGAGTGACAGCCTTAACAATGAACGCACTACCAAGAAAACCTCATGGACACTGAAATTCTTTTCTTCTTTGCACTTTCAGCTCAGTTCCCTAAAACTGATCTCATGAAAGCAAACCTCTCAAGCTAAACATTTTTCGTGGCCAGACCACATCAGCCAGCTCTATAGGAAGATGTCTGCAAGGTACTCTGCCCTCCCCGAGCTGTCACTTACTTCCCTTTCTGTTAGGACAGTGACCGAGATCTTATGAAAGTCCCTGGCAATTTTTTTTCTCTACCTGTAGGGCTTTAGCAGGCCATGTCCTCCTGGGACTCAGCCTGCAGGTGGCAGGTTCTTTCTGAGCCCGCTAATCAGCTGGACTGGGTAGGGGAGAGAACGAGGGCACTGACCCCTCACGTGGGGTTGATGCTGTGCAGCTTGCCAAAGGCTTTCACACGTATGATTTCACGACTAGGTCTGCCCCACAGTCCTGTGAAGTAGGAATCAGAATGATCAATGTCTCCATTTTAGAGATAAGGGAACTTGCATGATTTCTCCAAGGTCAGTAGAGCTGAGAGCGAAGCCCAGGCCACCTGACCTCTGGGCTTCTTGTTCCCTTCCCCACATGGCTCCACCACCTGCGCTGCATGCTGGAATATTTGTGAGACGGGTGAACCCCAATCCTTTCTCTTTAAGAGAAGTAAGAAGGAGGCAAACACATCTCATGCTTTCAAACGGATTTAAAGATGCACCTGTATCCTGACTTCAGGGGAAGTGAGAAGGATAGGAACACATCTCAGACAGGGGCCCGAGGAAAGGACTCGCGTTGTATTGTCCTTCACATCTCCCCTAGCCCATAACCTATAGCATTGGCACATAATAGGAGTCCAACGCTATTGTTGAATGCGTGCTTTAGGTAAGGAAGGGCACGACCAAGGTACTGAGGCATCATGGGGGCTGTGAACTTTGAGCCACAAAAGTGAGATGTAGGTCTTGGATCCACTGTTTACCGACTGGATAATCTATGGGAATCTCCGTTGAATCCATTTTCAAAACAGAGGCAAGAACACCCACCTCGTGAGCTGCGCCGAGAACTATAGGAGATGCGAATGTGAAAGTATACTGGGTACTGTAACATGGAAAGTCTAGACTCTTCCTGCCCCTGAGGTTGCAGAAGTCACCAAAGATAAGATGGCAGAGAGGTAGGCAGCTCCTCTCCTGAGAGCCTTAGAGCAACGCTCGCGCACTCCTGGCCCAGGTGGGTTGGCTGTCGTGTGCCCAGGGGAGGCATGGGCTGCGTCAGGATGGCAAAGGGGCTGGCATGGTAGGATCTCCGTGAGTGAGTTTCCCTCCCTTCTCCATCCATTCCAAAAATAACCTCTATGAGAAGCACAGGAAGGAAGGAAAACGGCAAAAGGCCAGTAATGAGGACGATCATCAGGACAAGACACCTTGAGGATCCCTCTCAGTCTCGGGATCCTAAGCGATTTCAGGATACATCCTTAAAAAGGGTCAACCAGCACCACTGCTCAACTCTTCCATGCCATGCTCTGAATCTCTGCCCAGGTGAAGGGTAAACATGGAGAGTCTTGCTGTGATAACTCTTGCTCACGTGACCATGCCAAGGGAGGTGGCGGCAGCTGTGGTCTACGTTACCTGACTCTCCGCGAAAGCAGGACAAAGATTAGCAAAAGGGTAACCCTACTCTTCCTCCCCTTGTCTTTGAGCTCCTGGAAAAAGCTAACCCGAGGCCGAAGCAGAAGGATGAGCACACTGGCTAGCATCTCTTGAGTATTCACTGTTTGCCAAGCACTGTGCTAAAAGATGAACATAACTGACCTCATGTAATTTTTGGAGCAAGCCCACCAGATAGGTGTCATCATTCCCATTTTGCAGATGAAGAAACCCAAGCTCAATGAGGTTAAGTAATTTGTCCAATAGCCTCTACTTTGCAGGTGGCAAAGATAGCATTTGAACCAAGATGTTCTGATTCCAAAGTCCTCCATATTCTTCCCATTACACATGCTGGCCCTGTCCAAACAGCCCACCAGTCAGCAGCTACAAATAAAATACCACACATCCTACAGCATGCACTAGATCAGCAGGAGGAGAAGCTGCAGGCTGGCAGAGAGCAGATCTTTATCAAGATACTTCAGGAGCAAGAGAAATATCTCCACCCTCTGCCCAGCCAAAGGGTTGGCTGCATTTGTAAGATGAGAAACATTTCGGGGGCAGGGGAAGGAGGGCGGAATCTCAAGCTAAAATCGCCACCCACACTAAAGAAAACCTTCAGGCAAACTGGGGGCTTCAAGGATTTTGTTCAGTTGTGCGTGCGTGTGTATGTGAGTGTGCATGGGGATGGGGAGAGAAGGAGGCGGGAAGGGAATATCTGTTTTCATTCCCAGTGGCAGTTATGAACCACACTCTCCTCCCTGTACTCATGCTTCTCCCCCACTTACTGATTTCATATTTTCTCTCTCCTGACCTTGTGCAGAGAGCGAGCGTGCTTTAGTGGATGAGCAGACTCTGGGGCCGGAAGACCTGGGTTTGCTTTTCAAATCCACCAGCTACTGAGTGGTCCAGTAACTCCATCTTACCTGAATGAATGGGAAAACAATTTAACCTCCCTGAGTCTTAGTTTTCTTATCTGGAAAAATAAATTGTCGCAGTACCTATGTGACAGGGCCGTTATGAGGATTACATGGGTAGCGCTTAGTGCAGTAGTTGACACGTAGTTGATACTCCGTAGATGTTTGTTGCCTTGACAGGGGTTTCTCAACCTCAGTACTATTGACATTGTGGGCCAGATAATGCCTTGTAGGACAGGGGAGTTCTGGGCACGGCAGGATGGTTAGCAGCATCCCTGGCCTCTACCCATTAATTCCAGCAACACCTCTGCCCCAGATGTAAGAATCAAAAGCTATCTCCAGACACTGCCAAATGTCTGCAGAATTACCCCTGTTGAGAACCACTGGCTTGATAGAATTAATACAGATATTAGCAGCAAGGAATATGTTTGGAAGCACATAGTAGTCCTCTATAGTAATATTCATTTTTTTGAATGAGTGAGTGTATGAATGTATGAATGAACACATAGTAATGGGTGTAGCTCTGCAGTTCTGGACCCTAGAAGATTGGTGCAATCACAGAGGGGGCTGGGAAGGGCACCTTTTAGTGTCTTGCCCACCCTCCCCAGTCTCTCTGCTGACACTTGTCTTTTGGCACAGACCTGGCATCTGCTGGGGCGTGCAGGTGGAGCACTGACAGGTGAGCGAGGCTGCGAGCTAAGTGAGGCTGAAGGACTTTTCCCTCTGGGGAAGGACAGTCCCAAAGGGCTTTGCCTGCAGCAATGCTGGCTTGGATTTCTGTGTATGAGACGTGACTGCCGGAATCATATGCACTGCCGGAGAAATCTGTCCATTGCCCATGGCCAGCCACAGACACTGATAGGAACCCGAAGTCCCCTCACTGGGAGGCATGGCACAACCTGCAAGCCTCTTTGGGTTCACATCTAGACAACACCTGACAACTGGGGCAGAGAAATGGTTCCTGTCCTAAGACTTCTTCCCTTTCCCCACTTTCCCCATCTTTTCCTTCCTTTTAAAGACGTATTGACTGTTACATTAGCTGGTGCTAAAGGCTCAGAGATGTTTACCAGCTCTTATCCTTATCCTAAAATTGCTGAGTCTAGTGAGGGAGAGAGAAGAGAAAAGGGGTAATTGTAGCATTACATACAATAATAATACTACCAGTTACTGAGCACATATTCTATCGTGGACACTGATCTATGTGCTTTCCATGTATTGACTCACTTACATGTCCCTCGCAACATGCCTGTGAGACAGAAACTATTATTATTTCCAGTTTTCAGATGAGGAAACAGGCACAGAGAGGTGAAGTGACTCTCGCTACATCATGCAGATATTAAGGGGCAGAAGAGGAGTTGAGCCTAGACACTTTGGCTCCAGGGCCTGGACTCTTCTTAACCACTACACGCTTCTGCTCTGACAGCCAGGCTGTCAAGCACACAGTGGGGGCTTCCTAGAGGAAGTGATGGCACAGCACGTTGAAGACAAGGAGGTGTCAGCTGGGCAAGGGGCACAGCAAAGTGTCCCTAGTCTGAGAGAACACCACGTGCAAAATCCCGAGGTAAGACGGGGCATGGAGAAGCATCGGGGTTTTAGGGGGCAGTTCTTACCATCCCCAAGTGGACTCCCCACCTTGCCTCATGGCAGGATTAAGTCCCACCAGCTGATGGAACTCCTACTTTCTGGCCTGATCCGGTTCTCTCGACACTGACTCAGAGCCGCCTGCTCAGCCTTCTCTGCCAGCCTGTGCTGTCTCATCTGTCTTTACAACCAAGACCGTGCCCCATGCCCTGTCTCCCAAAGGTACAACCTTCAACTGCTCACTCTTTCCATGTGCCCCGATCCAATGTCCTTGGTTTGGCCCTCTGGCTCCTCTCTTGGCCCTGATCTGAGTTCTTTCCGGCTTGCTTTGTTCTGCTGCTATGGACGCCAGGTCTGGGGACGGGGAGTGTGTGTGCAGGAGCCTGTGTGCATATGCGCACGGCAGGCGGTGAGTATGGTGCCTGCGCGCCTGTTACCCGGGGTGCACCCCACGTGATGGCCAAGCAGGCCTAACATTCCGTCATCTGTCATTTGAGCCTTTTTTCCAAACATCAAAAAACATCACACTCCTAACCCTGGTGTACACCATAGATGAGAGCAAGATGCTTTGATTGAAGGAGTGTGGAATTGAGGGTTAGGAGTGGCCACCCTAGAGCTCAAGGGCATTCTACCTACAAACCATTAGACAAAGGGTCTTAACATTTCACAGTTATAAAAAGGCTTTGAGAATCTGATAAAAGCAATGGGCCTTTTACACAAAAAATGACATATACCTATGTTTGCAAAACAGTTTTTTGGTTTTTGTTTTTTGTTTTTTGTTTTGGTAGATCACAGACTCCCTGAATCCTGGAACTGGTTAAAAATCCTGTGCGTTCAAGTACTGCAATACCCTCCTCTTGGGTCTCCTGGCCTCCCCCTGACTTTGTGAGGGAGAGTTAGAAGGTTCTGGCTGCTGCAGTACAGTGAATGATGAAACCCAGACAGTCCTGGCATCATTTGCTCCCAGAGAGCAGACGCCTGGGGTTTGGAAAGCACAGCTCTTTCCGTGCTCACATTTCCAGGACAAGGGCATTGGTGTTATCATGACGCCCCCCACAGCCCTAGGGCCCCTCAGTGCCAGAGACGATGTGTGCCTCAGTTTCCACACTAGCCTAAAGCTAGTTAGCTCACACATCTAGGCCATGATTAGAGAGGACAAAGGATGGGCATCCAGGTCCTAACCTCAATGGCATTCCCAGGTGACAGTGACAAATCACTGGGCCGCTGTGGGCCAGCCCCTTCATCCATAGCATCACAGCCCATGGGGTTGTCAGGATCACAAGATGAGCTCCAAATGGGTGACATACACATGGAAGCTCCTTATGTAACTAAAACCACTAAACAAGTGTAAGGGTGTCATTATTGCCTTAGCATTTAAGAGAATGACCAAGAAGGTTGCTCTCAGGCCCGGAGCCAGGGAGGATAATGAAGATCTCTTTTACTTTAAAGAGGGAAATTGAGGCTCAAGATATAAAAAGATTTGTTGGCCGGGGGTGGTGGCACATGCCTATAATCCTAGCACTCTGGGAGGCCGAGGTGGGCAGATTGCTCGAGGTCAGGAGTTCAAAACCAGCCTGAGCAAGAGCAAGACCCTGTGTCTATTATAAATAGAAAGAAATTAATTGGCCAACTAATATATACAGAAAAAATTAGCCGGGCATGGTGGCGCATGCCTGTAGTCCTATTTACTCTGGAGGCTGAGGCAACAGGATTGCTTGAGCCCAGGAGTTTGAGGTTGCTGTGAGCTAGGCTGACGCCACGGCACTCACTCTAGCCTGGGCAACAAAGCAAGACTTTGTATCAAAAAAAAAAAAAAAAAAAAAATTCGTCCAGCGTCATCCATCCATAAATCTCAGGGGTGGGACCTGGGGGGCAGGAGGTCTCATAGCTTACAGCACACAGCTCTGGACAATCCAGCACTGGCCTGTGGTCCTGGAGTTATGTACTCTGTCTTCTAAGGCTGTGGTCCCCAACCCCTGGGCCATGGCCTGTTAGGAACTGGGCTGCATATCACCACCCGAGCTCCACCAACCTGTGCTACCCCCGCCACCACCCCCGAGAGTGGAAAAATTATCTTCCATGAAACTTAGGAACTGGGCCACACTGCGGAAGCTGAGTGGCAGGTGAGCGGGGAGATTCATCTGTATTTACAGCCGCTCCCCATCGCTCGCATCACCGCCTGAGCTCCGCCTCCCCCACCCCCTCACCTCCCCACCCCCGTTCCTTGTCTGTGGAAAAAACTGTCTTCCACGAAACCAGTCCCTGGTGCCCAAAAAAGCTGGGGATGGCTTATCCCTCAGCCAAGGAAAGAAGCTCTGAGAACAGTCTCTTGCCACAGCTCCCCGTACTCTGAGCTTAGACTGGAGCCCTGGCCTGCTACTAGACACAAATCCATTTCCAAGTTCATGGTGATAGGGAAACCTGCTTGCTGTTAATGAGCTGATCTGGGGGGAAGAGGCCGAGTGAAAAGGAACAATCGCTATCTAGAGTCGCTGGAAGGTCCCATGCAGCCCGCCCGTGTTCTGTGCAGTGCTCAGGCTGCTGGTGCCTGGGGCCTGCAGGCAGGTTTATGAGATTAAAGCCCAGTGCCCAATAAATAATTTAGCAGCTTACTGCAAAAAAACATACACGCAGTATAATAGCTACTATCTCCAGCAGTCTGATGTGTACATACATTTTAAATGCACATCGCTTTCATCTGCATGTTTCCATTTGATGTGGAGTCCAAAACCAAATAAGGAGAAGAAAAAGAGCACTATCACCTTTGCCCTCTCTGTGTATCCCACCACCGAGATGGGGCTGATGAGAGAGAAAAACCACGCCATGCACTAATCATTTAGGGCTTTGCTGGCTGTCCCTCTCCTCCTCCCAGCCCCCTCCAACCCCTTTGCTTTCAGTTGCTGTTTGTGTGTAGGAAGAATCCAAAATCTCCACTAGACCCAGCATTCATTCGGAATTTGGTTTGCTCCTCCCAGGGGAGTCTTTTCTGGAGCAAAGCTGGCTCCAGGTGCTGTCTTCTGCAGCAGCCCATGTGACTTGCTGTGGGTGCAGCTCAAACGCCGGGATAAATAAATATCACTGCCATGGCCACCAGAGTCCAGGTCGAAGTTTCAATGAGCCAGAAGTAGCGGTGACAGATTGGTAAGTCTTGATCTTGGCCATGAAGGAAGAGAAGACTATTGGAGAGAGGGGGAGGACTGGTTGGAGTAGGTGTCAACAAGGAGAGTGGGTGGTAGCAGGCAGATGAGCTTACGGGAAGTTGCTCCAAGATCTAGAAGCATCAGTGGGAGGTGAGTGGCATGAGGTAATCTATGTATCAGCATGAGCTGGCAGGAGAAAATGATGCCAAAGGGAACCCTTCTCTCCTGATTGGAAAGTTTACTGGTTCTGATCACAAGTTAAGGGATGAGTAGGTTTAGTAGGGAAGGCAGGCATGAGGGAGAGTGGTAAGATTTCCCTCCAGCTTTTGTGGAGATCTACGAGGGTGGAACCCCCTTCTGCCCCAGTCCCTTGACTCTCCTGTGAGTAGCGTCTACCCCCAATGCACCAGCCGCTCATCCCCCTACTTTTTGCACCTCCTTGGCCTTGGCTGCGTTTACTGCCAGTGGCTGTGGTTTATCTCCCGTTGTTTATGGCCTGGGACAGGCTGCCTACAAATAGCTCCCCAAAGAGTGGGGAGATTCAGGCATCTGCCATTCTGTGAAGCTCTTTCCAGAAATGAAAAGGACAGTCATAAAATGTTGCATGGGGGGGTTGGTTAGGGGCGGGTAACATGCATCATAAAAAGCGTAATGGACTAATGCTAATACACAGCCTGGCTGCAACCCAGGGGTGTCTGCTGAGCCCAGACATAAATATTGGGGAGGCACCAAGGAGACAGGTTTTTTATTTCTTTGATTTGATGGTGGGGGGAGGTTGGGCGTATTTTTTCCTCCATTTCTCTGTCTGTGGCTATTCCTCTGGGCATACCACCAATCTGTCTGAGACTGAAACTATCCAACCTTTTATAGCTTCAGGAGGGGCAGCAATTAGACTACTGGAAAGACTGGAGGTGCAGGGGGCTTTGCAGCTACACCATACTGCCTCAGAGCTGGGGATTGGGTTGTGTCATACAAGATCTTGCAACTGACAAGATAACTGAATGGAGTGAATATAGTTATGGTCAATATATAATTGAATGCACATATGAGTAACTGAGTACTTGCCCAACAACAGTCTGATTTCCAATATTGAAGGAACTGATCAATGGTCTCTATTTAGTGGGAACCAAAACAGCAGCAACACCAACAATCACCCAACAACAATCCCATCCACACTGAACTTCAGGTATGAAGAGTAAAATACTTACTTGGTAATGAATGAACTATCGGGTACTTGAGCACACAAACAGAAACACTGTTTTCCAGGGTTCTACATTAAACAGTACCTATGTTCTCTGCTAAAGTTGGCCACCGGTCAACTGCTATCTAGCCACACACGTGTCTGTAAGTATGCACTTATGTAGAACGGGTGGGTGCAAGGTGTACGTGCAGGGCGGATGAGAGAATCGAACACAGATACTGTAATCCATGCATTTTGGGTGATGCTATGATGTTCTTGCCCTTTTCTCCCTATCATTGAAGTGCTGAATGCCTGTGAGTTGCGGCAGGGCTCTGAGCCCTGAACTCAAGGGTGGATTCAGTCTACCCAAGACCTGGGCTTGGGTAGTTGCAAAGAAAGAGCAACAGCAGAAACTATGGCAGTGGGGCAAGAAGCCCCCATTCACCCTTTGCGTGTGTGGAGAGACAAAGACTACAGGCATTTGGCATTCAGGTTCCAACGCACCATTTGCTTTGGAGGAATTAATTTTCTGTGTGCTATCCCTGAGAATGGGTGGAAAATAAAGTAGCATTCCTCTGAGTGCCATGGGTACCCAGAGCGGGGTGGGGATGGGAGTGTAAAGCTATCTCTTTTGTCCTATTTTGCCCTTGTTCTCTGTATATGTGAGGAAAAATAGAGAATGGGGAGGGCAAAGAATCTCATTAGATGCAGCAAACCTGTGCTAAGCAATTTAGATAGTTATTTAACCTTATTAGAATCCTTATGACGTAGATATTATTCTTGTTTTAAGAATGAGAACTCTCAATTCTGAAATTCCAAGAGGTTATAGCAACTTAGCCAAGGTTACATACTCAGTAAATAGAGTTAGGACTTGAACTCAAACCATTGTTGTCTCACAATGACTTAAAAATATGAAACAAGAATATCAATAAATGATGGTTTGAAAGAAAAATTATTTTCAATCTAAGGTCAGAAGAGCAGGGACTAATCCATCCCTTATGCCAACTGGTGCAAATCATTGTACTAAGTGATAAAGGGAGGTCACCCCATGTGGCCCGGCTGGAAAAGGCTTAGACAACCCTTGTGCTCGATGACACGTCATGACTCAGGCTAAGGGTGAACGGGGCATTGAGAGTCTCCAAAGCTGAACTGGGGGCTTGAGTGTAATTAAATATTGGGTTTCCCAGTGACTAAATCTCCTCCAAATTTACCTGGAAAAGCATCTCAACATGAGAGCTTATCCCTTCCCACCTGTGCTCTTTCACCTGTGAACTCAAATGGTTCTCTGTGGCCCAAAGGAGCTCTCTGGGTGGGGGGCCCATGGGATCAGTGTGAGTGGGGGTCTTGTCCAATTGTCCACCTAGAAACGAGGCCCCGCTGGGCCTATCAATAGGGGATATGGAATAGGGAAACATCCCTCTCCCATAGTTGGCTCACGGCCACCAGGAAGTCTGAGAAAGAAATCACCATAGTCTCTAGTCTCTGAGCCCAGACTGACTAGTGTCAGGTTAGACGTCGGGAAGATCGCCCTGAGTGTGAGCTCTCTGAAGCTTGACCAGGAGCGCCCAACACTGGCTCTGGAAGGTCCTTCCCTAAAGACTGCAAAGAGCAGCCGAGACACCTAATTGCTGCCCACAGCACTGGGTAGAAGTGAGCCTCCCCTCCAGCCTCACCTTTGCTTCCTGGCATTTCAGCAAAGGGCCAACACAAATATAGAATGTATAATTTTCACATCATTCTTGGCAAATCCCAGGTGCGTCCCATTAGCAGAGTTCCAAGGATGCCATTTTCTATCAAGAAAAAGACACGCCGCGCCGTAGTGCTTAGCTCAGGGCCCTATTAATAGCAATCCTAATTATATGGCTGCAAATTTAATTCATAGCAATGATTAGTGTCAGAATCAAAGGCATCAGGCATCAATATTGATGGAATTGCATAAGCCCCATAAACAGAGAACAAGCGTTCGGGCCCATCCCCCCAGCAGTGGTCTGCTGTTAACTATTGCATTAATGTCTCTTCCAATTTTGCCAGATCAAAATGACTCCATTTCTCAGTGTTCTCCTCCTCCCCGCCGAAACCTTTGCCCAGCCGGCTCTGAATGGGTATGACTGGCACACAAAAGATCGCAGACAATGTCTTTGAAGGAGAGCCCGGGGGCTCTGAGGGATGCATGGGTGATGGGCCCAGGCCCCACGCTCTACCCAGCAGCTTTTGGCCTCGTCAGCAACACTCCTTTGTCTCCCCTTCAGAGAGCTCACAGCAAACAATGATGCCTGGAGAAAGGGGAGTCAGCTGGGGACTGTGTGTGGCACAAAAGCCTGCCACCCCGTCCATTGTGACCTGGGCCCAGAGGGGTTGGGGGGGACGGAGGAGGAGGCCCAGGGAGAGGGACGCAAGCAAGGCAGCGTGTGCCGAGGTGACAGCTGCCATGTCCCGGTATCCAGGACACCTTCATACTCAAAAGAGTGCCAAGCGGCGGCCCTTCCACTCTGCTCTCGTGCATCTTCTTGCAGCTCTCTATAGGGCAGGTGGTGGACAAATGGAATCTCAAGGAAGTCCAACAGAATGCTAAAAACTAGCTGTTAAAAGCACGAGGTCTGGAGCCAGAGAGCTCTGGACTCAAATCCCGGCTTCCCACTTAGTGGCCGTGTGACTCAGCGTTCTGACTGGTCAGAACTTCTGAGCCCCAAGATAAGCAAGCATGGTGTGGTTAAGTAGGCCTCCCTGCTGGGCGGGCTCTGGCAAGATCCCCAAGACACGTGGACAGAGGGTTCAGGAATGCCGGCCATCACCCCTGAGCAAGCCTGTGTGGTCGGGCCTGGCACAGGAAGCTGTGCCCCAGGGGCAATGATCCCCACACCAATTTTAGGCTTTGCTTGGGGAATGCTTGCATGCTAGAGACAGGCAGAGGTCAGTCTGGTGTTTTGCGCAGGCAGAATGTTCTTTCATAGGGTATAGACAAGGGCCCAAAGATTAGAATCCAAAAACTTGAATTCTCTAGTCTTGCCTCTGTGGCTAAGAACCTGGGTGGTTTTAAGCAGATCACTCAACCTTTCCAGGTTTCAGCTGTTTCATCCATTAAATGGAAGAATGCACACCTCACCTATCCAAAGTCAGTAGGCTGGACCGTTTTCTGAGGTCCTGTCTAGCTATAAAATCTATGATTCACATTTAAGGGAAGACTCCGGACACACCTCGCTTGATGTTGTCAACCTTCCCCTCTTGGGGGCCCTACCCCGTCTGCAGGGTCCCACCGGCCTCTCCCCCTGCCTTGATTGCTCTCTCACCCCCCCCCGAACAATCAAGCATGGAATTTCTGATCCATTACTAAAGCCCGTTGATCCCATTTTTCCTTCCAGGCTAAGTGGTGAATACTCAGCTGGTGGCACCCTTCTTCGCAGCACAAACCAGAACACAGTGATGTCCGAGTGGGACAACCCCGGTGTCACTGGCTCCCAAACTTCTTCCCCACCTTAGAGCCTAAAAACCTTTCTGGAGGCTGAGGCCAGGAGACGGGCGAGAGATAAGCCCAGGAGGAGACTCAGAAGGACAAAACCCCAGGTTCGTTTTTACCACCTTGCTTCTCCATGTATTTCCTACTTCCCTGAACAGAGAGGCACATGATAACAGCAAGGAAACAGATGTTCAAGCAGCCACCAGCTTTTAGCCTGATCATCCTGGGCTATGCAAGCGACCTTGGAGTATGCCCGGCCCATTTCCACCGTGAAATCTTTGTAGTCCTGGTTCTAATCCCCACCTCTTCCCTTGATTTACCATGTGACCCCGAGTAAGTCCATAATCTTTGAACTTCAGCAGCACCATCTGCAACAGAGCAGTGAAAATAGCCCAACCTTTCTTGATCATCTGAAAATTATATGGAATTAATGAGCTAATAGAAGCTAAGAGAGTTTGAGCCCTTAGAAGAAACACAGGGTAATGCTAATAATACAGGAGTGGTAGCAGCAATAATAGCAGCAGTCACACCAGTAGTGACAGTGGTAATAGAAGCAATGGCTGCCAGTGATTAAGCACTATGTGCTGGGCTCTGTATTAGATATTTGACATCCCCCATGTCTGATATGCATAGCTATCTTGCAAGGCAGGCATTAGTGGTCCAGTTGAGTAAGCAAAGGTCCCTTCAAGATCACACAGTTCATCTGCAGCAGAGCTGTGGGTAGCACCGGGAGACTGGGTTGGCTTGAGAGCATGCAAAAGGAGAGGGTGGGCCTGTTTTAGTGAACTCTGCAAAGCGGCAACAGCGGAACCGACACTTCCCCCGGCCCCGCCCTGGGGAGGGGGTCGGGACACATTGTTTGGAGATAGGAGACTCAGAAAGCTCTCCCTGGTGACTAATGCAGCCGCATGCCAAAGTCCAGCAGGATTGGATTAGTTCGGCTCAGCTGGTCTGGTCTTCTAAGTATTTTTTCCCATGACTCAGGGCTGGGGGCAGGGGGCAGGATTCTCTTCCTCCATCTGACCTGGCAAACATGTCACTAAAAAGGAGCCTGATCTGACAGCTTCACTACCCTAGAGAGCCCGGGAAGGAGTGGGATTTGGGGAAAGCCTCGAAGATGTTAGCAATAATAGAAAGTGCTTTTGTGCCAAGCACTATATTAAGTACTTTTTAATACATGATTTTATATGATCCTTACATAAATATGCAAAGTGTTTGTTACTCCACAGAAGAAAAAAATGAAGGCTAACAAGGTAAGTAATTGTAGGAATGCTGATGTGTGTACGGGCCTGAGCTTTCATCCGCCTTTGCATTTTCACCATTGGCGCCCATCCCCTAAACAAACTATATTATGTGCATACTGGTGTTTGTCCATCTTCCCACATAAAGATATAATCTTCATGAGGCTAGGTATTTTTGAGAGTTTTGTTCACTATCGTGAACCAAGCCCTCGGCACATAGTAGGTATGCAATAAATATGAGTTTGATGATGAGTCATTTCACTTAATCCTCATTATAACTTCATGAGGCAGGGACTAGAATTGTCTTCCTTTTACAGTTGAGGAAACTGAAGCTCAGAAATCACAGAGTTAGTAAGATAGAGGCAGGACTGGATCCCATAAGCCTATATCCTCTTTGTTTTGCAAATTGGTCCCTAACCTGAAGGCAGGGAAATGGACCAGGTGGTCTTTCTAATCCCGTTCCCGCCCAGAGATATATGCCCAAGTCCCAGATCCACCGGCAGGCAAGGCTTAGTGGCCTAAAAGAGCACGTGTGTATATGCGCCTATTTTCCTAAAGATGAAACCTCCATAAACACTAGCAGCTTGGCCTCTTGCATGGCCTATTTGGGTCACCTGGATTCTGTGAGCTTGAATCACTACTCCCATCCCCCTGTCCCCAAAACACAGTTCTCTGTGTTTCACCTGCCCTGCAACAAAACTCTTGAGCTGCAGGGCTCATTCCTGGGCTGTGGAAGAGCCAGCTGAACACACAGCCTGACGCCTCGTACAGGAATCGTCCAAGATTCAAGTATATAAGAAGCTGCACAAAAGGTGCAAAAAAAATAAATGAGGCTTTAGTTTCTCCACCTCTAGGAATGGCTCTGAGAGATCAGGACCTCCTTTCCCAGGGTCTGCTGGGGCAGAACCAACACCCCCTGTCTATACCTGGCATGGTCAAGCTGGGGGATGGGCTGGCCGGGGTGAGCGCATTGGGGGGTGGCAGGGGTAGAGGATTCTGTAAATATGCCTCCTTTCTGGTACCAACCAAATGCAGTCTTTCCCAGGTTTCAGAAGACCAGTTCTGGGGACCCAAGAGGCCTATAAAACAACAAAACAAACAGCGAGTTTGGCGGCGGGAGCCCGGGCAGGTTGCCAAACTCATTACCAGGGATGTGGCAGTGGCTCCCCGAGCCACCACCCCACCTCTTTGACACGGGCTCTGGGGAAGGGAGAGGGTGTCTGCTCCCCACTACGTAGCCCCCACATTGCTGAGATGCCTGGGGGAGTGAGGGTGTCAGACCAGCGGTCCCAGGTCCCAAGCAAGCCATTAGGTCTCCGAGAGGAAGGGGACCCACAGTCCTGGCTGTTTGCTCAGTCCAGGGCTCACTCTGCGAGACGAGTGAATCATTTCCACTCAGAGCGGCTATTGTTTGGTGGGGTTGGCACGAGGAGAGAGGCATGTTTCTCAGCTTTTTATCCAACTTGGCCTTCCGTCCGCCCAGGCAACTCCACCCCGTGAGGGGAGCCAAGTGACAGGTTAGGAAACTTCTGTGTGTTTTGGGAGAGAGTCCAACCGCCAATGTCAATATCGTCAATGGAGAGCGGGCTGGGCGTACAACCTCGGGGCAAGATTCTTGGTATGTCCGGGGCTCGGTTTGCCACATCTGTAAAATGGGGTAAGGATGCACAGGCAACCACCATACCTAGCTGGAGTAGTTGGGGAAGATGGAAAGGACTGGAAGGTATGCTATAAATAGCCAGTGTTATCAAACACCTGAGCAATCACCCCAGGGCTTGGGAGAGTTAATACTTTGGTGCTCCTGATGGGTTCTTTCCAACACCTAAGCTGCCCCTGCAAGAGGCTCACGGCTTTCCTGGCTTTGCCTAGTAAATCGTTTGTGAGATTACAAAGAGAGGAATAGGATTGGGACGTCAGGGCTTCCTGTGGGCTGGGGACTGGAGACCTTGGGCTAGTACGTCCCTTAGGGAAAGACAGAAAGAATTTTCCTTAAGAATCCCACAGGCATTTTAGAGGCCACCGTTGGCTAATGAGAAAGAAGGTGGAGCCAGAGGAGACCAGGCCTGTCCTGGAGCTTGGAAAGCCTCTGTGGATTTGCAGAAACATCTTAGGCATCCTAGAGATGGAAGGAAGGTGGGGCGGGAGCAGTGGCGACCTGGGCCTTTCTACCTGCCTCCCTGCTGGAGGCGAGCTGCACCTGGTCCAGGTGAGGCAGATGGTGTCCGTGCTATTCTGGGGCTGTCCGGGCAGCAGTGTAAATGCCATCCGTCCCCTCCTCCCCTGGCCAACATTTCTGAGAGCACCGCCCCACACTCTTCCAGAGGCTGCTGACCAGCAAACAAACTCCTTTCCTGTTAGCCGTCGGAAGTCCTGGCATTCATTCCCTTGACTCCTCATGCCACGCCAGCCCTCTCCCCTCCCCGCGCCCACCCGCCCTGCGCATCACACCTCCCTTCCTTTGCAAACCGGCCACGTCAGCCGGAGTCACTCTCGGTGCCTGATTCCGTTCCGGTCAGCGCAAAGAGGGGTCTGGCACGGAGTGGGAGCCCCACGCACTTGAGGTCTCCTTCATGAGCTCCTCATGTTTGAGACGTGTCGGGTCCGACGGTGACGTGAACATGAGAAGGAAGGCCCCTGCCCACAAGCGCCTGTGACTCCCGAAAGAGGTGGGAGGGTGCGAGTCACAATGGTTGAAGGGACAGGGTACATAAAGGACGTGTCGCCCATGCTTGAGCAGCAGGCGAGGGTTCCAGTGGGGATGGAGAACACGGGGCCCGTAGCTCCTGCTGCTCTTTAAGCCCCCAGGGCCGAGGGACTAGCCGGTCAAGGCAGAACCCTACCACCCTCCAGCTTCTTAGAGGAGCCCTGCAGGGGCGTGAAACCAGGGCCGAGGCAGCGGTTTTAGCAGCTGCAAATGGAGGGAAGAAATCAGAAGAACTTGACCCTGAACCTCGAGACAGTCCTTCCTCGCCTCGTCCTGGCACCCTTCACCTGCCCAGCCTGACCCTTCCCTCCTGTGTCCTATGCTTGAATTGTCCCCTTGACTCCTCCCTGAAACCTGGAAAGTTGTCCCTAATGGGATTCCAATGGCCGTCACCACTCTGCCACCCTGTGCCTGGGTGTTCGCTCCTAGTCCTCGTCACCTGGACTCCCACCGCCTGCCCCCAACCCGGAGGGACGGCCTCACAGTCAACTACGCCCAGGCCCCAGAGGACTCTGCTTTCCTCGTGCACATCTTGCCCCAGGCCCACCTGCCCTGTCCTTGCCAAGCCCCTTCCACTTGACCCCGAGAGGCTTTCAGCTCTGCCCAGGGCAGGCTCCAGCCCAGCCTGCACTCCGAAGCCCACACCAGGACCACGGCTTCCCTCTTTCCACTCCTCCTCTCTGCCCCTCCCTGCCCTCCTGTATCCCAGGTGCTGCTGAAGGAGCCAGGAAGCGGCGGCAGCATCGCTGCAAAGATCACGTGATTCAGTGCAAGAGTCTGCCCCACGGCATCCCTGAGCGGTGACCTTCAGTCTCTGCTTGCATATCTCCCCTGACGGGGAGCTCATTCCCTCTGGAGTCAGCTCTTTCCACCTGGGGACAGTTTGGCTGTAAGGAACTTCTTCCCTTTATCAAGAGGAAAGCTGCTTTGCTCTAACACCTACCCGCTGGCCTTATTCTGCCCTCTGGGGCCGCAATGATGATGTCTAATTCATCGTCCGGAGCTTAAAGGCTGAACATGCAGATTGTGAGACCAGATAATTAAGGTTTAAGCCCTGGCGCTGCCAGTTACTTGCCATGTGACTTTGGACAAAGCTGTTTTTTTTTTTTTTAACCTTTCTTGGCCTCCATTTCCTCATCTGTAAAATGGAGGTGATGATAGTACCTACCTTATAAGTGTTACATAAGAGATGAAGGGAGTTAATAGATACAAAGCTCTTAAAATAGTACCTGGCACCTAATAAGTACTCGGTAAACTGCATCATCTGCAGAGAGCTGTGGTATGTCCTGCTTTATTCACTCTTTTTTTCCTTGGGTTAACATCCTTTTAAAAATATCCTTCACAAAGCATGATTCCCACATCCTGCCAGCTCTTGTTTATCTGGCACATTCGTTTGCTCAACACCCTCTTGCGATGTTATCATCGCCAGCGTAAAGCGAAGCTACTGCTTCTCACCACCTGGAAGCTGTTCTCCCGTTACTGTGGTGAAGACTAACTTGGCTGAAGCTGCATCACATAGTTGGCTCACGTTGACCCTGTGGTCAGCTAAGACCCCGAGATCCTTTTCACCTCGTGCCCTCGGGGCTTCGGGACTCACAGGGCTCTAGACCTCACCTTCTACCTGTCCAAGTCTTCCACGCTTCTCTGCGCACGGTAGACCTTCCTTGCATGTGCGTTGCACCTTCTCAAGGTCTTAAATGCTCTTCTCCCTCACCCCCAACTCATCAGCTCATCAGCCTTTAGGCAGACCCTGGCAATCTTCCTTCTCAATAAAGCCTCGCAGATGGATCACCCTACGGTTGCTGGTTTTGCTTGAACTGTTCCATCCTTACGCTGAATCCCTGCCTATCTTCTTACCACTGGTGGTGCACCGGCCCTTGGCCTATGCGAGCATTGCACATGTTGGTTCTGAGGTCTTAACCTCACTGCCTGTTCCTTCCACATGTTGGTGGCTCAGAGAGCCGTGGCCTTGTATATGGTGTTCTCTGTGCATCTTGCAGAGAGCAGCGTATGAGTCTGGGACAACGCACACGAGAGCACCCTGTGGTCATGCCACTTCTAGCGAGTCTCTGCTTCCTCCCAACTTCCCCACACAGGGACATCCTGTTCCTGCAGGCCGCGGTGCATGAGGGCTGGACAGTCTGACAGACGCCTGGCCGGGCAGGGAAGAAGTGAGTAGTTCTGATGCACCGGGCTTCCCCCCCCCTCTCCAGACTCTTAGCTATTTTTTTTTTTTTTCTTTATTTTCCTTCCTGTGTTGAAAGAGCTATGGGGCCTGGACTATGGTAGGGTTTCCTGGGGACATTCCATAAATTCCTCCTGGGCTGTTTCCCTGGAGAGGGATGGGGACAAGCTGGTGGGTAGATGGGAGGCCAGTGGGAGCCCGGGTGTGACTGTCAGGTACCTCAAAGGCGTGTGGGTGGAAAGGAAGGGTGAGTTGCACAGAGGAGGAAGGGGGTGTGTGATGAGCTCACACAGCAGCCACAGAAAGGCCAGGCGGAGAGTGAGGAGGAGCAGGTCGCAACAAGCCGTCGGCGGCCTCGCCCCAGCCTTGCCCTCGAACCCGCTGACTTGCCTCTATAGCGACTAATCCGCTGGGGCTCTACCAGGGTCTGGAGCGCCTGGCCAATCAGATGTGGGACTTGGAAAGGTGCCCAGTCCCTTGTGGGTGTGCTGTGTGAGCTGCACAGGATAGGGAGAAGGTCATCTCAAGGTCCCTTTGAGACCTGCCGGGTCACTCTTCCTTTATCCATTCCTTACCCATCCATGCAAGCCAACGTGGATTCCTTATTTCAGACCTAGGGCTGCAGAGTGCGGAGGCGCTAGCTAGCCCCTGGCTGAACTCCGTGGCAAGCCTGGACCTGAGGACGGTTCTTAGCTTCCAACTCTGGGCTCCATAGCTGTGTCTTTATATAAAGGAGCTACCGCACTGGGTGTCAGGACAAGAAGCAACTTATCCCAGATCTCTATGCTTTGGGCAAGTGACTCTTCTTCTCTGGGCCTCAGTTTCCCTGCCGAATAATAGATGATCTCCAAGGTTCCCTAGAGAATGGTTCTTGTTTCCAGCACAGTCTTGGGGCCTATTCCATGAGCGAACATTGGTGAAGGGATTAAGGAGGAGGAAGGGAGTACACACACAGAGAGCATGGCCCCTGCCTTGAATAGGACTTTCAGGAGACTAAAGGAGACAGAGTTACACACATGATCCAGGAGGTGGGGACAGGGACAGGGGAAGGTGCTGAGTACCAGCCTTTCTGTGGGTGCTGCTGGTCCTTAGGAAGCCTTGGTGCAACTTAGAAAAAGGTGGGTCCCCACAAGCAGATGCATTAGTAAGAGGAGCCCCGCTGGGCGGGTGTCTATACCACAGGACACACGGGATGACAAGGAGAGCTCAGGCTGGATTGCAACCCCCACTAGGTCCTTTGGCCCAATGCCCCTGGGCCAGGCACAACATTGTGCCCAACTGGATGTGGTGGCCCTGGGACCCAGGGCAGATAGGCCACTTTTAAACCTTAGTGGCATCTGGTAGAGCAAGTCCTTCTGTCTGTCTTCCACTTTTGGGAAGCAAAAGCAGGGACCCCAGTCTTTCTCCCTTCCATGTGCTGACCAGCCAAGTCCAGGCCCACAGACCCGGGCAGAGGGGAGCGCCCGGCACAGAAACACATAGGAACCTCTACAGAGAGCAGGAAACGGTTCAACAGCTTTGGTGTAGACAACTGGGAGAGGATTGGAAGGTTCAGCACACCAGGTAAACCCAGAGCAGTTCTCACCTCCTCTGGCAGAATTATTCACAACAGGCAGAGCATGGAAATCCTTCCTGGCAGGGCTACCCTCCTTCCACACTCCCAGATAACATCCCTCCCAAGGCTCTAAGTGGATTAGGAGGACAGGGCTCCGGGGCGATGTCAACATCAAAGAGTGAAAGGCAGCGAGGGCTGGCATGTGCCTTGATCCACAGGTGCTGGGACCAGGGAAAGGTGGCAGCAGGGTACGCTTGGGAAAAGGGGATTAGCTGGGACCGGAAAGCACGGGGCTGCTGTGATCTCACATAATGAACCAGCCTGTGCTCCCCGTCCACACCCTAAGCTCCAGACAAGCAGGTACAAGCTGCTGCTTCAGCCTGCTGCACCAGAGGCCTGTTCCCTCCAGCTGGCAGAGGTGCCCAGGGAGGCAGTGGGTAAAATGTCTACTTCCTGGTGGCGAGGTGGGGAGGGAAGAGCCTGTGATCGCAGGAAGAGGACAGACAGGAGAATGCCTTTCCCAGACACCATCGGAGGAGAGCAGCACCCGCCATCCGTCCCAGCTTCTCAGACTTGAGACCTGTAATCTGGTCTAACTAACTTCTTTGCATTCGGCACAGACTTTTTTGACCAGTACGATCAACCCTGTGGGTCGTGGGGAAGGATCTGCAATGTGCGCGATTCATACCGTAAACGATCAAAAAATCAGTTCTATGTGATTTAGGAATGAAGAGTGAATTTTTTTCCCCTTATGCATATGCGCCTTCCCAATTCCTTGAAGTTTGGGCTTATTGACAAAGGCTTGCATTCCTGAGATACCCACAGACTGGTGGCGAGAGGAAGCAGAGAGAGGATGAGCCACAAAATGCAACCCTTCCTACCTCTCCATGTCATCCCCCAAGAAAATGAAGAGTGACCTGTAGCAGCTAAATCTCCACCGACAGTTACCTTCCAGAAGGGAATCTCAGCGGAGGAGGCGAATGGCGTCGTGGCATCCAAGCTCACAGACTCTTACCTTTTTCAGCTTGCCGCTCTTAGTCCCCACGAAAACCACGCTGTAGCCGTTGTACACGTAAGAAGCCACAGAGGTCATGCGGTCCCGGCTGGTGGTGTACAGGGTCAGGCCCTCCACTGGAGTCGAGCCTCCGAGCGGCTGGTTGATGTCCAGTCCACAAAAGTTATCATCGATGGGGACGGGCTGCAGGGAAGGGGAGGGAAGTGGGTGAATAGCGGTGGAGGCAGGATGGAACCATCCTACTTGGCCCCTATACTCAACTGCCAGCCCCAGGGCACCAGGCCTCGGAGAGGCACAGACATGGGGCTCGGGGGTCTTCACCGTGCTGCAGACAAAAACTCTTCACCAATTGACCCTCCAATCCCATACTGGCTCCTATGAACCCAGATGAAGGAGCAAGCAGCATTCTTCCACTCACCTGGAGTACCTGCCTCCACCTGCCTGCTAGGAAAACCAGGGTCAGTTTGTACAGCTAATAGCTTGAACTAATTTTCTAGTTACTTTAATGTCCCTGTGGACCATGCCATTCTATGCGGATCTTCCTATTTTAGACCAGGGTTCCCTCAGTTGATATTCACTCTAGAGGCATCATCGCGGGATTTCCACCAGCCCGGAGAGGGTTTCTTGTTTGTTTCTTCGGCTGCAGTGTCTCCCTTTGGGCACAAGGCATTTTAAGCCATTCAACCATTCACTTCTATCTACCACATTGGGAACGGATTGGACAGTACTTTATACTTTAAAAGAGTTAGTTAACAGACATGTGCCTCAGTTTCTTCATTTGGAATAATATCTGCCCACTTTTCTTATAAAATTACGGAGGAGCCAATGAAATAAAGCTTGTAAAAGAGTTTTGTTAAGTTGTACAACTATTTCCACTATTGTACGTTATAGGTCTTCAACAGTGTTTGGGTAAATATAATCAAGAGGAAATTTGGGAGTTGTCATCCTTCCCGTTACCAGCATTTGGAGGAGAGTGGCGGTGTGCCCATATAGAGTACCCCAGGAGAGACTGGGGTATCTTTGAACGGAGAGCACATGAGCAAGTGAAAAAAACCTGCTGGTCAGAAAGTAGGAAGACCTGGACCCCACTCTCTGTTCTATTGCTAATGGGCTGGGCAAACTCAGACCAGTAGAATCTTCTTTGGGAGCTATTGAAGAAAATGTTAACTGGATGATTTCTAAGATCTCATTCAGTTAAAAAAAAAAAGAGCAAGACAGACAGACAGACAGACAGACAGAGGCTGCATGCTCCTGAGGCAGGGGCTGCAGAGGGGATCAGGCTGGGCTGGGACGGGTGCTCGGAGATGCCCCAGTGGATTGCACAGCACCGAATCCTGGGGTAAAGGCTGAGGGATCTGGGCCAGAAAGAACCCCGAGCCCTGTGGCGGCTGCTCCTTCTGGGTCTGGAAAGGCATCCCAGAGGAGGAGGGAAGTGGCCGTGGGAAGCACAGAAAGCATCAGAGAAGCCTGGCCCCTGCTCCCCCAACCCCCTCTTCTCGCCCTCACCAGGGAGGAGCAGGCTGATGCATCACCACGCGTCGACAGCCTCATTTCTTTGGAATCGTTGGCTTATTGGCTATGGCATGTGAGTTTTTTTTTTTTTAAACCAGGGACTTCCCTTCCATTCCCTTCTCAGTTTCAAAGGGAATACAGACTCATCTCTTGTGATTCCTTAGTGTTTCGTAGAGAGCTGCTGTTCCTGCTACTATTGGGAATGATGGTGCTGCACTTTGTGTGTGTGTGTGTGCACTTGTGTGTGTGTGTGTATGTGTGTGTGTGTTTGTATTTGTTAGGAAAGGAAAGCAATATCAAGGTTAAGGATGACCCTTGAACTCTGGCTAACACGGAGCCCCACAGAGCAGAAGGAGCGAGCTTCTCGGGAAGGGGGTGAAGCAGAGGTCTGCTGGCGCCAGCCCATGGGAGAGGGTCGTGCACATCTCTGTAGTCAGTGACATCTCCCTGGTGCCTGCATCAGCCATGGTCGGAGCATGGGCACCACGGGTGGGAATTGGCAAACGCCACAGACCAGGGCTCTCCGCTCCCTCCCTTGCCTGCATAGAACCCGTTACTTCCTAGTGACAAGCACATCGCTGCAGCCAATGATGGGAATTCTTGGATCCCCAGAAAAGAAGGTCAGAGCAATCAGCTATGACTTCCTACATTTCGTACTTCTCGTCCTCCACCCTACACCACACGCGGCAGCTGCCCAGGTAAGACCTGGGTGATGCAGATTTTAGTCCTGTCTCCACCACCATCCAGCTGTGTGACCTCGATGTGCCCTATGGCTTCAGTGAACCTCAGTTTTATGAAGTTTGCTTACTGTAAGGTAAAAGGATTGAGCCAGGTAATCGTCAAGCCTCCTTTCAGCTCTGAGAAGGATGCTTCAGTTTCATTCCCACTTTCTGCGGGACCGGTAAGGCCTCAGAGTCTGGGCACAGGTGTAGCTTTTGAGAAATGATGACAGGAGCAAAAAACCCTTGCTGGTAGTTGTGGATTTTGCTAGATTCTACCTGACTCGAGACTCTCCAGAGCTATAGAGGAAATGGTTTGTTCTGAGCCCGAGCCCTGGGGATTGGCTGGCATTTCTTTTTCTCCTCAATTTCTTTCTCAATATATTGCCAGATATTCCCAAACACCTGATGCCCCTTTACTTTTGCTCAGATGGTGAGAGCTTGTTCTATGGCTTTCCTTAGAGGCAGGATGACTAAACAGAAACAACCCGGGCTTAGAAGTCATGCGGGCAAACTGAATTAAAATCCCTACTTTATCGTGTGTCGTTGTGTTGATTTAAGCAATCTGCTTAGTCTTTGTGAGCCTTTGTTTTTGCATCTGTAAAATGAGGAGGATAATTCATGCCTTATTGGGTCACTGTGAGGAGCAAATGAGATAACATTTAATAACTGCCAAGCACAGCCGTTAGTACAGTGAGTGAGAGTCCCCTTTCCCATCCCTTTTCTGGGGTCAGAGCTCAAATCCTTGATCTGGGATTTCTATGTTATTCCAGAGTCATGTCAAAATCAAGCTCAGGGACCACAGCTTCTCTCATTCAACCTTAATCCCCTCCAAGGCCACCAAAATGTCTCTGGGTCCCCAGGTCCGGGGTCCTTTGGACTCTAAGGTCCCCTTGTGGTCACTGCACCAGTGGTGCAGCACCTGTGGTGCTGAAGTGGGGGCAGGTGAGAGGCTCTCCACTCTGGTCTCACCTCCTGTCACCTCTCTCCTAGTGCCTTTGCTGTCCTTTGGTCACTAGCCCGGGCTTGTCTCTCTGCACCACCACTGGAGCGGAGCAGGGTGTCATCTTCCTCTTTCCTCTGGCTCAGAAGCAGGCAGGAATCAGCAGTTTCCTCCTGACAAGGTCCCCTCTGGATTATGGGAACCAGGCTGGACTCCACACCGGGTTAACCCTTTCATTTCCCTCCACTCCTCCCGGTGGGTTAGGTCCACTGGTCATAGAATTTTAGTGCTGGAAAGAGATTTGGGAATCATCTAGTCTAGCTTCCCTCATGGTATGAAACTGAGATAACTAATAACTGGCTCCTTATTACTGTGATTAATATTAATAATCATTGCTGACCATTTATCGAATGCTTAGTATATTACAAGTTTCATACTAAGCATTTCACATACATTTTCTATTTGATCCTCATAATAACCATGAAAAGAGGGTAATACTGTCTCTATTTTAAAGATGAAAAAATTATAGCTCAGACCAGGTACATAACTTTCCCAAAGTCACATGAGGAGTAAGTGGTGGATCTGATTTTTAATCCCTGTCTGTTGTACTTTAAAGCCTATTGTCCTAACCATTATCCTACCACACCTAGCGGGTGATGACAGGAAGAGAAGCACAGCCCAGGCCTGACCTGTCTTCTTGCTTTGACAAGTGGGTTTTGGTCCCAGTGGCAGGTGCCCTCAGTTTGGGGGACTCAGAAAGCAGCCATATGGGCCTCTTGGTCTCAGATTTTCCCCCAGGCTGCAGATTTTTCCCCAGTCCACAGCACTGTGTTCAGAAAGCTAGTTCAGCACTTGTCACGGTCCCTAACAGTCAACTAAAAATGGTAAGCCTAACATTTCCAGGCATGGGGCTAAGCTCTCTACTTGTTATCTCACCCGATCACCCCATGAGGTAGGCACTATGATTCCCACTTCACAGATGAGAATGCAGAGGTGGTATGTTGCTTCTGAAGCCAGGAAGAAGCAGAGATTTGAACCCTGGTTTTTGTCTCAGAAGCCCAAACCCTTAGACTCTTAGCTACTATATTATGTTGCCAGCTGTTTTTATCTCTCTGTCTCTGTCCCCAGCTATGGACGTAGTGATCGTGTCTCTTTGTGTTTGCATCCCCAGAGCCTAGTGCAGTGCCAGGCACTCAGAAGACCTTCAATGCTCACTTGTTAAATGGATGGAGGGAGGGATGGGTGGATGGATGTATGATGGATGGATAAAGGGAGTGATAAATGAATACATAGAGAGCTGGATGGATAAGTGAATGGATAAAAGATAGAAAAGGGATGGAGGAAAAGATTAAGGGAGAGAAGAAGGAAAGAGGGGGGAATATAGGGAGAGATGGGTGGGTGGATAAATGGATGGGTGGAGGATGGATAAATGGATAAAGGGATGGATGGATGGAGGGGGAGAGAGGGAAGGAGGATGGATGGATGGATGATGGATGGGTGGATAGAAGGATGAAGGTAGGGAAGGGGGAGGAATGGATGAATGGATGGGTGGAGGATGGATAAATGGATAAAGGGATGGATGGATGGAGGGGGAGAGAGGGAAGGAGGATGGATGGATGGATGATGGATGGATGGATAGAAGGATGAAGGTAGAGAAGGGGGAGGGATGGGTGGAGGATGGCTAAATGGATAAAGGGATGGATGAAGGGGGAGAGAGGGAAGGAGGATGGATGGATGGATGGATAGAAGGATGAAGGTAGAGAAGGGGGAGGGATGGGTGGAGGATGGCTAAATGGATAAAGGGATGGATGGAGGGGGAGAGAGGGAAGGAGGATGGATGGATGGATGGATAGAAGGATGAAGGTAGAGAAGGGGGAGGGATGGATGGAGGGATGGGTGGATAGATGGAAGGACGAATGGATTGTGGTGAACACTTTGATGGCAGCACCCTGACCCTCCAGCAGCCGGCAGGACGGCGCTTGCCACTGATTCGCTTGTCTCTGCTGTCCTCAGGTCTGGGTCCTGAGCTCCCCTTCTCCTCTTTTGCCTTTTCCCACTCTCCTGACTCTCCTCCAGTTTTCAATCTATCAGTCAAGGGCAACTCCTTTCTCTCTCATCTGACTTAGATATCCGATGCCTACCTGACCCTTGACTTGGCGTCACGGTGCCCTGCAGCTCTGCACGTAGAAGATCCAGTCCCAGTTACCACTGACTGACCTCGTATGCTACTGCTCTTTCTCTCGAATGCTCTGATCTGGCGGCAGTGGCCTCCTTGCTGTTCCTCGGTCACTCCAGGCATGCCCTGAATTCTTCACACCTGCTGCTCTCTCTCTCTGGGATGCCTTCCCCAGACACTTGCATGGCTCCCCTTCTTCCTGTCCTGTGCTTGCTCAAACCCCACTTTCTCAGTGAGCCGAGCCTCACAGGTGCTGCCTCTCCCCTCCCCCGCTATGTTTTTCTCTACAGCAATTCTCACCATTTGACAGACTGCATGTTTGATGTGTTCTTTTGTCTCGCCTCCCTAATCTGCAAGCTCCGTGAGGGCAGGGAGCTTGGTGGGTTGCATGGTTCACCACTGAAGCCTGCGGTACCTACGGTAGCACCTGGCACGACATAGACACTCAATGCATACATTCGGAATGATGTAATGAATCAACAAACATGTCCCGGGTATCTGGTGTCGGAAAGACCCTGTGTTATTGGTTACCATCTGTTAACATGAACCTGAAAACCTCTTGCATTCCAGGGCCGTGGTGTCTGGGAGCAGGCGTGCCCTGGGGCACGGACAGGAAGGTGGGGACCCGCATCCCGGGCCAGGAGCAGAGGTGCGCGCCTCCTTACCGCCTTGGTGCACTGGACGTCCTTTCCCAGCAGCCAGTTGAGCTCCAGGTTGCCCTCGCCCTGGTAGCAGGACTGCAGGCGCTCCTTGATCTGCAGGTTGACGGCCCGGATGGGGAAGGCACACAGGGCAGAGTCGTCGGGCGGGTGGTGGTACTGCTTCTGCCCTTTGGAGAAGATGGCGAAGAGCACGTCGTCCTGGCCGCTGATGTTGAAGGCCTGGGCCAGGGAGTCCCCCGGCTTGGCCAGGTAGGCAGCCTGCAGGAGGCGGTACTCCACCCCCGCCCGGGTGCAGCCGAACGGCAGGGACACGTACGAGTGGAACTTGGGGTCGTCCTTGCAGAGACGCACGATGCGCGAGGTGTAGAAGAGGTCTCCGGCGGAGTTGATGGCCACCCCCTCGGGGGTCTCGGGCTGCACGGTGAGGAAGTAGACGAAGCCCCCGCTGGCGAAGCCGTAGATGTAGAAGATGTCAAAGTGGGAGACCAGGGCCAGGGTGTCCGAGGGGATCTTGATGAGAGAGGAGACGAAGTCGCTGTGCAGCTCGTAGTCGAGCATGGCTGAGGACTCGGGGTCCCGGGGCAGCTTCCGGCTGGACAGGGTCGGGAAGTAGTCCTGCTTCCCGTCCACGGCGGTGCCGATGAAGAGCTTGCCGTCCCCGCCCTCGGAGCGCACAATCACGCCGTACATGGTGCCCGTCTTGTTGACGCTGGACAGGTAGTGCTCCTTCTTGTGGGACGGCTCCACCAGGATGAAGAGGTCGTCGAGCCGCAGCAGCTTGCAGACGCCCTGGTAGAGGCTGCCGCAGGCCAGCAGCCGGTTCTCGGAGTAGTCGATGATGAGCAGCTTGTTGACGTTGTTGGTGAGGGTCAGCACCTCGCCGCAGGGCTGCACGATGAGCGGCGGGTAGCACGACTTGTTGTCCTCTTCCGGCCCCGTCTTGTGAGCCACCTGGATGGTCAGGTTGCCCGTCAGCTTGTAGACCCGGTTGATGGCCCCCACGTACACGGCCCCCGTGCCTCGGTGGACCGTCAAGTGGTTGAAGGTCCAGTCCCGGTTCTCGGAGTGGAAAGTGCTGAACTGAGGCATGCCGGCCGCCCGGGGGGCCAGCAGCACCCAGACCACCGAGAGCAGGACCACGGACCAGCTGTCAACCTCCGCGGCCCGGGGCCAGGGACCCCTCAGTTCCATCCTGAGAGGGGCGGGGGCGAGGAGACGGCGCCTCTGTGAGCTCATCTGCCCCGCCTTCCTAGGTCGGCCCGCACATGGTTCTGGAAAACACAAAGCAGAGTGGTCAGACGGAAAATCGGTTCCAAGAGGTGCAAAGAGGAATGCTTGACCCAGAGTCCCCATCCCGGCTCAGCTCTGCGAATCTCTTCCTTCTGTGTCTCAGTTTGTCTATTTTTAACAGACTTTCTCCCTCCTAGGGATGTTCAGGGAATCCTGTTATCTATTTTGGTCTCCAGCCTTTACGCTGTATTTTTTTTTTTTTTTTACTTTATAAAGCATCGCTATTTCTGTCCTCTTAAGACAGCGTTTTTATCTCTCAGAGAGGTTAAAAGACTGTTGAAGTTCACCCAGCCAGTCAATCTGGTGGCAGCGCTAAAGCCAGCCTTCCTCACCCACCTCTTACCCGAGACCAGTAGAAATCCCTCCTGCGTTTCCAAGCTGGTTAGGAAGGCCATCCCCCCCCCCCCAGCTCTCTAGGCCAGCTACTCCCAGAGTCCGATATTGCAATAAAATTCCTAATTTCAGACTTCTGTGGCCTCACTCCGCTAAGCCTCTTCGATTTCTCATGCCCTGCCAGTGCACAGGGAGGAGAGGAGGGCTCGCCCTGGGTGAGAGACCCTCACCGCCTCTGCCCTTCTCCTCCAGGAGGAGGACCTCTCACCTTTAGCTGCTAGAACTTGCTAGAAGAGAGAACTATGCTGTGGCCAACAAGACTGGGCTTCCGACACGTGCCATTCAGGAGGTTGAAAGGCCCCTTGGGGACACAGGCAAACGACTGTCCCTTTGACAGGCAATGCCCAGCTGTGCCCGTGCCCACCCCCCATGCCTCAGTGAGCCAGGCGGCCAGGTCCTGAGCAAATTGCTTCCACTTCTGCTCCTCTGCAGGCAGAGTGCACGGGGGAGCCAGTCTCCTGGACGGGAGGGACTGGCTATCGGAGTCCATCTGCAGCCACCTGAGGTGGCAGTTCTGGGTTTGGGAAAACGTGGAGAGCAGCAAAGGGCAGCAAGGTGAGGGGCGCTCCCGTGTCAGCTGCTGCTGGGGCCTTCTGTTCGGCATCCATGAAATCAACCCCGGGCCATGCTCAAACCCCGCTCCCCGGCCCTGACGCCTCTATTCTTGCCCTCCCTCCGGACTCCCGGGCCCTGAGGCTCTCCCGCTGCCAGGGGCTCGGTGCTCACTCTTCCATATTCCAAGGAAGCTGCCCAGGGGTGCAAGGTGGGGTGCCAGGGGGAGCCTCTAGAGACTTCTGGGCAAAAGGGGAGGTCAGAGAGCAGGGCCTGCCCCATCAGTGTCAGCTGTGGTCCTGACTTATGGGAGGGACAGCAGGAGGGAGCAAAGCAGCGAGCCGTCCTGCAGAGAGATGGTTTCTCCAGCTGGACAGATCCTCCAGCAACCCTCTCGGGCAAGTCCAGACAGAGCTCTGGGCACAGGAGGCAGAGCCGGAATGGAAACACCCGAGCAAAGGGTGGAGAACTTGCTCCAAGGCAGCTTAGGCGACGTCTGTCTGTCCCTCTCTATTCCCCAAGCTGGCTGGACTGCGTTATCATTAGAGCAGACATCGACTTTGAGAATCCCCCGTTTTTTCTTTGTATCTTTAGAAACTCTCCAACTCTGCATCCTGGGCCTAGCAGCCACCGCGGTGCCAGGGCAGGTCCCGCCTGGCTCCCCTTCTCTAATCACACTCCGCCGGGGTGTTCTGGGGTGACTCACGGGGCCCCAGGCTTCCTCGGAAAGAGGAAGGCAACAGCAGCGCGAGGCACGGGCTGGCCTCCGCTACTCGGCGCAGCCCTTCCGGCCCCACGCGGCGCACCGGCAGAGCCGCCCTGCAGTCCGAGGAGCTTTCGGTTTGCAAACCAGCGGTTATTTTTAGCTATGTCCTGAGGCCGGTAGCAGGACGTGAATTCCTGAAGAGGAGCCGTGGAAAGGAAATAACAGAATCCTCAAATTCTCCAGCTGGACTGGAAGCTGCAAGAGGCCGGCCGTGCTCTGCACGCCCCTCTCGCTCTCTGGGCTGCCCGGGCCGCGGGCGGAGAGCAGTGTCTCCCGAGGGGAGCTCCAGGGAGCAGGAGGAGGACTGTCACCACCACCCTGAGCGTGGGGTTTGCACTTTACAAAGTGCTCGCAAAGACACCATCACGCCGAATTTGTGGACATTACACTCCCGCCTTTGCCATAACACACGTGCAAGCATGTTTGGCCCCTGGGTGGGGGGAGGGGGTGCTGGGGGCAGAAATAACATCAAAGGACATGGCGTCAGGTCAAGATCAACCATCTCATCTCCCTGCTCAGCGTCCCCGCCCAAGACACAGATTGAATAGTGAGCGGCTTTTGCTGGGAGGCAGAATTTAGGGACAGATCTGGAACCTTGGCCAAGCCAAGTCTCATCTCCCATTCTAGCAGAATGTGGGTAAGGACAGTACGGGCCTCTCAGGCTGTCGTGGCAGTACAGGCGACAACGTAGGGAAGCCTCTGGGCAGGGCTGCAGGCACACAGTGAGTGCTTAACTTACGTTAGCTATTATTTTATCACTGAAGCCTCCCCAGGAGACGGTGCTTCAGGAATCCCGGTGCAGCTCCTGCCTTCTGTTCTTGCTTATATTCTCCCTTTCCATGTGCTGAACCTTGTGGGTGGACCTCTGATCCTCAGCCCTCCCTGACCCAGGGGCTGAGCTCAGTGTCAGAAACATGTGGTAGGAGAAAAAGAATAGATCTAAGGTGATCTTCTCTGTCATACTACTGCACAAGTCCCAGCATAGCCTCTCTGCAGACGGCAGGGAAGCCAGTGGAAGTGTAGGATCCTGAGAGTCGGACTGAGAATGGAAAAATTGGCTAGAAGCCACGGTGCCACAGGGCAGGGTGGAGGGTGGGGGACTCAGGAGCTCTGAGTTCAAATTCTGCTTCTGTCACTCATGAATTGTGGTGTGGCTTCAGATTGGTCTAGCATCTCCCTGAGCCTATTTCTTGATCTTAAAACAGAAGGTTTTTGAATTAGCCAATCTGCATGATTTCTTCTTTCTGATAAAATGATACCTTGTGGCTTCATTCCTTCAGTTTCTAGAGTCTGTGATTCCAAGAGTAGCCGAGATCCTTCTCTCCAACTTGGTGAGGCTAATTAGGCCAGGAGTTTTGCACAGAGCACCACAGCTGGGCTGTTTTTCTCTCACCCTCAAGCAGCATCTGCTTGGTACCCAGCCAAGAGGATTCGTCTCATGGTGCTCAGGGACCGCCCACGGGGAGCAGCTGTCTCTGGACTCTGGAATCAAGAGGATGCATGGTCTCCCGCAGTAAGGGGTGGCGGGGAGGTTTGCTCTCCACCTCGGGAGTATGGCCTTCATAAGGACAACTGACTGCAATGCCAAGATTGATGTTACCAAGCAGCTGTTCAAAGCAGGGCCCAGTGGGGAAGGATCAGACCTCCTAGCCACATTCAGAGTGAGGGGGAAGGGAACCCACCTTTATGCCTCTGTTGAGGGGGCAGTGTGGGGCAGTGGTTAGATGCATGAGCTCTGAACTTGGGCGCCTGGATACAGAGCCTATAGCTGTGCCCACTTGGTCAAGGTACTTTGCCATTCTGTGACGCTATCTCAGTATCTATATAAAATGGGTTTAGTACTAGTATCTACCTCATAGGATTACTATGATGAAATCCGTTCATGCATTTTCCTCGCCCAGTTTAAGTGTTAAGCCTTTATTGTTAGCAATTTATTTGTCACTATTTCCAACTCTTCACCTCCATCCATCCCACGATCCGTCTTAGAATGAGTTTTCCACCCTCAGTTTGGCGGAAGCCGGTAAACACATGCCCAGGACTTTGTACACCTAGCATGTCCTCCTAACCCCAGTGTTCTGGCTGTGTCAATCAACCTTAGCAGTTTTCTCTCAATAATGACACTTCCTTCTTTTCTGCCGCATCTCTCTGTCTAGCTCATACAGTCACTTGTCACATGCATTCTCAAGAGACAAAACTTGCCCAAGTCTCTGCTCTCCTGCCAGTTTCCTTCTTCCCAACCCCAATTCTCAAGCCCGGGCATCCTGCTCCTGGACTGTCACCTTAATGGCAGAGCCTCTCCCACGACATTGTACCCGGATCCTTCCTGGTGCCAAGGAGAGGCCATGCTCGCTTCTATGGGAAGCGAGTGCCACTAAATATTTTATTTGGAGGGCCCGATGACACCACCTCCCCGATCAAGATTCGGGAGGCAGGTGTTGGCGACAGCCAGTGAAGGCATCTGATACTTTCCCGGTCAGCTGCTGCGGGCGTCAGTGGGAAGGCAGGGAGGAAATGACAACCGAGCATTTCCAGTTTGGCTCAGAGGAGGATTCTCTCCTCCCTGCGTCCCACTCTGTGGCCCTTTCCAGGAGATCTGGGTGCACACGCCTCTGGGTTTTCACTCGCCCTCTCTTATAACAAAAGGAGCTGGTGGGAAGAGAAGTTAGATTCAGGGTATGTTTTTGCCAAATTGAGTCAAAGTTCATGTTGGTAGCTCTCACGCCCTGGGACCCATCTGTGGCTCCACCATCACCTGCGTCTCCATTCCTATTGTCACTGTCACCAATGCCATTGCCAGCACCAGCCTGGTGCTGATGGTTTTCATAAGAGCACAGGAAACGGTGCCCATTATACTACTGTACTGCTGGGTGCTCGCCCAGCCAGCACCCCAAGGACATGGGTGATGAGAGAGAAAAGGCAAGCATGAAAATGAGAGCTGTGAAGTCCGAGAAGTTAGCAGCTGCTTTCGGGATTCTCCCAACCTCCTCCTTGTCCCACGGCACAGGGAGGGCCCATCCTCGCCCCTAGCTCTCTCTTCTCACGGGTAGTGCCTTTAAAGCAGGAATTCAGGGTGAATGCTAGAAGAGATTATAAGATTACTCCAAGCCACTATTATTATTATTATTTTTTAGATGAAGAAACCAAAGTCCACGGAAAGGGAACATATTGCCCAAGGTGACTTAAACTGAGTCAAGCACGGGTTGCAATTAGAAGCCAGACCTTGTGACAGAAAGTGGGAGGCTTCCTCCCTCATAGGGGGAAGGGTCCTGGGAGTTGGGGGCATTCTGCCTGGAGGCTGTACTGTTTGGGGGGGAAGAAGGTGCCTTTGAGGATGGCCCCGTGGTGGGCAGACATGAGGGTGGTGCTGGGCCTGGGCAGGGAAGTGGTGATCAGGGCAGACTGAAAGTGGCTTGGGGCCGGGCATGGTGGCTCACGCCTGTAATCCTAGCACACTGGGAGGCCGAGGCGGGAGGCTTGCTTGAGCTCGGGAGTTTGACACCAGCCTGAGCAAGAGCGAGGCCCCATCTCTACTATAAATAGAAAGAAATTAGCCAAACAACTAAAAATAGAAATATTAGTCGGGCGTGGTGGTGCGTGCCTATAGTCCCAGCTACCTGGGAAGCTGAGGCAGGAAGATCGCTTGAACCCGGGAGTTTGAGGTTGCTGTGAGCTAGGCTAACACCACAGCACTCACTCTAGCCCGGGCAACAGAGTGAGACTCTGTCACAAAAATAAATAAATAAATAAGCAAATAAATAAATAAAGTGGCTTGGACTAGCAGCAGAGGGGATGAAAGAGACATGTCAGAATGGCTCCCTTCTGCATCAGGGAGGAAGTCCTCCTCTGACCTCCCTTAGGCCTGGGCAGGCCCAGGCAAAGGTCATGCAATGGAGGGATTTCACCTACACTGTGAATTAGGGGCTACAGCGTCCTGTGCCACAACCCCACAGACAGGTTGGATCTATCCTAAGCACGCAAAGCTCCTTTTTCCCCAAAGAGGACTGCAGCAGCAGAAGGACTGAAGTGAGCTGCTCAGGGGGGACAACCTATCTAGAGAGGATCCTTGGAGCATCCTGCCAAGGAGATTCTGGAACTTTCTGACACTGAATTTTCCTGACAGCTGTCTAGGAATAAGTTCACCCAGGGGCAGGGGATGGGTCCCGATGATCTCACAGGGGGCTCCCTTTGGTTTAAGATTTCTAAGAGGACGAAATGTCTCGGTGGGAGATCCTGAGGCTCCGGCGTGTCCCCTGTGGGTGGAATGTCACCGAGGGAGCTGTCTTAATGTCCCTTGCGCAGCTGCACGTGCAAACACTCTGTCTAACGGGGACCTCGGAGGTAGTCCAGGCACGTTGGGTAGCACAAGGTGAGCGAGAGGGCGAACGCAGGAGCCCCGGGTGATGCCGACAGCTGAAAGGCCTCAATTAGAGTGAAAGGAGTTATCTGGTATTTAAATAATTATTAGATTGAAGGAATAATCATGGGTTTGAGCTGATTTTTTTCCCCACTGTCACCCTGATGGCGTCTATAATATTATTATTCAAATGCCCATGATTCTCATTGAGAAGAGACCAAGAGAAAGAGAGGAGAGTGGGGGGGCATGAAGGGGGGGGCAAGGAGGGGGTGGGGAGAGAGACTCATTTAATCTCCATGTGACAGGGCTGCAGGAGGTACGATTAGTCTTTTTCTTATTTCAGCTGTCACTCAACGCACAGACACCAAAGATTGTTATTAGCGTATTTTATGCACGCAATTTAAAGAGAAAAGGGGGGAGGGGTGTGGGGGGGAGGGGGAACGTTCTGCGGAAAATAACGGGACCAAAGGAACAATTTAGATGTCACTTCTATACCAGCTGCGTTTGCTTCATTAATCGAATGTCATTTTTTTCCCCCTAGACTCCGTGCCATTATGCAGAGCTAAGTGGCTACGCCTAGTCCCAGAGTTGGGGAGAGGGAAGGTGAGAGGAGAGAAAGGAGGAAAACGGGCCCCAGCCTGCAGGCACCCCTGGCAGTCACCCCTGAGAAGGTGACATTGTGGCCCCTCCAGAACTTTGGGTGGCTATTTCTACCCAGTCACCTGCTGTCACCATGAGAAGGTGGAGCCCCTACTTGTCTTCACATACAAGGTGCCTGTCACAGGTGGGATCAACCACATTCGATCTCCAACAAGCAAGGAGTGAGAGATGGGAACGGGGGTGGTGGGAGGGGAGGGTGGGGGTGTTTAACAATCCCAAGCAGCAATGAGGAAGATTCCGTGTTCCAGGAGAGGCAGTGACGGGCCGGAAAGTGGCAGCTGGGGGTAGCGCTCTGCCCTGGCAAACGCCCTTGGACCCCACACGACTGCGTAACAGCGAGGGACTCACGCCTCTCTGATGGAAGACAGAGGCAGGGTGACAGGGCTTACGGGCTGAACCGTGTCCCCACAAAATCCCTGTGTTGAGTGAAGTCCTAGCCCCCAGTCCCTGAGAGCATGACTGTATTTGGACAAGGACCAGGATGAGCTCACGAGGGGGGGCTCTAACCCAGTGTGACAGGTGTCCTTATGGAAAGGGGAAATGTGGACCCGAGAGAGACACCTGCAGAAGGAAGACAGAAGGAAGACACAGGGAGGAGACGGCCACCTACAAGCCAAGGAGAGAGGCCTGGAACAGATCCTCCACTCGCAGCCCTCAGAAGGGCTTGATCTCCAACCTTCACAACTGAGACAATACATGTCTGTCCTCTAAGTTCCCCCCCCGCCCCCCCCCCCAGCAAACTAACGCAGCAGGGAGGAGAAAGGTACTCTGACTTTTTGGCTCAGGAATTGCTCTTTTTAAAGAAAAGGTGCACATGTACCTACACACACCAGTTTTCAGGGAGGGGGTGGACATAAAGAATCTCGGGGCCAAGAAACTTCGAGATGTGGGGCTCCTCTCAGCACTTCCGTGGGAACTGGAGTCAGCAAATGCCGCTGCTTTCGTGCAGCAGAGAACCGTGGCCCGGAGAACCCACTCGCTCTGCCCCTCACGGCTTGGGGACGAGAATTAGGATCTGCTGATTTCTGTTTTTCCTGCAGGGCGGGTCCTGTCTTTTTTGGCATCTCCTGCTCTCTTCCGCTCCTACCCGGAAGAGTGAATCTGTCACTCTCCAGACCCCAGAGAGAGATCTGTCCCCCACTCCCACCCCAGCTTCTCCTCTGGGCACGGGCCCTGTCCTGGGACCACTGCTGCCCGTGCCAGGGAGGGTTTTCTGTTGTTTTGTTTCCAGGTCTGCCAGTGGGCTCTCACAGAGCCCTGGGAACAGCACCAGCTCTCCCAGGGCCTTAGCAAAACATCCAGTGTTTGTCCTCTTCTCGCACGGGCTATAAAAGTTTGGAGTTGTGTCCCTGAATTAGGAGGGGTTTCAGGACGTGCACTCATGTGAGGGTCTGGGCTGGGGGCTGGCTCTGTTCCTTTCTGGGGCACTGGCCGAGCTGGCTTTGCAAAGTCAAAACAAGATTCATTACCCAGGGGCCGGGAGCAGGGAGATACACGCCTGACCCCGAAGGCCTGTCACATATGTCACCGGCCTGCCAGAAATCTCCCAGAATTCCCTTTATTATCGAAAGGTCGCCACCCGGGCAGAGCTGAGAGCCCCTCGTGGTATAAACCAAACTACAAGAGCAATCAATTGCAAGCAGCTGTCTTCCCTGCCACCCCGTCCTCCGTCCTCCACTCCCCCTTCCCTGGGCTCTGCCCTCTTCAACCCCCTCTGGGGGAGGCTCAGGAAGGAGCCCTGCCCGGCCCGGGCCCCCTCTCCCCTGGGTCAGAAGGAATTCCTGCGAATTATCGGGGCTCTGGGACTGTGCAAAGCAGGCCTGGGGGCTGTGCCTGCCCTCTGCACTTTGGGGAGCCGGGAAAGGTCACCCCACTGCTCCCCTGACTCTTAAGCAGGATCCAGTTTAAACCACCTTAGTGGGCAGTTGCTCTTCTGGTGGGCATCATGGGATTAAAGAGCAGGAAGAGGAATTCTCAGGCTCCTTCCAAAGGCAGGGAAAGGAATAAAAAGTGGGGCTATGGCTTTGCTAAGTCAAGTCAAAATTCATGTTAGGAAACCTCATACCTTAAGGGCTACAAGTAGAATCATGCTAGCATCTCCCATTTGTTTTCTGTGATAAAACCAGTAAGGAGTAGCTACTATTACTATTCTTTGTTAACCACCTGCTCTGTGGCATATTGCTAGACACTCTGTATATGCTACTGATATTTGTGGGGTTATTTTGCAAGGTGGGCCTGAATTATCCCCATTTCACAGAAGATGGAACCATCTCAGGAGGCCTGGCTAACTTGACTAGTATCCTTCAGCTAGGAAGCAGAGATTTCTGAGACCTATGCTTTCCCCATTATTCCTCATTGCCTGGATTTTTCAAATGTATCTTTCAGTCAAATCTTATCACCGGTTTGGAAGAACTCACTAGAATGTTAAGTGAGACTTGGCAAGTGCTTTATCTTAAAAGTTAAAACTTGTGGCTCCACAGTCTGGTTTCCGTCTAGCCTGAGCTGGTCCTTTCTTTTGGTAAGGGGGTGGCATTTGGGGGACGGGGGGAAGGTACCAGCAGGAGTTGTGGTTTTCAGGTACCAGGTAGGATCCCTGAATGTTTTGTGGCAGCCATCTTTCCAAACAAATCCAAGTGACCTTTCCAAGGAGCCTGGGACTTTCTCTTCTGCCTTCTCACCCCGTCCATACTGTACAAGGAAGAGCCAGGTGCTCTTTGAGGTTGAAATGGGACAGAAGAGCAGGGTTAAAAAGTGCCCAACTAAACAGTTACATAAATTATGGCTACTCCACATAATGGCATATTATGCTACCATGAAACATAATGTTTTCAAAGAATAATGACACTGCTCCGGTTCACACCAGTGGCAGGAAAAAGGATGAAGGAGGCCAGGAAAGACCAAAACAAAGCATTCATCTCAACTCTCAGTCCGTGGACTGACCCTAAAACCCAGACTTACTCTCCCCTGAAGCTGTCCACATCTTTTGCCTCTGGAAGTAAAATTTTAATGGCTCCCAGGAGACCCCAGGTAAGAGCACTTCCTGCTTTCTTTTGCAGACTTTACTTCCCTTCTGACTTCAGTGGCCTCACTGAGACAGCCACTATAGCATTCTAGGGACAGGGACAGGGAGCACTCCTGATCCCTGACCCGTCATCCCGTGTCAGGGAAAGTGGCCGTTCGTACCGGATGGAGGTGCATTTTTCAACACTATCCATTTCCAGAAATTAGAGCTCCCTCAAGTTCAAAGTGTGTGTGTGTGTGTGGGGGGGTGCTTTTCACCAGGAAACCCAGTGCTGTCTGTCTGAAAGTGGTGCTGGTGAGACAGGCACATTGTCACCATCCATCTGAGAGCCACTGGCAGCTAAGACCCAGCCACGGACACCCTGCAAGGTGTGCCTTGTGCTGCCTCATCTCTTGTGCCTCGGGCCCTTGTCCAGCTCTGCCAGGCACACGGCCAGAGTGTGATGGTCACCTGTGCAAACACCCTCTGGGGCTCCTTGCTGTTGCCCAGATGAACCCAGGACTAGGACTGCTGAGTGCCCAAGTTCAAGTCCTTCCCAAGTTGGCTCTTTCTTTAGCCTCACTGCTCGTCTCTGCCAGATGACTCTACTCCCCAAAAGATGGGTTGGTTTGTTGAGTCCCTCAAACGTCTTGCTCAGTTTCACCCTCTCCCTGGAATTCCCGTCTATACTTTCTTCTCTGCCTGTCCACACCAGCCCATCCTCCAAAGCCTCATCCAGCCTCTAGGACCTTTCTGCCTCCAATCACCATTCTCTCCTCCAAAGTCAATCAAAAACTGCTGTTTTCGGCACACGTGGATTCCAGCACGCACTGCATCGCAGCGTTGGCTCTCTCTTTTTTTCTTTTTTTTAAGTGACGATGTCTTATCTCCCTGCTGAATTAGAGGCTCTTTGAGGGCAGGAGCGATAGCTCATGTTTCCTGGCATCCCGTGCAGGGCTAACACGATGACTTTCACTCAGTATTCTGCTCGCTCTGAACTGTGGAGAGCAGCAGAGCGCGGTACAGGGTGCTGATTTGCTTTTTCTCAGCTGACACTGTCTCTGCTAGTCTGCCCTAAGAAATGGTTTGAACGAAGACACTTGGCTCAGAGAGTTCTCATAGCCTTTACAGGTAGTGAAGAAGGAAGTGAGCCATTTGGGAAGGATGCTGCCTTGAACCCCCTGGGTGAAGGGCAAATGTCCTTGGCTAGCCGGATGAGGTGGGGAAAGATGGGGAGAACGGGAAGATACAGCTCTGTATTTGAAGAACGCACAATCCAGATGTGTAAAGGGAGAGTGTTGGCAAGAGAGCTCCATAGCCACAAACCATAAAAAAACCACAGATCAGGTAAGAAGCATATAATATTAATAAAATAAATGACAAATTGACAACATAAAGTGATCAAGAGCAGAGTAGGGATGGGGCAGAGTCCCTTGGAAGGTTCCAGAAGAGGGTCTTCTATAAGGAGGTCAAGCAGCTCACTCTGGCGAATGCTGCCAGGCAGCACGTGCAGAGAAGAGACCAGGGTCTCTGGAAACAGACCTGGGCTCGAGTCTCACTTCTACCACTTCCTAGCTGGGTGACCTTGAACATGTTAGTTAACCTCTTGGAGCCTTACCTTCCTCCACTGTAAAATGACACCTCACGGGGTTGTGGTCTGAGAATCCATGAGATAATGGATGGGAAATTGTTTTGTCAACTCTGCCGTGCTGCGTAAACACCGGTTACTCTTGTTTTGCTGCGTAAACACCGGTTACTCTTGTTTCTGTTTTGGGAGCAACACCCTGCAAGGGCATCGACCCTTTGGGGGCAGCGGCCACCCTGTGTGGTGGTGACAAATGCCAAGGGCTCTGTTTCAGCGCAGGTGACAGGGTGGTCGTCGTGCAGGAGAACGAGATGACTCAGCATCCACCTCCTGAGGCCCGGCCTTCTGGAAGGAACCGGGTGCTGCTGCTCGTCCCACCTTCTCCCCTGTGTGGGCCTGAAGTCACAAGTAGCCATTCCCTCCAGTTCCCTCAGCGGCCCCACTGTGTCTGGGCCACCTCCCATCACAGCCCTGGGGTGATTAGGACCACTTGTGCCGCTCTTGCTGAGTTGTCCAGGCACTAGTGGCAGGGCAGGAGGAAGGAAAAGAGGAAAGAGGAAGGCTGGTCCAGAGGAGGAAGGGGAGGAGGAAGAGGAAGAGGAGGAGGAAAAGGAAGAGGAAGAGGAGGAAGAGATGCTGAGATAACAGCTCCCTCAGGCTGGAGCTCCACATTCTTTGGGCTCTTCCCATACTGGGTCTGCCTTGGAGTACAGGAGAAAGTTCTTCTTCCTTCCTTATCTCCCCCTGCCTCCCTTTCTCTCCAGCGCTTTTCCTAACCAACAGCCAGCCTCCCCATCAAGAGCTCCAACTCCTTTTCACGAGCAAGCTTCTTAAGCAGGCTGGGTCCCTACCCTGTCCCTCCCACCTGCGGCTTCTATTATTTTTCTCTCTTTGTCTGAGATTTCCAGCTCTTGCAGAAAAGATCCTGAGCTGTCAGGCAGCCTCTCTTAAGTAACAGGCATGTGCACACTCACGCAACCCGAGCAGAGGAAGTGCTGTGCGGCGGATGAAAGGGGCGTGGGAAAACGGAGGGGCGGCTGGGATTCCCGGCAGAGGTCCGACCACTCAAGCGCCTGGTGTGTGCCAAGATGCACAGGGCACTCAGCCTGAGGACCCTAACATACCTGGGGTGGGGGGCATCACCCCTTGCTAAGGAGCCGGGGACACAGACTTTTGAGCCCTTGAGGCCCTATCAGCGTGGGGCATCCAGGATCCCCCGGCCCACGTGCAGGAAGGTGAAGGGCACAATTACCGGAGCAGCCAGACAAGACAGGGAGAAGAATGCGCTGAAGGGAGGCCGGGGAATGGCAGGCCCCTGTGGGAGGACCTGGGGCGGGAGATGAAAAGAGCTCCCTGAGTGAGAATCTGGCTCTGGATGATGAATGGGGTGTGAGAGAGGAGCCTGGAAAAGGGTAAACAGCCAGGAGGGCCCCGGGAGGGAAGCGGGAGGGAGGGGAGGGGAGAAAGAATGTGGAGGTCAGAGAGCAAAGAAAATGCTCCCGGAGTGATTGACTCAAGATCCGACATGCTGCGCACCCGGACTGACGCACGTGTGCGCGCAGATGTGCGCGGCGCCCGCCCGCCCCTCCGCGCCCCTGCCAAGGTGTGAGCGGGTCTGCTTTCCTCCCAGACACCCTCCGTCCCCTCCAGAAAGCCTTTCCTCTGATGTTCGCTCCGAGGGACCCCACTGTCATCTGCACTGGCATTTGCGCAGTGATTTTATCGTTCCCTAAGAATCGCGCACACATCACCCCATTGATGGGCCCCGCACACAAGCCCGAGAGGTTGAAAACCATCAGCATCGCCGTTTCACAGGTGAGAGGATTTAGGTCTACTCTGAGGTCCAATATTTAAGGCCCCAGATGGGGAAGTGGGACTTGGACGTGGGGGCCCTGGAGTTGAGCATGTCCCCTTGCTCCCCTGCTGCCTGTCGCTGCACACGCCAGAGGTCAGTCTGCCTCCAGGTAGGCAATTCTCTGGTCTGGGGACATCCTGTGGGGACACTCCTTGGGAATGGGGGTGGAGTCTAAGGGCTCAGAGTTGAACTCTTGGGGACCCCCCTGTGAAAGCTGGGGGCCTGTGGCTGGGGGCTTCTGGCCATCCACTGAATGCCATTCAGCTCTTGCCCAGTTCTGGCTGGTGGGAAATAGAGCTGGGGGAGGGGGGGCGCTGAGGCCTGGACACAGCCCCTGCGGCTTGCACAGGTGGTGGGAGATGGAAAGGGTCCAGGAGCACTAATCTGTAGGGACTGTGCCAAAGTGTCCCCTCTCCCCACCTGCAGAAAGCTGGGCGCCAGCTCCTCTCTGAAGAGCACACGTCTCTGTCTCCGGAGTCCCTGCAGCCAGCCCTGGGGAGCACAGGTGGCTCCTACCTGTCTCAGACTCCTGCCCTGCCCCTACCTCCTCCCAGCTCTCAGCCCTGGCCCTGCTACTCTCCAATTCCCAACCGTGGCAGATCACTGATTAATTCAGGGCTGTTTAATAACCCTTCTATTTCGATGAAACAAGCTGTCTTGTTTTCTTTATTTTTAACATTGACTTTCGTTTCTTTGCTAAGCATCTTACTGTCATTTAAATTTCTCTGTCTCCAACCAAGCTGATAATAGACTGGAGTGAGCAGCTGCTTCCATCCTGTTTATGACAATGATTAGAAGTTAGAGCTGTGCAAGCAGAGAATTGACCAAATCTCAGTTCAGAGGGGTCTGCCCCTGCTTGCAGAGGGAGTGCTAATTTTAACATGATTAGGAGAATTCTGGCTCCAGGGGACACTAGGGCTAATCCCAGCCTAGCCTTCCTGGCACCCTGCTCGGGGAGAGAGAGAGCTGTGGGGCTGAAGGTGTGAGAACCAACTTTACTTACTTTAGAATTAAGGCCAGTAGCTGCAGGTCATTTTTACCCGCCTGACACTCAACTTCACTTTCCAACAGAGCCTTTTCCTGCGCTGAATCCTGCCCTGCATTTACAGAGCAGCAAAGAGGGAGACTCAAGCTTAGAGGACGTGGGGTGGGTGGGGATGTCAGCTGTCACCCATGATATCTTTCTGCCACATACAGGGAGCCCTTCTTGAGACCTGGCCATCTTCCAACTTCTCCTTGAATCCCCCAAATGATGTAGAGCTCATTCTCTCCCTAGAAGGCCCCTTCCAGGGTTGGATGACTGGTTAACCTCGCACTGTTCTGTCCTCCTGCAATATTTATACCCCACTCTTATGACCATGATTTGTGTGCACGCCCTTTCTCCTGTGCCGCATGGTAACCTCCTCAAGGGCGTGGACAATGACTTGTCTCTCTCCTGTCATCCTCAGCATATAGATATTCTATAAACACTTGCTCAAGCAAATGAAATTCCGTGGCGCCAACTTTAAAACTCGCTGCAAAATGTACCTTTCTTCTACCTGGCGAAGCTTCCTGTTTTCCTTTACCTGGACAGATGCTGCCCCTTCCTGTCTGCAGTGCAGAAATGGCTGCTTCCTCACCAGCCAGTGCAGCCTGCAGGCAGCTGCTCGGGTCATTGTCTCGGCCTCTTCAAGTTGTGAATGCCGAGTCTATAGAGACCGAAACACAAACAGTGCCCACAGTGGCTCTCGGGGAGGGAGGGGCGGCTTGGCCTTGCCAGAGCCATTGACTGTGCAAATAGCAAGGCTTGCCGTGGACGGGGGAAAGCTGGTTGGAGTTATTTAAGGGGTGGGGGTGGCTTATGCACCATGCTGCCCAGTGCCACAGAGGGGCCGTGGTGTGTGCGAATGGCCGGCAGATGGGCAGAGACGAGGAGAGGTACGTTCTCGGGGGAACGCTGTTTCATCATGAGATGCATGTCTGCTCAAACTCAAGGCAGAGAGACAGACAGGGGAGGTTGCTGGGCATGGGGTTTGGGGGACAAGGGACTGGGAAGAGAAGGTGGCTAAGTGGGCAGATCAAGAGAGTGTGCTGGGCAAGGGTGGGGCCGAGAAAAGTCCTCCCAACCAGAGAGCAGTGAATGGCGACTTGCTGTGTGTGGCTGAGGGTAATCCGGTTACCCAGTAGTCTGGGCTTGGGTTTCATGTCCCTTATGCGGCCTTGGTTGAAGACGCCTATCAAATACTCAGAAACATTTCTAGTATGCTACACAGAGTATCTATTTCTTTTGTAATTCAGACTGGTCCTTAAAAATAATATTTAGAAAAGATAATCAAGGCGTCTTGCCACTGCCCCATGTCGTACAGCAGACTGTTGGAAAGTGCTGTCAGTGCACGGGGCTCTCTTCTCTGACAGGCGCCTTTCTGCACGCCGCCCTTCCAACAAGGGACAAGGCACCTCATGCTCCAGCTGAAAGGGTCCCCAGGGAGCTTCTTGGTCTACTAGGGCACAGCTGATGCTTCTCGACAGACGTCCTGCTGTGTCTTCACCAGTGACCAGTGCAGGCCAAGCATCTGATCCTTAAGACCCAGCGTGCAGCGTGGGCTCCTGGCCGCTGCTCCCGCCACTGCTCTTCATGCTGCGTCTGCCCCATGCACGCCCCTGCTCCTAGGAGCTCCCTCTGCAGGGCGGATGCAAGCCCTCTTGCAGCCAGACAGCCAGAGACCCCTGAGACCTGCCCCTTCCCCTGCCATGGGGGGTTGGCTCCCAGAGCAATGCCAACTCTAGGACCAGTTCTATGACAGCGTCATTCACTTCTGCTCAGAGCCGAAGGCACCAAAACCCCAAGGGCAGCAAATTCAGAATTCAACTTCCAGTCCCACCGGCTACATGCTGACCACAAGCCCCGCATGTGGCCTCATTGCCAAGGCCACCGTTATCGTTCCCCTCGGTTTCTAGTCTCCAATGAGTCTTTAGCCCTTTATACTTTAGCACACACATTTTTTTCTTTAAGTGTAATCTTATTTTTTTCTCAGAAAATTCCAAACAAATTTGGAGAGAAAGAGAGATGAGGGTGGGGAGAGAAAAATATCCCTAGCTTGGCTTTTTATTCCTGCTCTAAAGTATAGGACGGTTGCCTATGGTCACAGCACTTGTCATTTTCTAGCTTCCCTAACACCATCTTCCTGTGCCTGGCCCCAGGGGTCCTGAGCAGTCATGAAAAAACATTCATTCCCATTGTACAGATGGAGAAACTGAGGCCCCAAGGAAGAGGCAGCAGGAGCCAATTCTGCCAGAGTATCTTGTGACTCCTTCCTGTCTCCCTCCTGGGACCAGGGAACAAATGGAGAGCGAGCTCTGGTCAACAGGTGAGAAATCTTTAGGAAGCCGGAAGGGCTCCAAGTGTGAAGGGGGAGGCCCTCTGTCCCTGTGTGCTAGGACCCTGTTCTTTGACACCAGGCTCTTCCTGACCATCTGTTCTCAACCATCCTAGCAGGGGCCAGACGTCCTGCAGGAGGGCGCTGGGTGTGGCTTGCAGCTCCACATGCAGTTCTGATAGATCATTCTCACTGAGTCCTTGCCCTCCCCCCCCCAACTGAAGGGCTTGATGCCCTGAGGGGTCACTTGATTGGGGTGGTCGATTTCCGAATAAATAAACCTGGGGTAGGGAGTGGTGTTTGCCTTGCAGAAAACCTGGTGGCTTGGGCGGGTTTTGATTCCACAGAAAGTGTAGGGACTTGCAGCTGGGGTGAGGGTGGGGGTGTCAGTATGGTCAGGGGACTGTGAAATCCTGAGCCAGTCCTCCTCCTGGCAAACGCCACTGCCCACCACTGGAGCAGGGACCTGGCAGAGCTTGCAGGGTGGGGGTGGGGAGGGGTGGGGGTCTCCTGCCTGTGGACAGGGCAGGGGGCCTGGGTCCTCCTGTCCGGCTTCGGGCTGGGCTTTCGCTAAGAGCCCTGTCTGTCCTCTGTGAAGCTTGGAAAATAGCCTCTTCTCCCTCAGGTATCTTTGGTCCTCGGGAGAAAAATAAAAATGGGAGGGGGGAGGGGCAGTCTGGGGAGGTGGGAGGTCAGAGGCCAACGTAATATTTACCCAGCCCAGCTGAGGCCTTTCGCTTTTCTGAAGCAGGAAACCACTTCAAAGAGGCGACATCCCCTCTGGCCACTTCTGTCTGCCCTTTGGTCCCCCTGCCTTTACCTGGCAGGCAGAGCTTTTCTGCACACCCCTTCCTCACCGCCTGAACCTCCACCCTCTCTCCCTTGGAGGGTGGACCGAGCGCTGGGTCTGGCCGCCTGCGCCCGCTGGGCCCTGCTCAGAGACGTTGAAAGACGGGTCCATAGTGACAGAGCAGTCACAATCCGTGGGCGCCCCGACACTCTGAGCTGTCCCTAGAATGCCCCTGTTTACTCTGAGGCTGTGTCGGCCACCACTTTGGGACTTGTGGGAGGCCCTGGGGTTCTAGTGCCAGGGCAGAGGCAGAAACTAAGGACAAGAAAGGCCCTGGGGACGAGAGTCTAGTGGTTCTTCACAGTGGGGCGAGGGGAGGCACAAACTCCTTCTCTTCAGAAATATATAAATATGCATACCCACATCATTCTTAGGAAAGCATAGGCTTTCAAAGGCTTCACAGGCCTCTGGAAGCCCCAGCCTGTCCCCCCAGTTCTGTGACGGGCTCCCCATCACCTGGACCAGGGCACAGGGAGAGAGCTGCCTTCCTTCATGGGCTCAGAGAACGTTTTAAGTTGAGTTGAAATCTGCCTCCTTGTAACTACCCTCCGTGAGTCTTCCTCTGCCTTCTTCCTGGACCCTAAAAGAGAGTGGATCCTTCTCCAGGTAGCAAACATATGGCAGAGGCAGCCCCTGGCTTGACCAAGGTGTAGAGCTAAAACATGAATTTTCTCTCGGGGTCCCATCCATTGGATGATTGCATTCAGGTAAGAGCGGGCGAGTAAATGCAGGATTCTGGACACTTAAGTGTGAACATTTCCTGATGAACTCCACTGGCGTCTACACTGCCAGCTTGGAGAGGGATGAAATTTGCATAGATTACAACATGGAACCCCCACCCCCTCCCCCAGCAATGTGCACCAGAGACCTTGCTCTAGGATATTGACTAATAGAAAATAACTCTAATGTTTCGTTTAAAATCCACAGAGGAGAATGAGGGGGGAAATGGTTAGGTAGGGGTGGTTCTCAGAGGCCAGAGGAGGGGAGAGAATTAGGCAGTCATTCTTCATGGGAAACTGTCAAGTGCTCCAGCTTCTCTCCTGCAAATCCCCACCTCCCGCTGCCTGCCTTGGAGAGTACATGCTTGGCAGCGCTCCCTGCCCTCACTTCCTCTGCACCCCCAGTATACAGTTAACTCCTAAAGATATTTGGGGTTCCTTGGCTTATGAAATCCTCTCCCCAGTCTCCCTAGTACACTGTAAAGTCCTTGAAGGTAGGAGCTATTACTTTTTCATCTTTCTGCTAAGAGGGAGCTACTACAGTCTTGGCACTGCATAGGTGATCGATCCCTATTTATTTAAACTTAAATGAATTCCAATTCCTGCTTTCAGTGTCTTCCTGTTTGGTTCGGTGTAAAGTGCAAGAACCAACCGTAGTGTAAAGATCCAAGTAGAGAGGTGAGTGGGAGGGAGGGGATGTTCAGTAGCCTGCCCTCCTCCCTCCTCCTTCTGTCCCCTCCAGGCCCAAACCAGGAGCTCAGGCTGCGGGGAGGCTGTTTAAAAACAAGAAAAACCCTGGGAGGAGGGAGAGGGCCAGGAAGTGCTGCGGGCACCTTTGTCCCAAGCTGCCACCCTCTCTGAGCCTCCAGAGAAGGTGTGTTTGTCTGGGGCAGGGGGGTCACCAGGGAGGGAGCGAGGATCATTCACCAGCTATTCACTGGAGCCCTAGGATTCCTCCTCTTCCCTCTGAAAGACAAGTTCAACTTTCCAAGGGCAACGCACTGCCTTTTATCTCTCACCCTGAATGCAATTTTAGCCAAGGAAAAGCAGAATTAAACTTCTATAACACGATACATTTATCTTGTTTTTCTTCTCTCTTTTCTCTGTCCCCCCTTCCCCCCTCCCCAACCTTGACCCCCGGGTAAATGTGAGCCAAAGGCAAACCAACATGAAATATCAGGGGACGGTATCAGATCTGAGGAGACCCTGCTACTCTCTGGCCTCCTGCCCGTCCCCAAACTTCACCGTTTTTCCTCGCGCCTGTGAGACAGTGATTATCTCCTTAGATGAGAAAAAAAAGCCTCTGGACTCTGCTCTCTCTCAATATTGTCCTCTGCTGAAATGAAAGGGGGGGATTATAATTCAGAGAAAGGCTCCCGCAGAGACGATGAAGACAAAGATTAAATCAGCGACACAACGTGGACATGCGTTCAGCTCCTGAAAGGTCTTTTTCAGAAAAGTCTCCTCGGGAGCAGTTTTGCCACCACCTGAGATCGTTTGGAAAATCCACATTCAGGGAGCTGGAAGAAGGGAAGGCATGTGAAGGCGCCTTGGGGATGGGCCAAGAACTTCTCTTGCTGATAAAGGAACGCAAGAGGCTCTTGGCGGGCCAGCCGGCAGACTGGGCTGCCTGCTAACTTAAGAATGTGTCCCCCTCCTGCCGCCTCCCACCCAGACACATCCTGTCCGGGCAGGCCTCTCTCTCCAGGGCTGCTTAATGCTGCAGGCACCTTCTCGCGCCCCCCGCCCCCCTGCAACCAGACAGGGGCCCGGAGGTCTTCCCCCTGGCAATAGGACCCTACCAGTTGTGGTCTCCCTGTAGTGACAGCTGGGATTCTCTAATATGTCTCATCTATTTTATTTTATTTTTTTTCTTCTAAAAAGAAAAGCACAAAAGCCACTCTTTAGAGCCAAGCCTGGTTTTCAAGAGTCCCCTCTAGTGGACATAACCTGCTACTTCGGCTTCCCAAGCTGGACCAGAGCCTCCGCCAGGGAAGACTAAGAAGAGCCCCTTGTGCCCCCGTGCCTGGTCTGGCTGGCTTTTCCCGCTTTCTTCCCGGGTTGCTCTCAGCTCCCTCCAGCCTCATCCATGCTGTCAGTCTCTCTGCCTTGATCTCCCCTTTCTATTTCCCTGCCTCTCTCTGTTTATCTGCGACAGCGTCCACGTCTCCTGTTTCCTTTCCAGGTGTGCCTTCGCTCCTGTATCTGGATCTGCATCTCCAGTGCACGCACTGGCCTGCTCTGAACTTCAGGACGCTGGCTCGGACCAGCGAGAAAGGCTTTGGGAAGGCCTTGGATGAAATGGCCTAACCCCAAGAGGACCAAAACAGGGACCCCACTGGGCAGACCCACAGTGAGAAGCACGAGGAGAATCAAGTTGGAGGAGAATACAACTTCAGCAAAACTTCCTCCCCCCAACCCCCAAGCAAACTGGGGCCTATTGGGTTTATATGTATTTTTGAAGCTGTCTGTACTCCAAGCACTTGCCTTGGAGTCCTGTGTGAAACCAGCCCACCCCACTCAGTCGGACCTCCCGGCCACCCTGCCTGCTCGCCAGTCTCTGACACCAAGCACCCTGCCATGCAAACAACCTGCCATGCAAACAACCAACACTGCCAGGTGAAGGGACAGCTGTCAGGGGGTGGAAAGGAGAGAATGGGGTGAGTGGGGGCCAGGGACTGAGCCTGGGGCTTTAGGGGACAGGGGAGACAGAGCACACGCGTTCTGCCAGGGTGAGGGGGGCCAGGGGGGAACACCTGCTGGTCCCTGGGGTTTCCCAGAGATATCCTTTCACCCAAGTGGGAGATTGGCCAGGGCAGGGCCAGGAGTTAATGGTTAACCAACTGTAGGAGCAGGGAACTTCTCAATGCTCAGGCCTAAGCCTTTGCTTTCCGCTCTCCTCCTCCCTTCCTCCTCTCCCCTGACACTCTTGCCCAATAGAGAGACCCTGCTCCACAACAGAGAACTTTCTCGCCTCTATTTCTGCCCTTAAATTCCAGATGGAGAAGTGTGGAGCCAGATAAAGAGGTTCCATATGCCCAAATGCCAGGGACTGGGGCCCTAGAGAGCCCCGGGGCTCGGCAGAGGAGAAAGGGGGTGTCCCTTTCTCACCAGCTATCCCTCCCCGCCCCGCCTTGGGACCAGCTGTTTGACCCTGGGAAGAACCGCCTTTCTCTGGGTCTCCACAGGGCTCACCTTTAGAAATGACCAAGAAAGAAAGAGATGCACACCCACCCCTCATTTACTCTAATCAGGCATGAAATCTTTGTAACTAAGTGAAAAAACTGTTAAGGGAATCCGTTCCATTCATCATTGTTTGAACAGAGCATATGTGAAGAGCAGAGATAGAATATTCACATATAATGAATTGATAACAGACTGCCCCTGGGTGGGGTGGTGGCGATGCCCTGTGCCACCAGGGAGGCATGCCCAGGAGCTGCAAAACTCCAGCACCTCAAAGCCTGTTTCTCCCAGCTTCCCTATGAATGGTCCTGAATTATTTCTAGTTAACAGACTGTAACACAATGCTCCAGTCTCTTTATGATCAGAATAGGGGTGGGGGTGGGGGCTTGGCTTGGTGCTCCTTGCCTCTCCGTTTGCCATGATGGACAGACGTAACTGTGCCCCAGTTTGTGCGTGCAGAGACAGCTGTGTGGCAATGCAGGCAGACAGCTGGTGGTTGGGGGGGGGGGTTCTGCTGGAGATAAGAATTGCCTCCCCCACACCAAACCCTGTAACTTGGGGAGGCAGTCCTAGAAAATAAGGTAGGATAGAAACTATAGAACCCCCAAACAGTGACAACTCCAGAGCCACAAATATTTCATAGCACCTAAACTGGTGAGTTTCAGCTGCTGCCAGCTGCTGCCTTGTATATTTAACCATGTCACTCGGTTTCCCCTCCCCGCTCCTGTGTTTTCTTGTAACATGCCCATGAAATAAAGATTAGCTGAATAATCAGAAGTATTTGTAAATGGAAAGGCAGCTAGCAGAGAAGAAGCTGTTCTTTGAGGGCTTTCTTTTTTAACCTCATTTTGAGCGCAGACTCCAGTAAGACAGATGGTGAACTTTTATAATCATCACATCTGCAGCTTTTGATGGTCAAGAGAGTTGGAGGGTGAAATGCTGTTCCCTAGTGCTCTGGAGACAGGGGTAGGTATTCAGGCCAGCTCTGAAAGGCGGGCCACCAACCTTGTGATGACATGGTTTTGGGTGATGGACACGTGACACCACTGTACTCCTCGTTTAGACGGGGGCTGAAAAGCTAAGCCAGCACCCCTGTCCTGCACTAGGCTGTCAAGGAGCCCGGCCCTTATGCCCGGTCAGAGAGAGGGGCCAGATGGGATTCCTTTGCCAGACTCTTGGTCCCTGGGCAGAAGAGACCTTCAGGTACTTTGCCACTTCAGATCCCGCTGCTCCTCAGCGGCTACTGATGCCCAGCACATCGCTCCAAATGTCATTTCCATTTAACTGCTTTGCGAGCCAATTTGCCCCCATCCTAATGCAATTTGCTGAGGACAGTGAGGGAACAGGGAGGGCAGTCTGCGTGGCCCTGCCTTGATCCGCGGTCCCCGAACAGGATCCGCTGGCTGCTGGATGGAGGGAAATGACTCCTTTAGGTAACGCTGACTGGTGGCAGCAGCAGGGCAAGTGTCCGGGATGAGGGGTGTGATGCCAGGTGGAAGAAGGGAAAGAAAGGCAACCTCCATAGGGTATCCAGACAGACTCCACTCTGTTTCAGTGGTTCCCTACCCTCTCTCCTCTCCACCCCACCAGCCCCCAGGCCTCTGAGGAGAGATCACAGGTAATTAGTTCAAATGGTGCTCAGTGAGGAGAAGGGGAAGTTAATGAATTCTTGTCTCTTCTTGCCTGGAGGTCAGAGGGGAGAGGGCTGCCAGCAACTCCAGGAGCTTTCTGGGGCGATTGCACAAAAGTTGTGCATTTCAATTAGGAGTAGCTGAATTCCTCCAGCCAGGGCTATCTCTTCCTGGGGCTCTGCCACTCAACTGAAGGCCCCAGAATCCTAAGCCAGCCCAGAGGGAAGAGTGAAGTTTCAAGGTCTGGGAAAGAAGCCTGCTATTGTGCGGGGAGGGGGAAGCGCTGAACCTGACTCCTGCTCCCAAAGAGTCCAGTGCAGCCCAGCCCAGATACTCATCTCGGCCTGCCGCTGGCTTAGTAAACCTGTCCTGGCTTAGTAAACCTGCCCGCTGTGCTCCTGCATAGAAGGTGATGAATGCACCCTAAAATTCCTCTTTGTTCAACCAAGCCACTGCCTCAAGCTATGATTGGCAGCCCCACTGCCCCAAACTGATCCTACTTTCATGTCCCTTGCACACCTGGGACTGGAGTGCACCACTGTTAGTCTTCGAGCCCTACAGGAGACCTATCATATTTCTATTGCCCACCTCCTGGGGCTCTCATTTCTAGACACTTAACTGACCCAGACCCCCCAAGTCTTTTACCACCTCCCTGTCCCCCATTACCTTTATCCCTCCGAGTAGAGCAGAGTTTGAGTGGGTAGGTCCGCCTAGGGTCATGCTAAACAGGTGGACATTTGGGGTGACCTAGAATGGCTGTTTCTGGTGACTCTCTGTAGCCACCTACACCTTGATTCACATTTACATAGACTACCTGTGGGATGGATTAAAAAGGGCTAGAATTTTCTAAGCTCCCCACATCACTTGTGGGGTGGGGCAAGAAGGAGCACATGGAGGGAAATCTTCTCAAATGGCTCACGAGGATCCTCTCTGAGCCCGAGCAAACTCCCATCTCAACCCCAGCGCTCCTCTCCTGCTCAAACCAGGGGGTTGGGCCCCTGCTGGGCGCTCCGCCTCGGAGGAGGACAGGGAGAGATGGAGCGCTCATCCCCATCCAGTGCCTTGGAATCGCTCCCTGAGCCTTACAGAATCCCGCAAATGATGCATCCCCAAGTCCCCCGATCGGAAGGAACAGCCAGCAACCACCAGGGACTCTGACATCTGAGTGAACGCCCCCAAATCGGTCGCTGGCCACAGTGGCTTTGGGCTGTCTTGCTCGCTCTTGCACCGAGGCCCTCTTTGGGCGCCAGCTCGCGGGACAGCCTGGCCGCCGGGGTGCTCCCCAAAGCCGCAGAGTGCCGGCAGGTGCGCGGAGGAGACGCGCCGCGGACCACTGACGCCGCCCGCAGCCCGCAGCCCGCAGCCCGCATCCCGCAGCCGGCGGCTGGGAAGCCGGTGGCCGGCCGGGACCCCAAGGCGGCGGGCGCCGGAGAAGCCGCCGCGGTGTGCGCGCGTTTGGGGAGAGGGCGGAGGGCGCCGCCGACTCCGAGCGCCCGGCCCAGCCGCCGCTTACCCAGCTCGGCGACGTCTGTCTGTCCTTCCGTCCCTGCTCCGTCCGCCCGGGCCGCCGGCTGCCGAGGGCTGCGCGAGGCCCCTCTCCCTGCCCGCAGCTCGGAATCACGGGGACGACCAAATCCACATGGAGTCCAAATTCATTAAAATCCACGTCAAGCCGCCAGCCACTTATCTGTATTCCTGAAGTGGCCCCTCGGTCTCCGGTCCGCGCGCCCCTCAGTCCTCCGTCGCCGCTCGGCAGCCCCGCCGGGCGCAGTCGCCGGCTCGCGGGGGGCACCCGGGGGCGCCGAGGGGGCGTGTGGGGGGGGCCGGTGGTGTCTCTCGTGGGGAAGAGGCAGAGCCCCGGCCGTCTTCAGGTTTTCCCAGCGCGACTTTCCGGGCTGCTCTGACATCAGCAATCCCGGCGCTTCCTTCCCTTCTTGCTCCCGGTTCGGTCACAGTCCCATTTCCTCCGGGAAGCCGGCGCTCCAGATCGACTCGGAGGTTTGCTCCGCTCGCTCCGGCGCCCGCGCTCCCCGCCGCTCCCGGGCTGGCCGGCTCCGTCTCCGGATCGCCCGTCCTCCCGGCCGAAATATTCCCGGCAACTGCGCTCCGCCGCCCTCCCGCTCCAGCCTGGCGCGGACGCCGCTCCGCCCGCAGCTCCGGCTCCCGCGGTGGCGGCGGCGGCGGCGGAGCCCTCAGCGCCGGCCTCCCTATATTACCAGGCAGCTCATTATCATAGAGGCCGCGCGCGTTAACCCGCTCCCTGCCGGCCGCGCCCGCCCGGGCTGGGGCCGCGCCCGCCGCTGGCACCGCCCGCCGCAGCCAGCCCCCTGCCCCCGCCCCCGCCCGCGCGGACTTCCTCCTCCTCCTCCGCGAGCTGTCAACAAAGGAGGCTCAGGTTTGGCGTCGGGAGGCCGCCCCGCCGCCCGCCCTGCGCCCGGCTCAGCCCGGACCCACCAGCCACCTTAAGTGGCCAACGGGTCACGGAAAATGCTGCCGGGGCCTGGGGATTCGGGTCGAGGCCTTGCGAGAGCTCGGCCGGCTTGGCCTCCTGGTGTGGCCAAGGGTAGGAAGTGCGGGGGTAGGGGGGGCTGGGGTGTCAGGACCCAGGCAGAGTGGGCGAGGGCCTTGGGGACAGAGGCTCCCCTTCCCTCGGCGTCACCTGCCGCCGCGCGCGTGCTGCACACCTCTCTGCAAATTTCATTTGAGTGAGGGGTGAGCGGGCAGGCACCGGCCTTGTCTGGTGGGGTTGAGACTGGGGTCTCGGAAATTGTGAGACCGCATGCCTTCTCTTAGTGAATTTCAAAAAGCCAAAGAGCCAACCCGAATAAGGGTTGAAGTTGTTGTTATTAATTTATTATTATTATTATTATTATTATTGGCAATGCGAAGATGAACCTTGCTCTGAATTGATTCTCAGGCTTCCACGCTGTTAGGGATCCTGGGCGTTTGGCAAGTCCCGACTTGGATGGGGGCAGTGAGGGCGGGAGGGGAGATGTCTATAGACCCGGAGAGCCTGCCTAGCAGGGGATTTAGAGAGGTGGCGGTAAGATAACTTATTTTAATAACCTAAGGTGAGAGGTGTCTGGATTCCGGGTGACAATGCCTCGCGGCCCTTAAGGCCAACTGATGGCGCGCCATAGAGTCTGGGCATCACCGCAGTCTCTGGACGCCGCTTTCTGGAAGGGGCCTGCTAGCGGGACCCCAGCGAGTTCCCAGGATCTGCGTAGTCCCTGCTGGCGATCAGAGCGCACGCGAGTTTGCTGAACATGTCCAAGTCGCTGACGTCTCCTCTGCTGCCCTCTCGTGGCCACCGTCCTCAGTGGTGTAAATAGAAAAACAACAAAAACATCACTCCTGAAAACCCTATAAAAGCAGCCGCAGGAAATTCTTAGAGCAGTAGGGGCAGGAGGAAGGAAGGGAAAGAAGGAGGAAGGGAAAGAAAGGAAAGAGAGAGAGGGAAAGAGGAAAAAGAAATTTAGACTCACTGGTCATCTCAAAACAATCGTCCATTCAATACAGGATTGGAGGAATCTAGGCTCTACTCCAACATCTGCAGAAACGAGCTAATTCTGCAAAAGTTCTTCATTGTAATTAGTTGAAATGGATGTAACTTTCACTATTTATTCCTACCTAGTTTTGTCCTGTGGAACCACAAAGAATCTAAGCTGTCTTTCCTGATCCATACTCTTTTCTTAGAATTTCTTCAGCATTTATTCTTTTAACATTCTAGAAAATTATCATATTTACCCTCTATTATTATTTGTTTCTCTTTTTACAAAGATCTTGTCTCCCCATCCAGACAGTCTAGTCTATCCTCTTATCTCTGGGTTGACTGAAGCTAAAGCACAGTTTATTAAGGAAGATGATTTGAGGAAGATGCTGGAAGATTTGGGAACACTTCCCCCCTTTGTTCAATGCATGGAGCATCGGTCTGGCCAGCTGCACCTAAGACCACCAGTGGTAGGGTTGGAAATATCTAACTCAAAGCTAAAAAAAAAATAAAGCTCAAAGCTGAACATTAGGGTCTTCTGGTTCTAAATCAAGTGCTACGTGACCCTGGCAGAGGTTACGTCTCTTCCCCACGCCTCAATTTAATCACATCTTCAGAAGATTATCATACAATTTAAGTAATATTCTGATACTGCCCCCCACCACTCCCGTGGTCCAGGAGTAAATGCTAGCATGAAAAGCAAGGAAGCATAAATGAAACAGACTCTTCTGCTCACTCCATCTTTCATCCCCATGCCTCCCCTCCCATTCCTGAATAAAGGAAAAAGGAAAGAGAAATAAAAGAAGAGAGAAAGAGAGATCACAGTGGGAGAACACTTTGCAGGCAGGTGCCTCAGTGCAGTCTAGTTTCCACATTGCCGCCGAGCAGGGTCTGAGGTCTGAGTCCTGGGAGATTGCGGAAGTGTCTGCGTCAGCACGTCAGTGGGGAGAGCACTAACCTTACCTCCTGGGAGGAAGCCTGCATGAAATACCCTTCACTTCTCTAAGCCTCAGTTTCTCCATCTGTAAGATGGGAATGTCTACCCTCGATCTCCAGAGAGCTGAGGGAATTAAAACAGACATGTGTAAAAAGCGTTTGAAGAATTAATAGTATCATTAAAATGGAAAGATCGTCGTTATTTTTAGTCCCAATAGTCTAGAACAAATATGGATCTTATTAGTTAAGCATTAATTATAAAATATGCTTTAGAAACTAAAAAAAAAACCAAAACCCACCTTGGTTCATGGTTTGTATTTAGATATAACATCCTCTGGGGTAATGGTAGTATACAGGAGCCTCTAGCTTTTAAATGTGTTCAAATAACCCCTTCCCTTTGATCTGATCATTCATTTATTACACAAATATTTATTAACAGCAAATTTACTAGATTTTTTTCCTTTAATGGAACTGTATGCGTTACATAATGATCTCTTTGGCACATATTTTTAAAGAATGCATGCCAATAATCCAACAAACTCCACACCCCCAGATCCTTCTATGTCCTTCTGGGGAACTCAGAGTTTTCTTGTATCCATCTGACCTTCACGCTATTCTTCCTCATCCTGTCCAGCTGATGTCAAACCCACAGCTCCTGCGGGCTGACCAGTCCTCTGTCAGTGCCTTGTGTTCATCCTCTTTTCCTTCTGGAGGGACAGCTACAGCCCAGCACAGTTGCGGGCAACTAGTAGATATTTAATGAATATTCATCACATGAATGAATGAATGAATGAATGAATGAATGAATGAATGAATGGGGAAATGTTTGTCTTACGCCAAATCCTCATCTTTGGAAAACTGCAGCAAGTTCAACAGCATTCTCCCCCGACACCAACCCACACACCTCCCGAGGTCAAGCTACTCCTGGAACCCCACCCTTGGAAAGGTATTCGTGGCTGCAGCATTATTATTCCGGTCCCCAGGCCTGTTCTTTGACGAGTGACTTAAGGAGGAGGGTAAGAGAAGTGGGAGAGAACAGGACAGCAGCATGCTGGAATAGAGCTGAATTTTTTTTCCTGCGAGAGACGAGTATTTCTCCTGTGGAAGGCAGGTCCAGCTGAGCAGCTCCCACTTGCATTTCCCAGGCAAGGAGCAGGCCTCCTTGGCCCTTAAAAGCAAGCCCGTGGGCTTTGGGGAGCATAAGCCCACATGGGCAGCGAGCCATCCCCAGGGGAAGTCCTCTCTGCCACAGCAGCAGCTTCAGCCCCACAAATAGATGCCAGTACAGTAGCCCCTCGGATCGCAGGAGGTATTTTTGGTGCTGGAAGCCAACCACACTTTGGCAGGCTTTAAGCATCAAGTCTGCTCCTTTTAGAGGTGGGGGGTGGCAAGCCATCAGTGTTTAGCATGGGAACGCTGCCTGCCAGTGTGTGCGCGCATATATTTAGGGTGTTTGAGCGGGATGGGGGCTGGGCTCGGGAGGCTGTGCGCCTGGCTTGTGGGGGGAGGGCTAGTGGGCCCCTGCGTGCCAGCATCCATGGGCGAGCTTGGGGTGGTGCATCCGGGCTTGCCAGGCTTGCATCTGGCTCCCCACGCTGAGACCACTGATGCCACCACCTATCTGATTTCTCTGTGCTCCAAGACGCATGCCATCTTTCACTTGCCCCAATCCCGGGCCTGCCACGTGGAGAGGCAGGGACATGGTCCCCTTGTGGGTGGGCCCCTCTTCTGTCTGCCCACAAGGTGCCTCACCCTTGCCCAGCAGATACTGTCAGGCAGCCACAGTAGCAGAAGCAGCAGCCTCCTCTACCCCCCACCTTGTTGGGAACAAAGGGATTGGTCTGATGGGCCAGACTGGAGTGTGTGGGCCAAGTCCCATGAATGGAAGAGAGAGGCTGCGGGCTGCCAGAGTGGTGGGCTTCAGCCCAGGCAACGGGGCCCGGGGCCCAGCGCCCAGGACACAGGAACAGGGCACCTGCTCCGGGATTCTCAGCACCATTCATAAAGACGTCACCCTCCCCTCTCGTCCCTGCACAAATCCCACTTTCCTGTGTACTTTAAACAGTAGCAAGCCTGTTAAGGCTCCAAATCAAACAAGGCAGGATTTCACTCCTTTCTCACTAAACCTCCCACGAGCAGAGCTTATGTCCCTGTATACCTCGTCCTCTTTCCCTAACCCTCCCTCCTTCCCTCCATGCATCCAGCTTGTTGCTCAGGGAGGAGAATATTCTCTGTGATGCCCAGGCAACTGCAGCCCCAAACCTACTCAAACAGGTCCCTGGAAGAGTTTGCAAGGCTCTTTGCAGGGAGTGGGGGAGGGGAGTATGGCCTTCTGGGCTCCAGGCATGGAAGGTAAAGGCTGAGGCTTTTCAGGACTTTTCTTTTGCTCTGTGCTCAGCACTAAGGGTCTCAAAAAAGGCCTTCCTCTCTTAATTTTTCTAAAGGATTCCCCCCAAAAGAGACACTACCATTTGGTCATGTAATCCCTGGCTTAGTCTCTTGGTGCCTCAGTTTCCTCATCTATAACACAGAAATCCCTTGCTTTTCATGCCTTGCAGGAATTTACTAGAATCAGACAAGATACTGACTGTGAAAGGGCCTCATAATCTGGAAAGCATTATACAAATGCATGGTGATGTTGCCTTAAAACCTGGAAGTTCTGTCCAGAGCTGAACCTACTTCCCACCTGCTGCGACTGTTGTTCATTCTCTTCTTTGGTTTTCTAGGAAAAACAGCAGGGCTCACCAGAAATACTTCTTTGCTTATGGAGTCATTGTCCCCCATCACCTTGGGGACTTTCCTTCTCTCCCACCCCTCCACTGGAAATGCCACCAAGAGCAGAGACTCCGTCTAGCTACCTTCCCATGCAGAATCGGGAAGCACGCCCATGCTGGAGCCGGCCCTCCGTGCCGGGCAGCCCACACTCACACCCGCACCCTCCCGGGCGGCCAGAGGAGAGCGGGGCGGCTCAGCTGCCAAGTCGCTGACCTCCCTGGCTTCGATGCCCAGCCTGGTTCAGATGACAGTCGCTCTCAGAGCTTCAGTTGGAGCCAGGCTTCCAGGGCTTTCTGAGGGCCCTGTGTCCTTCAGGTCCTCGACAGGCCAGCTCAGGGCTTCTGGGGTGGGCATAAGAGTGAGCAAAATCAGTGCCATTTATTTCTTTGAGATCAGAAACTCTTAGAGCTGATAGGAAGTGACCATTCTATCCAGGCGTCTTCATTTAGACAACATGACACTTTCCCTTCCGTTGCCCGTAATTATCATAATATCACAGCAGGTGTTAAAATGTGGTGGGTGCCCGCCCCGTGCGAATCCTAATCCTCACGACTCCCATCTTACAAGGCAAATATTATCACTCCCTTTTGCAGATGCAGAAACCGATGGTCAGAAAGTCACCGGATGGTCCAGAGGACTTGGGGTCGTGGGGGGTGTGGTCAGATGGGAACCTGGGTCCACCTGACACCCATTTCCTCCTGTTTTGCCTCCTGCTTCTGCGGAGGAGGAAGCGATGCCAGCGTGTGGGAGCCGTACTGCAAATGCCAGGCGGTGGGAGGCCCTGGGCCTCGCTCCTCTGCTTAGCGCAGCTCCAGCCGGTGACCCCGAGCCCCTGCCACGGGGGCCCTGGATTCATCTCCAGCTGGGCAAAGGATCGCCAAGCATCACACAGCGTCAGTTCCACCGAGGGTCAGGAATGTCGTTTTCTCTTACAAAGGAGAGCATGTTGTAATTGTTATCGTGATTATCATAAACAATCACACTAATGAGCTCAGTCCTCCCCTGCTTTACAGGGTGTGCGTGTTTAACAACGAGAGCTGGCCCAGAGGAAAGAAGATGCCAACACATGCAGATCTCCACTGGCTTATGTCACCTCTGCCCTGCACAACGCAGCGTATGCGGGCATGCCTGCCTTTCAAAGTAATGGGATAATTGGGTGCAATGTGCGCCGCCCCCAGCCCTCAGAGACAGCGTGCTGGTGGGTCTTGGTGGAAATCCGAGGGGGCCAGGTGAGCAAAACGCCAGCGTCTGACTCTCCTTGATTGCATCTTTGCCCTGCAAACCCCAACAGAATTGAACTTGCAGCTCTTCCTAATTAGGGAGAAAGAAAGACAAGAATGATAGCAAAGGAATTCCTTCCTGTCTCTGACTGCACTCTTCAGGGACAGGCCATTAAGCCCCCAGTCTCCAACTTCTGCAGACTGATATCTGGAGTACTGAACACCGTGCCAGGCGCTTCCTGGGACTGGAGCCCCAAGTATGATGACAGTGATGAACAAGGGCTGATTTGAAAATCTACCCGCCCCCACCCCCACCCCCACCCCCAGCCTGTCTCCGGTCTACCGTGAGCGGCCCAGGGGGTGTCTGGAAGGCCTTAAGCCAGACAGGTGGGGGCTGGTCCAGGATCCTGCAGGGGTTGGTGGGGTCTTGCCCTGAGGGGAGGCTGGCAGAGAGTGAAGTCTATGGCCCCAAGCAAAAATAAATAACCCCCCTGCTTAAGTAAATCAAGTACCCTGACATCCAGGTGCAAACCACAGTGCCTGCTTCGATGCTATAAATTTAGGACAGGGTGTGAATTACTAGAGTCTGAAAAGAAAAATCCAGAAATGGCACAAGTTCTTGGCAGGCAGGAATCAACTACATCAGTACCAACATCATGAAACAATTAATAACCACTTTAACAGTGTTCTCCGTATTCTGAGTTTTGAATTCCTAGAAAGAAGGGTCCACACTTAGGTTTCCCCTCTTAGTCAATTTAAATATTAAGTTCATTCTTATTCCTTTTATGAGACACTCTCTTGCTGGGGATTATGAGCGGTGTGTGAGATGGAAGAGAAAGTGCAACAAGAGTTCATTCTCTGTTTCTGTCTTTCTCTTCTGGCTTTTTCTTCTCTTTCTCCCTGGGGCCACAGCACCATCTTTTTCTGGAATGGTTTCTATTGACTCAGAATTCATGCTCAAAGGCAAAGAAGGATTGCTCTCTCCATTAAAAACAGAGGTTGGACACCCCCAGCCTGGGACAGGAGACCTGGGGTCCATTCCCAAGTCTGCCACTCCCTGGCTGGATGACCTTGCACACGGCTCACCTCCCCTCTGTTGGCCCCGGTTCCCCCACCTGTGAAAAGCAGGAATCAGGCTCCGAGCTGACCCGATCGCCAGCACAACTCCACGCACTTTGTGCCGCCTTCATCTCCACGCTCTCATTGGAAAATTGAGGAAGGATGTCAGACACTAAAATGAGGCTGCTTTTAATGCTCAAGAATGCTCAGTGCCCAAAAAATCGACAAGGGAGTGCAGTCCAGGGGCAGAGCTGAGAGATAGGATTTTGCCTTTGAATTGTCTCAAGTTGGATGATTTCTCTCTCTGCCTGCCTTTGATAAACGCTCCTGCTCAGGGCTCTGGTGCCATGAATCTTTCTGAGTCATGGGTGGCTACAGCCCCTTCGATCCATTTGGCTGACGATATTTCCTGATGTTTCAAAGGCCAAGACCTGGGGATGATCCCGTAGTGTGCATTTACCTCCTCTCTTCTTCCTCCAGCTCCCTGGAGCCTCGGCCTCCTTGCTTTCTTGTGGGATTCCTATTTTTGCATTGTTGCACAAGGTCCTGCGATGGATGATGACCTCAACCCCTAGTCCCGGCCACCACCCAGGGTGTGGGAGCCCCAGCTCCTGATCTCCTGGAGCCTTCTGTGGGCTCTCTGGAGCATCACCCCCCCTGGTGGAGTGACGGGGAACTTTCCTGGCTGCAGCAAAGCTGGGCAGCCTGGCAGCGGTCCCCCTCCTCTGCAGTTGTCAGGGTGGCTAATAATTATTACCCTGTGTTAATCACGACAATGGAAGAATTGCAGGCCGTTATTTTGAAATGATCGGCTCCAGTCAATGACTACTTATGACAGCAAAGGGGAAACATCAGCTCCAGGAAGCCTCCATGTAAATGGAGAGTTGAATGAAAGATCAGGAATAATGGAACGTGTATTTAGTTCCATTTTCCTCCCTAAAAGGGCCCTGTCAGAGTAATTTCCCCTTCCGTGCACCATACCTCTCCATTATTTACAATATCTTCTTGGGAGAATAAAACAACGCTGGACCCCTCCTCCACATCACCCTCCCCCCTGCCCGGCCCTCCCCCCTCCCCGCCCCCTATCAATTGTGTCTCTTTCTGGAGTTTGGCAAACACAGCTACTTTCTCCTGCTGTGCTTTCAGTGGTGCTGAAATGAATGTGGCTCTGGTTATTCCCCCCCCCCCTTAATCATTCTTTTTCTTTTTTGCTGGAGAACATTTTCACGAAGAAGCACAATCACAGGGGAACAGAATGTCCTGATGTTTGGGTGAGCGGCATGCATTTCTTTTCTTTTTTCCTTCCCTTGAATAAAAATAACACCCCATAACCATAATATCAGAGGGCGAAGGGCCATCTTTCAAGGTTTTTCAGAATCCTACCCTACCCTCTGTGCTCAGTCTTATTTCTGCCAGCCCCCTCCTTCTTGCCCAGGGCTCATTGCTTCCTTCTCAGCCCCCTGAAAATGCTAAGTTCCTTTTATGCCCTGAACGTCTGCCCGTGTTATTCCTGCAGTCTGGAGCGTGGCATTCCCCGCCCTCACTCCCCACAGCCAGCCAATGCCAGAACAACCCAGAACAACCCAGAACAACCGATAGGAACTTCTCAGGACTCATCTCTTTTAAGGTGCCTTTTTCCAGCTTTTGCTAATGACATTTTGTGTTCGCATGGTGTCTAAGAATTTGCACACTAGTTTCTAGCCATTGTGAGCTTGGCACAGATAAATCACTTAATAAACGTTTGCTGAGTTACTTTCACTACTGGTATGTTTTATTTTACTTGTCCCCATTTCAGAGGTGAGAAAAGTAAGGATGGTTAAGTGACTTGAAGACCACATGCCCAGTAAGTGGCGGAGAAGTTACGGGAACTCAGGTGTCTCAATTCCCAGTCCAGCATTCTTCCCCCTTCGCTGTGCCGCATCCTTACTGCGATCCCCTCCCACCTCTCCTTTTGCCAGAGTGTTTGATTTGGGCACTTCGATTTTTCTTCTTTTCCTCTCTAGATTAGAAGTTCCTTAAAGGCAGGGACTATACCTTGTGTTTCTCCCGCACCTTACATCGGAAGTGAAGGTTATGTTTTCATTCCCTGTTAACTATTGCCCACCCTACCTTTTCTCTAGTCTGTCAAAACTGGCAGAGCATCACGGAGCCAAACTTTGGAAGGTCTTCATTCTGACACTGGGGCCGCTGTGGGCCTGGAATGGCAAACACCCACGATCTCTGTCCCTTTCTGAGACGGGCCCTGGAAGCTGTCCAGCTCTGCTCTGCTGCCCTGGATCGCTCTTTTGTACACGGAGGCTGATGACGGAATGTCAGGAGGCAAAAATCTCTCCTTTGGGGCATTAGGGATGCCTTAGGTTTCACTCCCACCGGTTCTGCCATCAGGGAAAGCCACCGATGCCTCTGACCTTGTTTAAACAAAATACTATCTTCTCTTCCCTGCTGACTGGTGAGCTCAGAAAAGATCTTTTGGTAGAAGAATGTTTCCGATGGCTTGGCAATTTCTATATCCACCCCCTCCCAGGACCTGTGAACCACCCCTGTGCTTTTGATGAGCTTTAAAGGCAAGCGACCACTAACTTCTCTTTAATGTAAATTACATTTAACAGTTAATATTAATAATGAATGTTGTCATGTGTATAGCAGGTTACCATTGACAAAGTTTTCATGTATATTAGAAGCCGTTAGATTTATACTAAAATGGTTGCTGGATTTAAATGCAGTTGCTAAGAGCGTGGGTGTCAGAGTAGGTTTGATGCCTGGCTCATTCTGCTGTGGGCTGGGAAAAGTTACTTAACCTCTCTTCCATGTCCTCAGTGGTAAGATGGGAAGAGAATGTGGACATCATAGAGTTGTCATGAGAATTAGATGAGAAGCTTGAAACCACAGTGTCTGGCACAAGAAAAAAAACTGCTACTTCCAGGGCAGTTACTCTGTGACAGTGACTGTTCTGTCACTAACTGGTGGTAGGGCTTTGGGAAGTCTCATTGGCAGTCTCATTTTCCTCCTCTATAAAACAAGAAGCATTACGTCCTGATATGATACTGGTTTTCAGGCCAACACGTTAAGATAGGTAGTCACAGTTTTGATCACCACCATAGGCACTATTGTGCCTTCCGTATACTCGATCGTAATAGTTACTAAACTCTTGGTTCCGGTTTTGGCCCTGACCTGGAACAATGCACAATGACTGCTAGGAAACAACTAACTCCCAAACCTCACATAAAATGAGGTGTTCCTTCCTCTCACCCTGCAAGTATTGAAAAGCCACGTAATTGTCTCTGCTTCCAAATGAGGAAATTGAGGCTCAGTAGGGATTAAGAGCCTTGTCCAAGGTGATGCAGCGGACAAATGGAGGAACCAGGATTCACAGGGCCTGTTGACTCCTAGTGCCATGCAGTGTTCATGAAGGCCTGTGGCCTCTTCTGCAAATCTCTGGGTGATTCCTTTTCCCCTGAGCATATGCCATCTCTGCTTTCTGTGCCCGGTTTCCCGAGAAGAGGGCACCGGTGTTCACCCTTGGAAAAGCTGGTGTTGAGTCAGAACCATCTCTCTCAGGTGACTCAGTCTAGGAGGACGCGATGACCTTGAGACTGAGCCCACCATGCTTTGCCTCTGCCCCTCCCCCACCGTCCTGGGAGATCTTGCCTCTAATGGCGTTGGCGCGTGCCGCCTGTGATCTTGATTGGATTATCTAATTGTTCGGGATTGCAAGGAGCTCCTGAGTCAGGAGTCCCACTAGGCAACCCTGGGGACTGGGGCCTGGTTCCCACCCCGCCGAAGGCCAGCACAAAGTGTGCAGGTCTTTCTCACGGGGGAAGCACAGGGATGAGAGAATCTGAACCATTCTTGGAAGAAGGGTTGGGCTGAGGGTCCCCCTAAAGGGGCTATAGTGGCTTTCATGTCTCCCCTCTCATTCATAGCCATACCTCCCTCCCTCTCTCGTGATAGGGCTGTGTGGGGATCAGTCCAAAAGGTGTTTCTGCATAAAGTCCCAACAAAGAAAGCCCCACACGCCTAGTACTATGGCTTATTGCAGTTGGGAGAAAGCCCCAGGCCAATTAATCTTACCCTGTGTTTCGTTATACTTCCCTAGGGCTACCATGACAAAATACTACAAACTGGATGGTTTAAAACAATGGATTATTCTTTCATCATTCTGGAGGCCAGAAGTGAGAAGTCAAGGTCTCAGAAGGGCCGTACTCCCTCTGATGGCTTTAGGAAAAAATCAGCTTCTAGTGGTTGTCCACAGTCCTTGGCATTCCTTGCCCATAACTTAATCACTTTCTGCTTTTGTTTTCACATGGCCATCTTCCCTTTGTGTGTGTGTGTGTGTGTGTGTGTGTGTGTGTGTGTTTGCGCGTGGTCTTCTTATAAGAACACAAGTCACTGTATTTAAGGCTCACCCTAATCCAGTATGACCTTATTTTAACCTGATTATCTCTGCAAAGACCCTATTTCTTTTTTTTTTTTTTTTTTTTTTTTGAGACAGAGTCTCACTTTGTTGCCCAGGCTAGAGTGAGTGCCGTGGCGTCAGCCTAGCTCACAGCAACCTCAAACTCCTGGGCTCGAGTGATCCTTCTGCCTCAGCCTCCTGAGTAGCTGGGACTACAGGCATGCGCCACTATGCCCGGCTAATTTTTTTTTTATATATATATATCAGTTGGCCAATCAATTTCTTTCTGTTTATAGTAGAGACGGGGTCTCGCTCTTGCTCAGGCTGGTTTTGAACTTCTGACCTTGAGCAATCTGCCCGCCTCGGCCTCCCAAGAGCTAGGATTACAGGCGTGAGCCACAGCGCCCGGCCCCTATTTCTAAATAAGATCATGTTCAGAGGTACCAGAGGTTAGGACTTGATTATATTTTGGAGGGAACACCATTCAACCCCAGCACACCCTCTATAAGAATATCTCCTGCATCAATTCAGCAAGTTGTCATTCTTTTATCTCCTTGGATCCATCCGATAGTAGGGCATTCACCACCTTATAACTTTTAAAGGGTCTAGAATAGATTACCAATAACCCTGAATACAGTCATAGTTTTACAGTCTTCTTAGCCTGGAAGATTCTTAAATTCTCGCCTGAGTTTTTCTTTTGACTTTGATCCGGTGAAAGCCTTGGGCAGAAGGCTTTTCTCTACCACCGACCTCTTTGCTGATGGCGATACAATGAGCAGCTGGGAGGCTCCCCGTTCCCCATCAGGGTTTTGTGTGCATCCCAGTGATAGAAAGAGACCCAGAATTATCACAATGAAGTACTCATGATTAGCATCCCTGTAGGACCGTTTGCCTTCAAAGCCTTCCGGTCCGTCCCTGGCACACATTCAAGTTCACCAGCATGCTTCCCCACCCCCTCGGGTTTCCTTCATCCCCCCCATAACCTTGGCTGTGGGGCTTGAATAGTTTTTGCCCTGCTTCACACTGTGGAAGCCAGGGAGGCCAGAGTGAGCCCCGGAGAGTGCATTGAGACAGGCGATTGTGTGTGTGCACGTGCGTGTGCGCGTGTGTGTGCGTGTGTGCGCTGCCTGTGATTAGAAAGGATCCGTTGCGTTTAATTGATGCATTTGATTCCCAGGATGACTCCTTCCCCGGAGCTTTCCAAAACAGCCAGATGTACCAAGAGGACCACCTCCAGCTTTTGCCTTTGGTTTGAACTGTGGGCAGGGGCACGGGGAATGGTGAGGATTATGTGGACCCGCACAATGGAAGAAAAACCTAAGCCTTATTTCTATAGAACCCAGCCGCCATCTCTTTCCACCAGGACACCAATTAGACGATTTCTGGCCTGCCGAGCCCTGGGGATAAAAGTGAAAAGGCGGACTCGGAGGAAGCCAACTGTGCTGCTACTTCGGGGGACCCCTGCCCCCAGCCATCCCACCTACCCACTGCCTCTTTTCACTGCTAGATGATCAAGAAAAATCAAATGAGAAGGCTCATTTAAAGTTATTGTAGGAGGAGGAGATAATCCTTTCTTAGCCCACTCCCTGCTTTCTTCTCAGCTCACACGGGGTGTAACTTCCTAGGCATACAATTTGGGGACGGCCATTGTCACTCAAGCTTAGGCGGGTGGAGTGGGGTCTAATTCCTGCTTTCTGTATCATTGCAGAAATGTGATATTAGGTTGTTTGGCCAAGACTAGATGTCAACAACTCTAACTTGGCTTCCTTCATACCACAAGGCATCAATGCACTGACTAGTAGCGGTGACAGCACAAAAACGGGTAAGACTGGCGTTGATGCAGTCCAGGGAGAAGAACAGCCGATGGACCAAGGGCAGGAGACTTCGATTCTTGTCCCAGGGCTGCATTTATCTGCCTCTCTGACACAGGGCACTATTTTCTCACCTTAGAGGATTCCATTAGCTCCCAAAGGTCCCTTTTGGCTCTAAAGCTCTCCCTGGGGATGGGAGAAAAGTACCCTTGCAGAGAGGTGGGAAGGTTTGTGTCATCTCTGCCCCAGGGTGACCCTAGGATTGGTAAAGGGAAGCAGCTGCTTTGCTGATGATGGGCAGAGCTCTGGGCCAGAGGATCACAAAACTGGTTTCATCCTAAGTGCGGACAAACTGTGTGACCTTAAAAATGTAATTAACCTTTATATGCAACCGATTCTCTTCCAAAGACATAAACCCTGCCCTCCACAGTTCTTAAGTTTTCTCTGAAGAAAACCATCAGGATAAATAAAATGACTGGCAGCGTTTTCCTCTCCAGCTTTGCTGACAGAATTGCATCATCTCAAGCAGCTGAGAGGAGAATCTATTAAGAAATATCCCCTGTAAATGCCTGTATGTGCTCTACCAGTACATTTATGCAGAGTGGCTATGCTTTTGATCAATGGCTCTCAAACTGACTGTATAAGAGAAGCACACTTTATTATTCAATTCAGATTCTTGGTGATCACTTTTGAAGATTCAGTGGGTCTTAGGTAGAACTTGGCAACCTGTGCTTTAAAAAAAAAAGTCTGAAAACGCTATGTAGGTAATTTGGATGCTTATACAGGGGTAGGAGACACTGATTTATGCATTTAATTCAACACATTTTCATTGAAGCTGTGGCTGTATGGAGCATAAAAAATGTGTAAGAGTTGGTCTCATCTTGGCCTTCCAGGGAAAGCTTAGCAACTTTTACTACCAAAGGAAGGTAGGCATGAATGCAATGAATTGCGATGGGGTAAAACTCAGGCACCAACAATTACAACAAGGGATGAACAATCAGAATGGAGACTAGCTGTAGACAGTTAGTGAGAGCATACTAGTAAATTGGCAGACTGGATAATCCTCTGGCTCTAATCAATTTGATGAGTGTTCTATGCAAGGTGAATAGATACTCCTCAAAGGAATAATGTTAGAACTGAACCTTGAAGAATCAGGAGGATAGAAATATATGTCTGTATTTCCTTAAAGTAACATATGGAAGGATACATCAATGAAGGATAAAACATAAAATAACAAGCTGAAAGAGGGAGGGAATAGAGGCTAGACTTCTCTAAATATGCCATATTTTATAGATTTGTCTTTGAAACGATATATTTTACATAATTTTATAACAAAACTCACAAAAGTAATTCCTAAAAATTTAGAAAGCAAAACAAAAGAAAAGCAAAGAATTTTAATTTGTTTCCAGTTAGAGCATAATCAAACCAAGATAGTATTTCAAGTAACTTAAAAAAAGGTATATTTTGTATATCCGTTTGTGGGATATACCCTAAGAAGAACAACAACAACAAACTGTAAAGCAAAACAAAATCTTAAGCTAGTTTTTTTTTTTTTTTTTTTTTTTTTTGAGACAGAGTCTCGCTTTCTTGCCCAGGCTAGAGTGAGTGCCGTGGCGTCAGCCTAGCTCACAGCAACCTCAAACTCCTGGGCTCAAGGGATCCTCCTGCCTCAGCCTCCCAAGTAGCTGGGACTACAGGCATGTGCCACCATGCCCGGCTAATTTTTTGTATATATTAGTTGGCCAATTAATTTCTTTCTATTTATAGTAGAGACGGGGTCTCGCTTTTGCTCAGGCTGGTTTCGAACTCCTGACCTCGAGCAATCCGCCCGCCTCGGCCTCCCAGAGAGCTAGGATTACAGGCGTGAGCCACCGCGCCCGGCCTTAAGCTAGTTTTAGTAATCACATTGTTGGTGGTAGTGTTGGTATTGCTATTCTGAAGTTGTAGTGTATGTGAAGTATGCTATATATGTATATTGTTTTACATGTATGTGTTGTTTGTAATTATATAAATGTTGTAGAGGACAGGACTTTTTCTTATGGGGCAAGCTATAAATATAAGGTTGATAACGTAAAGAAAAACCTGTGGTTCTGTGTTTGTATTGGAGGTATAATTATGAACTTGAGATCTATATTATCTTTAAAAAATTACTGGTTTACTGGTTCAATCTATCAAAAAGACCTAAAAATAATGAACAATCCAGTAATACTGAGCACCCCTATCTCTCAGACTATGTTTTCTAAATACCGTTTTCTCTTAAAAGGAATCAGTGTTTCTTGAAGAAATGTTTAATTCCAGTTTCAGGGGACAAAATATACAAGATGAGTCTGGAAAATCTTGTCATACCAGAAAGTAAACTAAATATCAAATACTGTTAGTGTCATGTCATAAGGACTCAGGAGTGTATTAGAGTGGATTCTCACTAATCAAAGATGAAATAATTTCAGCATCAGAAAGGACAATAACTGCAAAGGATTGAAATTCACAATTAATATATTTACTTTCATGAGTTCATAGTGATATCTTTACAGTCATTAAGGGAACTATATGTTATTTTAAAAACTGATAAGTAAAATGAGAAAGATATCAAGCATTTATCTTGTTTCTCCTATAAGATCTGTATCTTAGGGCCATCAAATAGATAAGGACAAGTTTCTCATCATAAAAATATTTCAACTAACATATAAAGAAGGAATAATAGAATTAAAATGTAATTATTTTCCAACCACTAATTAGGGTTGCCAGATTCAGCATTTAAAAACTTTAGCTCCCTAGCCCAGTTAAATGTGAATCTCAGATAAACAAAAAATAATTGCTTAGTATAAGTATGTCCCACAAAATATTTGGGATCTCCATGACTTCAAAAAGTTCATGGAAAAATGGAACTAAAAGATAAAAATTTTAAAAACCTAAACTTTATTACTCAACATCAGCTTCATCAAGTTCAAGACTTGTAAGTGATAATTCCCACCATTATTCCATCCCTAAAGAACTGAGGGTCCTGGAAATTTAACCATGTCTATGCAGTCTTTTGTACACTATTAACAGAAGGAAAATGGGTGTCCTTTGAAGGTTTTTTAAGATTATGAAACTAAAAGAAGTCATAGGAGCCAAATAAGGACTTTAATGTGGATGCCTAATGATTTTCCACTGAAACTCTCACACGACTGCCTTTGTTTTATGAGAAGAATGGGTAGGAGAATTGTCATGGTGAAAGATTCTCTGGTGAAGCTTTCCTGGGCATTTTTCTGCTAAAGCTTTGGCTTACTTTCTCAAAATACTCTCACAATAAGCAGACATTATTATCATTCTTTGATTCTCCAGAAAGACAACAAGCAAAATGCCTTGAGCATCTCAAAAAAACTGTTGCCATAGCCTTTACTTTTGACTTATCCACTTTTACTTTGATTGAAGCAATTCCACCTCTTGGTAGCCATTGCTTTGGTTGTGCTTTGTATTCAGCATTGTACTGGAAAAGCCACGTTTCATCTCCTGTTATATTTCTTCTAAGAAATGCTTCAGAATCTTGATTTCACTTGTTTAAAATTTCCGTTGAAAGCTCTGCTCTTGTCTGCAGTTCATCTAGACACAGTGGTTTTGGCACCCATGAAGTGGACAGTTTGCTCAACTTTAATTTTTCATTCAGAATGTGTAAGCTGAAACTAGTAGAGATGTCTATGGTATTGGCTGTTGTTTGTACTGTTAATTGTCAGTCCTCTTCAATTAGATAAATTTTTTCCATGCAAATCAATGTGGATGGTCTGCCACTGTAGGCTTCATTTTCAACATGATCTCTTATTTTCTTAAAATGAGCTATCCATTTGTAAACCGCTGATTTTTTTGGTCATTGTCCCCATGAGCTTTCTTAAAGCATCAATGATTCCACCCAAACTTCACTATAAATTTGATGTTTGCTCTTGCTTCAATTTTAGCATAATTAATGTTGCTCTCATAGGGGCTCTTTTCAAACTGATGTCTTATCCTTCTTGTGTCTCAAGCTAGATCCTGTTCAGACCTGTTATAACAAGTTAGAATGAGTTTAATTTTGATGCAAAAAATTTGAAATCTATGCACAATTTTTCTTTTTCTTTCTTTCTTTCTTTCTTTTTTTTTTTTTTTTTTTGAGACAGATTCTTACTTTGTTGCCCAGGCTAGAGTGAGTGCTGTGGCATCAGCCTAGCTCACAGCAACCTCAATCTCCTGGGCTCAAGTGATCCTACTGCCTCAGCCTCCTGAATAGCTGGGACTACAGGCATGAGCCACCATGCCTGGCTAATTTTTTGTATATATATATATTTTTTAGTTGGTCAATTAATTTCTTTCTATTTTTAGTAGAGATGGGGGTCTCACTCAGGCTGGTTTCGAACTCCTGACCTCAAGCAATCCACCCGCCTTGGCCTCCCAGAGTGCTAGGATTACAGGTGTGAGCCACCACGCCCGGCCTACATAATTTTTCATAATATACATTTTCCATCAACTTTTTGAAGACCCCTTGTGCTTATACTAAACAACCATCCATTGTTTATCTAAAGTTGAAATGCAATCAGATATCCTGTATTTATTTGGCAACCCAACAATGAGTTCATAAATCTAGGCAATGATCATTTATACTGCCAACATCATGCATGCACATGTGCACGCACACACAAACACACACACACAAAATAACCAGACCTTATGAACCTCCTGAAAATACATACCATGACCATGAAGTAGTTTTGTCAAATTATTGAATCTGAATCAATCATGCTTCAGATCTAACTATCAATTTATAGGAAATACAAGGGGACAGAGGATCATGTTAAATGACAAGCAGTCAGCAAGATACAGACTGTTGGAAACTCTATACAACAAATGTCTTAGTTTTATAACTAAAAAGTTCCAATTGGAAAAATAGTAAAAAAGAAGAAGGGGATGCCTACAGATTAAAAGAGACTTAAGAGACATCAATAATTGCAATGCATGGACTTTTCTCTATCCCATTTCCAACACAGAATGAGATACAGAGAGAAAAAATATTATATATTAATATATGAGATGATGATTGATATTTAATATTATAGAATTATTTTGATATTTTTAGAGACTGTGATAATGCTATTGTGGTTATTATTTTTTAAAGAGTCCTTTTTAATATATATACTGAAATATTGAAAGGTTAAGTATGATTTGCTTCAAAATAACTGGGGGTGTGGGTAAAGTGGGTGCGGTATAGATTAAGCAAGAATGACCATGTATCGATCATTGACAAAGCTAAGTGAGGCATTCATTATACTATTTTGATATATGAGAGGAGAGCATTATACTAACATTTATGCTTTTATATTATATATGCAATTATTTATAATTTTTTTTAAAAGAAGGAGGATCTCAGTTTTTCGATTAGGTAGGATAGAAATTCTAAGCAATATTCTAGATGTTTTACTCACATTATCTCATTTTAATCTCACAGATACCAAATGAGGTAGGTATTACTGTTACCCCTATTTTGCATATGAGGAACTGAGGCGCAAACAGGACAAGTCACTTGCTATCTAGGAGTGAATGGTAGAGCCAGGGTTTGAACACAGGGAGTCTAACTCCAGGCAGTCTGAGCCCATGATCTTAACTGCAACCCTCATCCCCTATATGAGCAAAGTTGGTTTATCTGCTTTGATATCTGTGGTTTCCATTGGAGTCATCTGGCCCTGTGCAGCCCTGCATCTCAAGCTGTGCTACTGGTAGTGACTGTCTTGTCATCAATGGCATACTCTGTTGTGCAGGCATTCTAGCGTGAGGAGGGTGATGCGACTGAACAGGCCTTAAGGTCATGTCTAATTATGAGACTCTGTGATTCTAAGCAGGTTTTCTTCCCCACTAAAGTGACTATCCTGAGAGTGTGATGCAGCAGTACTTCACCTGAAGGAGCTATAAAAGCAACTAGGAGAGAAGCCAGGAACCCAGGATGAGGCCAGGATAGAGAGCAGGATAGAACCCAGGATAGAGAGCCTTGAGCTCTGCAGAGGAGCAGGCAAATCACCAAGCCTGGCATTCATCAAGAAAGGCCCTCCTCTTCTTTACCCAGCCCCTACCCTGCAGAAGGTTGCCTGGGGAGAGCATACCTCCATTTTTCAAGTCAGATAATTGCTTTAGACATTTGCAAAATGTTTTCATCAGCTTCTTGGTATGAATGTGCTATCTTCATGAGGACCCACTCCACTCCCCAAAGAAATAGACAATGCCCAGAAATGCCCTGTTTTCTAACACCTCCAAGTTCAACCAAACCTTCCCCAAACTGCAGTCTTTCTGAGAGCTGGATGTCCTTGAAGATTTTCCTTGAAGAATGCAACTAAAATACTCTACACCCCAGCTCTTCCTTTTCATTCTAATATCCCTTGTTCTTTTGCTATGTACACTTCTTTGAGTAGAAGGAGCTGGGGATCACCTTCAGAGGAATTTTAAAGGGCAACATGGCAGGCTCTGAAGTTGTAACAGGTGCGTGCATTGGCTTTGTCAATTTATTGGAAGGAAAGACGGGGTCGTGTGTGAGCCTCCTTTTTTTTCAGACTGGGGACAATCTCTTAGGTTGGCTGACACATATGTATTATTTTTCATAACTCAGAACCATCTTTGGGGCTGCCAAAAGTCAATTCCAACTCTCTGTTTGGATAAGATAGAGGTTTCAAAGGAAAGTTTTCCTTGGCAAAACGTATGTCTTGGCGCTAACAGTCCAATGATGAAAATACCCAAGACCAAAGGAGAAGCAGGGCTGCTTTCAATTACGGGGGTTGAGCTCATTGGGAATAGGCCTCATGACACGCTTTGGATTAGGAGCAGACAGTGTTTCAATTGGCAAGCCAGGGGAAAGAGAGAGGGAGATCATTTCTCCGCTATTTGGTGGACTTTTCCAATTATGGGAGGGTAATTCAGATCTTTGGTGATTTTGGAACTCTTCCCACTGGAAAATTCCCACAGATTTTTTTTTTTTTTTTTTTTGGTATTTGACCTATTCTGGAGCATGGAGAATATTCTGGAGAGAGCAGAGTCTAAGTTGTCCAGGGGCTTGATAAGAATGCTCAGGCAGTGGCACTGGCAGAAGAAGTGCTGCTTGGGGCTTGCCCAAATGCCTCAGAAGCAGGCTCTGACTTTTCCTGTGAATTGAACTTGTTACTAACAAAAGAAGAGCAGCCCAGGATGCTGGCAAAGAGCAAGGCAGAAATATCTTCAAGGCCAAGAACCCAAAGAAGCATAAGTAAAGTCAGCAGAAAACGAACTCAGAAGGAGGGAGGATGGAGAAGAATGATATTTCTCCCTTTTTGGGTTGCACGTCCATAATATTATATTTTTATTTATTTATTTTTTTTGCTTTTCTGCTGACCCCCAGTCACTGATAGGAAGCTGCTGTCCTCTGTCTAGACAACTCATTCGGTGCAAGTCAAAGAGGGTAGGCCTTGCTCTTTGATCCTTGACACCACTCTGTGCTCCTTTCTGAACTTCACACTTGCTGAGGAATTTGGGTGGGGGTGGAATGAAAAAGCTTTTGACTAAAATAAGCAGTTCCCATTTTTAAAAGTTTTATTTTTTCTGTTAATTTTCAAACAGCTGCACATAGATCAGCAGCTGCACGTGGCCCTCCTCCCACCCAGGCCCCCACTTCCTTCAAATGCTGTGGACCTTCCAGCCTTGGCTCTTCTAACTAGCGTGTGTCTGACCCTGGGCCAGCCTCAGCCATCTCAGCTATAGAGAAGAAATGCAACACTTCCATGCTTTGGAAATCCTTTTCCCGGTGGGTGAAAATATACTGACTGAATGAATGGCCTTCTTGAATACAACCTAAGATGTACCTTTGGCAAACCTAGTATGTGTTAAGAGCATAGTTCACTTGCTCTCTTTGCAAATGGGAAATGTCCAGGGGAGTCATCCTCTTGCCCACGTTTACATGGCCCTAGATGGCTTGGTTGTCATTTGAACCACAGTTCCCAGCCCTGCCCTTGGAGCAGTAGCTGTGTAATCAATACTCCCAATGAAGATCTCATTGCAGCTTCTGCCGTCTCCATGAGGAAAGGGAAGGGGCCTTCTGTTAGTCCCTTTCCATAGACCAGGGGCACACGAGTCCGGCTTCTGTGCAGAGGGAGGGGAGGGGAGAGGAGGGGAGGGCAGAGGCCCACCAGTGCAGAGCTTCTGGGATCCATCTGACCATGGCAGCCCCGCCCACAGCACTCCCGGCTTGCCCACCCTTTCCAGTCAGCCTCAGGCTTTCTGCAGCAGGAGGGGAAAGAGTCCGTGAGGGATCAAGTCTTGGCAGGACTGAGCAGCTTCATATTTAATTTCCTGAAAGGACACAAGCACCAGCAGTGTTGTGTTGACCGTGTACCACCCTAGAGAAAGCTGTCTGAAGGCGATGGCCCTCTGGACACAGATGGAAGGCTGAAAGGTCAGCAGGGCAGGAAAGTATCTCTGAGCACCCATGTGAAGAGTCTACCCCATCCGACAGCCCCGTCCCCTCCTGCCTCCCCACCTTCCCTCACCCTGGACGAGGGCTCTGACCCAAAGACACCTTCCTCGCCTCCTCCCCTTCCTCTTTGCTACTTTTCTCTTGGGTTCTTCTTTGAATACGCTTGATGGAGACTTGCTCACTCCCACGGTGGGGACTTAGCAAGACTGACGTCCCCTCTAGGAATGTCCCTGCTATTCCTGTTTGTCACAGCACATTGTTTCCCTCTTCTACAGTCTATCTCCACTTCTGGAACCCAGATCATACTTTGCCATCTGCATCCACAGTAGGGCTCCATTTGTCATAAAACACCAGAGCCCAGGGTTGCCTTGAAAGATCACCCCGGTGCCTTCTGTTCCTTTGGGGAAACTGAGGCCCAGAGTGGGGAAGGAACTTGTGCAAGTCTTGCATTTGAGGGGGCGGTAGAGCCCAGGTTACAGGTCAGGGTTGGCACCTCCTGGTCCAAGACTCTTTCCTCTGTGCTCACCTGTCCCGCTTGTCCTCCTCCAACGTTGACTCATCTTCCCTATTAATCTCCGAACTTTCTGGGGACAGTGACCTTTCTCTCTCTCCTTGTAGAGGATTCACAGTGCTTACCCCAGCCGACACCTCGTACTTCTGGCACATTACATGCGTTTAGGAGTTATTTATAGTATTTTATTCCCTCTCATAGGAAATGCTTTGCAGCAGCAGCAGTGGAGGTCTAATTGATCCCCTTTTGCAGGTGATGAACCTTTAATGCAGGGAATTCAATGGCTGGCCCGAGGATACCTAGACACGTGGGCTCACGCGGGGAAACAGAAGGCCCTGGCGCAGAATGACAATGCAGACAGTGAAGCCGATTGTTACCTAACGAGGCCTGTAGCCAAGGGAACTCTGATGCCCACAGAAGACCACGGGATGCTCATGGATCAGTGTGCTGTCCAATCTCTCCCCGTGGTTCTCCGCTGGCCGGATGCCTGATTGTCTTGTACTGTGCTTTAAAAATGGTAATGCTCAGAGGCATGGTGGAATCGGGAAGAGGGGGTTTGCCATCGGCACTGACGATTTAGGCAAAACTCTCGTTTTTCCCTCCCGCACCCCCTCGCCCACCCCTCCAACACGCTTGCTGTGTGCGGACGTCCCATGGGTTCCTAGGAAAACTCTGTGATGCAGACAGCGGGGCCGGGCTCCCCTCACCTGGTCCCCACCCCATTTGTGCTGGGGGAGATGGAGTCCCATCATTTGCATTTATCACGGAGAATATACCTCCTTGTCTGTAGCCTTTAGTCTGACTGAATTGCTTTTCTGCTTCACAAGACACACAGAGCGGCAGCCCGGTGCTCCCCTCTCCTCCTCACTCCGCCGGCGCCGGGCTGTAACCCACTTCGCTCTCCGGCGCATTTATCATATTGATCGTATGAGAAATAGATCATAAGCAGAATGAAATTACCGAATGCAATGATCTGGGGCGTCCTATGGACCAGATCAATCTTGGGGCAGCCAGTAAAAAAATGTCCCTTGCTGTGACGTTTTCCAAAGTTGATTTTCATTGCAAATAGAAATTTCCATCAGCTGAGGCACCCTGGAGGGAAAAGTCTGTGCTGACAAGGGGTGTATGTGAGTGTGAGTGTGTGTGTGTATGTGTGTGTGTGTGTGTGTGTGTCTGAGAAAACGAGGGGGTGAGGAAGTGGGGGGGAGGAGGGAGAGAGGGGGGGAGCTGGAGAAGATCGGTTCATCAGGAAGGAGATTTCCTTAGCTAAAACTCATATGAAATGGATGTTTGAGGCTCTACCTATCACAAAACCCATTTTCTCTTGCCTTTTTCAGATTCTCCAAATTATTTTTATTGTGTGTGTGTGTAGGGGGGTGTGCGCGCACGCACACGCGCGTGTTCGTGTGGACAAAGGTGAGACTCTCACTAGTTTAGAAGAACCCTCAAGGACCTTTTTTAATCTCGTGTGAACTCCTGGGCTGAGAGCCACCTGTCTCTGCCACCCTGGGCCCGGTCTGTGAATTTGCAGTGTCAGCGGGAGGCTGGGGTTTTAACAGCACAGTTGGGCAGGGCAGTGCGGGAGTTGTTTATAAACTGCTCCTTGAAAACCTAAGCTCGAAGCCCCTCGTCTCCTAGACCTGCGGCTCCAGACATGACCTCTGCCATCGTAAGAATGTTCTCCCTGTCTGGAGACAAGGCTGGTGGGTTCAGCTGGGACTGGAAACCCAAGCGAACAAGGTCCCTGGCAGCCCGCCACCACCCCAGACCGAGGCCGAAACCTGCGGTGGGAATGTGGTCCGAGGCTCCCGCCACCCCCTTCCCACTGTGAAATCCAACCCCAGACACTGAGACGCAGTGTTATTGGCTTTGGCAACATTCGTCATGCCAATAAGCTCATTGAAACTGAAGAGACCAGAGGGGGGAGGAGAGCAGGGAACAGAAGGGGGGAGGGAGGATAAAGGGGGCAGGGTGTGCAGAGAACAGCAGGGAAGGGGAGCTGCCCTCAGACTCTCCAGCGAGCTTAAAGGGAGAGACGTCATGGATGCCAAGTAGCTGAGTTCATGGAGAAGGGAAGGCGCAGGCATGGAGAGACCCCCTCCCAGCCCCCGGAGCTGTCTCTGCCTGCTCCCTGTCACCACTGTAGATCTATGCTCATGGAAATATCTCTGGAAGCCTCCCCCTGGGGCAAATGGCCAAGGAAATACACATGTGCGCGCGCGCACACACACACACACACACACACACACACACACACACACACACACTGTTGTCAATGAGACAGTGAGAAACAAAACACTATGGAATGTGTCTGCCAGGACTATGGGGAAGGGTAACAGCCATTCGGGACGTGTTCAAGCCGAGGAGAGCCAGGCTGGTCACAGCCAGGCTCCTGCTAGCACTGCTCACCCCATCCCAGCCCTGCTCGGGTGTGACCTTCTGCCCTGGCACATGCTCCTAGATTTTCACAGTTTTCCACAGTTAGAAATGCTCCTGAGAATTTACCCAGGCTAGCTCAGTGTTGTTTTCCCCAGATAGAAGACTGGCTCTCCTAATCCTGAAGACCTCTAGAAATGCTGAAAGCATCGGGAACTCCGATTGCCAGATATCGCAGCCTTGGCTGTTTCCCGCGTCTCGGGCATGATTGGGCACAGCCGTGCGGGGAAGCAACATCCGGGTCCTGCGAGCATTGATAAGGGGAAACCACCAGGCTGCTCTCTGGCCTCTCCGGACAAAACAGCTCTTCCTTCCATAACCTCTTCCTCAGCTTGTCTGTTTCTAGCCGCTATTCCTGCACGGCTGAAGACCGTCTTTACTGCCTAGCAGTCCTGGACCATTCGTCTGCTCTTCTTCCCGCCTCTTGCTTGAGATGTATGTCGGTGGTCAGCGGAGAGCTGGCTTGTCTGTTATCTAAGCTGCCTCATTTCCTCGGCTGCTTTTCTCTCCATCTCATGGATCAAGTGTGCAAAAATAATAGGAGCATCTTCTACATAAGGAGGGACAAGGGGACAATTAGAGGAAATGGATGCTGATTTGCATTTAGCCAAAGGGAGGGCGGGATGAAGAGCTATGGTGGAGAGGAAAACCACACGGCTACGATGGCAGCGCCAGGTACTCCAAGCACGCAGGATGAAGTTGCAAAGACTTTCTTGGCTTTTTGAAGGCTGAGTTTGGTGTGGTTGTCTCAGATTTTTAGAAGAGAGTGCTAATACAGCTTAGAGCCATAATTTGAGTTTAGAAAGGGCCTGTTTATTTTCCAAAGAGAATTCATTTCAGAATCACCGATTATTCTGTTGATTTCCAATCGACCCCTTAATCTTATGTCGCTGCTTGTCACAAGCCTGGTCAAAAGTGTGGCTATCTCGGTGCGACCAGATCCTGGTTACTGATAGGCACGGAAAAGCCACGTCCTCTTGGCTAGGGGTGGGTTCCTGGATCTATGATTGTAAATGACAGCATGCAGGGACTTCGGGGGCAGTTTGAGAACCTGTGTTATGTGTAAGAAGAGAACTGTAGTGTCTGCTGGCTTGAGTCAGCTGAGAAACTACATGGACTCAGAGATCAACAAACATGAAGGGTTGGGGTGGAATATAGGAATGTTTCCCCAATGACTCCACGGGAAACTGTTTTTATTGCCTAGGGTTTACTCTGAGACAAAAGGCTGGTGCTGTGAGCATGGGATTCCCGCCCTGTCCTGGGCCTGATGGATCCATTCCCTTAATGAGATGCACACAGTTTATTTTACCAACTCTAATGACTTGAAGAATGAGTGTCAGCTTTCTTTATTCTACTGCGGGTCCTGAATCTAGGCCAACCCCCTGAGTCTTACATGCACTGAGGCTAATGGAGCTTTTATTCCAATGAGTTGGGAGCCAACCCACCTTTGTGGAGAGAGGAATATTTATAAAAAAAAAAAAAAAAAAAGAAGAAGAAGAAAGAAATACTTAATGTGTGTCTAGTGGATGAAAAATTTCACAAGATAAATTAAAGTGTTTTCTGGCTGAACGGAGAAACCGGGGCAGGATGGTGGAGATAATTTTTCCAGGACTCAAAATGATTTATCTTATCTCTGTGTTCTTTAGACAAGAGGTTCCATTTATTTAGTCATTTATTTTATTAGTTTTCTGAAGATCCCCCCCTCCTCCCTTCCCACCCCCACCGCCAACACAAAGACACGGCGCTTGGCACAGGGAGCGAGGGGCTGGGAGAGGGGACGGAGATGCTGGGGTCCAGCCTGTCACTCATTCAGTCCTCATGCCAGGCACAGGGCCATGGGTGGGACAGACAGCAGTGCCCAGATGGGAATGGTTCCTGTCCTCATAAACTGCGATCCGGTGGAGATACAGACTCATAAACGCAGCACAGAGTTCCCCGTGATAGATGCTGTGCGTGCTATGTGCGCCCTCTCCGCTACCCACACCCCCCAGTAATGGGCTCTGATGAGGCTCCAAGAGATCATCTAGTCCCGTAGTTCTTTTATTTTTCTTTTGAGATAGAGTCTTGCTCTGTCATCCAGGCTAGAGTGAGTGCCGTCATCAGCCTAGCTCATAACAACCTCAAACTCCTGGGCTCAGGTGATCCTCCTGCCTCAGCCTCTTAAGTAGCTGGGACTACAGGCATGCACCGCCACACCAGCTAATTTTTTTCAATTTTTGTAGAGACGAGGTCTCACTGTTGCCAGGCTGCTCTTGAACTCCTTGACCTCAAGAGATCCTTCCACCTTGGCCTCCCAGAGTGCTACGATTACAGGCGTGAGTGACCGAGCCAGGCCTCAGTCTAGCAGTTCTTAAAACAAGTGATGTTTGCCTACCGCTAGCATTTTGCAATGTCTGGAGACATTGTTGTGATTGTCACAACTTGTGTGTGTGGGGGGCTCTCTCTACCTCCAGGCATCTGGTAGGTAGAGGCCTGGACACTGGGAAATCTCCTACGGTGCATAGGATAGCCCCTCTCAACACAGAATGATCCAGCCCCCAATTTTAATAGAGCCACTGCTGACACACTCCATGCTGTCTATTCTCCTAAGCCTATGCTACCCTGAAGACCGCCTTGCTCCTCTCGGATCTCCTGTTTCGTGCCCAAAGTGGGCTGCAGAGTGGGCTTGGGAGAGGAAACTTCCTTCTGCTCTGCTCTAAGAACTGGATGCAGATCCAACTGTATTTTAAAAGTAGCCCCAAATGAATGCAATTATTTATGTGACGTGGTAAAAAAAAAAAAATCTTATCGGGAGAGCATCTCACGTGCAGGGTAGAGTAGATGAAAAACTACGATCCTGTCGGGATGCCTCACATTCCTTTCTGTGTGGAACTTTCTGTCGCGCACAGAGCCCCGCACTTGTAGAGTTCTTGGCAGTGGAATTAATTTGGGACTAGGTTGAGTCCTTAAATAGTTTCCCTTTTGCATGCCCCAACCATTATCCCGAATGTTTGTGAAAAGTATTGCCAAGGCTTTTCCTTCAGCTCTTCCTGTAACTGTATGTTACGTACCATGGAGTTATTTTTGAGCAATTAAGGGCTCCCCATGCCAGGTTTTCTCATCCTCTACCAGAGCCATGACGACGGGGCCTTGTGTGTCTGGCTTTCCTGGGGAAGCAGATGGCACTTTGGGTACTGGCAGGAGACAGGTGTGAAGTTTCAGGGGCCGGAGGGCTTGTCTGGCATACTATGCAAATTTGGCTCCATTTTGCATCCCCTCCTAGGAGCTACAACCAAATGGAGCCTGTTTTTACAGCCCTCCTCTGTGTGTGTGTGTGTGTGTGTGTGTGTGTGTGTGTGTGTGTGTATGTGTGTTTGCAGGTTGTGTGTGCGTCTGTGTGTGTGAGAGAGAGAGGGATTAATTGCGATGGAGGTGTGTGTATATATGCATTGGACATATGCATCAATAAAAGTTGTTATTTTATCCCATTCTAAATTATACAGAAAAGGTGAACAAATGCATCAGGGTAAGCATTCTGGGAGGACAGCGCGTAATTCTCCCTTTAACGTCATTAGCTTCTGAGTCTGTTCCTTGCCTGTAAGGTGCTGAGACCTCTGAGTGACCAGCTGAACCGCTCAGAGTCACCAGCAGGCTCAGCTGAGGAGTGCCGATAAATCGGTCTCGCACGCAGGCCATAGGTTAGCAATGGCTGCAATCAGCGATGCGTGTTAATTGGCGTACCCTGGATGACATGCACTGCATGCCCCGTTAGAAGGGGCACTGTGTGAAGGTGACCACATGCCAGACATTTTTCAGGAGAGGACTCGATTTTAAATACTTTTTCCCCATATCTCCCGAAGTTCTTATCAAACCATATGTCCAATTTTTACATTTTAGAAAATGTGTTCCCTGTAACTATCGGATTATTTATTTTGTCATGGAAACACTCTCCAGTCCCTGATAACCCAGAATCAAGAAGCACAAAGCCTTCCTTCTGTAGACTTCCCAGTTTCTGCTCCATCTTCACCCAAGCCCAGTAACCCAGAGATCCCAGGCTGGTGGCGAGTTTGATTGTAACGAACTAGGCGTTATAAATCACACTCCCTTCCTCTTCCAAGAGGGAGCTTGGCCACACCACTTTTCCTTCTTGCCTCTAACGATCAGTGTTTGCTTGCTTTCTCTTGAATGCCCCTAGGTGCCAAGGATGGGTTACCAGCGGCCCGACTTGGTTAACTCACATTACCATTTTGGTTGGATAAGGGAGCCTGCATGGCTTGGTGGAAACCCATCCCCATGCTTCGGTCAATACCAAATATTGGTATTGATATACCAATAACGGAAACGACTGCATGCCACTGGGGAAGCAACGCCCCCCACCCCCCACAGGGGGCTTTCAGGGAGGTTGGAGGATGCGTGTTATAAATGCAAGGAGATAGATATACCGTATCTGCTGGGCTGGAGCCATCTGGGAGCCTGAGTGCTGCCAGGCAGGAGAAGAGAGCACAGCCAGGCCTCTCGCTGGTGGCTGAGACAGCCACTGCAGTGCTCTTCTGTGGCTCACCTGCCAGGGTGCAGTGTCTAGTCTAGTATTTGGCACTGAAGGTCCTCAGAAATATCTGCACAAACCCCGAGTTTGTGCATTCTTACAGGATGTAGACCACAGAGGTGGCAAAGGCTTTCCACATCTTTTAGCAATAGAATAAGGTGAGGACTCAGGTTCCAAGAAAGCCAGCAGAGGCCTGATCAGATCGATTCACTCCTCAGCAGCCTTCCCTGGCCAGGGATGCAGGCAGGCCCACACGGAGCTCCTTGGCTCGCAATTCGTAGCCCCGCATGCTCTGGTCCCCAAATCCTTTGGCAATGTTGTCCCCATTGTCCTCGCCCACGTGCTGTCTTTGTAAGCAGCGTGCAAGTGTTTCCCATTCCCTGACATGTCTCGAGTCCCCCTGTTCCCATGGAATGCTGCCTCCACCTTTCCACGATGTCTTATTGAAGCCCCTGTGTTTAAATTTGATGCCAAGACCAGGAGCAGGGACTGGCGCTGTTGAGCAAGCTTGGAAGTAAAACATTAAAGAGTATCCGATGTCATGAGGAAGAGAGCAAAGGCACTGTGCAAGGCGTTTTATATACATGTTTTCATTTAATACCTTGAGTTGTCCCAGTATCAGTCAGCGTCCTTCCCTGGCACGCTTTAGTGGACCAACGTCTTCCCCAGATCCCAGACGGGGAGGAACCTGAACCTCATTCTCTGCTTTTGGCTTCCTGATTAGCATCTGCTGCTCCTGGGAGAGCATGCTCTTGTCCGAGTTCTTCCCTGGCGTGGGGGATCATGACAATGACAGGGATTCCACATAGAGACCTAGGCAGCCACCCCGGAGTGGCCCTCCTGCCATCCTTGCAGGCCCAGCTTAACTCACGCCTACGGCACCAGGCGTTCTGACGCCTGTCAAGGTGGCATTAAGTTCACCCTCAATCCCACGGCATCTCCACCATAGCACTTCTTGCAGCCTCCCTAACTTCCGTGTGTATGTATGGAATCCCCTCCACCAGGCAGGAGTCGCGCGTATTCAGGTTTGTTTCCCAAGAGCATTGCTGGACACACAGGAGGACTTAACGCATTGCTTGCATTTAACTGATTTGTACAGATGGTTGAGAGAGATGCAGGTCACATCACTGTGATAGAAGTGTGAGCGTGTGTGAGTGTGTGTGTGTGTGTGTGTGTGTGTGTGTGTGTGTAGGAGAGGGGCCCCCACTGGAAGAGGGATTTGGAGTGAGGCTTTATGGAGGTGAAACCAAATACAACCGTGCCACTCTTGAGGAGCCTGGGCTTTTTGTGTATGGAGAAGAAATTCCAGATCGCAGCAAGTGGCTTTTCCTGGCTCTTCTATCACTTTCCTTCTATAGGGGCCCTTGGCATAGCAAGTTCCCAGAATCTGCCACGGTAAGGGCACGGCTGGGGGTGGAGACGTAGCTGACGCCCCTTCTGCCAGCCTCTCTTCCCCCGCGTTCTTGACTGTCCTGCTCCCCTCAGTTCTTGGGTTCCAGCCCCTGTGAATTCAGTCAAGTACAGTCTTCTCTGTGCTGAACTTCCCCACAGGCTCTTGGAAGAGCAGTGACTCGGGGACTTCAGACTCTGAGGTGAGGGGTCCCCTGCCTCTCGGATTCTCAGTGTGCCTACCCCGGACGAGCTCTGGAAGGGTCTGCATGGTCGCGGTAGCGCAAGTGGGCCAGGATCAGGACTCCGGGAGATGCTGCCTCTTCTCCCGGGCACCATCGTCATCCATCCGACTTCTCAAAACTTATATATCTTTATTGCAAACTTCCATATCAAGCCCTGTGCTAAATTCCGGGGTGATAGAGCTGAGGAAGACATAGCCCTTGTTCCGGAGGAGCCCTTTGGAGGAGAGAGATGCACAAGCAAGTGACTGTGAAACAATATATCGTAAGAAGTGCAATAGTCCAAGTGTGAATCGAGAGGACAAAAGAGGAAGGGGAGGCTGGGCAGAGAATGCGTGCTTGGTGTCTGCACCTGAAACAACCGTGCGGCACGTCCACCAATGAACGGAGCAGTATTGATATGGGGTTAGGGTAAGGAAAAGCATGTTGGTGGCATGAAAACAGTCTATCCACGGAAGCGTTAACTTGGGGAGCTGAAGAGCGCTGGGGACCGAGTGTAGGCCAAGCTCTGGATGTGGAATCCAAGGTCTGGCTTTGAACTTGACTTAGCATAGACCCGCCCCACTACCTTGCACGGGTCCCTTACATCTCCAGAACTTCAGTCTCTACTCTCAGGAACTGTGGACAATAGTAACACCCCCATCGACTGTGTTGATATAGGGGCAAGATTAGGTTACGGATGTAAATGTACTCTGGGATCTATGAAGTGACACGCACACATTAGGCATTATTTTTATATTGTGGGAAGGGAGGGCAGAGAATAAAGCTATAAGTCTTAAAACAGGTGGGTCCTACCCAGCAGGGAATGGTGGGGACGGGTGGGAGGGGTTTATGATGAATGTGAATGCTGAAATTTCGCAGGCGTGGCGGGCTGGTGTGGGGCTCAGCCGTGCACGCAAACAGCAGCCCCACCTCCGTCTGGGGAGCCCAGAGTTTCCGTGCTATGAAGTTGGCCGCTGACAGCTTAAAAAAATGGCTGCCCAGCTTGGAGGTTGAGTAGCTGTTGAAAAGTAAAGTATCATTTGATTTTTACTGTCAGAAAGAGTTAGACCAGGAAAATTTTTTTTTTCTTTCTGTAAAACACATGTACCATTTGGGGACAGTTTGTCATCATCGTGGCTTCTGGTTTTTACTTGTTTTGCTCTTGTCATGTTGATGTACAAATTCAAGGTTAGTTCTGACATTTAGAACAAAGAGAGGCATAATTGTGCGTCATCCTCTTTATTAGACTTGTTTCCTGGTGGAGCCGAGAGCTTGTTGCTATTGATTTCAATGTGTTCAGATATTATTGACAGCAGTGAATAGAGATATATTCAGGAGGCTGGCTTTCTCCCAGGGTCAGCGTTCCGGCAGAAGGGCCTCTGGGAGGCAAGCTGGGGGCCTGGGGGGGGGGATGTTTGCAGGCAGGGGGGCCTAGTCTCCAAGCAGACCCAGGGTGCATGCAGCCCCAGGGGACCAGAGCCAGACTGGGAGGGAGACCCTCAACCGCAGGCAAGCAAAGAAGCAAATTGAGGGGTTACGGGCACCTTAGATCTATAGTGGGAATAACCAGGAGCTAGAAGGCTGGGAGGGCTCACTTTGAGTTTGGGTGCAGAGTGTGAAATATGCAAAGGAAAACAGACACAGGAGGACCAAGAACCGAGGCTGTATGAGTCCAAGGGGCCGGGGGGCCTGTCTGCACGTGTTGGGGTGGGCCTGACCACCTAGGCCACAGGTAGGGGTGGATAGCCAGTTCCGGAGAATATCTGACATTCCTACGTTAGAGGTGTGCGTTCCTCTCCTTCCGCATTCACTCAACCCACATTTCTTGAGAGTCTGTTGGGTCACGGGCATCATCCCAGACATCTGAGATACATCAGCGACGAAGGAACTGAAAACTCCCTGCCCTCATAGAGTTTGCTTTCCAGTAGGGCATGCAGATAAAGAAAATACGCAATAAACATAATAAATAAGCAAATTATGCAGTATGCTATAAAAGGATGAGTGCTATGGAAAAAGAAAAAAAACAGCAGCTCAGGGTAAAAGGGTTTTGGGGAGAGCACAGGGGCAAGTAGCATTTTTATTAGGTTGCTTAGGGAAGAGGAGAGGCCTCCTTGAAAGGTGGTATTGGAGCAGAGGCTTGATGTAGTAAGCCAAGGAGATTTCTGGGGAAATATTATTCTAGTAAAAAGATAGCCAGGGCAAAGACCCTAAGATGAGAGATACAGTTAGGAGGCCAGACTGGCTGGAAAGGGGAGAGTGGAGAACAAGGGACCACCAGTAAGAAGTGAAGTCAGAGAGGTGGGGGTGGAAAATTGCTAAGAGGCTCATAGTACACTATAGCAAGGACTTTGGCTTTTACTCTGAGGTTATTCATTGCCCAGTTTGAGCATCCTTTGTTAAGTGTAAATTCCCCTCGGACAAAAGCACTCCTTGGGTCACTAATAGCTAATCGTGAAAGCATTTGCAAGAGAACATCTACCTTTATTGATAGTACGAAAGTAGAATCTTCGGGCCTCCCTGCCTGCACGAAAATGCTGAAGAGGACATAGACAGGCAACCCTAAGGTATCTAAAGCCATATTCTCCCAGCTCCCCTGCATTTACGTTTCAGGAACGAACGTGTTGAAACTCTGTTTAAATTTGTTTTCATTATTGACTTGCATGTGACAGGATCTGGAATGAATGACGGACGGTTGCCTGGGCTGTCGTCTTGCAGCCTTTGACTTCCTTCCTCTCATCCCGGCGTCTGCCAGTCCCAGGAGTGGAGCAGGTCAGCACCGGTAGTCTCCTCGTCCTCTGGAGAGGAGCTCTCCCACACAGCCGGAAGGGCGAGACCAAGACAAATAAAGGCACTTGGGTCTGCTGTTTGCGTTCAAGGAGTTGTATTTGGTAGCTTGTTGGGAAATGATTTCCTATAAGGGTTAGTCCAGGACGACAGAAAGTCAACTTGGGCTGTAATCAGAGACCAGCTCCAGAGAGTTCTGGAAGCCTGGAGGAGGGTGGCCATTGAATCCCCAGACATTGTTGGCTGGGCAACCCGTTCTTGACCCAAATGGGGGGGAAATGTTTTTCTTTTAAAAGAACGTATTGGAAGTCTCTAGCTTTGCTTATCTAGTGCTGGTTTAAGGACAGAAAGTGCCAATTACATGTGGCTCTTTAGGAAATCCCAGGAAATAAAATGAGATACTTCAAGTGGAGGTTAAGGGTTCCAAGTGGGGCCAAGAATTTTCTTGGGAAATCACCACCTTGTTCATCTCTCTGTGACCAAGAGGACTGAGCCTCTCCCAGGCTAGAGAGTGAGAGCTGAGTGTGTGTGTGTGTGTGTGTGATTGTGTATGTGTGTGTATGTGTGTATATCACACTCATCTACCAAACTTCTGTAGGCTTCCACACTGGGAAGACTTTCCTCTATCCAAACAAAATTTGTCCTGGTTATAACCCTTAACAAGCATAGTTTCTATTGAAATAAATGCAGGGCAGGAGCTTCAAAATTCCTTCAGATGAGCCTGGCTTCATTGCATGGAGTTGAGATAGACGCTGTTATCTGAGACACCCTGACCCCATGTATTTCCTCTGTGACCTATAACAGCGCCCCAAATAGCATTACAAGCAATTCATTTCTTTGCTCATTGAAGCCTCGTTAGGAGACAGGCTATTAAAATGTAAATATCTCCAAGGTAGAGAGCTTCAGGTAATGCTTTTTGGCTCTGTTATGACAGCTAGTTGAAGCTGAAGAGATCCTGTAGGGATAAAGGCTTTAAAATCCTGTAGTCCCGGGTTTGAATCTTGGCTCCACCACGTAAGAGCTTTGTGATCTTGGCAACTTACTTAACATCTTTGTTTTCTCTTCTGAAAAATGGGGGAAATAATACCAGCCTTCAGTTTTGCCTGAGGATTAAATGAGAAAATGAGTATAAAGTATTTTATCCAGTGCATGGAACATGATAAATATCAATACATGAGTAAAATTTTGGTTGTTAAGGGGTCTGAGATGGAATATAGGATGACTGCAGGAAGGGGTACTGAGGAGTATTGAGAACAGCACAAAAACCCCCAAGGGAGAGGGGCCCAAAATAATCTTCCTTGCATTTCGGCTGGCCCTACCCAAATCCTTCCGCTGGCAGTTGCATGCAGGAAAATAAACTAGTAAAGAAGGATGTATGCAAGGCTGTTTCCTCCAAGCTCCTCAACTCCTTTTCCTTGATCACGTTCCTGTTTCCTCTCCCCCTGTTTTATCAGGGATTTCTTTATCTACTACCCAGGGCGCACTAAATAGAGAAACTTGGCTTTCCATACCAGGCCCCCATCACGTGGGCAGCGGGGCAACCAGATGCCATTCCAAGTACCGCATCGGAGCGGGTGAGACTCGGGCATCATGGCCCTGGCACAGCCCAGACTCCAGCGTGCCAAGGCCCATGCTGCGTGATCACGCCGCTTCCTCTTCTGAAGTCTGCTGCATCCACAGATTTAGGAACCAGCTTGATGGAAGGGAGTGGGCACCGGGGAGTTTTGGAGCATCAATCCGAGCGTGCCATCTGTAGCTAGCTTTATATAGTGCAGGGGAAAGGGACAGATCAGGATGGAATGGTTTGCTTTGTTTGACTTCAATGGGAGGGAGGGGGCTAGGAGGAGTGGGGTTGCTAAAATTGCCTGGGAGCAGGTGATGCCAATTCTCCCCTCCCCCCACCCCCACCCCAGTCTTCTTTTCTCCTCCACTGTTTTGGAATAAAATTAACCTATGGTTTCTTTGGAGATGAGAGCAGAGGCAGTCACATCTGGCGATCTGATGGTCATAAGAGATAGGGATGCCAGTGTGAACTTGTGGATTCGAACACAATAGGAGAGATGGCTATTATTGTCAAGTAATAGGGAGAAAGATAAGAGGCAGGATGCTGTTGCTGGAGGTTATCAGTTCATCCTCTGTCTCCACAGGTACCAAATGAATCCAGATAAGTGGAGAACTCTTGGGAGAAGATCTCCATTCTTCATGGGCAGTAGGCAAAGGAATGCACGCTGCAGGGAGGCCTTTCAAGGTGATAGATTTGCTCTTTAGTCTCAGGGCCATCTAATCTCAGCTCTACAAATGAAAGTGTTAATTCTCTGTCAGGCAGGAGATAACTACTCTGCCTCTTTGGTCAAGAGATAGCCCAAGACAAAGAGTTCCAGAAACATGTTTGAGATTGAACAGATAGAACTGAGGGTCACACTCATCCCCGAACTCTGCTCTTATGTTTCCTTTTCCATATGGTTTTCTCCACTACTGAGAGTATTAATCACGTTCTCCCTCTTCTGCCTGATTGGCTGCATGCTTCTATTATTGCACATAGTACTCTGGTTTCTGCCTGTTTCTGAATACGTCTTGCCTACTAGACTGCGAGATTTGGAATGCAGGGTCTGTCGTATTCATCCCGGCATCTTCTCTGTCCACTTCTGTGCCCCAAGGAAGGCAAATGATCTTCACCAGGACTTCCCAGGGTTGAGGGTCCAGGGCAGAGACAGCATCCACGAAAGCTGGGAGGTGCTCATGCTAATGACCTCTCAGTCTTTTGGGAACGTTCTCTCTCTCAACAGACATGAAATCACAATGGTCGTTGGCATATGATCCAGTGTTGGCTCCTCTAGGGGATTATTCTGAAGTTGGAGAATTCTCATGGTCTCTACAATATAACCCTCAGCAGGACCAAGCATTCCAGCATGAAGCCAACCTGAAAGGAAACAAATATATCAAATTTTAATTTATTCTCAAAGGTAATCAGCTTATTCTCTCAACTTTTCAAATCTACTTTTAGAAGGAGGAGGGCGTCACATTGAAATTTCATAGAGGGAGTTCCCACTCTCTGTCACTAGTTCCAGGAAGGGTGTTACTTTTCTCTGGAAGACTGCTTTTCTAACATTGCTCTCCTTCCCAGAAAAATTAGTGAATCTCTGAGTTCTGGTGTGTGCCTTCTGTTTCAACAGGCTTCCAAAACAGACAATCATACTCTTAAGGGCAGCCCCAATATCTAGTAGGGGGGTGTTCAGTTTCTGGATCAATAGAGGTAAAACCATTCTCTCTTTTCCCAAACATACCTCTTCTGGGATTGTCAACTTCTCTGCCTGTTTGGGAAGAGACTTGTGATCCTATCCAGGAAGAATCAATTATATCAGTTTGCAATGACTCGTCTTAGGGCCTTTTGGTTTGAACTTCATTGACTTTCTACTTCCCAAACTCCCCTTTCTATTGGATGCTCAGTGAGTGTGGAAGAAGAAGTTGGTGGTCATGTGAGAGGATATGCTCACATCTTAGTGCCTTCACTTACTCCTCAGGTGATCTTGGGAAAGCCCCCTAATTTCTCAGGACCTCAGCTTCCATATCTACAAAACAGCAAGAGCAAGTACTATAATCACTTGCTGTCACCCCTGCAGAGCTACTGGGGTTAAATTAGGCGCTTCCCATAAAGCTAGTCAGTGCTGTAACAGAGAGGAGACACTTAGTAAATGTTACTTGGCAGTGTGATGTAATGTACCGAACATGGGTTTGGGGGTCAGCTGTTCAACCATAAATTCAAATCCCAGTTCTCCTACTTCTTAGCTCAGAATGCCAGTTACCTTTCCTATGCTTTATTTTCCTTGCGTATAAAATGGGGATAATAATACACACACCTAAAAATCAGTGTGAGGATTAATTGTGGCAGTGTATTTGCCTTCAACAACTGTTTATTTCACATACCATCCCAACGGAACCTGTCACTTGAACTTGAATTCCACAAACCCCATAGATTATAATTCACTTGATTAGGTACAGAATATCCACGCCTTCAGTTTTTGAGAATACTTTGTTAAAAATCCCACTCAGCTGGGTTTTTCCTGCACTCTTTTAGAGAACACTTTTGCTTGGAGCCATTATTCTTCTGTAAGTCTAAATGCATAGACTTTATGAATCACAGAGATCTCAAAGTCAAATGCCCACAGAAGCCAGGCAGATCATATAAATGTGTGAATTAGCCCATGCACAAGACATTAGCGAGTAGTGGGGCCTAGAGTAGACTGAAGACTTTTAAAGACTTTCAAAATTCAAATAATAATAATGATTAAAAAAAACTAGTAAAATACTTTGGAAGAAAAATAGCCTAATTTGGCCCAAAGGATGCTAGACTGAGACCCACGTTTATCACTTAGTCACGTGTCAATATTATTGTTGGAGAGGATACAGAGTAACGTGTGCTTCCCTGCTCTGCTGGCAGGCGTGCAATTTGGTACAACCATTCTAGAAAACAATTTGACATTATTTTTAAAGTTAATCATTCACTCTCTTTATCACTTAGCAATTACACTCCTAGGTAAATACCTAAGAGATAGTCCTGCTTACGTGTGCCAGGATACAGGTGCGAGCATGTTCAGGGCAGCACTGTTCAATACAAAAATGTAAACAACTCAAGTACCCAGTGAGTGAGAAGTGAGTCAGTAAATGGTGGCATATTGGGTCACATAACGGAATATTACCTGGCGGGCAAATTGAACAATGCTATGGATGGAACTTAGCAATATATTAATTTTTTAAAAAGTAAAGCCCAAATAGCTCATGTGGCATGATACCCATTTCATAAAGTTAAAAACACTATTAAAAAACATATGCTTTTTAGAAATACATATAAAGGAAATCAGATGGGTTCCTTTGGCATGGTATCATGAGATGTGGGATGGAGGAGTGGATGGAATGGGAGAAGATCGCAACATGGATAGGCACAGATTTTTGTCAAGGTTCCAATTTTTGTATTGTTTGTGGGTACATCACTGCTTATTACATTATTTAAAGATAGAATAAAACAAGGGACAATATTCTGCATATCTTTCCAATTGTCGTGAGAAACAAATGAATGCATCAAAGTGCTTTGTAAAGTCTAGCGTGCAACCTAAATGTAAGAGGTATTTTTTATCATTGGAAAGGGATCATGAACACTAATAGCTTGTTGCTAAATTCCTGGGGTTGCAGGCTCATGGGTTATCCATTTGGTGGATTGTATGTCTGTGATCAGCTGACGATACCAGACTCATTTCTTCCAACTTCTTTCCACTTTCTCCCCGTCACTCTTTTTGTCAGTGAGCATGCTTTTGCAGAATAGGCACATACACAATATCAGCGAAAGCAAAGGTCAAATTATGAAGGCAAACCTCACACATAACTGCACATGTCCTTCCCTCCTCGAATGCACACACACACACACGTACCTGTACCAAAACGTCACGCGTACCCCAAACCACCTAGAAATGACTTCCAGATCATCTGTCAATTAGGTTATTGATGCCACTCTTTTTCTCAGATAAAGCAGTAATAATCACTTCCAGAGTAATTAACAACCAGCTCTGCAACCCTGTTTTTTTTTCCAGTTTTCTGTAGACATGCAAATATTAATAATTGCACATAAAATGATTAAAGATAAATGGGACCTAGCCCAGGTGAGAGAGAAGCATTTGTTAACTCTTTATTAGCCAGCAAGCAGGCACTGCGCTAGGGGTGGGGAGTCCAGACGTGACCATTTGTGACCATTCCCAGCCTCTGGCCAAGGGGAGCTCGCAGGCAGCCTGGCAAAGGGACAAGTAACTTACAAGGTGGTGACACATCCCGGCTGGGGGTTCCCCTTGGTGTCCTTCCAGAGCATTCGGGGAACAACCTCATTCAGACTGAAGGTGAGGGCAGCACCCTGAAGGCGGTAGTGTCTGGGCTGTGGAGGAGCTAGGAAGTTAGGAAGCTAGCAAGGATGGGTGGCAGCACGCAGCATGGTCACGGGCAGACTCTCAGGTGGCCGATGGGCAGGAGCTGAGGCTGGCGAGGGAGGCTGGAGTCTGCCCATGAATGGCTTTATGGTGATGCCTTTTGGATTTTATCCTGAAGTCAATGGGGGGAGTCATTTAAAGATTTAACTAGTGCGGCGACATGAGCATATTTATGTTTTAGACAAATCACTCTGGCAACAGCGCGGAATTTGAGGAGAAAGGACCAGAGAAAAGACCAGCTAGGGTTTGGTTTCCGTGTGTGTTCCAAAAACATTGTCACTGCCTTGGGTCAAGCAAGGGGTTAACCACAAGATTCTGTGGAGAGCTGTCTTTCCCCCCTTGTTTAAAATATCAGGGAAGAGGCTGCCTGAGCAGCTGGGAGTCACACAGTGAAGTTCTATTTCAAGCCTCTCCAGTTTGTGCAACCTGGGACAAGTTCTACTTCTCTGGACCTCGGTTTTCTACTAAATAAGGAAATTTATTTGCAATCAAACATGCAATGCTGCTTGTTTCTTCTGGAATGAATAAGATGAGCAGGTTCTCCTGAAGATCCCTGAGTTTGTTAAATCATGGCCTCACCCGCATGCCATTTATTATTCATATTTTGGAGAAACAGTCCCAATTGCACTAAGGAAGGAAAGACTTCTGGGCAGCCCCCAGCCTGATCATGAAGTCACCATTCTCTTCCTGCCTTTCCCAACTGCCTCTACTCCTGGCTCTGAGAATGGTGGGTCCCCAGGGTTTTGTGAAGTTGCATCTCCTGTTTTTAATGAGAATAATGACTCATTAGTGAATCTTTGGCATTTGGCCTCTTTAGGAAGAGGTTATTCTGCTTCCTGAGTGGCCAGGACATTGATCGGGGAGACTGGAACTTGAGCAGGCTCTGCTTGAAGACAGATCATCACCTTGACCTTTTGCCCAAATGGTGTTGTGACATTGGCCTCAGCTAAGGTAGCTGTGGTGGCCACAAGTATTCGTAGTCGAAGGGGACCTCCTTGTCACATCCAAGCCCACCAGCTGCGAGGGTGGCCATGGAAACCAGACACCTCAGGGTGCTTCCCCAAATTATAGTATGTGGCCCAAATTCATATCTCTTTGGGATAGTTCAGATGAAGTTTCCATAGAAGCAGGAAGATGGGCAGGGTGACTCCGGATCATCCTGGCTGCCTAAGGATCCTTGAGTTGAATTCTTTGGATCCCAAATAACAGGGTGATTGACACAGAAGACTTGATTTCGGAGAAAACACATCTAATATTTATGGGGCAATAGGCATGCACCAGGCACTGTTTTATGTGACTCGCTTGTATTAACCTATTCACTCTTTACATCAACCCTATCGTGAGCTGCGCTTTGTAAATTAGGATATTAAGATGCAGAGAAGATAAGTAACTTGTCCAAGGCTACTCAGCTGGGACACGGAAGAGTTGGTGTATAAACTCGACTTCTACCCTGCATTCTTTATCACTGCATGATCCTGACTCCTGTACGGAATTACAGGCCCCAGAGCTTGAATGACCTCTTGATCATTTGAGCCAGTCCCTTGTCTCCAGGCAATTAAGATTTTATTATGTGTTTTCCCCTTGCATCTTCATTTACAAAGCAATGAAGTCCCAAGGGGTGAAGTAATTATCAAAACATGGAGATATTAAAGGAGTGGAGGGGAGGGAGCCCCCTGTCTGAAGGGTCAGAGGGGCTCCACTCCTCGTTGGCTCTCTCTCTTTTATCACATGCCAAACAAAGTGCACCATTCCATTCTCTCCATTTTTCTCCCATCTACGATTCTGCTTCATTTTCCCTGGTTTTCCAATACAGATCACTAAAGCCTAGCTCTGGGTTTATATTTTATTTTAAAGGAAGGATTTAAAAGACCTACATCTCGTCTGCTTTGTGGCTAATTGGCTTTGACTAGGACACAAAGGGACAGCATTTCCACAGAGTCCCTCTGGCACATGGCCTGACCTCTGCGAAGTGGTAGCCTGGCTTCAGCACGCCGGGGTCCAGGCAGAGAGAGGGTCCTTCTCGGAACGGGGGCTTGTGGCATTGGGGATGGGGTGAACTTAGGTTATGCGGCAATGTTTGGGCCAGATTACAGCTCCCTGCCCCAACTTGTACTGCAAATCAGACACAAGCTCAGACATCCAGTACTTAGATGCAGTTGTTTTTCTTTCTCTTAGTCTAACATAGCTAAGGAGTGCCCTTTCCACGGAAAGACAATAGTAAGGCTGCCTTTGCTATCTGTGTCTTTCCCAGCTGTAACCCAGTTTCCCTGTACACACATGCAAACACACACAGCGCATGCACACACACAAACACACATGCAAACACACACAGCACGTGCACACACACAAACACACAGCACGTGCACACACACACAAACATACACACAAACACACATAGCACGTGCACACACACAAACACACACACAAACACACATAGCATGTACACACACACAAACACATAGCACGTGTGCACACATACAAACACACAAACACACAGCACATGCACACACAAACACGCACACAAACACAGCACATGCACACACACAAACACACACAGCATGTGCGCACACACACAGAACACGTGCACATCCTGATCTTATTGCCCATTCCCCATTGGTGGGATGAGATCCATCTACGATGACTGGCACGGCCATCTCCAATGTTCTGTGCTCAATACTTTGCATCCTTGGCTTCCTGTGGGCCGACTCTCTTGTTAAAGCCAGCCCCGAAGCTGGGAGGCTGCCGGCGCGGGTGGTGGGTGGTCCAGGCCCCTGCCTCCCTCTCCTCCCTCCCTCTTGTGGGCTGCCTTTGGGCATGGACGGTAGCTAGAGAGAAAAGCAGGAAGAAAGTAGACTGGTCTGTATGCAGCTGAGTCAAAGGCACAAAGCAGAGCTTCAAGGGCAGAAAATCTGTGATGTTAGGGCACAACTCTGCCCTCGTGCTCGCCCCACAGCGAGTCCGTCAGCAAACCCTGTCAGTTTCACCTCCAGATTAGCTCTTAGACCCGTCCACTGGGTCTAAGTGGATAGGGCCACTCCGTGCCCCCTGCCCTCCACCTCAGTGCAAGTCACCCTCGTTGCCCAGCTGCACGGCTGCAGATGTGGCCCTGCCCGGGCCTCTTCCCTGACACATCTCGTCCCCAGGCTCCCTCCGCCACAGGCCAGCCACCAGGGGCTCCCACGGGCCCTCAGGCAGGCTCCCTGGCTCCTGTTTCCCAGGCCTTTGCTCTTGCTCTCCCCTCCCTCCCCTGCTTGTCCCGTGAATTCCTTTTCATCCTTCTGGTCTGAGGTCCAAGGTGGCCTCGTGTAACAGAGCTGTTCCCTCACCTGCTACCTAAGACAGTGCCCTCCACAACGCTTATCACCGTCTTAAACCAGCTTGTCTCATTCTTATGTTATCTACGGTCATCAGGCCTTTTTTGATTGTTCTCTGTCTCTAGAAATAACCGCGATAAGGGCAGGGTCCATTTTTGGTTTGCTCTTGGCTAAATCCTCTAGGCCTGGAACTTACTGGGCCTTCACTAAATATTTGTTGAATGGACGAGTAAATCATTTTTTGACTCTGGCCACGTCGAAGCTGTCAAATTTTGGAGCATCCATTAAATCCGGGGGTCATCCATTATATAAGCCAAAAGGTTGCACATGGTCCCCGGAGACCTTTTTTTTCCCATCGAAGTTCTGTAGCGTCTGGAGATGCACTGATTCTAGTGCCTACAGGGGCGCCTCTGCCATTCCCCTCGGGCACCTTGTCACCTCCTTCACCTGTGGACCTGGTTTTCTGCTTGATAACCCTCCTTGCAGGGGGGAAAAATGAATTTGTTTCCGACTCCAGCAATGAGCATGATGAATGTGTTCTCTTTTCAGTTCAGGACCTCAATTTAAATCCTTTCCTGTTCATCTCGATCAGGAAAGGCTTCTGGATCTGTGGCAAAACAAACCCCTGCATTCTCAAAGAGTCAATTATTCCTTGCGCCTCGAGGTCTCTGAGCTGAACAGAACGACGTCCGCATGCTACCGGGTCTGCGTCCACGTGGGGCCGAGCGCTGCTCGTGACATCGACCACAGGGGACTGGGGGAGCTTGAATGTGCTCTTCACTGCCCTTGCACACGGAGGTCAAATGGATCTTCTCCCCTATCTCAGCTTGTCCTTGCGTTGTGGCCCTTTCTTCAACCTACCCCTTATAGTTTGTTAGCTCTCATCGCTGGTTCGGATGCAAGGATATCTAGGCTATATAAACTATATGAGATTTGCAGAATCCATAGGAATGTCATGGGACATTCCAGAGAGATGTGAGCTCAGAGATTCACGAGTCCAATCTCCTAATTGACAGCCTTGTTCTATCTTAGTCTGGAGTCAGACTGCCTGGGTTTAAATCTCTTTAGTCTCTTTGAACCTTAGTTTCCTCATCTGTAAAATGGGAATGATAATGGTGATTGTCTCGTAAGGTTGTTGTGAGGACTGAAGGGGATGATATGTCTGACTCAGAGCAAGCTCTTAACATTGTTAGTTATTAGTGTCATGGCTATAGGAGAGAAAACGGACTTAAAAGTGGCCAAAAGCTATTCTGTTGATTGGGGACATAACTGTTAGAATACGAGTCCCATTAGAGCAGGAAAAATTTGTCTTATTATGTCTTCACCTCAGTTTCAACATCCAAAAAAATGGGTATAAAAGCTCTACTCACCTCAATAGATAGTTCTGGTATTTAAAGTATCTGATAAATATAAGAGTAAATGTGACAGTACTTAATACAAATGAATCACTCAAAATGTTATTAACCTTATTATCATTGTATCATTTTTTGTTATTTTATTGCTATTTTAAATTCTCCAGAACTTAGCACAGAGTGTAGAATCCGGTAGACACTCGATACATTTGTAATGAATGAATAAACGAACCGGAAGGAGAAGCCAGTTCTCCTGACCCCCAGTTCTGCTATCTTCCCTCCAGATCACAATGCCTCCGGCCTTCCAAATTGCTGTTACTCTCATAGTTAAGGTAGCTTGACTCAGGTTTAAAATATTAATTAGCCATCCTGAACCTCCCAGGCATTTTCCCTACTCCCACTCTTCAGCTCAAAATCAAACCTTTGCCTTCGAGATATACCACTGTCAGCTTCTGGTGGGAAACTAAATTGGTGGCCATCTCCCTTATCAACTTGACTGCCAGCCTCAAGCCTCTCCCAGGAAGGCACATTTGTTCTCTAATCTCTTTGGTGCACTTGGTCAGAGGCCCTTGGGTGATTCTGATCTGTAATTGTTACAACTCCTGTCTCCTTTTGTCTTCTTCCCCCTCCCTCTGGCATGAGCCTGCTCTGTGCCCCTTCCCTCCCTTAGGTCCTGCTAAAGGGAGGGTCTCCACCTGCCCGGGCTATTCTAGCTAGCTCTGGCCAAGCTCTAGCCTGCCCAGACACTCCTGCACCCTCACTTTCTCCTCTGTGTGTCCTTATTTCTCTAAGTGTGTACCTCTTAACTTCACATCTCTCCCCAACAGGCACCAGGTGCCACTCACTCTCTTGACTCAAGCCCTTTTCTCCTGAAACCTAAACATCACTTTCTTCCCAAATTCATAAGATGCCATGTGCATTAAAAAAAAAAAAAAAGAAAAAAGAAAAGCAATCCCCATCTGGCTTTCGAAAGTTTCCAGAGATATTTCACTTAAAATATTTAAATTACTTAAAATCCTCCAATTCACAGTCACTTTGGGTAGGGAGAGCCTTTTGCTATTTGGGCTTTCCTGTCTTTCTTGTCTTCTACTCTTGCAGGTGTGATCCAGGCCCGGCAGCTTGTTAGAGATGCAGGGTCTAAGGCCCTACTCCTGACCTGCTGAGCCAGCATCTGCATTCTAACAGGGCCTCATGGAGTCACACGCATGTTGAGTGTGCCGCTCCACCCCTGTTCTCAAACTTCAGTGTGAGTGAGATGCCTCTAGTGTTCTTGTTCAAATGCAGACTGCTGGGTTCTGCGCTTAGCCGGTTTGACCCAATAGGTCTGAGAGGGCTCCCGGAACCTTGCCTTTCATCACACGGTCTGCAGGTGACTCTGTTTCAGCTGAGGACCACACTTTGAGAAGCACCGCTCCAGGGTGTAAGTGTTCTGCATCTTATCCTCAGCTTTTAGGGTGATGCAAGCAAACAATAGGCATTCAATAAATCTTTATTGAATTGAACTGAGTTTCTTTGGTTGATCGTTCCTATATCCTGGAACTAAAAGAAGGGGATGGGAAGGTGACCCTTTTAGTACTCTGGCTGCTAGTTGAGTATATTCATCTTGTAGATCTCCACTAATGAGCTAAACTACTGGGGCTTCCCTGAGATCTTTCTTGAGCACCTGTTTTGTAGGGTTCAATGTTCTGCTGAGTTTTTTGTGTTTTCTACAAGATAGGTTATATCAAGTAATATGACCAAATCTTTGCCTTTTTTTTTCTTCTCCAAAGCCTACCATAAAGCTTAAAGGTATAAACGAGTGTCTAGTCTCAGATTGCAGTTTGTGGCAGACGGAACTATAGCGTCTGCCTCCTTCTGCCTCCTGGTACTCACACCCTTCTGTGATCCCTTAACTTATGAGCAGGACTCACTGCTTGGTTCTAAGCAATAGAATACAGCGAGAAAGATGGGCTATCCCCTTGGTAATCGCAAATCACACGGTGTAGTTGCATTCTGTTATATAAGACTCTGTCTTCATATCAGATTCTAGGATACTCTCCTTGCTGATATCATTAAACAAGTGCCCATGTTGGTGAAGCCACCTGGCAAGGAATTGAGGAACCACAGCTCAAAGCGGCTGTAGGAAACCCAATGCTGCCCAAACCACATAGATTCTTCCTCGGCTAAAGCTCCAGGTGAGGACCCAGCCCTGGTCAACACCTTGACTGCAGCCTTGTAAGCCCCTAAGCAGAGGACCCAGCTAAGTTCTGCTTGGGATCCCGACCCACAGCAGCTGTGATCCCATAAACGTGTTTTGCTGCAAGCGTATGAGTTTGTGCCATTTGTTGTACAGCCACAGGTAACTAGTACTCTGATGATGGCCATGAAGTTGATCTGTACAGAGATTCAGGTGGGTAAATAGAAAATAGAGACTGCTGTGAGCCAGGATACCCGGATTAGAGTGAACTGTATCCCATTTAGCATTTCCAGGGACATTCTCATGAGATGAATGAGATTGGAGTGACGGTTTCCTTATCTTCCTCGCTGACTATTTTATCAGTCCTTCACGCTGCCTCAGTTTCTCCACCTGGAACAGTAATCAACCCGGATGTTTCCACTTAATCAAACCGAGGTGACAAATGATGCATGACAACATTTAATTAATATCCATAACCTGTTTAGAGACTTGGCTAAAAACTGCTATCTAAGTGAAAAGTGGGTTGTTTTTTTTCCGATTAATTTTTTCACGTGGTGCACATCATTTCTCTAAGCCTGTCAGATGTTTGAGCTTCCTTCTGAAACCCGCTGACTCAGGCTTTCTTGGAAAACCAAACAAAAGGAGACACAAGGAGACGTAAACACATTTCCCATCCACCCAATGCGTAGGATTCAGAGCGAAGAGGTTATCATTCTTAACCCTGCGAAGACCGCGCAAGATGCAATCTCCCCCCGCTGGGAACGCCAGACCTTTGGATGCTTGTAAGCATTTGAGAGGAATCTTGATCAATAATTCATCCTGAAATGCCTCTTCTTTCTTGGTACTCCCCTTGCTCATCTTTTCAAGAGAGCTCCAGTCACCATGATATGTATATTTAATTGGTTCCAAGATGGGACTTGCTCACCTTGAAAGCAAGTGGCTTTTGAGAGTGAAGGTCAGAGGATGGGTACCAGAGAGGAGTCTAGCCCTGCCCAGGTTTGCCGGAATGAAATGATGGATGCCGAATGCGTTTCCTCCCTGATAGCTGTGTGCAGCTGTGACCTGGCTTGACAAAAAGAAAAAAAAAAAAAAAGATTCAGAATATGTTTTCCAAGTACAAAAGGTTAAGTGACTGTGTAATGCCAAGCAAAAGGCTTTGTAATGGGTACATTAGGCAGGAACATGCCGGTTCCTCTCCCACTCCTTTTGTCACCACCTTCCAAGCCGATGAAGATGACAGTCCGAGCGGGTCCTTCCTTCCCCACCCCTTTCTACACAGAGTGTTTTGAAATGAGGAAAGGAGACAGCTTAAAATCTAAGCTTTCCAAAAATAGTTTTATAGGCCTCCCAGTTACCTTAGGACTTCAGGGTAGAATTTTATATCATGAGTAAAATTTTAATAATGCATAGACATAAAGAGGGAAATTAGCTGGGAGATTTTGGGGAGGAGATGCTGGTGAGAATGAGCAACTGACATGTTCATCCAGGTTCCTGCCTGCCTGAGAAATGTTTTCTGGTTGCAAATATCATCCACTGCCAGCCCAGCCTCTGCCTCTGCCCCATCACAGGGTCCTGGCAGCTCCCAAACCACTGCAAATACACCTCGAATCCCCACTCCTCACCTGCAGATTCAAAGAGTTGCAATAGACCCAAATACAAAGGCAGTAAAAAGCAGCCACCTTTTTTTCCCAGGCTCTGGGTCCATTTCAGCCTGCGTCACTGCTTGAGGCCTTCTAGACCGTGGGCCCATCCTGAGTCCTGCTACAGGACAAGGCTTTTGTAAGGTTGTGTGTGGGGCAGAGAGAGACGGGGGTGGCCGGGGAAAGGAGAAAGCATCATGGTATGAGAGTGTACATCAATACATACCTAAATTTTGGTCACAAAATGTCATGTCCCATGTAAGAAGGAACAATGGCAAGATGCCATTGACTGTCTCCCTCTCTGTTTTTCAGATTAGAAGCCTCATTTCCTCACCTTTAATTTTTTTTCCCCTCAATAATTTCAGAATTTGCATCATGAAAGTTTTCTCAAAGATTAATCAACAAGCAGGTATTTATTGAGCACACATTGCTTATTCTAAATTGTGCCAGGCATTTTATTAAAGAGAAGCAGATGGTGTGGTACACTCCCTGGAATCCAGTTCCTACCCTGAAGGGGCTGGGAGTTTTGGGGAATCAGCCTTACACAAGGTAAATTAGAACAGTACAGGACAAAATGGAATAGAGAGGAGTGAGATATTTTCTCACTCTGTTTTAGAGGCCCGAGGAAGGAGTGCGTAAGAGAGCCAGCATCCTTGGGGGACCTTGTGGAGGATGGAGGGGGAGAAGACATACAAAACCCACTCCCAGGTTCACCTCTGGAGCTACCGCTTCTTGGGGGTAACTCCTCTTCCTCACTCATGCCCCACATTTTGTCTTTGCTGCGTTTCCCCCCCCCCCCCCCCGCTTCCAAACACATTTTGGTGGTTAGTTGCTAGAAATTTCAGGCAAGTCACTTCCTCTGTCTGGGCAGTTTTTCTCGCCTGCAAAATGATGGGAAATATCTTAAGTGATCTCTCAGCTGCCTTCCAACTCCACCAGGCTGCAAGTCTCAAAAATAGAACCAGCTTAAGAGAAAGGTGAGCGACCAGAATAACTCTAGAAAGTACCATTCTCCTAAACACTGAATGAATCCTCTTTCCCTCTCTTCCTCTCTTTTCTCCCCTCTTCCTCCCTCCTCTTCCTCTCAGGGGGTGAGCACCGGTGACTTCAAGCTTGGCTGGACTTCCTAAGGTGGAGAGAGGTGAGGCCGAGTCTCCGGTTACAAAGAGTCCTGCATTCGGAATCACAAAGGCCCTCTCTCCATGTGTGTGGCTCTGTCACTAACTGGGTGTGTTACCCTGGGCAAGTCATGTAACGCCACCCTCTGGACTCTGTCTCTTCTAGAAGCCAGCTGACCCAGAGTTTTCCAACCTCCAAAGGTTCTCCAGTCTTCCCTTTAGTCCTCAAAATCAACATCAGCACCCTTGTCTGCCTAACTGTAGAAAGTCAAGCCTTTTTCCAGGTTCTCCATCCAAGATACTGTGTGTGCGTGTGTGTGTGCGTGTGTGTGTGTGTGTGTGTGTGTGTCTGTGTGTGATGTCTCTAGGGACGCTTACGTATTGTACAAATCCATCCCCTTAAAGGCGGGGGTGGGGGTTTGGAATCCGGGTCGAGCTTTGTCATGTCCACATCTATCTTGCTCTGGAGGATCCATCCTTACCTTCTCATAACTGTTTGTTTCTCCAGACTGAGCAAATCTAAGGTTTGAGGGTAACAGAAGGAAATTATAGCTGAGAATAGAAATGTAAAGCAGGATACTAGGCTACTTAGCTTCTGCTATTTCTAGAACAGGACTCTTCTCTCCCTCTGTCTTTCTCATCATCTTCCATTATGTCTCTGGGGCCATGTACCTGCCCACCACACGAGTGCTTTTGTCCATCCTCTACACTGAGGCTTTAAGGGGGAAACAAATAAGAAATCGATTACCCCAACCAACCCCTGGGAAACACAGTAGTGATTTCCAGAAATACAAATATGCCCACAATAAAGGCAGAGTCTGGCCTTCTTTTGCAGAACTGGGGAAATCATCCTTGTCCTAAGCATCTCCATCGGCTTCATTTGTATACAGTGTAGCTAAAAGTTTAGCGCATTATTCACTCCTTATCAACAAGGATCTCTCAGCCCCAAATATGAATATGTAAATATCTAATTTTATCTAATATGAATAATTCCTACAGCTTTGAAATATTAATTTCCTCTGCTTCTGGCCATCAATCAGTCAAAACATCAGGGTCCTTGCACAGAACACCCCCTCCATTCATAGCTGTACCTCATCTTTGAGGGTTCTTTCCAGATCTGATAGCCTCTAAACTCTTGTCTTCTTTGAGGTTGTCCACTTGGAAGAATCCTTTAGTCTGTTTGTAGGTGAGCTTCTGGCAAGTTGCTGGCAAGTCACTATTATTTACTCAGCCTACCTGGGATGCAAATATTCAGGTTGCCACTGGTGGCCGTCCATTCGTGGTCATGGACCATTCGTGGTCATTTTGGGGGCCTTGGGTGCTCTCTTCTCCATCGGTTGCCTGCTTTCATTTTTCTGCACATCTTTACCTATTCCGGGAGCAGTCAATCTTAGCCTGTATTTGCAGCCCCAGCAGGGAGCCCATTTCCATTGTAGAGAGGACTCCTGTAATAAATCTAGCTCATTTGTGCGGGAGCAGTGCAGCCATTGATTAGAGGGCTGATTGGAGATGTGACTTTCCTTAGGAAGAAAATTAAGAAAACAGATTAAAGGCAAATGATGGGCGGCTCTATCTTCTTGAGATGGGGGTGGGGAATGAGCCTTCCTATATTCCATGTCTCACCTATGCTGATGCAAGGTTTGAAATATTCTGCAAGATGAATTAACTCCTTCAGGCTACTGTGGCACCACCCTATATGATGGCAGAGGATCTCGTATGGTAGTTATCCTAAATGACGGAGAGATCAAAATTTAACGCTCACGTGGACCTGGGTGGTCACTTGGCTCAAGTCCTTTATTTTATAGATGAGAAAACTGGCTCAAAGAAAGATACTGACATACTGTGGTTGTGCAGGTCTCCTACATGATCTCTAGGCTACAGCAAGTCACTGTCCATGGTGCAGAAAAAATCTAAAATAGAGTCAGCCTGGGTCTAAAGGAGAAATTTACACAATGGCAGTTCCTCTACATGGCACAGCTCTTCAACATTGATTTTGCCTCTTCCCGCCTGGAAAACAGCAGTAGGACAGAGATGGAGAAAAGTGGGTGAGTGGCTCTTGGCAAGGGAGGGGCAGCCTCACAAGCGGTGGGGGACACTCTCAGCCTGGTTCCACCTCTGCTTCCTCCTTCAAACCTTCCCCTTGTACCCTTCATTCTGCCATCTCTGTGGTCCCTCTCCACCCTCTCACTGGTTCATTCTTCCTTTGGGCACACATTTATTGCAGCACCTTTTATTTTTTTATCAAAGCATTTTTGTAGATGCCTGAGAGGGTTCTAGCCTCAGCAACCTCCAACACTGCTCTGTAGATGTCATTAGTGTGTACCAGATTTAACTCTAAAGGAATGAAGTAAAGGGGAAAGTAAATATTGGATATGTAGTCACAAGCCATTGGGGGCTTTCAGAGGAAAGGGGTTTTGTTGCATTTGACTTGCTGTTCCTTGAGTCTAATAGCGTTTGGCACTTCTAGGTAGACAGAGGCCATATGTTCAATGAATAAATGAATGAGGGAATGAAATGTATAGATAGGAGTGTGGCCATTTAAACTTGTCTCATTGAGAGCTCTACCGCAATGTTATTATTTTTGCCTTCGTTGATCAATAACTTTTAACTTCCTTTATAGAAACAGCCTTCAGATTTAATTTACTAGTCACGCCTCCTCTTTTACAAATTTTTTATTTTACAGTTGGTATTTAGAATTTATGGCCTGGAGAACCCTTCACATATATTATCTTTTGATCATCCTAAAAATCCTGTGAAGCAGTCGTTATCCTTCCCATTTTATAGATGAGGAAACGGAGGCTGAGAGAGGTTACGGACTTGCCTAAAGTCACAGGACTGGTGGGACTCTGCACAGAGACTCAATCTAGACCTTCTGACTTAGAACCCTGGGCCCTTTTCAGTACACCACGCTGCCTCCCCACACTCAAAACTCACGTCCCGGGCTTGTCTCCCAGTGTATTTCTCCTGAGTTCTGAAAAACTTTTGGAGGATACCAAAGATCAACTCAAGCCACACTCAACACATGAAGACTGGCTACCTTCACAGTTACGCTGAATTTGCTAGAGCCCCCAGTATCATTCTCAGGGATGAGTTAATTCTTAAAAAAAAATAGTTTTTTGAATAATGGCAGCTCTATTGGCATGTATATTATTTTTCATAGCTATGAACATAAAAGAAGTTGTGCATGCCCTCGTGTGTGTGTATGTGTGTGTGTGTGTTCTCTTTGATTAGTTTGCAAATTCTCAGAAGGCAGAGAATAGGGGTGTCGATGATGTATCATAGTTCAGATCTTTACTTTTATTAACCTGTTTAATCCTCACATCACTGCAACTAAGAGGATCGAGACCAGGAGAGTCTGTGGGAGAACCCAGATCTTCCGTCTGTCCGTCCGCAGCCCTTTGCTCTGGGAGGCACCTCACACACGATAAACCAGCCTCTGGTCCCACCAGAGGCTCAGTGGCGAGAGAAATGGAAAGAGGAGATTTGAAATGCAATCCCCCCCACCTGAGCGCACGGGCGTCCATAATGCTCCCGGTTTGGCCAGGATGCCTGAGTTCTATTTGCCTTCTGCCAATTACGCCGGGGCTGGCACCGAGCCTTTGTGCATGCACGAGAGGAGTGAGAGGGAACAAGTTACCCTGATTCTGTTTATATTGGATAAAAGCTTCGATGCTTGAGAGTAACCTGTATCTCAGCTCTATTTACTTTGCAAATAGAATAAAAGTCTCGCTGCTTGTGCATAAGAGAGATGGGCTATGGGGTGGGGGCGGGAAGGGGGCGGGGAAGCAGAGGATGAGTTTGGCGTGGCGTAGGCAGAAAGGTGCTGGACCAAGAGCCCTGAATCCCAGCCCCGCTTCTGTCGCGATGAACGTGTGACCCGGTGCAAACCACGTTCCCTCTCTGGGCTACGGTTTCGCTGTCTGTAAAATGTTGGACTAGACCCAGGGCTCCCATATTGGCAGCCAGCTGGCAGAACTTGGCCTAAGGAAATTTTTTTTTATCCAGCAAAGTATTTAAAAAAAAAAACCAACAACTCAGTCTGCTCCCACACTGCACAATTCACAGTCCTGACGACTACACCTTGTTGTACTTACACAGAGACGTCACCTGCCCATTTGTACACGAGTCTTCCCTTATCCATGGTTTCACGTTCCTCAGTTTCTGTTGCCTGAAGTCAATCATAGTCTGAAAATACTAAACGGAAAACTCCAGAAGTAAACAATTCATCAGTTTTAACCGTTTGCACTCGGATGTGGAGTGTGGATACTGTCGAGTGGATGATGAGAAAAAAGCAAGCGAGTGCAAAGGGTTAAATCCGCGCCATTCTGAGTAGCCTGATGGAATCCTGCAAGGTCCTGCTCTGTCCCGAGTGGCACTGGGGTCATCCCTTTGCCCGGCGTCTCTGCACTGTCCACATTCCCTCCTGCCTGCTTGTGACTTAGCAGTCCTCTCGGTTATCAGATCCTCTGTCACGGTGTCACCGGGCTTGTGTTCGGGTGACTCTTATTTTACCTAATAAGGGTCCCCAAGTACAAGAGCAGTGACGCTGGCTGCTCAGAGATGCTGACCAGAAGCTGTCCAGTGCTTCCTTGAAGTGAAAAGGCAAAAGCTCTCAACAATAAGGAAAGAAAAAGAAACCATGTGCCGAGGTAGCTGAGATCTACAGGAAGGATAAAACTTCCATCTGTGACACTGCGAGGAAGGAAAAAGAAATTTGCGTGTAGTGTACACAGGGTTCGGTACTGTCCACGTTTTCAGGCATCCACTGGGGGGGTCTTAGAACATACCCCCCATGCATAATGGGGTGCAACTGTGTAGGCATTTGGCACAGGGACAGCTGGACTAGTTACTGTAGAAGTGTCTAAGCTTGTTCTTAACTAAACCTTGGCCAGTGTCACCGGGCAGACATAGACGACTATTTGAGGAAGGCTCTCTAAATTAGTATAGTATAGTCAATTTAGGGGGTAGCACAGCATCATGGCTAAGGGTCAGGGCTCCAGAGTCTGTCTGCTCAAGCTTGAAGCCTTGGTCTACCTCTTAGAACCACGTGACTAATATGCTCTGTGCCTTGGTCCCCTCATCTGCATAATGGGCACACTCCTGTGAGGATCAAATGAATCAATGTCTCCAAAGAGCTCAGAATACTGCCAGGCACATCTTAAATGGTCAGTAGTAGTTAGCTGTCACTATGGTTATTAATTACTAGGGCTTTTTATGAAATATTTACACAATCTTGTCTTGAGTAGCATATGTTCTTAGGATGTTTGAGTGCCTGATACTATGACATGTGTTCATTATAAAGCACAAGGGGCAGACATAGACGACTATTTGAGGAAGGCTCTCTAAATTAGTATAGTATAGTAATAATTTGCATAATTATTTATTATGCAAATAAATACCCAAAACCAATTGGTCTCTATAGTTATTTTTATCTACAAACTTCTATTTGCCAGCGTCTCATTCAGTCACTAAGATATTGGAAAAGGCCGAGTACATCCGACTCTGCTAGGTTTGCGGGCTGACTTCATGAAAACTCATCCCTGATTTCCACGAGGAGCCAGTGCCTTCATTTCTCCTTGGCTGCAGGTGCTGTTTCTGTCTTTCTGGCCGGCCTGGCCCGGTGTGAACGCATTGGACCCGGCTCTGACTTCTCCTAAGGATCCCAATGTCCCTTCTCACCGAAGCAGCAGGTGGGAGAAGAATACTTAAACCGAAAATGCATCAAAAATAGCAAGTCGTTCCCCATCCATTTTTCATGTGGCATGAAATAAAAGTAGATAAGATTAGGAAATGAAGGTGAAAATGATGTGCGTGAGCTCTCTCTGCGTGTCACTGCAGCCCTCTCAGGGCTTCAATAATAAGCATGTTTATTTGAGTAGTTTGCTGATCACGCTCATCAATTTTCAACTTCAGACTCCTACCTGACATATTTATAACCTGGTTAACACGGCCAGGTGATGCGTGCAGGATGGGATGACTCAGTAAAAGTTCTGGGAATACCTGCCTATGGCTGCTGGTCCCCTAAAAGGGAAGACTAGCCTTTTCTGAAGGCAGCCAAGGAGAAAGGGGGTGGGTATGTGAATCTACCATCGGTAGAAATCCTCCTTTTGGCACCTTTGGTCCTTAAGCAGAGGGAGCTGGCAGAGTGAGTCTTGAGTACAATGACAGGTAAAAAAAAAAAGTAATTAACCTTACAGAGAAGAGCCACAGCCCTCAAGAAAAGGGGAAGAGAAAAGGGAAGGCCAGAAGGGCGGGGAGAGGAGGGGGACTTCCAGGTCGCTAACTGCAGCTTTCAGCAGAAATGACCTGCAGCTCTCCAAGCTGCCTCTTCTGCTTTGTGTTCCTCTCGGGGAAAGGCCAAGGGTCACCTGTCTTCTGATCTGATTCCGGAGTTAGGAGCTCCACAAAGTACGTGGAACAATGCCTTGATCTACAGGGGCCCGTGTCCCCTGGGTTTTCGGAGGTTGTGAAAATGGTGTCGCCTCTCCCCGATTAACTCTGCTGAGTGTCTTGTCCTTTGCGATCTATAGGCGATCGATAGCGTGTGGCGGAGGGCGGGAGCCTTCACGCTCCCGGCCTTCGTCTCCATGTAGAGGCACTTGCGTTTCTCCCGGGTGTGCACCTGTTCCCTTTGTCGTGTGGGTGCACCTGTTCCCTTTGTCGTGTGTGCCATCACTCCACGGGATGTTTACTCCTCCTGCTCCCGCCCGCTAAATGCTGGTTGTACCCCGTGCGTTGTCGAATGCCCACCCTGGGGAAATCTAGTAACCAAGTGAGACTTTAAAACCACCGAGAGAGTAACACTTGCTCCATCCCTCCTTTTTCCCTCCCCAGGGGAGAAGCAGTGATTTCTTTCATTAGTGAAATGGGGTGAGGCAATTGCGCAGAGAATTGGGTGAATGCTGAGCTCAGCCTTTTCTCTCTCGCTTTCGGGCCTGCCCGCTTGTCGAGATGACACATGTCCCTTTCTGCTCTCCACTGAGTGGGGGACTGCACGAGGAGTCGGGGCGGTGGGGTGGTCCCCATGGCCTCCTGCTGGGTCCATAGATGATGCAGTTCAGGGATGGAGCCTTAGCAAACCACTTGAGACAGGCATCCTAAAACTACAGCCCACAGGCCACACACGGCCAGCCGAGGACATTTATCCGGCCCGCAGGGTGTTTTTGCCACCGCTGCCTGTCCCGCTTAGCAGCCGACTCGTCCGGGGCCCACAGTGCACATGCGTGGAATGTGCGCCCCACTCTCCAACGGCCCTCCAACGGTCTGAGGGACAGTGAACTGGCCCCCCCTGTTTAAAAAGTTTGAGGACCCCTGATTGAGAGGACGGCTTTGTTGTCCATGGGGCATATCAGAGGTGGAGCGGATATTTTGATCTCCATCTCTGTTTTCTGAGTCTTGAGAGGGGAAGAAGGGGTGTCATTTCCTGCCCGCCTAGAACCCCAGTGACTGTATGATGATGATGGCCAGGATCCCCTTTCCCGGTTTTCTGCCCGAGTCTGTTTTCGTCACCTGGTTCATAGGAGAGAGGCCAAGAAGACACCAGTCAATGAAAAGGAGTAATTCACTGTCCTCGTCCCGGCTGCTACGGAGGAGGGAATTCTTCTTAAAGAAGACGTCAGGACAGTCTGGTGACGGTTACACCTGGGCTTGCCCTCTACCCACGCAGACTGGAGGCTCTGCTCTTCCCTGCAGGCTCTCCTGACTCCAGGAGCACGAGGCAGTGTAGTCAGCCTCAAGAGCCATTTCTGAATTCCGAATGTAAACTTGAGAGTAGGTTTGTTTCATTCAGCAGAAAGCCCAGATCTGATGGAGTAAAAGGAAAGCAAGTCTTCTCTAGGGTCCTCAGTGAGTGTCCCCACCCAGGGTGGAGTACAGGTCACACCCCTCTGCTCACAGGGCACACAGGCGGGTGGAGCAGGGAGGGCTCGGTGGGACTGCAGGGGCGTTGGGTGTCATTGGTGACCCACCTGGAGACCAGGCTCTGGCATTTTGCAGCTCTGGAGGGGGTGGGAGATAGTAGCCTGAGAGCTAAGGAGGCTCCTGCTTCATCGAAGGCAGTTCTGCAGCGAAGGGAGCGGTGGCGCGATGACACGGGGCAAACGCACTGCAGGAGGGGTGGCCGCACACACAGGTAAAGGAGTCCAGGTGGGCACGAGTAGCATCCACTCTCTGGGGGCTGCAGCAGTGGTAACAGCAATGGCTCAGACCAGAGTGTGTCTTTTTACATTAAACAATTCCAGGAAGAGGGCCCAAGAGGTCCTGTTGCTGAGGCTGTAAACTGCACATAATCATGGCTCTTATCAAGAGCTGCCAGGCATTCATGCCTGGGCCACATATGCTCATACAACCCATCAATGCTTTCAAGCTATGTCTCTAAAAACCTCTCTCACCTTTGTAACCTTCAAACATAGCCCTTGCATCTAAACTCAAATCATGACACTTACAAGTAAATTCTATTGTCTGGTTTATAACTTGAAGCCCATGGCTCTGCCCAAGACGGGAAGGATCTGGTGACTCCTAGGAGACAAATCTTAAAAGCTAGCATTCAATTGGAGGTTGCAAACTTCCCACAGTAGCTCTCCCCTGGAATCCTCACTACTCTTCGCAGACCTCTCGTGTGTTCACTTAACCCACGGAAATGCCAGGCCTAAGTGGTGTTAGAAACCCAAGCAACGGTGTCTGCTTATGGTAGAGCCATGCTGTTTCTTAGAGATCCTCTTGCATGCAAGCTGTTTAGACCCCAGGTCCTCTGTGATCAATGACATCTCACCCCAATGGTATCTTTCTCTAATTATGTCTTTTTTTTTTAAGATAAATTAATGATATTGGCATTTTTAGAATCAAACTGAACCAAAATTTGTAGTTCGCTATTCATCTTTCCAAACAATATGCTCACCCCCTCATTTGGCTTATTCTGTCTTTCAGTTTCCCAGGCCTCCCAAAGCTCTTTTGTTGTTTGCGTTCCATCTCCACCTCCTGTGGCTGTGCTCCCCATCCACCCACTGGCCGCCTATCCCAAACCAAGCCTCGTGCATAGCTTCTACTTATCCTCTGGAAGCTGGTCTTCCTTATGTCCCATCTCCTTAGGGTCCTACTTTCTGCTAATGTGATGATACGAGAGACAATGCATTTGCATTTGAACAAGACCAGCTCCTAAATAAAATGCTCCCTTAGTCCCTCGCTTAGGACTTTTGCCTTGGTTAACATTCTGTGGAATGTGACTGTGGGAACGAGATATGCAAATGTAGTTGCTCTGTAAATGTAAGTAGAATAAACATACATCTAAACATAAATTACACGGGGCAAACCATGGCTCAAGAGAGAAAAGGGGGAAACAGAATTATTCTTTGCAAAGGGTGGGAGATGGAAATAGAACCCAGTGTCCAGATGGAGATGCCTGGTGGGAGAACCTACGTAGGAACAGGGAAAGGAAAATAAACAGAAGACTGAGAAATGTAATGTGAGACAGCTTACTAGACAAATCAGAAAGACTTGGGGTTATGGGTATAAGGTGTCTAAAGGAAAAATACATGACTTTGGAATCAAAGAAAAATAGGTATGAAATTTTCAGTCCACCACATAGTGACGATGATCTTGGGGATAATATTTAACTTCTCTGGGGCTCCAAGATTTAAAACAAACTTGGTCTGATTAAAACACTCATGGACCGGAGTTCTAGAGTATTTTCTTTCTCAGCCTTAGGTGCCAACTTGGCCAGTTGTCTGTTTTCTGATCCTAGCTCCACACTGCTCCTTCCTGCTCTACCTAACTAAGCCTTTTCTTAAGAAGCTAAACATTAATGTGGGTTTCCAAAACAACCCCAAATTCAGGCAAAAGTTATTTTTCTTCAACACTGTGGCACTCTCCTTTCCTTCACATTTAACATTTCTTTAACTAGATTTCTATAATTCTCTCTCTCTCTCTCTCTCTTTTTTTTTAACCAAGATCAAGTTGACCAAGGCCACTGTGACTCTTGAACTTAACGCATTACTTAATAGCATTACTGCGATTAGTCCCCGTGTATCAGCCACTGTTCTAAGTGTTGCACATATGTCATTTCACCCAATTGCCTAATACCCCATTAAGTGGTTATTAGAATCCCCTTAATATACAGGTGGTCAGAGAAACAGCAGGTGGGAGATTCTCGGCCTCAGGACGGGATGCAGATGGTCCCCTGCGGCAGGTGGCAGTGCCCAGATGGAACTTGGTCTGAGTTGAGATGTCCTCCTATTTCTATTCCAAAAGGTCTGAAACAATCCCAGAGAATATTTTGGTTATAGGCAGATAACTACATCACCAAGGAAGCCATCAATTATTGTAAAGTTTCCTTTGTTGTCATAATTTGTTTTTGAATGACCACCTCTGTGATAAGGGGCATGCCATTATTTAATGGCAGGCTTAAAGAGCCTCTGCCCATCCTCTGATTCAATGACTTCTTTTGACAGACAGAAATAACAATTCAAATGTATTGACTGCATACTATATCCCAGGTCTGGTAGTAATTGCTTTACATACATCATTGTATTCAATCTTTATAGCAATCTTGCAAATTAATTATTAGTAAGCTCCTTTTACAGATGAGAAGACTAAGGACTAGTGCAGTTAAAGAACTCAGTCAAGGGGAAGTAGCTCATAGATCGTAGAGCTTGTTCTCTGAATCTCCGGAAGTGCTTCCTTCTCCAAATGAAGAGGAGACTATGAGGTTAAGGTGCCTAGGGTAGGTGGGGATTTGAAACCCAGGCCACATGAAAACAATAGCCACCACCATGACAATAAAAGAAACAGGTGAAATTGAGTTTAGTTGTATATTTTACTTGACCCTAATTTCCAAACTATCATTTCATGTCTAATCAATATAAAAAATATCAATAAGATATCTTACATTCTTTTTTCATATTTACTCTTCAAAATCCATTTGTACACTTATATTTGTATAATTTTCTGTATGCTTATAACACATTTCACTTGGCCTAGTCACCTTTCAAGTGCTCAGTAGTCACATATGGTTAATGGCTACCACACTGGGTAGTGAAGATTTAACTTACAACCTATCTAAAGTAACTCTAACTTTCCTCGAGTTTCACGAGTTGTGAAAACGAAATGAGAAAACATGTATAAAGTACCTCGCCCTGTACTTGAGACCTGGTAGGCTCTTTGTACATTCTCTTTCTGGTTCCTGCCTTTAAGTCACAAAATATCGGAGATATTTACTTAAAAATGAGGTCTTTCAATTATCCACATTAAATTCAGGAAATTCAGCAGGTGGGATTTACAAACTTATCTCCATTTTGCTTTGTTGTGTATTATATAGTTATGGGGCAGCACATTTTCCTGTCTAATCATGCTCTGTAGATCGTAATTCAGAAGTTAATTTTCCTTTTCTGACTCCTGGGCAGAGGGCCTGGAGTAGCTCGGATGGCAGGGCGAATCCAGACTGGGGAAATAGATGGACTTGGTCACTGACGTTGAGAGTTGATGGCAAATCTACCAACCAGGACCCGGGCAGATGACCACTCAGGCCCATGTGCACCGTGGGGAGAGCCAATTGGTTGCATGGATCTTATTGGCAGAACAATTGGCAAGAGGCAGCTGTCTTCTTCGGGAGGGAGATCTGGTTTCCAAGCGGAAGATATAGTGAATAGGTAAATGCCACCTCCTTGAGCACATGGTGGTTAGTTTTTAAAAAATTACAGCATAAAATCAAGTTGAGGGTCGGCTTAGATTAGAAATGGAGCTCGAAAATATTCTCTTTGGTCTTTCTACTCCAACCGCCCCGGGCATTACTGCTCAGCCCCCTTCATTCCCTCTTTCCTCTTTCATTCCTCCCCTTCGGAACCAACTCCACTTCATCTGCGAGCTGATTTCATGATGGAGCAGAGATGCCAATCAATCATTTGGCCATCAGTAGGAGCACATCCCCAATCTGCATTAGCCCTCTGGGCTGACTTCCAGAACATCATCTACGATACATGAATTATTACAGAAACATTATTGCTGTCAGCATATTCCACTCTATACAACTTCCTATTATTATTTTTTTGGCGGACAACACCGAAATTTTAAACAGCTCAATCTTGCTTAAGTCATGGGAATTTGGTGGCTCTAGAAACAACTTTTCTTTGCCTCATCAGTGAGAACCCACCCCCGACAGTGGTTGAGCTCAGATGCAGGGTAAGGGGTGGGGGGTCTGGTCCAAATGGAGACCTGAGACAGCTTCAATTTGTTTTTGCCTCTCTGATTCCACCCACTTCCCAGCATCACTTCTCTCCTCCTTTATTGTCGATGGCAAAATGAGGCTTCTGGACTCGTGATGTTTGGGTGACATAGTAGAGGGAGCTGGGGATAAATCAGCGTGGCACCTGCAGGACCAGGAAGCATTGCTCAGGGCTTCTCTCACCAAAGAACATATGTGCTGAGCATCGCTGAGCATAGTGTGGCTGTCTCTGTGATTCATGTCGAGCCTATACTACGATGGGGATAGCAGATTTAGCTTGGAAACTCATGAGCAGAATTAGATGGTTTTTGTCTCTTTGAAAACTCTATCACAAAATGGGTCATTTATCATTCTGGAGCGTGTGTGGGGGAAGGGGTTTGGGGACCGTAGGGTCAGAGTGGAAATTCAGGTGCTGATACCTGGTAGGAGAAGGCTGTTAAATGCAGGGGTCATCCAAGGTCAGGCTGTACCCCGAAGAAAGACAGCAGGGGAAGCTGGGGGCCATCAAAACAAACAAACAAACAAAAAACTAAGATATAAAAAATAGAAGAAGAAAATCTCGCATTTCAGAAACCAGTGAATGTGCTAAAGCTCAGAAGTGGGAAGGCAAAGCAGAAGCATGGATGTGTGGCACCAGTGACAAGGACTTTGGTTGCTCAGGTGATCCTTGGCCTTGGCACAGGGGCTCTTTGCACCCTTCCTGTGTGGGTGGAAGCCAAGGGGAGGCTGGTCTGGGCCAAGCTGGAAGATGCAGGGAGAATAATGGCCCAAGGTAGACAGAGGAGGTGGGAAGAGAAGCAGTCCTTGCTATTGGTGTTGGCTCCCAGGGAATGGTGGGTTTTAACTTTAGATGACACCCTGGGAACTATGGCCCTTCCCATTTATTTCTCTTCAGAATCCCACGTATTTTGTGTTTTACTATGAAGATGCTTAGCTAGCCGTTTGTGCTGCAGAATCATTTCCTAGAGCGTCAGGCAATTTCACGGTACAAACTCTATCTAAGTGAGGGTCTCAGCCCCTGTTGCTGTTCTTCTCTCCCTCAGATGGGGTCATCTATAAATAGTAGAGCCAATGTCAGGAACAGAGGCAGGACCTACACTAATAGCCTTTGTTCTGCGTTGAGTTAGGAGTAGAAATAATTCACTTTATGAAACCTTGGATCAAGAGGTTCAGCTATGCAAAGACTCCTGTTTTTCCATGGGCTCTCTCTTTCTCCTAGGTGCATGTTGCATCCCCTGACCTGGGAGTAATCCCTGGGGACTTGTAAGCCCCCAAATTATGGAGCTTCTCACTCTTTCCAGAGTGGACTCAGTCCACAGGGCAGGCTTCTGCCTGAGGTCCCTGGGGCTTCCTGGAAACCAGCCTCACTCTTGCCAGTCACCCCCAGGGCTGTGTCAGGGCAAAGGCCTCCTTCCTCTTGAACTAAACTTTTCTTCTGGCAGTTTTCACTGGGGGTGTCAGGCAAGGAGGGTAGGGTGGGGAGTGATCCCCAAACTGGCCCCTAGTTTAAGCTTCCAGTCTAAGGCAAACTGATGCTCCCCACCTTTGATAATTATTCAGATCCAACTATGGATATTTATGTTTTCTATCCAAATGAATAATGAAATTCTTTGCCAATTTATCTGATTACTGCCTTGGTGATCCTAGAGTCTGTATCAGCTTCCCTGGAAAACAGATCTTGGGGTAGAACTTACGGCAAATGCTGTATTATGTGTTTGTGGAAAGTGATCCCAACGATGCAAGACTGAGGTACAAAGGAACGGAGACAGGACAGGCACAAAACAATTGCAAGGCAGTGTGTTGTCAAGTTGGCCAGTTTCAACAGAAAACACAGCTACATGTGCCAACCCAGATCCTAGAAACAAAGAGTACGTTTGCCTAAAAATATTTGCATGTTTCGAATACACAGCATAACCCAAACACCAACCCCCACTCTTTATGTATAAGAACTCATCTGATCTCCACAGTAATGCTGTTAGTAGTCCTGCTTCATGGCAGAGGAAATGACATACATGGACACTTGGAGGTGGTTGAGGCAGGATTTGAACCCCAGGAGTCTGGCTTTAGAGTGTATAGCCTCAACCACTCCATCCTATTGGCTTTCAGCATAATGAATTGTTTTTGTGTATTAAATATTCCTCAGGTATTTCTCAAAAGTGCCAGCAGCCATGACAAGGTTGTTGCGGGATGCCTATCAGATCTACTGTACATTTGCATTGGAGATTTTTCAAAATCAAAATCAAAATGCTTAGGAATTAGGTCCCTCCCACCTAGAGGGTAGGTCTAAGTTTTGGTTAGATATATGCTGGTTGAAAATGCCCTACAGGTTGTTCTCAACAGACATGAGGATTGAGAGTCACCATTACATCTTTCTACCTAGATCTAGAATAGGGTAGCCAAAGTAAGATGGATATCCCAATCTTTTTTTTTAGTAGGATAGAGGACATACTTCCTAGCCCTTGAGGCTAAATTCTATAACCTCTCTCTTAGTAATTTTGTTGGCAGCAAGCAGCCTTTCGGCTGTGCTGGTAGTGTGTGTATGGTGTGTGTGTGTGTGTGTGTGTGTGTGTGTGAGAGAGAGAGAGAGAGAGAGAGAGAGAGAGAGAGAGAGAGAGAGAGAGAGAGAGATGCATGGACTTTTTTTACCCAAAGAAGTTAGCAGCATGTTGACTATGCCATGTCTGAAGTTACAGAAGGAAAAGTCAGGGGGCCTGTCAGTGGAACCAGGTCTCAAGCACGCATACTTTAGAAGATAAGAACAGTGACCTTGTCAGTCTAGGTCAGACCTGAGGCTTAACGAACTAATCATCGGTCTCTCGGGGTACCCAAACATATGCTGCCGACAGTCCCAGTCATGAGGTAAGGGAAGTCCTGAGCATCCCTCATCAACTCTGAAAGGCTCTATCTGCCACAAGTTGATTAAATATGATCCTGGGATTACGCTAAAGTAAAAATTCCAAAGAACTAGGCAATTACATTCTACTTTTGGTTCTGTGCATTTATTTTCATTTTCTCTATGTCAGAAAATGAGGACAGGTTTGCTCTGTCTTCTTTCTCAAGTGTCTTTCTGCCTTCCTTGTTTTTTTTTTTTTTTTTTTTTTCCTTCTTGCAGTCCTCGTTGGATAAACAGATAACACCGTGGACTGTCTCAGGAAACATAAATAGGGTGTGTTGGATTTAAAAGAACATCACAAAATATTTTTGTTCACATTGAGTTTCATTATTCTTCTTAAAAATATACATGTATGTTAATACAAAGCCCTCAAATCTTACTTCGTGTGAAGTTATTTGACAATGTTTCTAATATTTAATAAATGCTATCTAGGCCCAGTGCTGTTCTCTAGTAACATATTACAAAAACTGCTTTAAAAGGCATTAGTAATGCATTCTTGACAGATGATGCTGTAACAAGCTGTTCCTAGAGCAGATTCATTATAACACAGAGATAATATTAAAAGAATGGACTTTATTCTCATCAAATGCACATACCAGAAAGAGAATTTGTGATTGTGGATGCAGATGTGTGTGTCTGTATGTGCGTGTGGGCTTGTGCCCAGAAGGCAAATGAAAATCTCACAGCTATATAAACTCCCCAAAGGGTGCTGGCAGTAGAATCAGATCTAGCACGCAAATTAAGCCACCTGTCCAGTCACCCTTAGCAACTAGCCTCTTATTTCACTAAAACTTAGAACTAGAAGAGATCTCATCATTTTATAGATGAGGAAACTGAGGCCAGAGAAATGAATTACAAATTGACTATACAGACAGTATTCTACCTCCCAGGTCTTCCAATAGCCAGTTGGGCCCAGAATGTAAATCCTTAAGGTGTTCAGGAGAATGCTTTAAGGCTTAGGCTCTGCTTCTCTCTCTAGCTGGGAAATATGTTTTAAAAATGCAGATTCCTCAATTATTTGGACCCTAGATTTAATGTACGGCTATATACTCTTGGGTAGTCTTGATACTATCCTCTGAATTCATGAGCATTCAGACTAACAGGCACAGGCTGTCCTCCATTTCACAAAGTGGGAAATGTGAATTATTAAAACTATACACTAGTGATCTTGATGCTCTCTCCTGGAAAAATCTGAGAGCATATTATTAAGCAGATGGTCTGTGAACACATAGGAAAGAAAGAGGTGATTCCTAGAAGCATCCATGATTTCCTAAAAGCCAATCATGCCAAATAACCTCGGTTCCTTTTTTGACATCTTTCCTAGCCTGGCAGATGGAGCGTGGTGGTGGTGGTGGTGGGGGAAGGGTGGGTAGTGTAGACGTAGAGAATGGCAATATAGCAAGACCTGTGACAGTTGATCCTGATAGTCTCCAGAATGACCTACAAAATACAGGCTGTGTATGTGCATTTGCAGCAGATAGGACAATGCCATTCAAAGACATTTGGTCTCTGGAATGGTACCAATGGGGAGTGAGATGTCTACTATCAACTCAGAGGGCTTTTTCCCTGTCCCCGTCATGTTCCAAGTATTTATCAATGTTTTGAACAGAGCATCGACCATGTGCTTATCGAATTTATGATGACACAAAGCAGAGGTCAGCTAATATGACAAACGATATAAACAAGTTTCAAAAGATCTTGCTATCTGGAAAGATGGATTGAAACTAACAAGATAAATTTATCAAGGGTAAAAGTAGAGTCTTGGTATTAGGTTTGAAAGAAAGCTGGATTTCACAAACAGAGGATGAGAAAAAAATGAGTCTGGGTGTAGAGCTTAGCTTAGCTCATTCTATCAGGCCAACATGGTAGACAAAAAGGTTATACACACTATGCATGTGTATGCATACATATACCTGTATCTATACATACACTATATATCTACATCTATGCGTATATCTATATATCTGTATCTATATCTCTTTATTTATCTATCCATAGAGAGGGTCTTATCTTCAGGGCAGTCTGTCCTCTCCACTGTCATAGCTCGAGATCCCTCAGAGCACTGTGATCAGTTCTGGATTTTATGCTTAGGAGGGACACGAACAAACGCCACTCTGAAAAGTGCCTGGACACCTTGTCAACAAAATACGGGTTGAGAAAGCTGGTAATGCATTTCAGAAGGGGAAATTTGGGGAGGTAATGACAACTATCTTCGACTTTTGAAAGAGTCTCCTAGACAAGGTGAACCGGATGATTCTGTTGTGCTCCAGAGGGTAGAACTGGGACTTGCGAAGGGTCTGACAGCAAAGCAGATACTGACTCAGTGGAAAGAAGATTCTTTTCTCAGTAGTTAGAGGCATCTGTGTGTGGATAAGGTGACTTTTGAGGTAGGTTTAAAGGTAGACATGAAGTGATCACCTGAGAGTCCAGATGCTGCTGGGAAGGTTCTAGCACACAATGGGTGAGTGGACCAGGGGGTCACCATGGTTGCTTTCAACTCGCAGACCCTGATCCCATTCCCTGGGCCAGGCTGACGTCACAGACCACTAAATGGCGCTTGGCCTTGATCACAGTGACCACTGTTCACGTTGCCACCTTTTCCTTTCTCGTTCCCTGCACCTCTGGAGGAGCAGATGGAGAAAAGGAAAACAAACCACTTTAGGGAGAAAGTTCTGTTTGTTCCAGGGTCTCGGCTCTGAGACCTACAGAAAGCAATTGCCCCTCCAGACAGCCCAGATGCCAGAAAAGATTTCTGTACTTCAAATGAAAAGGAGAACGGCCACTCCTTTGAAGTACATGTATCAAAGCTTTAATAAGAGCTAATAAAATTGTTATGTTGGGTTCACATCTCCTGAGAACATCAAGTCAAAGTCTCCCTGGGGAAAGAAAGTGTTATATAACTATTCTTATGACTTTTATTTTTTTTTCCAAAATGAAATCCCTACTTAAAGGACCACAATAATTATTTTGGATTAGCTGCAGAGTACTAATTAAATCCCAATTGATCTGTTCAGATTTCACTGGCGGAAGAGAAGCTGTCAAGTAGTGGCTAAAAACTGAATGCAGGTAGAGCTACCTGAGTGGACGAGCTGGCCATGGGGGGATGGATGGCCGTGTGCCCTGGGGTCCTTGCTGGGGGTCCTTGCTGTCCCCAAGCTTTTAACAATGGCAATAGTGAATTTTTTCATCTGTGAAGGGTTAAGATTTCCAGAATGGCTTTATAAACACAAGGACAGGCCACTTCTTGCACTGACCACTAGCATTTGGAACGAAGAGCCACCTACCAATGTGGATGAGCTAAGGGTAGGGCATGACACCTGCATACCCTGAACCGGTGACAGACAGGTACTCTGGCACCAGCACCCAGCCAACCAGGAGGAGCTCTGTGGAAGGGCGGGGGAAATCTAGGAAAACTGATGGTTATGTGGCAGGTCTCATGCTAGGAAGTGGGCATTATTGTCCCCAGTTCACAGCTGAAGAATCCAAAGGCAAGAAAAAAAAATTACATCAAATGGTTGCTCAAAACCACACAAATATTAAATGGCAGCACTGGGGCTTGAACTCCAGCCAGTGTGGTAGGGTCTCACTACACCACGTAGCCTCTAAGGGTGCATATTTTCAGCCCAGAAGGGGTGGCCAATGGGATTCTTTCCAGCTTGGGGCATATGCACTCCAACCCCAAGCTGCCATCTGCCATTCCTGGTTCCCCGAGGAGGGAAGGGGGTGTGTGCAGCCAGGCAAAGAGGGGTTAAAGCCAGCACAGCACTAGGGAGGACATGTGTTCATAGTGACAGTAGAATGTGCTCACACAGCTCAGAGCTCTGGCGGAGCCTCAGGCGGATAAAAGGCTGTGTGTGTGTGTGTGTGTGCGTGTGCGTGTGCGTGTGCGTGTGTGTCGGGGGACACATGGCAAGGAGGGGTTGATATCTAAATGCCATCTGGAGAGATGGACACAGGGAGGACTCCTTCCTGGTCTGAACCACTCAACCAGACTCTCAGAGGCGCAGAGCCCCTGGCCCTGATGTGTCAGGTTTCCCTGCCAGCAACTTTTCTGAGTCCAGGAAGTGGAGGAGGAAGAGGAAGAGGGAAAGCGTGGGGAAGACAGAGCTGAACGGGATGCTTACGACAAAGCCAGAGGGAGACTCAGTAGAGCCTGCTCTCTCTTTAAAGGAAAGAAGATGTTCTTGGTTTTCTTTCTGGTGCATGGGGAAATTTTGACCTAATCTTACTTGTCTGCTTTCTATGCCTAAGAATTTAAATATTCTTGTGTCTTTTGGATAAAGCAGAAATGTAGGTTCTGCTCCCGTGCAGGGAGGGACCCATGCTCAGGGTAGGGGGAAAAGGGTCTCGGCGAGAAAATCCCAGGGAAGTTGAGTCCACAGTCACCCATCTCCTCCTCGTTGGCCAGTGCTGTAGTTATTATCCCAGCCAGAGCAGCATCTAGCGTCTCAGACTTCAGCGAGGGTCTGAACCACTGGAGGATCTTGTTTAAAATGCAGATTCGCATGTGGGAGGCCCGGGGAGGGGCCTGAGATCCTGCATTTTCTACCCTTTCCCCAGGGAATGCAGCTGCGGGTAGTTTCTTGCCCACAGTCTGAGTCGCAAGGTGCCAGTCCGCTCTGCAGAAGGGCACCCCTCATTCCAAGCTCTCCCTGTCTTCGCAGTCAGGAATTTTGTCTGTTTGACTGACACACACCACGCACAATCTGCTCTTTTCACTCTGCCTATAGCAAAGGGACAAAATAGCCGGAGAGCCTTTGACTCTTTCAAATTTCCTAAGTGCTCACAGAGTCATGTGGGAAGCAGGGGACAATACAATTCTTGACAGGCTAGAGAGGGTTGGTCCCTGAGCTGTCCCCTGGAAGCCTGGCCCGACGCCACGCTGCATGACTGATTGGAAAGACCCACATCACAATCCACTGCTGTTCAGGACCAGCGTGGAGAAATAATGGTGAAAGGAGAGAGCCTGGAAGAAGCCTCCAAGTTGGGTCAGGTTTTTGGCAACGTGTGCTTCTTCTGTGTGCTTCATATTGTCTCCCTCGGGCTGATTGCTGCGTTGCTATTGGGGGAATCTGAACAGCTGTGCACATCTGTCTCCCGGGCTGTGCTTTGGGTTCAGCTGCCTGCTAGTCAGAAGCAGATTCTCAGGCAGATTCCTTGGTCTGAGCGCAACCGACTCCAGTGCTATGAGATGGGGCAGGGTCCATCTGCCCAGGCGGAACCATTCCATGCTAATTTGGAGCAGAGGTTGAAGCTATAATGCAGTCCCAGCTTTCTCAGGTTCTTTGGGGAGAAGTGCAGCAGGGCCCTCCTCCCTTTGATTCTGCCCATCACCCCTCAAATCCCAGGTCTTGGGGGTTTTCTCTTCAACCTGATAAACCCATGTATCTTCTCTCATAGGTCTCAGTCGGACGCTGGCTGGCCCTTCTCAGCACTTGCCTTATGTGTCCTATGAACGTGACAGATTCTGCAAAGAAGAAATGCCTTTCTGCTTTCCTGAAACAGAAGGGTTTCATGGATGGCACTCCTCCAGTGTGGGCGGCCCATGAAAACCCGGGCAGACTGCAGGAATATGAATGCATTGGGCAGTCGCCGAGCAATAATAGTCCCTTGTCCTGCGGGTGCTCTCCCTAGCTTTCTGTGACACGTGTTATAGTGTGGCTACTCTGCACCTAGCAGCTCTTTCTTGCTACCTTGAAAATCCAAACCTCAATCCCAGGAAGCAGCTAGAATGAGAAGGATTTGACTAGATAGCACTAGAGACAAGGACTCTAGACCTGACATGCCTAGTTGTGAGGTTTTAGGTAAGCAAGCGACTTAACTCTTTATGATTCAGTTTCATTTCCTATAAATTTGAGGATTTTGGACTCATTCATTACTTTATGCGTTCGTGTAATATATGTTAATTTAATGTATATTTTACATCCACCACTAGAGGTATTCTATGGGACTCTGCAGCAAATACAAAGGGAAAGAGAAATAACATGTTAAAGTATCTGTCTACTCAAAAGATGCCTTTTTACTGCAACTATGCCAACAACTAGTAGCACTGGCATCATTTGAAAGCTTGTTAGAAAATGCAGAATCTTGGGTCCTCCCCCAAGACTATAGATCAGAAACTGCGTTTTAACAAGATCCCCTGGGTGATTGGCGTACCCATTAAAGTTTGAGAAGTACTGACTTCATGGGTAATGCCGCATTCTCTGCTTTCGCACACATTGTCTCACGATGCACATCCTTTTCTTTAAGGAGCTCATCATCGAGGAAGAGAGAAAGAGATTTTGATAAATCCCCACTCTACAATGTGCTGCATGTCTTAGCGGGGATGGAAACAGGATACTATGGAAATTTAGATGAGTCAATGATGGATGATGCCATTCATTCATTCATTCATTCAAGAGCTTGAACATTGGCTGTGTGCCAGGTACTCTTCTGTGTGTTAAGGAAATGTAAACCCCAAAAGAAAAGTCTTTATTTTTTATGGAGCTTACCTCCTAGTGGGGGAAGACGTGTCATAAACAACTTTAGAGAACGTATCATTCCAACTGGTGAAACATCGTGAAGGCAATCGAAAAGGTAATGGACAGTGCCTGGGGAGGGGAGTAGGAGCTGCTTTTGGTGGGGTGATCTAGGTAGGCCTCTTTGAGGAGCTGAAACCTAACTGATGAGGAAATAATCATGGGAAGACCTGATTTGTGGGGATTGGGAGGAGAGGATTAAGGGAGGGAAGACAGCAAACACAGGGCTCCGTGGAATGAGTCTTGACCTCTTCTTGATGTAGCAGGAGCTCAGGTGCTTTGGATGAGAGACCAAGGTCTAGGAGGCAGCAGGAGCTGGCTTATATGGGGCTGTGCAGGCCACAGTAAGTGTTAGGCTGAACTTGACTCAGAGTGCAATTGTAGAGATATGTACTGCCGTATGTTGAAAATCATTAATTCCGGTTGTTGTGTGGAGAGTAAGGCTATAAGAGGGAGGCCCCTGCAGTCATGCAAGTGAGTAGTAATAGTGACTTGGACTGAGATGGTAGGCATGACATGGAGAAAGGTGGATGGATTGGGGGTACACAGTGCTTTGGAGGCAGAATCCAAAGCACCTAGGGAGGATCTTTATAGGAGGTGATAAGGTGATGAGATGGGTTTTGAAGAATGAGTAGGAATTCACTAGGCAGATACTCAAAATTCTAGGTTTAGAAGACCAAAAGAATAGAGTCATATATTTTGAAGGGACAAATTGGTTCATGGTATTCTTCTGAAAGGACTAAGACAAAAAAGCAAGAAGAATAAAAAAAAGAATAGCATATCTCTCATAGAAATATGGCTTTCCCCCCTCTCAATGGCAGCTGTCAAGTACATGGTGATATTCCTGATTTCCAAGAAGGGCTCTCCAAATTCCCCTACCAACCTCAGTATTACAAAGGTCTAATCACTGGGAGAAAAGAAAGGCTCCTCTCTCTTTTTCTTCTAGTAGATCAGACGTTGGTCCCAGATCTGCTTACGTATGCCTACGCTTAGAGAAGAGACTATTTTGGTCTTCTGAGCAGCATGTTTTCAGCCCCAAACACCAGAGCTGCCCCAGAAACCATTCAATCCAAGCAAGAAAATAAATGTGAATATTACTAACTCAGCAGCCTGGCAGCTGCAGACGATCCCATTATGTCAATCACCGTCAACATTTCACTGTAACTGGCGGCTGTCGTCTTCCTGGAGATTAATTGCTGGGAACCTGTGGTATGTATTAATAGATCATTTATTCAGATTGATCTTTCACCCATTGATCTTCAATAGCTGCATGTGGCCAGGTAGCTACCATTCTTGTGATCTGACTTCTGGGGCTAATCTTTACTCTGAAAGACTCACCTGGGATTTCCTAGCAAGCGTAGTAGCCCTCATGCAGATTCCAAGTCTGCAAACCACAGCTGCAATCAATCGCTTCCCATCTCCAGAGAGCCAAGGTGCGCTCACGCTGTTGTTTTCTACCCTCTTACAATTTGATTTTTAATATCTTACACGCCAAATCTGCAATCAAAGCACTGCTGTCAGGCTGGGATCTAAATTCTTACTCGAATAGCTTAAGCACCCTGTCCCTTGGAAATCTGAGCTTCTTTCTCATGCTCCTGCCTTCTCTGTGCCAGTTCTCATCATTGGACCAAATAGAGAACCTGAGGTTGCCTTAGCTCTTCAAGTGGCTAACTCTTACCTCTCTGTTATGGGCTGAATTTTGTCCCCCTAAAATTCACTAATCCCCAATGCCTCAGAATGTGACTGTATTTGGACATAGGGCTTTTAAAGAGGTAATTAAGGGAAAATGAGGTAATATGGGTAGACCCTAGTCCAATATGATGGGTGTCCTCCTAAAGAAAGGGGATTGGGGCACACACATGTACAGAGGAAAGACATTGGAAGGAAACAACCATCTGCAAGCTAGGAAGAGAGAGGCCTGAGAAGAAATTAACCCTGCCAACACCTTGATCGTGAACTTTAAGCCTCTAGGACTCTGAGAAAATAAGTTTCTGTTGTTTCAGCCACTGGGTCAGTGATACTTTGTTATAACAGCCTGAGCTGACTAATTCACCATCCTTCAGGCACCTTTTCTGAGAGAGCTTTCCCAACTCTTAGATTAGTCTAAGTTACCCTGCTATCTGCTCCCATTTTTTCTGTCTTTGTACTGCCCTAATATTCATTACATTATAATTACTTATTTAATTGCTTGTTTATAAGAGTTTTTCAGCTCCACAATGCCAGGGATGTTTTGTTCACTATCTATGTCTGTTTTGTTTACTACTATAGATAGTAGATATCTATGTCTACTATATTAGATATGGAAAATAATGCTAATTGTTGTAACAGATAAGCCTACAAATCTCAGTGACTTAGTATAATAAAAATATCTCTCATTCCTACTGCAGTCCAATATGGGCCCAGGAGTCAAGTCTCTATCTCTGGGTACATCTTCCTCTGGTTCTTTGTAGGGCTCTCAATTTAGCTGGTGGATATGGAACAAGAAAGTGATAATTGGTGGAAGGTTTCTATGAGCCAGACCTGAGAGCGGAGTGCTTCATTTTGGTCACATTCCATTGGCCAAAACCCAAGTTATGTAATCTCACCTAGCTGCAAGGGAGGCTGGTAAATGTAGTTCGGTTGTGTGCCCAGGGAGCAAAGGAGAACTTGGATATTGGTGAGCATGAGCAATTTGCAGTACAATCACTGTATCTCCAGCATGAGCCATAGTTCCTGATTCATAGTAGGTACTTAATAAATATTTTAATTAATTAACTCATTAATTTTCACAGGTGACACACTTAGCCTTAGGTGGAGCTGGGCTTAGAAGTCCTTACATCTTTCTCCAGGGGCCTTTCATTAAACAATGTTATCTCATTTGTGCACACTTGGAGCTGTGAACACTTGAAATCTTCTAGTCTTAAATATCCCCTCCCAAGAAACAATCCCAACCAAGGAAGTTATTTCATTTCTAACATCTGAACAAAAACGGGCAGCTCAGTATGTGGTTTTACCATCTTGCTATAGTTATTTGCACTTATTAGACTCTAAGTGCCTGGAGAACCCAATGCATGAATTAACCATCTGGGTACCCCAGCTTTAAGCCCAGTGCCTGGAACATCTTTAACTTCCATTCAGCCAACATTTATTGAGCATTTTCTATGTGTTTTGCTAAGTGTTTCTATCCACGAACTCATTAAATTGTCCCAATAAAGAAGCAACAATAATTATTTGGTTTTTATATATTGCAACCCAGTTCTCAGAGAGCTTGAGATATCTTGCCAAGGGTCACAGAAGTAGAAAGTAGTTAAAATAGGATGCAAAGTCAAGCACCTAGGATTTCAAAGCCCATGCTCTTAACCACTAATTCCCAGCTGTTTTTCCTGTGCATGCACCTTACATTGAATTGAAATTAGCCATGGGCATCAGAGATAAGTTGGCTGCTTTTATGGCATAACCAAGGCTGAACTGCCTGGTCCTGTTCTTGATTTCAAGAGTGTAATTCTCTTGAAATTCCTTACAAGCAGGGGAGGAGCCATCTTTGTACCCCACATAGCACCTAGGACAGAGCATGCTGCATAAAAGATCTTCAATAAATGTGTCTCTATTCTCTACAAGGTTACTGGACCAGGATCTGAGGAAGGAAAGGAGTGGCCAACCTGCCTCTACTGGTCAGTACAGCCTTCCCCAAGCACCCACCCACCCACACACTGTCTTCAGTCCCTGCTCAGCCGCTCTGCCCAGAGCTGTTCTTGGTGGGTCCTAGTATCCTTTGGGAGTGAAGGACACTTGTTTCCCTCTCTGAGATTGATGGTGGTGGTAGGGGGAGGGAACTAGAGGTTTCTGATGGAACTTCCATCTTAAGGATAAGACAAAAAGCAAGAAAAATTCCTGATGATTCCAGTCCTCTAGAAAATAAGACAGATGTATCTTCTTCAGTCTTCTTCCTCCATTCTTCTGAGCCCAGCTGCACATCAGCACACAAGGTCCCTATTCTTCCAGGCTGTGGAGCTCAGGGCCAGCAGTGCACAGATTCGAGTCCTGCTGTTCCAATTCCTGGTGAGCTGAGGCTGAGTCCTGTCCTCCCAATTCTTTCTCAAATGCATCCCATAGGCTGCTTTGGAACAAAGAAGTTCATTGGATGCATGTAAACTTCCCTTGGTTCATTATTTAAAGTTTGCTCAGGATATGTTACCAGTGGGCTCTTCTGCCAAACAATACACTAAAAACAAAATAAATAAAATGATGTGGCACACATTTGGCACAAGTGAAGGAGCCCTCCTGTGTGAGTTCTTGGCTGGATTATTCCTGCCTGCTGGTTTCCCTGCCCCTACAATGGGCAAGGCTGCACAGCTTAGTGGATGTGGGGGGTCAGGCTCCATCATCTTGCAGATGCACATGGCTCTCCCTTCTCCCTCAGGTGGATGAGCTGTAATTTGCATAATAAATAATGGGGGTATTTCAGGTAACATGATAGAGCCATGTTTAGCAGAAGGAGGATTTTCGGCACCTCCAAAGGAAACCTGAATTGGTCCATGGCTCCCCAGTGCATAACGAGAACTGACCCCATCATCTTCAGAAAAGTTTCCAAGGCTACAAGAATTCAAGCTTTACAGCTTGCCTGCCGCAACTGGCAGGGCCCTCTTGGGGCTGGCGAGCACAGAGGGGGCTGAAGAAAGACATATTCCAGTCACCCCCAAGTTCATTTCCACTTCAGGCCGAGGGCTGGCCGGCCGAAGGGAAGCTCTGTCTCTTCCAATTTGGCTTGAATTGAGGCCATCCGTCCCGAGCGAGCTGCATTCCAGGCCTTTTTCTTGCTGATGTCAAAAGGCTGAATGTGGACTTCAGGATGGCTTGAGGGCTGTCTTGCCTGCTAACACTGATTTTATGATATGCTAAACATAACATTCAATAGCTATTACTTCCGCTGTCAGAGAAACAACTTGAGCCATCTATCTTCCTCCTCAGACTGTATTACATTTCTCCCTGCAAATGACAACGCATTATAATATCTTTTATTATAATATTACTTATTTATCGCCAGCGGTTTTCCAGCATTAATGCCGAGGGCTCTCATCCTTTATCTGCTTTTTGGTTTGTTTGTTATGAATGTCACATTCTATTTATCAAGATGGGCTCGGTTCAGAATTTGTGGAGCTGGACTCTTCTGATTTACTTTTTATGCAAACTGGGCTTTTGTCTCATCAGATATCCAAGCACATAAGGAGGACAGGATGGACACGATGTTCTGCTTTCTTGCTTTTTTAAAGGACCCAAAGGAGCAGGAGCAGGATTTAGGATTATGGTACTTGAGCCTTGGAAGTGAGCTCCTAGGGTCATCTATGCCAGTGCCCCATCTTTAGGCAGGACTTTAACCTTGACAGTCCCATTTCAGCAGGAATTCTGCAGAAGGAGCTCCCATAATTGTTCTCTGGTGCTAGTTCCAAAGTTTAGCAGCCTTCCTTCTGAGTAGCTCTTCCCGTCTCTCCTCAAATTAAACCTGTTTCCTTAAGTTCAATCAAAATATTCTGCTGAGATCTTATTTCTCTGAGAAGGCTACTGGAAAACCCAATGCAGAAAACCTTTGAAATGGCATGCACACTTGGAGGCAGTTATTTGTCTTACAAGAAAAATCAAAAACCTAAAATCATGCTTCCTTGAAGAATGACTCCTCTAGCTCTCTTAAGTGACTGTGTATACATCATTAATGACTAGACAGAAAAGCTTTTTTCCCCAGTTGGGGGTAGGTAGATGTGCATGCAGAAAAGATAAAATTAAAGTGCCAGCAAACTAATGTTTACTGAAAGTCGGACAGAATTGCTGATATGGTCCTTGTAAAAAACAGAGATGTCTTTACATTGATGCATTAGTATAAAAACATCAATTCATAGTCCACTTTGTTAGAAAGAAATGGAGTTCAATAGTACTTGAGAGTGAACCTTTGCCTTGCATGTCTCTAGAAGTTTCGTTAGCACCTGAAATCCAATGGAGGCTGAGCCCCTGGTCAATTCTGGCGTTGAGCAAGGGGGTAAGTGTAGGATATAGGAGTTCCTTATTCTCTCAATGAGTGCTCCTTTTCCATTATAGAGTGACCCCACCCTACCCCACCTATCCTCACCTGGGTACCCAGTGCCAAAATCATGGTCACTTTTTCAGTCCTGTTCCGTATTCTCAGCTTTGCTACGTGAATACCGGAGAGGCTAATGGCTGATCAAAGCCTGGGGCGTTACTTCCTCCTCATTTGGTTTACAATTTAATAGCAAACTATTGGAAGACAACATTATTATTCGAAGAATGGTGCTATCATAATGGGAATTCAGACGTAAGAGAACTGATGGGGGAGATACTTTGGACTAGGGTTGGAAGCAAAGAGGACTGTTAAGAAAAGACCTCAAAGCACTCCGTATTGGGGACTCAAATCCTTCTGTCCATGAGACTAGATCAAGATGTCCAGTTGAGCAATCCTTCCCCCTGCTCAACCTCCTGACGCCCTCCCTTCCTTGGCAACATGCCAAGCACAGGCTGATGGTAAAAATGCAACACCTTGGCCAGGTAGAGAAGTATGTTGAACACCCACATAAAAGTAAACTCTATGTACTTTCCTCTGTTTTCCCCAACCAGGTGATGATGAGGGGAATAGTTTGCCTTTGAGAGGGAGAATATCTTGGGAAGCTTATAGCTGCCATTGTGGTACCTTTGCCTGCCCACTGTCCTAACAGGAAGAGCCAGTGGTGCAGCTGAGAAGTTTGACCCAATCATGGTGGTCACGGGGCGGTTTGGCTGATTGTGACTTCTTGGGTATTATTGGGAACTCATATTCCAATCTTAGAGCCCTGCGCTCTCCATTGAGCCCTTGAGCTAGTAGGCAGGCACTGAGGATGCTAGCAGACTCTGTGAATTATTCAAAAGGCAGAGGGACTCTTCCCGAAGCAGTGTAGGGCTTGTTTCTGAAATACAAAGTCTGAGACTGGGGAAGTAGGAAAAAGGATGTCAAGGCTGCATATTTTGTTAGACTTGTCTGCCTCTCCTATATCTTACTTTTCAGTGTTGTCTTTCCTAAATAAGAAAACAAAGATGGTGAGTTGAAAGCAAGGGCTCTATGTCCAGATGAGTGGAGTGTCCTTAAATTCCCTCCTTTCCTCCATTTTCTAACAGTCCAGCTTCTATCCTTTCTCCTCCTGCCTATTATAATATGTGTGGTTTGTTTAGGTAGATTTTTTTTTTTAATCTCAAACTAGCTCCAAGGCTCCTTTCTAATCCTGGCAGAAGGAGAGTGGATCTAGTCGTTTTGTTCTTGATGGGCCTTGGGCATCTCCTGTGGTGACCATGGCCCCCAGAGGGGTCAACTCTTTCTCCCTGAAGCTGCTGTTGTCTCTTTGATGAGCTGAGTTCCAGATGTTTTGGAAAGGCTATGGTGTTGAGGACTTGTCATCATTTCAATACATTGTTTACAGGCTGCAGTTCGTGAAATGGTGCAATAATTTTATTTGCACATTGTTTTCTATTGACATGTAGACTCATGTCCCAAGCTCTCTGAAGCTATTGGTGAGCTCCAAGGGGATGGAGAGAAAGATCCCCTAAGTGCTTTACCCTGTCAACATCAAAGTCCACTATGAGTACAGTCTACCTGATTTTTTTGTAATTTGTTTTGACCAGATAAATTATTTACCCTTTCCTATTTATTTGAGGTAGCTCTTGCAATGCTGAATGTGCTTCTTCAAAACCATGTAATCGATGACTTCCAGGGGAATGAGAATGACAGGGCACAGGGGGCTTGATCACCAATCAGCTTAACTCTCTTAGTGTCATACTTCTCAGCAAACCTTTTTAAGTAGCAAGGCCCAAGGAAGAAAACAAATGGAGTGGTGTCTCAACTCTGGTTCTAAGAGCTCCAGGTCCCACCTGTCTCCCTCTCCAAGTGCCTGCTTCCCCTAAGTAACTAACTAGGACTGGGATCCCCATCCCTATCTGTCCCTCACCTGGGATTGTTTCCCACATGCTCCCTCCTCCCTGGAATACCCTCTCTGCAACCACCTCCTCTTATTTGGCTAGCTTCTATTTGTCCTTTAGGACTCATGCCAGACATTACCTTCATCTCGAGGCCATTCACAGCTGACTGCTATAGATCCAGTTGGAGCCAGATGTCCATTCTTGGGGTGCCCAGTAACCTCTGGGATTGCTTCCGGCATGTTTTTATGTTTTCTGTTTGCTTGCCTACTTGCCTATAGACACTAAGTTTTTGAGGCAAGGATTATACTTTAATTATCTTTTTAACTTTGGTGCTTGATAGGGTAGGTGCTTAGCAAATACTGGGTGAATAAAATGCCTGACTTATGTCAACAGAGTCTAATTGCACCCAATTAAGCTCTTTCCTTTCTTTTTTCCCTCCATCCTTCCTTCTGTCTTTCCTTTTCCCCCACTTCCCCACTACTTTTTTTCTTCTCTCTCTCTTTTCTAGTTTGGGAGGTTTTTATGTCAATGCTTCACATGATACTACATTGGGCTTATTAGGGCACTATCTTTTGGATGAGTATCACCCCTCTTGTCTCACCCAGGTAACCTGGTCAGAGAGTTAGAGCCCTTCCACTGCCCCGTCCCAGATTTTCCTACTCTTATCAACAATCAAATATATATGAAGTCTGTCCAGAAAGTATCCAGCCATTGTTAACATAATGAGAACGGTTTATGTGACATTGATGTAACCTGGCAGCCAAGGAGAGGGGACTGTAATGAGCACGCGTGAACTGTGACAACCTCACTGCACTAGTCAGTGAGGTGCTAGACGCTGTTGAGTGAGCATGTGCGCTGTGTGGCTGCCACATTCAAAATGAGTAGAGTAGAGCAATGAATCTGCATCAGATTTTGTGTTTAGATTGAACATTCCTCTGCAGAAACTATCTGGGTGATTCAGAAGGCTTTTGGGGACCATGAGTGCAACACAAATAAAAGTGTGGCACAAACGCTTCAGAGATGGTCAAGAATCTGTTGAAAGTTATCCACATTCTGGAAGGCCTGCAACAAGCAGAATGCTTGAGAACGTTGAACATGTATGGGTTAGGTTAAGAGAAGCTGGGAGAACTGTGTGAGGTCCCAAGGTGCCTACTTTGAAAGGGACTGAGGCATCATTGTCCTATGTACAATGTTTCTTGTATCTTGTATCTTCTTCAATAAATGTTTCTATTTTTCATTTACATGGCTGGATACTTTCCTGACAGACCTCTCTCCTCTTCTCTTTCTCCTTCCCCTTCCCCTTCCCCTTCTCCTCCTTCTCCTTCCCCTTCCTCTTCCCCTTCCCCTTCCCCTTCCCCTTCTCCTTCTCCTTCTCCTTCTTCTTCCCCTTCTTCTCCTCCTCCACCTCCTCCTCCTCCTCCTCCTCCTCCTCCTCCTCCTCCTCCTCTTCTTCTTCTTCTTCTTCTTCTTCTTCTTCTTCTTCTTCTTCTTCTTCTTCTTCTTCTTCTTCTTCTTCTTCTTCTTCTTCTTCTTCTCTCTCTCTCTCTCTCTCTTTCTCTCTCTCTCTCTCTCTCTCTCTCTCTCTCTATATATATATATATATATATATATATATATATATATATATATATATATCAATACCATATTATGGCTAAGATAGCACTGGTCCCTCTTGCTTTGGCCCCAGTGGAGTGGAGCAAGGTGGCTGGTAAGGATGGGGAATAGAGGAGTGGAAGTGAACTCAAAGTACTCTGCTCACTGGTAGAGTGGGTTAGGGCACCATTACTTCCTCTCTCAATCCCCCTTCCTTCTGAGGCTGGGAAACCTTCAGTCTTTGGTACTCATTAGTATTGTCCATTAAGTACTTCCCAGACATGTGATAAGATTGCACCTACTTGCCTAAATAGAAGCAAAAGGGTGGCTTCCAGAGAAAAGCTCCTAGAGCTGAGAGGTGAATCCCCACTGTCAGAAGGTGGCTGCATCATCAGCGTGGTCCCAGAATGGGGACAATAATGAGCAGACTGAATACACCCCCTGCAACTTGTACTGTCTGTGTACTAGGGTTGAGAAACTTCGCTTCATTGTGTTGAGCTACTGACCTTTGTAGGTTATTGGTTACCACAGCATAACCTCATCTTCTCTGACTGATACAGGGTCACTGAGATAAAGTTTCCTGCTCACGAAACCCTCCTGGTGGGGAGACATGAGACTGATTTGCCCAGGACATGCTCACCAGGGGAGCTTGAGCCACAGCGGGTATCCCTTGTTTGGTCCATGTAGCATCCTTCCCTCCTTTCTTCTGCTAAGCTGAGTTCCCACTGCTCCTTTGGGGAACTGTTGTTGCTCCCACCAGCCTTGAATGCAGGGTGTGCTTCCTGCTGCATGAAGAACACCACCTGCAGTAGAGGGAGAACTGTCAGCACACACGGCCCCAGAGACCAGAGCTATGGAGGCAGACAAACCTGCCGGTGTTGTGAGCTAATAAATCTCTCCTGTTTCTTAAACTAATCTAAGTATTTTTATCTGACAGTTGTAACAGAAAGAATTCTTACTCATTCAAGCAGCAATATCAAATCTTTTCTTTCTGAGTGGTCCTGTTCCCCCCATGTTCCTTCCCTCCATGCTATGGTGGCAAATATACAAGTGACCCCAGGTCCTTGGTCGTGACCTTCCTGGTAAACAGGCAATGAGCTCAGAGCCGTGAACCAGTAGCTTCTCTCGGCCAGAGGTCAGCTACAGACCCAACTCCACTCCTGATGACAGCTGGAACCGAAGCAAATGAAAAGGCCTCTGAGCGGATAAAATGTAGTCCATATAATTCATATTCAACCGCATGGTTATTACTCTAAGGATCATCTATTCCCAAAACCTCAGAGCTAATTTCCCCTCATTGTACTCACAATTATAATACTTTCTCAAGTTTCTGCTACCTTAGAATAGAAGGAGTAAGTCAGAAAGGGCGGAGGGGGACTTTTTGTCTTACTGGCAGGAAGTGACATTTGATATGCATCAAAGAGGAGTCAGACAAACTACAAATGGCAGGAAAAATGCCTCCACACTGGGGACTTGAGACATTAGGAAAAATAGCATTGTACGCAACTGAAGCCCTCAGCACATCACTGTTTCTGAGTGCTTTTACAGCTTCGAGTACAAGCAGATGCTACTACGTCAATAAAATTTTAAATTTTAAGATCCTCGGTTTATTAAGGCAGGAGGTGCTGTTTAATTCATTTGAAAAATACCGATATGGCTAATTGTCTCGAATGCGTGGCATCCAAAGGGTTAAATCTCCATTTCTCTAGCAAATTTATTTTTGTAGAATAGCCATTTCTCTGATGGCGCTGAGTCCACGAGGTGAACTATATTGTTTATCAATATAAGTCATTTACAATACGGACATGTTTATTTTGTTTGTATGACTCTTTAGCGCCAGATAGTGTTTGTGAAAGCATTTCGTAAAGAGTAAAACACGATACAAGGGTTCTTTATCATCATGCTCCCTGGAAGTCCCGAATGACATCGGTACCCATTGGCGTCTTCCCCCCAAGGAATCCCTTACGTGAGCCCTTCTCAAAGTCTAGTGTCCAGGTGACTAGGTCTCATTTGCATTGATATACTGAGTTAGTGGATCAGGGTGACATGCAGAAACCTGGATTTTAAATAAGGACACCCACCCCTGTTTCAAGTGGCTCTGACACAGGCAGTCCCAAGTCTACCTCTTACGAAATACCATTTTCTGCTGCCCCGGAGCCCCTAACTGCCCCGGGATGGTTTCCTTTTTCAAGCTGGACCTGAAAAGAAATCTTCTCTCCTCTACCCAGAACTGAATCATTGAATAGAAGCTGGAAGTCATAAAATAAAATAGAATCTGGTTGAGGTAACTGAAATAAGTTAGAGAAAAAAAAAATAATAAAGACTTCCTAAGTCAAGTTTTAGATGGTGATATAATTAGAATTATTATCCATTATTTATGTGGCAGGTGATGTTCATGAGGTGCTTGATGACTCTGTGTTAACAGGCAGTGATCCCGCTGACGGGGAAGGTGACATTGGTCTGTCCTTTCTCTCTCCTGCCTCCCTGCTGCTGTGTCTACGCTTCTATCGAGCTCAGCTAGTTGCAATGGCACTTTTGGTTGGGCACCTTGTAGGAGTTTGCAGCAGAAAAGTGAAGCACAACATCAAAAGTCTTTGATTTAGAAACTGGTGACCATCTTTCTAATATGCACGGGTGCTGCTGTGGTTCCTTGACCATGCTCTGTGCATTGGACTTGCGTCATATATGACCTCATTAAATTCTCGTACCAGCCTTGCAAGTAGATTTTATCTCTTTAGAGATGAGAAAACTCAGATTCAAAGAGGCAAAATGACTAATCCATGGCAACACAGCCAAAAAATAGTGGAGCCAGGTGATCCTGAGTCTAACGCATGGGGCCTTTCTGCTATTTGTCCCCACGAGCTCTCAAAGGGAAGAGCAAGTTAGGGCTCTTTTGTCTTCGTGGCTCATCCAGGGTCTTGTGAGTGCTTTGCCCTCACTATGGTCAACAGTCATCTTTGCCCTCTCTTACCAGATTTATTTAGTCTTCTCTGGCTTCTTCCAGTGTCAAAGCCTGAACTGCTCACTAAAGGGACACTTTTGGTAGAGCAGGGATAAATCTTAACCTGAAGGTTTCCAAGAACATAAAGCACTGGGTACATGTCATCCTAGCTCTGTCAATCAACCACACCAATTTCACTGCCGCCTTCACTATGACAAATTACTTTTTCCTTCCTTCACCTGGATATAGCCTTTCAAAAAGTCAAGACCTATCACGTGAGGCTGGCATGTCCTAGGAGAAAGGGAAAACACGAAGTTAAGAATAGTCTGTCAAAACAAGGGGCAATTGGGCTTGAAAAATCCTTCCTCTTCAGGGGCAGCGATATCCTGGTTTAGTGTAATGAAAGTCCTCATGCCCAGTGTCCTCTAACAATCTGACTTTAATGGGGTTACTATAGCTGGGGTAAAGCATTTTATATGGAACCAGGTTTACATTATCCTACTCTTTAGAGATCTTGCTTGCAATGCTGTTCAAATCCTTTAATCCATAAATAGGATTCCAGACAGCACTGGGCTGCCTTCCAAAACTGTAATCTTCCAGTATATGAATTATTACCAAAAGATTAGGGTGTTTCTAGTAATAACATTTCAAATAAATCAGCTTTCATGGAGGAACAACAAACTAATATTGGAAATAACAATATAAAGACATTTATATAGCCACTTGCTAGAATAACTTCCCTAACCAGGGGCTTCTTTTCTCATTTACATTCATTCTGTTTGAAAAGTCTTTTTTCATTTATCATCAGCTGCTGCCTTTAGCCTTTAAAGCAGGCCACATGTTCCCTTGTCCTGGGACTCTTTGAAGCCTGTGAAATCGCCAGCTCTGTTTACCTAGGGATGGTCAGGGATGTCAACTATTGTCCCCAGAAGCTACAGGTCCCTTTAGACTTTCTCTTTGGCTCTGGGGAGGTGTGTAGGAGGAAGGTATAAGTCAATTTCAGGCTGGAAAATACTCTTTTGGGCTTCGTATCAAAGATCATAGATGAGATCATGGAGTAGAAGAGAGAGTTCCTTGCATGGCCTTAGAGACTGAGCCCTTTTGGGTGGCACAAGAAGCCCTGACAGTAGAGATTTACCAGGGCGATGATGCCAAGGTGTTTTGTAATGTAAAGAGCACTTGCGTTATACTTTGATGAATTCTGGCTTCATCACTCACCAGCCTTGGGAATATTGAGCAAATTCCTTTAGTCCTTTTGTTCCTTTGTTTTCTCATCCATAAAGTAGGGATACAATAAACCCTACTGGATTATTGAAATTAAAGGAGGTACCAGTGGTAAAGTCAGAACTCATAGATCTGAGTTCTTCCTCTCCTTTTGGCTGTTCTTTTATTTATTTATTTTTTTGAGACAGAGTCTCACTTTGTTGCCCAGGCTAGAGTGAGTGCCGTGGCGTCAGCCTAGCTCACAGCAACCTCACACTCCTGGGCTCAAGTGATCCTTCTGCCTCAGCCTCCCGAGTGGCTGGGACCACAGGCATGCGCCACCATGCCCGGCTAATTTTTTCTATACATGTTAGTTGGCCAATTAATTTCTTTCTATTTATGGTAGAGACGGGGTCTCGCTCTTGCTCAGGCTGGTTTCGAACTCCTGACCTGGAGCAGTCCACCCGCCTCGGCCTCCCAGAGTGCTAGGATTACAGGCATGAGCCACCACGCCCGGCCTGGCTGTTCTTTTAAACCATTGGAGTTTCATGGTGAGGTGGCTGATAGACAGTAAGGGGGTTCCTTCTCTTAGCCACAGATAGCTGCTTTGAGAAACACCCCCAGGCTAGAAGCAAAGATACTTGTTTAAAACCCATTTTGGCCACTAACGTGCTGTGACCTTGAGTGAATTGTCACCCTTCTAGATCTCCACTCCATCTTCTATTAGAAGAAAAGTGTCTGGTAGGGCTCCTCTCTACCTTGTAGGGTAAAGAGGCAGTAAAACCAATATACTTATACGAGATCATATTTTAAGGAGACATTTCATAGTCATAGAATTTTAATGCTAGAAGAGGTTATCTAGGAAGGGAAGGAATTAACATTTATTAAAAGTACTCACCACATTGAAAGTACTTTATATGCTTTGCCATATTTAATCCTAACAACCCTCTTAGGGAGGTGGAGTTATACCCATTTCAGAGAAGTGGAAGCTGAGGCTCAGAGAGTCACTTTTAGTTGCTCCGGGTCACATGGCTAAAATGTGGCAGAAGGAGAACTCAAACCCAGATCTGTAGGACTCCAAAGCTTCCAAAGTCTTCCTATTGTATTGTGTTTTTATCATCCATAATTCTCATTTTACAGGTGACCGACAGAGCTGGGACTTAAGAGATATTAAATCATTCATCCATGAACTTAGATGACTAGTGAAAAATCCAAGACTAGAACTGGAGTTTCCTGATTGCTATTCCTGAGTATCCCCCTTCCCCAAATTGGTATAAATTGCCTAACCTAACACTCTATTTTCTGTTATTATTTCAAAAATGTTTTGTTTTCATTTTCATTTCTGATGGATTTTCAACAAACAGAGGTTCGTGACATTTTAGTTCTAAGACTCTCCTCTTAGATGAAAAGGTTGGAAGAGTTTTCCTTTGGTTCCTTCTAGCTCAAAAATTCTATTATTCCTATGACCCTCCGTTCCCCATAGTAGTTAATGATCTGTAAAGAAACACCTAAATGCACAGGTTTACTACCCTCTCACTCTGCAAGCTAGAGGAAAGCTAGCTATTATTTTTCTTCTTCAAAAGGATGATCTGAGACCCACATTGCTTGAGCCACTAACTCAAGGACATAGCTGATCAGTGACTGAGCCTGGCCTAAAATGCTCAAAGGAGATTGTGTTTTATTCACCTTTAACCTCCACCCTCAGCAGAGGGACGGGGACATAGCATGTGCTCGTTTACAGTAGAGTAAAGGTACTCACGCGTTAATGAGTCATGAGTGGAGTGGAACCCGGGCTTCCCAGCTCCCTGTGTAGGCTTCCTTTTGCAGCTTTCTTTCCCCCAAAACCTTTTATAATGGGGGAAATTTGCCTGTGTGCTAAGTGCTTCAGATATTGGCCTTTCTTAAAGCGAGCAGACTATAGAGTACATTTCAAAGGGAGGAGGTCTTAATTTGCAGATTGCTGGGGTGGCAGGTCTGAATTCAGACGTGGGAGGGCGGATGAGCGAGTTTGCACACCCTGCTCCAATCCACTCTTACCCTTTCAATCTAAGGCAGCATTAGTATATTATTAATAGGATGGGCGAGGGGACGCCTGGAGAAGAGATGTTTGTGAAATGCCTCCTCAGATTAAAGGAGCTTTGAAATGGAAAGCATCAGCCCTCTGATTAACTGAACCCTGCACTTTACATTTTGGGCTTTTAAATAAAAAGGAAAAGAAAAGAGAGGGGGGAAAACCATCACTGTGTTTTTGGAAGCTTGTGTCATGTTTTTGTTTTTTTTTTTCTCTTTCCAGCCCTTCTGCTTAGCTGCCCCGAAAGGCAGGCAGTGACGGATGGCAAGTGCTACAAAGGGGAGTGCGGGCACCCACCGGCCCTGCGCTATTTCCATCAGGGTGGCTCAAAGGCAAGGCTGTGCCACACGACCAGTCCCCCCTTTTCTCCCTGAACAAATGTGTTTTTTACTGAAGTGATGACCGTCTGATTTCATTCCAGGGGGAAAGAGGAAGAGAACGCCCATGCCTTTGGTCCATAGGGAAGTGGGATTGAAAGGCTTGGGTAGGATGAGAACCAGAATGCACCAGTCCTCAGGGTCCTTTGCTCCATGACCCTTTCTGCCTCAGTTTCCCCATCTGTCAAAACCCAAACAAAGCTTTCCTAGCTGTCTCTGAGTGCGTGTGGAAGGATTGCTTTTACAAATTATTCTGATGACAAAAAGTGTGGGGAAGGGGAGAAAAGGGCATGAGAGGGGCTCTGCTGGCCAGTGGTGGCAACTTTGTACATTTGTTTCCTGTCACTGTGAGAGGTGGGGACGGAGCTGGGTCAGTGAGAAGGGTGGGAGGTGCATTTTTCCTTGGGGAGTTTTTGGAGTCTACCAGGTGCCACTTGCCATTTCCCCAATGATGATGTTTATTATACAATCATGAAGGCTGGGGAATGGCCGTGACATCTAGAAGACCTTTCTCAGATCAGGATTCTGGGATATAGATTTTTGCAAGCAGGTCTTGGCTTTGGGCGTTGGGAACAATGCATCTTCGTTGAAAGGGGCTCCAACCTTCTCCCAGCTGGCAGCAAGGGGATGGTTCCACTCATTAGCGGGCAGGCCCATTTCTCAGGGGCTGGCCTGCTCTTCTTAAGCAACTATTGTCTCCTTTCCTATTCAGCTGTCAGCTCATTCCCCACGATGCTGCTGACTTTCAGCCTGAAAAGGGCCTTTTCCTTGCCGGGCAGTGAGGCAAGCTCCAGCCAAGGGGTTGCAACCCCTCCTCTCTGCTGCGAAAAAAGAGCCAGAGCCCTCCCCAAACCATCCAGCGACCTTAGCCGGCCCTGGCCCCATGAACATAAGGAGATGCAAAGACAAGTAAATTAATAACTCCTATCCATATTTGTAGACACTTCTAAGGGTTAGGCAAATGGGTTATATGGAGCTAAAACATGTCAGCCTAGGAGTAGAAAAAAATGAAACAAGAAGTTAAATCCCCTAAGGGCCAATTGGACCATGCACTTATTTTTAGAAATTAGGCACCCCCCCCCAAATAGCATGTAATGGTGCCTGGGAGAAGTACTAGGATGAGAAAACCAAACTAGACGTTTAAGTTCTGGTTTCAGTTCTAGAGCTAACCAGTTGGCTTATTTGAATCCAACATGTTGCCAGGCAAGTGGCTGATAGTAAACTGACCAGAGGGTGAGCCCCACTGACTCTCTGTACCTGCTTGAAAGTAGATCTACTCATCGACATCTTGTGTTTTACTGGTGCATCAAAGAGTAGCAGCCTGAAATTTGGGAAATTGTGACATTCTCGTGACCCATCTCTCATAGGTGTAAAAAGGTTTTTAAAGTTTGCTTTTTGGATTCCACTTTCTATTAAAATAGATTAAGAAAAGAGGAAGTAGGAGGAAATACCATAATTCTATATAAACTGGGGTTTTAGTGATCATTACTAAAGAAATATTTCTCCAAAATGGAAAATGTTGCATAGCACCCCCAAACGACACTCACTCTTTCTCTTTACTCCTGGGGTTCCTTAGTGGAAACCTCATTTGGAAGGTCCTGGGCAGAGCATGCTGAGTCTGGCATTGCTGTGGCCTCTGTCCTGGGCTTGCTGGTGATGGGGGCAGGTGGAAATCCTGGCTTGGGGAAGATGGAAAGGTGAAAAGTTCATGAGATATTTGGAGATGAAACGATGAAAATCTTATATCCATTAGAGGGAAGAGAAGAGGGAATTTCTAAAATTGCTAATGGGACTAATTTGCCTGTTTTCCCTTGAGAGACAGGTTCATCCCACACTTCGGGATGTTATGGATCTCTTGCATTTTCCTGCTGTCTGATGAATTCTCTGTCACATGGCATCTCCTTCCTCCCCTGCTCTATTCTTTGGCAGCCCTCTTCCTCCACCTCCGGCTTCCGGATAACCAGCTCCCGATGCCACGTGACTTGCTCCCCTGCAGCAGAACTGAGGCTTCCTGTTCGCTTGAAACCTGGTCCCCTTCGGAGCTGGCCAGGCCTGGTAATTAGAATGTCCCCTTCATCTTTAATTGCTTCATTTAACATCGAGTGCACTGGCTTAGGAGTGCTTGTGCCCTCTGCAATGACCCGGTGTGCCCCGGATAACTGACAAGCAGTGCCTCTTCCCCTGGCTCGGGAAGATTAGTGCGTTTGGGGGCTGAGAATCTTCAAATTCCAGCCATCCTTTGACCCACTGTGCTTTTCTCACTTGCTTTGGAAATGCAATTTTAATTTTCTCTGCCTTCCCGGGTGTGGAGTGGGGCCGGTCCCTGCCCCACCCCCGCACAGAGAGAGGGGATGACACCTCCCCGCAAACCTTGTCATCACACAGGCCACACACTCTTACCTGAGCCAGGTGCAGGGGACTGGGGAGGAGCTTGGGGATAGGAAGGGCAAAATTTGAGTTTGAGTCTCAGCACTACCAGTTCCTAGTGGGGACATTGGACTAGCCCCTTCTTCCTAAGCCCCATCCAGCTTCATTTTCCTCACCTGCACATGGTGTAGGGGGACCTGCGCCACAGGTTACAGTGTGGCTCGAATGAGACAAGGGACGGAAATTTGGTAATGCCTTAAATAAATGAAAAAATATTTTAAATTAAGATTGTGGCACAAAGGCCAGCTGGGATCATAAAGGTGACTAAAAGAGACAGTCTCTCACTTGCATCCCCTAAGTGTGGCTGTGCGAGAGAGGGTGGCAGTTGAACCCCCCTAGACATGGGTTGTGCACGGCAGGAGGGGGTGGTGATGCTTAAAGAGCAGATGCTGCTGTAGGAAGCCTCAAGGTCATGACTCTTTGCCTCCTCTATGCTGTTCATCCTAGAGAAGGCATGATTGGGTGGCAGGTGTGTGCCCTTCCTGCCGGAGGGGTTGCGTGATGCCACAGGTGCATATCATGCACCTGTGGGTGGAAGAGTGGGTAGCAGTATCTCCTGCTCATAATTTGAAAGCTTGCCAATGTGGAAGGAGAGGGTTACATTTTCTGAAATAATTTCATATGTTAAGTCCCTTAGGAAAAGTCTAGCAAAGTGGTTTTGAGGATCCCTTGGTAGCAGAGAAAGTTACGTTGGTGATACGAAGACCTTTCCAACTGAAAGCAAAGAACAAAAAGGTCACAGTATTTCCATAATCATCTGAATTTTTAAAATAAACTTAATGATTCTTTCATCCCTTAGGTATCAAAAAATATGAGATCTTCCTTTTGTAGGATGTGTGTGTGTTCATATGCACACCTGTGCATGTTGGGTGGATGGGATATGAGAAGAGGAGAATCCACCAACATCTGGAAAGGGGGTAGATGATATGAGAAAACAGCTGGAAGAACTGGGCATCTTGAACTGGCTGGTTATTTGGGGGAAATTTGACCCTTGGTGATTGCCAGGTTTCGCCAATAAAAATACAGGAAGCCAAGTTAATTTGAATTTCAGATAAATAACAAATGCTTTTTCAGTATATACCTATGTACCATGAAATATTTGGAACATACTTACAGTGAACAATTACTTGTTTATCTGAAGATCAAATTTGCCTGGGCATCCTGTGTTGTACCTAGCGACTCTCCCTGGGGTGGGGTGGCGGGCTATTGTGGGGTCTCTTTGGACTATGAAGGAAGCACACAGCTATTATGGTTTTCCCAAGGTTTATGTTGCCTATAAGAACCAGAAACTTGGAGGTAGAAGATTTAAGACCTTGTTCTCAATCAAGTGTTTGGAAAAAACTTTGCTGTATACCTTAGAACAATAAGTATAGTGAGAAAACCACCTGGCTATTCAGCGTAGAGTCACAGGATTCTGTGTTTATTCAACATCTATCTTTCTTTTTCTTTTATTTTTCCTTTTTTTTTTTTTGAGACAGAGTCTCACTTTGTTGCCCAGGCTAGAGTGAGTGCCGTGGCATCAGCCTGGCTCACAGCAACCTCAAACTCCTGGGCTCACGCAATCCTCCTGCCTCAGCCTTCCGAGTAGCTGGGACTACAGGCATGCGCCACCATGCCCAGCTAGTTTTTTGTATATATATATTTTTTAGTTGGTCAATTAATTTATTTCTATTTTTAGTAGAGATAGGTTCTCACTCAGGCTGGTTTCAAACTCCTGACCTCGAGCAATCCGCCTGCCTCAGCCTCCCAGAGTGCTAGGATAACAGGCGTGAGCCACCGTGCCCGGCCAACATCTATCTTTCTTATCCCTTCATTAGAAAAGCATTTACTGAGCACCTACTGTATCCCTGATGTTGTGTTTGGCAATTGGGTAACTAAGATAGAAAGCCAGTGGCAATACTGGGTTGGTTGGACTACTTAGAACACAAGGGGAAAGGAGAGACACGCTCAAGAAAGCTCAAGAAAACCAAAGTCTTTTCCTCAGATATTGCATGTTTATCTCCAAGTTTCTCTAAATGTCTGTTCTGTCCCCTTTTCTGGCAGCCAGCTTTTTCTGCTTGCTCATCTTCCACATGATCTTAAATGTCTACCATGGTAGCTAAAATTATATAGCCTTCTAGTTTCAACACTCGCCCTCGGTACTGGCAAGTGTCTCTGCTCAAATCGGTTTCAGTCCCTGGAGAGAATCCCCTGGGCCAGCCTGTGTTCTAGACACTAGGTCAGAGTGTGCTCACCGGCCTCTGTGCTTGCAGGACTTGTGCCAAGTGTCCCCTCATGGCCCAGTCAGCCACGCCCAGGGGAACGGGTGAGACGGCCGTGCAAACTCCTAGTATATTCTGATTCTTGCTTTGTCTTCTTCTCTAGTTCCAAAAATGCCCCCTGCCTAAACAAGCAATTATTTCGAAAGCTTAGCAGTGAAGAGTGGAGATGCAGCAGTCGAACTAACTGGGTTTGGGTCTTGGTTCTACTATTTTAGTTTTGTTCTACCCTTATGAAAGCTGTTTAAACCTTTCTGTGCTTTCGTGTCCTCCCTCACCCAGAAAATAAGGATAATGAGAGCAGCCACCTCGTAGCGTTGTGGTAACAAATACATGTAAAGCACTTAGGACGGATCAGAAGGTGAGCACTTAAGAAATGGGAGCTATTGTTATTAGCATTTTCACGCACACGGACGCACATTTACTCGGCTTCTTCCCATTAGGAGAAAATGCGGTGTTGTGACCTGTACCACACTCAGAGTTGATGTCAAAGGGGCCAATTCAGATGCTTATTTTCGGTCTCCGGGTGATCTCCATTTCTCCTCTGGTTGCGATCGGATAGATCAAAATGTCACACTTAATCAATATAAAATGGCAGATTAAGAAAACAACAAAATTAGAATAAAGAAATAAAATATAGCAAAACATAATACCGATTCCTACTCAAAAAAGGAGGAAGAAACATATTCTAGAACATGTACCCTGTTTTGCAGGACAGCCCTTTACCCTTGCCATATGCAGCGTGCCTTCTGCTTCTCTAAGTACAGCCATTTGTCGGTGATAAAATATTGGAGGTCTGAGTAGCCCACGCCTCTTTCTAAAACCCATTCAGTTCATGCATACAAAGGCCAGCATCTGCTAAAACAGGCCTGAACCTTTTAAGAGCAGCCTGGCATCCTTAACAAAAAAACAGCCCCTTGCCCGTGGACAGAGCTATAAAAAGATGTACTGTCCTGCAAGGGGCAAAGCCCATGTGGCCCGTGGAAGCCTGAAGCCTCTGCCTCTATTCCATATAAGCATCAGCCTCTCACCTGTTCCTTTCCTTTCCAAATGTCAGTCTTTGTGCCTATCTCAAGGTTTCTCAATGGATGCATTAACCGTTGGGGTTTTCAGGCTGGTAAGTGCTCTTACCCCGTGAGCCCCCACTGCAGTTCTGAATCAATTGAGAAGTAGACGGAAGGATAAAGCATGGAGGTAAAACATTATTAATATTGAGGTTGAGCATGTGTGGTTTGTATTTGTGGTCAGACTCTTGCTCATCCCCAACAGTGGATGTAGAGAGACAGGAGACTGCAGGCCCACCACCGTGAGGCCACCTGAGACCCCAACCTCTCTTTTGGGATCAGGAGTGGAGCTGAGCACACCCTTCTGTGGGCAGACACTCTGAGAACCAGAGGGTGCTGGTCCAAGCATGCACAGTTTATTTACCCATTGGGTGGTCCATTGCATTTGCTTCAGAAAGAAACAGTTAAAGATATGGAAGGAAGAACAGAAGAGATCTATGCCAAAACCTCAAAATAACCGAACCTCCTATTTTCATGGACGAGACTGAAACTTGGGGATAGGAGAGGATATTTGTTGATCTCCTTTGGAGTGGAATGAGTGGCTCATCCAGGTGGGGCTGCTTGAGATTCTATAAGTCTCTCTTAGTTCGTTTTCTGTTGCTATAACTGATTACTCGAGACTGGGTGATTTACAAAGAAAATAAATTTATGTTTTACAGTCCTAGAGGCTGGAAAGTCCAAGATCAAGCAGCTCCACCTGGTTGACTTCTGGGAGGTTGTTGTGCTGTATCATAACCTGGTGGGAGGTGTCTCAGGGTGACAGGGATGCACTGAGGCCAGACTAGTTTTTATAACAGACCCACTCTTGTGATAATTAATTTGCTCCTGTGATAACCCATGTTAATCCATTAGCCCATGAATGGATAAATGCATTCATGACCCAACCACCTCTTAAGGGCCCCACTTCTTAATACTGTTACACTGAGTATTGAGTTTCAACAACGGAGTTTTGGAGGGAACAAGCATTCAAACCATAACAGACTCTGAGATATTTCGAGGAACTTTGTCCTTGATTTGGTACTGATGGGAAGTGGCATTTATTCCCTACCTGAGGCAGGGATATGAGCAAATGCCTGAGGCAGAGTCAAAGCTGGATATTGGGATAAAAAAAAGAGAGCTCAGAAAGCACTTCTTGGCCTTCCTAAGCCCCATAGTCATTGACAAATGAAAATAATAATACGGTCTCTTCATTCCTCTGATCTTCCTAAGCCTCAATAGTAGATATTAGTGGGAAATAGCCATAGCCACCTGAGTTTGATCCAGTATTCACCCCATCAACCAGTTTTTACTGAGACCTATTGTTTATTTAAAGAATCCTCCTGCCTAGACCTCAAGAAACTTTAGTTCTCATAGGAATAGCACACGCATGTGCTCCCACCCCGCCCCCTTCCACACACAACATGCATTTGCTAAGGAATATAGAGTGGAATTTAATGCAGTTGTTCAGACAGGAGACAATGCTGGTTTTTTCCAGAGTCATCTGGAAAGGTTTAATGGAGATGGCAACACTGGAGCATAACAACACGGATGCCTGATAGGGTTTTCAGTAATTTGGAAGAAGGGAATGAGCATTACAGGCTTGAGTAGGGACAATTTGGAGAAGGAACAGAAACATAAGTTGGGGGAGAATGAACTGTGTATGTGTATATGTGTGTATGTGTGTGTGTTTGGTGAGGTGTAAGAGAGCAAGTGTGCAAAGATACCAGACTAGAAAAATCCTTATTTTTCCATAGCTATAAAAGAAGGGCCTTTTTGTGCCTTTCCTACCTGGCCTCTTTGGGGCATGTATGGTACTGGTAATTTAATTTCCATACTTAGGGAGAACATAAATTCCATAGATGCCTTTTTTCTTCTTCTTTTTTTTTACACATGAAGACTATCTATATCCATTTCCAACCACAGAAAATGCTATATTAATTTGATTCAGAAGCACCTTTCATGATAGCATCTTTCCAAAACACACACAAACACAGGGCCTCTCTCCTCTTTCTCCCTTTGATGTATCGGCCTCGTGGGACTTGAGGGAAAGCAGACCCTTCTGTGTGCTCCCGGGCCTGGTTTCCATTCCTCTGCCCCATTCCCATTTCATGCCTTCCTCCCCTGCTCCAAGCAGAAATTCAATTCCCATCCCAACTGTGAGGAATGCACCTTTCTGGCCTTCTCCAGACAAGAGATGTCTATATGCAGCAGAGACACTGAAGGAGGCTGCACATCCCTCTCTTACTCTCACCTTGTCCCGACATACCCCAATACCTGGCTTACGCGGGCCACTATATCAGTCCCATAGAATCTCCACAACTCTAAACTCTGCTCTGGAGAGGGACACTGGAGCATTCTCACACCCTAATGGGAATCTGGACTTTGTGGTAGGGACTATAAGTGAAAATAAATTTTTAAAAGAAGAGAGACCAGGGGAGGACACAGTGGCCAAGGAGAGCTCCGTGGGGAGATGTTATCTGAACTGCATTATTGGTTAATTGTTAAAAGGGAGGGCATAGTGTGCATGATGGAAACTTCCACAGTGCTGAGGCCATTGATGATACAATATTAGGAGAAGTCGGTAGAGGTTAGGAATGAATTTCCCTGCAAAGTGCCCAGCTCAGATACTTTGAGTTTTAATGCTGTGTTAAGTGGGTTTCTTTCTCCTGTTTCCCATTCCTTAATGGCTAACCATATCGCCAACAGAAAGCCATAAAGAGATTCCTCCCGGCAAAGAAAACCCGTCATTAATTCCAGTCCTTTATGAAAGGCTGCTGGTGATTGGCCGGCCACCCCCAACCCTACCCTTCTCACTTCCTGCCTTCCCAGGGCTTGTCTCTCTCTCTCTCTCTCTCTCTCTCTCTCTCTCTCTCTCTCTCTCTCTCTCTTTCTCTCTCTCCAGGTTGATGGATTACCTTGACACAGGAGGGAAAGGGAATTCTACAGAGTTGTACCTTGTGTGTCTTCATCAGTGTGTGGGCAGGCAAAGTGAGAGCCTGAGTCAATTAAGTGGACACCAGTAGAGAAGAGGGTGTGTTTGGTATGATTTTAGGAGAAGACGGCGCTAAACCAAGCACATAATTTCCAAAGTGCCACCAATCAAAATCAGCTCCAAACAAGCCTGCGGTCAATTTTTAAAAGAACATTTTAATGATGAAATGGCCATCTTTGAGATTATTTTGCAAGTAATTGAGTAAGATTCCCCAGTGAAAAATATTTGGCATCAATTTCTCAGAAATGCTCCCTTCTCTTTGTCCCTAATGGACAGAAGCACAAACAGTCTCTAATCACATGAAACACAACTCTCCTTCCCAGCCTGTAATTACTGCGGGGACCCAGAGAGACGCTAGTTAAGGACTCTGTCAACTTGTCTGTGGAAAGAGCTGGAGTTATGCGGGGGTTCTGTGTGTTTTCTTTCTTTCATCTCTCTTTCTTTCTTTCTTTCTTTCTTTCTTTCTTTCTTTCTTTCTTTCTTTCTTTCTTTCTTTCTTTCTTTCTTTCTTTCTTTCTTTCTTTCTTTCTTTCTTTCTTTCTTTCTTTCTCTTTTTCCTTTTCTCTGAAAGAGTTCAGATCACACTCTTTTCCAGTGAGGCTGAAACTGTGACATCGATTGTCAGTGGCGGGGTGGGGGTGGGGCGGTAGATTGTTGTCAACTAACTTTGCAACACTTGAAAACAAAATGAATGCTGCTTTGATTTGGAGGGTGATAAAATTGTGTCTCTGATCCTTACTGCTTCCCGCTGATATGGAGACTGGGGTCATGCTTGCTACAGAATTGCCAGGAAAAACAGAGGGGCTTGGTGCCTTGCTTTGAGGTGACAAGGAGACCCTCCAAGGGCTCACACCTGTCTGTGGTCTATGGAGCCAATTTCTCCCCCGCCCACTTTCTTGACTGCGCTCCCAGCTGGTTTTCTCATTGGCTACCAACAGCCCTCGACAGGCGGGCAATGCCAGGCTTTCGGTTGAAACATTCCTCCATTGAAAACACCCAACCTGAATGCCAAAGATTATTATTCAAAAGCATTTCTCCTTCTCTTCTTTTCAGTTAGAACTGCGTCTGTTCTAGACCTAAATGGGGAACCTGTGCACTTTGAGAAGAAAACAACACAGGAGTAGGGTTGGAGGGGACTTCACGACCCGATGGACCTGCGTCCACTCAGCGCTGGAGGGGCTGCCCAGGCAGGAAGGCAAAACCCAAGGGCAAAGGAAAAACTATAAAATTCTCATAACAAGTAATGAATTAAATAACTCCTTGTGAAAGGAAGAGAACCAGCTCGGGTCTTTTGATTATGCGATGCCTGGCTTGTTTCCATCTTAATAACTTCGAGAACCTCGGGTCCTGCTAAATCAGTCTGCTTCAGTAAAATCCCCTGGTGACTCACGTTTATGGTGATGTTTGAGCTCCCTGGATCTTCCTTTGGAAGTTATTTCTACTTTTACGTTGTTCTATAGGAATTTGTTTACTGCTTAAAAAAACAGAACAAACTTCAAGTCACTCCTTTTATAAACTGCCCATCCTGGTGGGCATTCGGGGCAAGGTGAGGCATTGCCTGATCTACCTGTCCAGCGTGAGTTCCCTCAGCTCCCCTAGGAATTCCCTGTGTACCCACTAAACTAACTTCCTCATCTTCCTGGGCCGACCTTTCCTAAACCTGCACTTTTGTTCCTGCTGCTCTGCTTGTCTGAGATGCCTTTTTCTCAACCTCTAGAGTACTGCTGAAATCTAACCTAGAATTTACCAAATGTCATCCTAATATTTACCAAATATCCTTTCTCTCTTGCATCTTTTCTTAATTCAACCAACTCTAACCACACCTCCCTTCGGTTCTTTATTCCTCTTCCACTGAACGTGTGTATATTTGTGGATGTGTATATTTACTTCCTGTCTAGCAGAATGACTAACATTTGTATCATCAGCAGTGATTAATTCCTAGGACTTTGATAAGCTAGTGTGGTTGGCCACTTCTTCCTTTCTTTTTCTTCTTTGCCCATTGGAGGAGTGTTCTGATTGCCTTTCCCTTTTAATGGGATTTCAGTTGCAATGGAGGGTCAATTATAATCAAGCAGCCCTGTGAGGTAGGTAGAGCAAACTGCCTCCTTCTTTGCAAGATTTGGATGACTCTCTTCCAGAGAGAAAAACCCTTTACACTTTTGCTGGTTTTTTCAAATTCCTTGACCAGAGAACCAGGTGTTTGGATCCCAGTGAGAGTCACAGCTTATACACAAACATGACTGGAAGAGAGATAACAAATTATCTAAATTTATACTAAGAAGTAGATGGCTCATATATATTATTGGATAGGAACACAATGTAGGCCAGGTGCGGTGGCTCATGCCTGTCATCCTAGCACTCTGGGAGGCCGAAGCTGGTGGATCGCTCAAAGTCAGGAGTTCGAAACCAGTCTGAGCAAGAGCGAGACCCGGTCTCTACTAAAATAGAAAGAAATTAATTGGCCAACTAAAATATATATAGAAAAAATTAGCCGGGCATGGTGGCACATACCTATAGTCCCAGCTACTCGGGAGGCTGAGGCAGGAGGATTGCTTGAGCCCAGGAGTTTGAGGTTGCTGTGAGCTAGGCTGACGCCACGGCACTCACTCTAGCCTGGACAATGAAGTGAGACTCTGTCTCAAAAAAAGAAAAAAAAAAAAAAAAAAGGACACAATGTAATGAAGACTGTGGCTCTGGCTGTCTAAAAATGATAGGAAAAGAGGAGTATCAGAGAGGGTGCAGGACCTGGGAGCCACTGATGAATAAACTAAGATTGCTCATACTTTAGGCTCAGGCCAGGTTGGAATTAGAGATTGCTTTAACCAGCGGGGATCCCAATCCATCCTGTCCATTTCCCACACCCAGGCAAGTCCTGAATGCCCTAGGCAGGGATGGACCGGGTGCTCCACGGGACTGTGAGCTGTTTTGTCGAAGGGACCTCTGATCGTCCACCTCCTGCTCCATTCTGTTACTGCCAGGCTTTGGTCTAGATTACAATGAAAAGAGCTCAATCGTTTTCTGTCTTTAATGAAAATAATAATAATAATAATAATAATAATAAAAGCTGTGGGAGAAGAGAGAAAATCTAAGGCCATCAGGCACCCAAGAGGAGAGAGGAAATAAAACCTCATGTCACCTTGGGCTGGCTGAATCCCTCCTCTCCCCACCCCCAGGAGAGTCTCAGGTGCCCACTGATGACAACGCCGCCGTTTGTCTGTCCAGTGGCTCTCACTGGAGCTGCTTGCTACCTTCTGTCAGATTCCCACTCCCGATTCGATTTCGGATTGAACTCCCTCCCACTTTCTCTTATTCTAACCCAGAGGAGGTGGAGAGCAGCTGGTCACCATCTTCCTTATGATAACCCTTCATATGGTGTAGTTTTATTTCCTTAAATTAATGACAGCGTGTTGGGTGCCTTCCATCCCAGACACATTTTAATAGATGCTTTTAACATACGGAGGGCCGAGGGAGAGAAAACAACGCCTCTGTCATGTTTGGGCACATCCTGGATTCGAACATGCTCAAACCTCAACAGAGCTGGTGTCTTCTGATTGGAAGCAGAATTTCCAGCCCCTGTAAGCGCTCGGAATGGCGAAACTCGGTGCAATGTGCTCTTGGGTGAGGTGTGGCGCATCGAGCAACTCCAAGCCCTGCTTACTTATCTGGGATCAATTATTTACTAACCCAATAATATTTCTGATATATGAGCCCTACAGCGAGAGAAATCGTATCCATCGCTTTTCCTTTGCCAGCATTCTTTGCTCACGAGGCAGGAAGAAACTTGCATGGAGTGGGTTTTGGTTACTCCTGGAGACCGGCCTGAGATCTGCGGCAGTCTTAGGGAAGGGGGTAGTACGCTCAGGAAAATACAGATTTCCATACTATTTTCTAAGCTGTGCCCTGAGCTTGACATCTTGGGATGCTGCTCCCCACCCCCTCCTTCTCACCACATTCGGTTATCAAAGTCTTTTTTAATCCACTTTTCCAGAATTATCCTTTCCTTTCCACTCTTGCAGCTGCCACCTTAGACTGGGTTTTCATTACTTTGCTTCTAAGGTTTTTGTAGTAGCTTCCCAAATGGTCTTCTGTCCTCTGGGATTTTAAAAAGGTTTTCTTTGAATTTAATGTATTCTCTCTCCATCTCTCTTCCCTTCTCTCATTTTTCTTGCCCGCCCCCTTTCTCTATTTCTCCTTGGTCTTTTGCCTAAAGGAGACGCTGTCATTTCCTGGTCAGTGCGTGGGCTGTAGAGATTGTACCCCAGCTCTGCCAGTTACTTGCTAAGTGACCTTGGACAAGTTACTGAATTTCCCCGTCGATTTCCTCATTGGTGCAATAAAGAGGTTGAGGGTTGTCCTTCTAAGAGCCCTAAAAGCTCTAATTTTCTGAGAATGGCTTTCCTTGCGTAATGTCTGCCCCCGAAGTCTTTGAATTCTTCATGCCCAAACTCAAATGGCATCTGTTTCTTGAAAACTTTTCTGATCCATCAGTTTATGAACCCACTCCCTTCTCTAAATTACCATATTACTCTTTTAGTGTTTATCTTCTAAATCATTTTCTGTCTATATAGTATTATATCTTTTTGTGGGAGAGACTCTATACCTTGCTCCTTGTATATATTTCATTATTCTTCTCTGTGACACGAGGTACTATGCCCTACGTATAGTTGGTGCTTAAAATATGACTTTCACGCATGGCAGAGAGTAAGCCTGGGGTTTTGGAGTAAACATCAGCAAAGCCGAGGCAGAGTTCAAGCATAGATGCACTGGTTTGGTCCATGGCAGGAGGTTAAGTGCAGGGCTGGAGAGAGGGAGACAGTGAGTTCAGCTGGAAAAGCTTCAAGGAGGGGCTCCATCCATACGGGCACAATGCCTGGCACACAAAATGCGCTCAGTAAATGCTGGGCGAATGAATACGGAAGGCAGAGATGCACAGTGCCTAACATTTATAATTTGTATATCGTTGTGCGTTTCCAAACACTCTCTAGGTATGCTCTCATGTTCGATATGAAAGCAACAAACTGGAGCATATAATAGGACAGGTATTAAGACCTCCACTTTATAGATTTGGAGGTTGCATATCCCAGAAGGTTGCAGGTACTGTGTAGTAAACATGCACTGGGTACTTAGGATAAAAAAAAAAAAAGAATAGCCCTGGCTGTTTGTGGAAGGAAGGCAGACGAAAGGCACACAAGACAAAGCGACCACAGCCATGCAGTATGAAACTGCATTGCAAGACCTGCTGTGATGGGGCTGGACCAGGAGAGGACATCCCATGTGGCCGAGGGAAGGAGTCCAAGAATGGGAACACTGGAGGTGAATATCAAAGGATAACCAGAAGCAAGAGCAAGAATCCTCAGGAATCCTCAACTCCAAGCCTAGCACTGTTCTTTCTGGGGTTGTAAAAAACCGTTTGCAAAGCCAGTGGGTCTGTATCTTGTGTCATGGGAAAAGGCCAGTGCCACATACTAAAATGTATTCACCCACAGGTAACTTTTTCCGGGACAACTGGTGGTGAACCTGGAGATGCAAAGGTCCCTCCAAGGCTGGCCGCCTTTGTCAACCCCAGCCCGCCTTTGGCTGGAGCCCTGGGTCTGGAAGACAGCCGGGGAAGGCTGGGCTCCAGCTGGTGCGTTTCTGTCGCTGGGTCTGGGTTGCTGCGGTCTGCGCTGGTGAGACAAAGGGATGAATGGTCTGAGGTCTGGAAAGGTGGGAAAAGGGAGGCGGGTGGAGGAGGGGCTGGGTGGCGGGTGACTGACTAATTGCTTTGTTCTGTGGCAGGAGGCCTTTCAGCGACAACAACAGCTACTTGAAGGCCCATTGCTTAAGTGCTTTTCATCATTACCTCCTGTCATTAGTCCCATCAGCTGCTTCCATCAGCTCATTGCTAGTCAGGGGCCATGGCCTGTCACACACTGGGTCTCATTTGCAGCTATCTCTCTCTGCCTTTATCCAGAGCCAGGCCCTGTTCCGCTACACCCCCTTTCTGTGGCCCTCGGTGCCCAACCTGTTCCTGTATTTGACGTGTCCATCTGTTGGGGGGGCCCGCCGATGGCTGCCTCTGGCCATTTGTGCCTCGCCTGTTAGACTGAGAGGGGAGCATGTCCGTGGCTGTCCTGCACGGCTCCACAGCCCCTGTGGCCATGGTGCTGACTCGCACCCTGCCCTTTGGCCTGGTGCTGCATCTCGGACGATGACGAGACTCCCGCAGGGCCCTGGGCTCATGGGGACACAGGAGGGGGTTGCTTTCTCTAGGATCCCAGAAAGAATGACTCCTCCTTTCAGTCCCAGTATGCCTCGGTGACACCGATTAGACCGACACTTATCATTTATTAAGTGCTGACACGTGTCTGGCAGTGTGCTAGTAACTACGGCCACGTGCTGCATCACGACATTTCAGTGGACAACAGAATGCATAGAGGACGGTGGTCCCATGGGATTGTCATGGAGTCGAAAATTTCTTATTGGCTGATGATGTTGTAGCTGTCATAAAGTCGCAGGGGACCACATCACTCAGGTGATGGTCATGACGCTGGTGTAAACAAACCCACTGGGCTGCTAGTCATATAAAACTCTATCATAAGGCCGGGCGCGGTGGCTCACGCCTGTCATCCTGGCACTCTGGGAGGCCGAGGCGGGCGGATTGCTCGAGGTCATGAGTTCGAAACCAGCCTGAGCAAGAGTGAGACGCCCGTCTCTACTATAAATAGAAAGAAATTAATTGGCCAACTAATATATATAGAAAAAATGAGCCGGGCATGGTGGCGCAGGCCTGTAGTCCCAGCTACTCGGGAGGCTGAGGCAGCAGGATCGCTTGAGCCCAGGAGATTGAGGTTGCTGTGAGCTAGGCTGATGCCATGGCACTCACTCTAGCCTGGGCGACAAAGCGAGACTCTGTCTCAAAAAAAAAAAACCAAAACCAAAACCAAAACAAAAAACCTCTATCACATACGGTCATGCACAGTACATACTACTTAATAATGACAATAAGCGACTATGTAATTGGCTTATGTATTTACTATACTATAATTTTTATCGTTATTTTAGAGTATACCCCTTCCGCTTATTAAAAACAAAGTTAACCTGTAAAATAGCCTCAGGCGGATCCTTCAGAAGGTGTTCCAGAAGAAGGGCTTGTTATCACAGGAGATGACAGCTCCATGCGTGTTATCACCCATGAAGACCTTCCAGCGGGACAGGGTGTGGGGGTGGGAGACAGTGATATTGATGACCCTGACCCCGTGTAGGGCTAGGCTAATGTGCGTGTTTGTGCCTTAGCTTTTAACAAAAAAGCTTAAGATGTAAAAATAGAGAATTTTAAATAGAGAAAAAGCTTACAGAATAAGGACATAAAGAGAAAAATACTTTCATGCGGTTGTACAATGTGTTCACATTTTAAGTGTCATTACAAAAGAGTCAAAAGTTTTTAAAAAATTTAAAAAGTTTATAAAGCAAAAAAGTTACAGTAAGCTAAGGTTAATTTATTATTGAAGAAAAATTAAAAAAAATAAGTTTAGCATTATAAGTTTAGCATTATACTTAGTTTAGCATTATAATTAGCATTATAATATGCTAAATAAGTTAGCATAGTTACTAATAGTAACTTAGCATAACCTAAATTGACAGTGTTTATAAAGTCTACAGTAGTGTACAGTGATGTCCTAGGGCTTCCCATTCACTCATCTCTCCCTGACTCTGCAAGCTCCATGCATGGTAAGTGCCCTATACAGATGTACCATTTTTTATCTTTTATACTGTATTTTTACTATACCCTTTCCATTTTAGATATGCTCAGATACACAAGTATTTACCATTGTCTTACAATTTCATACAGTATTCAGAACAGTGACATGCTGTACAGGTTTGTAGTCTAGGAGCAATAGGCTATACACCCTATAGTCTAGATGTGTAGTGAGCTATACCATCTAGGTTTGTGTAAATACACTCTATGGCGATCGTACAACTGCAAAATCACCTAAAAAAATGACATATTTCTCAGAATGCACCCCCGTTGCTAAGTGATCCATGACTCTATATGTATATTTAATCCTGTAACAATGCTGGAGATAATGTTATCTCCATTTTACAGATGAAAAAACTAAGCCCCAGGGAGTCTAAGTAACTTAATTCAGATCCCATTAACATGAGCCCAGTTTTTATGCCTTCAGAGTTGCAATCAGCGATTGCCTCGTGTGGCCAATTAGTTTATTCCTTAATTAACCCTGTGGAAGAGTGATGGGGAGGCAGGATTTGGAATCAAACAGAACAAGTTAAATTCCTGCTTTTGAAACTTCATGAGTGAATGACATTTGGCAAATTACTTACATTCTTTGGCTCTCAGTTTGTTTGTTTTTTTTTAAATCTGTAAAATGGAGATATATATCTACCTTATTACTGTTGTTGGAAGGATTAAATGAGATAATGAATGAAAAATGCCTAGCACAGAATCTTCAAAGAATGGGAGCATTATGCAGACCACAATTGCTAATAAGAATCATGATTTGGACATACCACTGGACTCATAGGAATTTGTTTTATTTGAATTTCTGGCTACTCAATTCATGTTTTCTTAGTTTTTATACTTGTGATCAGTAAGAAAAAAATGGATTATATTGTGGTAACAAATGGCCTCCAAATCCTACTGGTTTTGCAACGGCAAAGGTTTATGTCTCCCTCTGTGCTGTGTGTCTTAGTCTGTGAGGGCAGCTGTAATAAAATACCATAGACTAATTGGCTTACACACAACAGAAAATTATTTCTCATAGTTCTGAATGCTGGGAAGTCTATGATCAAGGAACCGGCCAGTTTGGGGTCAGATGGGAGTCCACGTCCTGGTTCATAAAGGACACCTCCTCCTGTGTGCTCACATGGAGGAAGAGGCAAACTAGCTCTCTGAGGTCTCCTATATAATAAGGGCACTAATCCCATTCATGAGGGACCCACCCTCATGACCTAATCACTTCCCAAATGCTCTGCTTCCCTAATACCATCTCTTTGGGGGTTAGGATGTCAGCATATGAATTTTGGGGGGGGGCACACATTCAGCCCATGTCACTATGAGTCCACATCCTAAATTAGTTGGGTCTCTGCTCCGTGGTCATTTTTATTCCAGGACTCAGGCTGAATGAGCACTCCCCTCCTGGGCTGCTCCTGGAAGTGGTAGCAGAGAAAACATGACCATAAGCTGGCTCTGGAGCCTCTGCTTGGACAAGACACCTATCACTTCTGCTCACACTGCGCTGGTCAGGCAAGTCATCCGGCCACTGCGGAGTTCAACACTTGCAGCCCAGTGTAATCTGCAGGGAGTTGGAAGCCAGAATGCTTAGCAAAGGGTAAGACACTCTGCCCCGGATTGTAAATGGGGCTGCAACTGATTTTCATAGTCTCAAAATTTGCCGAATTTGATCTTGTTTTAGCTACTGCTCAGATTTGCCTGGGGATGTTTAGGTGTGTTTTTGTCAGTTTTGATGAACCGAAGTATTGCCTAAAATAACAAAATATACTTAGGCCTAGTAAAAGACATTTTCATTGCTGAAATTCCTGGAGGAAAAATAACTTTGTTATTGTGTGTCTAAAAGTCACTAGCACAAGAGGTTTTTTTTCTTTTTCCCTATTAGGATAATTGCTTTTGTAATGCTATTTTTGATAATGTGATATTTCTTAGGAATAGAATCATCGTTTTATAGTAGAAAAGAATGCATTCTTTTATTTTTCAGAAATTTGAACTGGAATAGCTTTTGGTTGTGCCAGGTTCCAGAAAAAGGAAGCAGAGAAACATCAGAAGACTGACCCCATAAACTTAATTTTTCCTATTCACACATTTCTTTGCCTTCATCTCTAATGTAGCATTTATCCTGGTTCTGCTTAATTGTCAAGTTATTTATTTATTCATTCATTCATTTATCACAATCTGCTACTAGGTTATCAGTTTCTGGAGGGCAGCAATGATTTCTCTCTGATCTCTGTATCCCTTCTGCCACCTGGTCCTGCTTTAAATAAAGTTCCTTGAATTGAACTGAGTGTAAGTAAGAATTACCCTCAAATATAAAAGAATAGGCTTTTTCTCTCTTCTTCAAGGGTTAAAAAGCCTTGTGAATGTTTTCTCCTCTATAGAAAATAAAGTGGGGTATTCCTAACTATTCCTAAGAATTATATCTTTAATTGGCCTTCATTTGTTCTTTCTAAGCCCAGTGCTGTCTATGCAAGTTGGATGCTAATATTTTTTTTTCTTCCATTCTCACCCCACCAAACATTTGCTTGTGCAGCTCACATTTAGAGACATTCAGCCTGTCTGTGTTTTGTAGGGTGGGGAGTGAGAAGGGGGGAGATTTTGGGGGAAGTCACAGGCAATTGAAAAACGAGGAGGGAATTGTATACCATGCTATTTGGGTAAAAAAAAAAAAAATGGAAATCTGAAGTCCTGATAGAGTCTGTTATATTAAATTGAGAGGAAAATTTTCTTTCTCTGATTTTTCTGGCTGTGTCCTAGGGTTAGCATAACAGAGTATGATATTCGCTGGTGGCTGATTCAATATTCAGCTTTTGCCTAAAGACAAGGGAAAAGAGACAAAGGCTAGGATCGTACCGCACAAAATGATTCTATTACCCATCTCTAAATAGCAGGACTTGAATAAGGGGAATTCTACTTACTTAGATGCTAATGAGTTTGTTTCAGCTCATTGAAGAGTCACATCGACTGCCTTGTTTACCAAAGCGATGCTTGGAGGGCAGCACAGACTTCTAAGGACTGGGTGCATACACATGGGTTTTTGGGGTGCCTAACTCTGGAGCTTGCTTACCTCTGCTGCTTGGGGTGCCTGGATGTTCAAGGACTTCCAGATTCTCTGCAGACGTCCAGACTATCTGCCCTGTTCACTCCTGGCTCTGCTGGCACAAGTCTTCACATTGCCTCCACTGTCCATGAACATGCGTACATTCTTCTGCATATCTTCGGGTTCCTGGGCTTCATAAAGTAGAAAAGCAGTGCTGATAAGCTTTCCCACGTTCTAAAATTGTTACGGCAGCAGGAGGCAGGAGGGAGATAAGACAGGGGCACAGAAAGGGGGATTTGGTCTGGTATCCTCTATCTCCCATTCACATGCTATTTTGTAGCCTGACAAAACCCTTCTACAGTCATTTAATCATGATGGAATGATAGCAAATAACCCAGCCCTGTGATCCACAGACCTGAATTCCAGCCCTAATTTTGACTCTTCCAACTCATTTATTTAAATATATTTTGAGTGCTTTCTTCGCTGTGCAAAGCCCTGGGGGGATACAAAGATGAAAAAGTCGTCATCTTTGCCTTTGAGAGATTCACCATTTAGTGGGGAATCATGTAAACATATAAAAATGTGATTAAAATACAGCATGATAATGTGTGTAGAAAGGCCTAGTGCATGGCTTCAGGTAATCACCCAATAAATGAGAGCCATTGTTAATACTGTTGCTATTATTATTACTGCACTAACAAGAGGTGTGTGTGTTCAGTATGTTCCAGGATCGCTAGGGAAAGTCGGTATCTGGGGTGTTACGTGGGGGTGCAGAGAAAGGCTTCCAGAGAGAATCTGTTCTTGCCCAGAGCCTTGGGGGAAGAATGGAAGACCCAGAAGTGAGAGATCGTGGGGTGGGAAGCTGGGTGGAGGAGGAAGAAGGGAGGGAAGACAAGCCATATGGAGGAAACCGTCTGGTCAACGCGGGAATGCATGGGAGGGTGGGAGTGAGCACGTGTGTGCAGTTTGCCTGGCTAGAGTGCAACAGTGAAGTGGGTGATGAGCAGTGCAGGAAGGGCCTCAGATGCTGGTTGAGGAATTTGGATTCTATCCTCTAAGGTAAGGGAACAAGAAACATCTCACATATTTTGATCAGGTTTTCACTTCAGAAAGCTAACTCTGACCCTGCTTGATCATGTGTCAATGCACAACAGACAAACATCCATAAAACTCAGTATTCTCGTACGTAACGGGCATGATCGTGACCTGCTCACTAGGTAAGCACATTTACATGCATCAAAATAAGCAATAAGAGGGTGAAGGTCTCTTTGTTCATGCTGTTATCCTAAAAAAATTCTATCATGTGCCTCATTCCTTCACAGCCTTTGCTTATATTACTTAACTTTTATTTTCTTCCAATTGTCAACATCTTCTTCTGGGCCATCCTCAAGTTATTTCTGCTCTCAGGAGCCTTCTGTATTCGTTTCCTATTGCTGTGCAACAAATGACCACACACTTAGTGCCTTAAAACGACACCCATGTGTTATCTCACAGTAGGTCAGGAGTCTGGAGTCTGGACACAGTTTCGATGGGTCCTATGTTCAGGGTCTCGCAAGACTGAAATCAACGTTGCATTCCTTTCTAGAGCTCAGGGTGCTCAGCTCCTGAGTTTGTTGGCATTATTTTGTTCTTTGCAGCTGTAGGATAGAAGTCCTTTCTTTTTTGATGCTCACCATCCACAAATCTTTCTCAGCTATGAGAGGCTGCCCACCATTTCCTGCCGCATGGCCCTGTGCTACAGCTGGGGCTATCTTCCCCTCCTTCTGCCTCTGATCTATAGACCCTCTTTGCAAAGGGCCCAGCTGATTAGGCCAGGGCTCCCCCACACTCAAAGAAGGGACTTACACAGGGAGTGCACACTAAGGAGTGGGAATCTTGGGGCCATCTCGGAATTCTGCCTCTGCACCTTTCCTTACTGCCCTATAAAAATGCTCTTCCCTCTCTTGAAACTCTCAAAGTTCCTGTGTGGTCTTTTACCATCCACTCCACGTAAACACTAAACTGTATACTGTTCCATATTACATTTGAGCTGTTGCAGGACTTGGAGGATGCCTTCTCTTCCTCTTCTTCCTCCTCTTTTTTTGTATCTGTTTGTACCCCCATTCAGCTCTGGGGAGACTAGAAACTTAAAAGGTGCTGCTGTTTTTTGTTCGCTTTTTGATCTTGTCTTGAACTCTGCCGTGCATATGTTCTCTATTGCCATGCTAATAATACTCAGAGCAATGACCTGGCAATGGAAGAATGCTCAAGGGGCCTCCGGAGAACCCACTGGAATTCCACGCCACACGATATCTTTGTGGAGGCCGTGAGAGCAGTCCTGGAGATTGCAGATACTGAATTTTGGAGCCTCGAGGTAACTGGAGAAAACAGCCTTATTTTGTGAACAGGAATAAATTCTCTGCTTTAAATAAAAAAAAAAAAGTCTTACTTTCAGTTAATGTCTAGCAGAAGCTTAACTTAAAGCTTAAGTTTGCTGTGATAGGTGATCCACCTTTGAACTCAGTTCCTGTTTTTCCTGTGGAGACCTGGTTTGAAAGGGCGAGGAGGATTGAGTAAGCCCCCAATCAATCTCCAAACATTTTATCTCTTGGGATTAACCTTCTAAGGAAGGTGTGTAGTGTGTTTGGAAAACAAATGCATTGCAAATGCCATTTGAGGCAATCCATGTCCACACAACTAACTGAGCTTGACAGGTTCTAAGAGATGATAAAAAGTATGGACTACTTCCCATGCAGTAAGTCGAGCTTAGAGTTCTCCTTTGTTAACACTACCTCTGGCTATTGCATTGCAAAATCACTCAGTAACTTTTGATGTTGAGTTTGGGGGTGGGGGGGAAAGAGCCATGTCCCTGTTTCTTTCTTTCATGTTTGGTGTAATGGCAGATTGTTAGGACAGGGCCGTTAAATATATAGGTGCATGGCCTTGTCCTGGTCAGGTCCAAATCCACCCCACCCACATTGTATACACAGACTGATGTTTAAAGTTGGCAGATGGCTGTGTATATCCAGGGCAGACAGATGTATTGTGTATATAGAGAAAATGTATACAACAGACTGCATGTCAATGTATACACAGAGAAATACACACTAGACATGGTCGGTGCTGGAAAGAGCAAGGCTGAAAGTCAGAGGATGAAGAACTCCAACATTTTAGAGCCTTATTCTGAGAGGCAGAAAATATTTGCCGAACAGAAATCCATCAGCAATTCCTCCTAAACTTAATGGTTTTATTGTCTCCCCAGAGTCACTTACAAGAACCTAGAAAATCTAGGACAGCTTGTGACCCAGTCTGGCTGGTCATAGTTGTAATGCTCACTTAGTTCAGAGCCCCAGACAAAGTGCTAGCCAAGCATGAGATTGCACATGCTGAGCAGACACGATGATGGACTGTCTAGGGAGGATGGGACGATGGACCATTGGTCTTATCCAGCGAAGATTTTATTAAAATTCATAGAAAATCAGAACCGAAGGCAATCCTAGAGATTGTATCACCAAATCCCTCATTTTGCAAATGAGAAAACAACTGAGATTCAGATAAGCTAAAAATAGCTTGTGGGAGGTCAAAGTATCAGGTGATGGCTAGGAATGGCTCGGGGCTCAGCTCCTCTGATTCCTACTTTGTACTAAATATTCTTCATGATCACTGACACAGGCAAGATCTTAGCACCTCCACTCTCACTTGGACTTTAGAACGCTCACTACGTGTTTACCAGTCAGAGGCCACTGGATGCGGGTCTATGTCCTTGGCATGTAGAAAGTAACTAAAAAACAACAAACGATAGACTTCTCTTGCTGCATGGAAAGAAGCAATTCTCATAGGTTTTAAGGAAGTTCCTCCTACTCCCTGGTGTTGCCAGAAACTCTGCCAGAGTTCCATTTTTTAGCTTAAGACTTACGTGTCTATTAAAATGCAGTTATCTTCAGAAAAGGTATCACCTTCCACCTACTCGTGTACTCTCAGGATGAATGATTTTCACCGGAATCTCTGCTGTAGAAGAAGGGAAAGGCCTAAGAGAGTTGGAGAGAGAAGAAGAGAGGCACCAGAAAGAAGGCAGATGTGGGATGGGGCTTATGAATAAGTTTCATTCAATCACAGTCTTTCTAGCGTCAGCCTCATAGTGAAAACTGTACTTTGTGGATTTCCCTGATGCGCATGAGCAGGAAGGAAGGAGAACGGCCGTAGTAGATTGCCAAAATGGCCACAGTTCCCTAGGCCTTGAAATTGGGCTGGTTTTGTGAATTACTTTGGCTAATAGAATGTGGCAGAAGTGCTGTTGTTCTGGTTTTGCACACAAGCCTGGAGAGGCCTTGCATTCTTTTTGCTATCGTGGGAAGACCATAGCCACTGTCATGTGAACAACTCCAGGCTAGCCAGCTGGAGGATGAGAGACCATGTGGAGCAGAGATGAGCCATGCCAGCTGAAACGTCTTACACCACCCAGCCACTTGTCACGCTTCAACCTTAGTCCCTAGAACTTCGGAATGCTACTGTGTTTGCAGATACAGCCTTTAAAGAGATAATTAAGCTACAATGGGGTGTTCAGGTTGAGCCCTAATCCAATATGAGTGGTGTCCTTATAAGCAGAGGAAATTTAGCAAAGACATGTGCAGGCATAGAAGGAAGACCATTGTGAAAACAGAGGGAGAAGATGACCATCTATCTACAAGCCAAGGAAAGAAGCATTAGAAAAAAATCAACCCTGCTGACACCTTGATCTCGAACTTCTAACCCCCAGAAGATATATTTCTGCTGCTTAAGCCACCTGGTCTGTGGGACTTTGTTATGAGAGCCCTAGGAAACAAATGCACCAACCTAGCAGCTAACTATATATGCACAGGTAAGTTTTGCCAAGATCAGCCAAGCCTGGCTCAGATTAGCAGAACTATTCAACTGACCCCAGCCCAAATCACCAATCCATAGGATGGTGACATAAACAAATGGTTGTTCTTTTCAATATCTAAGTTTCAGGGTGGTTTTTCCACACAGCGAAAGATAGCTGATACAATGGTAAACAACTCACTAGACATCCTGCTGCAAATGCATGAATGTTGAAATGGCCTGAAGAATTCATAGCACCTTCCCTGCTGGCCCTTGTGTGCGGGTGGGAGTATATAGAAAAGCCTTTGATTATTACAGAATTTACTCTGTATTGCTTTAGCCCCACCAGCCTTCTCATCCCAAACACCAACACCATCAGCAAGAAGAAGTGAGTTATTGGTGCTGCTTTACTTGCTGTCTATCCTTTCTCAGTTGTGCCCACTATTATCTAGTAGGAAGAGCTTCCCAACTGGGAGTTAGACACCTGTTTGAGTTAGTGCCAGAGCAACCATCAGGTTATCATCCATAAGTGCAATGGAAATAGTGCTCCAACATGGTGGTGCAGGAAAAAACAGTCATGCATAAACGGTTGGATTCCTAGGTCTCCCAACTTTTGTGTCTTGGAAGAAGCTCTTCAAGCTGATGTTTCCTTATGTATACAATGGGGATTATGTTCTTTCAGAATTGGTGTTACATATGTCAAATTTACATAATTTCAAATAGTCCGGCATTCTGTATATAGTAGACAGTCAATAAATGTCAGTTGTCTATCTTCTCTATTCTGCCACTATTGGGAGGCTGAGATTCATTTATTCACTAATGTTTGTTTAGTGTTGACAAGTGCCAGGCACTATTTCAGGCTCTGATAAGACCGTGGGTGAGTGAGATAGGTAACATTCTTGTTCTCATGGAGACTACATTCCACTCGGGATATGAAGGGGTTAAAAACTGTCTACCTATCTACCTATCTATCTATATCAATCTATGATCTATTGTTCAATTGTGAGTTACTCCCAAGGTAGTAAGTCTCTGCTCCCATCCCATTACCCATAATCAGAGCAGCTTCTCTTCTATTTAGAAGAGAAATTTTAGAAATCGGACTTCTGAGTAAGGATTGGTTTGAGGAAAGGGTTATCTAGTTGACAGAAAGAGAATTTATAAACCTTCCACTAGTTCATCTGCCATCAGGGAATTCCATGTTTTTCCTCATGTAAATGATTTTACAAGTTAACTCAAGCTTACTACTTTAATTTGACAATGTTATAAAAATATATAGCATATAAAAAGAAAATTTAAAAAATGTGGCACGCTTCTCCTTCTTAAATAGAGAATGTTAAGCATAGAGTATGTTGAACATACTGCACACTTTTCTTGATGGCTCCCGATTCTCAATTTCTCAGAATCATTTGACAACACTGCCAACCTACTCCTTGAAATTTTCCTAGGCGTTGTCAACACTGAATTCTTTGGTTTTCTTCATATTTTTGAGACCACGTTTCTTTGCAATTTCCTTAACCCACCGGTTTCTCCTCTTGCCTAGTAAATGTCATGGAAATTATTCTTTTGGTGTCTCCATTCTCTATGAACAGTCAACGGTCTTCTCCTTGCAGATGGAAATGACCCTTGATTTCATATCTCTAAACCCATTTCCTCATGAGAAATAAAATATTTCAACTTCTTATGGGGTGGGCATAGCTACCTAGAGGTCCTGGAAGCTTCATCAATGCAAGTCCAAATCTTGACTCATGTGTCTCTTAAAAGCAGCTCCTACTCTTGTCTTCTTGAGCTATGGTGTGTTGCTATCTGCCTGCCAGTCATCATGTTTGGAACCTCAGAGTCCTCATCATCTAATCCTGCTCCTTCCTGCCTGACCTCCAGCAGTTTTTAAGACCTGTTGATTGAGTTCCACAAATTATAACTCCTCCTTATTACCCTGGCTCAAGACCTGATTTTCTCTCGCTTGGACTGTTGAAATTGTTTCCTAACTGGTCTCCCCACCTTTATTATCTGGCCTTCAAAACTATTTTTATCTATTGCTTTTAAAGCACTTTCCATAAAGCAGAGTTTTGATTGTATCAGTTGCCTATTGGAAAATCTTTATGGCTTCTCAACTGTGTATAAAATAAATTCCAAATTTCTGAGCATATCACCCTCCTTGACCTGGCTCCAAATTTACCTTTCTACTTTGTTTTCTATAAAACTCTGACTTTGAAACTGCTTTGTACTTAAGATATATTTGTTTTTTGTATCCTGGAGTTTTTTGTTTGTTTTGTTTATCTTTCTGCTTATTCTAATCTTTTCCATTTGTCTAAATTCTACCCCTCTTTCAAGCTACAATTTTAAGCATTTTCTTAAGAAAAAAGGTGAAACCCTCATAATACCCTGAAATAAAAAAAGAAAGAAAAGAAAAATGGTGAGTATCAAATAGTTGTTTGCCTATAAACCACAGAAGGAGAGAAAGTATTCACACTACATATATTTGTTGAAAAACTTATTTGTGTTCAGAAGAGCTCTTATAATTCAATAATAAGAAAGTAAACATGCCAATTAAAAATTGTCAAAAAATGTGTTCACAAAAGAATATATATAAACATCCAATAAAGCACATGAAAATATGCTCAGCATGATTAAAATTGCAGCACAATGAATATTATATACTGAATAGAAATAGCTAAAATTAAATCTGACAACTTCAAATGTTGACAAGGCTGTGGATCAACTTAAATTCTCATCCATTGCTGGTGGGACTGTAAAATGATCCAATAACTTTGGAAAACAGTTTAGCAGTTTCTCATTAATTTAAACTTGTACTTCATATATGACCCAGTAATTCCACTCTGAGATATTTACTCAAAAGACATGAAAACTTATGTCCTTATTAAGGCTCATAACTGAATATTTATAGCAGCTTTATTTATAATAGCCCCAAACCCAAAACAACCCAAATATCCATCAAGTGGTGAATGGATAAAACAATTGTAATATATTTAAAAAATAGAATTCTACTCAACATTGAAAAGGAATAAACGACTGATACACACAATAACATGAGTGAATCTTAAAAATATTACACTGTGCAAATAAAAAGACACATATTATTGATGTGTCTATTAATATAATTCTAATAATATAAAATTCTAGAACAGTCAAAAAACTAAGAGAGAAAACAGATCAGTGGTCACTTGGGTCTGGGAGGGGCAGAGACTATCTTTCAAAGGAACATGAGGGAAGTTTTTGGGCAAATGAAATTATTCTATATCTTTTCTTTGGATTGTAGTTACATAAGAGCATACGTTTATCAAAGCTCATTGAACTGCACTCTTAAAACAGGTACATTTTATTATGTGTAAATTACACTTCATTATAACTGATTAATAATTTAAAAATATTATTGCCTTTGATTTCCAGCATTTACCTATAAGAGGACCTTTCAGGCACTCACTCAGACACAATTTACTTTATTTAAGATGAATTAAAAATATGTATTACATAATTTCCTTGCCCAGAGAAGATAAATGTCTAATAGCATGAACTTTTATGACAGACTGCCTGGATTAAAGGCTCTGCACTTAATGACTTTGGGTAAGTTATTTAACTTCCCAATGCCCCACTTTTCTCAGCTGTTAATATGGGGATAACAACACTATCTGCCTCATTGGCTTGGCGCAAGGATTAAATGTGTTAATATATGCAAAACACTTAATGCAATGTTTGGCATATAATAAACAAGGACTATATGTGGTTTTTAAATTCCTTCTATGGAGTACCCTTTTTAAATGTTTGTCATATTCTGACTTGATCTATTCGTCTTCATGTGCTGTTCCCATTTGATTGTAAGCCACTCGAAAACAAGGGACATCTTTTGTTCTTGCTGTCTCCCAAAGAATCTACAATGGCATTTGGATAGTTGGTTGAATTTTTATTTCACTATTATAATGTGTTCAGATATCAAAATAATACTAGAAACTAATAATCTGTGAGTGTCTATTGCATGCAAACTCCTATCATTTAATCTTCAAAACAACCCGGCAAGGTAGGCATTATTATTAATTCCATTTCAGAAATGAAGATACTCATTGCTGGATCTGAGAATGTAAGTGACTTGCTCAAGGCCATGAGGCTAGGGAGGAAGGCTGGATTAATGCTCTCTTGGGATTTCGGGGTATGATGGAAGCATTCGCTTCCACTTTGAGGAGCCTGATGTTGCTCTCTTTTGTGTCATCTTGGGTCTGATTTTTATGTTTTTGCTTTTGTTTTTGCTTTCTAGTCTCTCTATCCCCTTTTTTATTCCAGAATTTTCACAATTGTCCATGTACCTGAGACTGGTGGAATCTACTGCTGCCCTCTCTTTACAGCCAATGACTTCCATTTTCTGATAACTATTGATAACCAAGAAATTATGTAACTCTCCTTGTTTAAATTTTATCTAAAATAAGAGTAAACAGGCTCCGATAGAGGATATGGGGTGTTTTCCTATAATTAAGAATTTGTAATTCAAGGGCAAGTGTTTTTCTATAAACTCTTTAAAAAATTGAGTTATAACATAGTGTCAAGTAGACAAATAAATCACAGGTGCATAGCTCCATCATTTTTTACAAAGTAAATATCCATGCAACTACCACTTAGACCATGACATAGATAATTACCAGCAGCCTAGATTCCTCCCTTTGTTTAGGGCAGGAATTTATTTTGACACGTTTTATGATTCAGAGTTCTTTGCGTATGCCTGTGTTCTGGATGGTTGCATTTCTGAATTGTCTGATCTTTGCAACTATATTGTATAGCCCTGAAGTACCCAGATACTTCATGGCTATACAGTCTAATGCCTTAGACTCTCCTAAGTCTGGGAAGCGTGCTACATAATGGTAGAGGGAAGGGATGCAGGTGGTGGTAGGCGGATTACGGGGCTGATGAGCTCAGTGCTCTCCTAATTGGCTCTTTTCTGCAGAACCAACTCACTCAGGGCAACATCGCCCCAAGTTCTGGACTGCACTGAGTCTGTTTTTGGATTTCTGCATCTCCCAAAGATGACCTCAGACCACAGTTTCCCAGCACCCCTCCCGCCCTCCCCCCCCCCCCAGGCATCCCAGAAAGCAGCTTGTCTTTCTTCATGGGTATCACATCGCCTGCTTCTGCCCTGTGACAGTGTTTCTTTCATGCCTACTATGTCTCTTTGATCTGCTGAAAATGTCCTTCTCTGTATTTCTGATTAAAATGAGATTAAACCTGGGGAGCAGGGCAGGGGAGGTTGGGGCTGGAGCATGAACGTGTAGCCCGAGGCCCTGGCTGGGCAGTCTTCCAGCTTCTGAGAGACCGCTCTGGCCGAGGGTCCTTTGCAGAGACAGCCCCAAGAAAGGACTGGCTGATGCATGCTAAGAAAGCCCCCAGCTCCCAATGCTTCGGGGGCTGAGATGTGGGCTGCGTTTTGAAGATGAGCTGCCAAACCTGCTGAAACAGAACTCGAGAACTGAGGGGGCTTCAGGGAGACTTTTATCACCCCTTCTGGCCTTCTGTAGATAATGGCGCCCGATGCTTCTTTTTATTTGAACTAATTTTATTCATCTGATGATTAAGTGATGAAACAAGAAGCCTTTAGCAGATTCAGGTGTGTCTTACATACACAGACCATCTCTATGAAATAGTTAAATTTACTTAGAAGGTAACTGCGGACGTGTGAGTAGAAAAACTCCCTTATGAATTCAAACACCTGAAGATTAATTTTGGAAGGGGAATCTCCACATGGGAGGGGCTGCAGGCCAAGTGCTGCCACATGGCCATGCCTGGGGTTCTCTCTCCAAAGACAAAGACCCACATGGCTGACTTGCTCTGCCCTCCTTCTTTGGCCCAATCTAAGCCCAGACCTCTTCCACGGCAGCCCCGTCTCCACCCAAGCAAGATGGATCTTCTGAAAGACTTTGCTGAATACTAAGAGAGAGCAAGAGTGAAAGAAGCCTGGGAAATACATGTATTAAATATCCTGGCTCCCTTCCCATATAGACTTCCCTTGCTACTATATCTTGCCTGCTCCAAAGGCTGAGGTTTATGCCCTTGATTAGCAAAGGTTTGCAAACTCAGGTGGCCCTTTCCCTGGTATTCGGGCTTCTTATGGCTCAGTCTGTATACCTGCATGGGTTGGGGTTCCCCTAATGAATGAGAATGGAACACCTGCCCCGAATTAACCTCTAATCTGGCACTCTGAGAAATGGTTTGCATGTGTTATTTCATTTCCTCTTCCCCCAGATCCTAGATGGTGGGTATTATTGATTCCATTTTACAGATGAAGAAACTAAAGCTCAAACAGATGAATTAACAAGCTCAAGGCTACGCAAACGAGTAAGTGGTGGCGTCAAGATTTGAACCTGGATGCTACCGTGCACGACCCAACACTACCCTCTTAAATGCCATGACACGTTCATGGTCAAACCCGAGGAAAGATCGTTCTGTTGTCTGTCAGGACCCTCTCCTCAGTTCTAGTCTCTAGAGTCTAGACTGAGGAACAGGACTTCTCTCCTGGCAATTTCTCCGGGAGGGATCTGGGTCTCTGCAACGTGTGTGCAGTTTTGTCCGTGGGTGCCAGCCAGATAGTCACTTTATTATGCATCATCATACCCCAGTGTTCATAAAAGAACTACACAAATTAAATAATGGGGGACATCACTACTTCACAAGGTGATTTTATGTCTTACAAAAGGCCTCAACGCAAGACTCTTTCATCCAGCAAACACAGCCGTGAATTTCAAGCATCGACTGATTTGCATACAATCAGTCAGGAGTACATCCACTCTGCATGAGTAATCACTGTGATAGTTAGAGCAGCTACCATTTATTGAATATCTACTATGTACTTCAAAGTGTATATATACATTTTCATTTGTCCATCAAAACTTGGCAAGGCGGTATTATCTTCCCCATTTTAGAATCGAAGGAGGCGCTTTCTCATCCTTACAGAGACGAGGAGGAGCAGGGAACACAAGCGAGGTGCTGGCTGGCTTCAGGGACATTCCAGGTGAGCATACGAATGAGGATGTGTCTGTACCTTAACAACCTATCCCACCGTCTTATCATTAGTACAGATAGCTTTTTTCATTCTTTTTCCAAATAGGGTGGTAAACTTCAAATACTTGTCAATCTCTGATAAAAATCTCCTTATGACATGAACTTGCTTCCTTTTTTGCTTTCACTAAATTTCTCCAAAGTCACCTTAACCCTCTTCAAACTTCAATTCCTCTTTAGTCGGGTCCCCTCGGTACGTCATATCAATCACTCTCTATCCCTCTCAATATTCTCGGTCAAATAAATTCCATTTTCTCCACAAACACTTCTTCAGAATATAATGAAGAAGGAGATAGACTGTCCCATGCTTTCAGGGATCTTCTGGACAATTGGAGGTGTCTGGAGTTAAAGAATTAATTGTACAATTATTTATTCAATTAAAATAGTGAGAAATGCTACAATGGAGAAATAGAGTTAAAAAAAATGGATGCAATCTCAACTCATTTAGTACCTATGGAATATTTGGGACTCTGCAATGTAGTTTATGGACTTTAATGTATTTAATCACCTTTCAATAATCCTTTGAGGTAGGCTCTATTGTTATTCCCGTCTAACAGATCAGAAAATTGAAGCACAGAGGGGTGATGCCACTTGTTCAAAGCCTTGCCAGTAGTGAGTGATGGAGCCAGGATTTGACTTAAAGAAATGTGGATCTGAAGCCTTGACTTAAGAAGTGCTTCGATTAAGCACCTTAAGAAATGAATATTGGGAGTATGAACCTTAAGAAGTGATGTTTCTGTTGGCATCAGAGTGGATGAACAGGGATGACAGGAGAGTAGAAGCAAAGCATGGGCAGCAGAGACCAGTTAGGTGCAAGGCCATGGGTGGGTAGGGGCGAGGCGAGTGCTCAGGGTGGGGGATGGGGACGGGGGGGGGCACCTGCTGGGAGGCAGGGCGTGGGGGAGCCAGAGTAGAGAGGGCTTTAGCTTTAATCCTAAGAGCACTGGGAACCATTGATTGCCCACCTCGCTGCTGCTTTCACCAGACTGCCCACAAGGAGGGTGTGTGCACATGTTCACTCACACACGCCCCGCATCATTCTTAGCGGGTGATCTGGCCTTCTCCATCACAGAAACAGCTGAGGCTGTGGCGCTGTTAGGTGCCGTGCCTTCACTTTTACATAAACGTATCTGTATGGGAATCCCACAACCATCACTTACTAACCTGTGACCAGGGACACGTTATTTAACATCTGTGTCTCAGTTTCCCCATCTGTAAATAGGGAGTAGTAAAGGTATTGCTCTATGCATTGTTAAGGAGATTACATAATATATGTAAATACTTATTATAGATGTAAAGTTTATAAGTGTATGTAGACTGCCTGACATATCAAATCATTGTCGACACCATTACCCTTATCTGTGATGATTTGTGCCCGTCTCAGTTCTCCTGCACCCCTCTGCCTGCACTCTTGACCTGTCCTCCCTCAACTTTTTGTAAAACTTACTCTTTTATTTTTTCCTCCTGCTTATAGATTTCTGAAATTTTCCTTACTTCCAGTATAGTTCCCAAAGCCTATGAAAATTCTTGCGTGTCTCTTCTCTTTTGAAACAAAGAAAGAAAGAAACAAAAAAGGCAGAACAACACCAACCACAAAGGCAGAAGCAGCAGCAGCCCTGTTCTGCATCTCTCCACCCCTCCTGTCCGAGCATCCCTCATGGCCAAGCTCCAGAAAGGGTATCTCCACTGTTTAGCCTCTGTCCCCGCAAGCTCCCAGCCATCAGGCTCCTACCCTGTCTCTCTCTGAGAAAAAATGTCCTTATAAATCTCACCAACATTACTGAAAACTCAACACTTGTCCACGAGGCCAGATGAGAAGAACGAGGACAAGTGGTTTGGGGAGGAGGAAAGAGACGTTTTATTACTTTGCCGGCAAAGGAGGACTTTCTCATCTCAAAATCCAAAGTTCCTGAACGTAAGCAGAAACACAGAGCTTTTAAAGGGAGGGTGCCTCAGTTCTAGGTTATTGTGGTTAACTCTTCTAATCAGCCCGTCTCTGTCAAATACAAAGCCCATGAAGTCTGCCAGCTGTCCACTGCGGGGCTGGCGCTGTCTGGGATGGCCGAGTTATCTCTTTTATCAAAGGACTTAACCTGCCTCAGGGATGCAGGCCAGGCTACAGTTCCCCAAAAGGGTTGGGTAGTTTTAAAGAGATAGAAAATATTTTTTTCTTCAGCCTCTTCCCTCTGTTACATGTTCCCCATTCTCAACGTTATACTTCCATATCAATGGAAGGAGGGGCATTACATAAATGCTCTCCTCATTTCCAAACCCAGTAGACTCTTCAGTTCTCAAGGGTTTAGGCCTTCGTGTTGCAGGTAAAGTGTTGTCCACGCCTTTCTTTCTGAATCCCTGCCCCCTCTTGGCTTTGGAGATGACCGTTTCCATTGGGTTTGCCTTGCCATCTTGACATTTCTTCTCAATTAAAATTGTATGATCATCTTTCATGTTCTCTTCCTTTGTCTACTCCTCAAGTGCTGGTGCTCTTCAGGTTCTCGCTTGATATGAAAATTGCATCTGTTTCCAGGCTTCTACCTATTCCCCCTGTCCTGGTTCCTCCCACAGCTGTGTCTCCAGCCTGGCTGTGCAGCCTGGACCCCAGTCCTGTACCCTAGATACCACCACCCCGATACAGCACAGGCCCCTCAACTCCATCAGGTCCCAAACAGAACCAGTGATCCTTCCTCCCAAACAGGACTGTTCCTTCTTTATTTCCCTTTTGAATAAATCACCCCACAATCTATTCATTCGGCCAGAAATTTAAGACATCCTCATGTACTCTTTCTTCTCCTTTACCATGCCACCAGTAAATAAATACGCAGTTCTTTAGACTCTGCCTCCAGCCTCTCTTCTTTCTCTCCCTCTTCCCTCCTGACATGCTCAGTAGTTCTCATCCCCCTGCAGGCTGTTTGCCTCTCTTATCTGGTCTTTTGCTATAGACCCTTGATTGATCTCCCTGTCTGCAGTTTGTTCCCCTCCCTTCCATCCATCACATACCTGGCTGCTTCTAGAATGATTTTTCTAAAGTGCAAATTATATCCTTCCCTTGCTTAAAACTCCAGCATAGTTGCTACAGAACAAATTCCAAACTTCGAAGGGTACTGTGCATGACCTTTATGCCACGACCCTGACTAACCCTCCCCATGCCACCTTCACCTTTTGCAAAACTCCCTGAGATTCTCAGAACATGATGGATTATTTTATACCCCTGGGCCTTTGCTCCAGCTGCTCCATCTGCCTGGCGAGCATCTCCTCAGCCTGGAGTCTTGGTTTTCTCCACTTTTCCTACACAGGCTTCTGTTTTGGCACTTGTAGCACTTTATTGCTTGCTTGTTTGTTTGCCAAGCTCCTTGAATCCTGCTCCCTCTTCAAGGGCAGGGTCTCTCTGTCTCTCATTCCTGTGCCACATGCAGTTCTGGGCATATGGTAGCTGCTCTTCACATGTTTGTTGAATGAATGAATAAATGAATACATCTTGAATAAATGAATACATCTTGAATAAATGAACACATAATTCTTCAACATTACAGTAGGCACTCTGGGGTGAGTTGCAGAAAACTGTGACTTTTGGAAAGTCAATGAACCTCTCTGAGTTCAATTTCCTCATCAATATATTTGGATTACAGCGCATCAGCTTTAAGGCTGAGAGATGGGCTAGATAGTATTTTAAGTTTTCTCCAAGACTCAGAACACTTTTAGATGAACAGATTGTATTAGTCCAGATTCCTCTCATATCCTAAAAGTGTTTTACTAAAATGCATTTTAAATAATGTTGGAATTTATTGAGTACTAGTTATGTTAAATACTTATCTATTAAGTGCCTTGAAAGAGGAATTGCTGTGTTATCCTCTCAGCAATCTATTGAGGAGGTATTTTCATTATCCCCATTTTGCAGATAAAAAGACTGAGGTCTGGAGTCACTAGCCAACAGGCGGTGGAGCCAGGACTCAGACTCAATCACTTGCACTGTGACTAACCTGTGATTTACCTTACTCTACACCATCCCAATTTTTGAAACTGTTGTTTGGGAGCCACATTTCCTGTTATTATGATATAGGCCAGGGGTTGGCAAACTTTTGCTGTAAAGGAACCGAGGGTAAATAGTTTATGCTTTGCTGTTGCATATTCTTTTTTGCGGGAAGCCTTTTTCTCACCAAAGCCTACCAAGTCAGACTGGTTTTTCTATTAGAACACTGAAGCAGCACAAGGAATTAACTGATGTTTTAGCAATTCTTGTTAGATAAAGATCAAGCAATGTAATTCCACAGCAAACAGACTGACGGTCCCAGCCTTCCTTGCAACATCCTACAAGGGTTCCATTAAATGCTGACCAGTCAGCCCCAAAATGTCAATGCCTGCTCTGCAAAACGTTTGTTTTATAGAATGGCAGGTACTGCAGGGAGCAAACATCTTAAATTCCTCATTCTGGTCTCAGTAATATACATAAGGGCTTCTCCCGAAGAGATCTGTAATAAAGTAGGGAAGGGGACCCATGATCTTTGACTGTCTGGTTTTAAATTTAAATCAATCAACAAATTAAGAGCATTCAACACCTCCTCCCCAACCTCTAGTGATTGCATCTGGGACACATGAGAACAAAAGCTCCCTGAAGAAAATTAAAATTCACATAGAGGTGGAGAGAAACCCAGTGTTTCTGAGACCCCTTTGGGAATTGAAAAACATTATAGACCCCACAGTGCCCAGGTGAGATCTGCAATATTTGACATTCATTTTCAGAGGATTCTTACTCTCCCAGAAGTTTAACCATGGGCTCAGATTCAAACCTCCTGCATTCAACAATTGGGGAAAAATGAAATGCTTAAGTACGTGTATTCATTAAAGAATTGGTACTCTGCTGAGCCATCGTCCCTCTGGAGACAAGTGTTCTTGGAGCTGCCCTCCCACCTGTTTCTGGTTCAAGGCCATCACTGGGTCACCGGCAGGAAAGATCCATTTCCTTGGGCCTGCAGTCCATGTCATTTGAGCTGATGTGAGATGAGCCCAGTGCCCCCGGGGCTGGCTCCCCTGCGGTCTTCCTGCTCCTTATCTTTGTGTGTCATGTTTTCCAGCCAGCGCATCTAATGGGAGGTCATGGTTCTCTAGCTTTGGCGTTTTCCTCTGAGTGTTTTACCACAAGTCAAGGACAGCCCTCTGGGAAGAGGGAAGCACACGCTGTCTCCCCAGACTGCTGTGCAATGGAGCATGTGTTCAAAATAAATGTTATTCTCCCTTCAAAACTGGGACCTTTGCAATACTCCTACCTGCTCCATGGGGACAGCCAAGGATGCAGAAGGGAGATGTGGACGGAGGGTCCTGGGAGGCCCCAGGGTGGGCACCTGAGGGTTGTCATTGCCTATGCCTGGCATCTGGGCAAGGGGAGCAGAGGTGCCTGCTGAGCTGGCTCCTTGTAGCCTGGAGCTTGGCTCTTGCATGCTTATTCTCATGGCTGCTATACTGGACTGGATAGTGTCCCCCAGATATCCACGTCCACCTTGAATGTGACCTTATTTGCAAATAAAGTCTTTGCATATGTTAAGGATCTTGAGATGAAATCACACTGGATTTCAGATGGCCCCTAAATCCAGTGACTGGTGGAAGAGGAGACTACACAGAGACACAGAGGGAAGAGTGCGCCATGAGGAGGGAGGCAGAGACTGGAGAGATGCTACCGTAGCCAAGAATCACCTGGAAGAGGCAAAGAAGGATTCTCCCTTGGAGCCTTTGGAGGGAGCGTGGCCCTGGTGAAAGCTTGATCTAAGTTTCCAGGCCTCCAGAACTGTGAGATTATACATCCCTGTTGTTTTCAGCCACCAGTTTGTGGTACTATGTCTGTGACAGCAGCCCTGGGACACTCGTACAGCTGCCTTCGGACTGCTGTGGATGAAAGACAGACCAACTCTTGCATGGACAGAGGCCCTGACTCCCATGTCCCCTGGATAATGCCTGGGAGAAATGATTGAGGTCCCAGAGACTCTGATTTGAGGAACCTGTGCATCTTGGAGGTGCTAATTTATTGAAATATTCAGCCAGTCACTTGGAACTTTCTGTGTATTAGTGTCTGTGGCCTGATATGAAGCCAAGTCTTCCCTACCTCTTCTTCGCCACCTGAGTTCCTCCCAGAACCTCATAAATTCTGGCTGGCAATCCAGCCTTGGGAAGAGAACCCCTTCCTACCCTCCCAAGTCACTCTGCTCTTTTCTTTCTTCCTTCAATGTCTTTGCTCAAAATTTTCTCTCCATCTGGGATAATCCTCATATCCATCATACCCAGCATTAAACTCACAATAAATTGAATAATTATTTGTGTGTCTGTCTTATCTCTTCCACTAGACTATAAGTCATTGGAGGTAGGGACCAGTCACACTCACCCCACCGCCGACCCTGAGCACAGCATTTTGTAAAGTCCTCATTTATAATTCATGTCACACATTATCCAATATAAAGCAAGAGTTTAAATCCAATATAAATGCTAAGGGTAATGTGCTCATTTTGCTATTTTTAAATGGCAAAGAACCATGTTTTTCCTCATGAGATTTTTTTTTTTTTCTTTTAGGTCTCTTCCCAAATGTCACTGAGTTTGGTTAGAATTACAGAAGATTGTATCATGTTCTGGTGGAGAAAAGTCAGGCTTTAGAGTCAGCTAACTGGATTTCCATCCTCACTCCACCATCTCCTCATGCAGCCATGGGTACAAACAATGTTTGTTATGTGCATGGATTCTGATGACTCCATCAACGAGGATAGTAAAGCTCACCTCACTGAGTGTTCGGGGACACATGATCCCAGGCAGATAGATTGTAACCATTAGGTGTTAGGTCTCTTTATCACCCTATCTATTTGTATCGGTTCTATTTTATTTCAAGATGACAGATGACATGTATTCAGTGCAAGGTATTTCTTGATATCTGGAAATGACAGCAAATACATATATAATTCCTATCATGTGTCAGCCATGTGCTAAGTACTTACACAAATTAGCTCACAGGTACTATTATTCTTCTCCTATGACAGATGAGGAAAAAACTGGGTCACAGAGAGGTTAGGTAACTTGTCCAGGTTCTCTCAGTTCGTTGGGGGTAGTATCAGGACTTGAATTCAGGGAGTCTGGCTGCAGAGTCTGAGATCTTAATCACTACACATCCTGCATTCAGGTTATTGAAATAAACAAGCAGAGAAGCAGATGGACCTATCGAGTGGCCTGGCTGGAACCCAGCTCTGCTTTGTTTGTTTGCTTTAATCAGTGTTAGAATCTTTACAAATGACCTCACTGAGCCTTCTACGTCAATAATGGGAGAAACAGCAAACACTCAAAATGATTTAGCAGTGGTTAAAGTCTCCTTCTTTCTAGGATTGTTTTAGAAAAACAGGTTGTCAAAAATAAGGGTCAAGTGTGTGGGTTTTGATACAGACAGAACTGGGTTTGAAATCACCTTCTAACCCTAGATTTGGGGCTGGATAACCTTTCTCAAGCTCAGTTCCCTCTTGGGTAGAGGGTAGATTCCTTTTGGGGTTACTGTGAGGATCAAGTGAGGCAGGGTGCATACTGCCTGGTCCAAAGTAACTCCTGATGAATGGTGTTTTACCATTATGAAAAAATCTTCTACCCAGTGGTCTTTAAATTTATTATCATGATATCCTGGTCCACCACAATTACTTGTGATGTGTATATTTCTTTCTAAATAATATTGAAAATGCCAATATTTATAAATGATAAATCCTTTGTTTTTTGCAAACTAAAGTATTACTACAATAAAGGTTAACTCTGCATTCATTCCACTTTTGCTAGCATTTTCACATTGTTTCTTGAGAAGGGAGAAAGGGGTAAAGTTAATTGGTGAGGAGGGAATTGTGCACAACTTAGAGAGATGCAAGGAAATGTCAGATGTCAAGTGTAAGGTGTAAGAAAAGTAAGTTGCCCTTAGCACTCATCTGATGATCTACCTTAGTGGTAAAGAATCTATCTGTGAGTTATGGTCACCTGGGAGGGCCAAAGATTAATCTATATGCAGCATGCCAAACACTGTTTGTAGAAGAAGTGAAAAATGTGTCTTTCTCTTATTTGTACAAATTATTTTTGAATATATGTATATGTGTATATGCATATTCATATCTATCTATCTATGCCATTAGTATTAATAAAATAAAAAAGTCATTTAAAGGCATAACTGAATTCATAGTAACTGCTTGTCATTGTATATTTTTGATCAGTAAGTACTAAAAGTACTATAATTTCCAGGAATATTTTTGATATTAAAAAGGACACAAATACTCATGTCAATGAAAAAGAATCCAAACTCTGTAAAATAATTTAAAGAGGTTTATTCTGAGCTGAATATGTGTGATCACAGCCCGGAGAGCCAGGCCCAAGAAGCTTTGAGCAAGAAGTCTTGCCTTGGTTGGGTTACAGTTTGGTTTTATACATTTCAGGAGACAGGAATTGCATGTAAAGTCATCAATACCTGGAAGGCATACATTGGTTGGACCTGAAAAGGCAGGACATCTTCCTTGCAATGATGGATAGTATCATCCCCATTTAAGGGGAGGAAAACTGGCTTAGTTTGAAAGTCCTTTTCTATAGCTCTGTGATTTTATAAAATATATATTAGGTCTTCATCCCTATCTCCTGGCATTTAAGTTGCTAAAATCCTTGGAATCTCTGTAGTGATGTCTTTTGTAGGCAAATGAGTTGACTGGCAGCTGGCAGCCCCTAAGTAGCTTCAGAATGGTGGCTGGTCAATCTCAGAGGAGGGGACAGGGGCTGAAGGTTAAGTTGATCACCAATGGCCAATGATATAATCAGTCATGCCTATGTAATAAAAAACCCATAAAAAACCATAAAAAGGACAGGGTTTTTTTTTTTTCCATAAAAAACCCAAAAGGACATGGTTGGAAGATCTTTTGGATAGTCAAACATGTGGAGGCTTCTGGAGGGTGATACTCCTAGAGAGTACCTGGGTGTGCTGAGCGTCCCTCCCCATACGTCACCCAAAGCATCTCTTCATTATATCTGCTATCATAAACCTGAGTTCTGTGAACTGCTGTAGCACATTAATGGAACTCAGGGAGGGGCCCTGGCGCTTGTGTGACTGGCATAAGAAGTGGGGGGGGGGACAGGCTTGTGGGACTGAGCCCTCAACCTGTGGGATCGGACACCACCTCCAGGAAGATAGTTTCAGAATTGAATTGAATTAGAGGACACCCAGCTGGTATCTCCTAAAGAATGTGCTGCTGAATTGATTGATCATTGGTGGGGAGAAATCCCGACACACTTCTTGGTGACCAGACAGAGATCACTGAAGTCTTCTGTGTTGATTGTTGGGTGAGGTCATCGCAGGAGAAACTGAGTTTGTTTTTTTCTATGCAAGTCCCTATTCATATTTCCTTATTTCTATACTTTCCTGTGCTCAAGACTTACTTTCACTTATTAGCAGCTTAGAAACTAGAATAGAATCTTAGAATTACTGTTGAAACCCTTCTCTGAAATTATGTGTAATGAGACCACAAATTCAACTTCCAACCTAATGCAGATGTGCAAAAGAATGAAATATGGAATTTTACCTTTGTCTATGATTAATTTGGTTTTTCTCCTTAGTGGGAAAAGAAATTAACTAAATGTCCAGTCTAATATAACCCTAGTTCCATTTCAAAAGTTGCAAAGTTAAATAGTCCCTCCAGATAATGTTCAGTCTCTCCTGGGGTTGAGGGGAAGCCCCCTCTCTTATTTGGGCATACAGAAGAGGGGTGAGTGGCTTGGCGTAGGGGAGCTATATAAATTAGGACATATAATGCCAGATTCTGTAACAAACACACCCTCTCCCAGAATCAAAATGTTTTCTTAACATGAAGGAGGTTTATTTCTGCTTTATGTCTCAGTTTGATATGGAAATGGTGGCTTTTCTTCAAGTGGTGACTTAATGATTCAGGCTCTCTTTTCATCTTTTTTTTTCTTTCTTCAAAACGTGTGTGTCTCTCTCTCACTACCTCTGTCCCTCTCTGTCCTTCTTCTCTCAGTACATGACCTGGGTTTTTGCTGTGGAAGAGGAAAGGGAATGCATAAAGCAATCGTGCATGGGGCTGATGGCCAGGCCTGAAGTGGTGAGCACTAACACTGCAGAGATTTCATTCACCAGAACCTGATCACAAGGTCCTGACCTAGCTGCAAGGGAGGCTAGTAAATGTAGTTTTCCTGTGTGCTCAAAAAGGGGAAGCAGGATTCGTGGATCTAGCCAGGAGGAATTGCTCCTTAGCCCTCCAGCTATTTTCTCCTGTGAGTTCAGGCTGGTAGTTTCCCTTGTTTACCTGGTCCCTCATCTGTTTCTGAGGCTGAAGTGAAGTCCCTCATCTGTTTCTGAGCCAGAAATGGCTGAGTCCATTTCTCTGGGCTCATCTGACACTTCCCGTGGAGTTCCTTGCCTGACTTGGCCTCACCTTGGCTCCCACTGGAATCTTACTACTCAGCCTCACACCATGTCTCCCGTCAGTCTGCTGGCCAGAAAGTCCACTCCCAGGCCCTCCTGGGGGGGCTCCTCTTGCTCTGCCATGAGAGTCCCCATGGGGTATCCAGTGACTCTCAACTTAGCAGCCCCACCACACAGGAATTCCTGGTGGTTCAGCAACTTAAACACAGGGCTGCCCTCTGCTTGACCATACTCCAGGAACTATCTCTTGCTAAGGCCCAGGCTGGCTAGAGGTTGCCTGTTAGCAGGATTCCTTTTACAGCCCCCATAGTACCAGGTTGCATGGCTCCTCCCATTAGTGTTCCCATTAACTTGTCTAATTGCCCTTCTCTCCCTGAGCCTAAGTCTAGAGAGGAGAAGTGGGGTGACCCTGCTGTTCTCTGTACCTCATTCCCTTCCTTCCCACCAGACCCAGGATCCAACAAGAGGTGGATGTTCTTCCTCTTCCCTCTGCCATAGGCCTCCTTCACAGAGCAAACCTTCCCACCATAGAAAAAGCACCTATGACTGAGACCGGGTGTTAATGTGCTAAAGAAGGAGACAAAGAGATTTGGATAATCCTTTCTCAAGACAGTAGCTTGGCTTGCCAACGATTGTAGAGCTTCAACAATCTAGATTTTGACTTTCAAAATTGAATATCACCTCATTTTTTTCCTTTGTAATTCTACAACAAAAGGAAAGGAATGCATACTCAGACAAAAGTGAAACCACATTAATTTAAACATGCCTCAGTTTAATGAGGAGCCTTCTAGGATTGTTGGCCAGGATGCATTCATTTAACACATATTTATTGACTATGTTCTGAACACTGTTCTAGGCAATGGGGATATTGCAGTCAACGAAGCAAATAAAAACCTTTGCCCTTAGGAAGCCAGTGTTCTAGTGAAGTGGAAAGACATGGAAATAAACAAAGTTTATTTGTGTTTCTTTATATATTATAATACATATGTGTGTGTGTGTGTGTGTGTGTGTGTGTGTAATGCTAAATAGTGGTAAGTGCTCAGGAAAAAAAATGAAGCAGAAAGGGGGGCAGAGATGCCAGGCGAAATGCCAGCTAGGACAAACAGGGAATGCCTCACCAAGAAGGTGGCTTTTGAGTAAAGAGCTGAAGCAAGGGCAGTGGGCAGGAGATGAGGGTGAGCCATGCAAATTTTTGGAGAAAAAACAATCCAAGCAGAGGGGATTTTAGGGCAAAGCTCCAGAGCAGAAGGCTTCCTGGCTTCCTGGAGGGACGGGAGGAGGTCAGTGGCTGGAGCTGCCAGTGGGGAGAGGGGCAGGAGATAAGGGAAGGCATGCAGGTGGGGTGCCAATGATGTTGAGCCTTCGTCTTTTGCTCTAAGTAAGACAGGGAGCAACTGGGGTGATCTGATCTGACTTTCTTCTTAACAGAACGGCTCTGAGCCAGCATAATCCTTAGGGTTAGAGCTAGAGTGGCCCATCTCCCTCTGCTGGAATCGGGACAGTGGCTGGAATGGGTGCCTTCATATGGAAGTCCACAGAGGTGGGCAGGCTTGATCGTCAGGAGAATCTTCCATTTTTTTCAGTTCCTATAGGACACGGGTTGGCTAACTATCACCCACAAGCCAGTTCTGCCCTCACCTCTTTTTGTAACTAAAGGTTTGTTGGAGCACAGCCATGCTTATTCATTTATGTGCTGTCTATGGCTGCTTTTGTGCTACAATGGCAGAGTTGAGTCGCTACGACAGAGATCATCTTGTGTGCAAAGCCTAAAATATTTACCAACTGGACCTTTTAAGAAATGACTCACTGCCCCCTGTTATGGGAAACAAATACTGGAGAGACAACTAGGAAAAGAAGCCAAAAGTGTATGAGACTTGGGGCTAAAATAGGTTTGAAACTAAAAGGCATCAAAATAGGATATGAATTATGTACAGCAAAAATATATCATAAAATGAAAAGAAAATAAGAATTTAGTTGAAGTATGACTTCTTAGAAGTTTGGAGATTTGTGGATGTCAGGACCGAATTTTGTAAAATTGCTACAGAGGTGACAACATCGGTGGAAGAGTTAATCAACTGAACACCTTCTTTCCCCAGGAGGGAACCTAGCAGATCACAAGCTAGCTACCCAATTTCCATCATGGGTTAGCTTGGATGCGTCTACATTTGACCTGATTTGCTAATTGCCTTGCCTTCATTTTAAGTGTATTGCTTAAGTATATGCTGATTTAGTCTAAGAGATCATCAACCCCTTTTCATTATCAGCTCCTGTATATTAATGTCAGATAACAGCTGGTAATGGCCTTAGCCGTCTTGGAAGTATGTTTAATTCTGCAAAAATAATGGGGGCTTTCTTGTCCTTTCAGACCCAGTTCCATGCTTCATTCCCTTCTGCTTAACACGACCAACCCAGCTTGAGGCAGCCTCCGTGAGGGGACCCTTCTTGCTGATGTGGGGCCACCAGGCCCTGGGTGGACACTCTCAGCTCCCTTCTTACCTGATCCCTCCGAGAAGCAGCTGCCTGGCCTCTTAAGTGCCTGGCTTTACCAGTTTAATTGGTTCCACTCAGTGCACGCACAGTCACCAAGATATTTTCCAAATTACTTATAATTAATGCTCTAGTCATTACAAATGAGCTGTCTCAGGCCAACTCCAATTCCCTATTCAATGGCCTGCTAGGCAGCGCAGGCAGTGTGGGGTCACAGGTACGACAGTCAGCTGAGAAGAGGAAGCTGCTACCCAGAGGCACGTCTGTGGCTGCTAATAAAGTCAAGTTGGTAACAGGTTTGGCATAAATGGCAATTAATTAAGGTACCTTTTGCAGTTTTGTATAGTTGAGGGCTTAACAAAAATGCCATGCACTTAGACCCATGCACACTATTCCCAGAATATGTGCTTCCATTACAGCAGCTCACACGCTGTACCCTGGAGTCCCTGTGGCCCCTGGCAGGTTAACACCATAAAAACACTCAAAAGACACCCACACTCGAATGTTTATAGCAGCACAATTCATAATTGCAAGGCTGTGGAAACAGCCCAAGTGCCCATCAATCCAAGAATGGATTAATAAAATGTGGTATATGTATACCATGGAGTACTATTCAGCTCTAAGAAACAATGGTGATATAGCACATCTTATATTTTCTTGGTTAGAGCTGGAACCCATACTACTAAGTGAAGTATCCCAAGAATGGAAAAACAAGCACCACATATACTCACCAGCAAACTGGTATTAACTGAGCAGCACCTAAGTGGACACATAGGTACTACAGTAATAGGGTATTGGGCAGGTGGGAGGGGGGAGGGGGGCGGGTATATACATACATAATGAGTGAGATGTGCACCATCTGGGGGATGGTCATGATGGAGACTCAGACTTGTGGGGGGAGTGGGGGAAATGGGCATTTATTGAAACCTTAAAATCTGTACCCCCATAATATGCTGAAAAAAAAAAGAGTGTCTGTTGCCAAGGCTGGGACAGATCCATGCAACAACTTTGTAGGATTGTCTTAGCCCTGTGAAAATTGAGTCTGCAGGGCCATTTCTGGCCTTGATGTAAGAAACCTTATAGAAGCTTATAGTGCTACCCTTCCAGAACCTTCTGTCTGAAGCTGAGCTAGGTGAGAAACAGAGCGCGCGCTTTCTTTAGGAAGCTTTGTGTTGGTGTCAGAGGAGTTGGTTATTCCATCCTGCTGGGGCTGCTGGTCTTACCTGGTCTATACCTCCATAAGTGAGTAAGCTCCAGGCCCTGGGAATATTTGTATGTACTTAGAACCCAGGAAAAAAAAAACCAGACTCATCAGGCATAAAGGAATGCAAAGTTGACAGGGTGGGCTCCTAGTGCTCACAACCCAGTGCAGGGACTAAATCTGGCCCAGGGTACCCAATACTGCCAGCTGAGATGAGACCCTGTTGTGCCGCCACAGTTGGAAGGGACACGGCCCCTACATTCAAGGAGCGTGATGTCAGAGTGAGCCTACATAGAGCATCGTGGCAGCAGCAACAGCTTGCTGAAGCAGTGGACTTGCATCCGGAGTGTTCCAGAAGAGATACTAGGTGCCCTGGGACCCCTACCCATGGTGATGGGTGCTGGCACAGCAGGGGAGCTGGGAGAAGAAGATTCTAAGCTGTCATGGTTATTTTATGTGTCAACTTGACAGGATCTTTTCTGGCCTTAGGACTTGGATGGAAACATTGGCTTTTCTTAAGTCTCAAGCTTGCTGTCTTTCGGACTGGAATTGATGCCGTTGGCTTTCTTTGGTTCTAGGGCCTGCAGACCCAGACTGGAACCACACGGGGGCTTTTCAGGGTCTCTAGCTTGCCGGCTACAGATCTTGGGACTTCTCGGCCTCCATAATTGCATAAGCCAATTCCTTCTAATACATGTGGATATTGCATTCTATTGGTTCTGTCTTACATCCTATTGGTTCTCTTTCTCTGGGGAATCCTGGCGAATGCATAAGCCCGGTTGGCATTCAGGAAGAAGCCGTTAGTCTCCACTTTTCACACTCCATGGGGCAGTGGGTTCTCAGATCCGAAAGGCTCAGGACGTGCGTCTTTTGTCTGCATGGCCTGGCAGTCAGAAAGCTCCTGCTGTAGGGAGCGGGGGTGAGGCAAGTTCCTATGAAGTTCCCATTCCTGGCTCCCAGCCCCTTCAGGCCACCCCCAAGCCTTTGGCGCCTCCCCACTTCAGGATCCTTCAGGGGAATACTTTGGAGGTAATTCCCAGGATGCAGGAAGCCATCTGGGAAATGAGGTCTTATTCTACGGTGTTGCAGGGAACTACTCCCAGATACTCAGTCGCCACTGAAGTAGAAGAACCATTACCCTTCATTTCCCCCCTTCTCTGTCTTGTCTAAAGGTTTTGCATTAACTGGAAACTTTTCCTTAAAGATTTTCACTCCGTACCAACTGCAGTGAACGAAGCTAAGGGGAGAGAAAACTCCAGGCACAGGGGTGTCACTGGCTACCCGCACAGCTCTGGCTCTGCCTGGTGAGTCAGGCAGGATTTCTTTGTTCCTGGCCCCAGCCATGCATATACATAGAAACACACGGGGAGGTGTGGAATCACACTGAGGGATATTTTTATACGTTAGAAAGATGTGGTCTCGATCCAGTGCAACACAGAGATAAAGAAAAAAGAAAAAAAAAAAAACCAACCCTTTGTAGTTATAAATTCTTTCATCTTAGCCCAACGTGCTATCCTATATCTACTTCATCTACCGCCCCCCCCCTCCCAAACCCCGGTTCATGAAGTCAGAAGTCACGAGAATGATCCCTCCTCTTTTGGAATTAAAGAAATTTAGGACAAGGTGGAGTAAGTGATATGTTGTCAGTCATACAGGGCAAAGTCTGGATTAGAAACCTGCTTCCTCCCTCCTTCTCTCCCTCCCTTCCTTCTATCTCTCGGTCTTCCTCCTTTTCCTCCTTCATGAAATGTCTGTAGAGAACCTAGAAGGAACCTCCTAGGTGCTGATGATTCAGGACTGAGGTATCCTCAGTGAAACAGGAAACAGACAGGTGAACACACAGGTAGAATGAACGCTGGGAGATAAGAGCAGAGGCCCGAACCAGGTACCATGGGGATCCCGTGTCAGGGAGGGAAAGTCCTCCGAGGGTGTTTATGGAAGACTTTACCCCGGAAGTAATACTTGAGTTAAGGATGGAAGGTAGTATAGGAATTTTATAGGTGAGAAGAAAGAAGGGCATGTCAGACAGAGGGAACAGAGTATGCAGAAACCTAGCCTTGTGCAAGGACGTCCTGGGGTCAGAGAATTTCAAGACTGTCAGCTCTGTCGAAGCCCAGAGGGCTGTCCTCTGGCCAGAGGATGCTGACTTCTAACGGGACATAGAAACCCTCTAATCACAGCTCAGCCACATGAATGGAGTCCAGGCAAGGCGCTGTAAACACTGCCTGACGTAGATTAATCCTGCCGGCCTGTTGCCAGCCTTTGATGACTGTTCCTCTTTCTTCAACAATGAAGAGAGTCATGTCAGTCTAATGACTGTCATATTATCTCCCATTAACTTCATTATTGGACACTAACTGTTTCTGGTAATAATTCATTCACTGGTAATGACTCGGGGCCCCATGCCTGGATAATTACTGTCACAAAATGCCATCAGATGGGTGCTCGGGGTTGCCTTCTCCATCTGAGACTGGGACGCAAATCAACTGGGGGCTCAGAGCTTGTGGGGCTTTCCTGGATGTGACAGAGGAAAATCACCTCATGAGTGACAGGGACAGAGATTTCTCCTGGGGACTCTGAAAACCCTTAATAGATTTTTTCCCTGCCCTTGGGCTTCTGAACAGCCACGTGGGTCTGAGTGTGGACGTGAGTGTGAGAGTGTGTGTGTGTGTGTGTGTGTGTGTACAAAGCCATTGCTCAGTGGAAACATCAAGCCCTTCTCTTACTCTAAGGACAGTAAGGATGTCTGGCTAGAAATTCTGGTGGATTAAGTTTTATAACCCATGACACACAGAGGCCTTGACTCCCAAATTACTCCAATTCCACTCTCATTATCCACATTTATTGGTGAGCAGAGATACGCTGCTTGTTTGGAAGGCCAAGGATGCGGTTTCTAAAATTGCCTGTGGTTGAGAATAACGTGAGAAAGAGGAATTACATCTGCCATAGAATTTAAGGGCTAGGATGAGGTGACATATGGCAGGGAAGGAAGGAAGATGGACAGAGGTCAAGGAGGAGAACTTCCAATGGGCTTGGGACCTCAGGCCAGCCTGCTGCGCTGCCCCACCTCCACTGCGGGGAATGACCATGTCTTCCAAGAAACGAACCCTCCAAATCCCATAGCCTGAGAAAGTTGGGTCTGTCCAGAAACAAGTACCACTTTATTCTTCCATGAACAATTGCACCTTGCCTAGACCGGAGAGTGTTTTTGAAACTTTACAAATAGTTGCTGAGGTTATTTTTTCCTGCATAATAATTTTTGACCTCAGATTCACAGAACTGAATTGATCGAGTCCTTGATTCATGGTAAAATATTAACATCAGGCGATGCAAGGAGGTCTAGTTTTGTTCATTCCCCACACATGGTTAGCCCCGCTGCTTTGAGACTATCACTGTCACTAGGGTTGTGGGTTTTGTTCTGGTCTGGTATGTTCCAATTTGCCTCCATCTGTGCCTCAGGGACAACAAGTCCATAACCTCAACATCTATTGGTCCTCAAGGAGAAAGTCTGATGGCCCTGAAACTCCCTCTGGACCACTGGAAAAACAACACCAACAACAACAACTAAAGAAATGGGTGAGCAACAGAAGTCATTTTTGTGTAGGGCAAGCGTCAGTATAAATGGGCTAGTCCTTCTGCAGATTGACAATTGGAACTTTATTATGAGTAGAGAAAGCACGATTCATGACTTGAAAACAAAAAGAATTTAATTTACTAAAGCATTTATGGAGTGGAAATCAGTGACTTCAAACACCAAAATGATGAAATAGTCTCACTTTTTAGCTCAATTGGATTGTTATTCTTCATTTCTTATTTTTTCACCTTGTTAATTATCCAGGTGGTTGAAATAATATTTTGGAAAAGTTGCAAATGGGTGACAGTCTCTGTGTGATTTTTGCTGTACCCGGGGTCAGCGTCTTCTTATTGCTGTTCAGTATTCTTTTTTTTTTTGTATGGTTTTTAAAGTTAATGTTTCCTGCTTTGGAAATCTTTAATTAAAAATGACCACATGGCAGGAGAGGCAGACTCCCTGGAGACCAGGCCCTGCAGGTGAGATTGGATGATGGCAGAGCAGATGGCAGGACGTTGTCTTCTGGGATGGGGAGTCAGGTTTGTGGTTTGAAAAGGGCAGGGAGGAAGAAAAAAAAAAAAAAAAAAGGTCTGTTGTGTTTAAGAGTGAAGAGAGCCCTGCTAGACCAATTGATGTGTAGTGCAGGTGTTTTAGCTGATTCTGGGTAATTGACAAAAAGGCTTTCTCCCACATCGAGTGTGGACAACATAGCTCTCTGCTTGGGGCTTGAGTGGTCTTCATGGAGCAGCTTCTGACTTGAAGTTAAAAGGCAGAATTGTTTTGAATCGTGTTGTTTTCTAAAGCCCCTCAGAAGAGTTTTCCTCCTGGGCTTTAGTATCTGGGAAAAAAAATATATGTATGTATTGATTATGGACACATCTATAAACATAGACATAGGTAATAACCAAATACCACGGAGTGGCAGCTTTTTTTTTCTCCTCTCTCCCCCAAATGCTGCAATGAATTGTGAAAAGGTCAGTCTGTTTCTCCTACGCAGAGAGGATGGGCATCTATAGCAGGGCCTGCCTGGTGCTTCTCTGGAGACTTCTACCTGTGAGCAGCAGGGTGGGCTGTGAGCTGTCTCACTCTTAACAACATGTCCAGTGTCTATGGGGCTGGGCCTTAAAGTCTCTGGGATGGCTTTTCCAACTCATTGGGGCGACAGCTTGAATTCATGAGCCGTCCTGATCAGAAACACTTGATAATTTCTGCTCTGGTCGGATGTTCATCTGACGGCTGTGTCTTGGAGGATTTCCATGTGTAATAATTTGGCTTAAATTTTCCAAAGACATTCTTCTAACCAAATGTACCAAAATATGGTACCAGGAAACTTCTGCTCTTATTTCCAATAAATCCAACCTTAGGTACAATAAATTCTGGCGTGGAGTCATGGATGCACCCCAGAAAAGGACTGGGGGTGGCAGGCTACCAAGCAGCAAAGGGAGTGTCCATAAATTATGATCAAGAATGATAAGAACAAATAACACTGTTACAAATATTTTTGAACATTGTGCTAAATCTTTTATGCGCACTATCTCAATCCTCTCAATGACCCTATGAAATAGGGATTATGATCATTATTTCCGCTTTACAATGAGGAAATTGGAATATGGAGAGGAGCACTGATTCACCCAAGCTAGTAATTAAAAGGGTAGGGGTTGAATCCAATTTTGTGTGATTCCTGAGCCCAAGCTATTAACCACCACTACAGTAACTGCTGCCCCAGCTGAGAGCGTTTAGGTTTTGGTCACTTACTGTGTATGAAGTGCCGTAAGGGACACAAAGGGGGCTAGCACACATCTATAATGAAGGTCAAGAGAGTAGTTCAGATCATAAGTACTCAGTTTTTGGAGGATGGGGGAAAATTCTATGAGCTGGAGCTGTCAGGGAAGTCATTATGGAGTAGGTTGACCTAGAACAATGGGATAGGATTTGGGCCTGCCTTTTAGAGTAGAGAATGCTGACTAAAGCCCCTAGACTTTTCTGCAAACATAAAGACAAGAGAATCATGTAACAGAAAAAATATTTTTTGACCTGTGGCTAAAGTTACAAAGTCCCATGACAATCCTTGCCATCTCCAGAAAAAACTGTTACTATTATCAGTTATTCCAGGAGATAGGGAAAGAGATCGCTCTGAAAAGACTTGCTCCAAAAACCTCATGCTAAAGCCTGGTGTAATGAAGCTAGTCGTATACTAGGTTCTTTTTACTTTTCCACATTTGGGAGGATTCTAAGATGGCAGCTCCTTTGACAGACCCATGAAGCGTTAATTAAATTGTATCTAGATGAATAATCTGTGTAGGCATACCAATTTAGCAAGGATCAAGGAGAACTTGGGCCACTGGTAGGATAGCATAGCTTTCTCCTTCAGAATGAATGAATAGGTGATATCGTGGAAGGAGGAGCTTTCCCTTTGATGCAGGTTGTGCTTCCTTGTTCATGGCATGGCCTTCTCCACCCTAAATTATTGGGTGACACAACTTGTACTCCAGCAGAACACACGATTATTATTCAGGAGCAAGTGACTTGGAATTGAAATGCTCACACGGTCGTGAACTCCAACAGCGTTAAAAATAAATCTTTTTATCTGCTCTACATTCCTGGGCTGGTCCCCTCTTCCACCGGAGCCCCCTTTTAAAAGATGTGCAGACTGCACGTTGAACAAGATCGAATGTGACTTTGCAAAAATAGAATGCCTGGTCTCTCCTCTTTCCCTTTCCACTCGACAATGCAAGATAAATTCACTCCACGGGAACCTTTTGTGGGTTGTACTGCTCAGGCAATTTGCAGTTTTCTGGGGGAAAGGCAGCTCACGCTACATTTATCACCCCCTGCCGCCGGCTACAATTCAACCCACTTCGAACCACTGAGCAGAGGTGCTGATGGGGGCTCTGGCATTAGAATTCCACATCATAATGGAAGTGCAGGGAAGCAAGAGACGAATGTATCAGGGCCATTCCAGTTCTCCACTAAGGAAGGAGACAAAAAGTATGACACCAGGTGATGGGATCAAAGATGAGTATGTTGTGATAAATAAGAAAATATAGCTTCCCCCTCCCCCCTTTATATTTTTTTCTTCTGCTAACCTTAGCTCGAAGATTGAGTTCCTATTGTGATATGTGAACCATCAACTCATATGGAGACTGGTAGCTCTGATTTCAGTCTATAATCACTGCGCAACTCAACATAGTCAAAACAAATGTGTAATAAAAGGACACGACCTGTTTTCCCTTTCTTCTTGCTTTGCCTAAGATCTTGCTCTCTAAAGAAACAAGCAACAACAAAACAAAATGGGGGTGGTGGGTGATTGGGTGGAGTTCATGTGTTAGTCAAGGTAAGTCAAGTGATGCTACAGAAATGAACAACCCCAAAATCTCCCAAAACAAAGTATATTTCTTATGGAAGTCAGCACATGACTCTGTCACCCAGTGTCCCAGTCTGATGGAGTGCTACTTGGCTGCCACACCATCTGGAACACTGGGACTTCCTGATAGTTCTGGCAGAAGGAAATAGTGCTGAAGGGTCTCCCACTGGCAATGGAATGCTTTGACTCAGGAGCGAAGCTCATCCTTTCCACTTGCAGTATCCTGGCCAGAGCCAGGCACGTGGTCTACTTGACTGCAAGGAGTCAAGGGAATGTGCTCCCCTGGGAGCTTGGAGGGAGAGGAGAAGGGGTCATGGGTGAGCCCTAGAAGTCTCTACAACTGCTGTATTATGCATGTCTCCACCACTGCATGGCTTAGCAGAGCAGACCTGAGTAGAATGATAGTGGTTTTTTTAAATTTAAATAAAACTGGTGTGTTTACCATTTCTTTTTATTTCCAGGTGTAGTGATGTTCTCAAATTGGTTAAAGAGTCACAGCTTTTTGGTACTGAAAGGACTCAATCAATGCTTAATTGAAAGGATGAGAAAACTGAGACCCAGAAAGGCTGTGAGTTGTCCCCAATGCCACCACTGTTAGCAGGGACGGGCCGATGCCAGCCCAGTGCTCTTCTCCCTGCAGCAAGGGGCCTCTCTGTCGCTTCTCTTGGATGGCATCGGGAGGTGGTGTCTGACCAACAGCAAAAACGAGACGCTTTGAGAATCAAGGACAAAGGAGAGGGCATATGGATTATTTCCAGTGTTGACACCCAAGGTATGTATTGCTGTGTTCGGAACTGACATGGTTTTACTTCATTCATCCATTTATCTTTTTGACTTGTTAATCATAACATCAATGCCAATTTATTTTTCCTTTAAATTCACAACAAGATTCATGTTTGGTTCTAGGGCCATGTGTGAGTGTTGATTGGTGGCAATGGTCCCCAACGCTTTTGTGCCGGGCCACACACAGAAAATGTTAGCGTGGGGCAGAGTAAAACCACTGAGGCTGCTCGATCCCAGAGACAGCAGTGCAGGGGGAGCTCTGGGTGCCTCAGGTCCTATGCCTGACCACGTATGGGATTGGGGATCCACCCCTCGGCACCCCAGTCACCTGGTCTTGATGCCTAGGTCGGAGAGAACAGCAGCTCCGATCCACTCCTCTTTCAGGCTGGTAGAATTGAGGGCAGAATTATGTCCATATTTACCTCCACTGATTTGAAGACTCAGAGAGAGACGTTGGTTGGAAGTGATTATTAGGAGGCAAAAAGTCACCTCACCTTGACCCCACTTGATTGGGCAACTTTTCTTGGAAGAGTCAGGTGTTTAGCAATGTGTAGGGAGTGGGAACAGATACCCACACCAAGTTAGACCAGCTTGTACCCCTGGAGTGCTATTTAAAGACATTCTGGAGATGTAATGAAGCCATTTTAAATAAAGGATATTTGCAGCATAAAATGCTTAACAGATCAAATACCTCTGGGCTTCTGCAGGTTTCAGAGGGGGCAGGATGGAAAGCCACACTGATGAAACACTGCTCACAGGCAAATGTTCCCTTTTGCCACGAGGTGAGCAGCTCCCGGGGTTTACCTTAGGGGAGAACTCTTTAGTGGCTGGCTTAGGTAATGAGCATCTGCTGGAAAGAGCTTGTGAGCATTATTTGTGCCCATGTCTGTGCAAAAGATGTTTGTTCCCTTTATGGTGTGGGGTTTTTAAAGGGAAATGGATTGCATCCCATTGGAAGAAAAGAGTTTGATCACTGTCTGGCCCTATCTTTTTGGTCCTTTATGATTCTTTTCTATGTCACCGTTGGACATCTGTCATCACAATGCTGCCAGGCCATTTCCTACCCCCCTTTTATTGCCATGTGGATGTTTCTTTGTGAAAAACAAGGTTGCTAATGTTGTGTCCGTTCTCTTTCTGTGTGAGTGTGTGTGTGTATGTGTGTGTGTGCATATATATACTTGCCTATTGACATACTTGTCTATGGAGCATGGACAAGAGGCTGGAATTTCATTCTAACACATTTGCTGATTCTCTGCCCAGCAATCCAGATGCTGCGGAATAGACAGAAGTAGGTCAGGATGGGAATTGTCCTATCTCAGCATATTACAAGGTGGGTATGACAAGTGAGTGAGCTGTCAGTTCAGAGACAGAAGTAGGAAAAACCAGAGATGGGCAGAGTAATCATATAATTTATCATCCACACCGGGACACTTACGAGAATGAAAGGGGGTGCTATTAACAATTACATTAAGACAACATGTGTAAATTGGGACTGTCTCAGGCAATCTGGGATGTAGAGTAAAGCCTGGGGATGGGCTAAGTGTCAAAATGCCAGGAGAGGCACAGCCACATACTAAAACCTAATCTTTTCATTGGAATGGAGTCAGGAGCACAGCCAAGGCTACATACTGGAATGATATAATGAAAAATGCAAAAACTGCATGGTGCAGGGGTAAGAGCTAAAGTCTTCTGTGGTTAATGCAGACGTAAAAGCAAACAAGAGCTAATGAGTATGCTACTTGGAAGGTGCAAGCCACGTGGACCTGGAGTAATTGAGGGCAGTCAGTAGGTTGTTCGCTCCTTCTGAAGTCCAGAAACTTCCTCCCCTCCCCTTTGGAAAAATCTTTCTGTCTATCTAAAAGGCAAAGTTCCCCACACTTGTCACTTGTCAGGAATGGGCAATCCATGTTAAACAGAAATAGTCCAGCACAGCCGTGTTTGGGGTTGGAAGGCCAAGAGTGCAGAGGATTTCTGGTGGAGGACTGTCAGTCGTGGATGGGGCATTCCATTTGAGGGATACCCCCATAGATTCCCTCCTGGTTTGTATTCTATGCACAAGACTAATATTGGATTCAATAAAGTGAAAAAAAAAGCCCAAGGATGTCTATAAGTGACATCTTTTTCCTTGAGATAATGCATTCGGTGCGGGAAGGGTATTGTTAAGAATCCTAGAGGCATCAAGCTTTTAGAGGAAAGCATCTGACACTCAACAGAACTCATTCATTCATTCATTCATTCATTCAGTTACTTTTATCTCAGTTGAGTACCCACTAGTATCTAGGTGCCATACTTGGAATAACAGGTACAGAGATAAATGAAACATGGTCTCTACCTTGCAAGAGCACTCTGTCTAATGGAAAAACTCTAAGCAACTGCCCTATAATATTAAAGTGCTGAATCGGGAAGGGCTGATGTGTTAAGGAGTCAGGGAGGGGACCTTTGAGCTCGTGCTTAAAAGGTGTGTTGGAGTTTGACACGCACAGAAGATAAAGGAAGAATTTCCAGGCAGAGGAAATGGGATGAAGAGAGGAACTAAGCTATTTTACGGGGCATGGTGTGTTTGGGAAAGAGATAAACGCTTAGCTGGACCAAAGGGCTCAGTGCGGGGAGGGAAGGAGTGAGTTGCAGAAAATTAAACCTGGGCCCCTGTTGGGCTGCCGGGTCCAGATGTTGAAGTACAGTGATGGCAAAGGAGGGGAAACCATGAAGGGCTGGCAGGAGAAAGGAAGGGTGAGGGGAATCAGCCGTCCAACAAGAAAAGAGAAAACATCCAGGGGAAATGCAGAGACACACACACACCAACGAGGAGAGAGGAGCAAAATTCTCAAAAGGACCGTTACAAGGTCTAATAGACACACACAGCCCAACTTCCCTTAACTGCCTTGCTGGGCCTCCGAGCCCTGGCTGAGCCTCACGATTACGGGGCCACTGGGACTCAGCACAGATGTCAGGGTAATGACACCACAAAGCCTTTCGTAAAGGGACAAGCACAATCCACACCATGCCTCCAGGAAGCATCGGTGGGTAGACAAGCGAGAGTCCTTTTTTTGTTTCTTAGACTCCAGTCTTCAAAGCAAAGAAGCAGACCCAGTGCAGGGAAGGACAAATCGGGCTCTGCAGTCAGAGGCTTTGCTGGGAGCTCAGCCCCCGCCCCCTGGCAAATTCTGTGGCCGGGACTTGGGGAGGCAGTCGAGAAAAACGCTTTCCTAAAAATGGCATGCTACCTGCTAGCACAGATCAGCCTGAAATAAGTCCATTTTAGTGTCAGAAACATGTGAGCCCCTAGGTTCTGGGCCATGTCTGTTATAAGAATCTCTCGTTCCCACTGTGGTTCTGCTCACTAATTTTCCCAGCAGACTGGCTCCCAGGCCTTCCAGATAAAGAGGGGAACTTGGCTCCAAAGCCTAGCTCACCCCTGTCATTATGGCAATGGAATATGCAAACACAGATCATCAAACAAACAGACAGACACAGGGGTATATTTCTTGTTTATTCGTTTTGCAATTCTGCTTCTTTTGGGAAAGTGAGGGTTGTTGTCTTCGGCTCAGTAGCACATGGCTCTCTGCAAAGGCTGTAGGGAATGATGCCAATGAGCTCTTCCCAGCCCGGCAAGGGCTGAGTGTGCAAGCAGGGAGGCGTGGTGGCTTGGTACCAGCACGACGTGGCCTTATTTCTGTCCTTCCTTCTCTACTGGGATGTATCAGCTAAGGATGAGGTTGCTGGAGGTCACAGGTGTATGACTCTCACCACAATCCTTGTGCCAGCCTTGATAACAGGAGTCAGAACAAGCATCTCATTCACTTATTCAATAAATATTTACTGAACAACGAACGGTGTGCCAGGGACTGTGCCAGGTGCTCTGAATAATAGAGGGATAAAGAAGATGATCAAGGTCCATCCACAGTAGAAGCTCACGGCTAAAATAGTGAATGAGTGAATTCATAAATGAATGAATGAATGAATAAACGAAATAATCCTACATTTATACAATTATACACTATATAGAATTATAATACCTAATACCTCTAACATCTCTAGATAGAGTTTACTAGGCCTCTTCTGAGGCCTTACATATATTTCAGACTGATACGTACAAAATATTGGACAATTGAGCATTTTTGACTCCCCAGCATGGCAACTTCATAGTTTCTACCAAATATTTAGCCAGTTAATCTTCACAACAATATTTGAGCTAGGTACTGCTATGACTACTTAATGGAGGGGAATTGGCAGCAAACCAGTCGGTTGCCCAAATTCGCAGAGCAAGTATATGTAAGCTAGATTCAAATGCAGGCAATTTGGCTTCAGGGTTCATGCTCTCAACTGTTATGTTATAAACACGGGCTGAGGAGTCAGAGAGTAACTGGAGAAGGCCCTTTAGAATAGACAGTGAGGAAAGGCCTCTCGGAGGGAGACTTTTGAGCTCAGGGATGAGAATGATCCAGCCATGAAATGACCTTGAGAATCACCACTATCCTTTGTCAAACGCTGTCAAACATGGAAGGACAGCTGCATTTCTTATTCCCAGAGTATAGACCACATGTTCCAAGGTGTGTGCTTCTAACTGACCCCCACTGGGGGTGCGGGGGCTCTTACTTGGAAGGAGGGTGGCCTGGGGGCTCACCTGACTTATCAGCCCTCGCTGCTGGTCTCTGTGAATGAAGCAGCTCTAAGGGTCCCTTTTCACCCAAAGCCTTCATGTCCTAGGCCCAAATCAGAAAACCCTGGTAACGACATAGACATTTCAGTCCTCCTTTAGTAGTGCATATCTTCTGTGCAAAACCTGTCTCCTCAAATGCTCCCAGTGCTGTAGGTATAAACTTGTCACCGTAGCCTCATGGACCTATTCTCAATGCCTAATTCTCTTCTTACTTAACATGGACTCCATTTTTCTCCCCAAGCTCTGTAACTAATTCAGGTGTCTCCATTGAGGTTAGTAAAGTGATCATGGCAGGGTGTCTGGGGCAAATAAGTCCCTAAGATCTTCATTTCCTTTTCCCCACAGCTAGTCTACTATCCCTCTCCTTTCTGCTCCAGGCCTGTCCAGGTTCTGAGATTCTGAGCGTAAGTCATCCTAGACTGTCACATTGTGGGCTGAGCACTGAGTCATTCTCCCTGTTATTCTGGCTGAGGATACGGTGCTCAGAGCTCACCCTTGGACTTTGTTTTCCACTTCCATCCACCACCTCCTTTCCTATGGCACACCTGCCATGGGAACAAGCTCTTGCCTTTATCTTACAACTCTGTGAACTATATTAGAAAATAATAATTCTGCCTTGGTCCCATCCAAGTTTCTCTTCGGCCTTTGTATCTTTCCAGGTTTTTCTCAGTGATGGGAGGACTGCCACTGAATGGTTGCCCTATATGGCTTGGAGCCTGCTTCTTAGCAGTGAGGATCACTGGGTGAGGCCACTAGGTACCGCCTGCCATTTCCAACTTTTGCTTCCTTATTGGAATCCGAAGTTGCTTATTAATATTCCATCTTCTCTCTACCCATGCTCTCTACACAGGATTGAAGAAGTAACAGAGTGACTAGGTGTGATCAGAATCAGACCTCAAGCGAAGGTGATTTGGGGTCAGTCATGGGGTTTGCAAGCCTGTGCCCATCATGATGTCACAAACCTAGAGAGACGGTATGATGATCCTGAGCACAGACTCTGGGTGGGTGTGGATCCTGGACAGCTCACTCAATCTCTCTGTCTTTCAAATTATCCTTCCATAAAATAAGAACAATTCTAAAACAAATTTATTCCTTACACAGTGGTTTGTGAAATTTAAAAGATGTTGTAGCGAGAAGTTTCTGCCTCTAGACAAGATGAAGAAGTAGGGTCTGGATTCACCCTCCTGTTTGATGCAAAGAAAGAACACATGGAAAAAAATATATGCAATAATGGTTTGAAGACATTGGGCATCAGGCAATAAAGGGCTGTGATCCCTGAGAGAGAGAAAGCAAATGAGTTGAGCCCTACAATGACACCAGCTCATTACCTTGAGGAGCTTTTAGTTTTTCATGCAGGCAGAGGACAACCAAGCAGAGCCCGGCAAACTTCCCGAATTGAAGAGACAGTGCGGGGAGTCTGAGGAGTCCAAAGTGGTCAGAGTTTGTAAGACAAAGTAGAGCAAAGAGATCTACACAGAGGTAGAATACTGGTCAACACATGCATGTTAAAAAAATAATCCAGGCCTGGGAAATGATGATCTAAAAGGATTACAGGGAATAGTGTTGGGGGCTCACACAATGCCAAAAATAGTGCCTGTTTCCACCACCCAGACTGGAAAAACTCATAATTAACAAGGCATAAAGTAGCATACTCAGGAAGGTCTGGCTTCTTTAGTGGGGAATAATTACACTTAGTCTGAGCACTACCATGGTCTCGCCTAACAAACCTAAACGCAAGACCCAAAAGGATCACACTGTTTCCATGTAACTTAATGATTTCAAAAAACAAAACTTAAGAATATTTCTAGGAATCCAAAAGTATTCAGCCCCCAGAAAGGTAAAATTCACAATGTTTGGAATCCAGTCGATGATTACTAACTATGCAAAGAAGCAGGAAAGTATGAGGAACATAATTAATTGAAAATGATCAAGAAGTTACATAGATGTTAGAATTAGACAAAGACATTAAATGGTTATTATATCTGCATTCATCTGTTCTAAAAGTTAAATAGAGACATGGAAGAAATACAAAATGCCCAATTGAACTTCTAGAGATAAAAACCATGCAAACAAAGTCTGATATGAAAAATGCGCTAGATAGAATGAATGGCAGAATAGACATTGCAGAAGAAAACACTAGTACATTTTAAGATATAGCCATAGAAACTTCCTAAAAGGTAAGACACAGGAGGGGGAAGAATTAGAAAAATGGAAATTGCTATGGGACAACTTCAAGCAGCGTAATATACATGCGATTAAAATCCCTGAAAAAAGAAATAGAAGGGAGTCAGAAAAAAATATTTGGAAGTATAATGGACAAAATTTTTTCTAAACTTGATGAAAACTAAAGCCACAGATCCCAGAGAGAAAAATCAGCAAGGGTACTATAGGCTTGAATAACACTATCAATCAACTTTGGCCTGATGACATTTATAGAACAACCCCACCCAATAACAGCAGAATATATGTTCTTTTCAAGTGCATGTGGAACATTAAGTTTTTCTTGGGGATGGAAGCCTGCCCTTGAATTGCTATCCTGTGTCTGGGGACCTGCTTTCTATTGCAGGTTGCCAGATGGTACCGTGGTCAAGATTGTTCTGGGCCAGAAGACAAGTCTCAATAAATTTGAAAGCATTCAAGTTCTAGAAAATATGTGTTCTGATCACAATGGAGTTAAACTAGAAATCAACAACATATAGATATCTGGAAAATACCCAAATATTTAAAGACTAAATAATATACTTCTAAATAAGTCATCAGGTCAAGGAAGAAATCAAAAGGATTATGAATTGAATGAAAATATCACATATTAGAATTAGTGGGTTGCTGGTATAGCAGTATTTAGGGGAGGTAATTATAGTAATAAACATCTTTATTAGAAAAGAATAGTCTCAAACCAATGATTTCACCTTCCAGGTTAAGAAACTAGAAAAATAAAATAGAGATCAAAGCAAAAATCAACCAAATAGAAAGCAGTTTGCCTGGAGGTTCGTGAATTTTATGTATCTCTAAGAATTAGCCACACAGATCAGAAAGCAAAGAAGACAAAAGCCACCAACAATAGGAATGAGAGGTGACATCATTACAGATCTACAGATACTAAAAGGATAATGAAGAATATTGCAAGCAACTTTATAAATTTGACATCTTTGATGAAACTTGCAAATTCCTTGAGAGGCATGAACTAATGATGCTTACTCAAGGAGATATGAATAATTTGAACAGTGTGATATTAAATAAAGACATTAAATTTATAGTTAAATTATCTTCCTAAAAAGAAAGCTTTAGGCTCAGATGGCCTGACTGGTGAATTCTCCCAAATATTTAAGGAAGGGATAATGCCAATTCTATATAACCTGATCCAGAAAATTGAAGAGGAAGAAATAATTTTGAACTCATTTTTTGAGGTTAGCATTGCCTTGATACCAAAACCAGACAAATATATTAGAAGTAAAGAAAACTACTACCTAATAGACCTTGTGAACATAGATGTAATTATTTTATGTTGTCTAATCTAATCCAACGATAATAAAAAGGAGAATACATCTTGAATAAGAAGAGTTTATCTTAAAGAAGTAAATGGTTTAATATTTAAAATCAATCAATGTAATTTACCGCATTAGTAAACTAAAAAAGAAAAAAAATCTATATGATCATGTCAATAAAGACAGAAACACATTTGACAAAATGCAATATCCATTTCCCCCAAAATTCTTAGCAAAACTGAAATAGAAGGGAAACTTTCAACTTTGTATAAAGGGCACCTATAAAATATATAAAATATCTGCAGTTAACATCATACTTCATAGTAAAAGATTGAATTATTTCCCCCCAAAGACCAAAAATAAGGCAAATATATCTGCTTTCTCCTCTTCTATTCAACATTAGACATCCTGACTAGTGCCATCAGACAAGAAAAAGAAAAAGCATCTGGATTGGAAAGAGGAAGTAAAACTGTCTTTATTTGCAGACTATCTGATTGTCTGTATAGAACAGTCTTTTTTAACCTCTGCTGGACATTTGTGGCCTGATGGCTCTTTTTTATTTCCTGCCACACACACACACACACACGCACATACACACACACACACACACACACACACACACACACATGCATGCATATATATATAAGTGTATATATCTGTATATATAGATATATATGTATAGATATATGTATACTGGTTTTTATTTGAACATTCACAACTCAATAAGACAAATAATCCAATTTCAAAATAGACAAAGGATCTGAATAGACATCTCTCCAAAGAAGATATACAAATGGCCAACGAGCACATGGACATCAATGCTCAACATCATCAACGGTCAGGAAAATGCTAATCAAAACTACAGTGAGTTACCACATCACAGCCAGTACAACATAAAATGCAGATCATGACAAATGTCTTCAAGAATGTGGAGGCATCACAGCTCTGATACACTACTGGTAGGAATGTGAAATGGTACAGCTCTTTGGAAAATAACCTGTCAATGTCTTAAAAGGTTAAATATAGAATTACCATATGACCCAGCAATTGTACATTTATTTAGGGATACACCCGAGAGAAATGGAAGCATGTATTAATATCTACACAAAACCTTGTGCACTAATGTTTATAGAAGCAGCATCCATAGAAGCCAAAAAGTGGAAACAACATGAATGCCTATCAACTGATGAATGCATAAATAAAATGTGCTATAGCCATACAATGGAATATTATTTGGCAATAAAAAGAAATAAAGTACTAATACATGCTATAACATGAACAAACATTGAAAACATTATACTACATGAAAGAAGACAGTCACAAAAAACTACTTATAGTGTGATTGCATTTATATGAAATGTCCAGATTAGGCAAATCTCTAGAGAAAGAAATTAAATAGCATTTGTGTAGTGCTTGTTAGGTGGGGTGTGAGAAATGGGAAGTGACTGCTACTGTGTGTGAGGTGATGAAACGTTCTAAAATTGATAATGGTGATGATTTCAGAATCTGTGAATATACTGAAAATCACTGACTTGTATGCTTTAGATACATTTTGCAGCATGTGAATTATATCCCAATAAAGCTATTCTTAAACACACACACACACACACACACACACACACACACACACACACACACACTCTTGAGTAAAAGGAAAGGTCCTCAAGAAGGAGGCAGGACTTCTTTTTGGACTGGTGGAAACTTCTATATCTTGATTGTGGTGATGGTTACTGAAGTGAATACATTTGTCAAAACTCATTGAGATGTATGTAAGTTAATTCTCAATAAAGTTGATTTTAAAAAAAATCTCGATAATAAGGAAAAGTAACCTAATTTTTAAAAAGGACAAAAGATTTGAACTCACCAAAGAAGATACACAGATGGCAAATAAACACGTGAAGTGATAGTCAACAAAATTAGTCATTAGGAAAATGCAAATGAAAGCCACAATTATGCGCCACTACCTGTTAGAGTAGCTAAAATTAAAGCGATTGACTAAGTGTTGGCAGGGATGTGTTGGAACTGGGCTGCTTATGCACTAGTAGTGCTAATGTAACATGGTATAACCACTTTGCAAAAATGGTTGACAGCTTCTTAAACATTCAGCATAAGTCTACCACATGATCCAGCGATTCCACTCCTAGATATTTACCCAACAGAAATGAAAACACATGTCACTGTAAAGAACTTGTACACAACTATTCATAGCAGTTTTATTTGTAACTGTGCAAAATTGGAAACAATCCCAATGCCCATCAACAGGTGAATGGATAAATGAATTGCGGTATATACTACTCAGCAATATAATGAAGTGAACTACTGCGGACATACTGCATGATTCCATTTATTTAAAAATGTTAGAAAATGCAAACAAATCTATAGCAACAGAAAACAGGTCAGCGATTGCCTGGGGAGGTGTGTGGGAGGGACAGAAGTTAAGGGACAAGGAAATGTTGAGGGGTAATGGCGTGATAGACATGTTCACTCACTTGATTGAGGTGATAATTTCATTGCAGTATGCATATGTCAAACTTTATCATATTGCATATTTTAAATATGTGTGGTTGATTGTACGTCAATTATACCTCAATAAAGCTGTAAAAACAACGATAATCCATTTAAAGTTCCTGGCTTGCAGTAAGAGCCTATTTTCTCTAATTGTTCCTTGGCTTCACACACTGAAATTATAGGCAGAAATTGTCTCCTGCTCTGGCTTGGATAGGCCCCTGGGACACAGTGTCCAGTCCCCTCCCAGAACATATTTGTTGGAGAAAGGAAGTGCAATGACCTCTCTATCCTCTCTAACAAGAGCTGGCTTCTTCAGTATGGAAAGTTCCTTTACTCACCTTCTTGGGGGTATTGGCTTTAATAATTATTTATTTTGTTGTGAGTTTTCTTATTTTCTACCAACTCAGATCAACTCATCGAATGCAAATCAATTCTACCAATGTCTTTCCATTGTGAGTATATGCAAGACACCTAGTAAGCACACAGGGAGAAAGAGAAGCAAAGTAAGAGAAAGAGCCTGCGTCGGCAATGACATCAGGGCCTGGAGGATTTGGGGGCTAACGTGAGAACACGAGTGACTAAACCCACTGAGGTTCAGAGTGGGACTGGAAGACGGGGGCTGCGGATACGCTGCCGTGAAGGTTTACCGACACGAGAGCACCATCTGCTTCTCCCTCTTTGAGTTGTGTGGGCTCATCCTGCCGTCCCAGATCCACTCTTTTCCTTCCACTGCCCGAGGGGCTGCCTGTCTATCCAGAGGAAGGACAGAAAGTTTCTCCTTGCTGATTGCTTGCTCTCTGCCTGTCCCCAGAGGAACAGAAAGTCTCCAAGCTATCAGATGACTGGGGAGGTCTGGCATTGTCTGTCTTTGCCCACGCCGCTGTCTGCCGCTTCCCGGAGATCTGGTAGCTGAGCTTGTAGATCTGATTTATGGGCGGCTTCTAAAGACAACTTTCAGCTGTGCATTTGTATGCAGCCCTCTGTATGGGCTACTCGACAGGCATGCAGATTTCGGGGGAGAAGCATATGCATCTCAGAAGGAAGCAGATGCTGCATAATCAAAAGTAATTTAGAAGGAAAATAGAGAGCGAGAAAAGGACAGAGCCCACACCCAACATCGGGAGGTTTTGCGCCACTGCTGTCCTCTCTCTGGAGGCTCCTGGGTGCTTTCCGTGTCCCAAGCAGCTGCACCAGAAGCCACAGGCGCCCTTCTGCTGGCTGGGCGCGAGTCTGGAAGCAGCAGCCATAAGGGACGTGAGTTATGGGCCCACGGATGCCTTGCGCCCCGGCCGCTGCCATCCAAGGGTGCCTGCTGTTAGTGCGTCAGGCAGAGCAGGCCTTCCGAGAAGCTACCAAACGTCCAGCCAGTCAAGGAACGCAACGTGGCGAAGGGTGAAGTTCACGGTCTTCCGAGGCTGCCAACTCTGAAGATCACTCAGGCTGGGATTCTCCTCTGTCGCTTCCTGATCTTGGGTGACCTTGGAAAATGTTATCTGCTCTTTCGCAGCCTCATTTTGTCAGTTACAAAATGCGATGATAAACGTAGGAATAACAGTGCTGGCCTTCTCGGGGTTGTTTTAAGGATTAAGTGGAACAACATAGAAAGTGCTGAATTGGGCAGCACAGGCACATGCAAACAGATAAGCTTTTAAGTGATTTTAAACACGGGAGGCGCGGCATTTAGCTAGGAAATGCATCTCCAGCTGCCGTGGATGTGTGCTGGGACCACACAAGCCTGGGTGGCAAGTCAGGAGCTCACAGATCAAAACGATGGCCGTGCCCACGATGAACGGGGACATCCTTTCAGGTTTAAACCACAGCCTGCTGACAGGGCGTCAGTGAACGCTGCCTCTCCTTCCTGCCTGTCTTAGTGCAAAGGAAATGATCGCTGGCTCAGAAAGAAGGGTTTGACCTCAAACAAAATAAAAAAAAAAAAATCACAACTTCCAGGTATCGATATGATTTATGTTCACAAATTCTCTCCAGAAGTGAGATCTCTGGGTACCGAGGTCTCTTTACTCAGGCATAGAGGGAGTATTTAGCTAAACATCACCGAAGCACCATGTTGCTCTTGTCGGGAGGTAGAGCATTTGCCTTCAGTGTCAAAGTGTCTCTTTGCAGGACCCTGATGGTCCTATTGGTTAGTCATACACCTTTGTACATAAGCAAACAACAGTTATTTCAAATAATTGTGGGAGAATTCAGTCCTCTTAAAACCTCTACCTGAGTGGAAAAGGGGAAATTCCTATTGTGTCACCTAAATTGATATTGTCTCCAACTTCCCCCAGGGCTCCTAACTCCACATTTGCTGACAAATTGACCCTTGTCCTGTAGTTGTTGACTGGCTGTGTCCCTAACAGCCACAGAATCTGCAAGGCGAACCCCCCAGCCTCACCCCTCCTCCTCTGTTCTCTTATCTACCGCCTGTGATGTGGTCGCTCTCACTGGTACTCCCTGAGGTCTTGCCCACGTCAGACATACTTTGCTTTTTCCTTTCATTGGAAATCGAGACACACAGAACCATGGAAACAGTTAGGTCGTGGGAAGAGAGTGTGGGTAGGCCTGTCTGTGCAATGGTGCTCATATTTATTTTCACTCTTAATTTTTGGTTAATTGATGAATGAACTTCAAAGTCTTTAACGTAGTACCTGGCATATACTAAGCGGTGTGTCCATGCTTGCTACTATCATCATTACCACTGTCATAACTTAAAAACAGCACCACGACACGTGCTTCACGATTCACATAAGTGATTTCACGAACTACCCTGCTCCATGTTCTGGTATGTTTCCAAAAGCTACCTTTTTTTTTCCCCTGTGCAATGTAGAGGCCTTACATTGGGAGGTTGGGACGGCATAGATAGGAGTCCTAGTGTAGACAGGACCACCTGGGCTGGGAAGGGAGCACACACAGGCTTTCCCGAGCTTTCCAGACACGTCGGTTATGAAAGCGTCAGCAGGGACCACCCGCTCCTAGCACAGCGCTGGCACCTATTGCACATTAACAGACGATCTCCTCGACGTCCCCTCTGCACGCAGCACCCGGCCTTTTTGCAGCCGTACTTGAAACCTCAGCTCCAGGCCTCATCAACAACCCTGTCCTAGGGGCCCAGGACAGGGTCCCTTCTCACGGCCACGCTGGGGCCTCGTGTCTTCGGCCTCACGCTCCTGGAGGAAGCGATTTTAGTCGCCCCCAAAACAGCAAAGGGACCGCGCTTTTCTCCTCCAACTCCTTCCCCTGTGCCCAGTCTGGGCGATTTCACTCCCTCACCCGGCTTTCTCTCTGCCGGGTAAGCAGTCTGTGCTAATACTGTTTTCCTTCCCAGATCTTTTGTTTTGCAGATAATGATCATGATAATAACAATCTCTCTCTTTTGTGCGGCGCTTTGTAGCTTTCAGGGCACTTCCTCTGCCATTTTCTTATTTTTCCTTCAAAACAAGTAGGTGGGTAGGCGGGGATGGGCCGTCATCATTCCCATTTCACAGATGAGGCTGTGACACTCAGGAGGCTGTGACACTCAGGAGGCTGTGACACTCAGGAGGCTGTGACACCCAGGAGGCTGTGACACTCAGGAGGCTGTGACACTCAGGAGGTTGTGACAGGAGGTTATGACACTCAGGAGGCTGTGACACTCAGGAGGCTGTGACACTCAGGAGGCTGTGACACTCAGGAGGCTGTGACACTCAGGGTGCTGTGACACTCAGGAGGCTGTGACACTCAGGAGGCTGTGACACTTAGGAGGCCCACACTCTGCTAAGGTCACACAGCTGGGAAGTAACAGAACCAGAACTAGGATTCACTGCCTTACCTTCAGGTGCGTACTGTTTTCCGGGGTGCATGTGATTTCCTGTGGGTTCCTGGCAGGCATGAAAGCACAGAGGTGGGAATGAATGAGCCATAGGACAATGGACAACGGCACTGGCTGCTGGGGTGGTGGCGCAGGGAACAGCTGAGGGTGTGGGGGGTGGGAAGCCGGCATGGTCACGCTTAAAGTGGATAGAGTTAGGGATTCGAAAATGAGAATTTAAATAACCAAGAAAGGTAGCAAACACCCAGTAAGAACCCCATCAGTTGAATTAACAAAGGAATGGATAGAATCAAAGAGAAGTATATGCTTTAGCTTCTCTTGGAGAACATGCATTTGTGCTTATGATCAATGCATTCACCTTAGTTAGAGAGAATTGGAAGCTCCTAAAGCAGCAACTCTCAATTCTCACCCCCGGGGGACACTGAGGAATGCCTGGAGATATTTTTGGTTGTTACAACTGCCAAGGATTGTCACAGCATCAAGGGGGTAAAGGCCCTACAAGGAACAGCACAGCCCCACAACAAAGACTTATCCGTCCCCAGTGCCAGTTGTGGCAGGGCTGAGAAACCCACCCTTGATGAATAAACATGCCCACAGTTCCTGTGTTTTCAGCACAGAGACAATCTTGGCATTAGCCTTTTTTATGGATCTACAGTTAAGACTATTGGGTAACAGAGTTCTTAAGAGAATGAGGAGGACTTCAAGAGTTAGGTTTGATTTCAAAACCAAGCACTGGCACTGCCCAATGTTTGTTTCCTCTCTACGAAATTGACCACGCACCCCTGCGTGGATAATGAAGAAGGGATGGAATAGTGCCAAGTGATGCTTCGCAGGGATACAGGGTCTGCTCCCAGTGCTGGCCACGTTAGATCTGAAGCATAGACGATTCATCTGTACAGACCTTGGCAACAGGGTGCTCTGTTGAGAGTTGGTCAGGAAAGAATTGATGGAAAGAACCAGTGTGAAAGGATGAGAACTTCAAGGACTGTCAGGGCTGGAAGACCTCTTAAAGAATATGTCCTACTGTTCCTTTTACACACGGGCAAACTGGAGCCCCCAAATTTCCACCGATAGCAGCATGATGGGACCCAAACCCAAGATTCCAAGTTGTGGGGGTGAAACCACGCCCTCGAAGATACTCTAGTCTCATTCCAGTGTGCACAGGGCCAGCTCTGGTGGGGCTTTTTTCTTTGGGTTTACTAGGACGTTGCTTATTTGGGCAGGGATATATGTGTCATTTGGTACAATGTTGACAAAACGATAATTATACTCCTGCTGAACATTTATGCAACATTGTACCCTTTCTGAAATTTCTTTACAAGTTCTCTTTCTCACCTCCAAGCCCCTGTACCTTTTTATGTGGGATGCTTTTCTTTTCTTTTTTTTTCCTAATCATGCTTCATTTAGCAACCCATCCTCCAGTTCTGTGAATCTTTCCTTGACTCCAGTCTCTCTCTCTTTCTCTCCCATATAGAATAAATCCCTGCTGCTGCACACTATTTCTATGCTTGCCAAGACTTTGCACTGTTTCTAGCTATATTTCTGCTGTACAATAACCTGTATCATGTTGGATTTTGTGGAAACCAGTAAATAACACCCCCTTTCCTCCCCTGTTGCATTCGGAATCAATTGAGAAATAAGACACAGTTGTCGAACAGATGGAAATAAAAATATAGAGTTTATTGGTAAAATTTGTTCTAGAGTATAGCTTAGTTCTGCAGCCAAGCGTGGCTCCCTAATAATTTCCTCCAGAGTGAAACTCACCCATCCGGTCACAGGCAGCATTAGAAACGTGCCGTGGGGAGCTAGTGGGGTGATGGAAAGAAAGAGGCCCCACGGTTTTTCTCCCTGGAGATTGCTAATTTTTTTCCTTTCTTGGGGAATATTTCAGAGTTGAGATCAAAATACACAGTCTGGCTCCTCTGCTAGATTGTGGGCAACTTGGGGGCAGGGATACCATATGGTCTACCTTTGTGTTCTCGACTCCAAGTTGAATGTCTGGTACATAGCAGATCTGTTAAATGAGTGATGTTAAACCCACGTCATGCCTCTTTCTTCTACCTCGTTTCATTCCTTTCAAACTGAAGTCTGATGCTCCCCTAACCAGGCTCTACCTCATCCCACGTGCATTGTGGGACTGAATCTCACAATGCCACGGTGAATAATTTTACTCTCCCTTTTGCAGAGGAGGGAACTAAAACTTTGAGCTGTTTAATAACCTGTTCGGTAATTAAAGTCAGACAGCAAGCAAGTGGCAACACCAAGTTCAATGTGTCGGCCGCCTTAACCTCCACATAGGGTGCTATGGGGCTTCTCACTTGCTAGCTCCTTTTCTGCATCCTCTCCCAAGTTCTTAGCCAGTCCTGGCCAAGGCAAGACTTTGAATAGACTAGATTCTTTAATCTAGTGAGTTTGTAGGCTAAAGACTTAATGGGTCCAGTCGCTCAGTTACTATTAGGATTGCTCCTGCCAAAGCATTGTGTGATAGCTCTGCTCAGGGAAATCACTGAGCTCTGTAGTCCCCAAGCCACAGCCCAGTTTCCTGGCTGCCAGGAAGGATCCTGCTTTCAAAGTTTGCACCCATCCAAGGCCCACCTTCAAGGCGGGAATTTAGGTCTGTCCTATATCCAGCCCCGCTAGACAACTGTATCTCAAGGACATAGCCCTGAACAATGACTGCCTGTTCGGCTTCACTTTTATTCTCTGCCAGTGTGTTGTGTCTACCTGGTCAGGATCTTATTGTCCTCTCCTGGCAGACCTAAGAGCTTGCCAAGACTTGAGACATCCCAGTTTTCATCTCAGCCATTGGCCTCTGCTACATACGCAGTGTCCACAACCAGTATCTACCCATCCTGGAGTGCAGGGCTCGAGTGAGATCCCAGCCCGCTCTTTCCTCTCTCTCCTTGCAACAAAGGGAAGAGCATCATGTCTGGAAGTTAGGACCCATCATTTGTGAAGCAGGTGGGGACAAGGTGTCATGAACCATCTCCACTTTGTTAGATGAAGACACGGAGACCTAAGGAGGCTGAGAAGCCTGCCCAAGGTCATGCAGGCCTGAAGCTCTGGGAAGGAAATCAGGGCTTAGGAAATTTTGATCACCGTGTCTCTGCGTGCTCAATCCGTCTCCTTACTGCATAGCCAGACAATATCCCTCCTGGCCTCTGCAAGCTCCCGCCTCCCTATTCAATCAGAAGGACCTAAGATGAGAGGAAATAAAGATTAAAAAAAAAAAAACACAAAAATCTTTCACAATTCAGCATAGTGCTAATCTGACATGACAAGGCCAAGTCCGTCTTTTCACGGTGACAATTACTTAAAGGGCATCGATGCCATGGCACCATTAAAGTAATAGCAAAGATGGATTGTAGGACATCGTGGATCAATGTGCTAAGTGTTGTTCAACTTGTTCAATGAAATACAGCATTGGATCATTAACCTTACCAATGTCAATGTATTGTCACTCTCAAATTCCGCTAAATGAATTTCCACGGCCCTCATTAAAAAGTGCACTTTGAGGCTACTAATGTATTAATACCTTATTGGCCGATAATAAAAGGAGAAGCTCTCTAGAGCAGGACAAAGAATCTGGGCAGAAGCTAGGACTATTTTCTGGAGAGGGGAAGACTGACAGATGCAAATGTGGAGACGCAGACTGGAACCAACGTTGGAGGGTGAGGCAGAGGGACGGAGGGAGGAAGGCAGAGAGCTTTGTGGGCACTCACCCCTATGATGGGCAGGTCTGGAGTAGGAGGAAATTGATGGTGGTCTGGAAAAGGGAGCTGCAACTTTGCATTTTATCTTCTTTCAGGATAACTTTCTGGTTTTAAAAATGTTACATCATCATTTTGGGCCTTCATCTAGCTCAGAACCTCAAAGAAGTGAGAAGGTGCTTACAAAGAACTCACAACGAGTGAGTATAGTGCGTATTAGATGGACAGCCCAAGAAAGAGCTGCTTCCTCCTCTTGCCCCCTGCCCCTCTGTCCTGGGGTGGTGAGAACCATGCAGGAGCTCTAGCTCCCTGCTGTGGAGGTGAGGACAATGAATGGAACCCAAGAGACCTGAGTTTCATTTCCAGTTCTGCTGCCATTGCAAGAATTAAGGTAGACCATTCCATTCTCTGGCTCTCACTTTCCTTCTTTGTAAAACAAGGGGCTTGGAGGACGACATCAGTGGTTTTTAAACAAGTTTTTTTTTCCCGTCCTGGGTCTTCAGCATCTGTGGAGGTGACAAGGACCACTGAAGAAAAAAAATAAGGGCAAGGAGGAGCAGGAATCTGATCCCTCCCCGTCGTCTGTGCAGAGGCGCCCTGCTCGCATATGTCCTGTGTTAGGCTTTCGAATAACATTTCATTGGAAAAATGGACCCCACGGCTACACAAGACAAAACAAACAGCCAAACAAACAAATTTGAAACAAAAACTCTGAACCGCGTAATCCCCAACATTTAATAATTTTTAACACCAAGAATGTATGAGCTGGAAAATGACCAACGCAGTCCATCATTTAGTCTTTGTATCTAGCAACTGTCAAGCAGATTGATTTTTTTTTTCCCCTAACAAGGGTTCTGATTATCTTGGCACCATGTAGAAATAACTTCATTGTGTCTGTACCATCAGAACATGCATTAATGCCTCATGGTCTGATGATAAGCTCCCCGGAGTAGAGTGAGGATGTTTGAAAGGGAGCCAAGCACGGGGGTGGCAAGGGGCCGAGTTCCCCACCGGGAGGGGGATGGTGGCTAAAGGGGCGGAGATGCTGATGCACACAGGGGAGGGAGAGATCGGGCAGCCAGAGTGGTGGCGATGCTCATTTTACAGCCAGGGAGGATTTTGATTGTCCAGCAGTTTCTGAGAACTATTTGCCCAGTGACTCCAAGTTCTGCACTACTGGCTGAATCAGGGTGATTTTTTTTTTTTTGTATCCATAATGTATACTAAGTACTTCATTTATCATAAACTTCTCCTGGGGGTGGCTGATTTTTACTCTTACTCATTCTCCGAACTGCCTGAAAAATGTTTCTCCAAATCCAAAGGAACTCTTTTGAAAGTTTACATTTTCATTTCCTGAGCCCAGTTCTGCAAAGGGTCTCCTGTTGGGCTGACACTCTCGAAAGCTCCTCTGGAACTCTCTCCTTGATGGCCGGTCCCCATCTGGGGATTTCCAGGTCAAGCCTCATGAGCAGTACTTGCACAAAAACCACACAAGTGAATGCCATGGAGCTAAGAATGGAACTGTAGTTATTTGCATGTGTTTTCTTAGAAAGTGAAGGGAGTGCTCCTTGAGTCAAGAACGATTATTTCAAAGAATGTTCTTTTACCTAACTGTGTACTCCTTGAAGGCAGGGACCATTATCTTTATTTACTTATTTTTATTGTTAATACTACTGTTATTGCTATTATTTGTCTCTACCAGTGTTTCCCTGACTTGACTGATGGTGTGAGTGGCTTGGGGTACTTGGAAAAAAATGCATATTTTTTGGTCCCTCTTCTAGACTTCATGTTAGTAGACGTAGAATGGTTTCTCAGGATTTGTGATTTTTTAACAGAAAGAAAGAGTACTTCAATGAATCTTATGATCATAGAAGTTTGAGAAACATATAATCAAGTGACCAGTCCAGTGACTGGCACCATGATAGTCCTCAACAAATGTTCACAAAGAATGAGGACATTCAAGGCACAGGATTAATGGCCCAGGTGTAGCCTAATGAGGAAGAGAAGCACACATGGAAAAAGGCCAAGCTAGTCATCTGTGCTTCCTGAGAGCCCAGCACTGGGTTAGGGGCTGAGTGTAATTCGTAGACTCTCACGCCCACCAACATCTGCATCCCCGAACTAGACACACGAAGCCTGGGCCTGTGGTAAGCAGATGGTCAGTTAATTCAAGAGGCAGAAATTTAGGGACCACCCCCTAACCCCTATAGTGCTCTTCAGAGACACAGGCTGTAGATCCCAAGGAGGGATCCAGACTGTTGTCCATTTTAGGCTATTATCAGAATCTATGTTTCCCTGCTGCATGCTGCTCCCTTTCTGCTTCTCTATACAAGCAGGGTCACTTTTTGTCCTCTTTGGACCCATAGTGGACTTTACCCTGATAAGAATTTCTGCTTCCTGGAGGAGCAAGATGGCCTGAGGCTGTGCTGTGCTGTGCTTGTCTTTCAGGAACACCTTCTGGTAGTGGCTTCCCTTCACTCTCCTGTCTGCCTGTCTCCGCTTGTTGATAAATTACCTGGTGTGAGCTCTGGTGCACACATGCCCCCTGCCCTTGTGATTATTTCCTGAATCCATGAGATTTTGCATAGTTTAATGAGATCTGGCTGAGCACTGTGCAGTGGGCTAGGTGCTGAGGATACAGTAGTGAATGACATGCACCCTCCTCCTTAGCTTAGACTCTTTGGAGGAATGAAAGACCAGAAAGCCAGTGCATGCTAAACAATGTGAAAAGTGCTAGCTTAGGATTCAGCACAGCATGCTATAGGAGCTCACAGAAGGGATCTTAAATGAAGGCTGGTTGCATCAGAGAAGTCCTCCTGGAGGAAGTGCTACTTGTTCTGCTTCTTGAAGGAGTCAGCCAAAGAAGAAAGCCAGATGGGAATCTAGGAAGAGGAAACCGAATCCATAAAAGCCAATATTTCAGTAACTATGTTCCATGAACTGCTATCTAACTTTGCCGGTCTTGGACTCTATTGCATTTAAGGAAGAATTCTGCAACCAGAGGTCAGAAAAGTATATTTTAATTATTTTTCTCTTTTCAATGTGTGGTATGGTCCTGGAAAAGTCATTTCTTTTCTCAGTGTCTTAGGGTTATCTTCTGTGGAGGGTCTGGAGAAAATGACCTTTACAATTCCTTCCAGTAACTCTACTCTGAATTTTCCTCTAGCACATGCTTTGCCACTTATCAGGATGGATTTTTTCACTATGTTGTATGTGTGTGTGTTTATGGGTGCACACGTGCACTCATGCATGTACGTGTTGCTAAGTCCTATCTACATATGGCTGCCTTTGTTGTTGAATTAAAACTGGATGTCTGGGAGAAACACATTTATTTTTTCATCAAGACATAACACAGTACATAACACGGACACATGCACACACGCACACACAAGCATCCTCTCCAGAGAGAAAACAGCCCAAGTGTAGGGGGGAGTGGGGGGTGGTTGAAGGGGAGCAGAGCATGGGGCTGTCACAGCCCATGGCTTAAAAATGGCTTGAGTTGCAATTAAAAAAGACAGAGGCCAAAGGTTACTCCCTGGCATTTTACTCAGGGTGGATAATTTTAGAGGGTGATGTGTCTCAGCTTGTTGAGACATTCCGGGAGTCTTGCAACAGCTTAAGTCCAGCTAGTCTGAAATAAAAATCAAAGAGACGGACACATACAAAGACTCCAGAGAGAAGGAGCACGTTGGCAGACATTAAATGGTGGCAAAACTCAACTTGATTGGCATTGCTCCTGGATCCTTATTTCTTGATTAATAGTAGAGATTAGATAATTTTTAAATTGTTAATTATTTCCAGAGAGCATATATGATATCAGGTAGTCTTAGGCAGTCTTGTCACTGGGAAGGTTAAATACTCTCTGTACTTGATAATTACCTAATCACCATTACTCTTTTACATTAATTCTGCCCCAGAATTCATTATGACTGGGCTGGGCGATTAAAGCTTGCATGGAAAGAAAGAAAGCACCCTGTTGTTTGCATTGATTTAGCAGTGAATGCAATACCCTGCTAATACCGAGCTTATCCAGAACAGCCTGAAATAGTTTCTCCTGCCAGCTTGTTAAATTTGCTCCTAGTTTCACCTTTGTGTGTCCACCAGCAAGAAGTGCAAGAGGAAATGCAAATGAGCCCCCACCTAGGGAAGTCTGAGGCCAGCAAGGAAGTAACCTGCAGGGGAGGAAGGTGAAAGCAATTAAAGAAGGCTTACCTCTTTCCAGAATGTCAGGGGCTCTTCTGGAGAAGCTGCTGTTTCCCCCTCAAACCCTCTCCATGGTCCACTGCTAACAGGTCTCTCAAGTGAACACATCCATTAGCTTTGTCCTTTGGCAAAACCATTTGCTGAATCAATGTCAGAGCAGCTGAGTGAGGCCAGAAACCCCTCTCATGGCCAAGGATTCCTGGGAGCTGCAAAAGGGGACAAATAAAAATCACAGTCGCAAAGGTAAGCTTGGCTTTTGCAAAAGCTGCCCTTGGCCAAAATTACAATGAATGTGAGCCCTGCGTGTGGCCCAGGGAGTAGGAAAATAGGAAACCTCACGCACAGCTTCAGGCTATATAAATTGGGATAAGCTTTATGGAGGGCAATTTGGCAAAATGTGTTAATGACCTTAAGAGGGTGCATCTCTTCCGACTCAATATGTTTATCTTTGGAAATGCATAAATATGTGTGTCTAAAATATTAAAATATTAGTGACAAATGTACACATTGAACTATAGAGAGTTGATAAGGTTAATTGTGATTTATCTAAACAATGTGATACTTGGCACTCTTTAAAAATCAAATTAGATACTATTTATTGATATTGGAAAACGGTCCTCACCTATCTTTAAATTTTCTTTTTAGAAAGAAGAGACTGCAAAAAAGTAAAATGTGGGAACATTTAGTTTTATAAAGCACATAAAACATTTACTACAAAAGTATGTAAAGACATAAGCATGATGTTGTTAACAGTGATTATCACTGGATGGTAGTTACTGGAGTAATTTTTATTTCTTTGAGCCTTTTTTTTTTTAAGGTTTCCAAATTTTCAGCAATCAGTACACATTATCTTTTTAATTAGAAAATATACAACAAACTTTACACTTGTCTTTTCAGGTTTCAGCTTACCATGTCCATCAAATGCCTAATCTCATAGAACATCTGTAAGAATTTAACATAATCTACATTATTTAGGAAGTGTCCAGCTCGTCTCCACAACACAAATACTGGAGTTTTGAAAAAGTCTGTTAGCACGTACTCATTTTAGAAGTGGATTAAAAATGGTCCAAGGGCTTTTAGTTACAGAAAGAAAATGTAATAAATCATTAGAGCTCATTTTCTTTCCATTTAGGGAAACTGTCCTGCGAGGAGAGCAGTTGGGGAAGGAGAATTCTAGTCCTCGGTTCCTGTTACTGGTCTCGGGGCTTCTCTCGTGTAATGTGAAGAATCTGGGTCACATGGGTTTCCAGGTTTCCCCAGATCTAAGATTTCAGGATGCTATGGGATTTGAATCCACGCTGAGAGCTGCTGCTCAGTGGGTTTGAGAGCCAGCTTCTCTTAGCATTAAAAAGATGTTGTGGCAAAATTGAATTCTCCCAAGGAAGAAATAGCTCCAGTGAGTCTTTGGAACTGAGACGTGAATTCCTTTTGCCCACAGAAGAATCAAGATCTTGAACTGAACTGCTTTCATTCCCTGAACCAACCCCTGTTTTGGTTTCAACTAAGAGGTGATATTTAAATAGAAAGCAAACCTGAATATTTTTAGTTCTACTGAATATTAAATCTACATAGTCCCTGAATTGAATCATGATTTCCTTCATCATTATAGCAGACACTGCAAGTTGCCTACTCAAATCCGTGTCTCCTGGTCTTGGCAGTGTGAGCAGATGATGCTGAAAGTGCTTTAGTCATCTTGGACCATGCATAGACAAACCTTAGGGCAAATGCCAACATTCTGGAAAAGGAGAAAAAGAAATGATTGTGGAGTCTTAAGTCTCTGAGCAGCTGTATTAACTAATTCTAGAAATGCCTATCTCTAGACTTAATATTTGGGATAAAACCCAATTTTCTGGTCAACTAGTCTATTACTTGAAGCCTAAAGGACCTTAACTGGCCTCTGCTTTTCTTAATTACTTCTGATCAAGATAGGGAAGCTAGTGTTAACAGTTAAGGGTCAAAATATTTTAATATGTCACATGGTAAAGTGCTAAAAACCTACGAGAAATCAAAACATACTTTAGACTACAGTATTTAAACAGTGTGGTTCTGCTCCAGGGATGGGCAAATTAAAAAATCCAGATATAGGTCCATGTGCATATGAGAATTTAGTGGCAAAGGGGATCTCAAAGCAAGATGGTTAGAAGTACACCCTCTGGGATGATACTATCTAGTTTGGGATCCTGGCCCCAGGCAATTACTAAGTGTGCAACCATGAAAAAGTTATTTAAATTTTCTAAGTTTTAGTTGCCTCATCTATAAAACATGAATAATAATATCTACGATATAGGGTTGTGAGGATCTTAGTACATCATACAAAGTGCTGCATTTTTATGGTCCTCGGTATGTCACAGAAGGTATATTGATTGGCACCATGTATGTGTTGATACCACTTCACAATCCTCTTCATCTGTCTCTTGTTACCGACCCATGTTGTCCCATAGGTAGGTATGAGTTACACGTGGCTCTATGCATTTAAACTTAAATTAATTAAAATTAACAAAAATATATAAAAAATTCAGTTTCTTAGTTTTACTGGCCACAATTTTAAGAGCTCAATAGCCATGTGCATGTGGCTAGCAGCTACCACACTGGACAGCTCAGGAATAGACCATTTCTGTCCTGGCAGAAAGTGCCAATGGGTCGCGCCGTGCAAGAGCTTTCTACAGCAACTGTTTTGCGCATTGCACATTTTGACTAGCTTCATGGAGGTGTGATCAGACAGACAGCACTTGCCTCTGGCCCCGACCACTTACCTCTCTCTTGCCTTCTATGCTGAGGCATCCTATGGAATGCAGGTGAGAAGGTGCTCTGCACTCACAAGTGCCCAACCTGGAATTGTAGGGGAGTTAATGTCTGCGGGGGGCCACCTTTGGCCAAGGAGGAATGGGAGTCAAGGGATAAATGCTTCTCTCCCTTCATTTTCCAGTGTATTCAGTAAAGCTTCTCAGCAGATCCAGGGCGATTAGGCAGCAATTGCCCACAGGGGTGGCTGACTTGAAAGCATATTTGTGTATTGACTTGCCCTCCTGCCAGGTCTCACTCCCCACTTATGAATTCCTGTTTCTTGGGCTCACGTTTCCAAATACACTCAAGCTTTTGGCTCCAGTTCTGTTTTCAGGGAATGCAAGCTAAAACAGACCCTCTGTAATAATTGCTAATTAGTAAGAGAAAGGACAGAATCATTGATAAGTGATATTTAAATATCAGTAGACCAGTTTGAGAAAAAAAAGATAAATCTACATCAAGCTCATAGAAATTCTATGTGGATTAAAGACTTAAATGCAAGAAAAAAATTGCAAGGCTGTAAAAGTTAAGTACTAGAAGAAAATGTCAGAATAATTTTTATAATCTTGGACTATGAAAAGTCTTCTAAACAGAGATTCTGAACAATTTTTTTTAAAAAGAGTAATTAAATTTTCATAATTCGTATAGAACAAAAGATAACACAAACAAAATAAAAAATGAAAACCTAGGAAAAGAATTTAAGTACATCATAGACAATGGACTAATTTCCCTAATATAAAGATACCTTCCAAAAATTTTCAAACCAATTAAAAAAAAATACCACATAAGCAACCTAGCACTCTGAACATCCACATTATGGATATCCTATAAAAATGTGTTGGATAAATAAGCAATTCCATGGAATTATGGGCAAAGTATTTAAAAATTCACTGAATAAAAAATCAAATGGGTTATAAACATATAATGTTCAATTCTACTAGAGATTGGAGAGATACCTATTAAACAAGAAAGAATTTTCTTTTTGCACATGAGATGGTCAGAAATATAAAGGATTGATGATATCTGGTTTTAATGAAGATGTAGGAGGAAAGGGTACCTCTATACACTGTTGGCTAGTGTAAAAACAGATATCATTTTATGCAGGACAATTTTATAGTATCTATCAAAATTTAAGATGTACATATCCTTTGACCCATGAACTCTACTTGTAGGAACCCATCTTTCTTAGTCTGTTTGGGATGCCACAACAAATTGCCTTAGACTGGGAAATTTATAAACAACAGAAATTTATGGCTCACAGTTCTGCATGCTGGGAAGTCCAAGATCAAGCCACCAGCAGGTACAGTGTCTGGTAAGGGCTGCTTTGTAGATGGTGACCCTTGCTGCTGTCTTCTCACATGGCAGAAGGGACAAACTCTGTGTGCTCTCATGGTGAAAGAAGAGGAAGGGACCAGGTCTCTCTCTCTCTAATTTATTTTATAAGGACACTAATCCCACACATGAGGGCTCATGACTTAATCACTTCCTCAAAGACTCCACCTCTTAATACTATGACTATACTATGGGTATTAGGTTCCAATATATGAATTTGGGGGATATAGACCATAGCACTATCCTAAAAAATTGCAAAAGTAAGTATATAAGAATATATTTGCCATGGTATAAGAAATTTTACTATAGTATAGTTGGCATATCAGAAAATTGAGGAGGACCGAATGTTCATCATTTGGGGAATGGTAAACCATAGCACAATGAAACTATAGAATATTAGATAACTACTAAGAAACTGAAGTAGATTCAGAGGGATACCCATTGTTATGGGTTCAATTTTGTGCCCCCCAAAAGATAATGTTGAAGTTTTAACTCCCAATACTTCAGAATGTAGTCTTATTTGGAAATAGGCTCTTTATAGAGGCAATCAAGTTAAAATGAAATCTTTAGGTGGGTGTGGGGGCCCCTAATCCAGGACGACAGTTGTCCCCAGGAAGGGAAAGACTGGACAGAGAGGTAGATATGCTCATAGGGAAGACGATGGGAAGACACACAGAGAGAAGATGGCCATGTGATTGGAGTGATGTGTCGACGAGCCAGGGAAAGCCAAGGAATGCTGGCAAACACCAGAAATTAGAAGAGGCAAAGGAAGGATTCCCTCCCAGAGTCATCAGAGAGAATATGGCCCTGCTGAAATCTTCATTTTGAACTCCTAGCCCTCAGAATTGTGATAGAATACATTTCCATTGTATGAGCCACCTAGTTTTTGGCACTTTGTCATGGCAATCCTAGCAAACTAACATACCCGTGATCTATCATGGTGCAAAATAGGAATATGCAGACAAATAAGCATAATGCAAATTAATTGTGCTAAAGGAATGTTGCTGCATGTATTCTATATATTCCCCTGTGCTTGTGTGTACGTAGGAAAGCTCTGGAAGGGTATCCACAAGGCTGTTTAACAAGACAGCCCCTGAGAAGGGGATTTGTTGAGTTGGGCCATTATGAGAATGACTTGCTTTTGACTTCTCAAATGCTCCCTTTAATTTTTTTCAGTGAGCATGTATCACTTGGCAAATATATTCCCCCTATGAAAATTCAAGTCCCTGGCATAACCAGGGGCCACAACCTCCAACCCCTGGGCTCAAGAGATCCTCCTGCCTCAGTCTCCCGAGTAGCTGGGACTACAGGCATGCGCCACCATGCCCGGCTAATTTTTTCTACATATTTTTAGTTGTCCAGCTAATTTCTTTCTATTTTTTTTTTTTTTTTTTTTTTAGTAGAGACGGGGTTTCGCTCTTGCTCAGGCTGGTCTCTAACTCCTAAGCTGAAATGATCCTCCCACCTAGGCCTCCCAGAGTGCTAGGATTATAGGCATGAGCCACTGCGTCTGGCCTACCAGGGGCCTTTTTCTTTCAAGGAGAAGAGAAAGAAGAGGTAGAGGAGGGGAAGGAGTGCAGCACAGGGGGCCTCTATGGGGGCCCAGTGTCTGCCCACTGGGGCCTCTGAACCTTTGCAGAGAAAGTGCCAATCAGTAAAATACGCAATTGCTGTAACTCTTAATGCCTTTGAGCTGCAAAGAAGAAGAAACCAAATCTTGGCATGGGAGGAGGGAACACCCTCCTTTCCGCTGGAGGTGGGAACCCCCTCCCTTAGAAGATTCTGGCTGGCAGCTTTCCTCCTCCTGCCTCTGCACTAAGTCCTGCTGTGAGGATGCAGCGAGAGTGCCAGACTGAGCACTATTTTCGTGTGTTCCCAGGCTTATTTCTGAATATCTAGGAATCACCAGCAGAGCTTCGTGAGATGGATGATGGCCACGAAGTCAAGTGACATCCTATCTCCTCCCACCTCCTTCTTTCCCTCTGTTCCGAGGTACCTCTGGGGGACAGGGGCTGGCAGCAGTAGGAGAGTGGCACAAGCAAGAGTGGATATGGGGGGTTCTGATGACAGGTGGATGAGGAGCACTCTCAGTGGGACCAGAGAAGCAGATCTGTAAAAACCAAGGAGGTTTCGCGTGGCTCTGTGGGCCACCCTGTTCTGGCCTTTTCTCTTCGTCCTGCTCTGTGTCCCCATCCCTTCTAGCACAGCACTCACTCCTTCCTATGTTCTTTCCTCTTCCTATCAAACCCAGGCAGGATTTGCTCTCACCAAGACAGTGAGATTATCGCTTATCTAGTAACCTTTCCCTCTGCCGCTGCAAAGACTGGAATTAAACTTCAGATGCAAAAGGACAAGTCCCTCAGGTGCTGGAGGAGGGTTCCAGTGGCCATAAGAGTCTCTCCAGTACCCCCGGACACAATATGCCTAGCCCATGCTCAACGAGGATGAAGAAAGAGGTAGCAGATGTTTTAAACTCATACTATCCATCCTTCCCACTGATTATATTGGATTTGCCATTTTTAAAGATGGAAAAATTGAGGCAAAAAAAGAAAAGAAAAGAAAAGAAAAGAAAAGAAAAGAAAAGAAAAGAAAAGAAAAGAAAAGAAAGGAAAAGAAAAGAAAAGAAAAGAAAAAGTTGTGTAATGTGACAGGTCACACAGCTGGTGCGACAGAATTGAGATTTGAAGCAGACAGCCTGGCTGTGGATCTTGGGTCTGAACTACCTGGGACACTGCTTCTCAGAGCTGCGGTCACATGTACCTGGAGGACAGCCACCCGAAATCGCACGTGAACTTGCTAAGGTGTTTTCAGAGCCAAGGCATGGGCTGTGAATCAGAGAGATATCTAAATAGATGAAATCAGGCAATTCCCTAACCAGCTAGCAGGAGGAACCACTGTAAAGGTCTCTCATTAGACTGCTGCATATGCCACTGTGACACCCTGGAGACACAACTTGCTTGAGGGTAGGTGGATTCCCAACAGCAGGTGCAATTGAATTAGATCTCAGGGGATTAAGAGAAACCTCTCTCTCTCTCTCTCTCCTTTGGCCCAGTTCCATGCTGAATGTGACATCCAAGAGACTGTGACAATGTCACTTTGCCCTGTAGAGAATCGGAACAGGCAACCCATTCTCACCCCTACCCATTCTCAAATTTGCATTTCATAGGCTGGACAGGACAACGCCTATGACCTTCACCCTTGTTTTCAGGATCTATCGCCCTTGATGATGTCAGGCACGGTTTCTGGTTATCATAGTGTTCCAGTATGTTTAATGCTTCCTAAAAGCTGGTGGATGGAAAAACCACATACACAGTGAGATTTTGCAAGGGAAATGTTTTTACAATTTTTAATCCAATGGCAAAGGGATCAGATATCATGGTTGCGGAGGGAAGATGAACAAGGCTATTGGACTCTGAACACTATTTGCGTGTATTAAAATATCCCATTGTTCTCTGTCCTCTCTCCCACCATGTTCTCTTCTCAAATAAGAGACTTTGACTCTCCAGGTGGCCTGGATGAGGTTTATGGATGAGATTGATATTTAAGACTCTGGCAAAGCTTGACCTTCGGCTTCCCAATAAGCAGCAAGGACAAATTGCAGCGCTCAGGACTTGAGACTTTAATTCCCACCAATCGCTTCTCTCCAGCCCATTATGCATGAGAAATGCAACCGGCTCAGCCTCTGGTGCCCTGATAATCCAGGGGTGCCTCTGAATCACAGACCCACAGAATGTTAGAGCTGGAGAGGGCCTTAGAGATCACCAGGTGGGTCCAACCTCCTCATTTTGCAGATGAAGAACTTCCCTTCAGGTGTGCGTGCCTTGCAGGCTTGGCTGCTCTGCTCCGGCTTGCTCTTTCCAGGTAGATACGGAACGGCAAGGCTATGAAGTCATTAGCATGCCTGCCAATATCTTTAATTTGTGGTCAACATGCAAGTAGGAGAGTGTCTGTAGGCTGGGACAGAAATTGCAGACCTAAGTTTCAATGATGCTGGATGTGAACAAATTGCTTGCTACCATGTAAATGAAGGTGACAATGCTGCTTTTGAGCTATATCCTCGAGAAGGTTCTCCATGGGGCAGGAGAGGAAAATCTTTCTGTTTGTCCTGCCCAACCTCTTTCTGGTTTGGCAGAAGAATCCTAAAGTTTGCCATGTTTCCCCAACCCAGCAATAAAGTTACTATCTCTCCAGTTCTTTGACTTCTCCCTGCCAGCTTGGAGCACGATATTGACAGCCAATGGTTATTGATTATTGATCCCTTTTATGTGCTGGGCACCATTCTGAGGGCTTTGCATGAATTAGCTCATGGAAAGCTTGCAAAACTCCCACGAGGTAGGTGTGAATGTTAACCCTACTTTATGGGTGAAGAAACTGAAGCAAAGAGAGATTGAGCAATTTATCCTAGGTACAGAGCTATGGCCTTGAAGTCCCAAGAAATATTTTGGCAGGAAGAACTTCCAGGTTAGGGATAAACTTCTCCAGAGGGTGTATGCTGGTGGTGAGTTGAGGTCAGTTTAACTTGGGGTGGGGAAGGAAGGTCCCACCGAAGCAGAACCCCCTGTCATGCACACATGGAGAGACTTTGCATGCTAGAAGTGACATGGACTGTCGAGTCAGAGGTAGCTTCTAATTCTTGCCAGCTGTATGGCCTTGGGCAGGATACTCACTGTCCCAGAGCTTCCATTTCCACCTTTGTGCAATAGATGTAAGAATGGTGATGATGACTAGGAGGGTGAGCAGCGTGTGAACCTTGCAGAGTTGTTGGTAAGGTTAAAGGTATCATGCAGAACATGACACGGGTGAGTGTTTAATGAATGCCGAACCTTGCTGGGGAAGGGGGGCACCTTCTTTCTTCTTGCCTCTTGCTTCCAGGTGGATGAGTTTCCACTGACATAACCCTCCCAGCTTCTCTCTTCTCCACTCACTCAGTAACTGAAGCACAGAAAAAGTAACTCGTTAGCACATTGGTCACCCAGCTGGTAAGCGGGGAGCTGGGGTGTAACCCCAGACAGCCTGGCTTCAGAGACCGCACACTTTGATGCCTCGCCACACTAACTCCTCAGAAGACAAAGTCTCCGTGCTATCAAATATCTGCTTTCTCACTGGCAGCGACAGGGCTCAAACCGCAGGCTCTTTGGAAAAGGCGGCATGGAGAAACGGACGCAGAGCTGATGACTCAAACCACACTCTCTCCAAACCCTGCCTTCTTTTCTGCCCTGAAGGCGGGAGGCTTAGGATGCAGACAGCATCCACTCATCCCTGGTTTTTCCAGAAGGATCTTCACGTACACCCATTTTCCTTGTGTGGCTATCAGTAGCTCCCCCTTCACTCACAAAGTGTCCGAGTCTGGAGGTCTATGCGTAGGCATGGGAAATGTTTGGATGAGGGAGGGGCACAGGTCACGGGCAAGGTTATTGGCACGTTCTTTAAAGCAGAGAGAAAAATTCTGGGCCACATTTTTTTTTTTTTTTGAGGGCTGAGCTAGTCGGCGCCACCAGAACCTAAGGCCACATGACTTCTTGTAATCCAGGCTTCCTGGGCTCTGTCTTGGCTGTCCTATCTTTGTTCCGGCTCTTGCATGAGTCTCGCTAATGCATTCCAAGGGCCATCAGAGTCCTAAATGACAGCTTAACAGCAAGCAGTCACCCCGAGTGCTTCTTGCCACATGGTCAGGAGCGGCCTACAGGCAACCTGTTGCCCATGACAGCGATAAGAAACCTGAAGCAGGGAATGACCTATTTCGCCTGGGTCCTGGAGTTAAATTTACTGGCATAATTGCCAGATGTAATTTCTCTGCACCTCTTTCTGCTAAGTGCTCTTTAAGAGCAAAGCACTTAGTAAATTATAAGGAGGTACCAGCACAAAAGTGCTTACAAATAAGAATTATAGAAAATCAGAAGCCAAACGCTCACAGCAGCACATTTTTTTTCTTCTTTAATCAGAAACCGAGTCAGAACCTTACAGGAGGGGCGAGGTGACGTCTCTCAGGCAGGGGATAACATAAGCTGTTCATATACTTTAAGATCTAATCTATCATTTTAAAAATTATTTTGTTACAGGGAAGTTTTATTAAAAAAAATAAGAGTCTGCATTCCCATATTCCACTAGGTGCCCCAAGGGAAGTCAGATAAAAGGTAATAATAGAATTAATGGGAATTAACTTCGCGACATTAACCCACCAGGCTGGGAGGGCAAGAGGCACAAATTGGTAGATAGGGAAATCCAACTACCAATCAGCCCATGCCAAATGTGTTTTGTAGCCGTCTCTGCTGGTTTTCATTTCAGGAAAGGGAGTTAGTCACAAAGAAGTTGGCATCTGAGTGCAGCCACAGCGATGGCGGAAAGAAACAAAACCCAGGCTTTCTGGAATCTTGGATTCCAGAATCCCACAGGAGGATGTTGAGTTTCGTAGAAACAGAGCCTCGAGGAGCCAGTTATCCATCAAAGTGACTGTGCTTTTGCTGGCTCCACTTCAGTCACCTCCTGGGGGCAGAACATCCAGCACAGTTGGGCACATATTTTTTTCATATCTTACCATCACAGATGGAATTTGTAGCGTTGGGTTCACGAGAGGCTACTCGAAGGGCAGCAGCAGAGCAGGCATCTCTGAAAACCACAGATCACATATGTAAACACGCCCAGTACCGTGTGTAGTACACAATGGCACAACGAGTGGTAGCCCCTCTTTTCCTCTACGTTGCCACGGTATCTCTAGAATAGCAAGATGGTGGAAGACGCCTGGAGACAGGGGCTCTCTGGAACTCAGTCCATCTCTCTACCTCCATGGAGGTTTGCAATGAACACACAAAGGCTGGGGGAGCTCACCTCTGCTCAGAATGAAATCTCTTCAAATTCCTTTCTCTGTTTTTAGCACAATCACATAGATCTCTAAGGCTCTTGTGTCTAAGGTGTTGGGCTCCAGCAAACGAATGGCTGATTCAAGATGGCACTGATCTGAAAGCCTTCTGGTTCTTAGATGACAAGAGCTCCCTTCCTAAAAACAAGCAAGCAAACAAACAAAATAAAGCCAAAAAAAGCCCCAACTTTCTGTAAATCCAAAACACAGCCCTAACGACCTAAGGAAGCAATGGGTCACAGAGAGAATAAACTGTACTCTCATATCTAAGAGGATTTCCTAATTGCAAATGGGAGATTCGTAAATGCAAGACATTAAAGCCCAGAAATTTCTTTTTCTTTGCAGTTGGGGATTCCTTTCCCAAATTGATTCCCAGAGTCTTAGCTGGCACTAATTGTGTCTAGCAGCCTAAATCACAAGACTTTTACAATATACCATCTATAGGTTGGAAAGAGAGCTGCTGTATCTACAGGAAAGTGGGCCGCTTCCCCCAGCTACAAGTCAGCTGTCCCTTCCCGAGCTCCCCACCCCATCAGAGAAAAATGCATTAGCAAAAGCCAGAGCAGACAGGGTTGATTTGGAAGAAAATGCCATTTGCCTACCATCTCTTCTCTCCATATCATCGAAATTGGTCAGTTTGATAATGCTTTATATCTTTTACACATTGTCAGGCAAGATACATTGCAAATGTATACGGCTTAACAAATATATGGTAAATAAGCATTTTTCCTGTCCTTTCTATTGATAAAAGATTCTACAGAAAGTTGGAGAAGGAAAGAAAGCCGCTTTGTAAAAATGATAGATACGATATAGAACTCCATAGCTTAAACATCTAACTTGCTGAGTTTTAATAGGGTTGTCATCACCGGACTGTTAGCTTAACTTATGAAAATCAAGAAAATGCCTTTTTGTTGCTTCATAAATCCCGATGAACAATAGTCTGACAACAGAAAACAAGCTCTGATTTTGGAATGATTGCTCCCTGCGTATCGCCAGTAATGAAGTATGAAGGAAATCGAAGACTTATTGCTTACAGATATTAGCACAGACCCAGATGGCTCAATTTTTTTTTTACCATAATAGATAATTCTTGAATTATGTGCCTAACAAAGACAAATTCTAGAAGTAACGGAAGGCATTTATTATATTAACAAGTGTGTTTTCGATTCCTTCAAAACAGAATGTAATTTAATCTCGGCTTCAGAGACAGATTGGAAATGTTAAATGTCTGCTTTTCAGAAGTGATTTCTGCAGGGAGAAAAGTATTCACCATCAGCTCGAGCTGTGTAACTGGGGGAAAGGATGTTTATCTTAACGGCACAGAAAGGGAGAAGTTGTGGAATTTTTTTTTTCCATTTTCTTTTTCATTTTTTAAATATAGAGCAGATTGTATATATCCTGGTCCTTCCCCAGGGCAACTTCTGCCTTGCTGAATGTAACATATTCCACTGCAAGAAAGAATAATTATCTGATAGTGATGGAGACCCTCCTTGGTGTTCTGTGCATACAGATGAAAACCTGAAATCAGCCCAGTAGTGTTCAGTGTCTTATTTGTTACTCCAGGGACTTGGGTGGCGGTGGCCAAGGTCAAGACAGGAGATTTGAGATTTGGGGGGTATCCAAAGCTCCCAATTAATAATCACCCTACAGAGGGTGGTCAAAGCTGTGGAGGGTTTGGCTACAATGCCACATGAGAAATAACAGAAGTACCTGAGGCTGTTTGGAAGCAGTGGAGTTTTGGAGGGTGGGTTAGAGGGGATTGGCATGGGCTTTGTGGGGCATGGTAGGGGGTGTTTAGAGATATCAAGTCACCAAAATGCACAAAGAGAGGTGAGGAGCTCTCTTCTCTGCCCTCAGCCAGGGAGAAGAGACTAAGGCAAGCTTTCCTCCCTTGAAGTCCTGTCCAGAGCGCAACTCTCTCCTGTGTGTCATTCGGGCACGAAAACTCTTAGTTCATGCTCGTATTATGTAGGGAGATCCTGGGGTATGAGTCAATTAGATTTTAGAAGAGAGAACCTCCGTGCATTTTGCTGTTTTCCAATATTGTACAGCCTGCAAAGTGCTTCACATACCTTTGAAGAGGGTATGTTTATCTTTGTTCCACAGAGAGCACCTGAGATTCAGAGATGGGAAATGACTTGCCCAAGGCCCACTTTGAGGCAGTGCTGCCACGTTGCTGGTCTGACGATTTGCACTTCAGCCCGAGATCCCTGTTGCTGGGGCGTTAGAGACAATGGTTCTTCCCAAGAAACATCTGTCTCCTCCAAATGCAAATAATAAGGGTATACAGAGGGACACAGCCCAGAAGCCTGCTTCCCAGTACAGCTGTGTGTCCTTGGAGAAGGCAACAAGGACTTTTCTGAGTGAAGGGAAAGAAAGGGCACAACCGTAACAATACCTCGGAATGGTTGATAAGCATTTGCTCTTCTATTCTGAGTCTTTCTCTCTCTCTTGCATTGCTGTGGAGTTGAAACTGGCTGAATCAGCACTGAATCATTTAGCAGGAAATGATGAAAACTGTCACTTTCTTCTGTCTGCACAGTCACACACAGCAGAAAGAGCCCAGGATGACGGAGGGGCCGTCTGACAATGCCTCGGGCCTCAGATTGGATTGTGAGTGGGAAGAGCCCACAGTCTAATCAGCTCTTACTCCCCGGGGTGGGTCGGGGCGTGTGAATGTGAGGTTGTCCCTGCAGCAAGGACACCTGGTTGACAGACCCACAGGAACATCCCTAGTGAGGCGAGCAAGCAGACACGACAATCTGCAGGTCCGCTGGGAAATCTTGCACCAGGAAAGGAGATTATCTTGAATAACGGGGTGACGCAGACCCCCTTTTGGTGCTCGCGGGCAGCTGCGTGAGAGCACGCCAGCCAAGACGGCTTGCTTGATGGGGAGGGGCTTCCCTTGGCTTCCCATAAGCCACGTGCCACCCTGCCGGAATGCCTCTCTCTAAGCTCATCCGGGGGAAAGAGATGCGAGATGGTTTTGCCATCCGCTCGTTTTAAATTGCACTCAAGACTTGTTGTAAAACAACACGGTTCTGTAATGCGCGGCATGTTACCTTACCCTTTGAGCCTCAGTTTCCTCTTCTATAAAATAGAGATGTTAATATAGCTATGGCATGATGGAGCTGAATAATGACATAATGAATGTGATGATACTTTGTAAAGTGCACATCATTATATTATTCAGAATCCAGAGTCCTCGGGGGCACTTTCAGAGCCCTTATTCTAGCACTTATCATAAGCAAGCAAACACACAACTCTCCATCCTACCTCTCCTCCTCCCCAGCTTAATGGCTTTAATGCAACGATGGACATGACCGCTGACCTATCTGCCCCAGTTGAGAAGTGGTATTAATGGGCATGAGACAAGCCCCCAAATCCTGAATTGCCTTTGCTTTCTACCAAGCTAAGAGGCTCTGTAGCAATGACTATGCATTATTCAGTATCCAAAAGAAGAGTGAGCAACATTGTTAACCATCTACATGTTTCCAAATGTCCAGACTTGTAGTAACATTCATATGGCAATTGAGATATAATGTTCCAGAAGTGAGGGAGGAGAGAGCAATGGAAAGAGTGTTTGCTGTTTTCTTTTGTAATTGAGCAAGCACATGTGCAGTCAAGGTAGCCCCTAAGAAGGGGTGATGTGGTCTTAGGGAACAAGGCCAGTGGAAATCTGGGTGCTCATTGAGCAATTATGAACTTGAAAGATTTTGCTGGCGTGAAGCTGCATTCATTTGCAATTATCACTCCAGGAATTTTCTGTCCACCTTCTTCTGTCTCATCCATTATTTGACAAACATTTATCCAATTTCTACTATTTTAAAAATGCTTTTAAAAGATTAACTGGGATGATAACTTGAGTTAGGGTGGTGGCAATGGAAATAGGATGGAGACATACATTTGTCACCAACAAATGAGTTGGCATGACTTGCTAATAGATGGGAGGTGGTTTGTAAGGGGAAAAAAAAGGGACCAAATGTGGTGATGATGATGAGCCAAAGATGACAATTTTGGCTCAGCAAACAGGTAAATGGAGGAGTCAAGAGAAGAATAGGTTTTGGTGGAAAAAGCAGAATCAAGAACTCTGCTCTAGGCATGCTTTTTGCAAGCCATTCAAATAAAGATGATAAGAATGCATTTGGATATACAAGTTTGGAGCTCAGTTGGGAGAGATGTCAAGGCTAGGGAATGCAACTACGGGAGTCATTAGCATTTTCATATCTAAGTCCAAGAGAATGGATGGGATCACCTAGGGAGTTAGAGAAGATAAAGTGTTGAAGGGGGAGAGGATCCAAGACTGTCATTCTGACATTTAGAACCAGAAACCAGGAGAGGAGTTGAGAAGGAATGGCTAGTGGGGTAGGTGGGAAACCAAAGGAGTGTGGTGTTGTGGAAAGGGAGGTTATTATAAATAATCCTGAAGGTCCTTTGCAATGCAAATCCTCTGTGATTCTTGCTGCTATTTGCAATACATCTTTCCTCCTTGAATGCACAGGCTGGTTAAGTCCAGGAACTTGGACGTCTGCCTACCTTCAGAAAGGGTCCTAGGCAGTCCAGAGTAACAAATTATCTGCTTATCACAGTTGACACTGCTACCATTCTGCTTTATTAGTTCTGCCTATTATGTTCTCTGACTTTTGGGAAGCTGACTGCAACCTTTCATCTAGCTGCTCATACTGCATCGCCACTCTACTACTGTCTCTGTCTGCTTCCCCCCTGCCTCTTTGCCTGGGCCGCCCTGCCTGCTCCACGTGGGGACTCTTTATCCACTCCATCTCGTTCATCCGCCGAGAGTCCTCAAGGCTCAGTTGTTTTCTCTGTTGTTATTTGCAATTTATCAGATACCAAACCCGACATTGTACTTCGCTGTGATATACAGTTGTCCGGCTATTGTTTACCCTGTGCAAGTATATTATGCGGCACCAACTTTTCCCCTGCTTTTCCAAGATGGGGGCCAAGTTGTCTGCAACATCACACAATCTGATGTCTGCAAATCATCCCCCGTTACTGCAGAGATAAGAGAGAATTCACAACCATCCATGTTACCCTCACTTGGGGAAAATTCAGGGAAAATCGCTTTGTCCTTGGATAACACATCCTTTTAATTTTAAACTTGTCCTTTTTCTTTTCTTTTCTTTTTTTTTTTTGTGTGTGTCTTCTTTGAACACATTTCATTTGCACCCCACTGCTTGTTTCTCTGATTGGAAGACCACTTCTGCTGATGGCAGGCATAGTGTAAATATTTTATTTTTGAGGTTAGTTGGGTGAGATCCATTCAGGCTGAAGAAGAAATGCTAGCTAAAGTCCCTGTGTGTGAAGAATGTCGTGTTCAGCCTTTTACTCCCAAGGCAAATTATTTGCTTAAGTAAGGGTTTCTTCCTTGATTACAGCTCTTATTATTGAGATCTTGTCTGAATTTCCCAGGTGTGTTTTGAATTCCATAATCTCGCTCTGTGCTCCACAGAGCTAGTCTCAGAAAATGTATTTGCATGTGCTCCAACCTCCGATGGTTGAAGAGTCCTTACCTAGACAAATGGTCCTGGGAATAAAAGGCTAAACAGAAACACAGTACCCAGGCATGCTAATTATTATTTTTTGACTGAGGACATTGGCTGGTTGTTAATGGATACATCTATCAGGTGTCATCCTGTTTGTTTTAGGATGTCGCTTCTCTGGGTTTGCAAGATCCTAGAAGAGAATGAAGAAAATGGGTGAAAATACAGTTAGTAACGTTTGATTCATTCATTTAAGCAACACACATTGAGCACCTATGATGTGCCAATCAGTGTGCCAGGCACAGGGACACAAGAATGGACAAGAAAGTACAGTGAATCTTTAAGGATCTCCATGTATAGTGGAAGACAGAGACATGCAGACAAGCAATTATAGCATGCTGCTAAGTTCTCTGACAGAAGCCTTTACAAAATGCTATGGGAGCTCAGAAGATGGAGTTACAAATTGCCAAGGGGTACTGGGGACAGTGTGACAAAGAATGAAACTTGTGAATGACTGGGAGTGTGTTAGATAGAAAAGGTGGGGTTTGCACTCAGCCACAGGCAGCTCTCAAGCATGGAGGAATTACAGGCCGGGTTGTATAACTAGACAGAAGGTATGGGTGGGGGCAGAGGAAGTCTAGAAGCATGGGTGGAAAGGTAGAGTGGAGGTGGACAGTACCAGGGCTCCTCCTGTGTGAAGGTCAGATATTCAGGTTCAGGGTGCTTCCCGGTGTGATAAGGACTGGGGCAGAACATGGATATCCCAAAAGGGTAGCTGCAGGTGGTGGGTACCCAAATAACCCAAGCATGACTTACATAGGCTTCTGATTTTGTCTTCTTTGGAAATATAGAGCTCATTCTGAGCCCAGGTGTCTGTCCTGGTACTGCCTTTCTTACTCAGCTGCCACAGACTTGGGGACCAACCAATGGGCTTGTTCTTGACTTCGCTTCACAGTGTCTCTATATCTGCTTAGAGGACCGTGTCTACTTTTACTCGTTTATTTTTTTAAACTCTCCTGATCTAATTATATCCTCCCTTGTATCCTATTTTAGTCAAGGCCCTGCCTTCATCTTTGCCACTGACATTTCAAGCCTTTGCCCAGCTACCTAGTGACCAGGTATGACAGTGCTGGGTACCATTCTAGAAAAAGCAGATGAGATAGGATGGGCAAAGGCCTATCTGAGTTGAGCCTATTAATATGTGTGTATAAGAGAAAATGGGCTGTGGTTTATATGACTTCACCAAGGGTTGTGTTTTCCCCAAATGGGGACAGGTGGGAGAGGTGGGGCAATAATTTAATAACAACTACATCTGAAAGGCATGCGCCATTACCATGACAAATAGGACAGGAGGGGTGGAGCTCCTAGGCTATGGGGACTTTCAAATATTAATAGTCATGAAGGATATTGGGAGATTAAGTGGAATCATTGGGTGTGAGGTGAAAGAGAAGCATAAGGTAGGAACATAATAGGTTTGGTGAATTAGGACACTTAGTTCTTTTCCTCGGTCATTACTTTCCCTCCTCCCACCCCCTCAGTCATACCAAGAGTATCAAAAGCAAGTGTGCAGAATGCAAGAAGGTGGGAAGAATGGCAATCTCACTTTTTTGGTCTCTGGATCCCAAAGCATGTTAAAAATGTCAAACTAGAAGTTTGCTCACAGAGACAGAAGCCAACTGTGGGGTGAAATTGCATCGGCAGGGACATGAGGCAAGGCTGGGGGGAAATGGGGTTGCAAGGCACTAAAATAACAGAGGGAGGGCATTAGATTTCCCTCCGTGGAAATCTGTTAGAAGAAGAGAGAAACCATCTGTCTGGAACAGTGTAAATATAGTCGTGCTTATGCCCAGGGGACTTATTTTTTTCCTTTCAAGCAATTTTAACTAAAAATTTTATGTGAAAGCACTACCAAAGTACCACTGAGTACTTTGTAGTCTGCTTGAGCTTATTATTATTTTTTACTCAACAATGCAGCATTAGCATTTTCACATTCTTACGTGGTCCTCACAGTTATTTTAATGGCTATGTAATACCCCAGCATATTGTTGAATTGTTAATTTAATAATGTTTCTGGGATTATCTCTGGCCTAATATTTTAGTATTTCATTGTCTTCCTTAACCCCTCTGCTCTGTCCAAATTAGTCTACTCTTCCTTCCCAAATGTTCTTGAACTTCTCCCTACAGCCACCCCCGCAGCAATCAGCCGAATGCCCACTAGACTGCATCTCTGGGGATAAAGGCTTTAGTGTCAGGCCAGAATCAAGTTTCCAATTTTTGTCATTTACTAATTTGGGATCCTGTGACACTGGGCAAGTTCTTTTATCATGTGAGCTTCAATTTCTTTGTCTGGAAAACGTCCATGATTATATGTTTCTTGAAGGATTAAAGATAGTATTTATGAAGTCTTTGCTACAGAGTAGATGCTTGGATGGTGTGATTACTCAGGACCTTGTGGCAAAATAAGTTAAGTCTTCTTGGATTCAATTGAAAGCACACTGAGGACAGAAATCTTAGTTTATTCACCCCTGAATCCCCCAAGTAAACTGTGCAAATAAGTTCATAAGTACAGAGGGCTTTAGATCTCTCATGCTTATTAGTTGATTATGTAGAGCTTTGCTGAATATCTGACTTCAAGGACCACATGATAGCCTTACCATATAATTAGCATGGGGTAGGTGGGTGTTAGGAGCAGATGCAGGGGTGTTGGGTTGGTCCTTTCTGAGTCCCCCTCCAGCCAGTGGCTAACCGGTTCCAAAATGGGGACAGCCCTCTGCCCAGTAGGGGTCTGCAATCTGCAGTTCCACCTTTAGGGAAGGCAATTGCAGGGCGGAAGCAAATGTTAGCTCCATGAAACAACTACCTGTTATCAGAGGCTGCGTGGGGACCCAGCATGAATATTCAGTGCATATCTCACACCACGACAATTTTAGAGACCAGGTGCGCCAAAGATGCACAGGCAGAGGAGAAAGGGAGAGGAGAGGGGAGGAGGGAACCCATGCCCAGACAAACCTGACTTCTCTGCTCCTCACAAAACATTTGCCTTTTACAAGCACAGAGATAAATTCCCCCAGCGGAACGGGGAGCGCCGAGAGGGAAGCTGGCATTTGAAAGGCTTGCAGTATCAGCTAATTGGTCGCAAACCTAAATCATAAAAAGACCTGTAATTACGCTGCTCCGGAATTAACGCAGAAGACTACATTACAGGGTGTGCGGTGGCGGGTTTTGGGAGGGGCAGCGATGGGGGAAGGAGTCCGTTTTTTAAGTGAATTTATACTATTATAAGACCTGTCGCGGGTGAGTAATAAAAATGGCGATGCTAAGTTAAGCCTTGTGTTATCCTGTTTGCTCAGACGCCACTTATGCCAGCTGTAGCCAGCAGAAAGCACTTTTCAATTTATTTTTATGACTCTTCTCTAAAAGCATTCCATTAAAGGAATATTACCCTGTATGAAGTTTTGAGGCACCAGTGGCAGTTTATTTGCTTGTTGTGCTGGAAAGAAATAAAAAGTTATCTGTGGTACCCATTATTTCGGTTTTGTCTTTCTCGCCCCCCCCAGTTAAGTGCCAAATGTGGATTGTGCTGTCTACCCTTCCGTGGAGCGCCCCTTCTGCGCCGTGTTCCCCTGACTCTGGTCACATTTCAGTCCCCCGGTCTGATTATCGGGGACCCCCCAATCTCCAGTTTTCGATTTGCTCGGTTAAGTTCCGCCGTCCAGTTGGTGAGATGACAATTCCGAAGCCACGCTGCTGGTTTGCAGGGGACGGACTGAGGGACGCAGAGGGGACATCTCATATGGTGGGATCTGTTCTGTCTTTCATAGCCTTCCAAACTCGATGACGTGGTTCCTTGGGCAAAGTGCTCTACAGAAGCCATGATGTGCAAATACGGGATACTCCCACAGGTAAAATGGCTCTGGAGGGATAGCATAGCATGCACAGCCGCCGAGAGCACAGTTTTTGGAGTCCTATTGCCAAGGGTTGAAATTTACCGCTGTCACGTGAAATCTGTCACCTTGGGAAAGTTGCCTAACCTCCCTGCGTCTTAGTTTCCTAACTCACGAAAATGGGATATAAGAGTTCCCACCTCATAGGGGTTTTGTGAGAATTAAATGAGATAATAGATGTAGCGCGTTTAAAATCATGCATGTCACATCATAAGTGCCATCTACGTAAGCATCCATCATTTCATTATTAATATTAGTGCTACGATCTCGAGGAATGTAAAAAGCATACTGGATTTCTGGCTCTGCTTTTACCCCCCGGCTTGCCCTATCACCTAAATCTCATCACTTCACTTCTCTGGGATGATAGTTCAGGCCCTTTCCTCATTCATGGAGGAATATGAGGACCAGCAAAAAGCAAAAGTTATGAGACATGAATGGCCTTATGATTATTTATTGTGTCTTTATAACCGGATGAGTACAGTGCTAATCTATGGTGTCAGCATGACCCTTCGTGTCCGAGCATACTTTGAAGATCTGTTGTTGGGACATGAATTTCCTGGTGTCATGGGTTATTATTTAACTAATAGAATCTGAGATCCTAGGAGCAGGAAGGATCTTGGAAGACTTTTTATTTTTAAACAGGTCTTCCTTCTGCAACAGCTGCGATTCACGGCAGGTCACAGCCTGTGCTATAATCAGTCCTGTAACGGTGGGTTCACTCTTACAAGCTCCTCTCTCCTAGCTCTGAAAGACAGAACGCTCTCCTTTAAAGTCATCTGAAATCTTCCTCGCTGTAACTTTATACAGTGGTGTTGGTTCTGCACCATGAACCTTCCCAGCACAAGTCTGAGTCCCTTCCTCATGACAGCTTCCCAGATATTTGCAGACTGCAGTTCTTCTTCTCCTTCTTTTTCTTCTTCTTCCTCTTCTTCCTCCTCTTCCTCCTCTTCTTCCTCTTCCTCTTCCTCTTCCTCTTCCTCTTCCTCTTCCTCTTCCTCTTCCTCTTCCTCTTCTTCTTCTTCTTCTTCTTCTTCTTCTTCTTCTTCTTCTTCTTCTTCTTCTTCTTTTTTGAGACAGAGTCTCACTTTGTTGCCCAGGCTAGAGTGAGTGCCGTGGCGTCAGCCTAGCTCACAGCAACCTCAAACTCTTGGGCTCAAGCGATCCTCCTGCCTCAGCCTCCCGAGTAGCTGGGACTACAGGCATGCGCCACCATGCCCGGCTAATTTTTTCTATATATATTAGTTGGCCAATTAATTTCTTTCTATTTTATAGTAGAGACGGGGGTCTTGCTCTTGTTCAGGCTGGTTTCAAACTCCTTGACCTCGAGCAATCCGCCCTCCTCGGCCTCCCAGGGTGCTAGGATTATTGGCGTGAGCCACCGTGCCTGGCCTGCAGTTCTTCTTAGATCTTTTCTGTTCCCAGCCAAGTTCTTCCAAACATTCCTTCTATGCCATGATGTCCGTATCCTTTGTCATCGTGACCACCTCCACTGGCAATATCCTTCACAAAATGGTACACCTGAAGCTGAACACAGAATTCTCATTATTGTTGGGCCTCCCTGGATTGTGAGGTCATTCTTCAATTAATGTGATTGAACATGGTTCTCACATTTTTGATTGCTACGCAACTGGTCAAGTCACTCACACTTTGAGGCCGTGTCCCCTTTTCTATTCAATGGGACCAGGAAAACGTACCTGGCGCATCCATCACAAGATCGGTGTGATCTTCAAAGGCGAAAGGGGTACGAGGGGATTTGAAATAGCACAAAGATGAGAGTGTAGGTATAACTTCACTGGTCTTGAGCTTATGTAGACTGCTACAGTCCTTGTTCCCCCCACCCCATAAGCAATGCTTTTAGCCCACTTTATCCTCCACATGTATAGCTGCACAGTTTCATTTTGTTATCTGGTTTTGACATTCCATTTTGTACAGATTTTACACAATCTCGATTGTGCCAACCACTTTACGGGGCATACTCCCTGCTTAGTGTTATCCACAAATTGAAGATGCTTTGATTCTGTGGTTTTACCTAAACACGGAATACAAATATTGAACATTTCCCATCACAAGAACTCCTCAGCTAGCCTCTCCCTATCCACAGCACACACATCTAAAAATAACAGCGGCCTCTTCCTTTTATCTCTCTTCATAACAAACCCTTTTCTCTCAAAGAAGCAATTTTCCTTTTGTTGTAAAGATATTTGGATAAATGCCTTATCTTTTCCTGTAGACTAGCAACACCTCAAGGACTGAGAATGTTTTGAATATACAGTTGAAGTGCCCAGAAGCAATGGCCCTGTCTTGTACATAGCAGGCAACCACGTGTAAGGCAAGAATGTAAGGCTAAGGGCAGAGATTCGACGTCTCCCAAAGAGGACTCTCAACTAATTACGCCATCATTAAGCTCTTATTTGTGCAGTTTGTTTGATTAATGTACAAGAGTGCGATAATGATTATCTTAAGTCCAAAGTTATGATGGGGCTGAGATATTACTCTACTTGCAAGCTAACAAGTTAACCTGCACACACACACACACACACACACACACACACCCAGAAACACCAAACCTCTGCATTAGAGAGAACAGACCATTTATTACTCATAATGCATCATAGGACTTGTTCCCTGAGCCTCGGTCAACCATGGGCTGATGTGACAAGGGCCTAATGTGACCTGCCCGTGCAGCAGAATCATACCACCTGAATTTGTGAGACTAGGAGCTTTACCGTATGTCTGGTGCATATGACCCATCCTATTTTTCAGAGAGAGAGAGAAACAGAGAGAGCTGGGGAAGAGAGAGGGAATTCTACTTCACTACTCTTACAATATAAGAAAATAGCAGAGGGGGAAGTGAATCTCTAAATCTCTCTGGAGCTATACACTGTCTCTAATTGAATATTTACCACTGTTTACCATTCAGTTCTCACTTTAACCTGGCTCTCTGGTACTCGGGCCGTGTGGAACAGTGAAATTGTTCCTGGATCGCTGTGTCCCAATGTCTTTTGCAAAGAGTCCACCTTAAGTGGCCATACCCAGACTCTAAAATATTATGCTGAAAATCTTTTGCGTTTCTCTTCGGGGATGGCCTTTAGACCCACTGTTACATTGTTTTGACTTTGGTATAGGCAAATTCTTTTGCTTTCAGGGAAATCGCCGGCAGTAATTCTTAAAGTCCCCAAAATAATAATTTTGATCCGGTGGGGTAAATAATGTAGTAGATGGAGTTAGGTAATATAAAAATACAGGTCAAAACTAAAGCCGTAACAATGTGTTGGAAATGAAGATTGACTGCAGACTGAGACAACTTCTGTCTTGGGGCTTGCAAACTGGCCGTGAAGGTTACAAAAAAATGAAACGGCGGCATTGCTGGAAACACGGTGCAGTCCTGCGATGACTCGGGTTTAGCAGTGCTTTGGTTGTACAATTTCTGGTTGCTTTTTTGAAAAAAGAAAATAAGCAATGCTGCCTCTGTATAGTACAATCTTGTCATATTTCCAAGTCTTGCCCAACACCGTGTTTGCAAAGCCCTGTGAAAGAAGCAAAATAAACAGTTTGCCTGGGTCTGCGGGAATGTTTCAGTTAATTGGGGATGTTCCATTCTAGCGGGGAAGATGAAAATAAATCCACGCACAAAATAGACGTGTGTAAGATAGTACAGAATATATAGGTTTGGAGAGGTTCGGCGTAGAGAAAATTTCAGGGCTGGTGGTATATTTAATGGGAACAAATGTGTAAATACAAGATCAGGTAGCTGGAAAGTAGCATTGGGCGGAAGGGACAGGGCTGGGCACCTTTTCTATTTGCCCAGAGTGTGGAGGAGGTTTTCCTTTTTCACCATGGGCATAAATTTCTCCAAAGTCCTAACCCAGAATAATAGACTTCCTGATTTCCTCTAGATCTTCATGCCCATGCTTCAGAGCAAGCTACTGTAGAAGCAGGTAAGACGTGGGAAATTCAATATGAGATTAAATGGAAGTTCAAGAAAGCAGGAGTGGGATGACGAGAGGCTCACAGGAGCAGAGTGAACTGTGAGAAACAGCAAGCAGAAAAGAAAATAGAATCAGAGGATTGCAAGGATGACTTCTGTGGCTAATATATGGGGCTTCTTTCTTCAGATCCAAATGCAAGTCTCTACTTACAGTAATTGTTGCCCAATAAAAGTTAGAAAAGCATGGAGCAAATTGCTTCTCCTTGGACCTTTCAATCCCTTCATGCCCTGATTCGCGTTTGCTTTTTTTTTTTTTTTTTTTTTGCCTGTGTCACAGTCAATGTATTTTCGGCGTTAAGCTTTGACTTGAGATTTTTTTTTTTTTTTTGCTCCTGAGCTCTGTCTCCCTCCCTCCAATTACCAACTTCGGATAAAAACCCACACTACTGCAAGAGGGGGCTGGAGATTCATCCTCTCTGGACTATAAAGATGACAAATCTCTCCCAACTCTTTGGTTAGAAAATACAATTAAGTGGGCTGGAGTGGGAGCCCTCCAAGGAGAACTGGCGGGATTGAGATGTGAGGATTCCAGAAGCTGAACCAATAAAAATCAATCATTCCTATCCCCTGGGGGAAATAGTGCTGGGGTGGTGGTAAAAACTTTGCTTTGATACCGCAGTGCCGTGGACAAAAACGCGAGTGAGAATCTTACCCAATCAATAGAAATCTCTCAAATGAAAGATTGAAGCCGTCAGGCATTGCAACGTCTCTGAGATGAGAAATGCTTATGAGAATTGTCTCCAAAATGCCAAGCCCTCTCCCCCGGCCCCCATCTAAGTGTTTGCACGGCCTTGGAGCACTGTGTGTTGTCTTTTTGCTCACACCTAAGAAGGCTCGAGGAGTCTCCAAGTCTGTGTGAGACACTTCACAGGAAACGACAGCTAAGCGGATGAATCACAGACAGCTGAAGAACTGACAAAGCGTTCAGGCTCACCAGGCAGGGAGGAGGCGGTGGAGTCATGGTGTCCATTCTTCCTGTTAATTTTATTCTAGAAGATTCTATACTGTCCTGTGCCGAAACACCTCTAAAAAGAAAAACAAGATTGCATACTTCCTGACGTACTCGGCGCCAAGGTGGAAGAGCTCTGTGAAGAAATGTGTCCTTATATTTAGTCTAGCTATTTGGTCCTAATTATGGGCTACCCTTTTTCTGATCATGCTGGGACCAGAGATGGCTATATGCCATACTGATGGAAAAATGAATGGATTTGCTTCTAAATTCTTAAAATCACTTTGTTAATCCCCAGTCTCTGGTTTAATAAAGTGTTTTCTTGCATAAAAATCAGCACCCACATGCCCATGACTTATTTTCCTAATGCTGATCTCTTTAAGATGACTAGTTGCATTGTCCCTTGAGTGAAAATAGGTGAGTCTCTCCCACCTTGTCACGACACGAAAGTGGGAGAACCTTTATTTAACTTCCAACTGTGTGTTTGGCCAACTCCTCTTTTTAAAAAATGTGGTAAAATATACATAACAAAATTTACTATTTAAAGCCTTTTGAAGTGTATAGTTCAGTGGTACTAAGTATATTCACATTGTTGTGCAACCATTGACACCATCTGTCTCAAAATCTTTTTCATCATCTCAAACTGAAACTCTGCACCCATCATACACTAAATTCCCATTCCCCCTTCCCCTCTAGCCCCTGGTAACCATCGTTCTATTTTCTGTCTCAATGAATATGACTATGCTGGCTGTCTCCTATAAGTGGACTCACAAAGTATTTGTCCCTTTTTTGTCTGGCTTATTTCGCTTAACATAATATCTTTAAGGTATCATGTGTTATTAATAGAATTTCATTTCTTTTTTTAATGTTGAATAACATTCTATTGTATGGATATACTACACTTTGTTTATTCATTGATCCATTAATGGACATTTGGGTTGTTTCTACCTTTTGGCTTTTGTGCATAATGCTGCTGTGAACATTGGTGTACAGCTATCTCTTCGAGTCTCTGGTTTCTCTTGTTTTGGGTATATACCCCGAAGTGAAACTGCTGGATCATATGGTAATACTATGTTTAATTTTTTGAAGACCTGACATACTATTTTCCACAGTGGCTGCACTATTTTGCAATCTCACCGGCAGTGCACAGGGTTCCAATTTCTCCACATTCTTGCCAACATTTGTTATTTTCTCTATGTGTGTGTGTGTGTGTGTTTTATATAACAGCCAACTATTTAATGTAAGCCTGGTTTCCTTGACTGTAAAAGAAAATAACAATGGCTAAAACACAGAATTTTTGTGAAGACTAAACTATATAGCGTCTGATATAATTGATTGATTGATGCCGTGATTGATACAGTGATGGGCACATAGTGATATTTCAATATGGTAGCCATTCTTGTCGTTAACTTTTCTCCTTACTGGAATCTTTAAATTTTCCATTTTTCTATTGGCGATACTAGTCTTCTCTAAGTAATCTCAGTGTATAGTGATGTCTACACACTTCATAGTAAACTTTCTTTTTATCCTAATCTCATATCCAGTGCAAAGGCTTCAGTGATCACTCCAAATGATCAATCATCATCTCCAACATTCCTTGCATTATAACCTTTTAATGAACTGTTACCTTAGCAAAAGTTTGCTGAGTCTCCAAGTCATTGACTCTGTCCTCTGTCTTCCTTAGTTTACCCTGCTATCCCCTAACGGATTCATTTTCCTAACCCAGTCTTTTCAGCCGATCATGCATATTTTCAAAACTATTTATTGACTTCTTCTAACCTTTACTGCCTGGAAGAAATGCACACATTGTGTCTCTCCAACCACCGAAGAGGCATTTTATTTTGTGAATTCTCCAATTGTATGAAAGGAGGCATGGTTCTCCAGTCCTCTCTGCCACACAGATTTAGTGAACTCTAAATCATTTTTTTTTTTTTCCATTTGAGGTGGCCAGTCATTTTCTCGGCCTTGTTGAATCATATTCTTATGTGATTGTTCTTGTTCTGTTTGTTCTTGCCTCACCATATCAAGGACTCCAGGGCTTCGAGCTTAATTCACTGCTCATTGAAACTAGAAACCTAGTTCACTTGTGGTTGCCATGTGGCTAACAGGCTCCCAGATCACTGCAGAGTCCCTTGGCCTTGAAAAAGAAGGTGAAGTGGCTTTCAGCCCACCCCTGAGCTGCACTCTGTTTTCCAGGTGGGCCTGAAAGAAGTGGTGCCTCATTCTCTGTTTTGTTTGTTTTGTTGTTGTTTTTTTGGGTGGGAGTTTTTTTTTTCTTTTTTAACAAAAACTCTAGTTTACTAACACAGCAGCAGAGGGAAGTGGTATAGCATCTTGGTTAACAGCAATGTCTCTGGAGTCAGATAGAGCTGGTTCCAGTCCTGGTTCTACAACTCAACTATATGACTCTGGGCATGTTTCCTAAGCTTTGTGTTTCTCACATTCTCTATCAGTACAATAAGGGCAGAATACCTATTCCTCAGAGTTGTTGTTGGAATACAAGAAATAAAACTAAATCATTCATTATTTGGGGGAATAAAGGGTACCCAAATAAATGACAGTGTTTTTGTTGAGATTATTATTATTTAAAAGATTTGTCTTTCTAGGTCTTTGGTAATGGTATGGTTGGGAAGGACAAGAACGGCCAAACAATGCGAATGACGTGAAACTTGTGATGGCTGAAGCTGCCCTTTCCTTTCAACTTTGCCTCTCGGTGCCTGCCCCACACCTATGTCTGAACTAACTCCAGAGAGGGGGCCCCTCCAGCACCACTGGGCAGTATTGGTGTTCTTTCCACCACAGGCATCACCTGAGGATACCTGGCCCCTCTTATTCCACTCTCTTTCCAGCTATGCCTCGTTTCTTCTAAGTCCCAAGCTGCAACTCAACACACACACACTTGCATGATGAACCTCACTATATGCATTTTAACATTTTGAATTACTAATGATTCAACCCACCTTTGTGTGGGTTGATTGACATTTGTTTACTTTAGCCTTTGGAAAAAATGAAAAGCATATAGGCTGGAAATAAAGTCACTTGATTGGATGTTTAAAGACTTCACAATTGCTCAAGGCAACATGCTAGGCTCTGGAGTATCAGGTATACTTTCTACTCCATTTGGAAATGCCATCCCGTGTAACTCTAGCCATGACTCACTTTCCCCTTGCTCAGTTACTGCCGGTACCTCATTGTTTGTAGTGACTTTTTGGCCCTTGGTTGCATAATTTAGCACTATTGTCTATTTGTTTGTTAAAACATTTTTGCATTTAGGTCTCTAAATAATTATGGCTTCAATGAAGGTAGTGTAAGACTACAATGTTCCCTTCTCCCTGAAGGACCCACTACAATGCTAGGCACTTGGATTTCATTCATTTGAAACATATCGGGTGTCTACTGTGTGTCATGCCCTATGATAGACACTGAGGAAATGATAGAGAATAATCTAGAGGGGCTTAGTAGACAGATTAAATCATTCCTAAATTTATGACAAAGAGTGAGGACTTTTGGTGGTGGTAGTGATAGGGGGATTAGGACACCCTCCTAGTAGGTTTGGGGATCCAGGAAGCTTTAAGGCCCAATCCGCCTAAGAGCATCTTGAACCCTGACTCTTGCAAACCCTGAACACACAGCTTGACTTCTCTTGATAAATGGGCTTGGATATTCTCTGGTCTTATCATATTCGAAAAGCTTTCCTCTCCTAGCTTCATCATATTTCATCACTCATCAAATATATGTGAAAATCAATGACATTAGATCACTGTGACTTAAGTCTTAAGAGTTTTCCTGTCTCCCTAATGATGTAGTGAATCAGAAAATAATTAAAAATCATTTAAAGTGCAACCTCTCTTTCCTCCCCCTTGCCCCACTTCCCCCTTGCCTGCAAGGAACAGTGTGATTTATGTCTCTCCCTCCACCCCAATTGCTTCAGATAACACAGGGATATCCTCACGATGGGAACTACGCCAGCACCAGCAGTACACCCAGCCTTGCCTGGATTCTCCCAGGGGACAGTCATAGACGCACAATGGCAATCACTGTGAAGCAACTTCTACCTTTGGGATCGCTGCTTATTTTTTCTAACAACAGCAACAGTTACACAAAGACCACAGCTGACATTTGCAAGATGCTTGCACATCCATTATCTCATCTGATGCTCACAAAAGGCTTAGGTAATATCACAGATATTACTTTTATCCTGCTAAACATCAGCCAACCATGGCTCAGATCATGCCGGGGACTTTTCCAAGGCCACTCTTCTTACGAAAGGGTAGAAACAAGAGTATAGCCCTTAGGCCATTTCCTTCACCTTCTACCTTTCCTTGTCCCCAGAGAGAGAAGGGTGACCAGAGAAATAGAGACGAGGGAAGGTTAAGGGAGGTAGCATACATTTGGGTCAAATTTGCATCTATTCCCATTTTTGCACAATTAGGAGGGATTTACTGTATTACCAAATTCCATACTATACATAAATCAAGTGAAAATATGAGTTTAGATATCTTCCTTGAAGTCCTAAGCCATAAGAAGTTTATTGGTCCACATACGTCTATATTAACTAATTAACGTCTATATTAACTATCTTAATAACTAGCTTCAGGGACTCTGTTGACAGCTCCTTGGCTCACATTAGATCACAGCCACTGGCAAGGGGTTGAGGGTCAGGTAATTTTTGGACTTCTCAGACCCATACCTGGAGCTGGGAGTGGGGTCAGCTTGCCTGGAAGCTCTTGGCGTGTGTTTGGACAGAGGGTAGATCCTCTATACTAAATATCGACTAACATGTCCAAGAGAAGATTCAGTAATTACTGAATTTAGCCACAAGGGGCAGAGCTGTTCATCAGCATAGATCTTGATTCTCAACCTTGGCCTTAAAATGGCACTACCTAGGGATATTTAAAAAATACTGATGCCTGCCTAGGCCCCACCTCTAGAGATTCTAACTCGATAGATCTGGATCGAGCCTGCACTGGGATTTTTAAAATCTTCCCAGGTGATTCTAATATGAGGTCAAGATTGAGAACCATTCTTATTGATACTTGCGACTCAAGTCATGGTTCATGGACCAGTAACATTGCCATCAGCCTGTAAGAGATGCAGAACCCCGGAACTACTGAGTCAGAATCTGCATATTAACATCTCCCCAAATGATTCGTGTGGCACTAAGGTCTGAGAAGCACTGGTATTACAGATGATAATGTCCAAGGCCAGGATCCTGATTCATGGCTTTACCCTGGTTTTCAAGCCTAGTTTACAATTCTTTGCTCAGTAATCCTCAAATATCTCCTTAATTTCCAAGTTTTCCTTATTGGTGGGGGGAAGTTGTAAACTAATGATTATTAATGATCTGTATGAATCACAATCACTTAAGAATTTTATTCTAAGTTTACATACCTGGTCCCAACTGTAGAACAAGTGAAATAGAATCTCTGGGGATGAGTTTGGACCAGGTATGTAAACTTAGAATAAAATTCTTATGTTATTGTGATTCATATGAATCATTAATAATCACTAGTTTAATCATTATATATATATATATATATATATATCCTGCACAAAAACCGTCTTCAGGTTCAGATATAGTGTGGAGTTTGATAAAACATTGTTTTCCCAAAATGAAAACCAGAGAGAAAAGAAGCCAGTTGAAGATTTAATGATGATGTACAAAGAATGTTCTAATTGAACTCATTTCCAGATGCTTGCTCTTCAGTCTGCTTGCAGACTTGGCCATGGAAGGCCCCAGCAAAGAGGAGAGATCAGAGGCGCCAAGCCCCGAGGTCGACCAGAAGAGGGGTCCAGGGGATGATGAATGGGGAGCTGATGCCACAGATAGCTGCAGCCTCAGCCCATCCTGCAGCTTCCCCAGAGTAATAAATCTGGGAGAGGACACTAGTACATTCCTGAAAGCAGAAAGAAGTCACTTTTTAATGTGGGCCTGATAATGTCACTGAGCTCAGTCTTCTTAAATTTAAATGATTAGCAATGACCAGGCTTGCTCCTGTTTGATGCATCGCTTAACCTGGTAATCGGGAAATCTATTCCACTTGCCTACTTAGATTGATGATGTCACGTTACAGTGGGGCTTGCTTTGTCCCTGTAATGGGGGCAGAGCATGTTAGGATGCATTGGCCTTAAGCATTCTGGCCTCAGCCTTCCTCATGAATTTGATTAATATCACAGGCTCCATGGGCACATCTCAGAATTGCTGAATCTGGCATCTCTGGGAGGACTATGTTTAGAGAGCATTGAAATGTTACTAATGGAGTCTGCCATTGGACTATTCTATTCATTTCCCGACTTCTGGACGTAGTGAGAATGTTCTTTTCCAAGAATGAAAAATGAATGTTTATGGTTGGGTCCTATAGAGTAAGGAAAAAATAGATTTGCTAAAGGAGAGCTGGACATCTGAGAGCTACCTGTTGTGCTCAGTGAGGGGATGAGTCACGTGGGCACGGGTGTCTGCACCGATGCTGGAGTCCTATCTCGTAAAGCTCAAAGCTGGGTGTTACCATGGCGTCCTCACTCCCCGTGCAGGTCCCAATTCTGTCAGGGAGCACGGGCGACACCAGTTCCTCTTGCTCCTCCCTCCTGCCCCATGGACAAAGGGACTTCACAGCTTTACACCTTCCCTCCAGTGATTCCAAGGTATGGCGAAGAACTGAAAATAGCCCTGCGTCAAGAAAATTCTGGGGACTCTTTGTTGGGAAACACGCCTGGGAGTCGCTGCTAGACCAAGGCCAAGGCTGGAAAGGAGGGAAGAGGAATAGGAAGGGAAAGTGACAAACGATAAGAAGGAATGGAGAAAAGTGCCTGAAAGGGGGAATGGCAGAGGGCCAGAAACAATGGTCCCCAAGGCAAGCAGATGCCCAGACTGCCATGGCGGGCAGGGGAAGGAAAACGGAAATAGAATTACCAAATGGGAACTGCTGCCGTGCTACGTACCCATCAGGCCCTGCGCCAGGTGCTCGGGGTGCAGAGCCGAGGAAGCCTTGGATCCCACCTTCCAGAACTCACACTCAGAAAAAAGCCACTCCACAAAGAGACAAATGCAACCGCACGGGTACGTACAGGATGCAGAGCAGACGGGCTTCTTCGAGAAGGTGATGTCTGCGTTGGATTCTGGTGTAACACCAGTTTTCTAGGCAGAATTGCGGGGAGGAAACAAGAGGCCGTTGAGCAACCTATCTGAAGCAATCGTTCTGCAAATAAACACCATCCCTCCCATTTAGCTTTTCTCCTCCTTCAGAATCGCCAGAGAAGTGAGTGGATGGCTACATTTTTCAATTCTAAGCCGATGTTTCACTCCAGTTCATGCTAGATTATATCTCATTATGTTGTTTACGTAATGCTGAAAACTCATTCACACCTTGCTGCTTGTTTTGTTTTATTAAGACGTCAACATTCGGTTCATACCGAGTTCTCTGACACTTGGGTTAACCCATACCCGGGGATTCTGGCTTGGAGTTTCTTATATATTCCCATTTCCCAAATCTGCACGTGCCAGTGGATAATAATTCTAAAGTCTGAAGCAACTTGGAGACCTCCAAGGACCTGAGTAGACCTCCAAGGACCTGAGCTAAAATTTTGCCCAGAAATAGACTATTGCCCAGAAATAGACTATTGCCCAAATAGACTATTGCCCAGAAATAGACTATTGTCCAGAAATAGATTATTGCTTGGGCTGCTTGCCCATTCCCCATCTCTCTATTAGAAAAAGTAGTCTGTGTGAATTATCCACTGCGGATGCCGCTGCCTCCCCTTGTCCTGCCCACAGCGTCTTCCTGGAGTGGGGAGGAAGGGCCCACGCTGGGGGAGCAAGTGCCGAGCCCTTCTGCAGAGACACAGCATTCATTCCGAGTTTGGGAGCCGCAAAACCCTCAGAGCCAGGGCAACCCCACTGAGGTCTCAGCGCTGCGGATTGAGGTGAGCGGCATGTCATGTAATAATGGAAACCACTGAAAAATACATGGAGGAGAGAAACATATATTCCCAGACTGGAGGAAGATTGAAGGGTTAGAACCCAGGGAAAAAAAAATATCATTTTAGAGAGGAAGCGTTTTCTTGGCTCCATGAATAAATCATTGACCCGACAGGCAGGTCCTCTCTTCCCCTTTCTTTATTTTTGAAGCCAGCAAATTGCCCCTGATTTGAAAAGGAAGTTGGATGCGCCTTCACAGCGAGGCAGACAGATGAGGCAGCCGTTTTAACTTTTCATGAAGATGTTTATTAGGCTCTTGCTCTCTTCCTGTCTAATGCTTCTTTGTTTGTGGTAGTCCATCTTTTCCCCCATGTAAAGCATTGAACGAAGCTGATATAGCCATTCTTACTTTGAGCACTCACTTCTTTTCTTTTCTTTTCTTGGTAGGCTGACCCAGTCTTAACCAAGGAGATGTGTGTCTTAGAGATTTATTTTTTTTGTTGTTGTTGTTCTTACGTTCTGGAAGCTAACTGCAGAGTAGAGCCATTTCTGGAGAGCCCCTGTGTGTACGAGTGAGAGGTAAGGTCCCCACGAGCAAGCCAGCAGACCAGAGAGAGCTGTCACACTCTCCCACGGCCACCGAGACCAGCCCAGTGGGGTCAGCTGAGAGAAGAAGACTTCTTTCCCATCCCCCACCCCTCTTTTCGCGAATGCCACTGTTCGTCACCAGAAATGACACACCGCCTCTGGGGAATCATGCAAACTGAAATATTGTTTTAGTCAACAAATGTTTACGATACATTTTTCATTCTGTGTGTCCCCCTTCATCTTTGTATGTCTGGCTTATTATTAAATATTTATGGGAATTACTGGTAACATGTTTCCCGAGCCACTGAAATATAGCTCATCACATTCACTAACGCAGCCCCGTATTTTTCTTGCTTGAAGATACTTCCTGCAGCCATGTATTTCTGTCGCTTTTGAGTTTCCTAGGGAAATAACCATGTCTTGATTCCAGACACTATATAGAAGCTTTCTCCCGCCCGTGTCTACGTCCTTTGTCATTGAGGTAAGTCGTTCAGGTGACTTATTGCTCCAGGGACCAGCCAGTGTCGTCATTGCATTTGGAGTCTCTAGGTCATTTGAGATATAACTCTATGCCCAGGGAGGCTGTAAATGGTGTTTCATTATTATATTAATCTAGCACAGAATATACGGCCCGACAATCAATCCTATGAGTCAATTTTCATAAACTGACCACAAACAAAGCTGTTGGAACGTATCTTTTCTTTTTTTTCATTTCTTCTCTTTTTTTAAAAAATGATGTACAAACCTGAATATACTTAGGTTGAGTCACTTCCCAAGTCCAGCCCATAGGGTCCATGCGTTAATTAAACTTTGGAAAGCATCCTTATTTGCGGCCAGCAAGGTGAGAACCAAAATTCATTTCTTCCTGGGTATTGTTTATAATGCCAAGGAGTCGTTTGTAATTGATTTGGGTGGAAGTCCATACGAGAGCCAAGAACGAGCGTGCTGGCCCTTCCGAATCAGTGGATTGGGATTTGAATGGGTTTGTTCTCTGTCCCACAGGAACCTGTCAAGATGGGAAAACTGGGTGCATGTCACATCCAGAGCTGCTAGGCATGACTGTGCAGGTTCATACTCTGCAACTTCAAGACAAGGGGTGACATCTATATAGTCTTTGTTATAAAGGGTGTCCCCGGAGTTGTGCAACACACAGCATGCGTGGCCATCCGTGACAACCTGAGTTGGAGAATATTATCTTCTAGAAATAAGTGCAAATGCTGTAACTTACTCAGACTTCTAAATGGTGCTTTTCCCTCTGACTTCCAGTAATGGCACGTGTTAATATCATTTGATGATTGGCCCACAAAATGCTAAAAAAAAAAAAAAAATGTTTTTAAAAATGAAAAAATAAAAATCCTAGCTGCCAATACTTTAAAATTAGGAGATTTTATGTAAAAATTCCAGCTTCCCTTGAACAATCAGTTTTGGCAACACATCTCCCTTCCAGCAGGGCTACTTTAAAGTTAGGAGATTTTATATAAAAATCCCAGTTTCCAGCCCATGCTGTACGTTAAGAAGAGGCCACACTTGCGCCCCAACATGCCCTATCACCTCCCTGCTGGCCTGGTTCACTCACTGACCTTACTTGCCTGTCCCCTCCAGGCATGTCAATCTGTGACCCCTCTATCATTTACCCCAAAACGAAGTCCTTACTGTTCCAGCCGTGGAACAATTCATTCTCATAGCTGGGGAGCATTCACAAAGCTGTTTCTTTGAGCAGCCTTCTCTATCCTCAGGATTCCAGAATTCTTGCTTGTCTCTAAACAACCGGGATGTTAGATCAACCGGGAACCGAATGGCAAAAAGCACCGCCCCCCCCACCCCCCAGAAGCCCGGTGGACCCCAGCCTGCGTCAGCTGTCACACCTCAGCGCTGCTGCGGGTCTGTAAACCAGCCTCCCCTGCGGCTCTCTGCTACCCTCCAAGCCTTTATTGTCATCGGGTTCTATTCTGGGTAGAGTGGAGTTTTAGTCTCCAAAGTGACAGCAAGTGGGGCCCCCATACTGGGAGACTGGTGTTCTGAGGATAAAAACCAACAATGTAGTGCCTTCTGCTTTAATGAGTTTATCTTTGTTTCTCCTCTTCAGAAAATGAAATGCCCTCGCCCCAAATTCCTCTCCGTGTTGGCTTTGCAGGGCTCCTTTCCCCATGGTCTGGGCTCATTAAATTAAGTTTCTGTTGATAACCTTTGGCCAGACCCATCTTCAGGGAGACTCTAATGCATGTTAATAAGCCAGACTTTAAAGGCAGCAAAGATCTCCAGGCCTGTGGTCCCTTTCATGCCTCAGCCGCTGCTATGGCAAAAGGATGACACGACTTTTATCAAGGCTTTGGCTACATTCATATCTCATGACATAGATTTTTTTTAAAGCAGAATTTCAAAGAGTCCTCTTTATCACAATATCTTTAGTCTTCCTTAACAGTTCATATGGATATTTCCTCAGAAGTTGTATAATCAAAGTCATAAAGTCATTTGTACATTTATATAATTTTTTTTTTTTTTATCTTCAGGGGCTCAGAGTTGGGAGAATTGCGTCTTTAAAAGCGATTGCTGATGCAAAGACCAACTTCAAATCGGCCCTGACCTTTTGTTCAACAGCTCCTCCTGTCATAGCACGCATTCAAATAGCTATTTAGATATTGGAGGGGAGAAAAGTCCATTGATTCTCCTAGTTAGGGGGGTTGGTTGCTTCTGCAGAAAGAGTTGGTGCTGAGCAGGCGTGTGGGGCCTGCTTCTCTGACCGAGGTGCCCAGCCCTGGTGCCTGCGGGGCTGCACAGCCACCATCGAGCCCTTTTGGTTTTCTCAGCTCCAGCAGAGGGGCTTGCTTAGAACAAAGTGCCCACAGGTGCATGGCTATGTCTGGGCGTGGGAAGAGGGCGATGTCAAGAGCTCATCATACCTGGCATTTGCTGCGAAATGGGACAACGCAGTTCATGCCTTTCTCATGTCATCTTCAGACCCAGGAGCCCTGGCTCCCACCTGCAAACATCCCATCGTGCGTCTGCTTCCTCTGCTACGCCGAATGTGTAATTCAACTCTTTATTGAGTTCTTGCAGTGTACCTGGCACCAGGATCTGCACTTGCATGTGTATTATCTCATTTCATGCTTCACACCCAGCCAGGAACTGCCTTTATCCACACCTTCCGTAATGAGGAAAGTGAGATTCAGAGTGGTTAAGAAGCATACCCACAGTTGGCCAGCTTGGGAGCAGCAGATCTGAAACTTGTACCCAGGTCTTTGGTGAGTCTGATCTTCTTTCCATCAGACCATGTCTTGCCCACTTGAAAAACAAACAGGCCTTCTCTCAACACCCATTGCCTGCAGCCATAGACCAGAGGGACCTGTGAACTAGGGTAGTGGTATTGCTTATGAACGGGTTATTCTCCGCTCTGTCCCTTGCCAGAAAATCCTTGCTGACACATCTATGAGCCAGCAACCTAAGAAGCATTTCTGAAATGCCCAGAACAGTGCCTGGCTGATAGTAGACACATAATAAGGTACTGTTATTCCAGCATCCTGAGTTTATTGAAGGCACTTGCACAAAAGGCTCACAGTCCCTTTAGCAACTTCAAATAAGTACTAGATACCAGTTGGCTCCTGATTTTTTTTTTCTTTTTAACTACTTAATACCCATTGGTTAGCTGAGCCGTTCTTCCACTTACTGCATCACAGGCTAAGCTCTTGACATATTGTTTTAATTAATTCTCGCACAAATCCTGAGGAATGCATCATTTCCTCCATTTTACAGAGCAGAAAACTCAGAGAGGATAATGACCCAAAGTAAGCGGTGGTGCTGGCATTCAAATCCACGCCTGTTAATTCTAAAGACCTTGCTCCCTCTGCCCCACCCTGCAATGGTCAGCAGCCTAGCCAGAAACGAGCTCTGCCCAGGTTCCAGCACTTGCTACAGGGTTCAGAGCCTTTCATCTACCTTAGACCCTGGACCTGGGCCATGGACTAGTGATTCCCCAATTTTGCTGCATGTTAGCATCACCTGGACAGAGAAAGCTTTTTAGAAATCTCGATGCTCAGGTCATACCCCGCACAGATGAAAGGTCTGGGAGTGAGAGCCAGGAATTAGTATTTTAAAAGATGCCCAGTTGTTTCCAATGAGCAGCAACCTTTGGGAACTGCTTTCCCAGGCTGTCAGGGGCCCCTGACCTCTAGAATCCCAAGTCGCTTCGGACAGCTGTAGGCCGGTGGGTCCGTCTTCAAAGGAGCTGGCTGCCAGAGACAGAAAGAACTGTGCTGAAACTGAGAGGCAGCCCTCCGATTGGAGTGCAGGCCCACGAATTCATCCTAAGTTCCTAAGCACTGGCTGTCTGTTCAAGCTTTAACACTCTGTTGGAAGTGATTCTGACTCTATCAAGGAGAGCCCAGAGGTGTAAGCAGCAGCTAGCTGTCCGCCAAACAAAACTGCCCTGGAGTTTGCATGGCAGGGCATGTCTCTGCCACCACGAGGGGCACATATATGAAGAGGCATGTGCTTTCACAGCCGCCAGCCCTGCACTCGTATATATAAACTCAGAATTCTCCTTTCTTTTACTGGCTGTCACCATATGGCCCTTGCCAATGATTTATACATCATACCCTTCATTAACTGATGGAAAAGATACTCATGGCAATTTCCCTCCATCAACCCTCATTCCTCATAGGCTCCCAAAGAGTTTCACAAAGTGTGGTCTTTTGGTTAAGTTGTTAATGAAGCAAGCTCTAATCAACATTAGGGGTGTCCTTCAGACGACGCACTCCGAGAGAATGGCAAGATCTTAAAAAAGCTTCATCATCATTAAATTAGTAAATTATTATCGCAGCAGCCTAAGTGAGCTCTAACTTTTGATTTAAAAATTATCGTAGTGGGTTGATAGGTTGTGTTTATCTTCTGCTAATTGAACGCTACCTTGCATTTAATCACACTAAATTGGCCTTCTCTCTAAATAGATCTAAGGGTTTTTAACACTTGTTGACTCCCAGCAGCTCTGAGAGTGTTGAGGGGTGGGGTGGGGAGAGTGAGGAGAGGAGGGGGCTGAAGAAGGGCTGGGACCCAGTCTAGCACCAGCAACCTTTGGGCTGGGGGCTGGGTGCGCCCAGGAAATACAGAAAAAGTTAGTGATGGCCTCAACAGCACAGGGATAAATCCTTCTCTGAAACAGAGCAATAAATAAGAGGGTCCTGGGAGATACCAGCCTTCAGAGCTGCTGTTGTCAGTGTCTCGGCGGGACCTGCCAGCTTGGAGGGCCTGCCGTCAATTAGGCTGTGACAGAGAACAGACAGGTAAGAGCCAGGCTGAGGCCGCCACATTGTGTCCAGGGGAGATGGCTGATTATCTCTGGAATGGAAAATGTGATCAGAATGGAGTTTTCTGGCGGGAGAGGAGTTCAGAATGAAAATGTTAGTCTTTACTATGCCAAACAGATGTGATTTTTTTTTTTTTTTTTTTTTTTTTTTTTGTCTTTAATGCAGTCCCTGGTTGCTTGGCTGACTTCCCTCTGTCCCTATTGGCTTGCTTTTGCTGTCATTGTGGCCATTTCTAGCAGGGCCTATCTAGTGCCTAGCCATTGCTTCTGGATGTCTCTTCTGTTGTAAGCTTTGTTTCAATCAGCTACTATTTCCTCTGATCATGTGTAACTCTCATGCACTTTAAACTTCTTTAAAAAGTGGTCACCTGGCCGGGCGCTGTGGCTCACGCCTGTAATCCTAGCTCTTGGGAGGCCGAGGCGGGCGGATTGCTCAAGGTCAGGAGTTCAAAACCAGCCTGAGCAAGAGCGAGACCCCGTCTCTACTATAAAAATAGAAAGAAATTAATTGGCCAACTGATATATATATAAAAAAAAAAATTAGCCGGGCATGGTGGCACATGCCTGTAGTCCCAGCTACTCGGGAGGCTGAGGCAGGAGGATCGCTTGAGCCCAGGAGTTTGAGGTTGCTGTGAGCTAGGCTGACGCCACGGCACTCACTCTAGCCTGGACAACAAAGCGGAGACTCTGTCTCAAAAAAAAAAAAAAAAAAAAAAAAAAAGTGGTCACCTTTTCTTTGGACTCGAAAACCAGCTAATAATGATAATGATAGCAACAACCATATTTATTCAATACTTATATGTGCCAGGCATGTGCTATACATTTTTCTCTTAGTGCTTGCTATGAACCTCTGAGTTAGGTATTATTAGCACTGTAATTTGACCAAGGTCACACAGAGGGTGATGCACAACTATGAACTCAGGCTGTCTGGCATAGAACAACAGACATTTATGAACTATCCTTTCTGCCACTTTCTACTGAAAGACGCAATTCCTTTCTGGTCTGAACCTACCCTTTCTCCTGATATTTCTTCTTCCTTATCGTTGTTATCACCACCATCAAACATTTGCTAAAGACTTTCTATGTAAAGAGCACAAGGCGATGCAAAAAATACATAGCATAATCAGAATTAGAGAAGCTTGTAGCCCAGAGGGGGGTGGGGGGAATGGAGAGAGTGAGAGAGAAAAACAGACCTACAGAGAAGAGAGAGAATATAGGTGTTAGGTTAAAAAAATAAAAAAAAAAGTCATATGTTTTGACCCCACGATTCTACTTACAGAAATCTACCTTAAAGAAATGAGAAATGGGGCCGGGCATGGTGGCTCACGCCTGTAATCCTAGCACCCTGGGAGGCCGAGGCGGGTGGATTGCTCGAGGTCAGGAGTTTGAAACCAGCCTGAACGAGAGTGAGACCCTGTCTCTACTATAAATAGAAAGAAATTAATTGACCAACTAAAAAAAAATATATATAAAATCAGCCTGGCATGGTGGTGCATGCCTATAGTCCCAGCTACTTGGGAGGCTGAGGCAGGAGGATCAGTTGAGCCCAGGAGTTTGAGGTTGCTGTGAGCTAGGCTGACGCCACGGCACTCACTCTAGCCTGGGCAACAAAGTGAGACTCTGTCTCAAACAAACAAACAAACAAACAAAAGAAATGAGAAATGTAACCTGAATTTTGTGTGCAACGATCTTTATTAAAGTATTATTTATAATAGTGAAAAACTGGGAACAATCCAAATGTCCTACAGTGGGAAAAAGGTTAAATCAGTATTTCCCAAACATTTGCAGAAAATGAGTCCCATGGGGTGCTCATTTAAGAAAAGAATCCAGGCCCAGCGCGGTGGCTCACGCCTGTAATCCTAGCACTCTGGGAGGCCGAGGCGGGCAGATTGCTGGAGGTCAGGAGTTCGAAACCAGCTTGAGCAAGAGTGAGACCCCGTCTGTACTATAAATAGAAAGAAATTAATTGGCCAACTAATATATATAGAAAAAATCAGCCAGGCATGGTGGCACATGCCTGTAGCCCCAGCTACTCAGGAGGCTGAGGCAGTAGGATTGTTTGAGCCCAGGAGTTTGAGGTTGCTGTGAGCTAGGCTGATGCCACGGCACTCACTCTAGCCTGGGCAACAAAGCGAGACTCTGTCTCAAAAAAAAAAAAAAGAGTCCAGAATCAACACATTTGGAAATGACTACCTGCTATACCCCCAGTTTGAAGAGTCAAAATCCATGTTGGGATTCTTTAAAGACTTACAGAATCTGGAAGAAAAAAAAATTATCTTAACTTGGCTTAACCTATTAATAAATCTTTTATTAACATCCCATAAAATTACGCATGGGAAACACTGGGTTATATAGAGACTCGGATATTTTCATACGTTGAAATAGTATGCAGCCATTAACAACCACTTTTTTAAGGAACATTCAGTGATGTGAGATTGTGCTCATTATATTCTGTTAAGTAACAAAAAGAAGACACAAAATTATACACAATCTAATTTCAGTTTAATAGTGTTAAAAACCCATATAGATGTGGATGGGGGGAAAAAACCATTTAAAGATCAACCAAAACGCTAACTGTAGCTATTTCTACATAGTAGATTTATGGGTAACGTTTAAATTTTACTGCCTTTCTGTATTTTCCAAATTTTCTCCAATGAAAATGTTTTATAATGAGACAAATCTTTGCTTTGGAAAACATATGAAGAACAATGAAAAAAAAAATACATAGCCATATATACTAAGTGATCTAGTGGAGTTGGTTCAGATCATAAAAATTAAAGGATAGCTCTTGGGAGGCCGAGGCGGGCGGATTGCTCAAGGTCAGGAGTTCGAAACCAGCCTGAGCAAGAGCGAGACCCCGTCTCTACTATAAAATAGAAAGAAATTAATTGGCCAACTGATATATATATAAAAAATTAGCCGGGCATGGTGGCGCATGCCTGTAGTCCCAGCTACTCGGGAGGCTGAGGCAGAAGGATCACTCGAGCCCAGGAGTTTGAGGTTGCTGTGAGCGAGGCTGACGCCACGGCACTCACTCTAGCCTGGGCAACAAAGCGAGACTCTGTCTCAAAAAAAAAAAAAAAAAAAAAAAAAAAATTAAAGGAGTTCAGAGGAGGGAGCATGCTACTTGATCTATATTTCAGCCTAATCGCTCACATTTCTACATGAACTCTTCCTCGGAGCTAAGCCACGCTGTGTACTTCTCATTCCCTATGAATTCTCTTCACTTTCCTACTTGTGTGTCATTGCTCAAACTACTGCCTTGGGCTGGCCTTCACTCCTCCACATCTGAGAGGATTCCCAGCAAATGCCAATTCCTGTTACTCCTTCTCTGGTGGCCTCATGCCCTCTCCCTTCTCTGACACTTTTGTTTCTTTTATATTCTACCTCTTTTTATGGTTGCTAATATACAATGGCTTACCTCCTTGCTCAACCTTAGCACTCCTTGAGGGCAGGAAGCACATGTTGTCCTTTGGCGTAGACTAAAGGCACACAGCCTTGCATCAGAGGGTGCTTAACTCCTCTCTCAATAATTCACATGCAAGAGTAGGACTGAGGTGGAGACAGAGTGTTCCAGGGAGGGGGAATCACGCGAGCAGGACCTTGAGGTAGGAATCTGCCTGCTGTATTTGCGGAGATGTGAGTTTGTGTGTTGGGATGGCTGGAGGTGTTGGCACATCAAGTTGGAGACAAGGAACGGGGAACAGAATTTTCATGAAGGATCTTGGATAGGTCATGGCTACTGACATTTCTACTGACCTTTTGTTAATGTCCTCATACCTTACTCTGTGCAAGAACCACCTGCAGTGCTTTCCAGAAGGGGAGAGCCCCGGGTCCCACCCTGAGAAATCATGATTCAGGCAGCGAGCCTGGGGAGAGAGGGCTGGGAAGCAGCACAGTGGATAACTGTCATAGAAGAGGCTTCTGCAGAGGCGCGAGTGCCAAGCCTGGCATGGCGTGGCTCCGTGGGCCATGGGAGGAACAGAGGGATGCCACGGTGGAGACACCATCCTCAGAGGAGCAGAGGAATGGCGGAGTGGATTCCAGTGGGAGAGAGTGGGATGGGATAGGGCAGGTGGGAGGGCCAGCAGGAGTGAGGATTGCAGTTCAAAGTTTCCCTGGAGTTCTTAGGTTCTGTTACTCATAACCCCCCCCCCATCTCTAAATCAAGAGGTGTGTAGACAGGAGGTAGGGAGCTCTCCCAAGCATCTACATCCCCTTCATCAAACAGGGACAGCCTACTCCAAGGAGAAGAAGTTGGTCATGTAGAGTTTGGTTTTCACCCTCAGTATTTGCTTGGGAGATTGTGCTTCCTCAGTCATGCCTGGGGAGAGTTTGTCTCTGTTTCCATTGAAAGAACAAAGTCAGATGACCCTCTGGGATAATAACAACAATGACTTGCTCTAGGCAAGGTGTTTAGGAATAAAATAGTTGCCCTTGGGGAGAACAACTCAAGGGATCGTGTTGTAGGTGCTGGAAAGAGAAGAGAATTCAAATGACTAAAATTCAGAAAGCATGGAAGGCATCCTTGTCCCACAAACAGAGCTCCTGGCTACTATTATACTTACTATTGTCCTGTGTTAAGGTTTTTGATTCCCTTTTGCTATCCTCACAGTAACTCTCCGAGGTAGGCAATATCATTATTCCCACTGTGCAGACAAGGAAATGGAGGCTCAGAGTGGTTAGATCTTTCCCCAACTCACACAGCTAGGATTCCCTGAGTGGACCTCTGGGTGGGCGTGGTGGATAGAAAAGGCTGATAAAGAACTCTTTAATTCGGAATCAGTGATCTGCGGAGATACTAATTTTTATTTGAGGCTGTAGTGTGGTACCTCATAGGAAAGGACCAGTCAGCGTTGCACATCTTCTGCAAACTGGAATTGGAGAAGACACACAGGTGAGGAAGGAAAGTAAAACTGGGGAAAAGTGAGATATTCTGGAACATGAGCTGACGTGCAGCAAGCTTTATTAAATAAAAGCTCTATGCCTCAACCTTGCCCACTTGTGTAAAGGCAATGCCTAGGTTTCCATCACGTTGTAATAAAAAAGTTTTTGTGTCCTACCTGACTGAGCCTGCTTTACACTGAACCACCTTCCAGGAGCTAGGAGGAGACATATTCCTAATGCAAAGGCGAGAAGACCATGCCAAAACTCCTCAGCCCTCAGAAGTGAAGTCTGCTTTCAGCGCCATCCCCATTTGCAGACGTTCTTGCCTTCCACTCCTCACTCAGATCCGCTATGGGTGTTGGGGGGATGAGGGGAGGAGGAAAGCTCTCTTCTTCTTCCAGGTCAACCTGAGATCCCAGTTTTGCTCCCTAGCCTGCCCGCTCAGGTTCATGGTTTGCTACTTGAACTCTTGCCTTTCAATCACACAGTGCTCCTCTCTCTCATTTATGGAAAACAGAGTTACGTAAGCCCCAAGCACAATGGAAGGCACAACATAAGAATAAATGAAAAATAGTCCCCACCTCCTGAAGAACTCCAGCCCAGTGAGGAACGGGCATGTTAAACAGTTGCAGTGCCGGCACTGAACACTGTTATATTGCAAGGTTCCATGGGGACGTGGAGGAGAGAGCCATTAGCCATGTGCAGGGGAGCTATGACTCAGGGGGATTGCCACTCAGCTGGATCTTGAATGACAGAGCAGAGGATTGCCAAGAGGGGAGGGGAGGAGTGTCCTTTCTGCAGAAAGAATGGCATATACAGAAAGGACGAGGCTTAAAGCAGTAGGACATGTTTGAGAGCAGCAAGAACAGAGATGCATCTGATTTTAAAAAATTGTTTGCATGGGCAAAATGCCCAGTTTGTCTTCTGGGACACACTTTTTACTTAATACCCAGAGGCTGCCATTGTGGTGGTTGGTACAGGGCAGACTTAGTACCAGGTCGCCCAAGGCCGTATAGGATGGGGCCTTCTCTGTGTGTGTGTGTGTGTGTGTGTGTGTGTGTGTGAGTGTAAAAGGTCATTGAACGATTTTTTTGTGAGTTTCATGATTGCATTTGGGGAGTTTCATGATCATATTTGCTTATTTGGATACCTGGGCAGCGAAGCCAAGAATGGCTTTGTAGGGGACTGACATATATTTTCCTAGTTTAAGAATTAAAGTTAGTGAGTAATGTATGTGTTCTGCCCAGAGTGTTTGAAAGTAATGTGTCCCGGACAGGCTCCCTGTGATAAACAAAGCTGTTGCCTAGAGGCATAACAAAGGACCTGAGCTGCAAGTAAGCAAGCTGAGCTGCTCCACCCCACGGCATTGGGGGTCTGGAGGCCACACGATAAACACCCCATAAGATGGCTGGTTAGTCAATGATGGGTAAGACCCCTCAAGGGAGGGGCGACCTAAGCCATGCACAGCCGCCGGGGTTCAGCTGAAGATCTTAGGGGGTCACCCTAAGAGAAGCTGGGGATGAGAAATGCCCCCTGTGGCTTGCCTTGCCCATCCTTGCTAATCTCGGTCAGCGATCTACACCTAGCGCCTAGAGCAACCACCTTGAAATTCTGAGTCAGGGGACATCTGTTTCCCTAAGGCTATTCCGGAATTTATGGCCATTGCTGCAATGCCTGGGCGGTTATGTACAAGGAACTAACTTTAATATTTTAAAGTATAAAAATAAAACTGACCGGGTGTATTATTACTCTAGTCAACTGTCTGTATGTGTGTCTACGTTTTTCTGTGTGTTCTGCGTTTTTGTTTTGTGTTCTGTGTTCATCCTCCATCCTGTAAACGGGCCACGGCATGGGTTTTCAAAAGCAAGATTGGCACCGTGGAGAGACTTGCCAGAGTAAGTTAGGGAAAGAAACAGGAGCCAGGAATTCCTGGCCCCTTTGTCTTGTGTGCACTGCCTTTGCTGGCTGGAATGCTGTGTTTATACATAAGAGCTCTTTGACACTCTCCAAACCACAGTTTGAGCAAGACCACCCAGGGGAGAGCCCAGCAAGCCATGGGATGCTGTGTTAACAGGATGCATAAGTCTCCAGGCAGCAGAGTGTTGATAGTTTAGCATTGCCCTGGACTTGATCTAAGGTATCGCCTACATCTGACCTTGCTCCAGCTCCACTCTGACTTCACCTCCTGGTCACTACCAACCTTTCCACTCAGATCAGGCATGAGAAAGCAGGAGGGGAATGGAGATAACTCATCTGCAGGGGAAAGCAGAAAGGAAGAGTGATTTGTAAATCAAGAGACAGCCTGACCAGAGCTACCTAAATTGCATTCCCAAGTGGAAAGTGAGAGTCCACTGGAGGATGCAGATTAATTAACTGTGATGTTCGGATTGTTCCCCGTGTGGGTGAGCGGGATGGACCGCCGGGACAGCACAGCTCTGCAGGGCCCTGCCGCAGGAGTGGAGGAATAATCTTTCACAGGGGAACACAGGGTCTCTGACTGAACCCCGGGCACGCAGGCGCCTGCTCACAGGAGCCAGCGAGGAGATGGTCTGCAGAAAAGGAAGGGAGTGTGTGTGCAGATATTTTACTCTCATAATCTATGAAAGAGCAAGGAATTGGAAGTACAGAATGGGAAACCCTCAGAGGTATTTTTTAAAATGCCTGTGTATGCATTATAATAGAGCTTGGAGTTTGAAGAGAACTTAGAGAGAATTTGGTCTGATTCCTCCCTTGTACAGAGGTCACAAGTTGTTGATGGGTAGAGCCAGAACAGAACCCAGGCTTTCTGACTGTGGTGCTCTTGGAATGTAAATACTGTGCCTTCTGCCCAGACTCGGGGAGTGAAGAGTTGAGCAACAATCTGGTTGATTTCATCAGAATCATTGTCCAACCCAAATAACAGCCTTCTAATCCCTCAAAGATAATTATTTTCCTTTAATAGGTGACTCTTGCTCCCCTTTCCTTTGAACCTAGCTTCCCTGCTGGGAGGCATTTCGATTATATTGGTAATAAGAGGACCAAGTAAAAACAATGGAAAAAGAAGTTGTTTTTTTTTTTTTCTTTTTTCTCTTAGTTGTTCTGTCTTACTTTCTCCCAACCAGGTGGTATTTTCCCGTGAAATGTCAGGGCCCCAGATAGGTCAGGAATTCTGCACATCTTCCTAACTCTCTTTCTCATACTGTGTTCATATCAAAATTTACATAGTCAGGGTTTCTCTCTTCTGAGATAATTGTTACTGTGGAAAGAAAGTGATAACCAATATCTCCCAAGATGTTAATCATGACCAATGACACCTTAATTCAATAACTTTCATACATTTTAAAACTTGTTTTTATTCAAAGATCAATATATGCATATTATGGGGAAGGGGAAGGGGAATCAGTACAGAAGAGAATACAATGAAATGCTAAATGCACATCCTAAACTCCAAGTCATGATTTCCAGGTCTAAAGTTATATATCTTTCCCAAACTAGCATATGCATACAGAAGCATATAAATGTACATTTTAAACACATTTAGACCTATACCATAGATACTCTTCTGCTACTTGACTCTTTCATTTAATGATGTGTCCGGATATATTTCTGTTTCAGAATATATAGGTCTATCTCTTCTTTTTAACAGCTTCCTTGTCATTTCGCTATGTGGAAGCACTATAATTTAGGATGATAGGCATTTAGGCTGTTTCCAGTTTTTTACATTCTTATGAATGATTTTTTTTTTTAACATTCCAAAGGTAAAGTACCTTTCCTGTAAATGCTTTTGCGTGGAAGCCCCTTAAACTTCTCAGGGGAGAGAGTAGTCTCGCTGATGAAAATTGGTGGTATTGGTGAGCTGGGGTGGTTGGTGAGTTCTGCCGTGTCTGGGGGTCCCAGAGGAAGTGTTGGGGGGTGGCTACCAGGGATGCTGGGAATTCGGTTTGAAAACCTTTGCTGCAGTTATGTACGTACCTTGGCAATGGTATTCATTTATATTTTAAAATAAAGAGTCTAAAGAATGAATTACTAATGGAAGAATTTGGGGCACTGCACCAAATCACTGCCGGAGATGATTTTAAGTGACAGTGCCTTTCCTTAAGTGACAGTGCCTTTCCTTAAGTGACAGTGCTTTTCCTTATGCTTCTTCAATCAAATTATCCACTAGATAGTTTGGACCCTTGTAGGTAACTCCCCACTCCCCATTTCAAAACTGCATCATGGACACTCAGTTTCACCAATAGGGGTCCAAATTAAAGACCCCCAAGCTAGGAATCGGGACTGTAGGGCTCATGTTTCTGCCTTGTGGTGCTAATTGCACATCATCTTAAAGCCTTTGTTTCAAGGTGTGTGAAATGACCGGAAAACTCTCACCCCTCTACCAGTTATCATAGCAAATATAGGTAAACTCCTTGGTATTCTAGTCCACAGCATGCAGATATTTAAAAAGTGATCCTCATTTTCTTTCTTGATCCTTTGGAGAATAGATATTTAGGAAAGAATGTTAATTTGGAGATGAAAAGAAAGATGACGAATTAGACTTTGGATATATCAAGTTCTTAACAGGATTTTAGGTGTAGTTCTTGGATTCAGGAGTGAGATCATAGTTGGAGCTATAGAAGCAGGCATTGCTTTTTGATTAGACAATGCAATCAATACCTAAATGAATAAATGAATGCCTCGCCGAATGCATAGTTGAGAGTAGCAGGCAAAGGGCACTCAACTCTTGACAAAACAATCATTTTTTTTAGCTTAGAAAAAAAAACCCTTTTTTAAAATGTATATTTGACTCATTGTTTGAAGCCTAATCTACCCCCTGCAGAGTAGCTTGCTTCCCCAGTAGTCAAAAGGATAGGGGGATTTTACCTTGCTTCCCCAGCTCAGAATCCTAGCATCGCTGTTGTGCTAGTTGAATACTGGACCTGAGTTTGCATCTGCTTAACTTTCTGATTGACTCAGTTCCTCTAGAGTTGGGGTCTGCCCTGCTATTGCCTGTTTCTCTATATTCCAGTTTCCCTCAGAGTGGCCCTCAAGCCATCCATGTGAGAATCATCTAAAGAACTTATTAAAAATGTTCTGTCCCAGACTTAATGATTCAAAAACTCTGTAGATGATGACAGAGAATCTTCATTTTTAATTAACGCTCCATGTAATTCTTACACACATTAGAGTTTAAAAACTACTGTCTCACCCAAGTAAAGACTGAAATCCTTTTCCTGGTCTCAGACCCAAGACCTTTTAATCATCCCCTTGCTGACTTCCTTTCTACCTACCTGTCTGCTTGTTCCGATCTCCATGGGAAGACTGATGCTGGCTGTCTGTTGCCATGGTTTCCAGATGGCGTGTCATCTACTGGACTGGAATTCTTACAGAGACCCTTGGTGGATGTGTCCTTCTTCCAGGGGAAGGTTCACTTCAGTTAGCTGGTTCTCCTACGTTCTCACCTGATCAGTTGTCCCATTTCCCATCCTGCCAATTCAAAACCTTTAAAAAGCATAACAGTACAGTCAACATGAGTCAAGTGATTATCATGTGCCATTGTCTCATTTAATCATCACAACCTCCAAAGAGGTATTATTATTTTGCTACATTTGGGCATATGCTCAGAAAAGGTAGAAAATGACTATTAATTTTCTGCAACCATGTAACTTGGAAGTCTTTCTGGCCAAGTCCCCCCTCTCCAGATGACTGCATCTGAGTCCTGTCCATACACTCACATTGAGAAATCCAGCTTAAGGTTGTTTTATGGACAACTCAATAAAAAACGCTTTTGAAGAATTCTTTATAGATAGATAACCAGAGCTGGTCCTGGCAAGAATCTGTGAAATCTGAAATGGATTATGGACTAATAAGGAGTGTCAAGTCAGGATGCCCAGGAAATCCAGGTGAGAAGAGAAGCAGAGGGGCGGTTGGCAGTAGGGAAGGGTCCTGAGTTGCAGTGTTCTGAGTCTTGCACTAGAACTCAGGAACTCAGTCCTGTTGACGGAAAAGGCTGCCAAAAGTGTGCAACTTCCCAGTTCTAGAGGAAATGAGTTAGTCACAAGTTACACAGGGTAAGGGCTCACACCCAGGGACGTAGCTGTCAGAACAGCACTGTATGATGATGGAGCTTTAGAAAAAAAGTTAGAGGCTGGGCGCAGTAGCTCATGCCTATAATCCTAGAACTTTTGTAGTTCCAAGGTGGGAGGATCATTTGAGGCCAGAGTTCAAAACCAGCCTAAGTAATGCAGTGAGACCCCATCTCTACAAAAAATTTTAAAAATTAGCCAGGCGTGGTGGCACATGTCTGTAGTCCCAGCTACTTGGGAGGATGAAGCAGGAGTATCGCTCAAGCACAGGAGTTTGAGGCTGCAGTTAGCTATGATGATACCACTGCACTCCAGCCCGGGTGACAGAGTGAGACTCTGTCTTGAAAAAATAAAATAAAAATATAAAATATATTTATAAAAATCAATCAAAGCGGTCAGAGTAAAAGTTCAAGGATACAGCCAAACCGGCACCAAGGGTAACTGACTGCAAAGCTGCAGCACGAGGGGCTGGAGCTCTTTAAATCTCTACTAAGGTCGGCATTTGGGGAGTGCGGGGTGGGTAGTGGGAGGAGAGTGAGGGTACTCGCCCCAGGTATAGGGAGCATGAACAGGCCTGCAAAGACTGGGACCCAGGAAGCCTGGTCCAGATGCTTTGCAGTTGCAACAAAGCACAGTTCTTTGTGTTTTGGAAAAATCCACAGCAATTTCTCGACTTGCTTGGATTTAAAACTAAAATCAATTTGTATTAGATTAGCTGTATGTCAGCATAGGCCAGGCTTTCAGGCTCCACCAGTTTTAGGTAAATTGAATTGGCAATTCAGTATCCTTTTCAGGTCTGAGGGTCATGCAGCTGACTCCAGGAAAAACAAAACAGAGCAAAACAGAACCACAAACAAACAACACACAGATCAGACAAGCAGGAAATGGAGCCAGAGGGCCATGACTTCAGAGGGGCAGACCACTAGCGACTTCAGATTTAGTCTCCTAGGGGTCATCTTGTCTAACCGTCTGCCTCCAGAAAGGACGAACTCAGAGAGGTCCAGACAGCTGGGAATTGAAAGTGTGTTCACAGTTTGCAAAGGAAGAGGGTTGTCCCTTGATGCTGACTTAGAAATTTCTTGGTAAAATAACTATTGTTAACCATTGCCAAGCACTTTCACCGTGTGGAGTATTGCACTAGGCTCTATTGCAGATACGACTTCATTGACGTATCACCGTGCATGGAGTGGGTGCATGAGTATCGTCATTATACATGAGGAAAGCGAGGCTCAGAGACACTAAGGATAGTACTCAGGTTACACACCAGGTAAGTGGTGGAGCAGAATTTGAAAAGAGTTCTTTTGAGGCCAACCATTTTTCCACATCACAGTGAAATTCGGAGATGGAAGCCCGATCTCCTTTATCATCTCTTGTAGAGACTCTTTTCCTAAACCTATCTTTTTTTTTTTTTTTAATTCTATTCTTCTCATCCCATCTTTCCAGAAATTCGGGTGTGTTTTGTTTGTTTTTTTTTTGTCTGGAAAATATTTTTATTTGGTTTAAGATTATTTTGACTATGGCAAGTAAATATTTCCTAATCACAATCTCTCTCTTAAAAGATTGCTGTATCTTATTCCTACGCCCCAAGAAAAACCAACTCCACTAATGGAGACTTTTTGAGCAGAAATTCTTCTACAGTACATAGGATCATGGGTACATAATTCAGTGTCTTTTTCTTCCCCCTCCTACCCTCCCCAAGGTGTGGGGGAGGCAGGAATTCAGCACCCACCAACCCAGAGCCTTGTCACTGCCCGTGAGCCCACTCCTATCCACAGAGACATCTCTGCCACTATCTTCAATTATTATTTCTCAGGCACCCATGGAGTGCCCAGCACATCAGAGAAGAAACGAATTTGACTCTTCTGTCAACAATCACCCTGCAAATAGCCAAATAATTTTGATGTTCTTCAAACATATTATAATTAAAAAATTACATGCTGGGAGAAAAATTATAAGCATTTAATCAGAAGAGAGGGTCAAGCTGATGCAATTAGGGAGGGAAGTGTGCTGGCTTTTATCAACAGAGCCAGTTTCATCACCATCCTGGTGAAAGCAATTGGATTTGAGGCTAAGATGTTTCCATCAAGTTACTTTTGAATTGAGAAAATATAATTTCATCTTGTTTGTGCAGGATTGTCTTTAACCTCGGTGCTCCTCTCTGAGATCACTCCCCTCTTGCAATCCATTTCCACGGCCACAGCTTGCTTCCTACTGCGGGTCTCAGACCAGTGGTGACCTAATACATAGATGCATTTTAAAAACGGTTAGTCCCAGTGACAAAATTATAAATGCAGGATAAGAGAAAGCGCCCAGATGGCAAACACTGAGGTATCCGCCAGAAAGAAAATATGTTGGTAAGCTGTCTACTGCTTTTAAGAGAGACAAATCATTCAATGAATCAGAAAACTGCCCGGGTCTGGGAGCCATGAGTGACAGACCATGGAAATCCAAGAAGAAAACAAAAGAAGCAAATGTGCATTTCCTTACTGCCCCTCTAACAGATCTTGGGGCTGGGTATATGGCAGCTGGTTGGGTAGGTCACACATGCTCAGAGAGATCTTATGCTTTCTTCCCTCTGGCTCAAGGCATCTACCTATTCTATGAATTGCTGAGATGGAGAGAAATGTGTGCTTTTCTTAGTGGAAGAAGCTCCACTCCTGCACCCAGAAGCAGGAAGCTTGTGTGCATGTGTGTGTGTGCACGTGTGTATGTCTGTGCATGAGAGAGAGAAAAAGAGAGATGCATTTTTCCTACTTATCCATTGACATGAAGAGGTGCCCTAGGTCCCTCTGTCAGTCCTAGTATAGGGAGCATAATAGGGAGGGAAAAGCCCTGGAATGGTAGGTAGGACGCTTGAGTTCGGATCATTAAGAATTGTCTCCTTCCCTGGAATTTGGCAATATGTTCTATATTATAGTAATACTTTGGTAACAACAATCCCAATATCTTAATTTTTAATGCTTCATGACTTCAAAACTTTTATCTAGACTATGTCAAGTGAGCCTTATCATAACTGTGTGATATAGGGATCTATTATTATAATACATATATTTGTTCTACCCCAAAAGATAGGCATGTGATAGGTATTATTTATCAATATTTAAGAGGTGGGAAAAAAGAGGTTTAGAGTAATAAGGGACTTGCCCAAAGTCACACAAGCAGATAGGAAGAGCCCAAACACACATCAGATTTCTAGTGCTCTCTTCAAAACCCTAATATATTGCTAAAAGGTAATGATACCTTTTGTACATTATCCTTGTGAGCCTCAAAGGAAATAATGCTTTTGAAAGTACTTCGAAGAATGTAAACTCAATGTATAGTTTTAAGTTTCTACAGTCCCTGATGGGTGTGTGAATGTTTCATTTCCTATGTAGCTGGATTCCAAACCAGTGACATAAATTCCGAGTTCCACCAGGCATACTGTTCTCTTTTCTGAAAGCAAATGCTAAGGACAAGGCCTCACCCAAAGATGAATTCAGAGAGAGAGAGAGAGAGAGAGAGAGAGAAATACAATAAAAATGACAAATAGACATTGGGCAAAGACATAAAGTAAACACGGCAAGAAAGCAAATTGCCCTCCGAGAAAATGCTGAGCCACAACCAGAGAGGAGGAGAGGCTGGAAGGCTGGGGACACATGCCAGAGATGGCGATGCAGTCTCAGACAATACTCCAAATGCACACGGCTGATATTCAATGCGACAGTTTGAGAGATGATGAGCTGGAGCTGTTGACAGCTGAAGACGGGAAATGGAAGCAGAAGGCAGCCTCTCCTGGGGTGGTGTTCAACAGCGCGGGCAGGCACAGCCCGGGGCTGAGCATCAGACGTGCACAGAGGGAGTCTGTGAGCATGGTTGTTGGGACATGTGTGTGCATATGTGTGTGTGTGTGTGTGTGTGTGTTAGGCATCTAACCATCCATGTATCCATCCATCTATTTGTATCTCTTCACTTGCTTCTGCTGTGTGCTGGGCACTGGGCTAGGCACCAGCGACACAAAGGAGAAAGACAAGGGTCCCTGTCCTCCAGAAACTCATGGTCTAGTGAAGGGAGAAAAAGAAGTGACAAATGATCACTTTATACACACGTGCTATAAGACATGTAGATATGGGCCAATGCTATGGGTGCTCCCATGAAGGTCACCAAAGCCAGACTGGAGTGAGGGTAGGGAAGTGGAGAGAGAAAGAAGCTGGAGACAAGACCAGGTCCTATGAGGAACATGGATTCCACCCTAGTTAATTCCACACCACCTAAGGGCTTGCTTTTAGAATGAATCCACAGCCATTACATAAGAGTGCAAACAGCGAACTTTCTCCAACTCTACATTGATAGGCACTTGCTTCTTCAGTAGATACTTCCTCTACCTTGTTCCTTCCACACAGAACTCTGCTTTACCAATTAAAAGATTATTACACTTTTTTCCAAGTGCTGTCCTTTATTCAAAGATCTTCTAAAACTCAGGTGTTTAGGGCATCTGATTTGCCCACTCGGAGCCAGCCTCCTCGTCACATCACTGCCATCATCTGATCATCCCATTCATGGCAGCTCTTCTGGTTCTGAGCCAGAGAGGAGAAGCTGTCTGGGCTATGGACCACCAGTTTTGACTTTTGGTCAAAACCACCTAATTATGCAGCTATATTTCCTACCCAAAGAGCAAAGGGCAGCTGGTTTGAGCTCTAGGACCTCTGGGCTTGCACGACATTTGCTCTCTAGCATCTGTTCTTTGCATCTTTTATCAATGACAACCTATTTTCCTTTCTCTATTTCTTATCTCTGAACTAGGAGATCTTTATGGGCTTAGAGCCCATACCTCTACACTTTGGGTTTCCTATCATAGATCCTGTTATCCTTCCTGTTATTCTATGAGACACTCGTCCTGAATTCTTCTGTACTTTGTCCTGAACTTTACTTTCCACTCTTATATCCTACTTTGCTCAATGAAAAATTTTAGATATTCCCAGTTCTGTCCTTATCTGGCTCAGTGGAAAGAACTCACATCTCTCTGCACTGGTGGTTTGGCATCCTTTATAATACCCTTCCACAGTGTACTCACGTTCATCATATATTGACTTCCATTACACATTAAAGTTAATACTCAATAAATATTTGCAGCTTAAGAACCTTGTGCTTAAGAAGCACCTTCTCCTTGTTGAAGTGGGTTGATTATCAGATTGTCTAAAAGCAATTTGGCTAAAACCATTTTTCTTGATAATCAATTTGTCTAGTTTGCCTAAAATGCAACCTTCTAAAAAGTCTCTTTACCTCTCTTCAAGGATCTCATTTTATAAAAATATTTCTGCTACATCTAGGAATTTTTGAGATAATTGTAACCCATTTTCCAGAAAGTGCTATCAACTTAATTTAAAAGTTTTGATAAGTATACACTGTATTTGCATCATTTTATGAATGGTTGGACTGTTTTGAATCCTTGTGAATAGCTTCAATATTGATTTTATTTTTGGATACTAGAAAGATTTTTAACCAGACTTCCCAAAGACTTTATTTTTCAAAATTTTTTTTCTCACAATAAATATCTACACAATAAATATTCTTACAATAAATATTAAATCTGTACAAAATTGATTTTGTGTAATATTTGTTACTGATAAAAAGTGGGTAAGGTACCCATCCCTCCCCAGAACTCTGGCATTTGGGGGGAAAATGTAATTTTCTCCAGTTGCTCCTCCTCATACTAGTTCTTGTTACCAGGTATCCTGTTAGCCACAAGTTGTTTTGGGGGCCAGAGTCAACATGCAAAACGAAATAGATTGCAGTTCATTGTGCTGGCCCATTTGTGGATTTTGGTCAGATGGACCCAAAAAGTACAAATCATTTAGGGTCTTGAAGGCCATGGGACCTGTTGAATTTGTGTTGACATTTTTTTTTTAAAAAAAAGGAACCAAAATAAAACATCCCAACTCCTTTCTAAGAGGGATACTTTGTGATGGATTTTTAGAGCAGGTGTACAAATTCTCGGGGCTAAATTGTTCCCCAAGTACATTTTAATGGGTTCATTTGCGTCCGACTTGTCACAAATCAGAGGAAACTTGACATTTGCCTTCCTTAAAGCTCTCTTTCATCGGGTTGTTCCTTCAATCGATTCTCAATTTCCCATATTTTCCAAACTTAGCAGGTCCCCCGTGGCTGTACGCAGATGAGTCGAACAGCCTCCTGTTTCTGTGTACAGGCAGGAAAATAGCAGGACTCGCGAGGAGCTTTCTGTGCCGAGTACATAATTTGGTCATAAAAATTAATCTTTTTGCATTAGAACACTGTTGAATTAATGAGCTTGAAGTTAAAGCCACAGAAATTAGCACAGTGCTTCATAGACAGAGACAAAAAATATAAGTAAGAGATATAAGGAGGAAAAATTGAGGCAGTTCAAGGTCAGTATAACAGAAATTCCAGAAGAAAAAAATGGCAGAGGTGCAATAATCAAGGAAAAATTTCCAGACCTAAAGAGATATATGGAAGTGCGCAGATTCAGAAAGAATTCAGAATCCAAAGTAGATAAATTAAAAATTCCACATCTAGGTACATTGTAGGTAAATTTTAGAACAGTGATGGAAAACTCTTAAAACCAAGCAAAAAAAGTAGGTTACCTACAAACAAATTACAATTTTATTGATAGCAATATCCTATCAGCAGCTAAAAATGCCTAAAGATAATAAAATATTTTCAAAATGCTAATTATCTTATCTGATATAGAAAACAACCCATTTGTATGATAAAAACTCTAACATACGAGAAATAAAAGAGAACGTCCTCAACTTGACAGAAATCCTTAAAAGTATAAGAAGCAAATGTATTTAATGGAGAATCTTTAAATACATTTCCTTTGAGGTATAGATTTTACATATTACTACACTAACGGTCCTGGCCTATGCTATATGAGAGGGAAAAAAAGATATAGGACTTGAAGAATTGGAAAGGCAAAGATCAAATTGTCATTATTTACAAACAAGATGATTGCCTGTATGGAAAATGCACAAAATTTATAGGCAAAATGTTGTAATTAAAGTGAATATAAAGCAAGATCACTGGATAAAATATCAATTCATAAAAATGTCCGGAAAATATTAAAAGTAAAATACCATTCATAAAAGTAATAAAAACAATGAAGGGGAAAACAAAACTATATTAAAGGACATAAAGGAAAATCTGAAAAAATGCAGAATTCTTTCATATTCTTGGATGAAATGTGATAAAAATATTATAAGAACATTGATTCTGAGTTAATTCGTAAATCTAATTTAATACTAATGAAAAAAGTCTAGCTTAATTTTTAAAGGAATTAGATAAATTTATTTGGAAATTTATATGAATATGTGTCACAAATGGCTAAACCAACTTTGAAAAACACCAAAGAGAGGAGATTTTCCTTACATGATAGCAAGCACCCTACAAAGCTATATCAATAAGAAGAGAATAATGCTACTGCAAGGACAGCCACATAAGAACATTGAAACAGAGTGAGCCTCAGAGGACCAACGATACATGGAAACTCAATAGACAATAGTGGATGCTCTGAGGGTCAATGTGTTGGCAAACCTGGTTCACATATGAAGAAAAATAAGGCCAGGTTGCTATCTAAAAATACACACAATAAGGACTTCCAGAGCAATGAAAGATTTACATGTGCAAGGTATAACAATTTAACTTAATCACAATATCTTTGTGAACTACAAGTTGTTGAAGACACTTAAAATTTCAGAAGTCAAATTTATAAGGCCAAAAATTGATTAATTTGATTACAGAGATTTTCAGGATTTCTGTTTAAGGAAGGACACTATGAGCAAAGTTAATAGATGATTGATTATGAAAACTATGTCAAGGGACTGATATCTAAAGTATATAAGAAATAGTTACAAATCCACTAGAAAATTACTGAAACCCAATAGAAATTGGACAAAAAGATATGAACAGATGATTTACAGAAGACAAACTCATTACTAGTTAGACAAATGAAAATTGATATGATATCACTTTATATACATCAGGTAGGCAAATATTACAAAGCTGGGCAATTCTAAGTGTTGGCAGAGATGTGAGGAACAATAGACCAGAGGCACACTAGCCACATGACTAGTCCTTAAAAACAGTTCTGGGGGAAAATGTATTACAGTATACAGAGTGAAGTCTAGCTCAATATCATTTACGTAAGTTAAAAATGCATGCATGGCAATTACTCACGTTTTACAAGAACAAATAAGGGTTAAATAATACACATCATGCATTTTTAAATTAAAATGGAGTGGAGATGAGCATGAGGAACAGGAAAAATGAAGACATATGTGCACACATAAAAGAACGCACAGGCCTTGAATGGATTTATAGTGATACTACGCCATAAACCCAGATGGACTGTTCGCTCTCTGCACTGGACTTTTTTTTTTTTTTTTAATATCTAATAAGGGTAGCAACTACATAAAGAGGAACAGCATTCATAACTGTTAAAAAAAGAGGATAGAATAAAAGAGACTAAAGAATACTATATAAAAGAGGAAAGAAGTGTCAAAGAATAGATTGAAAAACATGATAATTTGAAACCCAAGACACAGTGATAGGAATACACCAATCAGTAAGAATAACACATATATTAATCAATGGATTAAATCCTCCTGTTTAAGATAGATTTTCAGAAAGAAAAAAAAATCCAGTTATGGGCCATTTACAACAGACATATCTAAGACTCGTGAGACAAAAGAATTGAAAGTAAAGGAAAAAAAAAGCATATTACCAGAACATATTAGGCAATATGCTTACCAAACGAAGGTGGGCAGTAACAGTGTTTTCATTAATATTATTTTTTTAATTGAAAAATCATTAGTGTATACATTTATGAAGTACAGGATGTATACAATGTGGAATGATTAGGTCAAGTTAATTAGCATATCCATCAGCTCGCATGCTCATCATTTTTTTTATAGTGAGACATTTGAAAATTACTCTGGAAGCTATTTTGAAATATACAATACATTATTATTGACTAAAGTCACCCTGCTGTGCAATAGATCTCCAAACTTAACCATTTAAGAATAGTTCTATTAAGATGTAATTGATATACAATAAGCCACACATTTCAAGTGTATGATTTAATAAATTTTGACACACGTGTATATCCATTAAATCATCACCATCATCAAAATAGCAAACACACCCATTAACCTCAGAAGTTCCCTTGTGCCTCGCTGTAATGTCTCCCCCCAGGCCCTCCACCCTCTGGCAAACACTGATCTACTCTGTCACTATAGATTAGTCTGTATTTTTCTAGAATTTTCTAGAAAATGTAAGAATGTAATCTGTACTCTTTTTTTTTTTCTTTCTGGGTTCTTTCACACAGCATAATTATTTTTGAGATGTATCCTTTATTATTGGAATTAATAGCTGATTCATTTTCCTGGCTACATAATATTCTAGTGTAGGATATAGCACAATTTGTCTAGCCATTCACCTACGAATGGGTATTTGGGCTGTTTTCAGTTTTTGGCTATTGCAAATAAAGCTGCTAAGAATGTTTATGTACAAGGTTTGTATGGACATATAATTCTTTTGGTTAAAGGCCTAGGAATAGAATGGCTAAAACGTAGACAGGCAAATGTTTAAATTGTTAAGAACCCACAAAACTATTTTTTGCAAATGCTTATACCATTTTACATCCCCAACATCAGGGTATGAAAGCTCAAATTCTTTCTTTTCCTAGCCAACACTTGATATGGTCTATATTTTAATTTTAGTCATTCTAATAGATGGACAGCGGTATCTTATTGTGGTTTTAATTTGCTTTGTCCTCAGAACTAATGATGTTGAACATCTTTTCCCATGCTTATTTGCCAGCTATGTATCTTCTTTGGTAAAGTGTTCAAATTGTTTGCTCAATTTTTCTTTTTTTTGTTTTTTGCTTTATTATTTATTATTGAGTTTTGAGAGTTCTTATTGTGGAGCAGGTTTACTAACTGCCAATACCAAGAGAGGCCTCCCACTGCATGGAGAATAGCTGAGATCATCACTATGCCAAACTACCAGAACCAGGAGTCCCTGTACTCATGCCCATTGCTTCCTGGGTTGCTGTTTAAGTCCACTGTGCACTGGTTACCGCTTTGTCTGAGTCCCATGAGACACAACACACACAAGTTGTGCAAAACAGGTTTATTACTTACAAATAGACACCAAGGGACAGAAGTATCAGATTGATTGTGAGCTATTCTTCCAAAGCTTAAAAAGGTGCCTGGTGTAGATGGAGTCTTAATTGTGAATGCCCCACTTTTCCCCACAGATGAGGGACCCCTAAAGGCAGAACACACCTGGTTATGTACTTTAGGAACCACGTGTCTTACTGGGTAAGACTTTGGAGGACATTCTGCTTTTAGGGGAGGGAAGAGCAAAAGCTCAAAGGCTATCCTGGGTGGTTCTTCCCTAAATCAAGACATTACATTCCCCAGGAGGGAAAAGAACAAGACCTGGGCTGTTTCAGGCAGTTTCCTTCTATCTCAGGAGCACCTTCTACAGTCATTCTTGAGAACTATAGGGAAGAGAGGGAGAGAGCCAGGTTGATCCAAGGCCACAGAGATCTGTCCTGCACTCTTATATTCTGCAAGGATGCAAGTCCTTCATGTTTTACAAGTACTTTTCCCAGCCTGTGGCTTGTCTTTTGATTCTCTTAGTTTCTTTTTCAGGACCTATTTTTAAACCTTTGATGAAAACAAATTTATCATTTTTTTCTTTTATGGATCGTGCTTTTGGTGTCATTGATAATAAATCCTTGCCTGATTCCCATTTTTTCTCTAGGTTTTCTTCTAAACACGTTGGTTCTTTTGGGTCTTGGTTTTAATCTTTGTTAGGAGAGACCTAGCAGTGCAAGGTCAGCACTAATTATTTTCCACCACTGAGGGATGATCTTTCAGAATTCTCTATTCAAAGAGACCAGTGAATCATAACAATTTTCAGTCTGTCTGGTGGGAAAGGAACCATTCCCTAACCTGGGTGAGCACTGGTTATGTTTTTTCTAATCCTTTCTGAGTGGATCTTTCTCCAGCTTTAGGCATTTTTCTTACAAGGCTGTACTTATCAATTTTCAGCTGAATACTCAAGAGGTAGCCTCCAGAGTTTTCTTTTTGTGCGGTTCCCTCCTCTTCAGTATTCTATCCTGTGAACCTTGTTCTCTGCTGTCTTGTAGCTCTGTTTCCTTTACTTGGGGAGTCTGCCAAACTTTACCCAAGTTCCTTCTCCCTACATCATATCCTAGAAACTCTCTCAAAACAGCAAGCTGGATCAATTTCTCATCTCATTTGTTTCCCATCTCTCAGAGATCATTATTATTCATTACTTGCTATCTAGTGATTTGAAAATCATTTTGGTTTTTGTTTGTTTGTTTTATAGAAAGGTAAATCCAGTCATTGTTATTTCATCTTGGTTGCAAGCAAAAGTCCTGACATAACAATATTAGCAAAAGAAAAAAATAGGTTTTGCTATTAAGCATAAGTAAGATCATTGCAAAAAAATTAAAGAAGCTATTTACCAAGAAATATGAAATTCAGAATACCAAGGAATTGCTGGCATAGAGTCTAAGTTCTTTAGCCACAATATAATAAATTTTAAAATCATTAAAAAAAGATAGCCTCGTACAATCTCACAAAATATTCACATGGGATGAATGTGGGGACATAAAAACAGAGACTCGTGTCTGAGGATGAAAGGATTAATATTAAGAATATATAAAGAACTTGCGGAAATTGATCATAAAACCCAATAGAAAAATAGGCAAAGGATTTAGCAGACATATCCTAAAAGAAGAAACATGAATGCTCAATAAACATAAAAGACACTCAGTTTCCCGGTAATTAGGGAAATGCTAGAGCAACAGTGATTCAGTTGTGTATCTAGCATATTTGACAACTGGAGCATGTAATTTTTTAATACTACCTCCTCTATATGACAAAATTATTTTCAGTAACAATCATGAAATGAAACTGCATGTGATGTTAAAGGCATTACAGATTTCAAAATAGATATAGACATTGCTACATTGCCTCTGATTTCAGGGTTTATAAAATTGCCTTTGTTAAGCTTCACTGGGTCATTGTCATTTTATATTGGTTCCCCACTTCAAAATTCAGAATAATTCTGAACCAATATGGTCATGGCTTCAAGTTCTTCCATATTCCTACTAGAGCAAAAAAAGAAAAAAGAAAAAAAAAAAAGAAAGAAAAGCACAAAACTATAAATTCCACAATTTTTATATCTACCTAATAGTTTAAACTTTGAGCCTTTGACAATAATCTGACATAATGATATTTAATGTACATGTCAAATAACTAATGAATTCTAACAAAACCCCAGTTTTTTTCTTACTCATACTTTAATTTTAAAACAATTGACAATTAAAATGAATGAATGTCAATGTTAAACATATTGTTCAACCTCAGCAAGACATTGCATGCATGAACTAAAATTCGCACTTACCAAAAAAAAAATATATATATATATATTAGACCTCACAATTTACATTCTGTTTCACCTTTTTAAATATTAAACACAAATAAATACTTCAAGTGGTCACTTAGAATGACAAAACTGAAATAACTCAAATTCCCTTTGTTTGCTTTGTCAGTCACAGCGCCATCCTTGTTTATTTCCAATCTACTGTTTAAACACAGGAGGATGTCGTGCCAGAGGGTTGGAGATACGGTCTGAGCAGAAGCCCATGCAAACATTCAGGCCATTATAAACTTACTCGCGAAATAAAGGCGGGTTGCTGAATCCAGGTGTGCTCAGGGCCGACTGTGTAACTGGGCGTTCTCCGATTTAACTTTCATGTGAAATATAATGCTTGTTAACGGACGAGGAATAAAACACGTGCCTACTCACGGGGGCGGGGGGAGATACATTTGCTCACCTGGAGAGCGGGGGTGGATATCGGTAGAAATGATCCAAAGCAATGATGACTTGAAAGCTTATGGGTACCAAGAGTGAGATAAACGGTCTGTCCGAGAAGGGCAGTTGCAAAGCCAAAAGGAGCAAGCCTGGCCGGACCACGAGGACGGTGGTGCCAGCTAGCAACAACAGCCCAGGCTGCATGGGGACAGTGACTGCAGCAGCTGCGGCAGAGATAGCTGTAAAGTAATTAGTGCATCTGAAAATCCATTTAGGCATCTAGTTATATGACATCTCCAGATGGGAGAGACCGGCATTCTGATTCTTGAAGGACACGTATTTTAAGTGGATTAAGAAAGGAAATTATTTTAAATGTAGGAAGGTATAATTAACCCGAGGACCCTGGCTGCAGCGAGATATCGTTAAGGGGAAGGACTGAAGGAAACTCAGAGCGCACGGCGGCTCTAGCTGAATAAACAGGGCAGCCCCATCTCCTTGGGAGTATTGTTCTATGAATGGGTTTTAATTTAAGGGGCCAAAAAGCATTGTGGGGGCTATGCCCGAGGCGGGCTTGCATTCTTTCAGATGAGGACTTAATAAGTGCACCACCTATATGTGTATTCATAGCATATGGCTGTTTCTTTGCTTTAAGATATTTGAGAGTAATCCTTTGCTTTCCATTCAGATACTGGAGATGGATGGCCGGGCAAGCTTTGTGCAAGCACCCAGTCACAGGCTCTGCTGGGGTTCCGGAAACTGGGGTGTAGGAGAAGCCAGAGGGAAGGGAAGGCCTTTCCTGGAGAGTTGGGGCACCATCAAGAACAAGGGGTAGACTTGTGGCAGGAAATAGAAGCAGAGGCCAGGAGAGCTGGGAATCAAAAAGACTCATATGTAGGCCCGTGCAGGAGTGCTCAAGGGTTGGAGTGGAGCGAGAGATGCTGGAAGCAAGAGGAAGGAAACAGACACCAGGAAGAAAGAGGAATTTGGGGAGCAGTTGGACGCCTCGGTCTAGGAGGATGAACACAGCTGAGTTCAGTGAAGTCTTCTTACAATGAGCATCTCTGGGCTGAGATGTAGTTGGCCAAGGCAAAAAGGATTCTGGAAAAGGTAGCAGCCAATGAGGAGGAGGGAAAACAAGTACTGTGTTTCCCCGAAAATAAGACAGGGTCTTATATTTATTTTTCCTCCGGAAGACACCCCAGGGCTTATTTTCAAGGGGTGTGTTAATTTTTTTTTTAAGTACGGTACAACAATCTACATTTATTCAAATATAGTTAAGTCATCTTCCTCTGGAACATCATCATCACTCTCCGAACCCCGAATTCCGTCCTGAATTTCTTGTGACTCTATTTCCTTTAGAACCATTGGCCCCAATCTCTCATGTCGAGCCATAGAGCTCTCATGGGGCAGATGAGAAGGGCTGCTCGTCTTCTTTTCCGCTCTGAAATGCATGGGTTGTGCAGACGCGCTGCGTAGACACGCCCATCACTAGCTCTTATTTTCTGGGTAGGGCTTATGTTGTGCAAATGCTTAGAAATCCTGCTAGGGCTTATTTTATGGGTAGGTCTTATTTTCGGGGAAACACGATAGATAGAAGCTGGCCTGGGTCCCAGTGCCTGGGTAGCATCTTCCTCTATTGACACTCCCTAGGGAACTTCTTCACCACGTTCCTGTCATCATTTGTGCTTATCTTCAGCTATCCTGTTATTTTTACCTCTTTAGTTTTCAAAACAAGCAAGGATTTTTGTCCTTTTTGTTTACTGTTGTGTCCCCAGCACCTAATGAAAGAGCGTTTGGCATTCGATGAATGAAAAATGAGCAAACATTGCACTGTCATAGCTCAGTTCGGGCGCAGGTTGACCTAATAATGGATTGAGGGTCGCAGCTGACAATTACCAAGTCCTCGCCAATCTAATTCAGTATATTTGTGTTACGGATTTGGTCCATTTCCCTACAAAGTAAGGTGGGAATTGGATAAAGGCAGGTCTGGGGACTAGGCCAACAGACACATAAGCTGCTCATTCTCCTTTTTGGAGATATTTCCCCAGAGTGACAATGTGGTTTAATCCCAAGAAATGCTTCCTTTTTCTTTTAGGTCTTCTGATAGGTAGGTGCCCTTGGAGGACAGATTTTGTGAAGAGACAAATCATTACGCAATTATGGGGACACCAATGAGAAAGTCCTAAACCAAAAATCTTATCCCATGTATTGGTCTGTAATTCATCACATAAAAAAAAAAAATTGTTGAACAAATGGAAATATCTCCCTCTGATATAGTTTAATCCTATTTTCTCTTCTTGTTGCCCTGAAATAACAAGAGACATGGCTGGAGCCTGGCATGCTGTGTTTCTGAGGTGACTCATTCTTGTTTTGAGACAAATAACTAGACCAGGTCACTCCAGATGAAAATGGGAAAGACTCTTTGACCAATTGTGGGAGGCATATTTAATAGAGATCTTAGAAAACCTAAAGATAGCATTGTTCGAATTTTGCATGGCTGTTATGGGTAAGCTGTTGTTTTGTTTTCTTTTCCACATTCATAAAAAGAATCTCCAATTAAGCAGTAAAAAGCCGAGAGAAACCATAGAGAATTTAAGAAGTGGTGGAAAGACCATATTGGAGGCATGAGATGTGTTAAGGTCTAGCAACCTTTGCATCTGTATTGAGGCAGCCGCTTCCTCCAGGGAAGAGTGGTATGGACTTGGTTTCATTCTTTTTACCTTGAAGCATAGTCTCTTCATGCCCTTTGTTGCGCAGAATATCCAGAATCATGCAGTACAGTATCAGTGCCAGACTTAAAATCTGCAAGACACAAATCCAGGTCAATAGCTGTGTGACCTTGGTTAAGTCCCATAGCCCCTCAGCTCCAGGTTTTTTTTTTTTTTCATCTGTTCATTTAAAATTTTTCACCAATTGGCCTGTAAGTTCATCCCTGCCCCCAGTAAAGAGAACCTTGCCCTTTGTGTAAGTCCTATTATCCTGGAAGGAAATGGCATTGTCTTTTCGAGGCAGTGAGATACAGAGGAAAAAAACATAAGCTTTGGAGTCATAAGCCCAGGATTCAAATTCTTACTTTGCCTCTTACTAGCTGAGTCATCTTCATGCCTAAAATGAAGATGGTGCTATTTTTTTAGGTCACATGATGGTTGATAGAACCAAATGAGATCAAATACATGGTCACAAATGGAAGTACCCTAGCACAGGCCTTGACATAATGAATAGGCAAGGGCCGAGTTGTCACAGCATGGGGAGCTGGGCGGGGTGACCACACAGTGACTGATGCGCCCAAGTCATGGGCTGGCTAATGCCAGTCAAGCCCCTACACCCACGTAACATGCTCTCTCCAGAAAGTGCGCTCCAGAGAATTTCCTCCGAGACCTCTGGCCAGGGAAGGTTCAGAGTTAATGAGAGGCTGAACATCAGGTTCAATCTTGAAATAACTCTTCAGCATATAACAAAGTGTTCTTGGGGACGAGGAGAAAAGTTGGTGGGGGCAGGAAGGTGGAGTTGAGGAAGGGGGAGAGAGGAAAGGCACTTCTGAGATCACGTTGAATAAATAAGAATGGAATCCCAAGAAGTAAATTTCTATCAAAAACCACTCAAGAAACATGATGTGAATTGGCCGTGTCTTGTTTTGTTTCTTGTTCAGTCAAGAAGTTGATCAGATCAGTGCTTCTGTCTGATCAAAAACAAGATGTACACCAGAGAAAAAGGAACAGCCTGCTGGTGAGTGAAATGATTTAAAATGGGGGTTTGATTTCGATTAGTTTGCCTTGCATTGCTTCAGGGGCAGCTTAGGAGAAACCTTCTCTCCACAATGGCCCAGGCCCCCCTCAGCTCCCCGGGCATGATTAATATTTGAGGTCAGAGTCTGGCCTGTAGAATTCTAACCCAATTTCACATTAGCATGTTTAAGACTCCCGGGCAAATGAATACTCATGTGCACGCAGGGGTTAGATATGCACATGAGTGCTCCAGAAATGAAGGTAAAGTCACGTGGAAGGATTGATGTTTGTAACTTCAAAGTCAAGGGAATTCAAAGCTAAGCCCCAGAGAGCTGTGGTGAGTCACCAGGGTTGCACAGGCTTAAGATACGCTAGATAGCCCCTCACCCAGGAATGCAAAATAGCACTTTCAGCCTGGAAAAATGTATGCTGGAACAGGATCATCCCAGCTGATTGTCTCCAAGCATCCCAACAAATAGGAGACGGACCCACCCAAGTAAGACTTGCTCTGGAATTAGAAGCTAGTGGGGATTGTTTTGCTCCTCCTTACTATTCAGGATATTGGCAAGAATGGACACCTATTTTTTTCCTCCTCTTTCCGAAAAGCTTTCCCTTTTAAACAAAGAACTTTAATCAGAACTTCGAATCACACATGGCAATCAATTGAGGCTGTTTAGGGCATTTACAGTAATTGGTCTGCTACAAGTTCTTCACAAGTGGACTGCACTGTACATACACATGTACTTTTCAAAAAATTCAAAAGCTGTTAGGATGTTCTCAACTCCCGTCTGAGGGCCATTGACTGGATGTGATCAGAGAAATAAGCTGGGCTGGCAGCAGGGGGCATTTTGATTAGACAGGAAAAGGAGGGTCCTCTGAATGAGAGTTCTGAATCCTGAAAATGAGGGCTGAGCAAGGCTGTGCAAACTTTATAGTCGTAATCATGAAAGTTGCCACAACACGCCAGATATTTCACATACAGCTATTATATCATCTAATGCTCACGAAACCAATTAAAGATTTCAATATCCTTCACTCTGAGATTGGGCAACTGAGGCCAAGCAGCTAATTGCTTTGCCCACAGTAGCACATTGAGTACCAGAATTGTGATTTGAATCAAGTTTGAGTTCAAAACCAATGTGCTCCCATTTCCATCCCCTGCCCTCATGTAAAATTGATTAGCTGATTGAGAATCTGTTTCCCAGAAGATTTTAAGATAGATCTGCCTTGAGGCTGGGGATGCAAAAGGTAAACATCTTTGGTCATCTATAGCTGGGAATTTGTAAGTGCCCTTCTTGACAGTGGCTTGGGTGTCTTTGTTGGAAGAAAGAGTTCAGATGAAAGCCGATAGGTGTTTCTTGAAAATAAGAGGCCGAAAGATGAAGAGTTTGGGAGGGGAGCGTGCAGTTCAAGTAATGGCCCATCTAAATAGCTGAGTGACCTAGAGGAGGAACAGGAAGAAGCCGCCAAAGAAGTGAGTGTCCGTATTAACTCAGATCCAGGGAAAGCAGGTAGAGCCCAGGCTGAAAGCTGAACCGTATGCAGTATGGGGAAGTAAGTGGCTTGATTTCATAACCTTATCAGTTATTCTAGTTCTGAGTAGTAAACTACTCTGACAACCATTCTTAGACGGTTTGGAGTGAATGACCCAGCTAAGCATTCTTGTCCTCCTCACTCAGATCCAGTGTGAGCCACTAGGCCTTTGTTATGCAGCCCATTGCTACTGTCCTGGTTCCAATTTTAAATTTTCTGATTGACAACTCATTTAATTGAGGATCGGAAAGCATACAGAATCACCCTTCATTATCACTTTGGATATGGACAACAGGTTCAAACTCCAGGCATTTGATGTCAGAACCTAAGTTTTAACCACTGCATCATGTGGTCTCCCATGCAGTGATGAGCTGACTATCATAAGAACGACTCTTTACAGACATTAAGTCAAATTTCTCTTTTTACCTCTGCCTTTCTGTCCTTAAAAGACAACCAAGGTAAAACCAAGCATGAAACTTAAAATGGACCATAGATTTAAACATATAATTTAAAACTATAAACCTTCTGGAGAAAACATAATAGAAAATCTTTGTGATCTTGGGTTAAAAAAAAAAAGATTTCTTAGATAGGACATCAAAAGCATGATCTATAAAAGAAAATATTGATAAATTAGACTTTATAAAAACTGAAGACTTCTGTTCTTCAAAGGATATCATCAAAAGAATGAAAAGACAAGCCACAGAATAGGAGAAAATATTTGTAAAACACAAAGGATATATGTTTCCACAATATATAAAAGCTTTCCAAGCTCAACAAGAAAACAGATTACCCATATTTTTAAAAAATATTGGCCAATTTTTTAAAACTACATTAGAGAAAGACATAAGGGAAAACACAAGTTAAAACTACAATTGATATGTCACTACACAGCTACAAGAACAATTGAAATTTAAAAAGGAAAACCAAAAAACTGACATTATCAATTGCTAGTGAGGACAGGGAGCATCTGGAACTCTCGTGCGTTGCTGGTGGGATTGCAGATCGGTTATGGTTATTGTGGAAGACAGTTTCGTGACTGCTTGTAAAATGCTCAAATCACTAATTCTCAGGGAAATGCAAATCAAAACCACAATCGGGTATCATCTCATCCCAGTTAGAATGGCTAATATCAAAAGGGAAAAAGAAAATAACAAATGTTGGCGAGGATGTGAAAAAAAGGGAACTCTTATGCACTATTTTTGGAAATGTAAACTCTTATGCACTATTGTTGGGAATATAAACTAGTACAGCCACTAGGGAGAAAAGTTTGGAGTTTCCTCAAGAAACTACAAATAGAACTTACCCTATGATCCAGCAATCTCACTATTGCTGATTTATTTACAGGAAAGGAAGTCAGTATGCTGAAGAGACATCTGCACTCCCATGTTTATTGCAGCATCATTCACAATAGCTAAAATATGGAATCAAACTAAGTGTCCAACAACAGAGAAATTGATAGAGAAAATGTGGTATATGTACATAATGGAATACTATTAAGCCATAAAAAGCCCTATCACTTGAGGCAACATAGACGAGCCTGGAGGACATTATATTAAGTAAAATAAGCCAGGAACAGAAAGTTAAACACTCATGTGCAGATGCTAAAAAAGTTGACCTCATAAAAGTGAAGTGTAGAAAGAGGATACTAGAAGCTGGGAAGGGTAGGGGGAGGAGGGGGATAGGGAGAGATTTATTAAAGAACAAAATTACAGCTAGATAGAAAGCAAAAGTTCTAGTGTTCCATAGCATTTCAGGATGACTATACTTAACAATATTATATATATATCTTCAAATAGCTGGAGGAGAGGATATTAAATGTTCCCAACACAAAGAAATGACAAATGCTTGAGATGATGGATATGCTAATTGCCCTAATCTTATCACTATATATTGCAGGTATTAATATGTGCCAATTAAAAGATAAATAAAAATTTAAACATATACTTAACATATGACTCAGCAACTCCACTCTTGAGGGTATTTACCTAAGAAAAACGAAACCTTATGTTGACACAAAACCTTTTATGCAAATGTTTAAAGCAGCTTTATTCATAATTACCCCAAACTTGAAACAATACAAATGTCATTCAACTGGTGAATAAAAATACTCTGGTACATCTATACAACGGACTACTGTTTGACAATAAAAAGGAACACACTAGCGATACAGGCAACAGCTTGCGTGAATCTCAATGCCATATGCTAAGACAGAGAAGCCAAGATTTAAAAGCTACATATTGTGTAAATCTAGTTATTTGACATTCTGTAAAAGGCAAAACTGCAGAAGCAGATTAGGGGTTGTAGGCCTGAGATAGGGATAGGGGTTGATGGAAATTTGCTATATCTTTGTGGTGTTGGTTTTACCTGACTGTACACATTTGTCAAACTATAGAACAGTATACCAAACAGTGAATTATGGCTCAATAAGGGAAGGAAGAGGATGGGGGAGGGGAGGAGGAGGAGGTGGAGGGAGGGGAGAAGTAGGAGGAGGAGAAAGGGGAGCAGGAAGAGGAGGGGGAGGAGAGGGAGGTAGAGGGAGGGGAGAAGTAGGAGGAGGAGAAAGGGGAGCAGGAAGAGGAGGGGGAGGAGGGGGAGGGGGAGAGGCAGTGGCAGCAACTGAGGCAGCAGCACAAAACCAAGCAGGGCTCTCTCTGAGCAGAAGGAGAACGCTATTGCAGGATAGATTTGGTGACCAAGGTAGGCAGTGGCTGAGTCAGTGTAAAAGCCAAGGGGCTGTATGAAGCTTCACTGAAAAATCAACTCACAAAAGGCAGATTCATTGGAGAAAAAGCATCGTACAAGTTTATTGAACGTGTATACACAGGAGCCTTCAGAATGAAGACCCAAAGATACAGGGGATTTTGTGATTAGGTTCAACCAAGTACAGGCAGCCTTGTAGAAATACAACTGGACGGGAAGGGTATGATCTAATGCTAATAGACTGAGTGGGGAAACCCAGCGAGGCTGTCTGTCTAGATTCTTCTAGGCCTCTCTGAGCATGCATTCCTTCCGTCTGTGTGCGGGCCAGGACCCTCTCTGGAATGGGAGTCTTGTGACCTACAGTCAAGAAAGATATGCCAGATAATTTCTTTATGGCCAGTTCCTACACAGATAAGACAGAGGGAAAGTTAGAGTAATATTTTTAGGTTTTCAGCTTTGGGGAAGAGGGGATCTGGTTTCTATGATCCATCCTGGGAAAGACGGATCCTAGTTTCTCTGGCTTCTCTTGGGGAAAAATAGGACTGAGAGACGGGAGGACAGGAGGTGGTCAGAGAAAAACTCCTGCTTCTGAGGGTGCTGCTGGAGGCCTTCTTTTGGGGGTGTTGCTTTCTGAGCCCTGACGCTATCATTCTCACCCAGTGTGAGGCAGCCTCCTCATGCTTCCCATAATTTTTTTCTGTCTCACCCCCAAAGTCTTAATATATTTAAGTTGTCAATAAAGGGAATTTTCGAGAAAATGCAGACAGGTGCCAACAACTGATTCAAGACATTAGTGCTCCACTACCTGCATTAATGTCTAGTCTTGGAAGGGAGAGCTATAGCTTCTTCCCTGACATTTGCTTTATAGATAGAACTGGGGTTTCTAGGACTTACATTGGCAAGAGGGAGAAATAAATGTCCTTAAGCCTGATCTAATAGATTCCCTATGACTTAAAGCAACGGCCTCTAAATTTTCCATCCTCTATGCTAGTCAAATGCCACTTCCTATTCTTTTATAGCTTGTGACTTTTCTGTTTAAAGGACACTTGGTATTCTCTCCTTCCCAGGTGCCATGAGAGTTGGGTGGAGGGATGAGGGGAACAGAAAGGAAGTAATTCTCAGTGTTGCTGAAGGGTCAGGCGAACAAGATGGGAGAAACATCTTTGCAGCCACTGGGAAGGGGGAAGGCTCACAGGAAACAGAAGAACACAAAGGTCAGGGGGCAAACTAAAAGCTGTGTATTTGCTTTGGGGCCAGGGGAAAAACGTGGGCTCAGGGCTGCAGTACCGCGGCCTGGGGATTATAGGTTTGTTAAGGAAATCTTGGGTAAGATTCTTAGGTGTTCCTGCCAAGTGAGCCATCTGGCATCCTTGGGAAGAAAAAAAAAAAAATCACATTTTCAAAGAGGCAGTATAAGTGGCTAAAAGTTGGGTCTCTGGAATCATGAGGATAGGAGTTTAAGGCCGGACCTCACTGCTTTTGTGCTGTGTAACAGCTCCAAGACCTGTTTTCTTTGCTGTTAGATGGGGGTGCAGTGGTACTTACATGACAGAGCTGTGTGGGTAGAATCTATAAGTATAAAAATCTCAGCCCAGTACCTGCCATATGACCGTGCTTAACAGCTACTTAAAATATAATTTAATGCCAAATTTGATCCTGACTGTGTATATTCAGCCACACTAAATATAAGGCTGAACAATTCCCCAGGTAATCTGGACCGCGTATGCAGCCAACCTAATACATTTACGCCATAGCCTCCTTGTATTTTCTTTTTACTTGTCATCAGCATGTTTAGGGCTTAACCTATCTGCGTACACATTCAGCAAACTCCAGCAGGCAATTAGTTGGAATGGCCTAAGTATGAGCTGTCTTCTGGTTTAATGTTTCTGGGCTTGAGCAAGGAAAGAAAACGTGCAAAGTTCTTCTAGTTTCTCCAACCAGACTGTCCCAAGAAACTTCTCTGAATGCAAAAGTGGCCAGCTTCTCCAAATCCTCTGAGAGATCAGGGTGGCAAGTGATACAATGAGGTTCCCACTAAATTCTCTTGGAGGCTGCAGGGAACAGGAGGGTTAGATATGTGTTTAGGAAATTAGACTATAGAGCCCTGATTCCCAAACTCTGTGGCAAAGTGCCCTGGGGTGCTACATCAAACTCATAGAGGTGCCGTGGGATATTTTTAAATTTCTAAGGAAATACAATGATACGTGACATCTACACAACACTGTGAAAAATGACAGTTTGAGGTAAAAAGCCACAGTTCCAGTATTAGGTTGCTCAACATTCCTTCCGATGATGTCATAGTTTTACAGAGCTGGATTATTGGTGGTTGCTGTGATACAAAGCAAGTAGCATGCAAAAGTCAAGGTGGAACAGAAAATGTGAGAGTCAATGTTTAATCTAATTCCACAATTTGAGAAGTTGCGCAGTGCCCAACAGGCACATCCATCACATTAGTAAGTAATTGTTACTATTCAAGAAGAAAATTAAACAATTTATGTATATTTTTTAATGGCTACTATGTTGTTAGGACATAAATACTCATTAAGATCTTTGGGCCTAAGTACCTACGTAGAACCATTAGGTATTTCTTTTGGCATAAGGGACTGTGAAAAAACCTTAGTAAAACATTAAGGATGGCATGAATGGAAAAAGTTTGGAAACCTGTCATACAAAGTGCTCTAAAAACCTGTCATACAAAGTGCTCTAAGATGCTACAGTCACGTTGGCTGATAGCCCCACCTGGCCTAATGCCTGGGGACAGGTAAGTATGAGTGAGCTAGAGGACCACAGTGAGACGGAAGAGACCTTTAAAATGATCTAGGTTGGCACTCTCATCTTACTAATAGGTAAACTGAGTCCTTGAGATGCCATGCCAGGTCCCACTTCTCTTGTGTGTGGGTTTCCAGGGCAGCGAGTGGGGAAGGGCAGGTGGGTGTGGAGGGGCAGGAGCGGACAGGTGCAATCCCAGGGGGGCAAACAGCACACTCAACAAGAGGAGGTTGCATCGATTCGTGAAAGTCACACACCTGTCTGTCTTCCCACCCATTGGGAAGGTGGGCAGTGGGTCAAGAGTGGCTGGAGGGGGCTTTAAGGATATCTGAGCGCAGACACTCCTGAATTCTTCACAAGAGACAGAGAAAGGCGGAAGCAGGGTTCTGGCACGCGGCGACAATGCCGCTGTGTTCCAGCGTCTGGCTCCAAGAGGCACTTGCCTTGTTTGTTTGTTCCTCAAGGGTAGGCTGGGACATCCGTATCAAAAGGAATCATCTCTATCTAAATTAAATCTCCCCCAGTCTCAAAGAGGCAGGGCTGGGATCTGCAAGGGGAGTGGTTAGGGCTTCGCATCTTGCGTGCCTCGCATTAAGTCAGCACCTGCATCGGAGGGCGTGTTGCTGAACACAAGCGTCTGCGGCTGTTTGAAAGGGGGAGGTGGGCAGGGGTGGGGGAATGGGGAGGGGGGACTCGTGGCATGAAAGGCAAAGGCTTCAGAGCCCTGGGGCAGGTTGTCCGGGGTCAGGTGTGGAAGCTCCGCAGTTTACCTAAATGTTAGGAGCTGGGGTACCTGTCAGATAATGCAAACTCTATTAAATCTGAAGGGATTCTAGAGGTCAGCGGGGCTCAGGCTGGTTATCTGCTTGCAAGATACAAAGCAATATCCAGATAAATTGCTAATGAAAGGGAGCCCAGTAGAGAGCTCTGTCCGCCCACCTAGAGAGACCTGTGTGTGGAAGAAACCATTCAGGGGAGTTCAGGGCTTCAAGGAGGCAGCCCAGGGTGGCCAAAATAATGCCACGTGAGGAGTTAGGCATCCGGGGGCGTTGGCCTTGCTTGGCTGCTAATTAGCTGTGTGACTTCTGATAACTCATTTTGCTTTTCCAGATATTAGCTCCCCATCAGCCCACAGAGACTCCAGGATGACGTAACAAAAATGCAACCATTTATCCAATGCTTTCTAAGTGCCACCCGCAGCTTTAAGCATCTTCCATATTTCACCTAATTTAACCCTCGCAGCAACTGAGGTAGAGGTTGATATAATCTATCATCACAAGTATAGATAAGGCTGGGTGTGATGGCTCATGCCTGTAATCCTAGCACTCTGGGAGGCCGAGGCTGGCGGATTGCTCGAGGTCAGGAGTTCAAAACCAGCCTGAGCAAGAGCGAGACCCTGTCTCTACTAAAAATAGAAAGAAATTAATTGGCCAACTAATATATATAGAAAAAATTAGCCGGGCATGGTGGCGCATGCCTGTAGTCCCAGCCACTCGGGAGGCTGAGGTAGGAGGATCGCTTGAGCCCAGGAGTTTGAGGTTGCTGTGAGCTAGGCTGACACCACGGCACTCACTCTAGACTGGGCAACAAAGTGAGACTCTGTCTCTAAAAAAATAAAAAAAAATAAAATAAAAAAAAATAAAAAAACAAGTATAGACAAGGAGGCTGAGGTCAAGTTGGTGGAAGTTGGGTGTTCATCTCTCTCTCTGTGAGGTCAGAGTGTGGGCCTCCATCCACCACGGCAAAGTCGGGGGCCTGAGTGTGCATGTGATTCTGATTTAGTGGATCTGGGATGGGGCTCGTGCATTTGCAGGTTTAATACGTGCCTGGGTCACTTGTATGTGAGTATCCCATGAATTTCTGCTTGAAAAACACAGTTGTCTTCAGGTATACATGAGGGATTGGCTCCAGGACCCCCTTGTATACCAAAATCTGTGCACTCTCAAGTCCCACAGTTGGCCTTGTGGATACCATGTTTATAGAAAGTTGGCCCTCCATATATATGGCTTTTGCATCGCACAATGATGTATTTTCCATATGCCTTGGTTGGGAAAAAAATATATATCCCTGGATCCATGCAGTTTACGCTCATGTTGAGAGCCAGAGTGTGGCCTTCTGCTCTCTACACCACGAAGTGACTTGCCCTTATGGGGAAAGGTGTGGACTAGAGGGCAACTTGGAGATGAGGGGTGCCGGATGCAGGCTGTGGGAGGAACATCAGAGAATGGGTGTCCTCTTGGGCTCCCAGCTCCTGGCCACAGCTCCAGACTCACCCCCGAAAGCCGATCACATGTGGGGTGAAGCTACCGTGGCAGCCTGGTGGTCGAGTGATTCTTCTGAGCGGGAAGGTAAGTAGGAAGGCTGTGCTGGCTGAAGGCAGGGCCCATGGCCCCCGCCCGCTCTGTCCAGCATTAATTATCTCATCTTATACATGCACAGCACTCTAGAATTTTTGCCTGCTATCTCTTCTTTGATCCTTCCACACCACTTTATAAACTGTCTGTGATGTCCCTATTTTATAGGCAAGGAAACTGAAGCTCAGAGAGGGTAAATGCCTCGCCGCGGAGCTCTCACAGCCGCCGAGTGGTGGGAGGTGAATCCTGGACTCTTTGCATTATGCCCAGTGCTCTTTCCAAGACGCCGTGGCTGTCTACCAACTACCCAGCACCAGCAAGGCACACCGGGCAATGGGCAATGGAAGGAATGGAAGGCAGCATCCTTGCCCTTGCATTGTTTGCAATTTCGTTGGGTGACAAGAGTAATGCAACCAGAGGATAATACAGCATGGTCGGCTGACCCAAAGAGAACCAAGAGCAAGCACAGCCATTAAGAACCTTGCATGATGGGGCTTGTGCCTGTGTTTTTGATTCAAAAGCAACACAGGTTGCACTACATTAAAAGGCAACATTTCCTTAAGCTTTTCTACCTGTGATCCTTCCAACTAAATGACCCAATTCCTTAGGATATGGATGTCCCAGCCTGCCCCGCTCATAAGATAAAGTCTAGAGCCCACATTCTTATTCAGGCTTACCTCTTGTCATATTTCCTTTCTCTCTGGTCCTCCAGTTTCCCTTCTCTGGAGTACATGTTCCCTGCCATCCACCTGCCACACGCCCCCTTCATCTCTCTTTGGGAAAACTCTTACCTATGATTTGGGTCTCAGTTTAAACCTCCCTTCCTCGGAGAATCCATTCCTATTTCCTTACATCAAGATAGGCCTCTCCCCTATTGTCTGCCCACATAACTAACATCCCAGGCTTTTTCTTTGAAGCGCTTATTAGAAATCTAATGGATATTTGTCTTCCCTATTATAACTTCCATGGGTCAGATTCTGTGCCTGTTCCATTCGCTACTAGATCCCTAGTACCCAGTGCCTGGCAGGTAATAGGGATTTAAATATCTGTTGCACAAATGAGTGAACTAATAAATGGGTGGATAGGTGAGAGGTTGGAACATTGAATGCATGGTAGAAACTGTGATATCTCTATTTCAGGGATGCGGGCCAGTATGCTGTGCCCATTTCAGTTCGCTGGATTTTCACAGACACTGTGAGAGGCAAAGAACAAAAAGATGAACAAGACCTGGTTCCTTACAATTATGCTTGTAGAAGAGAGAGGTGCAAACAAAAGATAGCAGCATATGTGTCTTTTTGAAAAAAAAAAAAAAAACTGGTATATTTAGCTTTTCCAAAGTTTGTAGTTCAGGGCCAAATGCCCATGGTTAAGAATTCTTGCCAATGGCCTGCACTGAACCTTTTCAGGATATAAGGGAAAAGGAGAGAAAGTCTTAACAGAGGGTATTTGGAGGGTGTCAGGGCCTCCAAAGCCAGAGAATGTTCTATCGGCATCTGCACCACCTGCGAACTTTTTGGAAGTGTAAATTCTCAGGGCCCAACATAGACTCGCCAAGTCAGAAACTCCTGGGGCAGAGTGACCCAGCCAGTGGTGCTGGAGCTGACTAGCAGGTGAGCTCTGGAGAGCAGATTGTGTGCCTCTCCTCTCAATCCAATGGTCAGTGAAGTCACATCCGTAGTTAGGAGACTGGCTGTGGTGGGAGTATTTACACCACAGCAATTGGCAAATGCAAATCAGATCTTTTCTTCTTCAGGAAGCCAGTTGTTAAAAATTTACCAGGATACCATTTGGCCTAGAAATTCTTGTTTTAACAAGCCCTCCAGGGGATTCTGACATCTTCTAGTTTTTCCTCCCCAATGCTAACAGCATCCGAAACTCAGGTCCGTGCACATTTCATGAGACCCGAGCTTGGATGCCCCCGGGGATTGTTTGTCCCTGGTTGTGACGCGAGTATCAGCAAGGGAACAACTGTTCCTTCTGCAGGGATCCCACCTCCTGCCACCTTCCACCCTTATGTAAGAATGAGGACACTGAGGGGGAGAAGTGACTGTAGACGGCTATTTTGGTCCCCACACCCAGCATTGTTGAAAAGAGACCTGATTTGCACACAAAGATTTCATAGCTGTGAATCTCGGCAGGCTAAAAACAGCCCCATTCTGTCTACATAGCAAATTGAGGCCTTTAAAAAAAAAAAAAAACAGAATTCAGAACCACTCTGGATGACAGTGATTTACTGAAACAGCCGAATCCTGATTTCTGCCTATGTCAGTACGGTGGGCATCACACACCTGCACGTGGTCCCGCAGAACACACTGACACACAGTAAAGGGGGAGGACGAATACAGATGTAAACAAAAGCTGCTCTGAGCCATCACATTTCCCACTTCTGCAGGGGGGGACGGTGGGGGATACAAAGGGGTCCATCTTTCAAAAGAAAAAAAGCTTCACCTGTTTATCTGAATGTATTATCCACTGAACCAGGTATATTGGCTAATGAAGCAGGTAGTTCCTCTAATGAGTCAAGCAGAGCACCTGCTGAAAATATTTCCGAGACTCACTCATTCCTCAGCTGTGGTTCATATGCTAAAAGCAAGGGGTTTAACTTGGGCCTTGGTTCCAGCCCCAGCCAAGGCTTGCCTGCTTTGTGGTCAGTCTTGATCAGAAACGAACTACGTACGTATATTATGGAGGAAAGAGGATTAGAGATTTGGTTGGCCACCTGTAAAGAACTTCTCATACGCTTACTGCTATCAGGAACCATTTGTTACCAGGAAGCAGAAAAGGTTGTCATTTTTATTGATTTTCGTAATACAATGCTTGGTCCTTGATCCCCGATAAGGTTTAAGTATATGGATAGAAAGTGTGAATAGACTAATGATTAAATGCATAAACAAATATTTTTAAAAATATGGTCTCGTAGTTTTATTTGTGAGTTTGACAGATTTTCTGTCAAGGCCAGCTCTATCTTGTGTAAAGAACTGCAGAAGTCTGCCACTAAATTCCTTACTTCTATGGAATGACCGTGGTTATTGCTGTTTATAGTTACATCTTCAGTAACTATGGTTGATTTATCAGGATGAGGATTTGAAATACACAGAACATGAGTTTTCCATTTTTTGCCTTAGAGGAGACAAAGGGTTTTTAATTTTCTGCTGCCAAACCTGAGATGGGAAAGGGGCTCTCACTCATTCAGTGAGCCATCTAGGTGACATTGTTGCCAGTTATAAAAAGAGGTGCATAGTGCACCCCTCTACCCTCAGAGACAGACTGGGTTTCTATATCCTCATAGCTCATAGGTAGTTCGGAGAATGGAGCCATCCTGGGCCCACGCTCTATGCTAGACATGTGTATTGCATAAATGAACTCACTTAATCCTCTCAACAACCCTGTGAAATAAGAATTATTAATTCATTTTACAGAGAAGGAAATGGGTTTGAGGGGAAGGTTAAATAATTTGTTCTCAATCACATAGTCCAATAATGGTAGAATTGCTATTTCAACATGGTCCGACTTCATGTTCTTTTTACTTTTCCAAATTGCTCTTCAGTCCTTGAGAATTCCAATTATATAAAAACACAGAAACTAATATACACCTATGGAAGGACGGGAGAAAGCAAACCTTGAATACAGGTCCAGCTTTGTTAAGTAGCTGAAAGTCAAGTTAGCAGTGAACCATAAATGTTATTGCTGCCTAAGTAACCTAGTGGGCTTCTAGGGCTTTGTCAAAAAATGATACCGATTCCCAAATACCTGGACACTCTCTGAAATGCCAAGGGTCCACTCTGCTGTTGGGCTTTCTCTTTGCCTTGTACCAAGTGGGGGCAATTTTCCTAGTTACCTGAGATGGCTATAAATCAATTACTATTACTAATCAATTACAATGACCACTGCTGCTGCCAATAATACTACTAGCAGCTAACATTTATTGAGTGCTCACTATGCGGCAAACTGTAACAACTTTCTTTGGTTTCCTGTTTTCAATGCATGTGTGCTACCATCCTTTTGCTAGTAACCTATCTATATATTCATATGTGATATGGTTTGTTTTTTTTTTTTTGTAGATAGCATATATTTGGATCTTTCCTTTTGATCCAATGTGACAATCTTTGTCTTTCAATTGTGATGTTTAGACTGTTCAAATTTAATGTAAATATTGATATAGTTACATTTAAATATGCAATTTTGTTTGCTGTCTGTCTGTTATTTGTTTTTCTCTCTTTTCTGCCTACTTTTGAATTAAATATTTATTGTAATGCCATATTATTTTCACTCTTGACTTTTAGTTATACCTGTTTTGTAGTATTTTTTAGTGGTTGCTTCATGGCATACAATATTTCTTTAACTCAGAGGTCCTCAAACTACAGCCCACTGGCCACATGCGGCCCACCAAGGACATTTATCCAGCCCGCTGGGTGTTTTTGCCGCCGCTGCCTGTCCTGTTTAGCAGCCAACTCATCCCGGGCCCACAGTGCGCATGTGTGGAATGTGCGCTGCACTCTCCAACGGCCCTCCAACGGTCTGAGGGACGGTGAACTGGCCCCCTGTTTAAAAAGTTTGAGGACCCCTCAAACTTTTTAAGTTTAACTTATCACAGTCTATCTTAAAATAATATCATCTCACTTCATATAAGCACAAAACCCTTTGCATAGTCTTCATCTTCCATTTTTCTCTCTCCAATCATTTGTCCTATTGTTTTTATACACTTTATTTCTACATATGTTATAACTCACAAAAGTATGTTATTTTTGCTTTAGGCAGACAGTTTTCTTTTCAAGTGAATGAAATAAGAAAACTAAAGTTCTTATAATTCACTTTTATTTCTTGCCATTTCTTGCACTCTTTATTTCTTTGTGTGGGTCCAAATTTTCCATTTGATATCATGATCCTTCTGTGGAAGAACTTCCTCTAATATTTTTTGCAATGCAGTTATGCTTCCAGTGCATTATGTCTACTTTTGTTTGCCTCAAAAAGCCTATTTTTTTTTTTTTTTGCAGTGATTTTCAAAAGATGTTTTTGCTGGGTATAATTCTTCACTGATTATTTTGATTACTTGTTCAATTAATTATTAAGAAACTAATGTTAAAATTTTTAGCTAAGATTGTGGATCTGTCAATTCTTACTTTATTCTGTCAATTTTTCACTTTATGTATTTGTATGATTAGCTATTAGTTGCATATACATTGGAGATGGCTATACCTATTGGTAACTTGACCCAATACATTGACCCTTTTATCTTTAGAAAATATTTTTCTCTGCCTCTAGTAATTCTCTTGAACTTGAAACCTACTTTACCTGGTATTAATAGAGCCACATCAGCTTTCATATACGCAGTGTTTGCATGGTGGATTAGTTATCTATTGCTACATAACAACATTACTCCACACTTAGTGACTTAAAACTAAGTACATTAATTAGTCACAGTGTCTGTGGGTCAAAAGTCTAGTTATAGGTTGGAAGACTTCTCTGCAAGATTGCAGTCAAGATTATTGCTCAGGAGTTTTACTGGCTATTGACCAAGGGACAGAGTCCTTCAGTCCCACAGAATATTAGTAACTAAATTTTGCCAACAGCCACATGAGCTTCGAAATGGATCCTTCCTCCGTTAAGCCTTTGGATGAAAACCCAACCCTGGCCAATACTTGTGACTGTAGCCTTGCCGAGAACTCATCTAAGCCATAACCAAACTCTGGACCCAGAGAAGCTGGGAATCATCCATGTGCTTTGCTCGAAATCACTAAGGGTGTGGTAATATCATTATGCAACAATATATAACTAACACACCAGGTAAACACTAAGTATATGAAAGCTGATGAGGCTCTATTAAGATCAGATAAAGGAGGTTTCAAGTTGAAGAGAATTACTAGAGGCAGAGAAAAATATTTCCTAAAGACAAGAGAAAGTAGAAGCCGGAGTAATTAACATTGGCACCAGGCGTTAGTCACTCTCAGTTCCAGCTGATTGCTGGCTGGAGGTCTCCCTCAGTTCTTTGCCATGTGACAGACCTCCCTAGATGCCTGCAGGTTTCATCAGAGCCTGAAAGAGAGTATCTTAGCAAGATAAATGTTACAATATTATACATTGTAATCATATAGTGGCATCTTGTTACCTTTGCCATATTCTGTTGGCATTGGTCCTGCCAAAACTCAGGGAAGGGGATTACCCAAGGGTATCAACATCAGAAGTCAGGAATCGTTGGTGTCACCTTAGAGTCTCAATCATACATGATATTATATATATTGTTCCATCCTTTTACTTTCAACCTGTGTCTTTATATTTAAAGTACGCTACTTAAAAACAGCATATGGTTCACTCTTTCTTTGTTATCCAGTCTGGCAATCTCTACCTTTTAATTGGGGTGTTTAGTACATGTGAATTTAATGTAATTATTGGCATGTTTGTATTTAAGTTTATCATCCTGTGTGTGTGTGTGTGTGTTTTAAATTTGTTCCATCTGCTTTCCAATTCCTCTTTTCTACCTTCATTTTGGGTGAATAAAATCATTTTTTAGGTGTTCCATTTTATCTCCTCTATTATCTTTTTCAAAATTACACTTCTTTGTGTTATTTGTGTGTATGTATGTATGTATGGTTGTATAAGAAATTTCAATATGTCTTTTTAACTTATCAGCATTTATCTTTAAAAAAATATTCTACTACTTCTAAAATAATGTAAAAACCTTGAAACGGCAGACTTCCAATCATCCTCCCCCTACCTTTTGTGTTCCTTTTGTCATATATTTTACTTTTGTATAGATTAACACCTCACATTACGTTGTTATAATTTTTAAACAGTCAACCATCTGATTTGTGGGCATGTCTCCCATTTCTGGGGTTTTTCATTCCTTCCTGCAGAAACAGGTTTTTATCTGGTGTCATTTCCCTTCAGCTGAAGAACTTCTTTAGCATTTTTTATCATGCACATCTGCGAATGCCAAAGTATCTAAGCTTTTGTCAGTTTGAACTTGTCTTTATTTACCTGTGTTTTTTAAAGTATTTTTCTCTGAGTATGGAATTCTAGGTTGATAGTTTTTATTTTTTTTTATTTTCAGTGCTGTAAAGATGCGTTTCCATTGTTTTCTTGCCTGCATTATTTCTGATAAGAGGGCAGCTGTCATTCTTATTTTTTTCTCTATATGTAAATATGTCTTTTTATTTTCTGCCTGCTTTCAAGATGTGTTTAAATGTGGTTTTCTTCACATTTATTCTGCTTAGAGTTCACCAAACTATTTGTTCCTGTGGGTTTTTTTTTATCATCCATTTTGGAAATTTCATAGCTTCTTCAAACATTTCTTCTATCTCATTTTTTTCTCTCTTTTCTTTCTGGAGTTCTAGTAGTTTATTTAACAATAAATCATCAAACTCAAATGCTCTATTCTTTTTTAACAACTATTTTATTTATATGTTTTGTTGGATAATTTCTATTGACTTGTCATCAAGTTCACTGATTATTTTCTCTGGTGTTATCTGTCAATAACCCATTAAAAGAATTCTTCATTTATTCCATTATATTTTTCATTCCTAGCATTTCCATTTGGTGGAATACTTTTATAGAAAGTATAAATGTCTCTGCCAAATTTCTCCCTTTGTACTCTCATGTCGTCCACCTTTTCTATAAAATTGTATAAAATAGTGATCATATAACATATAGCAATAACACAAGGCACCTCTCTCACAATCCCAATACATACACCATCTCTGTGGTGACTTCTGTTGACTCTTTCCTCTTGTCATGATAGGCCACATCTTCTTGCCTTTTGTGAACCTCATAGTTATTTTTTTTTTATTTTTAAATAATTTAAAGCGTACGGAAAAGTCAACAATAGTATAAAGAGTTCCAGTATATTCTTTTCCCAGATTACTCTGATGTTAACATCTTGTGTAACCGTGGTACAATGATCAAAACTAAGAAATTAATATTGGTACATTACTATTCACTAAACTACAATCTTTACACAGATTTCCCTAGTTGTTCCACTAATGCCCTTTTTCTTTTCCAGAACCCAGTAAAATAATTGCATTGCATTTAATTGTTGTCTCCTTCATCTCCTACAATCTGTAAAAGTTCCAATATCTTTACTTGTCTTTTATGGCCTTGACATTTTATATCATAATTTTTGATTGAATGTAAGACAGTATGTATAAAAATACAATTCTGAGTACCAAAATCTTTATTGGTCAGGGTTCTCCAAAGAAGAAACAAAACCATTTGTCTGTCTGTCTGTCTGTCTATCTATCTATCTATCTATCTATCTATCTATCTATCTATCTATCTAATTGGCTCTTGCAATTATGGAGGCTGAGAAGTCCCAAGATCTGTAGACAGCAAGCTAGAGACTCAGGAGAGACCATAGGTAGTTCCAGTTTGAGTCTGAACCAGGACAGCCAGTGATATAATTTCTAGTCTGCAAGCCAGCAGGCTCAAGACCCAGGAAGAGCTGATGTTTCTGTCTGAGTTTAAAGGCTGAAAAAGACCAATGTACTAGCTGAAGCAGGCCGGTAGGAGGAGTTCCCTCTTAGTCTTTCTGTTCTATTCAAGTCTTCAGCTGATGAGATGAGGCCCACGCACCTTAGAGAGGACAATCTTCTTTACTCAGATTCAGACGTTGATGTCATCTAGAAACAACCTCATAGACATACCCAGAATAATGTTTGGCCAAATGTCTGGGCACCCCATGGCCCAGACACATTGGCACATAAAATTGACCATCATTACACTCCAAGAATGGGACACCCTCTTTTTCTGGCAGGATTCTGGTATGTGGAGCTGAGTCAATCTAGTTTGTAGTTGAGCTAGATCAGGCCTTTGTTGTTGCTTTTATTAGATTTAGCAGGACTGGGGGGGGGGGGGCTGAATGCCTGCAGGGCTTGTGTCAATCCTCCTGCTCTTTAGATTTCAGCAGACTCCACATGTCTACATTTCACGAAGACTTTCACAGCTCTCTTGACCTGACCCCCAATATTCTGCATGAGTGCTTAACGAAGGCCAAAGGAAAAGAGTTAGTAAGTGGGCTCAGACTCCTTTTATTTCTAGTGCTCCTATTGCTTCTAAACCAGAATTCCAACCTGATTTTGACCTTTGAAATTTCATTGAAATTTCAGCTGTTTTCTTCTTATACGTGTCTGTGGTGGCTTCCTCCTTCCTCTGCTATTCCATAATGATAAATATCATCATGTGTCTCTACTCTCCTAGGAGAGCCATGTGATTATTATTTATTTTTTATTTTAGTTCATTGGGTTTTTTTTGTGTGCAAATTTGGCTCTTTGGCTTAAAAATTGTGATTTTGCAAGTTGTCCAGCTTATTCTTATTATTAGAGTAGTACCAGCATTTTCTTGTGATTTTCTCCATCTCACATAGAATTTCAAACCAACCTTTGTTGTTTTAAACCTCTGAATTTCTTTCAACCGCAGAATTGCCTGGAACATTCTGACTGCTCCTTTGGAGGTTTACACTTTTTAGCCCTCAACACCACTAACTCCTTTATCCATGAATCTGATGTCTCCTCTACCTCGCACCAACAAAAACCAATTCTCTTACTGGCTTCTGCAAGAAGTTTTCTTACATAAAACTTTTAGTGGGACTTCACTAATATTTTAAGTGATCATAATGAAGAAAGTCATTTTATAGAACTTTGTCCTTCCACTGTCTTTCTTTCTCCATTCTTCTCCGCTCTTCATCACCTTCCTTCTGGCCTCATCACTCTTAGGAGTTCCTTATTTTATTTCTGTTTCATGCAGAAAAATCCATTTTTAGTTCATATTCCCATACTTACATCGTAAGGTATTCAGCAAAACAAAGTCCCTTCCACGTAACAGGATCTACCCTCTTAAGGAAGCGGTTGGGTTTGTAATTGCAAAATCTTCTTCTTATAAAAGAAATGGATGTTGGCTGGGCGCAGTGGCTCACGCCTGTAATCCTAGCACTCTGGGAGGCCGAGGCGGGAGCGTTGCTCAAGGTCAGGAGTTTGAAACCAGCCTGAGCAAGAGCAAGACCCCATCTCTACTAAAAATAGAAAGAAATTAATTGGCCAACTAATATATATATATATATAGAAAAAATTAGCCAGGAATGGTGGCACATGCCTGTTGTCCCAGCTACTTGGGAGGCTGAGGCAGGAGGATCGCTTGAGCCCAGGAGTCTGAGGTTGCTGTGAGCTAGGCTGACGCCACGGCACTCTAGCCCGGGCAATAGAGTGAGATTCTGTCTCAAAAAAAAAAAAAAAAAAAAAGAATTGGATGTCTATATTATTGAGCAGATTTGGATAGTATGATTCTTAAGACCCCTTCAACCCCCTTCAACTCTATATAGAAACATAGAGATGAGGAAAGGAAAGAAGTTGAGAAGAAAACCAATATTTATTGCATGGCTACTATATATTCAACAATAATGATAATATTCCTGAATATTTATTTAATTTTTGTTATTTGCCAGGCAATCTACTGTACACTTACATGAATCATGTGATGTAATATTCCCTATGAGGTAGATTCTATTATCATCCCCATTTTATAGATGAAAAAATCAAGGCTTGGAAAGGTTAGGTTACTTGCACAAAGTCACCTAAGTAGTAGTCAGAGTGCAGGACTTGAACTCTGGCTGGTCTGGCTCAACAAGCTAAGTGCTTCATCACAACACAAAATGCCAAGTGATTTTTGCATACTCTTTTCACAATTCTCACAACCCTGAAAGGCAGGTATTTTTGCCTCCTCGTTTTACAAGCGAGAAAGCTCAGAGATAGCAAAACTGATTTGCTCTCGGTCCCACAGCCAGTAAGTGCCAGAGAGCCAGGATGAGGCCAGACCAGTGCTGTGCACCTCCCAAGGTTCTACCCTGTCCATGGCACCCTGGACCCTCCGGCTGGCTGGCGTTGACATAGCAGGGGGTCACACTGCCTCGCCAGGAGGGAGAGCAGAAATTGAGCCACAAGAGAAGAAAGAGGTCAGAAATCCTGGGATTAGAGCCCAAGTCTGTGGGTTTCCTAGTCCCTGCAATTTTAATCTCCTGCAAAGCAATAGGCTCCTTTTATTTAATCTCAAAGCTGGTGGGCAGCTCTCACTCCCCTGTGCCTCTCTCAGGACAGATCACCTGCAGACAATGGCCTTGGACAGCGGTCGGACTGAGCAGGAGACACGGTAGCGTTTGACTCAGTCAACACCAGGCAGGTTTAGGCTGGTGTAACCCTGAACTGTGGAATCAACAGCTGAGTCTGCACTGACAGTCGGTGGAGAAGCAGATGTACCTTGACTGGAGTCAGCGGAACATCTGGCGAACCTGGCCCATTGCTTCGTAATTAATCTTGGTGTTGAATCTAATGACACGATGGGATTGAGAAATCGAGCAATTTGATTGGACACATTTTGATAGTTTAATTTTCAATAACACATGGTCAGAGCTTGTTCGCATAATTACTAAATAGATTAATATGCCAATATCTCTGACCAGCTGGAAGGGAAAGATTTAGGCCTTCAAAGAACTCTGACGGGCCTTTAAATTAAAGTTGATGTTCTGGAGAGAATGGGGGCACAGGCCTCCTGAGAATATGAAGTCAAATCAGGGCCAGTGATGAAGGCCTTGGAAACAGTGATTTTATTATCACCCTTAAAAAATAAACCCTTCATGAGTTGGCTGCCCATGGAATGTCAATTTGTCTGCAGAGCCACTGCACCATGGGTTACAGGACCTTTGGGAAACCTGTCATCCTTTCCCCAGGTGTGCGGAGTCACTAGTACTGTGCTCACGTTTGCGGTCAAGGAAAACCATACCAATGAGTCAACAGCGCCATGGAACCTGGTACGGTACAAACTGTGTCCTGGGCATTGTGGTCTCCTCTACCAGGCTGATGCAGACACAGAATAGAAGGGAGGAAGCTCAGTGTCTCACACCTATAATCTTTGGTCTCTGATCAGTTGCACACAGGAGCCAGGAAGCTGATACTATTTTCCCTCGTGGAAAGAAGAAAGCAAAGGTTGCCACTACAGGGGTTAGATTGAGAACCAAGGCAGGTGCAGTGAGACAGCAAAGCTAGCAGGTAGACTTTGCAGCCAGGCTGCCTGGGCTTAGTGATCAACAGGGATAAGTTAACAATGATGAGCCTCAGTTTTCTCATCTACAAAATGGAATAATTGCAATACCTATGTCATTATTAGTGCCCATAAAGTGCCTAGAACATCAAGCGACACCTAGTAAACCTCAATAAATGTTAAGCACATTAAATAGACATGGTCTAGGAGGAGAGCTGTGGACTAACTGGGGTTAGGGACCAGGGGAAGGCGGTGGTGGTGTGTGTGGCTGGGGGTGACGTATTTTTGTGGGGAGGTGGAGTGGGGTGGTAGGTGTATGTGAGCAGCGAATCGTGTCAGAGAAAGCGGATTTGAGTTTGGGGGAGAGTGTCCAGGAAATGGGAATCAATGACTAGGACAGGGCTAGAGCTGGGAGACTTTTGCTTCCCACATAGTGTGCCTCCCTTGTTCAGCGTCATGGAATTAACACTCAGATTCCTGCAACAAGGTGTGCTCCAGGACAGTCGGTGGCCGGCGGTGAGGGCTAGCAGAGACTGGGCTCCTTCAGGACAAAGGCTGGTTCCTATTCCCATAACCAGTGACTGGTGCACAATGTGATGTAAATAATTTTTGGTTGTATGAATGAAATTTCCTAGTGTCCATCACTGCCTGGCTTTATTCCTCCTCCTTTTCTATTGGAAGGAAGGGCCAGCCCCAACCGTTGCCTGAGGAATGACACCAGCCGTTCAGACAAGCGGGCGGTCTGAGCATCCGTGACATGCATGATCTGCAAGCCTGCCCGTCTCACCCCGCAGCCTAAGCACTCGCACCCCAGCCCCAGACAAACAGGCTCTTGCTTTGACTCGGTGGTACCTGCTTGCATGAGAGGGGAGCGTCAGAATGTCTCCAAGCCCTGTGTCCTCCCTTGAGGTCCCTGAGAAGGGCTGAAGACAGCCCTCCCTAAGTCAAGTCAAGCTGTCAGCAGAAAGCAGGGCTGTTTTTCTCTCTCTGTCCTTTTCTTCTTGGCCCTTAGGGCTAGAACTGCTCAGCACTCAGAGCATTGTGGATACTTTGAAAAAGCTTTCAGGGGAAAATGGCAAAGAAAAAAAAAAAACAAGTGGAAACAAAATTAGAGGGAGAGTGAGGCTACCAAAAAGAAAGCTGTGCACCACCACCCACCTCCCGCCCGCCCGCGGCCATCCGTCCCCTGCCTCCGCCCCCCCCACCGCCCCCGGTCCCCAGCCTCCCCCTTTCTCTCGCCTTCTCACATATGCCTCAGAAATCAGAGACTGTCATCAAGGCCATTAGCAATGCCTATTCTGGGGATGTACCGTGCAAAGCTTAAACCTGGTATTTACTGATGACTGACAAGTGAAACGTTTTAGCTGTCTGGGTGGGGAAGCGACAGAGAGCCCGGAGAAAGTCTGCCCCTGTTCTTCCATTTGTTAATGCTAAGAAAAAAATGTTTTAAGTGAATTTTGTGCTTGGGGAAAGGGGTGTGATTGGCAGCCCCTGGGGGGGGGGGGTCGCTCCTGAAAGAGACGGTTCTGAAGCGGAGGCTGTCTCTTAAGAACCACTTATTGCCTGCCAAGTCTTTCATCTCTGCCTCACCTGTTCAAGCCCTTGGCAGCGTATAATGATGATAACAATAATGATGTCGAGGTTGATAGCCCTTGTTTCTGCCTCCGTGGAGGTCAGGCTCCGCGGGTTACCTGTACCTGGAAAAAGGATTTATTTCGTGGATTTCTACCTATGAGAAGAAGGCAGAGTTATTTTCTTCCCCTGGAAGGAAATTCAATCCAATTCCGCAATGATTGATTTATTGAGCAGCTACTATATGTGAGATGCCAGGCCCTATGCTAAGTCAATGGAGGGTCTACAGTAAGCCACGGAGATGTGGCTCAAAGCTTAGAAAATAATGTAGAAAGAAGGGAAGGGGGAGAAATGTGTGTGCAGCCGTGTAGGGGAGCGACAGACTCTGGAATCAAGAGAGTACTGGGTTGGAATCCCAGCTTCGCCACTTACCAGGCATGTAATGTGGTGTGTGTCATTGTCCCTAAGTCTCAGTTTCCTTAACGAGACAGTAGGTGTAGTCGTAGCCACTTAGTAGAGGTAATATACATGGTGCATCTGCCAAAGAGTCATTGCTTAGTAAATGCAGTGGTGTTACTGTGTATACCATATGCCAATTCGTTCCAGAAAGTTTGCTAGAAATTCGGCCTTCTGCTCAAAGAAATGTCTCCCTCCTGCAGCTTTTGTAGGTCTCTAAGTGCTGCCTACTGCACACATGGGTGAGTGACCCCATCTCTGAGGTCCGCCTCTGCAGCGCGGTGAAATATTCAATGTCGATGTTATTTGTTGACAGAGTTATTAGCTCTGCCTCATGTTCCTCTTGCCATGGAGAGGAAGTGATTCATTAATATTTATTCATCTTGATTTGCTTTGTTTTCCCTTTTTTTCAAAAGCCCATTTCAGGATTTATGGAGTAATTTTGTAGAATGCATAACTCGTGCTCTCTGTTTTGGGCAGCCTACACTGCCGGGAGCGAAAGCCTCCCTGGGGTGTACAGGGTCAGGGTTATTACATGTGCAGCCGGTCTCTGTTTAATCAAATCCCTGTGCTAAGGCATTTAGGAAAGGCTTTGGCCTCTCTGCATTATGAGCCTTGATGCTATCTTGCTGTGGCTGGAACAGCCAACCTATCCGTATCCCCATATTATTGTCCCAGAGCTCTTTCCGAGGTGCCAGAGTCCCTGACAAGGAGCAGCAGCAGGCTCTTAGCTCAGACGAGACATGCACAGCCTCCTTTGGCCTTGCTCGCTTCCAGGAGACACAGACATTTGTGCTAGAAATAGGGACGCTGGACCTACAGGGACTTGTTCCTGTTTCACTTCGCCTGCAAACAGCGCTCGTGCAGCCAGATGGGCAAGTGCATGAGGAGATTGGCTTCTCGCCTCGATGATAGACTTTTCCTTTCTCCCTTCAGCCGTGCGGAGCTCCAGGACCTCTGATGCAGAGTGGGAGCTCTCTGCGAGGCCAGCCTCCAGGTGGGCAGGTGTGTTGCATGCCCAGGAGCCTGCCGGAAAGCACACCCCTGCAGCCCCCTCCTGGCTGAGCTGCGCTCTCCCAAGAATGGCCTCTGTTGCCGGTGATATCATGCAGGTAGCACGGGGCCTGACTTCTGACACTTTCTGCTGCATCTTAAGTTGGAAGAGAGAGGGTCCAGTCTGGGGAAGGGTGAGCACATCCCGCATCCACAGAACAGGTGCTCTGCAAGCTGCGCTTGCACATCCTCGGGCGCTGGCGTGTGCTGCAGCCAGCTCCGAGCCCGGGTGAGGTTCATCTGAGGGTAAGTTAAAGTGGAGTCTGTCAGCACGCACAAAGGATGGAAGGGGATTTGGTGTTTCTATAGCAATTATGGGGGGAGAATATCGCCGACAAAAATAAAACCTGAAACTGTGCCCTTGACATGTGATTGCTTTATTCTCTGCTCTCAGCTAGGAAAGGAAGACAGTTTGCTCTGTTTTATTCAGGTTTTTTTGAAAAGGGAGGCAAACTGACAGACAGGCGGAGACAGACACAATGAGACCCAGAAGCAGAGTTGAAGTTCAGGAAGAGAAAAAGACTACAAATGGGCAATGATCCCAGAGGTTGCACGCTCTCCCGGGCCCCAGCCTTTTTTTTTTTTTTTTGACTTGTCATAGGGAGTTTGAAGTTCAGCATGCTGCCACTTTCCCCACCTCTCTGGAGGCGGAGGCGGGAAGTATGGCTGGTTGTGGCTGGGCCTGTGGCCCCTGGCGTGGCTTTCTTTCTTTCTTAACTCAGTAGAGTCACTGGAAACATCCCAAACCTGGTGTGCCTGAGGGTGGTGTTCTGGGACTGGCTTCCCCAGGCCCTAATGCAGCGATGTCGCCCAAGAGGAGAACCAAGAGCAGATAGAAGCAGGGCTGCTCTTCACCCAGCTCGTATTCTCAAAGCTGCTGGCCTGCAGAAGAAAGACCCCAGTTTCTATTTCAAATAACCCGGATCCATCGGCAAGTCCTGATTAGGTACTTCCCAGTCTGTGTAAGAACCCTTCGAGCAGTAGAGGAGTACAAGGCATGATTCTTATCCTAAGGGAATTTTCTGGCCGGTGGAGGACACGAGGCAGCCATCCATGGAATAACGAGAAGTAATGTCAGCATAGTAAGGAAGATCGCATGCAAGAAAGGCTTCATAGAGGTGGCGGGGCTTGAGTTGGGGCCTTGACAGGCAGATAGAATTTAAAAAGGCAAGAAAATACCAACATGGAAAGAGGCAACATGTGCCCAGGCTCGGAGGCACGGAGGATACAGGCAAGAATTTTCACGATCCAGGGGGGAGATCAGAAGGCCTGAAGGGGGCCCGGTGGTTGGGCATTTTATCTCTTAGGAAAAAAAATTATTGAGAGAGTACACGGCACAGAGAAGGGTTTCTTGAGTGCGTTCTGAGAACCCGTCTGGCAACTTGTGCTGAGAAAGGAAAAGGGGATTCCACATTTCAATAAGCTGTACCCCTCCTTCCAAGATTCACAGTTCTTACTGCATTTATAGGGCTCTGAGCAGTCACACACTAAGGGAACCTTTTAACTTAGTTTTATGTAGAATTTTTCAATCATGTGTCTCTACAGATTTTTTATATTTATTTTTTTATACGTAGTGTCTGTCACCAGACCTTGGGACGAGTGTTCTGTGACCCTCATACTGGGGAACACGGGCACAGAACATCCTGGGCTTTGAGTTCAGGTCGGCAGTTCCCAACTGAGCCTCTTGGTAGGTGATGACAATGGTCGAACCACTTCACCTTGCTGAGCCGCCCCTTACGATGGCTGTGGTGACGCGTTATAAACTGAGATAAGGGATGCCAAGTCCTCACATACAGCCGGCTCCAGAGTAAGCACTGGATAGGAGGAGGCTGCTCTGAGCCGCCCCCGAGTGCCGTAAGCACAGCGGAGTAGTGTCAACTCGAAACAGCAGGAAATTGGAAAGTCTTACATAGGGAGCCCACAGTGAACGCATTTGTCTTGTTTTGTTTTTTAAGGCAGAGTCTCACTCTGTTGCCTGGGCTAGAGTGCCGTGGCGTCAGCCTAGCTCACAGCAACCTCAGACTTCTCGGCTCAAGCCATCCTCCTGCCTCAGCCTCCCAAGTAGCTGGGACTACAGGCATGTGCCACCATGCCCGGCTCATTTTTTTCTATGTATATTTTTAGTTGGCCGATTAATTTCTTTCTATTTTTAGTAGAGACGGGGGTCTCGCTCTCGCTCAGGCTGGTCTCCAACTCCTGAGCTCAAGCGATCCTCCCGCCTCGGCCTCCCAGAGTGCTAGGATTATAGGCATGAGGCGCCACCGCGCCCGGCCGAACGCATTTGTTAATAGATGCATCTGGCCGTCCTGGCGGGATGGGTTAGGTACGGAGTGAGTCAGGGCCTACGCAGGTATAGGTGCACGCTGTAGGTAGAGGCCACAGGGTCCAGCCAAGCATCCTGTGCACTGGGCTTTCCAAACTGAAGGCAGGAGCGGAGTGAGGCCAGGGAGGGATCACCTCCCCGCCCCCTGACAGCCAGGCAATTATGCCGCAGCCGGGCCTGGCTCCGCGGGCTCCGGGAAGCGTGTCCCCTCTCCGGTGACTCTGACATGGCGAGAGCCCCCAGCTCCCCGGGGGCTGGCGCATTAAGATCCAGCACAGATTGTCTCTGTCTCGCTCGCAGACATCGGCTCATCATCACCTTGGCAAGTGACTGACAGGGAGCAAGGGGCAGGCTCCTCTGCCTGTCTTGTCACACCTACAGTGCCTCCCGGGTCCCCACCCACTTTCTATTGTGCTCCTCCTGCCCCCGTTTGTGAGGCTGCAGCCCAGCTCACCCAGCCTGTTATCATTGACCTGAGACTGGGCCACCTAGGTAGAGGTAAGGGCAGATGTGTGGTTCTTTTCTGGGAGAGGGGCACTCATGCATATTGTCTCCCCCCTTCTTTCTTTCTCTGCTTTTACCTTATTTTTATCTTATTGACTTTCAAATTCAAAAACAACAAACATTTACAGGGCACTTGCTTTGGACCAGTCACTCTGCTAGGTGCTTTGCTTTATTTATTCAGTGAACAGTTAGGTAGCATTTACGATAGACTAGAAACTGTTCTGAATGTTTTTCAAATATTAGCTTAATCCTCCTGATTAATTACGCCTGAGGTAGTGACCGGTAATGTTCCCATTTTGCAGATAGAGAAACAGAGGTGCACAGAGGTTGAGAACTTTGCCCAGTGTCACTCAGCAATGGAGTCGTGGAACTGGGATTCTATCCTGGGGACCTGGCTTTGCAGCCTATGCATTTAACCACTCCGTGTTACTTGCGTGTTAATGCGCTTCCAGGGCATTATAATATTCACATCATAGCGTGGATATTTTTACACTTAGGAAAATTGGGGCTGCAAGACATAGTCACTTGCCCAAGATCTTTTTGAACCTAGGTCTTTTTGCTTCAAGTTCAGGGCTAATGTCCTGAACTCTGTAGGGCTGGCTCTCGCCTTCTGGCGTAATCCTGATCTAAGAGGAGGGTTGTGTGGGAGAAGCTGGTCCTGTGGGAGCTGATTTGCAGCCGGGAGGCACCACTGCCAGAGTGGAACTGCACTACTTAAGCTAGCGAGGACGGGGAGAAGCGGGCAGTCCAGGCGGGGGCCAGCTGGGGGAGGCCCGATTGGGGGCTCTGGGTGCTGAGATCTGCCAATGGGCATCAGGAACCCCTATCTAGGCTCTGGCTGCAGACAGCTTTCTCCACCCTGCAGGGAGGGCAGAGGAGAAGAAAGGCCTGGAGTCTTGGGGAGGGACTCCATTGGGGAGCCTGTTCCTCGCTCAAACTCTAATATGCATGTGAGTCTCCTGGCTTCCTTAAATGCCGTTCTGATACAGTGGGTCAGAGTGGGCCCCGAGTTTCTGCATTTCTCACAAGCCTGCAGGTGAACTTGATGCTGTCTGTGGGCAGATCACATTTGCCAGGTCTCCTGGGAAGATGTTTTCTCTGGGTTTCTGGCCTTTTTGGGGGAGGACAGTGGTTGTGGTTTGCAGAGGTCTTGCTTGGTGCTCCATCCCCCATCCTACTGCTAATTCTGGGAGGCTGGGAGGAGCGGTAGGGATTAGGTCTGAAAGAAGCAAGGGCTCTGTGATTTTGTTCTGCCTGTTTTTTAGGGTGCTGCCCTTCTGCTCCTGCCAAAGCCCCAAGGCCCTGCAAGGCTTGCCTGAGACTCCTGTCTTCCAAGCCCTTCCTGAGCAGGTGGAGCCCCCAAGCATCCTTTTCCACGCCAATACTTCGTTTTATCTCTCCCCGTCTATCCTCGCTTAAAATTATCTTGCTTAAAATGATTCTGTAATGGCCTCATATGCATAGGCTCTCCTCCCTTCTTCTGTCCCCAGGCCTAAAACATTGCCTGGTATCTAGGATACACTCTAAAATGTTAAATAAATGAAATAATGAAATGAGACCTCTTTCAGAACTTTTATTTCTATCGAGCCGCTCTCCGAGGGATGCTTAGCAGTAGCCTCAAGTGTTAGGTAAACATTTTTAATCCACCTCTTATTTCAGGAGTCTTTTCCGGTGGCCTAAATTTTGGGGAAAGAAGGCGGGAAGGGCTGGCTGGAGAAACTCTGTGAGTAGCAGGGAGCAGGCAGCTGGGAAGGCTTAGAATTTGCTCAGTTTGTCAGGAGGATGAAAAGTCCGAAACCTGCAGCCAGGAAGGGCTGCTCAGCCCAGCCCCGGGCCGGGCGCCTCGCTCTGCCTTTGACTCTGACAGTTCAACTGTCAGCCTCAACAAATTCCACAATCTCCTGCTCACATTCCTCTTTTATTCCAAGCCTGTGATCTCAGATTCCCGGTAGCATTTATCAAATCCATGAAAATGTCCCCCTCCTGTCCCCTGAGGGGGAACCTTCACTAGGGGGAAATTGGGGAGCTAGAACGTTTTCTTGCCGGCTAATCAGTCGCCCGAGGCTAACGCTAGCTGCCCTGGGCACCCGGATCCTGCCATCCTGCCATGATAGACCTGGCTCACAGCCAAGTCAGTGCTCCACATGCAACTGGCAAATTGCACTCCCGTGCGGCCTTTCCCTGGGCCCTGTTTCCCCAGGACTCCTGGGGGCTTAGGAAGACCTGGCTCTGTACTCTTGAAAGAGACCCGGACCTTGCTTTATTTTATTTTCAAATACCGCCAGTTTGGAAAGGGGATAGGCTGTCTCTGACCTTTTAGCCCTTCCCCGCTGCCCATCTCTGCCTTCCCCACGGCGGGCGGAGACAGGGACATCTGCGGGAGTGCTGGACATTCTGCCTGACTGTCAGACTCCCCGTTCCAGTTTTGGCCAGTGGGTTTGTGCTGCAACGGACATTGGGAAAATCCAATGTCTCATCACAGGGATGGGTTTTTGGGCGTGATCGCTTCCTCCTGGGCTGACACTTCATCGCGAGAACCGCTCTCAAGACCCTATTCAGAAGCACAGAGGGTTTTGAGTTGGGACTGGAGGAGGTCCTTCTATCCATCCCTGTGCTGCCCTGTGACCTCACAGTCCCCCGAGCTGCTTCCCTAAGCTGTGTGGCTGGCCAGCTCCCCGCTGCCAGCCCACCGCGGATCCTCTTTTTTTGCAGGCACTCCTGAGCTCACGTGTGGCTTTTGAACAACCCCTCGCATTCATCTCTTTCCAGAATCCCAGCCTGACGGGGCTCAGATGAAGAGTTCCAGAGAACAGATGGGAGGCTGTCATTACGCGTTACTGATACACAGAGCGGCTCCAGCCTCACGCATGCCAGTGCGCTCAGCCACACTCGTAATTCTTCCTCTGTTCCCCAGCCCGAGCCAGGAGCTCAGCCAGTTTTGGCAAGGAGTGAAAGTGTGCGCTTTCTAGGGGCATTTATATAAAACATGCTAGGATTGACAATGAACTAGGGAACCAAACCCTTCTTCTTTATTAGAGAAGAAAATACTGCGATTCTCCAATTCCCTTGTGAAAACTAAAAATCAGGAGTCAAAAAAAAAAAAAATTTGCTAGCTGACTTGGGTGCCATTGCAGTTGGCCAACGCAGGAACCCTCTGGAGATGTGTTTCTTTGTCTAGTTGCAGAGCTCACGGGTGGTCATAGACTATTCTTGGTGATGAGTGTTCCAGCAGCTTCTACAAGGTCATGGCACTGTAGTGATCAAAGTGGGCCAATGGGATATTATATTCCAACTTCTTCTAGGAGCACAAAGAGGAGCAGAAACATTGGCCAGAGCAAAGAAATGACTAGTCAGTGACTAGTTAGTAGAAAAACTGGGAATCGGGCTCAATTCTAGTTTAATACTTTCATAGGAAATTGCAGCAACACCCACTAGTTTAGTGAGAGAGCTTCTTTTCTAGAGATAAAGGTTGGAGGGTAGCTTCTTTGCCCAATTTTGCATGAGAACGCAGAAATTTCATTTATGCCCAGGGTGGTTTAATAATCTCACAGGAGGAATGGACATCAGTTATACCCTGGTCAATCTAATGCTTTCAGTAAAAAAAAAAAAAAAAAAATCACTTTGCCCCTCTTTGAATGGTCTGCAGAGAGATTAAAAACCAGTTTTCCTTGAGCTTCATTCCTGCATGAAACTTGAAACCTGGATAGAAATCGTAAAGTTGGAAAATCTCACTTGAAAGCTGGCCCAAGATCTATGTTTTTTTTTTGTTTTTTTTTTTTCTGTTTCCCATCCTGTGAGAGGTGGAGATGTGTGTGCACCTTCGATGCAGACTTTCCTTCTGTTCTAGGAAATCTACCATGTGGCTATGGAAATTTGCAGCCCGAGCACTAATCTGCTATGGAGATGATGGAGAAGCCTTTGCTCTAAGCAGCTAAACTGGGGCCTAGTCGAGAGCTGTCAGTGCGGTAAGCAGAGCTGGGGCTTCTCACACTCTTGCCTTTGAAGAGCTATTTCTTTTCCGAGTGTGAATTTAGACTGAACTATGCCCACAAACCATCGCCTGCTCTTCTGTAGATGCCTGTGTTCCTGTTTGAAGTGATGCTCGCAGGAGGCGGAGAGCCCAGGCCGAGGAAACAACAGGAAGGAGCTGCAGGCAGAGTCTTCACCCCACGCTGGAGAAAGGACCTTCAAAAGGAAATGACTGGGCATTGGAAAAGCTCAGCGTGGACTGCCCTGTGCTTGGCCCACTGTAGCATGACAGGGCATGGAACAAGCTAAACTTCAAGAAATACTGAGAATGAAGGGTGGCAGGGAAAAGATAAAAGCCTGCTGCAGATTTTCAGGCCTTAGGTGAGGAAGGCCTGGGATGGGTAGGACTGAATGGGAGAGACGATTATCAGGGAAGAATAGGTTGGATTTGGTGGCAGACAATATCCAGGGGATTAAGGAGAGGGAGTGATTGATATTACCTCGAAGAGTTTGAGCCTACTTACTGTGGATCTATAGTGCCATTAACTGAATAAAGGAATTTGGAGAGGGGGAATCATTCAAGGTCTGCTTCCACTCTCAGTGGTGATGGAAGCCCCTCTCCAGCAACACAATTGCCACCACCTAGAGACCGCCAAGGCCTTGCATGAAGGGAGGTATTAAGTGATTTGCTGCCCTGAGTCTTTGTCCATTTTTCTCTGGGTCTTTGTACGTTTTTTTATAAAGTAGCCATGCAGAGACAAGATGTGCAGACTGGTATGTAGGAACAAAGAAGGCAGCGAGCAGATAAGATCCAACCATGCCAAAAGCAGCAGAAAGGAGAGACGTACCTCTCTTTATGCAGCAGAGATCTTCTGCCATACATTTACATACATTGATTTTTTTAAAGTTTGAAACCTTTCTCCCCATTATTCTTATTTTCCTCTCAAATCAATGAATGCATCTCAGTTTGATTTTCTATAATCAGTGGCTTGCCATAAGCATTTCCATCCTACAATTTAAAGACCTGTAAATAAACACTTTCGTGTACTCAGGGGAACAGGTGCTTAAAGGTGTTCTTTGATAATGTACACGACCTACACTTAATGCATCTTTTTATACGTTCCCATTTTCACAGAAGCAAGAGCTTCCTACACAGGATTACTTCTGAAGTCAAGGACTGGATTCTTCTAGAAGCCCCCATTCAGCCCCTGGCATAGGCGGATGGCTGGGCTAGACTTTGTCTCTTGGGCTCCTTGACGACAATGGGCTCTGTCCTCGCTGGGTGCTGACCAGCCTCTGGGAACGACGAAGTTACTGCCCCCTGGCCCTCAGTTGGGGTCAGGAGTCACTTAGTCCTCCTTCTGACCTTGTCTTTCAAAGGCTGATCCTTATTAACCATCAGCATGGGGTGGGGAGTAGCTGAGACAATCTTCAGCAGTGGCAGGGTGACCCCCGAGTTGTGTCAGCTCCGAGACAATGTAACCCCCAGGCTCCAGGGCCGTGAGTGTAGTGATTTAACAAATCATATGTTTAAACAACGGATGGCACACTGCTGTTTGAGGGGTCTTGGAAGCACATTTCTAAATAATGGGGGAAATAATGAGCGCCTCTCACAAGGGCATTTAAATGACACACGCATTAGGAGGTTGGGGGAGGCTCTTGTATTCCTGCATAATAAACATGTTTCCCCGTGCTTTCATCCTGTATTCACTTTGTGCTTCAAAAATAGTTGTTGAATGGGAGCAGACTTAGGGGTGCTTTGCAAACAGAAAGGCAGCCGGTGGCGCATTCCCCAGGCTTTCTGAGAGGCTCAGGTTGATGCCCTGAGGAAGGGAGAGGAATGTAGTAGAAAGCCCAGAGACCTTCTTGCTCCCACATCTCCTCCCTCACCTGCCGTCGGAAGCATATTCCCTCATTGAAGCCATTGCTGTCTGTAGACAGGAGGTGGCAGAGAAAGCTACTTATTGGCAACGACGTTTTGGCATCGGGCAGTTACCTAGATTGCGTTCTAAGGAACATGTTGGCTGGGAAGAATGGGGCACAGGATTAGCAAGTTTGATTTACTGTGGTGGAATATGAAGGAGCAGGGACAGGGACAGGCTCATAGGGCTAATTCCAGGTTCTTAATATAGCAAACCTCTGCCTACATCTCTACCCAATCTCTCACTCTTCCCCGTCTCCTGTGGTTTCTTAGCGTCATGAGTTGCTGATGTGCTTGACGCACACTTGCGCTGGTCCCTCTGCCAGAAAGTCCATTCTACCCTTCCTACACTGCCTGCATGTCTTCTACTCTGCCCTGGTTACTCCATCTAGTCAGGACCACCTTATAGCTTTTGTTGGTCCTAAGCAATTTTGCCTTTGTGGGCCCTTCTTCCAAAAAATATTAAAAACTATATTTTATAACTGCATTGGCACAAAGATGCACATACTATAGGCTGCATCCATTGTTATAGATTCATTATTATTATATTCATCTGTTCCTGTTTTAAAAGAAATTAAAACCAAAGCATTTCATGGGCCCTGGGCACGGTGCCTGCTGCACCTAAGGGATGAGACGGCCCTGCGTCTAAGAGGCTGCTCTGCCTTCCTCGCAGGTTAAGCTTACCGTCTCTGTTGCTCTTGTAAAGTCCCCTCTAGTATTGTACTTGCCACAATCTACCGCGGTTGTCTATGTGTATGTCTGTGTACCCCACTAACCTGGGCGCATTGTGAGAAGACAGAACTGTGCGTTCAATGAGGAAACCTGTATCCCCCAACCCAGGGCCTAACTCCTAAGTTGCAACTCCACGCACTCGCATCATACTAAACAGTTGACAGAGACAGATTTGGTGGGGTGCCGTCCTGTGGGTTTGGCCACAGCGAGGAAGGCAGGGTCAGCAGTGACGGTGCTGATGGGCAGGAGGGTTTTGTAGATCTGCTGAGTCTGGACCACGTGGTAGCTGAGGGCCTGAACTGCCCACAGGCCGCGATAGACCAGCCGTGCTGGCCCAAGTGACACGTGGACCAGGCGGGATGAAAGGCTGAGCTCCTCTCTGGCCAGCGTGGCTTCTGAGCCCTAAGGAGACCACCTTTCCCAGCACCACAAAGCAACCCTGACTGCGTGCCCACATGAAACAGAGAAACAAAAACAAGACAATCAATAGACCCGAGCAATTTCATAAGTACGGTCTGGGGTCCGTTTGGCTGGAGGGGAGAATTTAATTGCAAAGCTCCTATGTCTCAACTGCCCGAGGCTAGAAATTGGAGAGGGAAGACTAGGAGACTCAAGTGTGAATTCTAAGTAGGACTTGAGGGTGGAGGGTCTAGGAAGGCCTGCCGGAGACCGAGGTTAAAACGATGCAGATGAAGGCACTTGAGGTGAGTGCTTTGAATTTATACATTTCTGCTTCCGATGGCGGAAGGGGAGTGACGATCCGCATTGCATTTCAGAATTTGCACTTAAAAAAACCGAAAAACCCAATAGGGTATCTTGCTAACAGTCTACTAGAATGCCATTTGGTATAAAAGAAAAGGAAGTTTGAGATGTAGTTCTTACCATCAAATAGCTTATAATGTAAACTGGGCAAGGCAGGTCACGTGTGAATTTCTAGTTGAAAATGACAGAGCAGACTCAAAACCACATAGGCCTCTGGACCAACAAGGAAGCAAATAGCAGGTGGGCAAGAGAAGTGGTAGGGTCCAGCCCCCCTGTTTCTCCAGCTGGCCTCACCTGAGGGTTCTACTGGGTCTGTCTAAGGGATGAGCTAAATCTGTGTCTCTAGGTCTCCTCTCCTTTCTGAGCCCAAGAGCCACAATCCAATCAACCTTTGGGATATGATTCCTATAAAAGGCCTCTGTCACCTAAACGTACCCAGCCCTTTCTCTCCTGCTCCCACTGATGTCCCTATTTCTATTAATGGCGCCAGCACTATTCAGAGTCACAGTTTCAGAGTCTTCCCTGACTTGATCCTTTCCCTTGTGGGCTGCTTTAATTGGCACTCTGGGCTCGAAGGTTCTTTTCTTCACGGCATCACTTGGGCCAGATCTCGTCTTTGCTACTCTCAGGCCACCTCCTTACTTTCATTCCATTTCACCTTCTTCTGGACGTTTGAAATATCCTCCTAATCATTTCTTCTTAAAAATTATTTCAATGTATATACTGGAACTGGAGTAATTTTATCTACACTGTCCTGCCCCAATATCTCCAATAGCTTTTCATCGCCTCCTCTAAAAAAAGAGTCTTCACTCAGGCATTCTAGAAAAGCAGTTAAGAAGGAAGGCTTTGGTGTCATACAGACCTAGTTTGAGCCCTGGTTCTCTTATTGATTAACAGGGTGACATTTGCTGAGTTAACCGTTCTAATCCTGATTGTTAAAATGTGGATATTCACTGTACCTCCATCGTGCTGTTGCCAAAAAGATCACAGATGTCAAAAGTGCATGGCACAGTGCCTGGCACACATAAGTGCTGAATAAGAGAGCTATTATTACCAGCTTTTATGATTTTTTTGCTTCTTATCAATTTGACTATATCTATCTTTAAAAAGATAACTGACATTAATTATCCTCCACATACCTAAGTTTCTAACAAGCAAGACTCTTCACTTGCCTCCTGCAGGATGGGTTCTGAAATTCGTTCTGCTGCCGCAGGGCTGGCATCTAGTCTAGCTGAGTGAGGACTCAGTACTCCTTGTTCCCTGAGTGCAGCCTGCCTGTAACTCACACCATGTTTCCCAAGCCATGATTCAGGCTGCTTCCCCAGTCTCTGATTCCTGCTTATCTTTTCCCTAGCACTGGGACCCTTCCCCAAACCCTGATCAAGAGGGCTGCCCTGGAAACCCTGCTCATCCTAGCAATCTGCTGTATCTTCATTGGTGGCCTGCAGGTCTCCCGGCATCCAACAGGAAGGGCCATCCATACTCGAAACACTGCCGCCTGCCGAATTCTGAGTGTGAGCAGCACAGGACAGTGGTTACGATCATGGTTGCTGGAATCAGCTAAACCTGGGTCCCATCCTGGACTTCAGTGTGACTTTTTTTTTCTTTTTCTTTTTTAGACAGAGTCTCACTCTGTTGCCTGGGCTAGAGTGCTGTGGCGTCTGATTAGCTCACAGCAACCTCCTACTCCTGGGCTCAAGCAATCCTTCTGCCTCAGCCTCCCCAGTACCTGGGACTACAGGCATGCACCACCATGCCCAACTAATTTTTTCTATATATTTTTAGTTGGCCAATTAATTTCTTTCTATTTTTAGTAGAGATGGGGGTCTCACTCTTTCTCAGGCTGGTTTCAAACTCCTGACCTTGAGCGATCCACCCACCTCAGCCTCCCAGAGTGCTAGGATTATAGGTGTGAGCCACAGTGCCCAGCCTTCAGTGTGAGCTTGAACAATGTATTTAACCTCCAACTTCTTTATCTGTAAAACATTGGCTATTGTACTATCTTATCCTGTATTTCCTTAAATGTAGTGCCTGCTACATACTCAATGAGCTTATTTAGGAAGGCGATCCCAGAAGAAGGAACACAAGACAGGGCCAAAACAGGGCAGGGGAGACAGGCAACACAAAGCGGAGGAATGGATTTGGCTAGTTCACGAGAGACTGGTGCTCAATCCCTCTGGGATTTCAAAGGAGCTTTATGAAATCCAAATCAGAACCGTCTGTCCAGGGGAACATAAGAAGAAGCATTTATCCATTACTGTCTGCCACCATTGGTCAAGAGTGACTTCCACTGGGTATTAACCACTGGCACTTGCAGTTGCATTTGTGTGGGTGCCAAGCTGTGAAGCAGAAAAGCTCTTGGGCAGGAAGTAAGAGATGCGTGGCGAGGCTGGAGGAGGTGCTGTCAGGCGGGCTCTCCCAAAGCAGCTAGAGATGCCCCTGTATGCATTTCTCTCTTGCAGAAGTGTCACCTTCATGGGGTGATGTGCATAAACGGTTAAGTCCTAACAGGCATATATTAAACACTTCTTTCCTCAAAATGCTTCCATGGCTTTCCATCAAGCTAGGAAAAAATTCAAAGCCCCTGACCATGGCCTCCAAGTCTGCGTATGATCTAGAGCTGAGGTGTCTTGCAGACTTCATTTTCTACACATACTCTCCTTAATCATTCTGCTCCCTTTATACCCTGTAGGTTAGACTATTTGCTGCTGACCGCACACTAAAACACCCAGAGCTGGTTTTGGCCTCAGGGCCTTTGCATTTTCTATTGCCTCCACTTAGAATGTCCTTTCCTCTGATATTTGCATGGCTTTCCCCCCTTCATTCAAGGATCTGTTCAAATGTCACTTCCTCAGAACCCTTCCCAGGTCATCCCATCTGAAATAGCACCCCTAGTACTGCGACTACACTCTACCAGCCTCCCTCAAACCACTTAGCTTTCCTGACATTATAGTAACATGTAACTTATTTGTTCTTCATCAATATCCATTTTTAGAATCTAAGCTCCATGAAGGAAAACGCTTTGTCTATCTTGTTCACAGCTCTATTTCAATGCCTAAGCGCAAAGTCTGGTGTGTAGTCCCAGCAAATGTTTTTTGCATGCGTGAATGAATGAATGGTAAGTCCTATCACCACCTCATCCCCCTTTGCATATGGATGAGTAGACGAGTGACCCTGAACGCCACAGGCGCTCACTGTCTACATCCTGCTCCAGACCCTGCCATGACCAGATATTCTCCCCTCCTCTGCCCACCTGTACTCCTGGAGACCCACAGCAACTTCCATCAGATTTGGTTGAATAATATCAGGGGCCATAGATAGAAGCTGCTTTCCATCTTGCAGTGTCACACATATAAGTTTTCCTTTAGAGACAAGGTTAATTTGAAACCCTTCCCTCTGCTGCTGGGCAAAAGTGACTATTATTCAATTCGTGTATGATAATATGTAATAACCTAAGCAGAGCCAAGTGGTGTTACAGACACCTGAAGCTCAGTGATTCTCACACAGCATGAGTGCTGGTTCATGCGCACAAACTCGAGTACGCCCACACCAACACCCCCACAACCTGCTCAGCTCTGCTCAACCCTGACTGCCCTCACCCCACCTACCATTTTTCCTTAGCTCTCTATTGTCTGACAGTATACAATAGGTTTTTTTAAAACAAACAATCCATGAGATATTGGATGATATAATACTAGGTTCATGTAGGGATCTGGTCCTTACAAAGTTGATATGAACTCCTGATTACCTGGGGGCAGGATAGATTCCAAGGTCAATGTTCCCTTTTCAGCTCATGTGCTGAATGGGCTTCCTCCTCTTCCTCCCCATTCTGTTGGTCGGTTACTCCGAAATTCCATCTATTCTGAGCCAAGGATGTGAGGACTTTCCAGGAAAGTTCTGCTTGTTTTTAATATTTAAAGGATAGTACACTGGGAAGCATGTTCTAATTTCCCATATTTCTTTGTTCCCCCTGCCCACATCCAATTTGCTATAGAAGACTTATTCACTCTTTTAGGTTGTTGGTGGTGGAGGTGGTAGGAGGTAGAGGTAGGGATAGAGGTGAAGGTGGAGGTGTTGGAGGTGGTGATGATGGTGGTGGGGATGAAAGTGTTGAAGGTGGTGAGGGAAGTGGTAGGAGATGATGATGATGATGGTGGAGGTGGAGGTGTTAGAGGTGGTGATGATGGTGGTGGAGGTACAAGTGTTAGAGGTGGTGATGGTGGTGGGGTGCAGGTATTAGTGATGATGGTGGAGGTGCAGGTGTTAGTGATGATGGTGGGGGTGGAGGTGTTAGTGATGATGGTGGAGGTGCAGGTGTTAGTGATGATGGTAGTGGAGGTGCAGGTGTTAGTGATGATGGTGGAGGTGCAGGTGTTAGTGATGATGGTGGAGGTGTTGGTGATGATGGTGGAGGTGTTGGTGATGATGGTGGAGGTGGAGGTGTTAGAGGTGGTGATGATGGTTGTGGAGGTGCAGGTGTTAGTGATGATGGTGGAAGTACAGGCGTTAGAGGTGGTGATGATGGTGGTAGAGGTGAAGATATTGGTGATGATGGTGGAGGTGCAGATGTTAGAGGTGGTGATGATGGTGGTGGAGGTGCAGGTGTTGGTGATAGTGATGATGGTGGAGGTGCAGGTGTTGGTGATGATGGTAGAGGTGCAGGTGGAGGCTTTGGAGGTGGTATAGATGGTAGGAGGTGATGAAGATGGTGATGCAGGTGGTGATGATGGTGAAGGCAGTGTGGTACTGGAGGTGGATAAGGAAATCTTGTCATTCAAGAATGGGAGTGGCAACATGTTCAAAATGGAAACACCAAAAATTTCCTCCTAACTGGACTCAGGAATGGGATGTTACCTGCTAAAAAATAGCCATCACTTCTCTATCAGTTGGGAATTTTCTAAATACCAAAATTTTATTCTCTCAGTAATTAGTCAGTTTCTCTCCTCTATCACTTGTCTACTCTTCTCCTATAAGATGTTATATTTTTAAAAATACTATTTGAAAATATGACATTTTGATAGGCAATTTTAGGTTTAATACGGTTTGTTTTCTGTTTATATTTATAAGCAATGTAAGATTACTTTAGAAAATGTGATGACATAGAAAATCCTAAAGAAGAAAAAATAAATTACCCAGAACTACTCAGACCACCACTTTTTCCATGTTCCTGCATTTTCTTCCATTATCTCTTCCTTCCTTCATTGTTTTCTTCCTTCCTCCCATCTCTCCTTTCTCTCCTTTCTTTCTTCTTTCCTATCATCTTTCCATTTTTCTATTGTTAAATTGAAAATACCTATTACATTTATATAAAAATCACAGATATCAAGCAAGTTTATACAGTGAACATTTTCTCATGCCATTTAAAAATCCTTCAAAAATGTTCTTAAGGCATAAATAATATTACATCATAAGGCTATTTCATAATGTATTTATAGGGCTGAGTATTGAGGTTATTTCTAATTTATTTTTCTTGTAGAAAGGTCAGTTTTCCCGGGGCCATCTGAGAGTTCTACTCGAGGCAGCCACACACATTTCTTGAGCCATTCTACACACACAGTTATGCATATGCGATCAGAGGGGTGCAAATGGAATGCAGAGTCACCGCCTTTGGGGAATTTTCTTCCAGTTCCAGAGAGAGAGATTGCAATGAAGTCACAACATTTCTAAACCAACCTATCATCAAGTGAGAATTACTGAGCGGTGGAGTCATATAATAAAGCTGGCACCCAGGGAAGGATCGGGATCAAACTCAGTGGCGAAGTCTTGGGCACCTAGCAGGGACTAGAGGATCACGGTTTATGCCACAAATGTCCAAGTCCAGGCGCAAGCTGAGGTGTAAGTTACTGCTCTAGGGGATAGGTATAGAAAGGTGTAATGTTAAGCTAAATTCTTCAGGGCAATTAGAGGCATGAATTAGCAGAGAGGAGGGAGGGGAACATTTCAGATCAGGGGAATGCCATGTGGAAGTCCATGAAAGAAAATCCTACGCAGGGATCAAGAAGCCAATCAGCCTGGCTGCAGGGGAGGGAGGCTGGGGGGAGTAAGGAGGTGTGGGATTGGGGAGGTGGGAGACACCAGCAGCCCCGAGGATGTCGGACAATGTGATGAAAACATCACCCAAGGAAGATCATCCTGGCAGCCGCGCTAGACGTATTGGAGTCGGCAGACCCTGGGGACAGGGACATCTGAGAGGAAGGTGCTGAATTAAATCAGGCATGAGCTGATAATGGCTGGATGTATAATAGAAAGGCAGCAGAGGGACCAGAATAGAAAGGGAAGGCAGGTGACACATTTTAGCAGAAGAGAAGGCCTGACGTGTAAAGGGCAGGTTTGGTAATGGCAAGTGAAAGGAGGAAAACTTAACACTGGTTCCACTTTCCTGAGCTGATGGGACAGGGCGCTGGTGGTTGGAGTCGTTGAGAAGACACGTCCGCTCGCCTCTCTTTTCTGCTGATTGAAATCCCCGACATCTCACGGGCTCCTTGAGGATCCGAGGAAGAAGGTGGAAAGGCCGCGCAAGCCACTGTTACGTGCCGATAAAACAAATCCTCATGGGGACAGCCAGGTGCTGAAGTTCTCAGGCACTCGCACTCTTATTCTGCCCTGCCTGTCTGTTCTTCCTAGGACAGAAAGTTCAAACTCAGTTTTTTTTGTTGTTGTTGTTGACTCTGACTGTTCGTGCTCCTGACCTTAACTTATTCTGGTCCATGGGGGCCCGGACTCATTTGGGGTCTCTGCGACTGCTGGGCCGTGTGTCTGGTGCTCCCAAACCAGGACCGTGGCTGTGGCAGGGTGGACGTGACTAGAGCAGCCCCCAGGGAGGCCTCAGACCTTTTGTTTCCAAAGCCCATTGATGGTTTTAATGACGGTCATTGTCACCATAATAATTTTAGCATTGCTTTTCCTAACTTTCATTGAGAATACTTTACATTTCAGGGTCTTACATGTGCTGACTTTCATCTTCCGTGTAAAAATCGCACTCTCCATTTTATTGAAAGGAAATAGTGATTTAGAGTCATTATATGTTATTTAAGGTCACACAACTGATAAGGGTTGGAGCTCGGATTCAATAGTCTGATAACAGAATCTGTGAATTTTTTTTTAAAAAAATTACATCATAAGGCCAAGTCTATAGAGGAGAAAGTTCCAGAGACCCCCCCAGGATGTGGTTAGCTGGGCTACGCAGTTGTAGCAAGTTCATCTCGCAGACACTGCTCTTTGCCATCAGAAGTCCTGGCGTTGAACAGGCATGAGGAAAACAGTCTGAAAACTTTTGACTCCGTCTCTCCTCTTTTCTCTGTGTCAGAACCAGGGATCCAACGTTGATCTCCAAATCTAAACGGCTTAGCGTTTTTATAATGGCTTTCCTTTTTGTTCTACTCCTTTGTCCCAGCTAATTGCTTTAGGAAATCTTGGCTAAATCCTGCATGTTCACTGTCTGTAGTATGTGACCAGCCTCCTCCCTGATACACAAAATTGCGACAACTTGGAATGTTCAAAGCCCCATGTCTGGAGTCAGGGTGGTTTCGTGGCGTGCCAAAGCTGGAGGTGAGTCCTGAGAGGGGACTGACACTAGAAGCTTCCCCTCAGGCCTCCATTATTAATGAAATGTGTGTTGTCATGGTGATGGAAGTAGAAGTGGGAGAAGACTTGAGAAAATATGGTAACACTGGGAGCTATAAAATCTTTGTGACAGTGTGGATCTTCCCAATAAGCTTAGGACATCGCATTGCTCTCTCCTATGACAAGTCTGAGACATTATGAGGTCAATATAATATCCTAGGATTATTTGACCCACATGGGTCTCTGCCTTCTCTTACTTAGCCTGGCTCCTAAGAGGCCACACACACAGCAAGGGGTGCTGACACCTGACATTGGCAACAGTCAAACTCTATGCAAATTATCTACAAAGCCCAAATGGGAGGCACAGTGAAAAATCCGAGGTGATATCTATGTTAATAATTAACTTTTTTTGTGTGTACTTTTGTACAATTTACTCTTATGTCTTCATCTCTCCTTTTTCTACAGAGAAATAAGAGAAGTATAGGCATATTGAGTATGTATGGGCATAGTTCCTGAGATTTAATTAGGGTGATGACCATATGCCTGATTTGCCCAGAACAGACATGGTTTATACCTGTTGTCCTAGTGAACCCCTTTAATAAAACAAGGGTACAGGTTTGGATGATATATGGTTGACCCTTGACAGAGCTGCTGTTGTGGTTATGGGGTGTGCCTGGGAAGGCGTGGTGCATCAGCAAGAAAAGATGCTGTTGAGTACCTGGGCTTGCCTTGCCTGTGCGCAGCACTCGTGGCTTCCTCCTTGGTAGGGGAAGCCAAGTGGCCAGTAGAAGATAACCTGCTGGCTCCAACTCTGCAAGACTCCAGCCACCCAGGAAGCCATGGCCAGCTGAAGGGCTGTGTGCAATTTCCAAAGATGGTAATGCTTCCAGGGGGATGAGGAATGAAGAGGAGGGCATTCCCACTAGGAGGAAAAACAGGCAAATGTATGGGGGTTAGAATGTTTGGAAAATGTCCAGTTTGGCTCTAGAATAGGATATATATATATGTGTGTGTGTGTATATGTGTGTGCGTGTATATATATATACATATATATGCAGTAGTAGAGGTTGACATTAGAAATATTATGGCTAGAGTATAGAGAACTTTGAATGGAAGATAAGAACTTGAAACGTATTTCAGTACCCAGTGGGGAACCATTTAAAACACTTTAAGAAGGGGAAGAATGAGAGTTTCATCTTTGGAGGATTAATCACAGAAGGAAGACATGCAATAACTAGCTGTGTACTGAAACCGCTCGCTGACTAAAGAGATAATAAGATCACGAAATAGCCTTAAATATAATAGGAAGTTGACAATAAAGAATGAACAAATTAAGTAGCTGATTCAACAGATTAATTAAAGAGAATTAATTTTCTCTAATTAAAGGAGAAAACATAAAAATGAGAAATTGATAAATCGCACATAAAATACACAGTAAATTTACAAACATATCCAACAGATAATTCTTTGAGAAAAATAAATTTAAAAATCTTTTGGAGTTCCACTGAAAGAAATAAAAAGTGCAAATAAACAACATTTGCAAGGAGAAAAGGGAGATATGATCAGAATAAAGGACATTTTAAAATCGATAAGCCAAACTGTACATATCTATGGTAATAAATTTGAAGTTCTTAATGAAATTGGTGATTTGCTGGAGAAAAGTATGTACATTAAATTTGGTTTTTAAAAGAAGAAAGAGAAAGCCTAATAACTTGCTTTAAGGGTTACTCTTCTCTCCAACATCAGCTGTAGATTATTTTATAGTTGTCTTCTGTCCATTTTTTCAGACAACAAACAGTTTCTATACTGTGTAATTGATTAGTCTCCCTAGAAAAAATAGAAATCTTCCGAGCTCATTTTAAGATGCAAGCATTACCATGATACTGGAACTTGACAGAGTGCCACCCCCACAAAACAAAACAAAACAGAGCAGAACACTAGCAGGACGATCTGAGTTATAAATATTGATGTAGAAACCCAAAACAAAAGATCAGCAAATCACATTCATAAGTATATTAAAAGAACTATGGCATCACATAACAAAGTACGGTTTATCCAAAGATTGCAAGACAATAAATATGACAAGTAAGGGGCTTAGGCCTTAATAGAACTCATTTGAATTCATAAGAAAGCTCCTTAAATCCCAGTAGAAAAATGGGCAGGATATGAATGGACAATTCACCCCCAAAAAATAAATAAATAAATAAATAAAAATGGCTAATAAGCATATGAAAAAGTATTAACCCTGTTAGTTATCAAAGAAATGCAAATGAGGCATCACTTTTTGTAAATCAAATTAGCAAAGCTTAAAAATAAATAATAGTAACAGGAATGCCAATAAACATATGAAAATATGCTCAACCTCATTAAATCAGGAAAATGCAAATTAAAACCACAATGAAATGCCATTTTACACCCACGAGTTTGGCAAAAATTGAAAACTCCAGCAATCCCAAGTGTTTGGAAGCATGTGCAGCTACTAGGACTTTGCGGTTCTGATAGGGTTGGACATCTTGAAAAACAATTTAATATTATCTAGAAATAATGAAGATGTATGTTTTACACAATTCCACACCTGTGTATATACCCATTAGTAGTTGTCAAATATTTTCATCTGCACACCCCCAACACAATTCTGAAAATCTATACACTGCTTGTACAATTTTAAGTTGTCATCTAAACTCTTCATTGCAGATTTTAATATAAGAAATGAATATCATTTCCTGTGTATTGACTTTAAATTATAATAGAAAAACAACATGATCAAGCTCTTCTTTAATGGTTTAAGATTTTAATCACTTTTTTTTTTTTTTTTTGAGACAGAGTCTCACTTTGTTGCCCAGGCTAGAGTGAGTGCCGTGGCGTCAGCCTGGCTCACAGCAACCTCAATCTCCGGGGCTCAGCGATCCTACTGCCTCAGCCTCCCGAGTAGCTGGGACTACAGGCATGCGCCACCATGCCCGGCTAATTTTTTCTATATATATTTTTAGTTGGTCAATTAATTTCTTTCTATTTTTGGTAGAGACGGGGTCTCGCTCAGGCTGGTTTCGAACTCCTGACCTTGAGCTATCCGCCCGCCTCGGCCTCCCAAAGTGCTAGGATTACAGGCGTGAGCCACCGCGCCCGGCCTTTAATCACTTTTTTTCCTACTTAAACGTGTATTTTTATTTCATGACTTCCCAAATAATTTTATCCAAATTTAAAATAGTTTTATGCTTGAATGTTTTTAATGAATTACAAACATATTTAGAGCAAAAATACGTGCATGAATTGAATTTTTCAAAGATTTTTTGTGTAACCATAAGGTTCTAGTACTAAAAATTTTTTCTGGATTGAGTTATCATTGTAGTTATTAGTAATACACAATTGATCAAAACAATATAATTATACATTTTATTAGATATTTACTTACTATGAAAACTTAAATTTTATTGAAAATGTTTATCTTATTGAAATGGATAGAAGTTTTTTTCTACTAGATTGATGAATAAATATTATTTATGACTAGAATACGACAGAATAAAGTATCAGTTTTATTCCATTTATTGTTTTTATAGATGTAAGTGCCAAGAATCATTGTTCTTATGAATAAATAGAAGAATGAAGAAATTTTGTTTAACAATGTCAGTCAATTCTCTGAATTCATTCTCAGTCATATGCCAAGTGTCACCTAGTGATTTATGATTGATGATTTTATTATCAGAAATTATTTTTAATAATCTAGCAGCTGAAAGGTTGGTTTTGTGGAAAACAAATAATTGGAATGCATCTGACTTGCAAAATGATTTGTTATCCACTCATTAAAGTCATTCGCTTTCTCAACAACCTCATAAAATTTTAAAATGTCCCTTTGTTTGTCATCCTAGAGCTTTTTATATACCAGTTTAATGCAATATAGTTAGAATCTGGATGAGTGAGAGCTAAGCTTTTCTTTTGTACAGTGGGGGAACAGCTATTAAGATATGAGAATTTAAAAAGAAATGGTTTCAGGAGAATGTATGTACAGAAATTGATGGTTTTAAAACTGATTCCTTAATACTATTTATTCCCTGAAAGTCTTTGGAAAACCTCCTGGCTCTGCAGGACTACACACCACGTTATAAATCATTGCCTGGGAGAAACTCATCAAGGATACCAGGAGACACAGGGAAGAATCTTCATAGCTACATTGTCCGTATATAGATACAAACTAGAAACAACCCAAGTATCTATCAACAGGAAAGAGGCAAAGCCATGATGGATTCATACAATGAAAGACTATATAGCAGTGAAATAAATTAGTTTAATAAGGCAAGTTGCTGGAAAAATATGTACAGTGGGATATCATATTTACAAAGTTCAAAAACAAGCTAAATTAAATTGCAGATTATTTAAATTACATACTCATATAGCAAAACTATAAAGGGAATAGCTAACAAAAATATTCAGTGTTGTATTTATTTCTTAAAAGAGTAAGGAAAGAGGCTATGGAAGAATCACATAGGGGGCTTCAACACTTTAGGTTATATTCTCTTTCTTCACTTGCATGGCAGGTTTTAACATGTTTGCTCATGCCTTAAAATTTTCATAAGTTATTTTAAAATTATATGCATATTGGATACCTGTGAAGAATAATATGTTCCTTTGTATGAATTAGTTTAAATTTTTAAATAGGAAGAAAGTATTTGCAGCATTCCATGCTTGAGATGGTTTTAGTAAAACCAACACTTTTTTTTTTTTTAGAGCTTCTGGGAAGAAGAATGGGGAACAGGTTTCTGGAAAGTAATTTATAACTATTTACAAAGAGTCTTAAAATGTTCATACTTTGTGATTCAATAATACTCCTTCTAGGAATATGTCTTAAAATCATTAGAAATGGTATCAAAGATTAATCTTAAAGGATATTTATCACAGTACTATTTGTAATGGAGAGGAATTGGAAATAATATAAACAGGTAATAACAGGAGCGTGCTCAAATATATTGTGGCAAAGCAATAGGATAGATCGTTCAGCCATTAAATTATATTTTAAAATAATATTTAATTATCAGCATAGCAGAAAAGGTCATGATTTATTAAGGGAATAAAAGAAAACTATGTACATTATGATTCCAATTATTATTATGCATGTGTGTGTTTGAATGTGTACTTGGTATGCTTTTACATTACATAACAACAGAGCCCGAGAAATGCCACTTTTCTTTATTTTGCTAAGTCTGCTGTACCTTCTCCTGCCTAACTAGGAGGAAATCTCATCTCAGTCTCTTTGCCTGTCCCTCTCTGGCATGCCAACTCCCCAGCTGCTGGCGCTGACTCACCTGGGGCCTGGGGGTGGGGAGTGGAGGTTGGGAGGGGGGAAGGGGACAGTACAGCTTCTATGTGAGAGCACCACAAGGCCTGTAGCACGCGCAGGAGATGGCCTGGCCCTTTGAAACTAAGTCTTCATTTTTGTTTAATGACCACGATCCTTATTAAAACATAATGAATCTTCTCCTTGCTTAGAATGACTTGCCTTGTCTACCTACTGCCATCCAAATTCTTCCCAATTTTCAAGTCTCTACCCACTCCTCTTCTGCAAACCTGTTCTTTTTTTTTTCCATATTTTTTTTTATTTCAGCATATTATGGGGTTACAAATGTTAAGGTTACGTATATTGCCCATGCCCCTCTCCCCCCTCCCACCCGCCCAACACCCAATAAATGTTATTGCTATATGTCCACTTAGGTGTTGATCCGTTAATACCAATTTGCTGGTGAGCACATGTGGTGCTTGTTTTTCCATTCTTGAGATACTTCACTTAGTAGAATGGGTTCCAGCTCTATCCAGGAAAATGCAAGAGGTGCTAGATCACCATTGTTTCTTAAAGCTGAATAGTACTCCATGGTATACATATAACCACATTTATCTAGCCCTCATGGCCCCTTTCCCCACCCTTGTCCCTTGTCTATAGGCCTACTGCCCCAAGCCACAAAATCTTATCCTTAGTTACACTAGCGTCCACAATCACTTTTGTTTTATCTGCATCAATAGGCGTTTTTAAGAATTCATTTCAGTTTCCTAGTTACCAAAGTGCTTAGTATAGGGCAGGAAACCCAAGTGGTGTCCACTAAGTACTGTCAGTTAATGAACTAATTGATGGAATAATAAGAGGTTAAACCTAGCCTTCATGTGACTTTAGGTATTTGATCCCAAATCCAGATCCTTAAGCATTGACTTTCTTTTGTCCCCTCTAAAAGTGGCACCGTCTTTTCAATGAGAGTCTGGGCAAAGGCAGTTCAGGTGCTGAGAAGGAAAAATAGAAAGGCAGGGAGTTAGTCCTTTGATGTGCTTGCTGCACAGAGAACCAAAGAAAAATGCAAATGTTCCCTTCAACTAAGAGAAGCTTATCAATATTAAGAAGTACATGGAAAAGAAGAAAGAGGGAAGAAAAAAAAAAACATATAACACTCAACAAGAGGATAATTTAGCTTGTTGGCAAGCACTTAGGAGTCTGGTTCATGAAAAATTACTCACGCTATTGCATAGCAGGTTTTTCTGGGCTTTTGTGTGTGAATCATGGTATTGATTTCATGCAAATAATCATATTTTGTTGGGTGTTAGGTTGTAGAAGGATGGCATAGAGAGGGAGGGGTAATGGAGAGAAAAATCAAAGAGGGTGGAGGAAGAGATGCCTGTTGCTCTTTCAGCCCTTGCTACAAAGCCCGGCAGCTGGACTATGCGCATTGCTAATTAAAAGATGGGCGCCCAGAGAGACTCTTGCCAGACAGAATCTTTTATTCTCCTGTTTTGTTTGGGATTGAATTATTGGACGAGGGAAGAAAGGAAGATTGTGGATATACCTTAGGGATAAAAATAAACTTGATTTCTGTTGAAAAACAACCCATGTCCCCAGCCAGGGCTGAATGCGATAGGGACATTTTTTTTTTTGGCTGAGAACAACCCACTAAGTTTGTTTGCCAGTTGGCCTATTGTGGTGCTTTTCTGAAAGTGTTGAAGTTTGTCTTTGAAATTTCTTTTGAAAAAACAGAATGAGTTTACTTAGTTTGTCTCTAATAGCTAATAAGAGTATCCAGGAGAGCTCAGGTTGGGATAGAGATGGTGACAAGGACAAAACCATCTAAGATTTATATTGGGTGTTCACTCTTTGCTGTGCACTGTCTTTAGCAGTTAACATTTATTTATTCCTTTAATTCTCATAGCAACCCTATACCATATAGGTAGGGAGTTTACAGATGAGGAAAGGTTAATATTCCAGCATTCAGTGGTACAGAGACCTCAGAGCTCACTTCTGTTCAAATATGTCTTTTGGATCTGGAATGGGCCCATGGTGCTATGTACAAGTGAAATGGCAGGAGATGGGTATAAGGTAAGAAGAGGTGAGGGCTAGAACTGAGGAGGAACTAGGGGTAGTACCCAAGAGTGAGAGCCCACAAAGGAACCAAACAAAGATAGAGTAAGAAAGGCAGTGTCTGGCTGGGTGCGGTGGCTCACGCCTGTAATCTTAGCACTCTGGGAGGCCGAGGAGGGCAGATTGCTGGAGGTCAGGAGTTCGAAACCAGCTTGAGCAAGAGTGAGACCCCGTCTGTACTATAAATAGAAAGAAATTAATTGGCCAACTAACATATATAGAAAAAATTGGCTGGGCATGGTGGCGCATGCCTGTAGTCCCCAGCTACTTGGAAGGCTGAGGCAGGAGGATTGCTTGAGCCCAGGAGTTTGAGGTTGCTGTGAGCTAGGCTGATGACATGGCACTCACTCTAGCCTGGGCAACAAAACGAGACTCTGTCTCAAAAAAAAAAAAAAAAAAAAAAAAGAAAGGTAGTGTCACATTTGGAAGACATGGGCCGAATTCATGACCCCATGCACGCAGTGGACATTCAGTCTGGGACAGGCCACGGAAGCCCAGTATTGAGCAGGTGGAGCCCTGGGAGAATACTGACGGCCACAGTGCTGAGAAGCAGGACCAGAGAGAAGATTCTGTACGGTCACTTGTGAATCTAACCACTATGCAGCATGGTAATGATAGCAATTGGTTGACGGAATAAAACAATTTGGCCCCTAGTTGAGAAGATGATTCTGGGGCTGTTTAAGTCTCTATTTAGCTTAGCTGGGGGAAAGAAAACCAAAACACAACAAAGGGGGTGAATTCTTCTCAAGCCTGGTGGTTGTCGGAACAAGGAAGGTGGGGAAACCTATTCATCTTTGCTGGGATTATTGCTGAGAATAAAGAAATAATTCTGTTTGTCTTTACTCAAGAACTACTGCTACATGGCTGCAGGCTCTTCTATTTTATTTTGGGGATAAGTTGTCAAAATCAAGGATCAGCTCCTCTTTCGTTTTATACATCTTTACCAATGCTTTCCCTCCCGCTGGGCCCCTTAGAAAGTTATTTCCTTATGATTTTTTAATCGTCAGTGTTTTGAAGCTAGGCTAACTCTCTGGCTGACGTGGGCAGAGAGTCCAAATCTCATCGCCGGCACCATTCGGCCGAGGAAGAAGGAAATGGCTTGATGAAGTTGCCGCAGAGTTCCTTCGGGCTTTGAACAAATTGCTCTAATATGAGAAGTCACCACTCTTGCTTCCCAGTGTCATTAAGGAGCCCCATGTGAAGGCACGATATTAGTTTTCACTTAGAGAGCGAAGGCCACCAACAACTGGAGGAAGGAAAACTGAAATGTGGTTAATGGGCCAATTTGGTGACCCAACTGGGAACCCAGACATTTTGACTCCTGCCAAGCTCTCTTGAATTTGTATGATACAGGAACAGAGCAAGACGAGTAGATCAATGCATTTGTTCATTCTATTAAGGAGAAAAAGAAAAAGATGTTGCTCGGATTTCTCTCTCCCAAAACCAATTTCTCCACCTCATAGGCATGGGGATTGCGGAGGCCCTGTCTTTTGTTCAGAAAGCTGGAAAGTCTCCCAGCAGGGAAAGGTCAAGTTTTATGCAAGGAAATTCGAACCAATAATCAGCCTTTCACCTCCACGATGTCTGTTGCATTAAAAACTTAATAAATATTAATTGCATGTTAAGGCTAGTCTCATTTCATTTTACAGATCTAACTCACCTGAGTCCTTCTTTTAGATCTGCAAAGGACGGGACCATTTTTCTTTTATAGGAAGTCCTGTCGTAGGACTCGGCTTTCAATCTATTTTGTGTTTTCTTTCTGGTTCTGAGGTTACGGTGAAATTTGACAACATTTTAATATCGGACTGAATTGGTTTCTCTTTACCGTGGAGAACGGACGGAGGCGGATCTGACAGGGAAGCAGGGAGTGTGCAGAGAATGGAATTCTGCCCAGAGCCAATATCGTTTTTTATGATACGAGATGAGGAAAAACCACTCACCAACCAACATTTGATCTTTAATTGTCTGCCCTTGGACCCACTTCACTCTGTCCAGACTACCCGGCCTTATCCGCTGGCGGTAAATGGGAAATTGCCTCCTGCGGTGGGCATTTGTTGCTTTCACCTATCCAGCCTTTGTTTCCCTCGCTTCCTAAAACAAAACTATGATTTGTTTGAGGATAACCCCTTCCTCACCCTTGGCTCCTGTCATTTGGGTGGGCGGCTCCAGCTGTAGGCAGGTGACCCCAGCCTGCGTGGCCAGTCCGAGTCTCAAATGTTCTCACTGACGGACCCCAATTGGGGGTGCCTTGGGAACCAGCCCAGCCAGTGAGCATAGTCCCCATTTTGCAGGCCATGTTGAATAAGGCGTGGGCACACAATTAAGCTTGGAGCTGGAAAGTCAGACGCCTGGAGCTGGTAGGGGCCATTCCCAGAGAGTGTCCCCCTGAGGACTGAAGGAGAGCAGGGCCGAGGGTGAGAGTGGGGGAACCCGGTTCTGATGGGCTAGGTTTACCTCCGAGCTTCCCGAGACGTGAGCCGGTAATCCCCCTTTACCTGAGTGGGTTCGATCTGAATTTGTTACTTGCAGATATTAATGTAGCGCCTTCTTCCAAAATATGAGCAATCCATTCAACAAATATTTATTCATTGTTGTACCTCTTATTTTCAAGGTATTCTACTTGACTATTTGGGGATTTTAACAAGGTCTGGTTTATGAGGCTGTTTAATATGCATTGAGGGAAATAAGAAATGAGACAACTGGAATACACATGGGAAAAAAAATCCATCTGCACTAACATATGAGTGAGTGTCCCAGTAAATGTGCTGAGAAAACTCCAACTCAATGCACGCTAAAGGGTCAAGTGATCTGGAAATTTGCTGTATTTGGGTGGTGAGGTTTGAATTAGACTCTAAGGAAATATGGGATTTTGGACAGCTAGAGAGTGAGAGGGGCTCATTCAAGTGAGAGAAATTGCATGGCTGGGCATCTCAGAGGCGGAAAGTTGCACGTGGCGGAGGCGTTGTATGGAGATGAATGGGTGGAGAGATAAAGGACAAAGCTGGGTCTGGATCAGAGAGGGTTTTGAGTTTGGATGTGAGCCAACTGGTGACGAGGACGCTGTGGGCTCCAAAGCCACCATCAGATGCTGAAATGATATTTTGCGGAGTCTTTGGTCAGCAATGTCAGAGATTGGAGTGAAGGACGGGAGACAACCGAGCAGACGAAACAAAACTGAGATTCTGTGGTTTAAACCTAGGAATGTCTCGATCAGGATGCACTGGCCGAGGGGCTGGAGCGGGAGGGAAAAACTCGAGTCTTTGGAGCAAGACTGGCAGCCTCGGGGACTGACGAGACAGGGGAGGAGGAGAGGACTAAATCGGTTATGTCATGGTTTAATAAATTTGGGATGTGAGAAATAAAGGATGGAGAATCAATTTGAAAGGGAAACATATTAGGCTCAATTTTAGACAATAATTTGGGGACGTGATATTTGAGTTAAAAAATCCTCTATGTAGCTGGGAATATAGAAGTCAACCACAGGTGAAGGTTAAGACGGAGATCCGAGGATCATTGTCATGGTGTCTTAAGCTGAAGTTTTCAGAAAGGAAGATGCTCTAAGGAAATGATTATAGCTGGGAGGGAGCCCAGATTGAGCCTTAAATCTCAATGGATACACTCAGGCGGGTCTGGGAGGAAGAAAGAGGAAATGGTGACCAGCTCTGAGTCTCAGAGAAGGAGGATCAGTATTGCAGCACAGATACTCCTCGATTTACAATGGGGTTACGATGGGGTTGTGTCCCAAGGTAGCCTCGTTGTACGTCGAGGAGCATACTGAATGCACATCACCTTTGCACCATCGTATAGTTGAAACCTGGTGAGTTGGGGAAGGTCTGCACTTCTAACGCAGTTGTCCCAGAGGTTTTATCAAGATAGAGGAGACCGAGGTGTAATTGCGTAGCAAAAGTAGGTACACAGTGAGAGAAGGAGGGTGAGTAAAACATGCGAAGTGGCATCAATTCACTGGGAAAATGTGTTTCCCTGGGAAAAGGGCCACACGTGTGTGCGCTAAAGAACTTGCATGGGCAAAAAAAGAATCCCAAATCAGTATGATTGTAAAGAATGCTGCTCTTAAAATACATTTCACCCAATGAGCTTAGATTATATATGAAAACTCGCACACACCCCCACACCACATATAATTTTATAGTTTGTAGACGTGTATAGACACACAGATACGCGTGCACGAGGAGGGTGTCTGGATGGTCTGCGTGGCGAATGGAGGGAAAGCGATGCTATAAAAACAGACAGGGCTGAGTTACTCTGCGTCAATGACAGCATATGTGGCTTGTCGCCATTGGCAGCCCCAGTGTGTGTTGCAAACCAAACCAAATTTTTGTTTAAGTTTTCTTATCTCTGATCTCACCAGAGGCACACAGAGAAGAAGCCCGGGCTCTCCACTCCGACATACCCCGAGACATCCACCGGGACTTCTAAGGAGGGGCAGAACCGCCTGGGCTGGGGCCCTCGAAGTTAGCACTGTGGTTTCTGAACAGGGAGATTTAAAGCACAGGCGTCGATCCCCATGTATTACTTGATGGATGACTTCACAGAATTTCAGAAGGATAAAAACATGGAGACACACAGCCACATCCACTGGCTGCTCACACACACATGGAGACAGTCAAGTTTAATAAGATCCAGACTGATTTGACTTTAAAAATATATCTGTGCTTTTAAAATAATCCACGCTGGCTTCAGTTCAACCCTCCAAATAGTAACTACAGTCAGTCCATCTTCTATATGCATCTGTTTTGCATCCCTAAAATAGAGGCTCCCATAATAGGAGGGTCTGTGAAACTAAAGCTCTGAGATCCAGTTCCTTGCCCCTTGATCAAAAAAATGATCGAGTTATAAAGGGGTTGAGCTCCCTGTCTCCTGCAGTGTGGCCTGTCCTCAGCAGCCCTGTCTCCAGGGCGCAGTTTAGAGTAAGACATTCCCCTCCACCGACTGAGGCAGTTCTCTGGGCCACAACCAGTGTAGACGCAAACCCCAGTGTGTGCTAAGAGGACTTCCGGATTCTGGCCCGTGCTTTAAAAGAAAGTATTTTAATGCCTTTTTGTGCCCCCTCTTGCCAAGTCCCAATTAAATGAAAATGGTCCCTAAGAAATAAGCCAGAAGAAGAAAAAGATAGAGATGAATGAGAAAAGGGAGAAAATGAGAGAAAGAGAGTGAGAAAGGATTAAAGGATGGAAAGAAGACAATAGAAAGGAAAGGGAGGAATAAAGGAAGAGAAGGAGGAAAAGAGAAAAAGGAGGGAAGAAGAAAGGAAAGGAGAGAGGGAAGGAAAGAGGGAAGAATGGAGGGAAGGAGGGGAAGAAGAAAGTCAAGGAGGTGGAGGATGTTACGAGAGTGGCAGAGAGCCTGAGTCAGAGGGTCAGAGAGGCAGGGGGAGGAGAGGTTGTCTGGAGTAGCTCATCTGAACAAAATCAGACTTTCCACAGGCAGCTGCTCCACTAGCCCAATCCATCATCCACACGATCAATGGCAAAGTCAGTCATTTGACCATCCATGTAACATCAGAATCGTTATGAAGCAAACACCAGAGACTGGCGCATCGAGCAACTCTAACTGCGCCAGGGGTGAGGCACGCTGAGCAAACAGGCTCCACACACTGCGCCGCAAGGGTGTGTGTTTGGTTTGGGACCAGGTCATTTTTCTTGTGCTCTAAAAAAGTTATAAGACCAATCAGGTTCTTAAGAGATGACTTTCATCGAGTCATCCCTGCTAAAGAGACTTCCATGGCACACAAAGTCCAGGACCTACACTATGGCGCCACGACAGTCCTTAATCTGTCCCCAGTGACCTCCCACTTGCCAAATCCGACAGAACCTTCTTGGGTTTGATCTCCCTTGCACTGGATGCTGTGGATCCTTCTCTCCTCCATGGAAATTTACTTTCTTGGACTTTAGGAAAGCACACCTTTCTGGACCTTTCCATAATAGAGTGAGCAACCCTCCCGGTTGGCCCAGAACAGAGGGGTTTCTGGCAGTCAGGACTTTTAGTGCTAAGATGGGAACGTTCCAGGCAAACTGGGAAGGGTTGGTCACCCTATCACACCTCGCTAATGTCCTCTGCCAGCCCCTATATGGGCTTATCTTTGCTGCCCATCCTTTGAAGGCAGAGTTCTACTTTCTTCTCCTCAGACGACACATTTTCTGGGACATCTTATTTACTGGGTGTTTGACCTTCCTGTGACCTGACATGTTTAGCAGTGCCTGAGCTTCACCAGGTCCCGCTCAGGGTCACATGTATACATGATACTCTCATGTATGCTGATCTCCCACTGTCTTTTTCAATGGTCTTTTTTTTTTTTTTTTTTTTTTTTACCTTTTCTAACTTCACTTGGGTCTTCTCCATAGAGTTTCATCTGGTTTCTCTATCCATTTCTGCCTTCTCTGTATTCAGACCTCCCTTAATAAAGACCACACTAGGTACCCTAGAACTCGATCACACCATGTCCTACAATGTCACCTGATTTTGAACCCAGATCATATAAGTCTTTGAAACTATGGCGTCAGAGACAAGTACACCTGGATTTTGAGTCCCGGCTCTACCAATAATTCTCTACTATTTGTTGAGCACTTACTATGAGGAACCAATATTTCAACTGTTTTACATCGTGTCTCATTTATTCTTTACAACTTCATGTGAAACCATGTGACTGATGAGGAAAGTAAGACTCAGAGATATTAAATGACACGACTATGGAAATCCAGTAGGTAGGGTTACCCTTTAGCTGTCTGAACCACAGCCAAGCTTTTAGTTACAAAATATAGTCAGGTTTCAATAAAAGCAAGAATAAATATGCCATGACTATTTCCAAAAATTTTTTTTAATACTCTAATGTTTATACTACTAGTGACCAAATATTTCCATGAATTCTCTTCTCATTCTCTCATCATCTGTCCAGAATGTCTAAACAAAAGCTGCTTTGGCCTTGAGAGACACCAGGGCCCATTAGAACTTGATGCTAATGCACCCTCTGTCACTCTTGCCCTACTCTACCCCCAAAATCCCCCCTTGGCCTCAAACCATTGTAACCTGCCCCCTCCCCAAGTAAATATTTTATCTTTCACAAGCAGCTGGAAGGAGAGAGGTGCACTAGCAGCAGGCTCGGTCAATCCTGTTTAAATATTGATCACAAACATCGTTAAAATAAAAGTCTATCGACTCAGCTGGTGACTTTGCAGCTTCAACACTTTGCAGAATGCAATTTTCCATGTGCGGTGACTCTGAGCAACTTGCTTGAGTTATGATGTTAATAAGTGAGGCACCTCCTTCGGGAGAGCTCTGTTGTCCTGGAGGCAGCTGCAAAAAGGAACCAGCCCCTTTGGCTGGAGGCAATTACAAAGCCCCATCCCTGCCTCCTTCCCCCAGCCTTCTTGTCCCTAAAGATCAGCTTTCAGGATGCTGGCTTTTCACCTTTGGAAGCCGAGTTGGCACGCTTCCAGGAGTTGGAGTGAGTGTCTTCTATGGCCATGAAAATCCGGGGATAAAGTGAAGGGAAGGGGAGTTGTAAGGGAGCTGGCAGAACTGGGTTGAGTCCATTGCTCTGAGGCAGCTGTGCTCAAACTTTAGCATCTATTAGAATTGCCTGGAAGACTTATAAAAGCACAGCTTGATGTGCCCCACTCCTGGGGTTTCTGATTTATTCGATCTGGGCTGGGGCTTGGGAATTCGCATTTCTAACAAATTCCCAGGTGATGCTGACGCTTGATGCTGTTAGTTCAGGGGCCACACTTTGAGAACACTACCATTACCCCTCACCTGTGCAAAGATAGCAACTGGCGTGAAACCAGTGTGCCCTTAGAATGCTCTCAGATGCTAGGCATCCTCCATTTCCTCAGCTGAGAGCTCATGTAGTCCAATGATTTTTAAATTCTTTAATGAAACCCCCTTACAAATGCAATCCCTTGTGGAAGCCCACGATATATGACTGATAGCTCTGTCCTGGTTGAAGTGAGGGCATAAGGCCTAGAGCTCCCCAGCAGAGCCCTGTGCCTCTGAAAAGCATGATTTGAAAACCACTGATCTACTCCAAATGTCCTTGTTTTACAAATGAGGCAGCTGAGACCCCAGATGAAGACATGGTTCATCTATAGAGATGCCAGGATTAGAGCCCAAATTTCCCTTTTCCCCAGAACGGCTATTACACGCAGCAGATGATGGATAGTTGGCCACTCCTGGCAGAATGATAGCTGGGGGTGAAGGTACCTTCCAGGGGAAAATTCATCTAGTCATCAGTCTGGTCAGGGAATCTGTATCTTTCACACGTCCTGGATGGGAGAAACAGCATTTAGAGCTTTTCCACGTGGCCTGGCTGTGGGAATTCATTCAGTCTGTTTCAAGAGTGTGTCTATCCTATCCCCAATTCTGATCTCCAGACAGACAGAGGTTATGGAGAGATGGGGGTAACAATATAAAAGGGCAAAGACGGTTGGTAAGAAAGAGGCATAGCCCAAGAAGCAGGAGGAGTATCATATACACGGCAAACAGCTGCAATTGTCAGAAATTTGACAGTGGCTGTCCACTAAGGAAAAGAAAATTACAAATTGGTCTGCTTGTCAAATCTTCCTATGTGGAAATCTAGGTTATTGGGCTGATTGGCTACGAGTGCACAACGAGAGCAATTCAACGGAAGACTCTGTTTCCTTTTCTCGCCCTGGTCTTTGTTTTTCCCTCCTGCTACGACTTGAGATCAAGGCAAACCTGGGGGGTCCCCAGTAAGCACATTCAGATAGTCGTCCCCCGGGTTCCCAAGAGGAAAGCTAAATGGAGTTTCATCCACGACAGCGCTTCCCCTAGAATGGAACAAGGAGACAGTGGGAGGGTCGCCATTCACTGGTTTAACTCTGAAGCAGTCAAGGGATCCCGACCGTTTCAGTTCCTCTGGTGCCAGGTGGCGCTGAGCTGGTGACTCAGGTGGCAGAGAAAAGCAAGGCCAGCTCCAGCTTCATGCGCATTTGCTCTGGGAAGCACACCCGGCTATTCACGAAACTCCTGCCGCCGTAGACAGAGGGGAACGAGCTGTGCACATGGGTTTCCAGGACCTGGGTTGGATCGGAGTCTGCATCTGAAAGCAGCTATAAAGCAAGTCCGTGTGCGTCCCCCACCCTGCAAAGTCTATCCACCGTGTTTGCTCCCTCCCAGCTCTCTCAGTTCTCTGGCCAACTCTCTCCCTGCTGGTGATGTTTCAGGAGTCCCGCCCTGTGCAAACGAGGCCTGTTGTGGCCCCTTTCACCACAGCCTGTGCAGGATCCACCACTTCTTCTCACTTAACTCTCAAGATTGCCGGGGTGCTGAGGCCTCGGGGGTCTGCCGGAGATAAGCTGTTCCAAATGCTCGTTCCGAGTTCCCAGGCCTTATTTGAAAGAGCTGACACGTTGAATGCAGCCAGCTTTGGCTGGAAAATGCCATTCCGCTCGAATGCAAAGTTTATGTTGCTGCTGTTATTACCCAAAAAGAGTGAATAAATAATAATTAAAAGACTAAATCTCAGGGAGACAGAAAATACTGGAAAGGATCTTCAGAAAGCATTTACTCTGGACAGGAGTGGGTTGGAATCGTCCTGTTTCTCCAACACACCGAGCATATTCGTGCCTCAGGGCTGTTGCACCTGCTTTCCCTGTGGGACTTTCTTCTCAGAAATCCACGTACATATTTCTCCCCTCTTCCATTAAAGTCTCCAGTCAGGCATCAGTGCCACATAAGGTCCTTTCCTAATCATTTCTAAACGGGCACCCCACACTTATTCTCTGCAGTATCGTGTCTATACTATTTTCCCATTTTACTTTCCTGGTAGCACTCATCAGTGCTTGACATTCTATTCTATTTTCATGTTTTTCAATTCTTTTTGGCCCATCTCCTGGAGGTATGCAAGTTCCATAAAGAGGGAGTTTGCTTGCCTTCTGCTATGCTATATCCTGAGGGCCTGAACTGGGATTTACACGTGGTGAATGCTCAGTAAAAAGGTTTTCGAGCTGAGTTGGTGCTTCATGCCTGAAATCCCAGCACTTTGGGAGGCTGAGGTGGGAGGATCACTTGAGGCCAGGAGTTCGAGGCCAGCCTGAGCAACATGGTGAGACCCTGTCTCTACAAAAAAAAAAAAAAAAAGAAGAAGAAGAAGAAAAAATTAGCCAGGCATGGTGGCACATACCTGTAGTCCCAGCTAGTTGGGAGGCTGAGGCAGGTGAGTCACTTGAGCCCAGGAGTTCCAGTCTGGGTGACAGAGCAAGACCCTATCTCTATAAGTAAACAAAGTAATTAAATTAACTAAAGTTTTTTGAGTGAATGAATTCTAGAGCTGTCACTCCCAACTCTACACTTAGAAGTCTCCAGAGAACCTGCTATTGTAAACTGTAAAGGGCCACACAGATGGATACATTAGCACTAATGTATTGGTCTCCATTTTTAAAGCCTCCATATTGAAAAGTATTTTCCTTTAACTTAAAACCTTTCAGTGCAAATGAGGATTTGCACTTGGTTTCTTGAAGGAAACCAAAAGTGTTTTTTTAAACCACCTTCTTCAAAGAAAAGAACAACAAAAAAATCAAATTCGCATTTTCCTGTGGGAGCTGGCATATTTGGTACCATGCCCCTGAGTACAAAAGGAGGGAGGAAGGAGCCATGTTTTCCCTGGCATTTCCAGAATTGCCAATCATGGAAAAGGTCTCACTCATTATACCAGCATTACCAAGTGATCCCGTTTACTCAGAAATTTCCAGGGAGTATTTCCTGCATGAGAGAGACTATAACTCTTATTTCCTCAGGAGAACACAGACCCCCAGTCTTTCGATGAGCTGCCCAGGCTCACAGAACCCTGGCAACTAGAAACAGAACCCGGTTCTGGAAAGAAGTCGGCTTCAAGCTCAGATATTCAGGCCGGAAACCCGGGGAGCTTTCTTTTCAACCACGCTACCTCTTCCGGAGAACGTGATTTCCAAGGAAGGTAGAGACCACCTTGCCCTTCCCTACCCGGGCACTCATTTCATACATTCCTGTGGCTCTTCCCAGTGTCCCCGGGGATAAGGAACCAAGGAAACATTTAGTCTCCCCACACCAGCCTCTGCAGCTGAGTTCCAACAGCTCAGACGGAAAAACCATTCAGAAATCAATCAGGGGACATTAACAGACTGTGCTTGTTAATAGTCTAACAGCAAACAGTAAATACTCCGCTCTGTCTAGACCTGTCACCTGCCCCAGCAGGGTTAGCCACCTGGGGGGACATGGGGTGGCAGACAGGAACGTGCAGAAGAAGAAAGTCGGGAACAGCCTTAGAGGACCAACAGCAACAGGAAGCCTCCCGCTGAAGATGCCCTTCCATCCAGCACGGCTGCTCCCTGTGGGAAGGGCAGGAGTTAACCGCGTGAGGTGCAGAGGCTGCTTCCCGGCTCTGCTGGGTGCGAAGCTGCTGAGCTGTAATTGCCCGACTCAGGACTTATGGCCGAGGAGGAGGTCACGTGCCCCAGGCCGTGTTTAGCTGAAAAGCACAGCCATCGCAGGCAGCTGCGGCTTTCCTGGTGGGTGACATTCCTCTTAGGAAGCGGTTTATCTGGTGATACCCCAAACAGTCAGCGTGGTGCTGTTATTCCGCTCCTGGTATCCGATATTCATCACACAGGTGGAGCTGGGGGATGGCTCAAACCCCAGAAGGGACTTGCAGGATTCCAGTAAGGGGCAGCAGACTAGTTCACAGAACAGACTACGGTCTGCTGAAGGCCAAGTCCTTGAAGTGGAAGGATAGCGAACACCGTGCCACTGGAATGAGAATCAGTAAGTGAGTAAGTGCTTCCTACTGGGAAGAGGACCTACTGGGTGTCCAGGAAGAGGTGCCGCCCACTATGGGGAATGCATATATGGGTGTAGCATTGCCCTTACCCTTGGGGGCCTGGAGTCTGGGTGGAGAGAGAAGCTAAAACAAGTGCCATACGCAAACAAAATAGAATAGCATGGAACTAACCGCTAACCTGAATTATCGTGTAAGTGCCAACGTTACATTTAATGAGTGGATGTTTAGCACATTGAATAAGTGCCCATGAACTTAGGTGGAACCAGAGCTGTGCATCTCGAATCATGGATGAAGTTTGACCAGAAGGAGGGGGGTAGAGAGCATTTCAGGGAGGGGAGGATAATATAAGAAAACAAACAGAGCCAACTAACTGAGGACTTTAATATGTCTACAACTCTTTAAGTCTGAAACTTACTTTTACATATTGATGTCTCCTAACTAACTTTGAGATAAGCTGGCTTGATCAGATGGGAAGTTTAAGGCTCAGAGAGGTTGGAAAATGACTCAGTTAGTGGGTAACAGAGCTGGCACAAGAATCCAGCTCCATGCCTTTTGCTTCAGCATCCAGAGGGCTTCCAAACATTTTGGCCATAGCCCAGGGTAAGAAACATATTTCACATCATGCCCTAGGACACACGTGATATGGTTTCATAAAACAGTGTTTATCCTTACCAAGTGCCATGTTTCCTGAACTATTCTGTTTTATTCTATTTCTACATCAGATGGTTTTAGTTGCATTACACACCATCCCCTAAATGCAGTGGCTTAGAAAGACCAAATAGTTAATTTTCTCATGATTTTGTTGGGTAGATTCTCTAAATCAGCGATTCTTATATGGGACATATTTGTAGCCTAGGAGACATTTGACCATATCTGAAGATATTTTTGGTTTCCACTACCGGAGTGGTGGAAGCTGTTGGCTTCCGGTGGGTGGAGGCCAGGAATGCTGCTAAATATCCTATAATATTTGAAACATGCCCACAACAAAGCAGTATTTGGCCCAAAATGTCAATAGTGCCAAAGTTGACAAACCCTGTGCAAGACTGGGCCGGTCTCAGCTTATCAGCTGCGCTTACTCATGTCTCTGTGGTCATGTGATGGCTTGCCTGGTGGGGTCGGGGAAGGGGTTGGCTTGTCCTGGGTGGGCTTCACTCACATATCTGCTGGTTGGCTTGCAGGCTTGGTTCCTTTCCTGCAGGGTGGCCCATGTTTGCTCACAAGCAAGGGTTTCAGAGTTTCCATAAGCATCAAAAAAAGGCAAATTCCAATACTTAGACATTTTTCAAGTATCTGCTTGTGTCACGCTTGCTATTTTTCCATTGGCCAGTGAATCATATGGAAGGAAGCAAGAATGAATTGAAGACATGGCTACAACAATTTTGTTGAAAGAAAATGCTGGTCATGACCTGCTAAGTTTATATCATGGCTTACAAATGGACTGTGGGCTGAAAGATACTACCCTATAGCAGGCCCTTTGCAAACTATCCAGTGGATTTATTTTTATATTCCCAGAATATTGGACAATGTCACATGCATAGTGGATGCTCAGTACACATTTTATGAATGGGCATTTGATGAATGAAGGTCCCAGTAAGGAAGACATGCCTTACCTGGAATGGACACCCTGTAAGAGGAGGTTGGCTGTGGAGGCGGAGCATGGCACCCCCCAAATGCCAAGCAAGGACAAATTCTTCATTCGGCTATCAGGATGAACAGTGAAGCTACCAGATTCTCAGCTAGGCTGACATCTCTGAATTTATAGGATTTCTCATAACTATCCTTGTCCTCGTTTTTTGCTCTATCCATCGATTGATTTTAAAACTCCTAGATCTTCCCTATCTAATAACAGCATATGACAAAGGGTTTGTTATACTCTAGTGCTGAGAGATGATTGGGAGAAAAAAATCATGGTAATTCAAGATGTTGTGTGGGCCTGTTTATTTTCTCAGAGGAAAGTTTTGCTTTTTCTTGGAGAAAATATGAAACCATATTTATTTTTATTGAAGGTCCAGAAATGCTGGCTTTTGGTTAAAGGTATGAAGCAAGCTGTGCTTTCTTGCCTCGGGGAAGCTAAGGGACTCTTGGAAGGTGAGAGATGATAAACAAGTCTGCTGTATTCTAGTCCAGCTCTGAGTTCCTGCGTGCTATAGGACGAGCTACTGCCCCTCTCTTGGCCTCAGTGTCCTCTTCTGTGACGTGAGGTGGTGGGATGGAATGATTGTGAAATTTCCTTCCAAAGGACAAATTCTGAGAGGCTGTGCATCATCTGTTTTTCTGGTGGCTTCGAGAAGGTCTGACCTTGTCTCCCTCCTTACCTCAATCTTTCAGCCACCACCCTGCCTTGTGAACAAGATGAATGCTTGATGCCAATCTCAGGATGACAGAGTGGGAGCCTTCCTGTCTGTCCCCCGAAGGAAAACGCAGGCAGATAATTAATTCAGACTTTTATGGCAGGCAGATCCCCCTGCACCCAGCATCTGATGGGGGGAGGGGGATCTCACTTCCCTCTGGCTCCCACATGTCACGGAACCTGTTGCCACATGATTCAATCCCCCATTCCCATTAAAGTTAACTATCCCCCTGAAAATGAATGCACAGTTAACAAAGTGATAAGTTGATGCTTAAACTTTAAGCAGATTGCTTCTAGCTAATCTCAGTTAAGTGGCAGACAAAATCATAGGCATTTAGCTCTACATGAGCTCTAGCGCTCAGGAAGATGAGTTGGACCCCCCAGACTCAATACTTGCCATGTTTCCTTTTCCAGAAGCTGAAATGCAGTATATGCACCCTGTATGCATTGGGATGGGGGCAAAAGAGAAGGGGAAGGGGAAGGCATGCCCTGCTACATCGAGGACAGAATTTTCTGTGTAGCTTTAGGAGCTCCATTTAACCACTCGGAGAGTCAATTTCCCTATGAGTAAAATGTGGATATGATATCTCTGTGGCAGAGCTCTTATTAAGAAGTAGAGAAGGCCGGGCGTGGTGGCTCACACCTGTAATCCTAGCACTCTGGGAGGCTGAGGTGGGAGGATCGCTTGAGGTCAAGAGTTCGAGACCAGCCTGAGCAAGAGCGAGACCCCCTGTCTCTACTAAAAATAGAAAAAATAGCCAGGTGTGGTGGCACGTGCCTGTAGTCCCAGCTGCTCAGGAGGAGGCTGAGGCAGGAGGCTTGCTCAAGCCCGGATGTTTGAGGTTGCAGAGAGCTATGATGAGACTACTGCACTCTAGCCTGGGAGACGGGCGAGATCTTGTTTTAAAGCAAAACAAAAAAGTAGTGAGCATGTGAGTAAAGTGATTTCCCCCGTCTTTGCCCCTGAGAGACTTTTGATAGTAAGGGGAGAATTTCCCCAGGTGGTCTCTGATCATCAGTGGAGATCCGAGAAGGGGCCCAGACCTGCTGCTGAAGGTCTTTACATGGAGATTAACACAAAGAGGAGGCAAAAGCTTGCTTTTTCATGCTTTGGAGAGAGTTGGCTGGATTTTTTTTTCCTTGTCCAAAGATACTTTTTAAATATGTGAATTCTCACCCTTTTGTCCCCAAGAAAAGATAGAAAACCCCTCCCTGGTCTTCAGGATCACCAGAACAGAACAGTACTTTCTTATTTGTCCTTGCTATGAAAGTGCTAAGTGCCACCATGAAAGAGAAGGAGATATTAAGAAAAGAAAAGAGATGAAAAAGCATTGAGATGAAGGATCTGGCTCCTCCTTCCTTTATGTCAGCTTCAGTTGTACCCATGTGGACATTTCCTGGAGTGAGGGTCACCTACCGTTTATTGAGCAGCTATTATGTTTCCGTGACTGTGTCAGCACTGGGGACAGGTGGAGGAAAGGACAGGTGTAGTGCCTGCCCTCGAGAGCTTACAGCCTAGAGAGAGAGAGACAGGTGGACAATGGCCACAAAGAGACCCCAGCTGGCTAGTCTGGGACATCAGAGAAAGGTTCATGGTTCAGTGCTGTGACATTTGACCTGGGGATTGAAGGATAAGCAGAAACTTCTTAGGTAAAAGGGTGGGTGGGGTTGTGAAGAGTCTTTTAGGTAGAAGGTGCAGCAAGGGGAACAGCTTTGCAGGGGAAGATGGGGCCAGGCTAGGAATTCAGATAATTTAAGGGTAGCGGGACAGGAGTGGGTGAGGGACATGAGGGGCAAAACACAGAGGCTGGGGAGGGAGGCAGGGCCTAACGTGCCATTTGGAGGATTTTTCCCCTAAGAGCAGTGGAAAACCTCTACTTTTTCCAAGTCCTTTGAGTGGCATAGAGAGCCTAACAATAACATTTATTTGGTACTTTTGAGTTCAGCGACGGCACTAAGCTGTATAACCTCCTCCTTCCAAACCCTTTTGTCTGTAACTACCCAGAAAGGGAATGGAGAAGCTTTAAGGTAGAGAACACAGTCTATGGCTGCAGTTCCCAAACTGTGTGCTAAGGCACCCCAGAATGCTAAAGCAAACTCACAGGTGTGCCAGTGGCTATTTTGAATTTTTGAGGGAAATATAGTGACACTCCACATCTGCCAGACCCAGTGCAAGCTGCCAGCTTAAGGCAGCTCCCCTTTCAACCCCAGATGGCACTGCATACCCTTCAATGTCATCATATTAATACCTATTTTTATTGTGGTAAAACATACATAAAATGTACCATTTTAACTATATCTAAGTGTATAGGTCAGTGGCATTAAATATAGCCACATTTTTGTGCAACCATCCCCTCTGTCCATCTCCAGAACTTTTTCATCAGCCCAAACTGAAACTCTGTACCCATTAAACAAAAACAATTAAAATAAAGAATAGGGATTCTTTCTCCCCTTAGCCTATAAACCATTATTCTACTTTCTGTCTTATGAATTTGCCTATTTAAGTACCTTACATAAGTGAAATCATACAATATTTGTCCTTTCGTGTTTGACTTATTTCGCTTAATGTGTTTTCAAGGTTCATCCATATTGTAGCACATATCAGTACTTTTATTCCTTTTTATGGCTGAATAATATACTATTTATGGACAGACCACATTTTATTTATCCATGCAATTGTCAATGGACATGTGGGGTGATCCTACCTTTTGGCTATTGTGAGTAATATTGCCATGAACATGGATGTACAAATATCTATTCAAGTCCCTGTTTTCAATTATTTTGAATGTCTATCCAGAAGTGGAATTGCTGGATCATATGGTAATTCTATGTTTAATTATTTCGATTTTCTAATGGTACCATTTTACATTCCCACTGGGCATGCATCATCCAATCTTTGTGAGGCAGGTAGCTACTATGACAAAAAGCAAGCACTGAATGGGATATCAATGTGCAACAGGAAATAAGGGTGGAAGTATTCAGATTCCAAGATCTGAGAAGCTCTGCCCAGGCATCAAATTAGCTGATAGTACAGGCAAGTGCATCTTTGAAATATATTATCTCTCGTCTCCTTCTTCTGGGTTGATAGCACTACCTTTAAATATCTCAACAGCTGTGGCACAATCAGAAATAACAGCTGTCTCTCCAAAGTGTCAGAGGAAAGTTAAGCTAACAGAAACGTTTGAAATTCACTTCCTCTGTAATATTTTCCCTTAACTCTCAGCAGAGGTGGTCGTTTTCTTTGCTGCGGTCCCACAGATTTTGTGTATATTCCTTGCAATTAAAGCATTTTCACTACTCTATTTTGTTTATTTGTCTATGCTTATTTATTTATTTTCCTTCTAGAGGGTAAACTCCTGAGGACAAGGCTTTTACTTATTTACCACTAAGGTTCTAGTGCCTGGAAGTATTCATTTAATTGCCTAGGTGGAAAAAAATAAAGCTAAATTAATAATTTTAGACCAAGGAATTATACTTTTTGTAATTTTATCCTAAGGAAGTAAGAGTAAACAGAAAAAAAAAAGTTTTATGGACAAAAGATGTTCTTTCCAACATTATTTCTAATACCCCCAAAATTGTATACAACTTTAAATGCTCAACAATAGGGAAATGTTTAATTAAACTAGAGAATACATCTGTTTAATGATCATGGGATCATTAAAAGTAATAGTTACAAATAGTTTCTGTTATAATAACAAGAAAATACTTATGTTAGCATGCAAACTTAAAAAAATGTACTCAAAATTGTACATACAAAATGATCTAAATTTTGCAAAAACAAATAATCTGTGCATTTAGAAGAAAAAACCTTAGGAGAAAATAGATTAAGACCATTTTAAAAATCATCACCTCTGAATAATTAATATTTTTCTTTCTTCTATGTTTTAAGGTTTTCCCATAACTTGTCTAAGCATGAGCCTTAGCTTATGCTTTTTTCCTTTTGCTGGAATACCTTTTTGTTCCTTTTTATTTATGCACGGCCAATTCTTTCCAGCCAACTCCAATCCTAGCTCTCCCATGGTATCTCTTCCATCTACTCCTCCGACCTCCTATAGCTTTCATACAATAAAATGTTGAGCTAAAGTGGATGCTATTTTAGATTTCCCTTCAACATCTCACAGTTGGGAGAAATGGAAAATAGGGTGAATCTGGAGCCAGAAGGCCCAAATTTGAATCTTTATCCTACCAATTATTCCCTGAGTGACCCTGCAAAAGGTACTTATTCTCTCAGTGCCTCAGTTTTCTTTTCTTTTTTTTTTTTTGCCTCAGTTTTCTTATCTGCAAAATAGTGTCTTGTATCTAGATAGAGTATAAGCTTCTTAGATGCAGACCATGTCTTTGCAGCACACGATTAGGTACAGCTACAGTTTTGCTATATAAAAAGTAAAAAATAAAGTTCAGTTAATTGCATGTGATTTACACAGGGAGCATCATAATATTGATGGTACACATATTCATAGACACAAACTACTTTCCGACAAAGTAGATTAGTAGTAATTGTGAGCTGTTGTCCTTGGAATGGCCTTATAATTTAAAGGCTATTATCTTTTATACACCTCTTATAACTCATATGTTTCCAGGAAGGCATGGAACACATGTTTCCATGTGTTTGTTTCCTGCAACAACATTCTATTGAATTCACCTGTATCAGAGTCACTGTTCTGGATTCCAGTGATAGAATTGGTGCAAAACGGTTCTTTCTTTCAAGGAACTTAAATATTTCTGGTAGTAGTGGTGGTTACAGACAAGGCAACATACAATTGCAATGTGTAGTGATAAGATATAGGGGGACTATGTGTAATGCACATTGTATACACACAGGCAAGACGACTTTGCAAGTCTTAAGGGGAGGCAAGAAACAGCAAGACCATTTTAGAGGGAAGAAATGGTGTCTGATCTGAGTCTCAAAGAATGATGAGAAATTATCAAGATGAATTGGGTTTGAAAATGCCATTCAAGAAAAAGAAAACAGCAAGACCAAAGGCCTGCAGTTTATTTTTCCTCTGACATTTTATTTTGGGGAGACAATGGTTATTTCTGGTTGAGTCAGAGTTGTGGAGCTATTTAATGGTATTGCTACTGACCCAGAAGGAGGAGGTTCAGACATTGTATACATTTAAGATCAATTCCCATTGTGAAACCGAAGATAATTCAAAATGTCTGGAACATAAATTACAATCCAAAGCCAAGTGAAAAATGAAGCTGTGGAGGTGAGGGTGTGTGTCATGCAAAGAGGCCTAAATCCATCTTCACCATCAGAACAAACCTGCGGAGGATTTTAAATAGTGAGTGGCATCATTCGGTTAATTTTTTTTCAAAGAATGGATTGGAGGAAGGAGAACTTAACATAGGAGGCGTTGCAATAATCCAGCAAGACTTGAACATGGACCAAGGGAAACTGATTTAAGAAATTGTACAGTCAAGTTCAACGGAAATGATAATGGATTAAGCATGGGTGGTTAAAGAGGAAGAAATGTCTGAAGTTGTTCCAAAGATGTGGCTGGGAAACTGAGTGAGCGATGGTGATGTTTACTGAGACACAAATGCAGGACGATTCGTCTGTTTTAAAGGAAAAAGGACAGGCGTGCTTTTGAATGTAGTCTTGAGGTTGAGTTCTCGTGGAATATCCAGGCAGAGAGACAAGAGTGGACAGCTGGAGGTTTGGCATCTGGAGCTCAGAAAAGGAGTTCTAAGATGGACTTCAGAGAGCTAATGATAAAATAAGCCTTTAAAACTAGAAATAGAAAACCAAAATCAAACACTCACGAAAAGTAGAGAAAGCAAAAATTCTAATAATGATTGAGATTGAACATTTAATTTAGTGTGCAGTTTCCTGGAAGTCTGGCCCAAATAGAAGTTGTTATTCTGTCCCCATTATTTTTCCATTTGTCAGGGTTTATGAAAAAAAAAAAAGCGAGTTTGCTCAACAACATAAAATATTAGAATTTGGAGGGAAATAGCAGAGTGCTGGTGACACTCTCTGAATTAAAAAAGCCAGAAATGCAATTTAAGGGCCCTGAAGTCACACTGACGGCACCGAAAACATTATCTCATTAGAGGACAAATATTTGACCTTGTCTAAAGTCATAGAGAAAAGTATTAATATGTTCTTTAAATATTTTTAAGGATTGGTTATCATAGAATAAAAGCAGCTTTATAAAAATGCCTTGTCAAATAGCACTTGGAATAATTCTTGTGATTCTTGCAAGATTGAACGGTTAAAACTAACTGGAGTTTTATCTGGAGCAGTAAGAAAAGCCACTCAGACCCAACCACTGTGTTGTCCATCCCCCTGTCAGACATCTTCCTGTGCCAGTTTCTGGACATCACAGTCACATTGTAAGTCTAGACCCTGTGTCGTATTCCTGCTGATGGCACACCCGGCCCAAATCTCTGCCATGGCTTAGGTGGGTGCGTTTGTTGAAGAGGACCGACTATGTCAACAATCGCAAACATACGCCATCTCGCTGTCCTCCTCTGGATGGGAACAAGGGTTCCCCCAGTGAAGGCGGCTCATCTTTAGAATTGCTTAGTTTTGCAAACACGGTTTGCTCTGAGCTCAAGAGGAAACATAAAAGCATCAGGAATCTCAGCAAGTTGTATTCTGACCTTACTAAATAGGGCCCAGCTCCGACGTCAGCTGCTTGCCCAGTTCCACCTACTTATCAGGTCCTCCCACGATTTTACGCTGCCAGATTTTCAGAGGAGGTGTGATATATGAGTCCCCTACAGCTGCTGCAAGTCTGTACCACGACCTGGGTGGTTTAAACATGGAAATTCGTTGTCTTACAGTTCTGGGAGTCAGAAGTCCAAGATCAAGGTGTTGGCAGGGTTGTTCCTCCTGGAGGTTCTAAGGGAGTCTGTTCCATGCTTCGAATCTAGCTTCTGGTGGTTTGCTGGCAATCTTTGGCATTCCTTGGCTTATAGATGCATCACCCTGATCTCTGCCTTCATGTTCACATAGTGTTCTACCTGTCCCTGGTTTCAAATTTCTCCCCTTTGCAAGGACACCTGTTATGTTGCATCAATACCCACCCTAACGAACTCATTTGAACTTGATTACCTCTAGAAAGACCCCTATTTCCAAATATGGTTACATTCTGAGGTTCTAAGAGAGTTAGGGCTTCAACATATCTTCTTTGGGAGGACACAAGTCAACCCATAACAGGTGTTCTATACTTTCTAAAAAGCGAGGGTTCTCAAGCTTTGGCATGTACTAGACTCACCTGAGGAAGAACCAACCTCAAGGGCCCCAGGCTCTTGACCATTTTCTCTTCTGCACATGATTATCATTCATGCACATTATTATCATGCGTACAGCCACCAAGAATAGCGTGAAACATTCCTTATATTTCTATAGGGAACTATTTCCCAAAGTGTGTCTGAACATTTTATGCATGCAAGATACTCTGCAATGAAAGATTCCACAGTCAATTTAGTACTGGAAAGATATTCACAAATCCCACAATTAAAATGACAACAACAACTTTTTAACTTTATTGTTTTGTTTTGTTTTGTTTTTTCTTGACTCGAGAATCTTCCTAACATCCATGGAATTAATGTTCTACAGAGAACATTATGGAAAATGCTAGTTTAATGTTTGATCATTTACAAAGCATATTCACAGTTATTATCTCATTTGATTCTGAAAATGGGCTCTGGTGGAGGCAGAGCAGTTATTATGTTTTTATGATGGAGAAACCACAGTTTATAGGGTCCTATCCTTGGCCAGGATCAGGTGGCCAAAAGTCACCACGGAGCATGAATCTATGCCTTTTGATTTTGACTCCAGAGTTTTGTCCCCTAGCGCTATAGGTTTTTTGAAATTGGGAGAATGTTATATATATATCATCTCTCCCTCCCTCTTTCTTTGCTGCCACAATTAAATTCAAGCCAATTCTTTAACCTTTTCTGAGAAGCAACAATCCATTTCTGGGTGAGGGTGAGAGGAGCGAGGGAGAGAAGAGAGCAGCCCCACGCTGCAAACACCAAAACACCTCCTGCCGCCTCCTCCTTCTCTCTCCCACTTCTCGTTTTATATTTAGCTGTTGGTATGCGCTCTAGCTTACCTCTACCCTTTTGGGAGAAATTCTGTAGGCTCTAGATATACATAACTTGGCTTCAGACTCACCATGCATCCCTCCTGCTCCAATGGCCTCTCCCACCCCACATCTTTAAGACCCTACTTTGTTGGTTCCTGCTAGTGACATTCAGAACACAACTTTACTCTCTCGGACGCTGTATGTTGCCATAGAAATTGGTCTGGAGGGAGTCTTCAGGTTGCTGGAACATGCCTTGGGGGGATCACAAAAGCTCTCAGACACTGTCACTTATTCCCTGACCTGCGAATTGGGAAATGCTCCCACGTTCTACTCCCAACTCTCAACTCACAGAGGGTCACTGTCCAAAGGTGGGGGTGGGGGGACAGGTGCTTTGTGTGCAAGGAAGACGGTTGATTTAACTTAAAGAATGATCAGTGAGTGCTCTATTCATTAAGGTGCTAGAGGGAAGATTCTTTGGCATGTGGGGGAGTAGAAGAGGGGTTTATGTAACAGAGATTGTTGTGTGGATAGATCCTGTGCCACAGAGTCGTGGCGATTGCTATGTGAAGTCGGGCCTTACACTCTTTCTGAGGTGGAACTCTGATCTGGCCTTGGTGAGCAGAGATATGGCTGAGCCGATTGGTAACAAGCCCATGTCATCCCGGGGGTGGACGCAGCAGTAAGCCGTCCTGGGCAGGGTAGGGACTGGGGCTGAGCCTGATCTCCGGTGGGGCCACTCGTTCTGCAATCAGCATGTCCCCTTGGGAGAAGTGAGTCCTGCAAAATTCAGTCTCCAAAGGGACCCATGGATTCCAGCCCACCTGGGGCCATGCCAGGATGTCCAGTGAAGGCAGGGCAGTAGGACAGTAGACAACAAGCAACACCCAAGGTCTGAATTAGCAGGAGACCTCTAGGTCCTGTCAGGGGTCATGGGGAAAGGGATTGGGGTGCTGAGGAAGCAGACAGACACACTGAGGAGCCACTTCACCATATGTTGCACATCCTTTACTGTCCCCTGGTTCCCACCTTGTGTTTGGCATTTGGTGTATTATTTTCATTCTGCATTATTGACTGTCTAGAGTGGGTTTTCTCCACCTCAGCACTGCTGGCATTTGGGACTGGATAATTCTTTGTCAGGGGAGCTGTCCTCTGCATTGTCAGATCTTTGGCCTCTGCCCACTGGATGCCAGTAGTGACAACAAAAATGTCTCTAGACATTGCCAAGTGTTCCCTGAGAGGAGGACAGGGAGGGGGGATTATTCTCCAGTTGAGAACCATTGCTCTAGAGAGAAGAACATCAAGGGTGTTGGAAGGAACTGACCGGATCTAGTCCCTAAACAAAGAGCCTGGGGTTGAAGGCTGGAATCCAGTCATGCCAGGGAAATGCAAAGCCAGAGAGGAACCTGGGGTTCCTGCAGCTTAGTTGGATATATTTGAGTCAGTGCCCAGAGCGCAGTCACTCTGGGCACACTGGAAAATGAGCTCACAGCAAAGACGTGAATTCTAGACTTCACTTTCTGGCAGGATAGAGAATCCTTGAACTTGCTCAGTCTTAGAACTGCTCAAGAACTGAGGAATGGAGAGAGGCAGGTCTCTAGTTCTTGCAACAGAACAAGCTTACAGAAAGTAATAAGAAAAAGTATACTGTTGCTGCTCACAAACATTTATATAAGACTTACTATGTGCTATTCTAATGTCTTTATCATTTTTCCCATCTAAATATACATCGGGCTCATTTCCTGACTCCCTTCAGGTTTCTGTCTGAATGTTGCTTATGGGAGAAGTTTTGCCCAGTCATCTCATCCACAGTAGAAGATGCGTCCCTATCGCTCCCCTTCAACCCCTTTCACCCTGGGTTATTTACTTTTTAATTACCCAACGCATTGCTCATGAAAATAAATGTTATAAGAATAGAGTCTCTTTTTTTCTCCATTTCTATACAATGCCAGCTACACAATTGGAGAGGCAGAAGTGGGCTATTCAACTCCTCCCAATTCGTATGTTGAAACCCAAATCCCTAAGTACCTGGGAATGTGACCATATTTGGAGATAGCACTTCCAAAGATGTGTGGGCCCTAATCTAATCTGATTGGTGTGCTTATAAGTGGAGGAATTTGGATACAAAAAGAGACACGGGGTAGGAGAAACAAGCAGAGGAAACACCACGTGAGGACGCAGTGAGAAGGTGGCCACCTGCAAGCCAAGGAGAAAGGTCTTAGAAGAAACAACTCCGCCAACACCATGACCGTGGACTTCTAGCCCCCAGAGCTGTGATAACTAAATTCCTGTTATTCAAGCCACCCCTGTCTGTGCTATTTTGTTACGGCAGCCCTAGCAAATTAAAACAGGGGCCCAGTGCAAAATGAAAATACAGGCCCCTTGTTCAAAAAGCAGGAAAACAGTTCCATTCAAGGTACTAAAATATAAAGCTTTTTCCTTTCGTCCACAATCTCTCTGTCTGTCTGTCTGCAATGGTGGTTTTCCTTTGCTGTTTCACGTTGTGCTCCATCAGGCCCTGGCAGACCTTCTGGGCCCGTGCAGAACTTCTGAGGCCCACCCCGTGTCTCAGGGCACTCGAGGCCCATGGATGGCCAAGCTCCAGCTGCTAGACAGGTGCACTGTGCCCCACAGGGGTGGGAGAAGTCAATCCGGGCATCTCACCTTCTCATGGGCCCACCACCTTAATCCATGGCAGATGGACGACTGTCAGGTGTATTGTGACCTTTTGTGCCAGGATGTCCTGGTTACCTGCATTGGGCTAGGCCAGAGGTCACGTGCCGAGTCATCTGTCAAATGTGCGATGGCACTGCCAAGCCACAGCAGGAACGGCCACTGCCATGTCCTGCCCCGAGATGCCACAGGGCATGTGCACCTGACCCTTCCCACATTTGCACCCAACCCCCCACTGGGGGCAGTGGGCCGCACAGGTCACTGGGAAGAGCAGGGATGGGGAATCAGGTAGGGTATCACCTATTTGAGGGAGGCAAGCCTATGCGTGAGGCTGAGGCTCTTAAGCCCCCCCATGCCTGTCCCACTGTCTCATCTGACTTGACTTATCAATTCAAATTCAAAGATACGATTATTGAGCATGTCAAGGCAGCACTCCCAGCACATTAAACTTTCTATGTGAGGCCCTTTGGAAGTCAGGGCTCTGTGCGACTGCACAGGTTGTGAATTCATGAAGCCATTCACCCATGAGGCCGGCACTGTTGCTATATCCCCAATGCCTAGAATAGTGCCTAGTACATAGTAGTTGCTCAATAAATATTTACCATTAAATAAATGAATTGATGTCATTTAATCCTCACAACATTGGAGCTCTTCTCCATTTAATATGAAGACACTGAGTCACGTAGAGGCTAAATAATTCACTCAGTCACGAGACGCTGACATTTGAGGTGACGCTATGGATCAGTGTGACACCTGAGGTTAGAACCCAGTTCTTCTGTCGAGGGTGGGAAGGGCACATTCAGATAGTGGTTAAGAAGAGCCAGTCAGACCTGGGTTCAAATCTTGGCTCTGGTATTTCATAGCCACGAGACTTAAGTACCGTCCTTCTCTCTAAGCCTCAGTTTCCTCATTTGTGAAGTGGAGATGACACCTACCTCCTGGGATTGTTTTGACATTTAAATAATACAGTGTTCTACACCAGACCTAGCACTCGGCACTCGCTTAGCAAAATGGTAGCTAGCATGATTGCTATAGGAGGTCGATAGCATATCGTATGGACTATAGAGCCAGACCGCCTGCATGCAAACCCCAGCTCTTTCATTTCCTAGCTGGGTAAGACTCGGAAAAGTTACTTAACCTCAATTTCCTCTTCTGTATAAAGAAGGATAAAAATAGTACTTATCTGATAGGGCTGGGTTGAAGATGAAAGGAAGGGATGTTTATAAAACACTTAGAATAATACCTAGCACACACTCTTTACATGTTTTGTTAAATGTTAGTCTACGTGACAACTCTACTGAGGAGCGCTTTTATGTTTATTCCTTAAAACTCAGATCTTGGTGTCCATGGCCCGGAGCTCAGGGCGTGTGCTAAGACTCCGAAGGGTCCCACTCTTAAATGCTCACAGGTGTCTGTTACCCTCCCGCAAGCCGTGGGGGTTGCGCCGAGCCTGGCGTGCAGTGGCCTGGCTCTGTCACGCTTGCCTTGTCACCTGGCATGTGCCGTTTCCCCTCTCCGGGCCTCACTTTCCCAAAGGTGCTGGTGGTGAGGGTGAAAGACATTGAACTAGGCTCTCTCCCGGGCCCTTCCCAGCTCTGAGTTTGTACGCATCCGACCCATTTCTGAAATCCCCCTGCCTTCTCCGCTGTCACTCCAATGACACCGAATGTGACCTGGGTTTGCTCAGCTTCAATTTCGTAGCTGGGCAAAGGGTGCTTCAGGTTCTGGGAGCATTGCCGTCCGGATGCTACCCCATACAAAGGAGGAAAGCAAACAGATGAGCTCAGTCCCCTCTTGGGGTGCGGTGGGAGGGTTTCCCTCCGGAACCACTGGCCTCCCCCTTTCTGGCCACCTTCACTCTGGAAGGTCATTCATAGCATCGTCCTCAGGTTAGAAAATCTGTTTCCCATTTTCTCGCCAATCTCCCCTCCAACGCACCCCTCGCTGACTCCATCTCTCAGTGCTGGTAATCCCTCCTAAGCGCCATCCCCTGGGGACCCCTGACGCCCCCTAGATCCCCCAGATCCCTCCTCTGATTCTGACCCAGGAGATGCCGAGGGGTGGAGACCCCAGGAGCGAGGCCAGGTTGAAGACTTTATCTGCTCCTTGCAGCTGCATCTCCTGCGAGTCGCATTCTCCGGCTCGTCAATACCGTTTCCCATTAAATTAAATAGCTTATTGACTGGTGAGCCACACGGCAATGGGCTGATGGGATTCACGGGGACGCCTCACCCCTCCCCTCTCCCCGCAGCACTCACAGGTCACTGCTCAGTAAATCAGCTGGTAATGGAGTTTGAACTCTCAGAATCAGCTCTGTGTACCCTTTTTATTTGTTTTTAATTTGTATCAATGGTAATTCTGTCTGTTTCAATTTATGTGACGGGACAGGCTGCAGAAGTGAGGAAGTGCCCTTTTTACCCCATCAACCACAGAGGGGGCAGCAGCCTCTCCAGTTTTTGTGTGACAAACCTGCTCCAGCAGGCAGGGGACTGTCTCCTTTTCAGGGAAGGTCCCTATTTGTGCGGGGCTCACCAAAGCGCCTTCCATTGTCACCAAACACAGTGCTGAGTGCCGAACTCATATTCCCCAAGCCATACCCCTTTGCACTTCTTTGTTCAGAAAAACTATTAAAAGAACATAGGATAGAAGATTCTGGGAGGAGAAGCTTGCATCCCATGACCTCTCTAGGATGCTATGGCCGGCAGAATACTTCCTGCCATGCCAGTTCCTCTGGTTTTTTTTTGCACGCCATTCCTGCTAGAAGTGAAGTCTGCTTCCCCAGCCTAGTGCTCCCAGGTCACTTGCCGGCAGGTGAATGCCATTTGCAGCTCACCAGTGTCAGGACATGACTTTAAAGGGGATAGAGTTTGCTACAGTGCCCTTTGACTTCCTTCCGTCATCCTCTTTGCTCCCCTCTGGCCTTGTAAGGTCTATGGAGATACAGGAGGAAAATTAAGAAGCTCACGAGAATGGTTGAAATGAGATGGAGAAAATCCACCGACTTCGTCAACACAGGGGAGGCAAAGACTGGGGACAGTTTAGGGCCCCCATAGGCCAACTGTCCTTCCTGGCAGGGCTGCTCCCAGGAGGCAGCAGGCAGCCCACGTGCCATGGGACGGGCACATATTGACTCTGTGGGTTTCTGATGGAGGTAGGGAAAAGGACACGCGGGGTCAGCAGGGAGGGACAGAGAGGGTGTGAATCAGGGGCTACTCTGAACTGTGACCCCACCCCGCCCCCTGCATGGTCCCATGGTTCTTCAGTGAGAGCAAAAAAGTCAAAATAAAAAAGTGAGTAAGGTGACATTGAACGTCAAGCAAGAGATAAAACCAAAATAGTATCTCAGAATGCAAAGGGGGCTACGAGGAATTCAAGCTCTGACCTGGAGGAATCAAGGTGAAATTGTCCAAAGCTCTGGAAGCCCCGGCTGGCATAAGTGTCTGCTGTCACAGAAGCCCTGTGTCCTCTGGGCCCTGACACCCCCCTCTCGTAGGACAACCTACTCCCGGCCACCTCTCTATTCTCAGATTCCTTTTTCCCTCTCAGCTGTGGGGTTTTCACTCTCTGTGTCCTCTCCTGAGCCCTAGAAGCTGCTTCCAAAAAGTCCATGCCATCCCAGCTGAGGACAAACTTCCCATTGTTTAATTTCAAAACTTCAAAATCTCCCTGATCCAAATCTCCCACCCTGGGGGCACTTCCCACTGTCTCCCCGTCTGAGGGGACCACTTCTAAAATTCATTTACCACTTTGTGGTGAGTGAGACGCCACTAGTCCTCAAACTTAGCCATTTAATTAGATCCAGTTCTTTTTACCCCCAAGTTTATTGGTTCCTCCTATCTCTGATCCGTTCATGGAAATGGACTCAGAGGGCCAGATTCGCAAAAAGTACCCATTTCACGGACCCAATAGGAACCAGCCTGCTGATTCAACGGTGGGATGTAGGAATCAAGCTCCAAAGCAGATCGAGAATCTTGGACAGGTACTTTTGGCATGGAGGAGCACCTTGGAGCAATAGAAAGTAATGCGTGGAGAGGGCTTACTGAATGCTCGGCATTTCACACGCATTATTTTGTTTACTCTTCTATCCATCCTATGGAGCTGACTTGATAAAAAGAATTATTTCCTCCTCTCTCAAACAGGGGTAAAAATACTATTTACCTTACCAGCTGCTTTTGAGGATCCAATAAAATAGTATGTGTGATAAGAGTTTGTAAACCACATGCATTTTACAAATGTCAGTTGATGTTCTTATTATCCTTCTATTCAAAGCCCACAGGCAGCTGGTGATTTGAGGCGCAGTCTCAGGCCTCTCTGTGGTTTGCTGCCTCCCTGAGCCCTAAACTACTTAGCTCCATAGCTGGAGCTGTGAATCTGATTACATCTCATTGCTTCGCTTGCAGGCACCGATGTTTCTTTGCTATATTAGAGAAGGGTGTACTAAGGTGGGAATTTCTCTCTTTGCTAACTTAACTTCTGAAGAGAGCAGCTTCGCAAGTCCCTGGCAAGCAGGCTGGACGGTTCTTGGGTAGAAGTCAGCCTTCCTTCCTTTCCAGCTGATGAGGTCGCTGCATTGGACGTGGCACAGGTTTGACCATTTGATGCTCTGGCATCCGACTCCTGGAAGCCTCTAGCTGCTTAATGGATTCATTTAAGTGATAATATGAGCCGATCGTATGTCAGGTTGTTAAAATGGCGATAACATATTGCACTAGGAGAGCATTATCTACGGTAACTGCATTATAATGGGCAGGGAATGTCGACAGAGCTACATATGATATTCCCATAAACACCAAATGAATGCAGAGTGACGAGGCTATTCATTCCGAGTGCGGCCAAGGCAAGAGGCAACACTCCATCTTCCAGGCCTTCGTTTTCCAAACATTGCAAAGAGGAGACATATGCAGACAAGTGTGCACACATCAAAGTCAAACAAATGCACACGCATCCCTGATTTATAGCCAATCTGGAAACCTACTTATCCACCTTCGAGGGTGTGTGTGTGAGCTTGCAAAATACTCTTTCCGAAGGAACAGAGTTAACGAGAGGGAACAGAGAGAGCAAGGCCAGGGGGATCCTCATTTTCTGCTTCATCCTCCCAGAGAATTTAAAAGGGGTGGGTGGGCTGCACGGTGAAGCACCCACCCCCACTCCCCACTCCCTGCAGCCTCTGGGACCACACAGAGGAAAACGGTTAAGTAGGGAAAATTTGTCTTTGCCACCTCCGATCCCAAGTTTCTGTACTCTTCTGGCTTTTAATATCTTCTCTGTGCCCTCTCTAATTCGTTCTGCTCAGTCTTAAAGTGTTATTCCTCCCACGGCATTTGCATTTTAAAAGAAGGTGCTGCAAGAGCAGAAGGCTTTGCTTCATTAGAACATGTAGATGTGACTTCTGACTCCCAACTTCCAACTGGTAATCATAACAATTACCTTTCATTCAGTGTTTACTGTGAACCAAGCAAAGCATTTATATTATCTATAGATCTCAGAAACGTCTGTAAGGCAAGGGTTTACAATTCTCATTTTCGAGACGAAGTAACTGTGGCCAGAAGGGGCACAGCTAGCGTTGAAAATACAGCTCTGCAAAAACACTTGTTTTAGGCTGGTTTTCCTTTTAAGTAACCTAATATCTCTGAGGCAGTTTCCTGATTTGTTAAGTCCTAAAATATTGCACCTACCTTCTTACAAGGCTATTGTGAAGGGTACTTTCCCTTTGTGAGCTGCAAACAGCTGTGCAGATGTCAGTGAGCACCAGTGCCAAGTGAAAAGGGCCCTGCGCCTGGAGTTGCAAGACTTGGATTCCAGTGCCTTATTGGATCACGTCCATTGGGAAATCACTTTATATCCTTATGTCCTGGCCCTGACTTCTTCCTGTAAGATGGGGCTGTCATGAGTGTCGCTGTGAGCATGAGCATCCTTCATTTCTTGCCTACTATGTGCCTTGCAGGGTGCTGGGTCCAGAGGCCTCGTTTCTGTAGCAGCTGGTAGTCTATAGTCTAAAGGGGCGAATAGATTGTGTAAACAAATAATGGTAATAAAAGGCCGTAAGTGCTATAATACAGGTAAGTAAAAAGCGGTCCGGGAGCACCAATGAGGCAAAGCACCTTGTGCTCAGCTACGTTGTTACAAGGAAACAGATGGATAGTGCTCTATCAGAACTAATAGAATGAAAGATATTGCAAAGGCAATATGTGCTGAGGTGCTTGGTAAACCAAAGCAGTAAACACAAGGAGGGAGAGTTTATGATTTGCCCCAAGGAGAGAACTGCTATCTGGAAGATTGGTTATCGTGCCAGCAGGGGGAATGTTTGTAGGAGAAAATCCTCCTGGACAGGAGGCATTTGGGAAGCTGCCTGATCAGCTGGCCCTGCCTCCAGCCCTGCTTCTCAGCTTCCACCTGAGTCCCTCTCCCACCGCCCTCGATGACAAAGGGCAGAGAGGATTGTGACCTGAAATGCTTGCAGGCCCCAGGCTTCCCATTCCCTGGAGCGAGGAGCCCCGGGGAGTCCCTCGGGGCCAGCAGGAAAGGCCTTCATGCTTTTAGAAATCAATGCCGATGGGATGCCGCAGGGAGCTCTGAAACCCTGATCCCCTCGCCCCTGGGAGAGCCTGAGGCCAGGGGAGATTCTGGCAGCTTCTCTAACACGGCAATTCTCCCAGCTTACCTGGCTGTGATTGGGGTCAGCCCTGCTGCTTTTCACTGCTTCACGAGGGGCATCCTAGCAAAAGGTGATGCGCCCCTCTGTTAAAACAAAACATTTTGTCACAAAAGGCAACACCTGGTGTGGTTCTATTTATACGATGCATCCAGAATAGGCAAATCCATGAGGAAAATAGATTAGTGGGTGCCTGGGGCTATGGCTGGGAGTGGAGTGAGGTGGGGGAGAGGATGGGGAGGGAATGCCTAATAGGCACACGGTTTCTTTTTGGGGTGATAGAAGCTTTCTAAAATTGATCGGGGTGATGGCTGCAAACTCTGTAACTATACAAAAGCCATTGGGTTGTGCCATTTTAAATGGGTAGATTGCATTTTGTGTGAATTATATCTCATTAAAGCTGTTAAAACAAAACACTCAGAAATACTAAGGTTTTAGCCCGGAAGGCGCAATGGGGAGTCTCTTGGTGTGAGAGAAAACTGCACAGGAAGCTGGTCTCTGACCCTCCGGGTCTCAGGGCTCGTTTGAGGTTCTGTCACTCCGTCCCCCTTGCTGCAGTCTGACAGGTCCCCAGGGACACCAGTGCTCACTCAGGACAGAGTCTGGGGGCTCTTCCCCCTCTGCCTGCTGCCTAATTTGCCTCAGCCCAGGGTGGAAGATCTTTCTTTACAAAGCAATTAAATATGTGAAATCTAATTTTACAATAGCTTGTGGAGTGGTTCCCCTACTTCCTGGAATCCCTGTATCTCTACTGCTTCATTCTTCAGGCAGTAGCCAAAGTGATCCTTTTAGGTAGTAAATCAGATTAGGTTACTCCTGAGCTAAGGCTTCACAATCTAGCAATCCTGGCTAGAACAAACTCCTTCCTGTGGCCTGCAATGCTCTGCAGAGCCACTGCCTGCCTGTCCCTCATGTTACCATGTCACCTTCTCCCTTACTCACCATATTTTTGGGGGCCTTTTTTTTTAAACTAGCCCTTTTCAGTTCTTTAAAGGTCTCATGCTCTTCCAATATCAAGCTATTTCCTATTCATCCTTCAGTTCTCAGTTTAAATATCACTTATGCAGAGAGTCCATTAATTAATCCATTTACTACTTATGCACTTATTCAATAAATAGATATCTAGTACATACACTAGTGCTAGACACGGAACTAGGCTTTGGCCTTCTCTTCTCATCTAACTAAACCTCCTGTTATATTCTTTCCTTGTGTCCTCTTCTTTTTTTTTTTGTCTTGGTATTGAACACAATTTGTCATCATAATTTTGTCTAATTTTTCAGAAACTTTATTTCTTCCTACATAATGCTGAAGTCTTTGAGGGCAGGGACTTACTTAGCTCACCTCCGTATTGTCGTTACAAATAGTAGTTATTCAATACATATTTGCTGAATGAATGAATAAATCTTTAAATGGAGGCGCTTGCTATTCTGATAGCATGTGGCATATGGAAAGTTTATTGCTTTCTTTCTCTTCCAGGCTTCTTCCACATCATAAAATAACAGCACATGATGCTGAGGGTGGCTAAGTGGGAAATAGGCTTGCCAAATGCTTCCTAATAAGAATCAGTATTGGTTAATAAATGACAATAATAATTACTGACATTTGTATGGTGTTTTGTAATTTGCAAAGCATTTTCCACATGCATTATCTTCTTCAGTTTAATAAAGGCAATCTAGTTCTTGGCTGCCCGATAAAAATTACATTAGAAAAAAAGAAATAAAAAGCTTAAGGAAAACAGGGATTAGGCTGTTATATGATATTTAAAGTCTATTAGTAAAAGATTGGTGAGGTAGAAAAAGAAGGAAAACCCCCTCCACCTGGTTGCTCCTTCCAAATCTTGAGGGCTCTTTGTACGTTTGGGAAAACGAAGGCACATCTTTTAAGTCCTTTGTCATCTGTGTCTTGTCACAGCTGTGGGCTGTTTATCAGGTGGGATTAGGTCCTGTGGTGCAAAGTATGCAACGTGGTGGATTCCAGCTTAGTTTTCCCTCGGAAGAAGGAGTCTTCTCTGAAGTTCAAGGGCAAAGAGGAGTCTTGGCAAGTTGCCCAGGGCTCCTTGGTTGCTGCTTATAGGGGAGGGAGTGTTCCCTGAATGGAATGCCTCACTCCTACAGAGAAAGCCACATTTGGGGATTACTTAAATTGCTGCCCCCTTCCTTCCCCTCTATTTTCTTCCAAAAGTCCTTTCTTTTCGCCTATACCGTATATAGAATGGGCCTTCCCAAGTGCAAAGGCCCATGTTAGAAGTAGACATAGGAAGTTGACTGGAGCATCTGTACAAATGACAATGCCCAGGTTTGAACAGAAGATACCCCCAAATGCACATCCCTTCACAGCTTGGCAACTGTGTCACTTTTTCACCCTGTCACTTCCTAAGGCCTTTAACTCTGGGCAGTGAAGTTCGGGTGAGTTTACCTTTGTCATCGCAGCATGGCATTTTCAAGGACTTGGGCCTGGCACTTTCAATCTTCTTTTCTTCCTGGAATTGATTCTCTGGTGTCATGATCAGCAAAAGACCAGCCTGAGGGGTGGAAGCCCTTGAGAGTTTACCTTTGTCATCGCAGCATGGCATTTTCAAGGACCTGGGCCTGGCACTTTCAATCTTCTTCTCCTCCTGGTATTGATTCTCTGGTGTCATGGTCAGCAAAAGGCCAGCCTGAGGGGTGGAAGACCTTCGGAGGCAAGGGAGGGTGAAGTGACAGAAGAGACAGATCTGTCTCCTTGGATGTTCTCCAGCTCAGCCAATCGCAGAAGCTGGCCAGAGTCGGGCCTGCATAATTTGGGGTGGGACACTAGTTTGGAATACCAGGCAGCGTAGGCTGAGTCACTCTGTGCTATAGGGGGTGCTGGCACTAGAGCCCCTCCACCAGCCGGAGCTGTGAGTGTTGGCAACTCATTCTGCCCCTCTCCCACCCACCCACACTGAGCAGTCTGGTCTGATGGTCTCTGGGGTCATTTTGCTCTAACATTCTGTGGTCCTAATTTTAATTTACTGATTCCATGAGGCCTCAACAACTAGGATGTAGTCAATGATGTCAAAGGCTAGAGAGAGATCGCATGAAATAAGAATAAAAGGCGTCCACTGATTTTGGCATTTGGTGAATGAGATGGTTGGGGCAGAAGAACAAGTTGAATTGGGGAATGAGTAGAAAGTGAGTAGCAATAGATTGTAAAGGAGAAAAAGACAGAGAGAAGTAACTGGAGCTGAGTCTAGTGCAATTAGGGAAAGGAGAGACGGTAAATACATGAAACAAAGTTGTCCTTAGTATCTTCAAAGATGAATGGGTCTTTCTTCTCATTCCCCAAAGTTTCAGAAGGGATTGTTTCCCGGACACCCTCGGGATACTAAAATTTGTAGATGCTCAAGTCCCTTATAAAAAATGGAATAGTACTGGCATATGATCTATGCAAATTCTCCTCTATACTTTATAATACCGAATACAATGTAAATACTACGTAAATAGTTGTTATAACGTATTGATTTTTCATTGGTATTATCTTTTGTTGTTGCATTGCTACTTTTTTATTGATCCATTTGAATATTTTCAATTTGTGGTTAATTGAGTTCCAGAGGTGCAGGGCGCCACCTGTATACTTTATTATGAGATATATAAAAGCAGTTGAAGATGTCACATGCTATTCAACGTGTAGGGATACCTTTCAGCTCTTAGGAAAATATCCACCCATAGTGCATGAGAAATGGGATTCTTGAGTGTTTCAGCTTTTGTTTTAGGATGATCTGGGGAGGAAACAAATGCTGAGGGAAGTGGGAGGAGAGTGAATTGTGTTCGACAGAAGAATGATACCATTTTTCTTTGTGTTCCCCAGAGTTCTAGAACTCAAGGAATAGAAAGCCCCTGGGCACTGCAGATGTGTGGCGATGCAGGGGGAGGCGTGGTGTTGGAGTGTGCAGACCTGCCCTCCCAACCATGGCCAGGGGAATAGGGTCCGACAGACAGATGGGATCGCGCGGCAGACTCATGATCCAGCCCCTCTTCAATCTGTTATGTTAAAAAGACGTGTTCAACCACACTTAGGGGAGAAGGTGACCAAGGGAAAGGCAAAGAGGAGGGTAGCTGGAGGCTGTGGTTCAACTCTGCCCCCCCCCCACACCTGGTACCTTCTCCAGGCAAACAAAGGCTGGCATTTGCTCAGATTGCCCCTTGTTAGAAGGCAGTTTATCAGGTCCTTTAGAGGTCTCACCTCCCACATCAAGCTATTTTTAAAAGTCTTCCTTTCCAGGAGTCTCCCTGAGGATATGTACATGAATGTGCGTGTGTATGTGTGTATGTATGTATGTATGTGTGTGCATATGTATATATAACTTTATCAGAGATTTAAAAATACAGTTGATTCCCATTGTTCACAGCTGTTATGCTCTATAAAATCGCCATGCACTTTGAATTAGTGACTACTGAACCGTTGATCCTAAGGGAAGGACAGGGTTAGGTTCCTGCAAGCCTCCGGTCCTGACATGTTCATCAGCTGATCAATACGTAGCCTTGTTTTATGTGTGTTTCTGTGTAAAGACACATTATTTACTATAGACTGTTGATTCATTAACATTGACCTAACAGCCAACAATGCTATTACTCATGCCTGAGTGAAGCTTATCTAACAGGTATTCATTCCTCTGTAGGGCACATCACACCCTTCTTGTGCTTAGGAACATTAGACAACGCTTCAACACTATGCTTGGGCATCATTTTTAGCAGCAAAATCACCAACAAAAAGCACAAAAATGTAAAAAAAATATATGGCACTAAATAGACTGCAGAGCAGAAAACCAATAAGGCAGAATGTCACCTCATTGAATCTTGGCTGAGAACATGCACACTGGGTGAGTTAAATTTTTCCCTACTCTCTACATGTCTCCAAAAAACCAAAAAAGGACCATGAGCATTGAATTGGGGCTACAAATAAATTTTCACTAGTAGACCAATTCACAAATACAGAATCCATGAATAATGAGGATCAATTGTACATATATGTACGTATGTATCTATACTGGGCAAGTTCCCTAAGGTCTTCAAGCCTCAATTTACCTAACTGTAAAATGAGATTGATAATACTTCCTCATGGCACTCATGTGAGGATTGAATGAGATAACCTGTGCAATGCATGTGTAGGATACATGGTAAGCCTGAGACGGCTGTGCCCCTTCCCCTCCCCTTTCTCTTGGGGGCCTGACTCATTTCTTCACCATCCATGGTGAGCAGCTCTAACTTTTAATCTGGCCACACTATTTCCCCCTTGTATTAAAATTGTCCTGGAAACCATTAGGTCGATTTTCAATCATCACAGCTAATACGTCCCCTGTTGCAAATGCCTAGTAAGTATTCAGTGTTTGCTTCAGCTTCTCAGATCTTCTCTCTCCCGTTTTGTAGCTGAAGGTGAAATCCGCACCTACTCAAACAGCCCTTTTGTATACCAGCCAAGATGCATCTGAGACTTGAATGCCTTTGCTTTCTCTCCTGTTTTTGTTTTTATTTTGTTTCTCTTATCTGCCCTGATCAATACCTTCCCACCTGAAGAAGCAAAACATTCTCTCTGTTCTATTCCCCTTGCTGCTGATTTTGGCTGAAGGGGATGGAGGGGGGGGGCTGGAAGGGGGCAGCCAGGAGGGTCAGAGTCTGTATTTAACCACAAAGACAATCCCTTCTCCTTGGCAGCAGCTCCGGAGAGAACTTGGCATTTGAGGGGACTGAGTAGCAAGAGTAATTATTTATCTGCCTTTTGGAACAGAAGGGATTGGGAACAACAGGTGACCTGCAGGGGTGAGCAGGAGTCAGGGATTTGGGGGAGGGAATACAGTGCAGGTGAAGGAAAAAGAATTATTTGCTAACAACAGACGAAAGATAGAGAACAAGACTCCTGGACCTGCTTCCTTAAACACTATACAAAAGCACCTCCAAGAGGTTTGTAACAGCCTTGGAACAGGACAGGTGGCACAGATGGGGAGAGTGATATGTTGCTTCAGCTGCTTAAATACTCTGAATTCTAGATCAGCATTTATCAAGCTTTAATGTGCAACACAAATTGCCTCTGGAACTTGATAAAGCGCAAATACTAACTCAGTAGGTTTGGGGTGGGCCCCTAGATTTTGCATTTCTAGCAAGCTTCCAAATGAGGCTGATGCTGTTGGTCCTTGGACCATCCTCTGAGTGGCAAAGCCCTGCTAGAATGTTTTGGGAGCACACAGGCAAAGAAAAACAAGGCAAAGTGGTTGGACAGCCATCTCCTCTTCTCCCCTGTTTATCTGTAGTCCTCCCTGCTTTCAAAACCTCATTTTGTATTTACCTCCCTACTTGACTTTCTCTTTCTATACTCAAAGCACTTGGAGAGCTTGGACCGGGTTTTGTCTATCTTTGCATGGAAGGCTTTGCCCAGAGTAGACACTTCATAAATATTAAAGTTGCACTTAAAAAAAATCCCTCTTCGTCCATGAAGCTTTGCCAGATCATTCCAGCCCTACAGCACTTGTTATCTGTATCATTCATTTGGCAATTAATCTTATACAGCCTTATGACAGTTTATGTATTGTTGTACTGGACTGTTATATATCTTTTGAATTGCTATTTATTTTTTAGCCCCTTTATGTATTGACTCTGCTGCTAGATTGTAAATAAGTTCTTTGAGTTGAGGGACTGCATTTTTATTTCTTCATCAATCATTTAGTTTGTACCTACCTTGTGCTAGGCAGTGTGCTAGGGTCTTGGTACACAAAGATAAATAAGGTGAGGTCACTGAGAGACAGCATGGTAGAGTGAGAAGGGCTCAGCTCTCGGAGCCAGAGAGAACTAGGCTTGAATCAGAGCTCTGCTATTCACTAGCCTTGTGACCTTATACACAATACTTAACACACCCCAACCTTGACTTTGACTGTAAAATGGTTTAAACATGTCAATCTTGTAGAACCATGGTGTGATTAGCTAAAAATGACATATAGACAATTTTTTTTTAATTTTAAAGTATTATGAGGGTACAAATGTTTTTGGTTACGTGGATTGCTTTTGTGATGCTCGAGCCAGGGTTAACCCTTTGCACTCGCTTGCTTTTTTCTCATTATCCACTCGACATTATCCACACTTGACATCCGAGTGCAAAGGGTTAAAACTGTACCCATCACCCAGGTAGTGTTCATTGTACCTGTTAGGTAGGTTTTTTGCCCATCCCCTCTGCCTCCTTCTCCCTTGCTTGATTTCCTTTGAGATTTGCTTATCTCTGTGAACATGTGTGCTCATGAGTCAGTTCCAATTTAATAGTGAGTACATGTGGTGCTTGTTTTTTCATTCTTTGGATACTTCACTTAGGATAATGGTCCCCAATCCCATCCAAATTGTTGCAAGAGGCATCAAGTCATCCTTCTTTGTGGCTGAATAGTATTCCATGGTATACACATACCACATTTTGTTAATCCACTCATGCATTGGTGGGCATTTGGGTTGATTCCACATCTTTGCAATTGTGAATTGTGCTGCAATAAACATTCATGTGCAGGTGTCTTTTTGATAAAATGACTTATTTTTCTTTGGGTAAATACCTAGTAATGGGATTGCTGATCAAATGGTGGGTTGACTTTTAGTTCTTTAAAGAATCTTCATGTGTGTTTCCATAGAGGTTGTACTCATTTTAAGTCCCCCCAACAGTATATAAGTGTTCCTTTCTCTCTGCATCCACACCAGCATTTATTGCTTTTGGACTTTTTAATAAAAAAACATTCTGACTGATTAGGTGATATCTCATTGTGGTTTTGATTTGCATTTCCCTTATGATTAGTGACATTGAACATTTTTTTTCTTTTGAGAAGCTTCTGTTCATGTATTTTGTCCACTTTTTAATGGGATTGTTTGATTTTTTTCTTGCTGATTTGCTTGCGTTCTTTGTAGACTCTGGTTATTAGTCCTTTATCGGATATATAGCTTGTGAATATTTCCCCCCATTCTGTAGGTTGTCTATTTTCTTTGTTAATTATTTCCTTGGCTTTGCAGAAGCGTTTTGATTTAATCAAGTCCCATTAATTTATTTTTGTTGTTGCTGTGATGGCCATTGGCATCTTCTTCATAAATTCTTTGCCTAGACCCATATCTAGAAGAGTTTTTCCAACGTTTTCTTCTAGAATTCTCATGGTTTCATGCCTTACATTTAAGACCTTTATCCATCTTGAATTAATTCTTGTGACTGGTGAGAGATATAGATCCTGTTTCATTCTTTAGTAATGTGTGCCTGGTGGGCACTCAGGAAAAACAATTCCTTGCCCTTCAGAAAGTTACTACCAAATACTTTAGAAGAAACGATGCATACATGAGTAGCCAAAGCACCAAAGATACTATTTTAGTGAAGGCCTTTCTTTGTAACTTCCACAGGATCTAGCCAGGAAGGGCTTAATAAATGCCTCTTGTTTGATTAAACGCAACAGTAGCACCTTCTACAATAAAGGTTCTTAGAGAGAACCTTAGGTTCTTTAAAGAAACAACTGTTTAATTGCTTAAATAAGCTATGTATTAAATCTATTTCCAGTTAGGGCTATTTTCCTAGCTTTGGACCCTTAAGTGGCATGGGGAATTTATTTTTGTTATAACAGAAAATTTTCCTTTAACCACTGCACTCTCCTTGACTATCCCTGAAAGCTCTCTTCCCTCAGTTTTGGCATTATCTTACCCTTGCCAGGTGTTTCTTTTTGTTTGTTTCTTTTCATGTAATTTTAGATTTGCTTTACAATGTGCATCTTCACATTGGAGATATATTGGTTGTATCTTGATCATCTTTAGCTTTCATATTTGTGAAAAACTCAACCACCTTCCTTCCATACCCTTCGCTCTTCCACCAAATTTTTTCCAGCACCTTTAATGGTGTTGCCTGTTTTGCAGAAGTTCTGCAGAATATTCTTCAATCCAGAGAAGCCATTCAGAAGAATTTTACTTAATTTAACCTAAATGAGAGATACTTTTCAGAGCCATGTGGGCTTCTCCATACACACCTAGGCACTAACAGTTTTCATGCCTCTAGCTTCTATCACCCAGCAAACAATCATGGGTCGCCAAACTATACATCAACTGTTAATGGATTTTCATCTATGTGCTTTGTTTAAATTTTCTTTTAATTTGTATTGATCTCCTCCCACTTCTTCAATCTTTTCATCATCTTCAGGTTAGAGGATGTGGCAGTGAGGCCCCGGTCGTAGGTGACCTGGGGGAAGGAAGGTTGCATGCCTATATCTTCACACTCAAGCACAATCTTCTGCGATGGCATGGCCGATTCTGGGAAGTGGAAAATACAGTCATGCATTGCCTAATGACACTTTGGTCTGCATATATGATGGTGGTCCCCTAAGGTTATAATGCCTATTTGGACGATACATTTTCCATGTCTATATATGCTTAGATACACAAGTACTTACCGTTGTGTTACAACTGCCTACAGTATGCAGTGCAGTAGCACGCTGTACAGGTTTATAGCCCAGGAATGACATGCTATATACTACACAGCCTAGGTGTGTGGCAGGCTCTCCCATCCAGGTTTGTGTAAGTACACTCTAGGATGTTTACACAATGACAAAATCGCCCAGTGACGCACTTCTCAGAACATATCGTCCTCGTTGAGTGATGCAGGCCTGAGTGTGTGTGTTTGGAGTTGAAGAAGAGGGAGGAAAAGGCTGATGGCAGGCTGGATCGCAGCTTGATGATCCCACACAGGAGCAATCTGTCTTGCAGTTCATATGACTTCAGCCTCCGGAGAAAGTGTCTGGGTGAGCGGTTAGAAACATAAAAATTAGAGCTGGGGAAGCCTCCTGATTAAAATGGGCAGCCAGGTGACCTGAGTGTGGCATCGGCTGAAAAATTCATATCCAGTACCAGGCCTATTAGAGACCAAGGGAGGAAATTAACCTCGCTTAGCACCATGATTAAGCTGCTGTCAATAGAGCCCTTTTCCACTCCTGCTAAAAACTTACTGATTTTTCTTTTCTTTAATTGGATTAAAATGAAGGAAACCCAAGACCTCAAGGGAAAGAAAGCTGAGCAGAAACCATGCTCTCTAGGGGCTGTCTGCCAGCTGCATTGCTCCAGGTGTGAGTGTGCTAGATACTGCGTTTCCCCCAAAATAAGACCTACCCATCAAATAAGCCCTAGCATGATTTCTAAGCATGTGCGCAACATAAGCCCTGCCCCGAAAATAAGACCTAGTGATGGGTGTGGCTACGCAGCACATCTGCACAACCCACGCATTTTGTCATGGAGCAGTAAAGAAAACGAGCAGCCCTTCTCATCTGCCCCATTTAGAGCTCTATTGCTCGACATGAGAGATTGGGGCCAATGGTTCTAAAGAAAATAGAGTCACAAGAAATTCAGGATGGAATTCGCGGTTTGGAGAGTTATGATGATGTTCCAGAGGAAGACGACTTCACTATATTTGAATGAATGTAGATTGTTGTAGCGTACTTAAAAAAAATAACACATCCCCTGAAAATAAGCCCTAGGGTGTCTTCTTGAGGAAAAATAAATATAAGACCCTGTCTTATTTTCGAGGAAACACAGTATGTCTTTGATGCCTGGACCGAGCAAGCCGGATACGCGGCTGAATGGTGGGAAGGGAGAGTGCTAGGACGGGCTCTGCAGCGGAATCGCCTCAGACACTACTGACCACGAGAGCCAGAAGGAGAAGCGGACACTGCCATTCAGCCTACAAGTAGCTGTGGATCTGTTGCTCTCTCGAGACATTAGGAAGCTCTGGCTAGTGGTGAGCACCTGCCCCTGTTTGTCCTCCCCGTGGATTCAGACCTTCCAATATATCGCTCTTGTTTCTGGGAAAAGACCCATACCTTGCTCTCCTTAGCCTGAGGTTGGTAAGAAGGATAGAAAAATAGTGGGGATGATGAATGTCCTGGAGGAATAGCCCCGAAGAGGACTCCCATGGCCAGTGTGAGCCCACACAGTGTTTTTGGGAGAATCAGAAAAAGATGCCCCTCTAGGGTGGTTATAGCCTCCCAGCCAGACTGCTTAAGTGGCCAGACAAAACATCTGTGTGTAGAAAAGAGTGGCCCTTTCTGGGTATGAGGATGGGGTAGGGGGTATCAGACATAGCCCTGCTGGTGCACAGCTTGGTGAACAGAACGCAGGCTGGACTTCGGCCATCCCTGCCTGGCTCAGCTGAGTTGGGGCAGGGCAAAAATCTGCATAACTGTAAGTGGTAGCCTTGGGGACAACCTGGAAACCAAAGAAGCAGAGTGAGATGTCTTAAGGTGCCAGGGCTATGTGGAGGGAGGAGGGACCCTTTAATTCTATAGAATGTTCTCAGCAGAGTCTACAGGATTTTGCTGGCTCTGGGCTTGGCTGAACAAATGCTGGTGCAATATAAAGAATATAAGGTTTTGGACTGAAGCGGGTATGAAGCTGCAGACAATGGGTGCAGGGAGAAAGAAGAGATGTTTGCTTTCCAGGTATATGTCCCTATCAGCACGACCCGTCTTACCCTGCGTGTAGGCCCCTCAGCCTTCCCACAGCTCCGATGCCATATATTCCGAAAGACAATGGTACTGTCCCCCCCGACGCTCATCCCGGATGGAGTCGGGACACATCCTCACACCTCGGGCACAGAGGATAGCTCACACCCCAGAGTCCGGCCTCACTCGCCCCTTTTCTTTGAGCTCGTGTGCTTTTTCATGTCTTGGTTCTCAGCCACAATAGACTTAAAAGGAGTTTGGGCAGAATATGTGAGAAGAAAAATTATTTCCATGAAAGAGTTGAACAATGGAGAGGAAATCCAGAACCAGACAAGGATCATAGTGCAAGAAAAAGAAAAAAAACCCGTTGGGGGTGATTTGAAAGTAATACTAGACCCACATGTATCTATACTTGGGAGGGAAGAAAAAGTGCTTTTTTTTTTTCCCCTTCTCTCTGTCTCCGTCTCTCCCTCTCTGTCTCTCTCAAATGATGATTCTATTGTAGGAATAGAAACTAATTGTTTTCTTCTTCCTAAGTATTTTTCCTTCTTGAATATCGCCTTTTCTTTAATATCCTAAAAAATCATTACCATGTGAATAGGTTCCAGCCAGCACAATCAGAAGCCTTTTCTCGGGTTTGCCAGATGCTTTTAACAGACACTGTACTTGCAAGCATCCGTTAAAAATTTTAAATTGTTATTTACCCCTCCACTCCCATCCTCATCTGCACGCCTCTTTTCTTCTATGGGAATGTAAGTCTTAGCATAGATTCTAGGTTCTGAGGGTCCCCCCTAAATCTCCTTCAGTGCCTTTTTGAGCAGAGCTATCCTGTGATATCATCGGGGTTGAGTTTTCTTTGCAATCTTCTGTCCCTGTGAAACAGGATGCTGAGGCTCAAGGCAGTTTTCTAGCTACAGGCCACAGCCCTTTGGCTAACTTGGGCATCAGCGAACTGTGGCCCGTGGGCCAAATCTGTCCTTTTCCTGTTTTTATATAGCCAGCAGGATGAGAATTGTTTTTTACATTTTTAAATGGTCGAATTAAAAAACAAAAGAAGGGGCTGGGTGTGGGGGCTCATGCCTGTTATCCCAGCACTTTGGGAGGCCAAGGCTGGAGGATCCCTTGAGGCCAGGAGTTCAAGACCAGCCTGGGCAACATAGTGAGACCCTGTCTCTACAAAAATAAATAAGAAAAACTAACCAGGTGTTGTGGTATGTGCCCATAGTCCCAGCTATTGGAGAGGCTGAGGCAGGAGGATGACTCAAGCCCAGGAGTTCAAAGTTACAATGAACTATGATCGGACCACTGCACTCTAGCCTGGGTGATAGAGCAAGACCCTGTTTCAAAACAAACAAGCAAACAAGCAAAAAAAAAAAAAAAAAAAAAACCAAAAGGAGAAGAATATTTCGTGACACACAACGATTATGTGCAATTCAAATGTCATGGACAGGGTGGAGTGATTGCACACAGAGATGGCACGTCCAACATAGCCCAAATTATTTACTCTTTGGCTTTTTGCAGAGAAAGGTTGTCCCCCCCTGGGCTCCCTAACTGAGCGCCTGGTCACTGAGGAAGACCCCAGCCAGGCTTGTTTCCTAGGCGAGGTCCACCCACAGAAGGCCACGTGCTAGGGATCAGGGTCCAAATGGACACTGGTGTTGAGAGTTTTGGCTTGAGATGAGCGCAGGGACTTTTGCACGCAGGTTGTGGAAATGCAGGGCTCACAAGCCCTGGTAAGTCGGCGGATGGCCATGCAGCTGGTCTGGATTCTGCAGTCGGTCAGTTACTCCTCATAACTGTGCAATATTCAGGCACGCTGGGCTCTCATAAGTGAAACAAAACCCACAAGGAAAACAGTTTGGTCCTTCTTTATATCTGTCCCATCCCTAACTCCAAATCCAATCTCTTCTCTTATTGGACACTCCTGAGGAAATGAGCTCTTGGCAGCAGGGGTGCGGGGTTCCATGCCTCACTCCTCGGGTTCTCGATGCAGCACTTTCATTTGGAGATAGCTTGTAAAAAAATACAAAAATAAGTATGACGCCCAGGCCTCGCCCTCAGGAGCGGCTGGACTGTCTGCGAGCCTGGGACAGAATGGAAACTAGTCGTTTGCACTTTCAAAAGCGGCCCAGGTGACAGCGGTATGCTGAAAGACTGACAAGTGCCTTCCTCTTCTTCCTCAGAGGTGTCGTTAGCAATGTTAGCACCTCAAAATGATTCAGGGGATACCTACCCCTGTCGCATTTCTCCCTCTTACTGTCCCTGAGTTCTATCCGGTTAGTTCATTGAGTCTGTGCACAGAGCCTGCTCAGTGCCGGGCATGGTGCTAGCCACGTGGGTACCAAAGCAGGTGAGATGGGGAGGAGGGGGTGGAAGACACGCATGCTCCATGGGGTCATCCTGGCGGTGGTGCAGTGAGACCAGCACCCTGATGGGGGTTGCTAGAGGCGCTGTGACTCACAAAAGAGGGCATGTTCCTGCCCTTTAACTCACTGTCACACGGCTATGTTCTCTAGACTCGCCTGCACCTGTGACACCACTCTGCCCCTTTTCCCCGGGCTGCCAGCTCTCCTATGGCCGAGTCCACCGGGACCCCTGTAATTCCGAGGAAGAGGGAAGCTTTGGAGGGGAGTCTTTAGCATTCCCCCTGAACTGAGAGCATCCTCTCTCCCTCTCCCTGCGGCTCATCCCCGGGGCTGGGAGGAACGATGAAGTTTGTGCTCCGCTGTCGGTTCAGCCAATGATGCATGAGGCTGGGAACGGGGCGCTGGTGCAGTCTTCCATGGACGGCTATATTGGCCCCGCGGCGCTCAGCTTGGAGATAATAAAAACTTCCTTCTTTTCTTTTCTCTTTTTTTGTTATCAGTAAACGAAGCAGATCCGCTGCCGGAGCGACACAGAGGGACAAGATGCACTGACAAGGTGCCTGGATATCTATTTTTCTGAACCGTGATGAGTTTTTTTTTTTTTTTTCCAACAGAGTCAGTATTCGGACTGCTGTCCCACGTTGACACTTTTATTATCTGTAGCTCAATTTCATGGAGCAGATTTGGTTTTCTTCTCCAATCATAAGATTCTTTTCAAAACAAATCAGCCTCACTCACTGGTGATGCCTTTGCTTTGTCCGTTTTTCTGGGAGGACATTTTTTGAGGACTGAAGCCTGGTGGCTCCGGGTGGAATAAAAGTACTCATTTTCTCCAAGAGGCCTCTGGTTTCACCCCTCTTGTTTCTAAAGATGCAGGCTTGGACAATGAGAAGCATAATCATAATAAACAATAACATTTATTGCATTTATTAACTCTGTAAGAGGCACCTTCCTCTAGGCTCTTTACCCATGATGGCTTTTATTCGTCACAACAAGCTTATGAGGTAAGCGTGAATATTATCCTCATATTGCAGAGAAAGAAATGTAGCCTCATAGGGTTTAGAAGTAACTTGCTCAAAATCACAAGTTACTAAGTTGCAGAGTCAGGATTTGAACCGGCTAAGTAGCCCGAGTTCTTAACTATCACACAGCACCAAGGATTCAGACACAACCTTGGTCTTCACATGTGCATAACATTCCTTAAGTCCTCAGGTACCAAAGGTGGCTGATCCAGAAGGGGACAGAAGGGAAGGTGTGCTTACCACCTGCTCATGTCTTTGCTTTCCTTAGAATTAGCGATGGGGGTGGGGTGGGAATTAGGATTGGGTTTGGGAATGAGAGCTCACCACACAGCTCAGGATGAAGGCACCAGTGTTCCCTTCTCAAGGACTTAGGGATCCCTGATTTTTCTGTTGTTGTTATGTGACAGTTACAGCCCACTGGCTGCCGTCTATTTAATCAAGATGAAAATGTGAATTTGATAAGCTTTTCAAAGTGGCTTTATTGGCTGAACATTCTTGGTGATGGCTCAGCAAGGGGGAGAAGATTTTATCAGCTTAAAGACAGTCAACCCCATTGAGTCTATGGCTATGATCAATTCATTGTGGGCTTTCACCAGGAATTAAAAGCTATAAATTATCAAGGTGAGGGTGAGGATGACGATATAGGACAGTACATCAGAGATTCCAATAAGTGGCCAAGAATATTTCATCAGTTTCCCCAGAGGGGATTTGTCCTCCCCTCCCTTCCCTGTCCTAGTCTTCCCTCACTCACATCTTACCAAATTACAACGTAGAAATTTCTTACCTGTCTCTGCTACATAAGCTGATTAAAGGTGCTGAGCTGCCTGGCACGAGCTGCCCCATGGTCTGGTGTAAAGTTTGGTCAATGGTTTGGGCATAAAAGCAAGGGAAGGAAGACCACCTATGTACCCAATGAGACTCACTCATGGCACCCCCTCACCTGAGATACCTAGCCTCACCTCCCCCTGCTTACTCATTCATTCACTCGCCAAACCTTTATTCATTCAACAAACACATATTGAGCATCTAATGTAAGCCAGGCAAAGGGCAAGGCATACAAAGCAGATACAAAATGGTCAAAGATGGTCCCTGCTCTCAACATGCTTGCAGTCAAGTGGAAGAGGCAAACAATAAAGTGAGTCCTACAACGTAGTGTGGTGAGAGGCATACAGAGCACTTTGGGAGCTCCTGGGAACAAAGTGACAGTGTCAACATGTCACTCCAAGGAAAAGGAACTATACTGTACAAAGGCTTCCAGAGATGTGGGAAAGCAAACATATGGGAGCATAAACTCCCTTATTCTTTGCAATTCAAATGCCAATTTTATTCTGGTATCTGGCAGCACAGTGCCTCATGAACCCCTCCCTGGGTCCATGAAGTCAATGATGGTGGGTTTTAAGTCAATCATATTCAGTCCATTCCCCATTGCCAGGGATCAGCTAGGACGTGGACAAGCAATGCTATCCTGGCCAAAGAATGTCAGACTGCTAAGAGCTTCAGGGGATATTTTTCTCACTTATAAAGTGAATCACAGCCAGACACATGCCCCTTTTTGCTTTTGAACTTTGTTGTATGAGGGTGTGATGCATAGAGCTTCCGAAACTGTCTTTTAAATAAGAGAGGGAAGGCCAAGAAAATTGCAGAGAAGCTGACACAGAGCCCTGACACCATGAAACTGCTAAATTAACCAACTCTAGAACTGCTTACTTGCTGTGGGATATAATGGATTATTATTACTAAACAACTTGTAATTGGCTTTTCTGTTACTCGCCTCCTTTAGTATCCTATTTGAAGGAACAAGTTGGAGAAACCACTGCATATACTCCCCACTCCTGCTTCACTGCCCTTCCTCCTGCACCTCTTGCAAACATAGATACCTTCCTGCCAACTTCACCTGTTAAAATCCTGTACACCCTGTGGCACCCAGCTCAAATGTCACCTCCCTTCCTCTAAACCAATATGCTTCTCCCTGTGCCTTTGTATCCATTTTGGAAGGCCATGATCACACTCTCCTGAGCATCACCGTTGTTTCTGTGGTTATCTGACTCCTGCTGCAAGACTGGAAGCTCTCTGATCACAGGCACTGGATCTTACACTTCTTTGCAAACCCTGAGCGCTTTCACAATGTGTGGCCTCAGTGGGTGCTCGGTAGATGTTTGATGAATGGATGGGATGGAATGGGGACCCGGAGAGAAGTGAGACACAAACGCAGGAGAAACTGAGATCTGGTGAAATGTACGGTTAAAGGGAGACCCAACTGGGCAGAGAAAGCGTGTGGCCCCTGCCATCAGGGCATGGGGACTTGCCAAGGTGGGGGAGCCACGTTGCTTGGTGTCTCAGGTTAGGGCTGACAGCACCATGCTGGGATGAGGAACACAGCAGCTAAAAAACAAACAAACAAACACAAAAACACCCATAAATAACAAGCACAGAGATAAATTTACATATAAATTATAGTTCATCTCAAATAATGTCTTTCTACCTTAATATTGTAGGAAAGAGAGCCTGACTCTGAAACCGAGGACAGTGGTGTGACATGTACCTAACAGGTGAGATTGCCGGGTCATGGGCTGGTCACTCAGTGTGGGATTGCTTTTCTCCAGGGCTTGGGAACCTATGACACAGCCTTGTAACAGCTGCCTGGACCTCAGAATAGCCCCCAGTTGGTGCTAAAGTGGTTTTTGAAATCCAAGAATGTGTGGGAGCTGCAAAGAGTGGTAAAATATATTTGCGACTGAGCACATGTAAGAACTTCTTGTGACATTCAAGGCTGTAGGGGAGTGGGGCCAGATATGCCCCGAGGGTAGGTGTAGAAGAGGCTGCTTCTGAGATCTGAGCTGAAAGTGAAAAGATGAGGAAGTGAGAAGTTCAAGTTTTATTTTGGGTGGAGAGATGAGAAAGTGAAACTTCTTATTCCAGGACTGGAAACTTAGAAGAGAGGCACCAAGAGTGTTAGTACTGAGAAACTTTTGTCTAGTAGTTTGGATTGGATCTTTTTATACTGTGTAGACCAGAGAGAGTTCATTTATATCCTCCTTCTTAACTTCTGCCATTTTCTCCTTCATTTTTCTTCTCTCTCTCTTCTCTTTTTCTTCTCTTCCTGAGAAGTAGGGCTTCTGCTTCTGTAAAGGAATCATTGGTTCCAAATGGATGAGCCCGTGGTCTGATCAATTCCTGTCTGCACCCAATTGCAGGAAAGTGGAGACTCAGCTTGTGGGCTGAGGAGCCATCGTGGAACTGTGGAAGAGGGCTGGGGCATGCCACGTCCATTTCTCAGATGAAAGTTCAAGTCTAGCCTCTGACGATACTCGTAATTTATGTTGGCTGTTGCCATGATGCATTTGGTTGTTGATGGTACATTTCTCTGTCTCTGCTGGGTTGATGGACACACAGATAAACAGACCTGATGGAAGACCACAGGAAAAGAGTCAGACAGGAAGTAATGACATTGTGCTCTCTGAAAAAGTCCTGGAGTGACTGACAGCCCTCCCGGTTGAATGAGAATCACAGAACTGGAAGTTGAGAGTGGAGTTCTAGTCCCACTGCTCATGAGTGGCCCCATCCTGAGCACACCTCTTCTCCTTTCTCCATTTCATTTTATTTTACCTGTAGAGACATTGGACTGAATGGTCCCTGACATCCCTTCCAGACATTGCGCTTTGTGTTTCTCTGATTCTTGACTGCATCTCTGGGCTTGTGAAGCAAGAATGAGAAGAGGCAATATTAGAACTCTCAAAGCCACCCATGTTTCTTTCACCCAGGGAGCCTGGTGCTGCAGAGGCTGCATGGACAGCTCAAAGGTCCCGGGTGTTCTGGACCACAGAGAAGGGCTCTGCTGACCCTAAACCCAGGCCAAGGTCAAAGGCAGTATGGATTTTTTTATAAGGAGGTAAATTTTGTCTTATAGGCATGCATCAAGCTCAGTGTTGCTGAGTGAACCTAACTGGGTGACGATGCCCTGTAGCCACTTGAAAAGCACATGAGTCAAATGTGAGTCACACATCAAAATGTTTTCTGATTCCTTTTTATTTTTTAATTTTTAAAATTTTTTTATAGACAGGGTCTTTCTCTGTCACACTGGGTAGAGAGTGCAATGGCATCATCATAGCTCACAGCAACCTCAAACTTTTGGGCTCAAGCAATCCTACTGTCTCAGCCTCCCAAGTAGTTGAGACTACAGGTATGTGCAACCACACCCGGCTAATTTTTCTATTTTTAGTAGAGATGGGGTCTCATTCGTGCTCAGGCTGGTCTCAAACCCCTGAGCTCAAGTGATCCTCCTGCCTCAGCCTCCCAGAGTGCTAGGATTACAAGTGTGAGCCACCACGCCCAGCCTGTTTCCTGATTCTTAAGCTGGAAGATTTTTTGCCATGCTTGGAAGACGGGCCCTTCCTCCTCTAAATGCCTTGTAGGACAATCCACTGTTTTTCCCCATTATAACTGTGTCCAGAGGATGCCTGTTCCTTACTGTGGTCCCACCCAACTTCTCCCCACTGCTAGCATACCCCTCCTCTCTTTTTCTCAAATCCTCCTCCTCCCAAGTTCTATGGAAATGCATGTGGAAGGAATGCTGCTCATTTGATTCACTCTGGTTATCATTTGACTTGCTGTCTGATTTCATAATGTTCTGGGTTTGTGAGCCAGGGCTGTTTGATGACTGCATTTTGTTTGAGTGTTATATGGAGTGCGTACACACACACACACACACACACACACACACACACACACAAACATCAAGCAATTCACATTATGCTTGTTTTAAGTACCGATGTAAACCCACAACTAAAAACTAACAGTCGCCTTAAGCCTGCAACATGCCTATTGACCCAGTGCCACAGTGTGACTCACTGCCTCTGGGAGGGGCCCTGCCTCTACCTTCCTCCTCTGGGACAGCCCTGTCCTGTCCCCCGATATCTAGGGCCCAGGGTCCATGCATCACGGCTGACATCCTGACACAAGAGGGGAGAACTCTTCTGCACACAAAATTCACCATACCCAGACGCAGCATTTGTCCAAGGACTGAAAACAGCAAATGGGAACAAAATCACAACTGGGGTCCGTATAACCCTCCACAGTTGCCCAGAAGGTACACGCAGCCACTCCCCTCCCTTACAAGGACACATAGACTGTCCCCACTGTGCAAGTGAGGAAACTGAGGCCCAGAGAGTTTGACTTATTTTTCCATGGCTTCCTAATTATTACACAGGGATTGCAGGCTATTTAAGCCCATATTTGCTCCTACAGAGTCCAGAGAATTTCCACATATGGGAATGATGTCCATGGTAGAGAAATGTAGGCTTTAGGGGACACTAATCAATAATTTTACTGGATTTTTTTTTTAAAAAGTTCTACCAATTTTATTCTGTTCCTTTCAAGGTAAAACAAAACTCTTTTGTAAACATCTGAAAATATATATGTTCTTTTCTATATACTTAAGATAAAAGTTCAGCTGAATCACCAGATCTGACTGGTAATGTATGTGGCCATGAATTTTTTTATAGGGCAACATTTTTTTTAGATCAGTGTTAGTCGTTTTAGTGTTAGGTTCACAGCAAAAATGAGCCAAAAGACCAGAGATTCCCCATGTATTTCCTGCCTCCACACACACCTAGCTTCCTTCATCGTCAACATCCCCCCCTCCAGAGAGGAACATCCCCAAATCTGTAGCTGACATCAGGGTTCACTCTTGGTTTTATTGGATTTATTAGACTGAATATTAGTATTCCTTAGAGATTGGCAATCGTTAAGAAGTCTACTGTGACTGATAACTATAGACCAAAAAATAGCATAAACATTCCTTTATTTATTTATATCTTCGACAAATATTTTTAAATCCATGTCGAGTTCAAAGTCCCGTGCTAGTTGTCACTGTACACACACATGCTCTTGCACAACTGTGTGTGCAGCCATAAGCATGCCACTGGTCTCTGTCCAGCCCCCATCTGCCTGTGTCATGGCCCAAGCCCCTGAGCACTGGTCTTCATAAAACCTCTCTCAGTCGCTGCCCAAGAGGTGCTCTGCCAAAGGCTACCATGAAGTAGCTTGAAGGGTTTTCAAGACACCCGAGTAAAGTCAATTCACAAGAGACTCTGACGGTAGGTGGTGCCATATCTTCCTAAGAACCCCTTGGCACCCCACCCTTCTCGCTGGAAGCACCTCTCTTAGCTTTCATTAACTACAAACAAGGGTCACTTACTTCGCCCTCAGCCTGTTTCATAAATTCGAATCAGTTCCACGAACTGCAATGCTAGGTGGTGGATTAAAACTGTAATCCGGGCTGGGAAGCTGCAGGTCAGCACACAGCCTTGGGAGGAAGGGAGGAAGGAGAACAGGCAGCCAGGGGGCAGGAAGCTGGCGGAGGAGGCACGGGGTGGATGGAGGGAGGAGGGGGTGGGGGAGGACAGCGCTGTCCAGTTCTGCTTTGTGCCACAAGAAAGGCAGAAGACAAGGCCATTGTGTTTGTTCAATGGCTCTCCTTTGGTTTTGTTCTTTTCCCCAGTGTCTGACAGCACGTGGGCAGGGGTTTGCTGCATTGTCTGGGTCCTCTCTTCTCTCCGCGTTGTCAATGCACCCCTCTACCAAGAGACAGACAAGGAATAGTTTGTTTGTTAAACAACGGCAAAAAAAAAAAAAATAGAAAAATCTTTTGTTTCCTGTCTGATTCTCCGCAGCTAGGAAACAGCCCTCACAAAGAAGGATGTTTAAAGAAATGCTACATAATTCAGAGATAGGTCAGTCCATTTATTTCTGAACCCATCCACTTTCTGATCTAGGTTTCTTCCCGGTGCATCTTGCCCACCACCAAAGACGGCCACCTAAAACCTGGGTTCCAAAAACCCATAGACAGACCTCCTAATAAGAGGGGCTGCTGCCCAGCATCACCGTAAGTCATCGAGTGATTATAATGGGTGGAAACGTGGTTATTTACATCAGACTTCTCTGAGTATTTATTGATGCTGCTAATTCTTGGCAGCCACAGAGGAGAGTTGGCAGGTTCAATAATCCAAAGAGAGGTGTTATGAAGCTCTATTCTCACAATAGCACCAAAGAGGCAAATGATTTGTGATACTCAAAAGCGGATGTGAATATTCAACCAGTTTAGAGTTGACGTTGAGGTTGTTTCACAAACAAATGATTGTAGAAGAAAAGTTCAAAGAGACAGAATGAGAATACAAGGAAACCAGGAAAAATGTCGCTAAACAACGTCTATGCCAGCCCTAAGACCAGTCTGTGTCCATGTAACCCTGAGAAAGCATAAAAGGGTGATGCTAGATGGTGAGTTTAGGTCAATTAAAGTAGAGGAAATTCTATAGTTTGGATGTCACATCAAACTTACCAGACTTTGCCCATTTGGTGTCATTCACTATATTGAATTTTAAACTTAAAACATAAATTATTAACATAGAACCTGATACATTGGTGGTAGCAGCAATCCAAGGTGGCATGTTAATGGTTGCAACTATCGGATGTTGGACTATAACAGCTACTGGTGAGGTTTGGCATTGCAACTCATCGCAGATGGTATATGCTTTCATGTGGTCAGCACATTCACTCAATATTTATTGAGCACCTATTGTGTGCCGAACATTGTTCTAGACCCTGGGGATACAATAGTAAAGACAGACTGACACATCTCTTGTTCTAATGGGTAGGAAATGTATCGGAGTGAGAGACACAGAAAATAATCACATAGACACATAAGATTACTTCAGATGGTGACAAATGCTTCTGAAAATAACAAAATTTGATAATGTAATAGAAAAAAGAGCCATGGAGTCAAGTGTGGGACTTCTTTACCTTGGCTAGTTAGGGAAAGCCTGACCTTTGCGCTGAGATCGCAATGAGAAAGAGTGAACCACACAGAAACCAGCGAGAACATTTCAGAAAGAGGGGGCATCAGGTATGAAGGCCCTGAGATGGGAAACTGTCTTAGGTTGCTTTGTGCTGCCATAACAGAGTACTACAGACTGGTTGATTTATAAAGAACAGAAATGTATTCCTCACAGCTCTGGAGGCTGGGAAGTCCAAGACCAAGACACTGGCATCCGGTGAAAGCTACTACTCTCTGCTTCCAAGATGGCACCTTCTGCTGCATTCTTGAGAGGGAAGGAATGCTGGGTGGCAGAAAGTGGAAGGGTAAAAACTCCTTTTATGAGGGAATTAATCTATTCATGAAGTGGAACACCCATGACCTAAACACCTCCAAGGCTTCACCTCCCAACACTGTTGCATTGGGGATCAAGTCTCCAACACATGAATTTTGGCGGGCACATTCAGACCATAGCAGAAATATGCTTTCACTTCTCTTGGGTAAACATCTAGCAAAGAAGAGGCTGGATCTTATGTTGAGTATATGATTAACTTTTCAAGTAACTGCCAAACTATTTCCCAAAGTGGCTCAGTATCATTTTGCACTTCCACCAGAAGTGTTTGAAAGTCCCAATTTTTCCGGCATTTGGTATGATCAGTCTTTTTAATTTTAGCCATTCTAATAGGTGTGTAGTGGTTTCTCATTGTGCTTTTAATTTGCAGTTTTGTAATGACTAATGATGTTAATTAAGCATCTTTTCATGTGCTTACTTCTTCTTTCTTTGACCTCTTAAAACTAATTACCTTTAAGAATTCATTAGCTTTTCTAGGCTATCATAAATAAGTAAACAAGTAAGTAGCAGATAGATAGGCAGGCATGTAGGTAGGTAGATAGGTAGGTGGATGGATAGACTGATAGAAGAAATGTGAGTTCTTATCATGTGCCAGGCATGACTCTAGGCACTAAGGATAGAGCGCTGAATAAGACATTTCTTTCCTCATGGACTTTCCATTCACATGAGAGAGACAGGCTGTAAGCATTGCAGGGAAAAGTTAGGTACATATAATTATTATGATGTGAGATTAAGCAGTACAAGGTGACAGAGAGTGAAGGGATGAGACAGAGGTGGAGCAACATTTTAAGGCGACCTCAGATCATCACATTATTACCTCCACTACACTGTGAGGTCCTTGTGGCCCTTCACAGCCCCCTCTTTGCAATATTGGATCATGCTCAATGCATATTCATTAATTATTCTTATTCCTCTGCAGTGTCTTAGTCTGTTCAGGCTGCTATAACAAAATACCATGAGTAGTGCAGCTTATTGACAACAGAAATTTATTTCTCAGTTTCGGAGGTGGGGATGTCTAGGATGGAGACACCAGAAGATTTGGTGTTTAGTGAGGCCGACTTCCTGGTGAGTAGACAGTGCCTTTTAGCTGGGGCCTCACATGGTGGAAGAGCGCGCTAGCTCTCTGGGGTCTCTTTTATGAAGACACTCATCCCCCATGACCTAATCACCTCCCAATGGCCCCCACCTTCTAACACCACCACCTTGGGGCTTAGGTGTATTCAATGTATACATTTTGGAGAGATACAAACATTCAGACCATAGCAGGAAGGCTCCTCCTAGCTGTCTTGCTCACTGATGAATTTCCAGCATGTAGCTCAAGGCCAGGGCTATAGTAGGCATCATTTTAATAGATGCCAATTGGGTAAATGAATGGAGGAAGGGAGGAGTGGATGCTACAGAGGAGCAGAGTGATGTGCAGAGAGGACTCAGCACGAGCACTGAGGCAAGAGCCCAGGTGTGAAGCCACAGCTGCGGCCTCTCCTGCCAGCTTCCTCCTCTTGGCAGATGCCTGTGCTGCAGCTCACCCAGACCTTTGTGTTCCTCCTTTTTGGTCCTGATGGGATGCAGGTATGCTCTTGAGTATGTTTGTCTCCTCCATGGAATTACCTGGTAAATTCCTGGTAAATTACCTGGTAAATTACCAGGTAAAATTGATTGCTTTAAACCCTTCTTCTTGTGGCCTTACTATGGCACTGACCACATTTTGCATCATTAGTGATGTGGGAATTATACTTCTCGAGGTTAACAGGAAGACTGGGTCATCAACTCTGTGACCCGCTCAGCCCAGATTCCAATATCAGGTACGCAAGAGCTCAGTAAATATTTATTGTATTAAATTGAATCCTAAGTCCCTCTGAATGATTTAAGATGTCAGTGAAGTGCCCTTCAACACTCCAAAAGGCAGAACAAGAGGAAGTAGGCTGGGTTCCTGAAACATGAGGGATTAAAGTTAGACTTCCGGAAAGTTTTTGGTTTGGGCCAACTAAGTGGTTAAAACCAAAATCCACTCATCTATATAATTTTATGATGAAAACTTTTGAAAACAGGAGACATTTTCAGGCTGAAATGATTTTGAATGGGTCCAGAGAAGAGACAGAGGCATGGAGGAGATAACGTTTAAAAGTTGTTTGAAATGCGCTAAATTGTGTCACTTGGTCTTATCTGCAGGTGGCATCTTCAAGGAGCTCAAGTTCCGTGCTGGGCCATTAGAGTCCCCTAAGGGGCCCTGAAAATGCAGATCCTGCCTCCTGGTCCCAGTTTAGAGCCACTGCAGAGCTCAGGAATGGTTGTCCTCCCATGGCAGGGAAGAGACAGCCAGATAATAGGCTGGTGTGCAAACCAGAGCTCCCTTAGGGGTCCCAAGCAAAGCCACCAGCCAAGGCATGTTGTTTCCATCACAAATGTGCTGTGCAGTCTGGAGGAGGTTTATGGTGGCCCTGTCCCAGAGCTGTAAAGTTTATTCCCGCCCGTTAACGAGGCCATTGTCCCCTGCCCCAGTACCTCTTTCATCTTCTTTAGGTAGACTTGTCACGATCCTGTTGTAAACACAAACCGACTGGGGTGGGACGGAGCTGGGGGGGGGGGCAGGGCTGCTTGTATATCAGCACCTTAATAAAGGCACTAATGTTGCGCCCACTGCATGCTGGCCTGTCTTACTTATTATACGCTGTGCTATGAGAATCTATTAATAAATAATCTCAGCTCCCCGACCGGTGTACCCACTCTGAGGCCACAGTGAACTAACACTAGGTAGGATAATTAGAGATGAAAAGTAGGATCTTTGCATTGGATGGTGATTTGGGGGAAAGAAGGAATTGTACTTGTGCTCACATTTTCTCTCCCAAGGAGGAGCTGTGTTTCCTTCCCAGGGCAAGCAAGATCCCTGAGTCTAAGGGAAGCTATTTTAATGCAGTAGGGGGACGAGAGGGAGAGGGGAAAAAATATGATGCAATATTCTCATCCATAAGATGGGGATAAAATACCAACCTGCTTTACGGATGTTTTGAGGATTAAATGATAAAATCCACATAAAGAGCTCAACGCAGAGGCTGGTACCTAGAAACTGATCGATAAATGTTACATAGAATTATTATCCGCCATAACTGCTAGGTCTAACTTTCTGGGAAGCCCATTGGCCATGGAGGGAGGGAGAGGGAGATGAAGGAGTAGAAGTCAAAATAAGACAAGTGAGAACACATTTCTTGCTGAGAGGCAGTGTAAAGTAGCAGAGAAGGTGCCAGCGCTGAGCGCTAGACAAGCCTGATATGTTACGGGAACAGAAAGTATGTTAAGAGTCCTCCACAGAAGGGACACTCCATGCATGTTGGTTCTTTTTTCTTACTTCCATCTTTCACCTCACGGGTTTGTTCTCAAGAAGAAATTCTTCCTGCCCAAAACTACTTTACAATTCATTCATAGCTAGGCTCAAATCCACCGTTAAAGATTCTCTTTTAGTTCGGACAACTTTCCTTTCCAATCCCAGTGGCTGTGTTTATTAAGCATGTGATTTTGGGTATGTAACTTAACCAGACAAAGTCTTAAATCCCTCATCTATACGATGGCGATGTTAACACCTAGGCCAGTGGGGGTATTAGGATGATCCTATAAGATAACACATGGAGAGCGCTTAGCACACAGTATCAATAAATGGGATCATTGGTAGGTTCCCCTGAGCATAGATGAATTGCAGGAGTGACTACCAAAACAATTGCATTGGCTAGAGTTTATGTAATTTTTCTCAACAAAGAGGAGACATGAATTGTTTTATCCAAAATGTTGACAAGTGATCCGTAAACGAAAGAAGATGTGTACACCCCAGAGAAGGAGGCCATCCAGTTTCTCTGGGCCTGTGAGAAGGGCCTGTCTCCATTCTTGAAAAAAATCTCTTTCATCGCCTCTTTTGATGAAATGACAAACATTCCTACCAGACTGACTTGACAATACCGCAGCTTCTCTCTGCCTTGCCTGTTGCTTCATATCGAGCTCTCTGGGGAAATATCACACCCCACGGTCACATACGAGGTACTCACTCTGGGTCATTAGGGTCCTCTCCTCAGCAATGCCAGCCATACATGAGAGTAGCTCATGGCAGGGTTTACTTCTCCTGAGATGTGTTAACCTGAGGTCTTACTGCACTGGTATTTACCACAATGTCTTTATTTTGGAGATTAAAAAATCCGAAGCTCGTGGGTTAGAAATGAGTAGGTCAAAGATCTAATGAGGAAGCAACAAAGAAAGACAGTGAATTTTGGGCTGTTTTCAAACTGCAGTGGATTTTAGATTTTTTTTTTTTTCAGTTATAAAAGCAGTTTGTGTTTATTGTTCTAAGGCAAACAATACAGTTCAATATAGAAGTAGCCGGAATGCATGTGCCAACCACCAGCACCTACAGAACCGGCCTTGCTTAGAAGAATAATGATAATTGCAAAATTACTCTTTATTGTACTCTCCCTGAATATAAGGTTTCAACATCTTGATCTCTTAGAATTAAAATCTGCATGATGTTCTAGCCCTCATCAACCCGTACCGAGAAGGCGTGTTAAAACCTGGGCAGAAGGCATAGAGTTCTGTCTGAGCAACAGGGATTGAACCCAGTTTGCTCTCACAGAGCCCCAAATGCTGTCCTGGAGTCTGCTTGGCTCCAGTCTCTCCCTGTGGGCCTCAGAATGTTCCATTTGTTCTGCTTGTGCAGCCTGTCTTTGCTTTTGCCCGTGCCCGGTTGGATATCTGTCTGGTCTAAATGGACTTACTGACCTGAATTTCACACCATCCCTGCTCCCTTGTAAATGGCCCGGCGTGCTCAAGTCTGAACTTGGCTTTTTTCCCTGGATCCATGGTTCCCAGGTGCCCTTTCTGCTCTAGTAGCTCCTCCCTTGAGTCTGACCTCACTGGTGTTCCAGAGCCCTTTCCTTCTGGCCTGGCTCCGGTCCCTGGCTCTTCCAGAGAGAAACCCCGCTCTGTAGATGCTGCTGCTGCCACCAGCCTGTGTCGGGTCCCTTGCACCCCTGCTTGAGCAGCTGAGAGTATTAGCTACCACATCAATGCCCTCACATTTCCCATCCCAAGTAACCACAAAAAGGGGGGAAAGTATCAGAGTATTATTACCCCCATTTCACAGACAGCTAGACCCAATTCCAAAATGTTGAGGTGGTAAGGTCAATCCGATTATGACCAGCTTGAACCCGGTACCCACTTCCCCTGACACTCACGCCTGCCAGCATTCTCGTGCTTTGGGAGGAGGATGATGTTGCCATGACACAGAGGGTGAGAGGCCAAGCAGGGAATGACACCTGCTGACGTCCTGCCCAGCCTCAGCTCTTGGACATGACCTGCAATGAAAGAGGTGATTCTTTTCCTGTGTAAACGAGGCCAGCATGGGAAGGGCTACTGTACTGGTTTCCCGGTACTGCCATAACAACCTACCACAAGCTGGGTGGTTTGAACAACAGAAATTTGCTGTCTCACAGTTGTGGAGGCTGGAAGTCCCAAATCACGGTATCCATAGGGCCATCATCCCTTGGAAAGCTGTAGGAGAATTCTTCCTTTCCTTTTCCTAGCTCCTGCTGTTGCCTACGATGTTTGGCATCCCTCGGCTTGTGGCGGCATCGTTCCAACCCTCCATCTCCGCGTGGCTTTCTCCCTGTGTCTCTGTGTTCACCTGGCCGTCCTGTAGGGCACAGGTCATATCGAGCTACTCCAATATGGCCGCCCACTTAACGGATTATACCTGCATCAACCCTATTTCCAAATAAGGTCATGTTTTGAGTTACTGGGGCTTAGAGCTTCAACATATCTTTTTTTGTGGTGACATAAAAAATGTATAAAAGTGTTCAAATTGGTGGAATTCTCTTTTAGGAGGAGGAAGAGGAGAAGTGGTCCAAAGGCATGGAGACCACAGCACATGGAAAAGTATACTCTCTTTAAATAGGGCTGTGAGGTTGGCATTAGGAAGCAGGTGTCCTGTCTTCTAGGCCCCTCCTCACAAGGCAGGAGAGGCTCCGAGACACCAGCTGCTTCCCCAGAGCCCTGTCCCCAGCACATATTAAAAAGTGAGATGACAGGCATTTCATTTCTCCCTTTGCTCCTGGGAAGAGCCCAGCATTCAAAACTTTTCTTAACACTTAACTCAGTCTTGTCCTCAAAATTTCCAGAATCTAGAGGCCAAGATTCCCAAGTTCAGTTCTTGGGTTTCCCACTAGCTCAAAATATAACTTTTTGAGCATGTCCCAGGCTCAGAAAGCACCTGAGAGTTGAAAAGAACTTTAAGGTAATGTCATCTTTTTTTTTTTTTTCTTTCTCAGTGCAGAAATACTTTCATTGCATTCCTGACCGTGGTCTTCTAGCTACTGTTTGATCGTTTTAAAGACACAGAGATCCCTACAGATGCAGAACAGCCCATTTCCTTGTTGGTTGATCAGTTTTAATTATTAGAAGGTTCTTCCTTACGTTGAGCCAAACTCTAAGCCCTGGTCTCAGCCACCCTTTGATCAATCCTAGTTCTAGCTTCCAGTGCATGTTTCCCAAACAGGGTGTCATTTGGCTCTAGGGTTTCTGGGGACCCTCTTGCCTCTGTCTGTGAGGAGGAGGAGAGAGCGGGGCCTGTCTCCTGGAACATTCTGCTTCAAGGTGAGCATCTTTCTCTTTCTTCCTGTTTCATTTCTTTATACTTCCATGTCAGAGTCTTGTTTGCTAGGAGTTTCTATCAAAAAGAAAAATATATATATATAAGAACCATTCATCTACTTTGGTAATGGTTCTTCAAGTGTTTGGAAGCAGTCATTAATTCCCATCCCCAATCCTTCATTCTCTTCTTCAGAATAAATTTCACTGGCTCCTTCTGACTGAGAATATAGTTAGAATTCCCGATTTTCCAGATACTCCGATCTGAGTAAGGAACATACTCATCTGAACCATTTGTCCTCAGTATAATACTAATAAATGTGAGGACACTTGAATATGAAGGCAGTGTTAAAACTATATAATTAATCTTCTAACTTGCTTGTGGTCCCCAGATGGAAAGCATCTGCAGATGCTTTCATCTGCAGAGGTAAATTCTTGTCTAAAAAGTTTTATGATATTGAATTACAGTCCTCTCAGAAGTGAGGATATGGAGAAGAATTTCCTAGTTATGAAGATTTTCCTTAATCCGATCTTTATATCTCATCTCACCCTCACAGAGTTGCTGGAGAGTGATCCTTTCCATCGACCCCTAACGTGCATCTTTGCTCTTGTCGGGCTACCCCGGAAACACGGCGTGCTCTCCTTAGACCCGTGAGCGCAACACACTTCATCCCTTAACCAGTCCTGACTGTACTGCGCAGGTTGCAGGTGCTGAAGGCAAGGACTCTGTCTGAAACCACATGCACAATGCATGCCTCTTGCTGGGTGCTCTGCAATGTGTGTTGAATGACTGAATGATGTACCCTCGTATGTGCTTTATTTGTGCTATTCTTGGCTTCTTTTCTACCTGCCATCTCCCCACTCCATGCAAATGGGATCCTAAGCAACTCAAGGTGAGGTCTGCTGCTCAGCAAGCTGCTGAAATAGCAGAGCCCTCGGGGAATGCAGAGCACCGAGAGTAACAGAATAAATACTGTTGATTAATGATCAGAGAGTGAGTGGATCAATCAGTGGCATGCAAGTCTGCGATCTATACACACGAGCATGTACTTATTTATCTATTCGGTTTTTTTTGTTTGTTTTTTTTTTTAAAGGGGGATTTTGACTCACCTTGGTACCTTGATCCATCTTCCTGGATCACAGTCCCTCCGCTAACGCTCGGGTCGAGGAAATACTTCACGCAGATGCGACAGCACACGCATCTTTTATGAGCTCTGGTGACTTGGGTTGTACCTTGAAATTGCGAAAGTGAAGGTTTGTTTAATGATTTTTAATTAATTTTAATTACTTACATTTTGAATGGTGGCTTAGCATTCTGAATCCCAGCCCCTCGGATCACCCTGGGATGCCTGCCAATTTCCTCATTACGCAGTCGCTCCCCGAACACTATTTGATAATGAAAGGCTTTAAAGCAACCCCCCCCAAATATTCAATATGTAATGGGAAGCCCTTGGGAGACGGGAGTGGATTACGGTGTGGGGTATGGATAATATAGCTCATTGTACTTGAATTTATGAAAAGATATCTTCAGCTAGGGAACATCCTACTTTGGGCAATGAGGCAGAATTCTTCCTCTTTTTAGCTTTATCATTATTCATCAGTGTCCTAACCCTAATGCAATCTTAATCGATGCTTGGAATGACAAGATGATGGGAGCAATGATCCCAAAGGGATTAGATGGCATTTCCCCTAAAGGTTGAAATGTCATTTAAATTTTAAAGATGTGCTGGAGATAACTCAGAGGAGAGAGAGAAGTAGGAGACATCCACTCTGTAACAGGGGATATAGATGAGATGCTTTTTGGTTTTATGTGGTGAGACACACACTAGCATCGGCTTCCAAGCAAGGCTGGGAAACTCCCTAGAGGCAGAGGCCATAGGATTTTGGAAAACACATGAACTTTGGCAGGATACCAGTGAGGTTTCTCACATGGGACTGTCCAGCTGTGGAATCAGGGCAAATCATTTGGCTCCCAGAATATAGTTTTCTCACTTCTACAACCATTTCTGTTTCACTCACCGGGGTGAAAACTCAATATGGTGTTTGGCACATATTAAACGCCCCCCTCCAGTATTAATCTCCTTCCTCCATGATCTTATTTTAAAACATATGGACAGTTCTTGTTTTTCTGAGACCATGTAGGGCAGCTCTAGCCAGAGGCAGGAAAGAATAAAGCGACCTCTGGGCTTATGTATAGTGCTGGAATATTATGAGGCTGTGATAATTTGGCAGGCATTATTTCTGCCTCCGCTCAGACATTGTCTCCAGAGAAAAGCAGTAGTAGAAGAGTTACATGTGCTGGAAGCAGTACGATAAACCCAATCCCATAGGTGGTAACCTACAGCCCCGGTTTCTTGAGGATGCTGAGAATATGAATAAATTGTGTTTGGAGTGCTTGTGCCCGTGACGCAGCCCAAGCAAGCTGCTTGGTCTCAGACATCGTAGGCTTGGGCAGGGTGAGACAGTCACAGAACTATAGGCAGGTGCTGGTTGCTGCTGAGATACTCAGCTTATTATCATCTCTGGAACAGGAGAGGGGGACAGACTACAGCGTTTTTGTGGAAGATACGGCTCACAGAGTAGCGTGCATCTGAGATATAGCCACTCATGTTTATGCAAAGGGTTTAGAAACACTACTTTTTTCAGGTAACAGCTGAGTTTTACCCCACATTCAGATTCTTATCAAAGATATTTACCAGTCATCGTATAAAATATTTTTATTTCTCTCTCTCAGTTTACTTCCTTCTTCACCGGCTGCTTTTTCAGTTTCCATATTTTCCCATTGGGTCAACAACTGGGATTTGCAATTTGAAATCTCTGCCAGGAGTTTTGAAGTGGACATTAGTTAGGGTGATTTGAAATTGATATCAAGGGAAAAAAAATGCTAAGAGTCACATGAGTTCACCAACGTCAAGGATGTTTGATCTTTTCGGAGATCCTTTTCCTGAGCCAACTCTCTTTCAGCAGGCTGAAACGGGTGTGATGGGTGTCGTCACCCAGAATTGTCACAAGTGAAGGTGAAATGGACAGAGGGAAGTCACCAATCTCGCTTCTGTCCACAGTCTGTGCATAATTCATAGCGCAGAGATCATAGACAATCTCTTATTCATGAACCTTGAAAGATGCCAGTTGCTATTGTTGGTCAATTGAAAGGAGATGACGCCCTCCACAATCTCACCTCCTTTCCCCAGAACCAAGGACACAGGGAGAGGCGCTTACACTCTCGGACTCTTAAAAAAAAAGTCATCAGTTCCTTCAAAGCCCTTACCTTTGAGCCCTTGCTAAGCTGTTGTGTATCCATTCTCGAAAGGACTCTTTGTACCTAGAGACGCCACTGTCGGCCGAGTTAGCACGAGTGTCGCTGCTGGAGGACGGAGGGCTGAGGGCGGAAGCTGCGAGGCGGGCACAGAAAACATGCTGGCTAGAAGGGAAGGGGAGAACGGAAGGAGGAAAGTCAGTTGAAATTCAATTAGAAAAATGAGCCCGGGCCCCTGCCTTAGCTAGGCTTCAATTCTGTTCCTCCCTCCCTCCCAGCCCCATTTCTCCCATGTCCTCGTCCCCATCAGGAGATGGCCCAAGTGTCTGGGATCCTGAGACGGCGCATAATTGGTGTTTGAAGGCCGGGCTTGGAGCACTGCTTGTGCTCTTGTGTTTCCCTTGCAGCCACAGTGAGTGAAGAGGGAAGAGCGGGAGGGAGGGGAGTCAGAAAAGAAGCGTGGGCTCCCACCCTAGATCCAAGTTCATCGTCATGAGCGGGTCCACGTAGGTTTGTGCTACGGGCCACTGAGGCTCACCTGCCTTGCTTCCCCAGGAGTTTAGAAAATAAGCTAAACCCTTGTCTAGTCTGCATCAAATTCACCCCCATGTCACCTGCTCAAGCGGCCAGCCCAGAAGTATTTTCATGTCCGATGACGTAGAGGAAGAGCTAAAAAGGTATAGTTCCTGCCTCTGCAGTTTGGTCAATTGTTAGGGGCATTTCGTCTCTGACAGCCACTTCATGCTTCTTTTACTGAAGCTTGGGAGGCAGCCGAAGCCAGTTCTCAACACCTTTGTGAAGACGATTGCACTTCTCTGAAATGTAGAGCGAGTTTTTTTTATAGCCCTGGCTCCTGTTTGCTTCGCGGCTCCCTCATGCGACGCGTGTTGTGTCGCTTCCACACTTTGTGGGTGTCTGGAAGTCTCCCCTGGATTGGCAACGCCTCTCGCTAGCCCCGGGGCCTCCTTTTTGTTTCTTCTTCAGCTGAGTTTGTTCTCTCTCTCTCTCTCTCTCTCTCTCTCTCTCTCTCTCTCTGTCACACTGTCTTTCTTTTCCTCTTTCTTACACTTAAAAAAAAATAGCAAAAGGCATTTTAAATGAGCGAGGCAGTGAGATGCTCAGAGTTGTGACTTCCATACGTTGGGGAGTAACGATAGGATTAAAAAAATCATCTCGTAGGTTCCATTCAGGTAGCTGTCCGGGATCCTCACCAGGGGAGAAAGCAGCGGAAACCTGGAGATCACAGGGGAACACAATGCAGAGCCGTGTTCAGAGAATCCTCGTTCCACCTCTCTCTTCCCTTCCTACCCAGCTCCCCAGGGGCTGGAGGAGCCGGGATGAAAGAGCCTTTCATGAAACGAAAAGCCAAGAAAGCTACACAATTGCAAGTGTCTTGGAGACAACAGCAAATGGAGTGTGACACTCCGTTAATTAAGTGATGAAGGCGGCAGAGCTATTCCTGCCCCGGCCCCTTCAGACGCAGAGGCGAGTCTGAGTTCAAGCCCTCTGGTCCCAACAGCAACTTTGCCACCAGTCCCCACTTCAGGGTTTTATCTGAGCTCTGCCTGGAGGCAGAGTAAAGCAACACCACCAGCTCCTCTGCCTCTAAAGCTGACAGAAGTTCTTTTTTGAGGTTTTTCTCCTCTGCTGGGGAGGAGCGTGGTGCGTGGAAATAGCATTGCATTTGGAATCAGTAGTCCCAGATACTGGCGCTGGCTTGACTCACTTCTAGCAGAGCTGAGGAGGCAGGGGGAGAGGGCCACGTGGAGGAGGGTGAACCTCAGCTTGAAGCCCTGATGTTTTATTTTTTAGATCAGGTTATACATGCCATCTTAAAAATAAGTCCTTGTCCTTTCTCATCTCCTCATCTTTTCTGTTTTGTTTTGTTTTCTCTGACATTAGCCCACCCAGCTTGCTAGAGGCAAATTAAATGACAAGGGAAGCATGATTTCATTATGATTTTCCAGAACTGTAGGTGCTCATGGGGTGAACATGGGTTAACCAGAAAGTCCACATCTAATGGATAAGGAGAAGACTCCCTGGATGAAGACCCAGGTGCTCTCCTCCTGGCTGCTGCTCTGTTTGTCCCGGAATGAGAGGTGGCTTGCCTCTCAGGGCCTCTCATGTCCCTCCTCTGAGACCTGTGGATTTACTGTGTTAGCTTAGCAAATGGAACTAACAGTCCGAGTTTCTGGATTTGTCTGAACAATGTGAGTTTGATCTCTGAGAGTTCTTTGCTCATGGTGGCTTTATCTGCTTCTACCCAGAACGTGATCTCAACTTCTCATCTCCACATCCACACCCCCAGGCTAATAAATCAATCCTTCTTCCTAGTTGTTCCCAACTTTATTTGGAATAAAGGGTTATGAGGTTGGTTATGAGGTTAGTGTTGACACCACTAACCTTGTCAGAGTTGTTCAGCAGGTACATTTGGAATTCTTTTCCTTGACAGATTCTGAAAGTCTATTTATTTTTTCTCCTAAGGTACAAATATTCTCAGGGTCTCACCGGTGTCTTATAATTTACAAAATAATCTAAGAAAAATCCAACTGAGACTGGTATAAAAAATATCTGTGAGCATTTCAAGCAGTACCTAAATGTGCAACCCCAGTCTCTTCACAAAGGTGAAGATTACACTCACAACAGCAGCTCTCAAATTCTTCTGCAATGTGGCACTCTCAGATTAGAAGGGATAGCTCAGTACGGAAATGATTTTCATGAGGATAGGAGGTGTGGAAAGACCAGAATCTTGAGGAGGAAGAGAAGGTGTGCTAATTTAAATAGGAATTTTCAGTGGGAGCTGGAATGTGGTTCAGACTAAACACATCCATTGACCATTGGGGTTACTTTCTAAAACATGGGACTGCAGTCACCATTCCTTGGAGTCTCTATTCCTTGTAGTCACCATTCATCAGCCCTGGAACTATAGTTTTTCTGTATGTATCTTTGGTTATAATTTTTTGGGCCTTGTTCCCAAGGCTAGAGCACAAACTCATGCCCTTACTCTACTGACAGGTTGCTGTACTGTTTCCTGAAGACTCAATCTCTTTCATGACTGAACTGGGTTAGAAAGTATGCTTTCCTCAAATTCATGCTCACCCAGAACCTTAGACCTTTTTTAGAAATAGAGATAGTCATGGTAAGTTTTATGTGTCAGCTTGACTGGGTTAAGGGATGCCCAGATATATGGTCAAACATTATTTCTGGATGTGTCTGTGAGGGTGTTTCTGGATGAGATTAGCCTTTGAATCAGTAAACAAAGTAAAGAAGAAGACCCTTACCAGTATAGGTGGGCATCATGTAATATGATGAGGACACAGACAGAGGAAGGGTAAACTTGTTCTCTCTTCTGGAGCTAGGACATCCTTCTGCTCCTGCCCATGGCCACTGTTTCTCTGGACAACTCTGACTAATACAGGGACTTTGGAGGTATAATTTGTTAAACTAAGATGAAGTCATACTGGACTGGGGTGGGCCCTACTCCAGTGACTAGTGTCTTTAAAAGAAGAGAAAACAGAGACACAGGGAGGACATGATTAGATGACAGAGGCAGAGATTGGAGTGATACAGCTATAAGCCAAGGCACACCAAGGACTGTCAGCAACCACCAGAAGCTAGGAGAGAAACACAGAACACGTTCTCCCTCAGGGCCCCCAGAAGGAGCTAACCTTGCTGAGATCTTGATTTCAGACTTTGAACCTCCAGACCATGAAAGAATAAATTTCTGTTGTTTTCAGCAACCCAGTTTGTGCTACTTTGTTATGGCAGCCCTAGGAAACTAAGACAGCTTCCTACCCAACAACCTGTCCCTCCTCTGACCTATTCCCCTCTTCTCTCTGCTGCCACCAGGGCATGGGTGCTGGTTTCCAGCCCCACCCTGGAACTGGGACCTGGCTTCTAGCTCCAGCAAGGTGACCAAGACCCTCCCTACCCTCACCCTCTCCATCTGCCTTCCCTGCTGATAACTATCTGCCTGGATCGCATAATAGTGCCTGCCCTGAATACCTCCCTGTTATGCTCCGTGATGGACAGTCATGACCTTGCTCCCTTCACTGGCGCCGTCTGAAGGTCTGGACTTTCCCACCTGCTGCCTCCTGATGTCACGCTCTCTGTATTCATGATGCCCACTCCATCCTCCCCTTATAGTGGGGGGTGGTCTGTCCTAAGTGTGATTTCAGTCTACTTTACCCTATTAGATATTTTGTGCCTAACTGTGTAACCAGGTAACACAGGAGAGTCAGGGTTTGAATTCTCACAAAGTCTTGTTCACTCAGAAAGTATTGCTAGACTCATGCTTCCTCCTCCCTTCTGTTTTATTTAGTGTGCAGCAAGTAGAGTCCCTCTATCTGCCTGGCACTTGGCCCCATTTAGATTCTTAAATGTGTTGGCAAAAGAGTCTGTTTTTCTATGGGGAGCTTCTTTTGTTCTTTCATCCTTTGACTTCCTTCTTTCTTCCCTTCTCTTTCTTCTGTAAGTAAAAACAAAGGAATATTAAATGAGCCAATTCATTGCTTACAACAGTGATCTTAACCATAACTTGGTGAGTAATTAGTAGCATCAGAATCCTGCCTGAACACAGTTTTTTTCTTTTTTTTTTTTTTTTACCTCCCACCCCAAATAGTCTAAAAGTTATAATCTCCAAAATTGGAGTAAGAAGATACTTTGGCTGTTTTTTATGCACATAAAATTATATATATATGTGTGTATATATATATGTTTATGTGTGTGTGTGTATATATATATATATATATATATATATATATAGAGAGAGAGAGAGAGAGAGAGAGAGAGAGAGAGAGAGAGAGAGATTAATGAATCACAGTTAGGAGGAATATGGAGCATGGATGCAAGAAGCAGCTATAAGAAGTATAAGGAGCCAGAGAGGTGAGTACCATACACATCTGCAAAGGATAGATGCAGGAAACGAAGATCCCCTATCTCTAGTGTCTTTTTAGGAAAGAAGGAAAATACCTTCACGGGGGGAGACTGCGGAGAATGTGGTTAAGTGTTTATGAAGTGTTCATTTTATATTTAGTGGTTTGCCAAATCATAAAATTCGAGGACCTCTTACCTTAAAGATGAGAAAAGGGAGACCAGAGAGGTTATTGACTCCCTAAGCTGCAAGCCGTAAAGCAAGCGTGGCCGCCCACATCTAGAAACACACTTGCAATGCAAAATCCAAGTCCAGGTGTGTCTTCAGAGTTTCTGGTCATTGGGGTTGTTGGGTAATTGGCTCCCAGTTTCCATAATTACGTGCTTCATTTGCAAAGTCTGCCCCGGAACAATCTGCTGCTTCGAGTCCCACTGTCCAGTGTGCTAAGGGATGGATGCCTCCTCTCCTCCTTGTCTTTCTTTGTCCTCTTAGATAACATTTATTTGTACACTATATATGATCAAGAGAGATTTCACCTGTGACTTAGGATTGCCAGGATCCATGCTAAAATCTTTTCATGATTTAGCAGATAACTGTTAGAGCACCTCTCCTATCCCTTCCATCCTTTTTTGGTTACCATTTGTACATAGTTTCTGATGTGCTTCTGCTCGGGACAGCCAGCCCCTGACTTTTTGTCTAAAGTCTGCCCTCATGCTCCAGAACCTGCTTTGCTTGTATGTGCAGAGAGCTGGAAGTGCTTGGGAATTTCCATCCCTGGTTGGGGGGGGCAGCCCTTAATGGCGGATGAGTATAAAGATATAAATAATCCAGTGACCCTGCTCTTGGTTTGAGACAGCCCTAGCATTGTGATTTACTTCCCAGTGTCCCCATGCAGGATTAGGCTAAAGTTATTCTCATGGAAGTTTGCTCACTACCTCCTCCTTCCTTGGCTTCCTTCCCTTCCTATGCCCTACTTTCCCTCTCCCCTACTGATTCTGCATGGGAGTGCTTGCGTGATAAAACCACTTGCATAAAAATCATCATCTCAGGGTCTGTTTCTGAAGACTAGAAACTAAAACACATGGACTATCTTATTTAGTGCTCTCCCCAAACCCATAAAGTAGTTTTTTTCACAGAAGAAAAAACAGAGGTTCAGAGTGGTGGAGCCAAGTTTCCTGTACAGGTTGCCGGACAGCCTGGTCCATGTTCTCAGCCCCTGCACTGTGCAGATTTAGCTCTCTGGTGCTCTTGTTTCCCTGGCTCAGGTCTTGCTAATCCTCCCTCTTCCAGGTATTTGGGACCAACGTCCCCGTCAAGTTCTTCTCAGATAACCTTAGCGTGTGCATGAGGGAACTTGACCTTTTTGTCCAGGTCTCTGTAGCTCCGTTCCTGAGTCTGGACTCTGGAGATCCCACACATCATCATGCCCCATGGACAGTGATGAATGATTTAGACTCCAAATCCATAAAGATAACATGCATTATACTCAAAATCTTGAGCCCACACATACATCTGGACCCTCGAGTTAGATTCCTTATGCCCTTGCTACTCAATGCGTGGTCCATGGACTAGCAACATTGGCATCACCTGGAAGCTTGTTAGAAATGCAGAAACTCAGGATCCACCCCAGACCTACTGAATCAGAATCTATATTTCAACTCCTATGACTGCGGTCCCCAGACTCAGGGCCACAGACTGGCACCAATCTGTGGCCTGTTAGGAACTGGGCTGCAGAGGTCTGCCCCACCCTGCCCCACTCCCACACCCCTTCCATGCAAAAATTGTCTTCCATAAAATTTAGGAATGAAGTGAGGGGTGCGGGTGAGAGAGGGGCCCTCACAGCAGGAGGTGATTGCAGGCCAGCAAGTGAAGCTTCATTGTGTTTATAGCTGCTCCCCAAGGCTCCCATCACCAGCTGAACTCTGCCTCTTTCGCCACCACCAAACCCATCCATGGAAAAACTATCTTATCTTCCATGAAATGGGTTCCTGGTGCCAAAAAGGTTGGGGATCGCTGTCCTAGGAGGTCCATAACTTTTAGACATTAAGCCCAGGTGGAATAGGGCTTGATTTTGCCAGACTCTCATGAATTTAGTGGTCTGGATTCTAAGCCAGTCCCACAGTTCACCACCCCTATCTGGCCTATGCTCTCAGCATGCCATTTAGCCAGGACCATGCCTTCTGTGTCTACTCATTTCATTGTTAATCTCTCTTCTACCTACAGAATTCTGCCTTTCTTCTCGCATCCATCTCTCTCTGAATCATTTTAAAGCCATTTTTCCTGGACTAGAATGGACTCTTCGCTTGGGTGGGAACACAATGGCTACCTGCCGGAAAAAAAGATCAGCTCCCCATCCTCTAAGTATAGAAAACACATCCTGTAGCAGAGACTAATCTGGAAGGCTTAAAATTAGTCCTGACTTCTAGTTTGAATTAAAAAAAAAATACCTGGTGACTTGATTAAAGAGATGTGTTCTGAGCAAAGAGCCAAAATCATGAGTTCTCCAATGTCAAAGCATTTGCAAAAAGTGTTTTCTTGCAGCTTGGCTGAATCGAGGGCAGATATTGCTGTGTTCAGCTGCTGCTCTTTTGGAGAACCCCTGAAGAGGCACCTGGTTGGAAACACAAACATTCTCTCTGGAAAAGGGAGAGGAATTTGTGGAAAAACAGAATGAAGTCGTGAGGAGCTTGCTTCATGGGTTTGTTTTGCAATCTTTGTAGACAGTTTTATTAAAAAGCCTCCCAGCCACAATAGGGCTGTGAGTGATGTTTGTGGAGCGAGGAAATAATTCGGTAGATTGCTAGTTCAATGTGCAGGACCTAAGCTATTGTAGCTATAAGGGAATCTGGAGGCATGGGGATTACTTCAGAAATTTCCTATGGAAAAATATCAGTGGGCATGCATTCTTTCCACAGTCAGTAGCTTCTTTTAACACCAGTAGAAATTCAGCATGGCTTTTCTCCCTACTCATCCCGATGTTTCTGGGTTCACAGAATATTCTTCTTAAGTCCTCCTTATTTGGCCTTTAGCTGATGAAAGGAGAGATTTCCACTGTATATCAAAGAAAAGATTAAAAAAATCTAGACAATTCACAGCGCGGGTAGCTTGACTAGCTTCCATAATACAGTATATATATACTCTTTGAGGCTATTGTCTAGAGAAGAACTCAGCAGAATGCTTTCCATAAAGGGTCATAAAGTAAATGATTAGGTTTTGTGGGCCTGTAGGTTGGTCCCTGTTCCAACTATTTATCTCTCCCCTTTGAGAGATTAAGCAGCCATAGGCAATATGGAAATGAATGGGAGTCGTTGGATCCCAATAAAACTTGAGAAAACCAGGCAGAGGGTGAGTTTTACCTGAGCCCTGGTCTAGAGAGAGTTTATGGTCCTCTCCAGCACATCTGTACCCCGGAGCAAGCCAGCCTTAGTCCATGGAACGAAACAGTAGTTAGAGAAATGAACTTTAAAACATAGGCCAGACCACATCCTCTCTCCTGCTGTCAAAAATCTTCAGGAGGTTTTCATTTCCCAAAGCTTTGTTTATTCTGCCATGGCCTCTGCCCAGCACCCCCCTGTTCCCTGTCTTGACCTCTTGTCGCGTGCTCGTGGTGTCTCTGCTGTATCACCTTTCTTCCAGTGTCTCAGACATTCCAGCTTCTTGTCAACCTCAGGGCTTCCCACAGGTAGGTTCTGCCTGGACAGCTGTTGTCTTTGCTCTGCCTGCACAACTCCTGCCCCTCTTTGGGAGTCTAGATTTGGTGTCACGTCCAAGACTGATTCTAACCTTCATTAGATCTTCCTTGTTATTCTCTCTCGTGGCAGCCAGGTTCTTTCCCCCAAAGAACTTTATGCAATTTGTAATTATAATTACATTTTAGCTTGTTTCATGACCATCTGTCTCCATCCGTGAGAGTAAGCTTCACGACAGCAGAGAACACGCAGCTGCCACCGTGTGCCTAGCACAGTGGTAGCACAGGGTGAGCCCAGGGTCTGGGCTTTTGGTAAATGAATAATTAGGTAAATGTGAAAATTAAATGATCATTTGTGATGGGAAAGAGATCCTTTGGGTAGAAAGAGAGCAGGATACAAGGTTAACCTCAGAACAATGGCAGATTGTTTCTTGGACATGAATGAGTCAGCAAGAAGAGCTACGTTAAAGACTGAAATAGAACCTGGGTGGGAACCAAGCAGGTGGCAGACAGCAAGTATAATGGAGTGCCTTGGGCTGAGTCTCTGTGTCCCCCCAAATCCATGTGTTGAAAGCCTAAGCCCCACTGTGATGGTGTTAGGAGGTGAGGCCACTGGGAGGTGATCAGGTCATGAGGATAGGGCTTGCCTGAATGGGATCAGTGTTCCATAAGGAGAGACACTAGAGAGCCTCCCTCACCCCCTTATGTAAGGACACAGCAAGAAGAAAGCTGTCTGTAAGCCAGGACCAAGGACTTCAGCAAAAACCCAACCACAGGGACACCCTGGAGTCAGACTTTCAGCCTCCAGAATTATGAGAGACGAATGTTTCTTTAAGCCACACAGTCTGTAGTAATCTGGTACAGCAGCCTAAACTAAGGCAATGAGAGAAGGCACAAACCAGTTTCTTTTATTTCTTTTTGTACCAGCATATGACAGGGCACTCCATAAATCCCAATGTAAATTCTGCAAATGAAAAGGTAGTCGATTAAAGGAAAGCTTAAAGAGGGTTTTGAGGGTTCCAGTACAATTTTAAGGTTCAAAGGCAAATACATTAGGGGTATTAGGGGTTAGGGGGCATTCTTTTTGGTTAAAGACTAAGGAGACTGGAAAACCAGAGGAAAAAAGAATGTAACTGATTCTTCAGCGTGGAGGGTAATAGAACTAGAGGGTTTTGGTTAGCTAGAGTTTGGTAGAGAATGGAATGGAGGAGAGAGCTAATTTTCTTCCAGTACTTCTTCTCCCTTTCTTTTTAGTAATAAATCCCAAAGTTTTATTTGGGAACATGAATCCCTTGCTAGAGTCAATATAATATAGGTGAAAATGATGTATACAGCATTTGAATAAGGATTTTTAAAATGCAACAACTTTTCCTCTACTCTCTCTTTCCCCTGTTCCACCACTGAGATGTGGTGACATCAAGAGTGGAGGCCTCAGACCCCAACACGGAAGACCCATGTTGATGATGGAAGTGCTGAGCCACCTGCCTAGGTCCCTGCATGACTTTGTGGAGCAGAGCTGCCCGTCCACTCTGTACCACCCACTGAATTTCTGCCTTATTTAGTCCAATGTATTTCAGGTTCAAGCAGGTGAGCCTGACTAAAGCAGCATGGTGGAACCACTTCTCAGGAGCCAGGTAACAAACCACCCTGGGCTAGGAAGGACTGAGCTCGTGGTACTAAGTCAGTGAACTCAGTTCCAAATTCATCTGTCGATCTGGACAACACAGTTATACCAAAGGGATATGATAGTAGACGTACAGATTAGTAGACCTCTGCACAGTAGGTTCTTATACTCTAAACATCCAACTAAACTAGACTAACCTCATTGATGACTCGTTCCCTAGATGGATATAGAAGGACTAAGATTTGGCTGAGTGTGTGAAAAGGTAACAAAAAGAAGACAGTTTCTTCACCAGCTGCCTGATATTTCTGGATTGCTCTATACTGTGCATATTTTACCTGCCCATCTAGATTATGAGTTTCTAGAGAGGATATTTAGGCCATATTTATCTTTATATTCTCCATAGCATGGAACCCAGTGTCATTCTGCACATGGCAAGTGCTCAGCATAAAAAAAAAATTCATTGAATAATTAACCCCAAGTTATTTACTTCTGTCATGAATACATCCCTGTTTCCTGTGCTAACCCCACCCCTCTTGTAGCCCTTGTAGCCCAACTATTCTGATATTGTGACTCCCAAAGTAGCAAAAGCAAGTAGCTGGAAGTTCAGGAGGCCCTGGAATTTCCCTGTGAGCTATGAGCCAAACTGGATTACTGGTATGAATTTAAAAACTGAGACCCTCCAAGGTTTTGGAAATAAAAAGGGATCGAATTCACTTCAGTATCGTCCCCACCTAGCCCCCTTTGGAGAGGGGGAAAGAAAGTCAGAGCAGTTGAGACGAGACTCAGAGACCAAAAGGTAGAGACGGAGACCAAGAGGCGGACAAAGAAACAGCGTAGCCCAAACCCCTGGGCTGCCAATCCAGCACCTTTCGCCCCACATCAAATTCTCTTGCAATTTTTCCTCTTCAATTGCAATCCAAAACACACTGCAGATGTGATATCATTTTCCCTGATAACCGGACCCTCTGAGTTAATGACTTTCCTTCCTTCCAGCAGGGAAACAATTTCGTTTTGCTTAATGTAATAATCTATTGTAGTCTTTTTTTCTGTTCGCTGCTGTGACCCGAGGCCCAGTTTCAGAGAAGCTCAGCCTCGCCCGGGCAGCTGCACGCGGGAGCGTTATTTATTACTGGTGTTATCCGACGCTGTGAATCTTGGAGCCACAGTCCAGCCCAGCCCAGCCGATGACCTCCCCCTTGACAATACCCAGGGGCGGCCAGGGGCCAAAGGTGGCCAGTGTGGAGGACAAACCTGTGCCTGGGAGGGGGACAGAGAAACTGTTTATTTTCTATGTTGTAATGTGGCCTAACCCCGATTAAGCTCTCTAGTCTAGGGACACAGTGTGGGAAATGTGAGTAGCTTGGTTCTGCCATTTACCTTTGCCTGAGCCACAAGTGGGCTCTGGGGCCCTCCTTCCCTTCTGTGACCTGGGCTTCCACCCAGAGGAAACTCAAAGCCATGATGGGCCCCAGCAGCCCTGAACCGATTTCAGCAGAGACGACTGAGCTCTGCAAAACCGCGCCTGGGCTCCTCTCGGAAGCTTCCTGAACCCAGAGGCAGCCGCCTCGGCGCCTCCGCTGCTGACTCAGACGGAGGCTCAGTGCCTTCACCAACCAACGTAGCTGACGAGGAATGGGAGGGAGGCTAATTTGGTGTCGTTTGTTTCCCATTTCCAAGCCCTCATTAAAATAATCTGCTCTGATTGTCTAGGGGAGTTATTTTTTGCGCTTCCTTCCCCTTCACTGTATCGGTACAATTTCACAGGCAGCAGATTTCTGTGTGTGTGTGTTGGGGGGGGGATTGTGGGGGTCCAGACAGCTCCGCGGAGAAATGGGAGAGGGGAGGACCGGCTCGTGCATTGCCGGGAGCACAGCCAGACCTCTTGGCAGCCTAAGAGGTGGGAATCCCGGACCCTCCACTGTCCCCTGGACTGGATCCCTGGAAAGCGTTTGATTCCCAGTATTGAGGGAATCCAACTCCCTGAGAAATGCCTTTGATCAAAGAGTAAAAACATGAAGCAAAATCTTGGTTCTGGGTGGTATAATTGGAAAACGGGTTCTCCAGGGAGGAAAGAAAGAATCCCAAAATAGAATGCAGAACTCCCGTTCTCTCGGGCACCATACATGGTATAGTTCAGTGCACATGGAGATGATGAAGGAATGAGCATGCATTTACTCAACTTGTGCTGAGCACCTACTATGTGCCAGTGTAGGAGGTGACAGGGATACAGAGGGGAGTGGAGCACTGGCCCTGTCTGCTTTTCTGTGTCTGACTATCTTCTTCTTCTCTGTGTCTGGCAACCCAGAACGCTGGTCTCTACAACCAGGCCATCTGGCCTCCTTCACACCCTCCTCCTGGGTCCAAGTCCTTCCCTGCAGGCTTTGTTTTGCCTCCTGTCTTTGGTCCTTATCTTTTAGCACCTTGGGTAGAAATTCTCTGGTTTAGATTGTGCTGCTTTGAATTTAATCTCTGATGCCTGCTCTTGTCTTAGTGCCCAGCCAGGCCGGCCTCAGCCCCAGTCCTGTTGAAGGTGGCCCTTGAGTAGATTTAACGGAGGTGGGAGATAGAACACTCATGCTTGCACCGGTCATCAAAACTGGCCAAACAGCACATGCAAGAAGCCCTGTGCTTCATCACTGTCAGGCTTGTCCCTGGCCACCCTTTGCTGGTCACAGATGACAGCAGAACCAGACAGGATCTCCTGAGCCCAGGACCACACCACAGTGGTCTCTGCATTTGGCTCCTGTTTAAACCCAGTAACATGACTGATCCCTGGTTTGTATATTAGAATAAGAGTTCTTTATTTTTTTATTTTTTATTATAATTTATAAATGATGATGATGATGGTTAAACGATTTTTTTTATTACTATAAATTGCCACTTACTAGGTGCCAGGCAGTATGCTAAGCAGTGAAAACACAAACGTCAACAAGATACAGTCACTGCCTTCAAGGAATCTACAAAAGAGTGCAGTGAATAGCCCCTGTAGTTTCTGACTGCACCAGAAGAGTCCTTTCCATAGAGGGTAGAGATTAATGAAAAATGTCTTCCTCCCCCTACACCCTTTTTCTTCATGCCGGCACCTCATTGACTTACCCCTGCCTCTTTCCTCCCTCCCTCCCCCCTCACCTCCCTCTTATCCCAAAGTAGAGATGCCTCTTGCATTCGAGTGGATCTGCATGGTCTTCAGGCACTTCATGTTTCTACAATCAACATATTTTAAAGTCTTAGGAAAGGTTTTTAATTGGCTGAAATGCTGATTGCCATAACAACTGGCTAATGAACCATCTGGTAGCACATCTAATATTTATTTATGAATTAAACCGCCAGGCACTATGAAGTCTAGTTGCCTCTCAAGGACAGCATGGGGGCCATCTTGGAAGAAGGCAAGTTCTCTGCAGGGGGCTGCTTAATGGGTCTCCAAAAAGGCAAGAGCAGGGAAATGACACTCCATCCCAGGGCAGGTGGGAATCTGTATCAAGTGGAGAAAACAGCAGTCATAGGCAATGGACGGGGAAACCCAGAGAGGAGAGGGCAGAGCATGCCCCCACAGTTTGGAAGCTGATCCTCCCTGTACTCTGCACCCTAAGATGTGCACCCTAAGAACTGCACCCTAAGAACTCTCCAGTAATTTACAGATAGGAAGGCTTTGTTCTTCCTGAATATAAGTAAATGTCCTGGTCTCTAATTGGGATTGTAAGACTAGAATTTGAAAATATGGGGGAACAAACAGCAATTGCCATTTAGGGTAAGACTCTACCAGCTGATTTGGATGTTTTTATTTCCAACTGATGCTGATCATTACAACTCCAGGAGCTTATAGGGCATCAGAGACTTTTGAGTACCTGATTAGAGTTATAAACCTTTTCTAGAAAAATACATACATATGTGTGTGTGTATGTGTGTGTATACGTATGTGTGCACGCGCGTGGACAAAATTTAGTTGCAATTTAGGGGGCTCATACCCACTTGCCTACACCCTTATCTCAGGATTTGAAAATTCCAGGTTCAGATCCTGGTCCTACCCATGAGTGTTTTAACTATCCACAAGCAATTGAATGATAAGGTGATTATCTTTCATTATTTTTTTTCCATAGCTGTTAGGTAAAATATCCTAAAAGGAAGTTAACATCATGACTGGGTTAGAAGAGGCTCTTAATAAAAATCAGCACCGACATTTAAGGGTCCAATTTGCTTTCACTTGATTTTTAAAGTGATTGAAGGACAGGTTAGAGACATGTAAATGGAGACCAAAATGTCAGCTTTGTTATTTTGTCAAGAGAATTGTTGGAAACTGTGACTTGGGCTTTCTAAGACTGAACCCCAGGATTAAATCGATGTATCCTCATAGACAGACCACTCAACAAAGAAACTGGCCTTCCCCACTGGGGACACCCCTGCAGTGCACACTCACGGGCAGGTGGAGTCCAAAGAGAAGGGACAGAGAGGGACCTGGAGTGTCATGCCAAGTCCAGCACATCCAACGGAAGGGGACATCAGGAATGAAGAGTAAGTATTCTCTTCTTGTAATCTTGTAATCTGTCCCTCTTTTCCAACCCCCACCCCCTTCTAGGGGAAATAAAAAGCTTTCTCCCTACAAAAAGATTAGGAACTTCTTCCTTCAACAAGAAGAAGGGAAGAAGCAAGAATGCAAGTTCTGTGCAGGGAGTTGGGAAGACAATGGTGTCTTAGCAAGAGTGTGGAATTTGGAGTCAGACAGACCTGAACTCAAATTCTAGCTCTACCTCTTATTAGCACCGTGGCTTTGAATAACTTACTTCTCTCAGACTTGGTTTTTTCATAGGAAAATTTGTGTGCAAAGAATAAATTGTAAGTATTTTTGCACGTAGGAGGAAATGGTCCCATCTCTTTGGCCCCTGGTCAAGGTGTGCTTGTGTGTGTGGGAGTGATGGTAGAGGGGGAGAGGGAACATCCTTTTAAACAAAGCACTTGACAACGGGGAAATCTGGAGTCAATAATCAATGGTGTGTCAGGAAATACCGAAACTTTCAGATCCAGGCAGGAAGAGGATGCATGAGCGAGAGATTTGGGAGCTGACCAGAGAGATTTTTGGTATAAAAGGTTAGGAAAATAAGATCACACACACACACACACACACACACACACACAGCGGGTGTCAGTGCACTGAGGAGATGGCAATACACTGCATAGACCATTAGGTTTCTCCCTTTGTGCTGTTTTTGACTGTGTGTGGATTTTGGAGTTGTATGTTCATTGGCTTCTAGTTTTGTTTGCTCTAGGCAATACTGATAAAGCAAATAAACAAAAAGGAGGAGAAAAATCCCTGTACTTGCTGGATGCCTTAAAATTATCCTCCAGGTCTCCGCCAAACCAGATAGCAAACGATTCTGATCTCCTCAGACTTCTTCTGTCTTTCTTTTCTGCCTTCTTCCATTCCTCCCTCCCTTCCATCTTTTCTCTCATCTCCCTTTCTTTCCTTCCTTCCCTTTTTTTCCTTTCTTCTGTCTTTCCTTCCCGTTTCACTTCTTTCCTTCCTTCCTTCCTTCCTTCCTTCCTTCCTTCCTTCCTTCCTTCCTTCCTTCCTTCCTTCCTTCCTTCCTTCCTTCCACCTTTCCTTCCTTTCTTCTTTCTCTCTCTCCCTTCCTTCTTTTCTTTTCCTTTCTTTCTTCTTCTGTCTGTCTCTTCCTACACACATTCATAGCACACACGCATACACACACACAAACACACACCCTAGCAACAATGGAAATGAAGAAATAGGCAAATAAGATGTCGTTGGTCTGTCCCAGGGGGCCAGCCTGCTGCCCTGTATAATTTCCCTCTTTGCTGCCATCAAAAACCTCTTCCTCAGCCCCTGAAGACTTCCACACCTCATCTGTTAACTTAGGCAGTGTCAATGAAGACACGTGATTTCTTAGAGAACCCTGGGCATTTGTATGTACCAATCAGCAGCGCTTCCATGAATTGCATGGAATGAGCCCCCAGTTTGATGGGAATCAGATATATTTTTAGTTTGTGGTGGGGGAGGAGGGTAATGAAGGGGGTAACCAGGAAAGAATGGAGAAAGCCCAACCCCATTTCATTAAATCGCCATGAATATGCAAAAGAGGACTAATTGCCCTCTTCAAAAACTAATCATTCTGAATTTTACAAGCTGAATTATAAAACCTGACACACATATTTTTCTCCTTTATTATATTTGTAAGCATTACTCCTTCTGCAAAGAAAATCAAACCCTATTTTTATCGGCTGCCTCCATCTCCCCCCGTTTCCCCCCCACCCTGCTCTCCCCGCCCCTTCTGCTGAACACAGCGGCATTGCCATGTGTATTAATTGCCCTGTGAAATGCACTTGAAGTCATTAGAATTTCCCATTCAAAACTATTATCTTGTGCCATTATGCCTTTGCATTATATTTATTTAAATGTGCCTCTTCTGAATTAGCTCATTTTTAACAACTAGCCATGCCTGAAATATTGTTCCCATCCAAGTTGCTCTCATATCATTTTTCTCTCCTGTGCGGAAGAGACGTCTGCATCCAGCCTTCCGCCCACACAGGCACCACTTTGTTAGAAGGCTAGAGCTGCTTGTATGTCACAGGCTTCCTCGAGGAGGAACCCCGGGCTCAGGCTATTTCTGCGGATGACGAAATCCCAGGGTGGTGAGGTGTACCCTCCCAAGAGCAGGTTGCTTACTACCTGTCACCCTGGATCTGCATTTATTCCAGGGCACCGACTGGAGAAAAGAAGAGATCAAACCCACCTTTATCGACGTTCTTTGCCTTTTGCTCGGAATAACCCAACAGTGATGCCAATTGTCACTGGCAACTACCCAGGTGCCATCCGGCGTCCACATGGTCCTCCTGCCTCGAGGAAGAGAAATGAATTAAATGGCCACGCAAATTCTCTCCCAGACCTGGGCTTCTTGGGGCTGCTAGGGAATGTCCGACACCACTTCTTTGACACTGAACTTTTTCTTTCCCTACTAAGACTAAATAGATGCTTCCATTTATCAAATTGTCCTTTCTATTTTTACATGTCTGCTAGAGAACTGGCTTCCATTCCCATCATTTTTCCATTCAGAGCAGAAAACACACTGTGCTCAATAGCTGACATTAGAACTTATTACTCTCATAAGTTCACACCCCAGAAAGGATTCCACTGGATTGTGTTTGCTGCTAAGTCCACGGACTCTCTATGCCACATCTGCACAAAGCACAAAACCATCCACACAGCACCTTCCTAAGTGTGGTCTCATAGACTTCTTATTTTGCCCTTATTATACCATTTCACTTATGTGGAAATTAGAATAAAAACACTTGACCAAGGCTAACAATCTAGCGAGTGGTGGAGAATGGATTTGAGCTCAGGTTCATTCTGGACCCTCTTTTTCCCTTTCCATAACACCAAGCTGCCAAAAGTAGAAATAAAATCAAAAAGCTAGGGACTAGGTTGATTAGACGTTTGACTCATGGCCAGGGAGAAGTGCTTTAAGATATTAGGAGAAGGATGAACAAGTTTCTCTCTCTGTAAAAACAGGAGGTTTAGACCTCAGCACTCAGGTGGGGTTCTTGCAAGGTTTCAATAAGGTCAGTTCAGGCAAAAGCTTTTGGGAACTACAGTGAAAGCTCCATGAGCGCAGAAATGTTTCCTGTTTTGTTCACAGGTAAATCCCAAGTATCTAGATGGCTTGCAGTAAATTCTTTCTAAAAGCCTTGGATTGAATGAGTGTGTGTCGTTATTATTATTGTCCGTGGTCTTGGAGGTGCCGTTGCTGTTATTATTATCAGCAAAGCGCTAGACACATGTATGAACTGGGGGTCTCACAATCTGAGGGGCTCGTCTACCCACCAACATCACCGTCTGTGAACCAGCTCCGAACACCTCTCGACTAAGTGCAGTGGGGAGATCTGGCGTTAGAAGCAGCTCTGTAATTACTCTGGGGGATTTAAGACTAATGAGGAGGTAATACCAGTACAAAGAAAGAGATGAAACCTTTTGGCCTTTCATTAACCTTTCAGATCTCTTACTTCAGTCTGTCTACCTAGACAGTGAAGACTTATTTGAGATTTCCTGGATGCTGAAAAGAAAAAGAAGTAAGTGGGAATTAGGAAATTCAGGGAATTGACTGAAATTTATCCAGGAGAAAGGGGCTAAACATATTACACGAATTTTAACACAGAAGCTCTGGGTTAAGATTGGGCTCCAGGAGTGGTTCTCTGTCTGCCACCATGGGGTTATAAGCAGGCTGACACCTGGGAAAATGAGGTTGAGGATATACTGCATGTTGTCATCAGTTTACCCTATAATCTCAATACTGATGGTCATTACAGACCCAGTCTGGTTCTTTCTCTTGGATTTCTTTGTTCAGGTTAGGGGATGAGAATAGAAAAGAAGGCAGTATCTTCAGGGGTTCATATGGCCTGGCTTGATTTCCTCCAAGGACTTCTCTGGCACAACCAGCAGCCTCTTCCTTGAGGGAAAAGAATATCCCTTTCCCATCTTCATTTGAGGAACCTCTGGACGTCTCCTGCAGAGAGCTCAGGAGAGAGGCCGGGCGGGTGCTAAGAGGTTTGCACTCTCATCCGGCTTGTGAATCTCAGGAACCTTCCTGTCCATCCTTATCCCTTAGGAACACAGAGATGGCTTTGCTCCTTGTAAATATGTTTTTTTCTTTAACAAGTAACAGCCAGAGAAAGCAAACACATCCCTAGCTTGCTATTTCAGCCCACAAGTCAAGACCTCCATTAACAATGCCTTCTTTCTAAAACAACCAAACCACAGAAGATTGCTTCTCTCTCAGAGAATGTCCTGTGATTGCACAAGCTGCTAAAGGCTGCTGTCCTTCAATGCCAGGTACCGGGGAATGTAGCGGAGTGGATGACAGGCAGACTGGCTGGAGAAGGGGGAGGTGGGGGTGACAGATAGGACTCAACACCCTCCTCCTCCTGTGAGAGGCTGAGCCAGGGGGATGGGATAGAATATTCTTTTACTCTTCAAACACTTTTTTTTTCATTGTGCGGTCAGGTGACCTTATTCATTAATTCATATTCTCCCCTGAAGACTATTGAATATTTAAGCCAGGGACCCGAGATGTGCCCAGTGATTTCATATCAGGGTTATATCCGGCTTAATTTCCTCTTACAAGGACTTCTCTGACATAACCAGCAGCCTCTTCCGTGTTCCTGGACTGCCCCACCATTCACTGCCACGCAGACACGGCAATCTGCTCCTGCCCACAGCCACAGCATGCCGAGCTTACTCTGTTCCTGCTGGCCAAGGCCGTTTGATTTGTTCATTTATTGAGAAGGAATTTAGATTTGAATTTGCAGGTGGAAGAAACTCTCTCCTAACTAAAAAATAATGATAATTAGAAAAATTAATTGATTAATAATAATAATAATAAAATGCTGGGCACAGTGGCTCACGCCTGGAATGCTAGCATCCTGGCAGGCCAGGACAGGCGGATCATTTGAGCTCAGGAGTTCGAGACCAGCCTGAGCAAGAGTGAGACCCCCATCTCTACTAAAAATAGAAAGAAATTAGCTGGACAACTAAAAATATATAGAAAAAATGAGTCGTGCATGGTGGTGCATGCCTGTAGTCCCAGCTACTCGGGAGGCTGAGGCAGAAGGATCTCTTGAGCCTGGGGAGTTTGAGGTTGCTGTGAGCTAGGCTGACGCCACAGCACTCTAGGCCAGGCAACAGAGTGAGACTCTGTCTCAAAAACAACAACAACAACAAAGAAAAACAACTTGCGTGAAATCATCTCCAACACTGACCCAATCTTCCTGCAAGGGCTGGGATATCAGACTGGTGACAAAGCAGTTTCTTTTACATCTCAAAATTTCCATGTTGTTTCCTGGTATCGAAAAACAGTTGATTTCAAGTGGGAAGATTGAGGGCTGAAGGCCTGGGTTCTAGCTCCTTCTTCCCTGCTCACTAGCCGAGTGCTTTCATTCAGGAAGCCTAAATTATAACTGATTAGCTCCTCATCTTTAAAATAGGGATAATGATTATGCAAAATTCACAGGGCTGATGGTGAGAATTAAATGTGATAATATTTGTAAAAGTGTTTTATACAACACTATGAGCGTAAGACATATTATTCGTGCTGGCTGGAGGCAGATGTCTCGACAGAAAATCTCTGGAGGTTGCTCCCAATATAAACATTCTATGATTCTTCCGGCCATTTAGTCAGCGTGGAGATAAATGGCTGCAGCTGCTACCCTTAGCAACCGGCCTTCTTCGCCGCGGGCTGCTGTTCGCGACTCTGGCCACTAGGTGGCACCTCCTTTTGAAATCTCTCCCCCTTTCCCAAGTGCATCTTGCATCCTTTCAGAAGCAAGAAGTATCAAAGACAGGGATTTAATCAACACGGGGGTACTTTGGAGTGTTGTCTCCTCCGCAATGACGGAAATCCTTTGCAAGGATCAAAAGAACTCTTGAATTGAAGAAACATGCATAAATTAAACACACCCCTCTTTCTGGCTTGCTCTCTGCTATCTTACTGCTATCTCTCAGTAAGAAGATGACACTGTCAGATGACACTGTCCATTGTAATGTGTCCAGAAAAACTGTTTGAGCCATTTCAAGGGAACTGGGAGAAGAAAATAGCAGCTTTTTCTTAACTCTGTGGGAAAGAATGGTATGAAGAAAAATACCTGCAAAGCCCCTTTCTTTTCTCCGTGACTAGAAATATATCTAATCTCACTGCCAACACCCTCTTAATCAGAAAGCCCCTACTCACACTCCCCCACAACATGCCCATAGCCTGAGCTCAGAACAAGAAATTTAGTAACAAGCCCATGGAGCTCTAAGAGTTTGCACTCAACGTTAGACAAAAGGAGACTTCAAGGAGTTATAGAAAGAATACAGAGCTGGCAATGGGGATACTGAGGCACTTTCCAGGCAGTCTGCATGCCAGCTGCACGACCGCGGGTAAAATTCCTTTCTCTCTCTACAAAGAAAACAATTTGAGTAAGGGGATGATTAAAATCCCCTTCACGGGCTCAAACTGTGAAATTGCAGAGCTGCATGGGTGGGTCATGTATCAGATACGTAACATTGACTTTCGTCTGCCTGTTGCCTCATCAGGGCACTTGATGAGAAAAAGACCATTTAAGAAACACACATCCATTTATTTATTACACTCTGCCCTTTTCCAAAGAGTTCAGATAAAGCCACTGGTTTTGCTCTTCTTGGTTCTTCTGCACAGATTACAATGGAGAGTGATGAATATCCACTCATGTTTTATTATTACTGACAGTGACTAAAGACAAGCAAGAACAGTGGTATGTTTAATTTATTCATGTTCCTTAAATGCCTTTGGTCCTCGTTAGTCTTTGCGTATGCACTGTAAATTCCCCAAGGCGGGGTTCCCACCTTCAGTCTTCAGTCTGTCCTCCTTTCTCCTCCCCTTTCCATATGGACCCCAATGCGGGGCTGTGCTCTGTGGTTACTCAGTAAATGCAATTGACTGACTGACATCCATCAGAGGGAAAAACACTTAATCTAGATAAAAGCTTTCCTGTTTAGTATAACATTCATAATGATAATAGCTAATAATAATAACAGCTAATATTGATTGAACATTAGGAGATAAACAAAATCAGGACAGAGATGTTCATCTGCTTTGTCCACCGCTGTATCCAAGAGACCAGAATAATATTTGGGACATCAAAGACACTTGATAGATATTTGTTTAATAATAAACCAATGAGTGCTTACTATGGGCTTTGCTTCACAGTTTGTCTTGAGCGGCGTTACTATTATTTCCTCCACATCAGGAATGAAAGAACTAAAACTAAGGAAATGGAAGCAACCTGCCAAGTTCTCATGGCTACCATGGGCAGCGCTGGGATTCAGACCAGCTTGTCCGGTCCCCAAATCTACCTTAAACATAAAGCGTCTAAACACTCTGAAGCCAACTTGTCATTTCCTCTGATAACGTATCTGAGGTGAGAATCTGCACCGTTCTTTTGTAACCCCTTAACAATGTCTTTCCCTCAAGACAGCAGAGCAGGGACCTATCTTTTCCCAGATGTTCCAAATGCACACAGGCAGGAGGGAAAAGCCCCTGTCGCTCTGGAAAGAAACTGTCAGCAGGAGTCAATTAGTAAGTTTGGGTACTAGATGGCAAAAAGCAGGTTAGCATGTGCCTCACTAAGGACATGTGTTAGGATGAAGCATGGATTGAGTGCTTCTTGTGTGTTGATTAAAGGATGGAGGGGGAATCTTACTGCAGATGGCTGTAAGAGAAAGAACCTAGGCCTACAGGGAGGGGTTGGAAATGGCCATGATGGGAGCACCCAGGTGTGATTGGTTTTCTCTCTACAATTCATGTATTTGTTCTACAGATATGTGATGACCACCTACTTAGGTCATCGGTAGGCTCAGTGCTGGGGCTACAGCTGTGAACAAGGCAAACCTCCCTGCCCATATTATGGAGCTTAGGTGCTCCTGGCACACCCCATATTACAAGCAGACTCACGTCTCTCTCTTAGTCCTGCTATCCAAGGTTGAAGGGAAACTACTGAAGGGTTTGCAGGGATCTTCCCAAACCTGAAAATAAAAAAAGTGTGAGTTGAATTCTCTCCTCTCAATTATTTCCGATACATTGAAATAACTCCCATAAATTATATGCATCCTGACTTTATTCCACTTTTTTCCTTTTCTAGTCTTTCCTAGGATGGGGAAAATAGACTCTGTGAAGCACTAAGAATGCAAAAATCAAATCGGATATTCTAAGACTATTTTATTAGAGCTAACTTGCACACAAGGAGAGTAATCACATGTTCATTGCCAACGCTCTTCAACAAACTGTAAACCTGGTGTTGAAAGAGGCCTTAGAGGTGATGGATTTTGACTTTTCTATTTTATAAATGAGTCTACTGAAGCCTAGAGAGGAACAAGACTACTTTATCAAGGTCACAGAGACAGTTTGAGTAATAGATCTAGTATTAGGTCTCATATTACCTGATCCAGAATGACACAATTGCAAGGTGTAGGTGCAAAGGCCAGAAAGAAACTTTAGGGGGAGAAAGCAGTGGAAATGACCTCAAATGTGCTGGATATTAACCGTATGACTTGCCAAAGCTGAAATTGATTCTTCCATCAAAATAGGCAGTCAGTACACTCATGGCATCCCTTCCCAGGGCCTCCACATCCATCCGGCAGGACTGCAAGACCCCAAATGTGCCTGTAGGTACTCACTGTCCTCATCACCACATGCCTAGGCCAACAGCCACCTCCAGAAGTGTCTCAAAGCTTCCACCCTCTCCATATTTGCATGGAGTTCATCACAAAAGCCCATTATCTAGTCATTTCCCGTCTTCACACCTGCCAAGAGACTATGCTGTCTCTCAGATCAAATCTAATCTTCAGAGTCTGATATCCAAGGGCTGACTCAGCCCTCGTCAAATACCTTCCTGTCATCGGCAGACACTGTGGTTGCTGTTAGCATTGTTGCCTCTAATTTGCCCCCACGCCCTGCGAGTTCAGTGTGAGCTGAGTGCTGTTTGCTAAGTATATCTGGTTCTTCTCTTTCTGAACATAGCATAAGGTCATACTTTCTTAAGTCCCTTGAAGTAAAGCACAGCTAACTGGAAAGGAAGATGAACAAGCTCGTGGTTCACAGGGCAACTGCCCCTTGGACCCAGGATGGGCACGAAGCCCACGAGGAAAAGACACCTTTTATGAAAGAGAAGATTCCAGGGATTGTTTGTGACTACAGCATACTCTAGCCTATCCTGACGGATACGGCTGTTTTTACTAACCCCATTTTACAAAGCAGGACCCTGAGGTTCAGGAAGTTCTTATAAGTTGCTCGAGAGTTTATGCATCCAGTAATTAATAGAGTGAGGATTGAACTTTAAGCCCTGGTGTGTCTGACTTATGATCCTTCCACCATAAAGAGGTGTCTATCCATCCAGCCTGGGCCTACAATTGGCCACTCTGCCTTTAATCTCTTATGATATTATTTATTCAAATATTTATTGTTGTCTTTTCTAAGTACCACTTTGATGATGTTTTTCACTGACTTAGAAACCTGCAAGGCTCTCTTTTGTCTCTAGAGTTAATGGAAGAGAATAATAGGAAATATGAAGCAAGGTCCTTTCTCTCTAACAGCTGCTTGCTGCTGCCTTGACTTCTGAGCTAACAGGATGAGCCAAGAGAAGGGATGGGGCCACACTATAGATTCCTTTGCCTTCTGGCTCCAGGGTTTCTAAGGATGAACCAGATTTTTGAAGTCATTTTTATTTTCCATACCCATACTCACTCTTCAGAATATATCAGGAGAAGCCATCTCCATCTCATTGTAGGGAAAAATCAACTCTGGAACTTTCTCAGCCTCCTTAGTCACTCACTATACGAATTGTTTTCTTCTCTATTTCCCGTGAGACCAGAGATGGCCCAGCTCTCACCTGCAAGGGAGTTCCCAAAAGACAGATCAAATCCACTTGGATAGGTTCCGCCATTCAGCCGTACACCCTGGGTTAGGTTCTGATTTCCCATGGCACCTGCGTGCTCCCTCGGAATATTTCTCGGCATTGATATTTACAGAAAAACAATAAACATAACCCACATTGGCACACATATTGATCTCCAGATTTCACTGACATTTACGAATAAGTGATGGATTGCCTTTTGTGTGAGGCTGGCTGAGCTGGCCTGCGTGGCCTATACATAATTTACTTTTGATTAAAGGAGTGCTTCAACATCAAGATTCTGTTTGGGAGCACGAGGCAGGATCGATACGTTTATGACACAAACTTTCAAACAATGTACTCTGAGCAAGAAGGCTCTGCAGTCAATTCATCTCAGATTTAGTGGGGGGCAGGGGCAAAGGAAGAAAGGACTGGGGCTTTTCTTGTCCAGTGTTTTGCATGTTTTTGCCCAAACCTGCAAGGGGTAGAATTTATCTTACGGACTATATCAGACACTGTAGTAAGATAGATCTGGTGTCTGCATTTATGGGCCTTGCCATCTAGTGTGGGTAGGGTGTACGACCATTAATTAATTATAATAAAAATGCTTTTCAGGATGATATTAACTAATAATTACCATTTATTGAGGGATCACTATGCATCGGGAATTTTGGTGAGTACCTTTAATGCATTATCTCATTAACTTTTACAAAATGCAATGAATTAGGCATTGTTATCTTCTTTCTTTGAAATTTTTACTCCAGGAATTCCATCCTAACTGAAAAGATGATCAATATTTAAGTTTGCCTTCTATTCAAATGCCCCACTCACAATCGCTTGGATATTTTATGTTTTCCTCTATGTGCTTGAATTTTAATGCCAACATATCTACCTTAGTCTCTTCCATCTCCAAAGATAAGCCCGAGAAACTTCAGCTTCCAAACCATTCTAGGTTCCAAAAGCCCAATCTCTGTAGAGCTTTCTGTGGCTGCCTTTGGTGCTGCAGCCATTTGCCCCCCTTTTCCCTGCTGAACCCCAACTCACAAGCCCTCACTGTGTCTATAGCTCATTGAGGATTTACTTAGTAGCAAACAAGTTCCAATCCCTGCTCTCTAAACCAGAGCCATCCTTCCTTGGCGTTCTGTACTTAATGCTGCAGATATGGCAGTCATTAAAGCAGAATTTAGACTTCCATTAGCAAAGTTTATGGCTTTCTCTTTCGCAACTTCCATATGGAAGTGTCATTTCTTTAGGCTGAGCAAGGAAATTCTGATTGGCAGACGCTGTCTTCAAACAAGAGACGTCAACACGAAGTGTAAACCATTGCCGTTTGCATGTTACGGTCACTGTGCGGCTTCACTGTCCACCTTAGTGGAAGGACCAGAGCAGGAAGAACTGTGAGAGGGTGTAGGAGCCCCTCACCTGCACCAGGGCCAGTAGTGGGAGTGGGCAAGAGAGCTAGCGTTTATTGCTGTGTGCCACGTATCAGATCCTGTGCTACGGGCTTTATATTTATCTTATTCATTCCTCCCAAAACATTCGAGAAAGGATATCTCTGTTGCTATTTTTTTAAATTTGAAAACTGAGTCCCAGCGAGATTAAGCAGTTTGTCCAAGATCACTTGTTCAAATAGGGAAAGAGCCAGATTTCAGAACCAAGCCTAAAAAGCTATTAAGCTCCTCCACTGATGCGCCCCTCCCCCACCTCACTCCACCCACCCACACTCATGGGGAGATGGTGGGGGCTGGTGACCCAGGCCTAAGGGCCTCATCTGGAGTCCTCAAAATGTGGGGGCCCAGCCCATCAGCATCACCTGAGACTTGCTAGACATGCAAATTTTTGAGTCCTATCCGCAGACCACCTGAAGCTGAGACTCCAGGGCATAGGGCCCACAGAACCAGTTTTATCAAGTCCCTCAGGCAGGCTAATGTTTGAAAACCTTTGGTTTTCACTCTTTGAAGCTCAGTGGGCATTAATCATCATTTCTTTGCACATCAAGAGAGAAATGGAAAACTTCCTCTGTCTGAAAATTGGAACTAGGTGGGAAGATTCTAGCTGAGCTAGAAATTTAAACTAGGGTTCTTGACATTTGTCCTGGTGGAGGAGAAATGTTGAAGTAGACCCTGCCTGGAGGGTGAAGAATGGTGGCTGACACCATTGTGAGTCAGGAAACTCAGAGAGGAGGGACCAAGAAAGAATATGTTCAACCAGTGAGAGAGTTTTTTATTTATTTATTTATTTATTTTTTTTAATTTTAGCGTATTATGGGGGTACAAGTGTTAAGGTTACTTATATTGCCCATACCCCCCTCAACCCTCGAGTCCATCAAGTTATGAGTGGATTAATATAATGTGGTATGTGTAAACCATGGGATACTACTCAGCTTTAAGAAACAACGGTGATATAGCACCTCTTGTATATTCCTGGATACAGCTAGAACCCATTCTACTAAATGAAGTATCTCAAGAATGGAAAAACAAGCACCACATGTGCTCACCAGCAAATTGGTATTAACGGATCAACACCTAAGTGGACATATAGGAGTAACATTTATCGGGTGTCAGGAGGGTGGGCGGGGGTAGGAGGGGATGGGTATATACAACCACAACGAGTAAGATGTGCAATGTTTGGGGGATGGACATGCTTGAGAGAGTTTTAATAATAGCAGTTTTCTTAGTATAACGGGTTAGGACTGAGGCCAGCTGGTCGAAATCCTATGGTGTGTTCAGAATCAGAAAAGTAGTCATGCTTCCGTCCTATCCTCCAATTATTTTCATCCTTAAATTTTAAACAAAGTTATCTTATAAATGTTAGCCTTGCCTTTCTATTTAAGGGAGTCAAGAGAAAAGCATTTCCCCACTTTGGGCTGGATGTTCATGATTCACACAAGGTCCTGGGAAAAGGACAGTTGGCTGAATCAGAGTGAGAAACCTGGGGATTCTGCTTGCTTTCTCATGGAGTGTCTTCTTATCAGCTTTCTCTCTCTTCACATGGTGTCTATGTGTGTGTTTTGCAGGATGGTTGGGAAGATGGGCATGTTTGTGCTTTATTTTCTTAATGCACATGTTCCTTAGAAACCGATCTGGCTGTGGAAAGTGAAGACCATTAACAGAACAAAGATTAAGACCCAGGCAAGGCAATTCTAAGGAATTTAGGGTACACAGCTTAAAAACAACCCATCTATTTGGGCATCAATATCTCAGATACTAACAGTTTTAATATCTGATTAAAACCATATCAAATATAGCCATAAATTCACAAGCACATACTCATGCACACATTCTATAAGTCCTGCTTCCTTTCTTGAAGCCTTGAAAGGGAGAAGGTTTCACAGAGATGCTGTAACTGCAGGACCAGCCCACACTAGCCCTACTCTGTTGGTTGCAGAATGTAGAGTTTTCTCGTAGGTGTAGCAGAGCCATGACTGCAAGTCACGTAGCTCAGCCATGTGCAATGGAAACAACTTTGACCACTCAAGACCAACATTTCCTCCCTGAGGACCAAGAAGATCAGGGCATGACTGAAACTTGAATGCTGAAACTCTTTCAGAGGCGAGGGGTCCATTCACCCAGGAAGATCTGGTGCTGAAATCCATCATTCCACACTTTAACATAAATGACTGAGTTTAAAGCCCTTCAATCAAAAACTGCATCACCAGCATTTGTCACATACCACCCCATCCTCCCCTAACCCAGAGACAGATCTGAGCCTTCTTTCCTGTCTCCTTGCCAGGCAACTTTGCAACCAAGACTTTTCTTTTCTGGAGAACTAGAGTCATAGTATCAGCTTCTATATACATCCAGAAGCAAGACCATTGCTCAGTCACAAGGCAGGTGGGTTTAATGGGGCAGCCATTAATGGGGCAGACTGCAGCCTGTCCCTGCAGTGTTCCCTGGAGAATTATTTTACCGAATAATTTTTTTAAAGCTACAAGTGAGATCATATCATTCCTTCCTCAGACATCTTTAATGGTCACGATCTTCAAAATAAAGTCTGAATTATTATACATGATACACACTGCATATCCTGCACCATCTGATCCTTGATCCTGCCTCATGCTGCAACCACAGAGGATAACTAGCCAGTGCATTCCCCAAACACTTGACTCCTTCGTGCTTGCTAGGCTTTGCCCATGCTGCTCCCTAAGGCTAAATGTTCTGCCCGTCTTTCTTCTTCTGTCTATCGAAATGCTGTCCAGTTGTCAAGACTCTTCTACAATACTGCCTTTGAGCTTGTTTCCTTTCCTGATCTCCCTCAGGCAGGATGAATTGCTTTACCATTCCATTTCCCTTGGTGTTGTTGCATTTGACTCCCAACTTCACCTCTTACTAGTTTGTAGATAAGCAGGTGATTAAACTCATCTGATAATCAAGTTTTGGCCATTTGCATTATTTCTGCCTCCTCTAAGTATTGTGCAGATGAAATGGGCTAATGTATGTGACACACCTAGCACAGTGCAGTTAAGCTTTCCTTCCTCTCCCTGTCTTGTTCCTCTATGGTATTTTTGTCCACTCTGGCCACCAATTTGCTTAACTCTTGGCCAGGCTGTCATCCCTTCAAAACTGAGAGTCCCTGAATGGCAGAGGTTGCCGTATTTGGCATTATTTCCCCAGAATGCATTGTACAGTGTCCAACATTCAGGCTGGTATTTTAGAGATGCTTGTAAATGTGTATCTATATAAACCCTAAATCCACCTTAGCACCATCGGTGATTACTTTCTTTGCTCACTTGCTGATTTACTGAATTGCCCAGACACTTTTCCCAGCAATGATGGGTGGGAGCTAAGGAATCACCCTGCAGTTGATTATATCGTTCATGCTTTCAGCTTCCTCCCCATAAGTACACAATATACATCTCCATCTTCTCTCAGCCTCCCTGCTTTATTTATAGGCTTTTCTTGTGACTTGCTCTGGATAGTGGATCAGGAGTCACTATGAAAGGTACACTCCCAAGCACAAGTATTAAATGCACTTGGTCGGCTGGTCTTGGACTGTTCCTCCATGACAATGGTGTCTCAGACAGTGGCTGCTCCTTTAGCCTGGCTTCTGAATGAGAAGATAGCCGAAGCTGAGCTCAGCAAACTCATAGCAGCTCACGATCCTAAAGAAACATGAAAATGCAAGAATCATTGCTGTTGTATGGCCCTTAGAAATTGGAATTGGTACTGCAGCAAAAGCCATAAGCAGGGTCTGCTCTGGTCCAGGCATTCAGACTTGCTAGGCCCTTGCTCCCAAATTCCCTTCTCTCTGAGATCTGCTTTTATAAAGCTCTATACCTAAATGGCAGCATGTACTGTAACTAAATGTGACTATAAAGAGGGAAAAGTTATAATGTTGTTTCAGAAAATTGTTGTTCTCATTACCTACTTTATTGCCATATGTTCTAATCTAAAGCACTACGATGTGGGGAATTATGGTGACACGAAGATGAAGTAATGCTCTGGCTAATGACACCCCCCAAATATTTATTCTGGTTCCCTCCCCAGCAGTGCCCACATGCGTAATTGATGCCAGCTTCCTCAATTAGAAGTCCGGGGCATAAAGAAAATGAGGACGAGGCCGTTTGCATTTCTGAAACTTGACAAGGAAAGATTGAAATCTTTTACGAGTTCTCCCCCGTCATCTGTGGAATGTGGCACTCACATATTTCATTTTCTCGGGGGAAAAAATAGTGTTTGCATTATTTGGAGAAAATCATTACGGATGCAACTAGTCAGCAGCCGTGGTGGGCCCTGGTACATTACCATTTCTGAGTTATGTTTTGTATTTGGCCTTCTCTACATACTCTTTCGTTTTTTTTTTACAGATTGTGCATCGGGCAAGGGATGAAACACAGCAGCTAGAGGTGCACAGGACACAGTAACATGGAGAAGCACTTCTTGCAGACTACAGATCATGGAGACGAGTGAATTGGGGCCTCCTGGAGTAGAAAACCCAGCCATCCAAACCTTCATTCAATTGCAGCCAAATCCCCTCCCCCTCTTTCCCCGCAGATGCCCTTACCCCTGATCTGGGTGAACCCTCAGGGGAAAAAAAGGTGGCCCAAGAGGAGAGAGGCTTTTCACATGGTTTTGCCATTAAGGGAAACTACTGCCATTATCTTAAGGGAACTACTGCCTTTTTTGTGACATCTGTGTTATGTGTGCTGGGTAACAAAGATGAAGGCCCATATTTGGAAGAGGAAGCATTGTGGCATTGTATGAGCTTGTGAGGTTTGTATATGTGACTTACTGGGCACAATAGGCATTCAAACAATGCTATTTGCTGAGTTGCTTTCTAACATTATTTTATAATGAAAGGGTTCTTGTGTTTGTTGTTTGCTTGTTTTTGTTTTTAGGGTCCCCCTTTTTTTTTTGGAAAAAAATAAAGCTAAGAGCTAGCACTCTACTATCCCATACCACCTGTGCTAACTTCAATCTTGGCACTGATCACATTGTACTATAATTACAAACCCATCTGCCTCCACTGCTCAGCGGTGACCCCCTAGAGGATAGAAAGGTTGTTCTGATTTACTACTGTGGCTCCAGTGCCTAGTTAGCAGCATCTAGAACACAGCAGTCATTCAGTAAATGATTGCCAAATAAGTAAAAGAAAGAATGAATGAATGGACTTAGCCAATGCACACTCTCAGGTAGTGGTGGAGCTGACATTTGGAACCAGGTGGGTCTGACAACAAAAGCCATTCTGTTTCCACTACAGATCCTCTGAAAACTTTTATTGGAATCCAAAAAGGGGACATTTAAGGTTCCCACATAAGGCCAGGTAGCATGTCCAAAAAGGCATTTGGTTCATTTTCCTGCTTCAAGTGGCTAACCATGCTATACTAAAAGATCAGCATGAAATCAAGTGTGTAAAAATGCATAACAATTGTGGGTTGATTAGCTTCTGTTTCATTAGTTCTTGAGTACCAATAACATGATCCAGTGGAAATTACCTTTAGTGTCCTCCTTTTAAATCTATGTCCTCTGAGTCCAAGTGGACTTCGGAGACGCTGCGACTTGATTTGCCCAAGATCACACATAAACTGTGTTTCAAATTTGAAGAGCCTGTCTCCAAATTTCATGTTTCTGTCCATATATTATGTAGCATGGGGTGAGACTAGTATGTAGGAACTACTCTGCATAGATAGGTAGGCAATCAAGAAGAATTTTAAATGCCGAGATTATTACTTTTAGAAGAGAACTTAGACTTCATCAGATCCAACCCCTTCATTGAACAGATTGGGAAACAGATGCCCAAAGAGGGGAAGAAAGTTCCCTAAAATCACACAGCCAAGATTTCCCAGTGTAAGTCACTTTCTAGTATATGAGCTCATTTCCTGCTTTGGTTTCCTCCCTCACATTCAAGATGGCCCTTTAACCTTTATTGAAGCCAACAACCTCCAGAATTCTTTTAGAGAAGACAGAAAAGCAAACCCTCTTTAACTGCTGCAGATCCATCACTAACACTTAAACAATGGTCTGCAAAGTTTGTAAACCAAGATTCATCAGTATCAATCCTACACTTGAGCACAGGAGAAGGGCAAATATGTATTCCTTTCACACCATGTTTTGCAAACAAGAAGGAGGGAAATATTCCCCAGACTTCACTCTTGGCTCTGTGCCCTGGCTCCCCCTTCTGCCTTCTTGCTAGGAGGTAAGCCCCGTTGATGGGCGTTTCAGCTCCTACCAGAGTTGCCATCCATGGCAAATTCCCAGCTGATGTGGATGTCAATGGAAGGATGAATGGAGAATTATGAGTCACCAGGCTCCATCTGTGCATCTTGGAAGCCCAGCATCAAATCTTATCCTTGTTATCTTTAATGTCACCAAAGGCCATGGAAGCATTTGCAGCAAGAGTTGGGCTGCTAATTTGGGTTTTAGTGAAAGCCACTAAAGAGAGAGTCCAGGTCATCTGTTCGTGGACCAATTTGGTATCTGCTGGGCTGATGGGAACAAACTCACTTTATGGCAGGTAAGATCAGCATCTGGAACTGCTCAAGGAAGAAGAAACTCTGATGTGGTGGAGAAGTCTTCCATTTGTCGGCCTAGGATCAATGTTTCAAATATTCTAAGCATGTCTGTTTCAGTAGTTCTAACTCAGAGAAGGTGTAACTCAGAGTTGCTGCAGTATCTCCCGGCCAGACCCAAGTCACCCTGGGTGTCATTTACACACACACACTTGGCTGCCCATGCCAAGCATTGGCATATCTGGTTTATATACTCCTATCTTGAGGACCTCAATGCATTTTTTTTTTTTTTTTTTTTTTTTTTTTTTTTTTTTGGGAAAAAAATTAGTGCTTTAATTAGAGCAAAAAGCACAGAATTAACAGTTCATTAAAATGCACAAGACTAAATGTGAATGTATCTGTTTATTTACAGCTTTCAGTGCGTAAATTTCAAATAAAATGATCTATTCAATTGCTGTAGTTTTAAAAATGAAATTATTTGTCCATTCTCTTTTAGGAAAAACTGCAGCACAAATTAACACAGTAGAGAGTAGTGAAAACAGAATTACATTTAAAACACAGTTTAGAAAACACATGGACCTCTTTTAGATTAGTAAGTATAATATGTAATTGTTGGTAACAAAAGCCAACAAGAATAAAATACAGACATTATATCTTGCATCATAAAGACAACAAAAACAAAGTTTTAAACGTTTACTAGAGATTCATATAAACATATAAATAGGAGAAACCCTTTTTAAATGTTTACCCCAGAGTTTTCTCTCTTTTTTTACTTATTTTTTTAATAAAATTTTTTATTAGAAAAAATTTATTTTTCTTATTTTTTTTCCCCAGCTCCTCACAACTGCAGACCAAAGTTGTCTTTGAGATTCAGCAATAAAAATTTTTACTTTTCAAAAGTCTACACGACAGCTGATCAGTACAAATCTCTCGCTTCTTTAACATGCACTTTCCATTCTAGGATACACAGTTTAGGTATTAATGATGCATCTGAAAGTGGAACAATTTAATGCTCAAACCCGAGTTGCTTCAACTTAACTAGAGGAGACTTAAAGCTAGCACCGTTATCGTATGGAATTGCAGCATACATACTGTATTGCCCCGTGCTAGTCTGATATATGCTAGTCGGTACTGCCATGGTAGCGATGTTAGGTGGGGTTCCTTCTTCCTCTGACTTTTCTTCTTCAATCTTGGGAACACCAGGCACATCCGAGGAAATTTCATTCAGTATTTTTCTATAAGAGGGTCTTCGTGAAAGGATTTCTCTACGTTTATGAGAATCAATTACACCTTCTGATTCTGCAGACTCATCTGTCTCTGCAATTGTTGCTACCTGAGCTAAAGTAGGGATTGAATTTTGACCAGTCTGAGTCTGCATATGGGCAGATTTGCTTTCTGCCACAGAATCTCTTACACTTCCATCCTGCCGGGACTCAATTGTTTCCATGGTCATTTGTCTTAGATTTGTCTTAATATATTTTTTCCTGCCACATTTGCTCATTATTAAGACATTTGTAATCAATGCTTTGCTCCTTTCCCGTTTTCTTCTTTGTTTATCCCGCCGCGATGGCGTTTACGTAGCGGACCTCGTCACTGATTACGGACGGGAGGAGGTGGAGACCGCCAGCCCGGCCGCCGCTCAGCAGCGGCGCCGCCGCCCAGCCTCAATGCATTTTTAATTAAAAAACAATTGATAGGACTGAAGCTCTAAATTCTCTGTTGCTGCAGGGAAAACTTACTAAGAGTTTCAGTTGTGTAGAAGGGAGGTGGAAAATATTCTTGGTTGATAAAACTATTATTATTCATTTATTCTTCGTCTCTGTGTGACTATTCCTGGACTTTCCAGTCCTTTTCTCTAACTGCAATGCTGGGAACTTACTGCCCAGGCTGAACCTATGTGGCTCAGCACCAAAGAGTTTCAACTGGCTAGTTGGCTTGCTAGGCTACAGGCCACGGTTAGGACATGAGGGAGGGAAAGGAAACTGATCTGGGAATCTGAACAATGGGATCTTATGGTAGACTGAATCACTAGTTATTCATGCCGTCCTTTTACTAGACTTATATATCCAGCCCTATGGCCACATGACTTGGAAATGTCTTCTACTAGAATGGATAAAGTATATTTTTCTGATTCACTGTGTTTTGGGTTTAGCCCATATGGCTTTATTTAGCCAATGGAATGTGAGTGGAAGCAAGAGTGCTCCTGTTCTGAGCTGAGGTCTTAAGAGGCATCTCATTTTTCTGCTTGATCTCCTGTACTCCTATGCTCCACTGGGAGAAAAACATACCCCTGGCAGATGCTGGTCCAAGCGTGAAGCAGACCTGGACCCTGGAGCCCTGCCCAGCAGAGCCCAGCTGAGATCAGCTGTCACGATTGACCTGCAGGCCTGTGAGCAAGAAATAAACTCTTATTTGAAGCTACTAATGTTTGGGGTGGTTTGTTACATAGCACAAACTGACTAATATAGCTTTATCTCAACTTTATGATAACTAGGTAACTTCAACCAAGTCATTTCTGAACCAAGACTTCAGTTTTCTCCTATGTAAGATTCAGGAGTTAAATTAGATGATTTCTAAGGCCTCTTCAAAATCTCCTAAAACCCCAGAACTTAGTGTCTGCAATGCATGGCATGAATTCCTAGAAACACCTCTCATAAATAGATGCAGTTGGTTACTAAGGAGAGCTGAACCAGAGAGTGAGTTTTTGTTTATTATTCTCATTGTTTGCTCTTCCTCACAGAGCACGTTAGATTAAAGGTGAGAATACAAATGCTACAACTGATAGTTTATAATAATTGATGTCTATTCCACTAACTCACAATATGAACTAATGTATCCACCATGTTGGTTGTTAATTTCCTCCTCAGTAAACTGCTATACTTAATAGAAATATTCTTTATGCAATATTCTTTATGCAAATTCATAAACAAAATACAAAATGTTTATCATTAAAAGAACACATTATTTTTGGTCAAAACAAAAATCATTCCCACCTAATGAGAACAATAGTAATTTCCACTTTAAGCTCCTATTAACAATAAATATTCTAAATAATTACATAGATCTCATTTAATTTCTAAGATAGTTTTTTGGAAGATAGTATTATTTTCATAGTTGAGGTAACTGAAATTTCAGAATTCTAAATGCCTCATCTCAAATTACCATCTTGTAAAAACTAGAGGCAGAGATTCGAACCCAGGTCTGTCTGACTCCAGATCTGAAGTCTGTGCTTTGGGGGGTGCTGCTACCTGCCTCAGGACCAACCCTCAGCCTACTGTCAGGTACAAGACAGGTGAGGTAGCCGTACCTTTCATTCTTACACCACACAGTGGCTGACTGATGACTGTACATTACCTCTGAAGCTTCTGAACATTTTTTCAGATATGTATAATGGGTAAAAATTTCATATCACAAACTCAAGTGCAAAAAATGACCCATTTCCACCTGATAGCAAAAAATAACAATATGGACATTTTGGTATTATCTCACAGAATTAGAATGAAACATGTTGGGAATAAACTCAGCCATATTAAGAGATCATCCTCTGTCTCCCTTTCTGCCCAGGTGCCATCTAATATTTGGAAGGGGTGGGAGTGGTGAGGTTAAAGTGGAAGGAGACATGGGATTTACCACTCACTTCCCTCCTGCCCTGCTGGCCTATGATGCCACCTGCTCTCTGGCCACTGGCTTTGATTCCTTGTGCATCGACTGCTGCTGTCCATGGTGCTGCAGTCACCTCTCAGCATGAGAATTCGCAGCTCCTCAGTGTCCTAATCCTGACTGTCAACCAACCCCCACCCCCCTTAATCTACCAGACATCCCTCAACCATTCCCACTCCTCTCCTGCAAATTCAAGAAATTCTGCATGCTTCCCTTTGCTGCTCCTAACAGAACCTGAGAGGTTATTTTAATCCAACTTTGCTAGACATGCCAGGCCACCTTTTCTATTTCAGTACCGCTGCTCTGCGCTGGCAAGTGGGAATTCTCTACTGACTCCTTGGGCTCCACCAGTGTAGTAAATCCTAACGCTTCTCTAATCTGAGACCCACCCTGCTCCTTCAGGACCTGCCCCAGTGGACAGCTGGCAGAACACAGGGCCCCTTGGCAACTGTCATCTAGTATGTATGGCATCGTGTCTCCTGTGAGCCTAGCCCACAAGCTCCTCCTCCCCTTCCCTCCGCCATGAGTTCCATCTTTATCTTGTCTCCAGGGTTGAATAAAATGGCTCTTCTTCTATTCTTTTTGCAGCCACTTGCTTATGGCATGCACTTTGTGCCATGATTCCTTCAGGGCTTTACCTCTGATACTGAAAAGGGCCTGGCTCTTACAGATCAGAAGCTATATTTCTAAAAATCTATTTTAGAAACTAAAAAAGCACAGAACTTACTGCTGTATTTTTTTCTCTTTGCATTACCGCTCTAATAATCTTAATCTCCCCTGGGGCAAAGGGTGCCACTGACTTAACGGGAGAAGGACGGCAGGAAAAACTTGTGGAGGTGAGGAAGGCACAGGAGGTGGGGAGATTCTGGGGTGATATCTCAAAATAGTCATCAGGCAATAAAGGGATGCAGATGATAGAGAAAGCCATAAACGCTCAATTTCTGAGGCTTCTCATTCATTCGTTCAATAAATAGTTGTTAAACACTGACTACACGCTGTCTTAGGAGCTGCATAAACAGCAGTAAACAAGGCAGACAATTCTGCTGCTTTCATAAAGCTTTTACACTCTAGTTGGGGGAGACAGACAATGAACAAGAAAACAAATGTATAAGGTAATTAATTACATATCGCAATTCCTAAGAAAGAACACATTGATCATATATGGAGTGCAGGGAAGAGGAGGGGTGGTTGGGTAGGGAAGGTCTCTCTGAGTGTTAATATCCAAATTAAAACCTGAACAATGAAAAGGAGAATTCAATGCAAAGACCTGGAGCCTAGACACTCCAGGGAGAAGGCACAGTAAGGACAAAAGCCCACAGCTGGGGAAGAGCTGGGATGGGAAGAAAGTCAGAAGCAAGCTTGGTACACCGTGAGTGAGAGGAGGAGGGAGTATTGCAATATGAGAGGGAGAGAGGCTGGGATCCAATAAAGACCTTGCTGGCCATAGTAGAGTTTGAATTAAGTTATAATAGCAATAGGAATCTATCATAGGGTTATAAGCAAAAGAAGCACACAATTCGGTTTACTTTTAAAAACATTCTAGCTGGATGTGGTGGTGTGTAATCCCAGCTACTGAGAAGGCTGAGGCAGGAGGATCCACTGGAGCCCAGTAGTTTGGGTCCAGCCTGGGCAACATAAGAAGACCCCATCTCAAAATAAATAAATAAATAAATAAATAAATAAATAAATAAATAAATAAAATAAAAAGCATGTTCTATCTGCTGGGTAGAGAATAGCCTACAGAGATGCAGGTTGACAGCCCTTAGGAGTCTTCATGGGAAAAGCTGCCTGACTTGCTCTCCATGCTGGGAATGTTCCAGATTTTATGTAACATAAGGGAAGTGCAAAACTCTCCTCCTTAAATAACCTCCCAATAGATAGGCACTAGGAGGTAAGTAACTGAATTTTAGCAGCATTTCCTGCTTCTCCTCTTTGTCCAGCTGGTGAACTTTGGGGAGGACCCAGTGCTCTGTAGGCACTGGTTAGAGACGGGCATCAATTTAATCATTTTATCTTATCTAAACCGAGGCTTCCAAGGTGGGAGTGGGGGTGCCTCTCTCCTTGCTCTGTTGTTTCCCCTACAGCGATTATCCTAGTAGTAGGCACATACCAGGGAATCAAAGAACATTTGTGGATTCAGACATTGATTGGTTCTGAGGCACTTGAGTACGTTTGTAAATATCCTTTGAGGATCTTGCATCCCATTGGAATAAAATGCCTCATGTTTTATTCAGTTCTTTCCCAATATGCAAATGTGCAGGTGCCCCTACGGCATATAGATAACATCATTAAACACACACACACACACACACACACACACTCACGCTTGCACACCAAAGAATTGACTGCTCACACAGAAGGCACGATTAGAGGAAGATTGTGTTTGAGAAATCTGCTGGGGTTTAACGCGAGAATGATTGGATGTGTGCCTCAGATGCTGACATCATGCATTTGTAGGGCAGCCCTTCCTGCAGGCAACATGGAACAGGAGATAGTTAAGCTAGACACCCTGAAATAGAGCAATAAAAGCTAGACAAGGAGCCAGGATATTGTGTGAGTTCTAGCTCTCCAATTCCTAGCTATGTAACCTTGAACAAGTCACGTAAGCAAGCTGAACTTCAGTTCTTGGTCTGTAAAAATGACACAAAAACATTTGCCTTGAATTGCCTTGAAGATTGGAATAAAGCATCAAATAAAATGATGTAAATGGAAGTGATTTGTAAACTGTAAAGTGAAATGTAGGAGAGAGTGAGTTACGAGCTAATTTTACCACAGCCCCTGTCAAATGCTAATGGCCCAACCCTGCAGAGCTGGAAAAAAATGTGTCAATGTTTTTAAAACGGTGGAATCAGATCACTGGGTCTATTTCAAATTGCTATAAAAAGCATATAATTAACTTTCAAGATTTTACATTCCTTGACTATTCAGCAACAGCTGTTTCCATAGTTCTTCGGAGGTATTTGCGTTTTCCTCATATTTTATGCCTTTTTTTTTCAATAATTGGATGTCCCCATCTCTGTCACCAAGGAATATGTTGATTCTTTCCAATACTATTTATAAAGATGTAAGAAGTCGCTTTTGTTTCTTATTAGCATTTTCCTATTTTTAATGTATAATTTTTGATCATTTTTATTTATTTCAATGTTTTAAAATACCAAGTTCATGTGTAGATGTCCCAGATCCATAAATCAGGGTATAACGTCTTTTTAAAAGGCTGTCTTCGTTTTATTTAGAAAAAAATAGACATTAAATAAAAAACAAGACCAGTATCTACTATTGACCATCACCATTGGATTACAAAAGCGAGAATCTTTGAAATAAGATGAAGATTGAAAAAAATGTAGCCTTATGTAAAATCCCTTCTTTTGATTTTCAACTTTGTTTTAATTAATATTTTGAATTGTTTTTATATAAATAATAAATAAGTGATATATAAATAATAAATTCAACATGGTTCCAACATTTTTTCCCATTCACTGAGAGAAAAACAGCACATAATGCAGATATTCTTAATTTTTTAAATGAAGTCAAATATATACATATAATTTAGTATTTTTGCCATTTTTAAGTGTTCAGTTTAGCGATAGTAAGTACATTTATATTCTTCATTTTTCTCCATTCATCCTTCCCTCCCTCCTCCCGGTTCCAACATTTAAAGGATGAAAAAAAAATCACATTCAGTCAAAAGTATTCCTATTTTGGTCCCGCAGTTGCTCAGCTCTCTTTCTCATAGGCAATTGTTTATTAGTGTTTTGTGAATACTTCTGAAGATTTTATGTGCACAAATATTTGCACGTGTGTGTTAAGTGCATGTGTGTGTGTGTTAGCCTTTACAAATAATAACTTGTCATACAAATTGTCCTTCACTTTACTCTTTTCACTTAACAATAAATTTTGGAGTTTTCTCCTAAAAATTCATCTTATATGTATCATCTTATAAAAAGTTTCTTGTTCTTGCTTATGGCTATGTGGTATTCCATTGTATGGATGCTCTATAATTTATCTAACCAGTTTCCTACTGATAGACATTTAAGATGTTACCACTCATTCACTATTGCAAACGATCTGTACTGAACCATCTTATGTATTCACCATTTGGCTCATGTGCAATATATAGTTAGAATAACTTTCTAGGAAACACACCCTCTTTCTTGGTGTGTCTCCCCCGGTTGACCTCACATTTGACTCTCAATAAACCTTTATCAAATTATTTCTGCCTAAAGAACCAAAAAAAAATAAATTTCTAGAAGTGAAATTACTGCGTATAAAGGTGTGCTCAGTACTGCCAAAATGGCCCCCGTAGCTGTAGATCCTATACACCATACACTCTCCCCAGAGTGTGGGAGTCTGTTTCCCTGTACACTCACCAGACAGTAGGTCATCAAACTCTTGTATCTTTGACAATAGGACAGGTGTGAAGTGGTATGCCTCCTTGCAGTTTGAATTCTATTTCTCTTAATGTGAATGAGGTTCAGCACCTTTTTACATACTTAGCAACCAATTGTATTTCCTTTTCTGTGAACCTTGTGTTCATACCTTTCATTCATTCTGGGGGGGGGGTTGTCTTTTTGTTATTGGTTTATATGAATCCTTTTTATAGTAGGGAAATTGGTCTTCTGTCCAGGATAAGATTTTTAACTATTTTTTTCAAAGTTTATCATGCAACTTTTGATTGCTCGTGATTCTTTTGCCACAAATATATATTTGTTGGTTTACTGTAGTTTATTGTATCAATCTTTCCTTTTCGGTGAGATTTGTGAGATAGTTAGAAAGGCCTTCTGCACTCTGAGATTATTAAAATAATTTTTTCCTTGTTTTTTTTCTAGTACTTTTATGGTTTCATTTTTATTTTTACAATTTATTCTTCAATCTATTTTTAATTTATTCTGGTATAAGACTTAAAGCATGAATTCAACTTAAATTTTTTTCCAGATGGTGACCCAGTTTTCCAACAAAATTTATTGAATAATCTATCTTTTCCCACTGATGTGAAATGGAAATTTATCATGTACTAAAGTCACATAAGTCTTTTGGTTTATTTCTAGAGTTCCAATTCTGTCCCATTGACTGTCAGTTTACTCATGTACCAGGACCAAAATTTTATTATTGAAACATGTTAATTTATTTCAATATATGACAATGCTAGTATTGCTGCCTATTTTACACATTTTAAATTTTTCTTTTTCTTTGTTTTTCCATTTGAATTTCAGAATCAGTTTGCTTCCAAAATCAAATCGCATTGACAGTTTTTATTGGAATCATGTTAAATATAAAAGTTGAGCTCGGGAATAATAGATAATCTTATGTTGTTGAGTCCTTTTATCCCATTATATGGTATGTCTATCAATTTGCCTATGTTGTTGCATTTCCTCAATAGTATATCTTACACATACACGCACCCATGTTTACTACTAGATACTAGATATTTTATATGTTTAAAATGAATTGTAAATAGTATCTTTTCTTCTATTAGAGGTTCAACTGGTTGTTGCTTTTATGTAAGAAAGTTATTGATTTTCTTCCTTTTTACCTCACTGAGTTCTCTCACTTATAACAGGTTTTAGTTACATCATACACAAGTACGGATAACTTTACAAATTATTTCTAAGTTGCACGCCTCTAATTTTTGCCTGTTGTATGATCCTATTTTCTAGTGCTTCCAGATGGTGTTGAATAGCAATAGAGATATTGGGCATTCTTGCTCTATTCCTGACTTTAATACTTTTTGTCTGTTAATGTTTCTAGTGCTTCCTTAAGAAGCATGATGCTGGATTTACAGTTAGGATACATTTTATCATATTAAAGAAATTTCATTTACTTCTATTTTATGGGCTCTTCCCTTTATTTTTACCTTTACCTTTGTTTAAAAAAAAATAAGCCTAAAATGTAAAGTTCCTTTTTTCGGTACCTCTGGAGAAGCTTATCTGATATTCTCCTTTGCTCCCTAAATATCATGAAATATATTAACATGTTTTCTAAGGACCATCTTTTTATTCCTAGAATAAACCTCACTTTGTTGGAATGGTTTATATTCTTAATTTATTTAGTATTTTTGCATCATATTGGTATATGGGATTCATCTATAGTTTTATGTTTCTGTGAAGTCCTCACAGGTTTTTATATAAAGCTTCAAATAAAGATTATCCCAAGAGTTTGGAAGCCTTCCTCTCCTCCACCTTCACCACTCTGCCTATGCTCTAGAAGGGTTTAAATGAATTTGATTCTGATCTGTAAAGATTTAGTAGAATTTCTAAAACTGGATTTTGTGTCTTTGGTGTGTGAAAGAGGAAGATGTTAACAATTTTCTTATTTAATTTATAGTAACTTGTTGGCTTAATATTTCTAATATATTTTCTAGTATACTTTGCATTTCATCTATGCTCTCAGTTTGTATAAAATTGAACTTAGTAATTTCTTTTCATTTCCTCTATGCCTTTGGTACTACCTTTTATCATTTCTTATTTTGTGTATTTGTGCTTCCTTCCTTCTGTTCTTATTTAGTCAACAGTTTAAACATTTTATTTTATTTTAAAATTAGCTTTTGACTTTATTTGTCCTCCTTCCAGTTTCAACTTCCTTGCTGTGATGATTTTTTCCCTGCCATTTTTTTTTATTGTGTTCTATGGTTATGTCTCAGCTCCTCCTGTTGTCTTGAGTTCTTATATTTTTTTCTATGTGTGTTCTTATTTCACGGAGATGATTGCTTTAAATTTGTTTTTTCTCTTTTCATTTGGGCAAAATCAGAATTTTCACATCCTCTGCTGGCTTTTATTGTATTACTCATCTTTAAAGGATTTTTTTTTTTCCCTTAAGCCAGCTATTGGTGGACATTTATGTTGGGAGAAGTCAGGGCCAGTCCCAGGCTAGCCAGAATTTTCCTTATGACCAGGAGCTTGTATTCAAGTTCTCTTAATTAATTAATTAAAATTGCAGGATATTATGGGAGTACAAACATTTTGGCTACATATATTGCCTTTGCATCACCTAAGCCAGAGCTCAAGTGTGCCCATCCTCCAGACAGTGCTCTCTGGACCTACTAGTTATGAATTTACTCATCTCCTCCACTCCCTCCCACCGGCCCAGCACCTGATGAATATGACTTCCATGTGAGCACCTAAGTGTTGATCAGTTAGTACCAATTTGATGGGGAGTACATGTGGTGCTTGTTTTTCCATTCTTGTGATACTTCACTTCAAAGAACGGGCTCCAGCTCCACCCAGGATAATATAAGAGGTGCTGGTTCACCATTGTTTTTTATGGCTGAGTAGAACTCCATGGTATACATATACCACATTTTATTAATCCACTCATGTATTGATGGGCACTTAGGTTGTATCTTTATCCTTCAAGTTCCTCCAAGTTCTTTATCCTTCATTTTGCCTTAGCCAAAAGATAAACAAAGGTGTGTCTGTTTCCATAATTCAAAATCTGCTCTTCTGTCAAACCGCTACTAGCAAATCTGGCCTGTTTATGTGGTTCCTTGTACAGTCCTTCTGGCTCACCTTAGGGCCAGACTGTAATATTGGTGCAAGCCCATGAACCCTGATCCCACTATTGCCTATAGGGATTTAGCTTGATGCTCAGCTGTTTTGGAATAATTTCGGGGGAATAAAGGAGAAAACCTCTTCAAACTGGAAGTATTTTACTACCTTTTACTATATATTATATTGTTATCTTTACATTAATTTTTTTAAAATCATTAATACTTTGAATGAAAACAAAGTGACAGGTAATTGTGTATAATTAGTTTAAACTCCAGATCTGTATCCTTTATTACTGCCTATTTGGCAACTAGCCAAGCACTTGACACATGACCCCTCAATATATATTTAAGTGTTGAATTAATGCATATAAGCTATAAGGGATATTCAACGATTGCCTTATACCAGGGATTAAACGATGGTGCAATCGTCCCCTATAAGTGTGTTGTTTGGCCATAATAGCACTTGTTAAACTGGTAGTGCACTCTACAGTTTATGTCAGTGTTCCCTACATTCTACTATTTTTGTCTGGCTGCTTGATACACACATAATCTCCTTGACCTCTAAAGTCATTTGAAATTGAGACCTCTGCAAATATGTGATTAAATGTCTTATGCTATATTATCTGAACATTCAGTTTTAAAAAGTGTTATCACACAAACACACACACACACACACAGTCTAGCGGTTAGCAAAGTTAGAGCTGGTCTGGAGTCAAAGTTGGAAGCCAGTTTGAGATTACTTAACCCATCCACACCCTCAGGGGAAGACAGAGCTTCATTAATTGGAGGCTTCTGCCTTCTGGGCCACTTATTGCACCTTGCACAGAATCTAGAAGGAATGAATAAAAGCGATACAAGTAGATCTACCCTATGATCCAGAAATCCCATCACTGGGCATCTACCCCAAAGAACAAAGACACTCTATAAAAAAGACATCTGCACTTGAATGTTGATGGCAGCACAATTCACAATTGCAAAAATGTGGAAACAACCTAAATGCCCATCAATACATGAGGATTAATAAAATGTGGTATATGTATATCATGGAGTACTATACAACTATAAGAAACAATGGTGATATAGCACCTCTTGTATTTGCCTGGATAGAGCTGGAACCAATTCTACTAAGTGAAGTATCTCAAGAATACAAAACCAAGCACCACATGTACTCACCATCACGTATTAACTGATCAACACCTAAGTGGACATATAGGAATAACATTTATCGGGCATCCAGAAGATGGGAGGGGATGGTTATATACATACTTAATGAATGTGATGTGCACCAACTGGGGGATGGACATACTTGAAGCTCTGACTCCTGGGGGAGGTGGAGAAAGGCAACACACGTAACCTAAACATTTGTACCCCCATAATATGCTGAAAAATAAATAAATAAATAAAGTGGCACCGAAGCATTCTCAGTATCTAATTAGAGTTTCTCAACTTTCTGGGGGTAGGATCCTGTACCAGACACCCCAAGAACACATGCAGAGAATGGGAACCGCATGTCCCTGGAGTTACGTGTCTTCTAACTAGCGTTCCATAGCTCATCCTCTTCTAGGAAGCTGAGCCCAGTGACCTGGTCTTGTTTAAGGGCATGAAGTTTTTCGTTAGTGTTTAGATCCTTTGAGAAGTTTCCATTGAAGTAGCTCTCAGAAGAAAATTTTCTGAGACAGAGTGAAGGATCCTTCCAGTTCTGGCCAATGAACTCACATTTATCCTATTCCAAGTGACTTCATCTTAGTTCAATCTATGAGTTGAGTGCATGCAGACACGTGAGGAGAAAGGAGAGATGACGCAGGATGAGAATCTGAATTATATTATCTAGTCATGATATCTGGATCTTGGCATCTTCTAAGGTCTTACTACCACAGAAGCAGGGAGTTGAACCTCAATTCCTATTCCCTTGGTTCTGGTGCTACAAAAGCCATTTTCCATTCCCCTTCTGCAAGTAAGAGTCAAAGGTGGTTTACTGAGACCAGAATAAAGCAATGCCCAAGAAAAAATTTCCTCAGGGCATTTTTAGTTTTAGAGTCCCGTGGAAGCCTTCTCCACTGAAGGAAGGACCAACAGATTTCTAGCCCTAGGTTTCCTTTTCTTGGGAATTGCTCAGAACTCTCCATGCTGTGGTAAAAACCATAGAATAGATTGAGAACTTTAGAACTCTACAGGATCTTAAACATAAATCAAGAATTTCAGAACTTTAAAGGATCTTAAAAATCATCTAAATATCCTTTTATATGAAGCAGATAGCAGAACTCCAGGGAAGAAATGTTACTTATCCAAGATTGCAGAACTAGTCAATTGCTCTTCCCAAGGCTCTACATGGTCTGAGTTTACCAATTCCACTAGCTTTTACTATCCATATATTATATGCCAGATGTGATTAGGGATTGTCATACCCAGAAAAATAAGGCAGGTTTCTACTTTTGAAGAACTTTAAGGGTTATAAGAAAGAAAGATAATTTCAATATAATGTTTAAAGTGTTTTAAGGGGTGAAAAATTTAAATTTAGGGACATTTTCTCTCTTGCAGACTGTATTCTTAATCTTTTGATTACAAAGAAAAAGAACATTCAAAACTTTTACTCTTATTGTACTGCCCACCAAATATAATGGCAAGACATATACAGAAATTGTGTATTACTGAAACCTCTCTTCAGTAGTGTGAGCGATTGTGGATCTCTGGATTGATGTGACTTCCTGAAGCTCACAGCCAAGTGTCTACAAGGACAACTGGGTGACTGATGCCATCAGGAGCTGGGGCATGGGAGATTCTGACTCCTGTGGCAAAATGGGGCGGGGGGGGGGTGTGTCCCTGGTTATGTCTAATCACAACTGAGTTTTGCCTTACAGGGAAATACAAGGGCTTCCCAGTGTATATATAGAAACATACAGAGAAGAACAAAATATTAGCACTTCACATCAAAAGTCTTTCAGTAGGAATTTAGCAGACATCAATCACTCCCTCTGTCAATACAGAGGCAAGGCCTGTCTTTCTGGAAGTACTTTCAAAATAGATAAATTCTTCATCCCCTTTTTTTCCCATAGGAAGGGAAAAAATCTTCACCTAATGCTGAACAGAAAATGTAACCTTTCCCCCTCTTGGAATTGTCCACAAGGATTTCCTAAAATAAGAGAGCAACGCAAATGAGGAGCTGTCAGAACGTAAACAGGACACTGAGATCCCAGTAGCCATCAAGGTGGCACCTAAGCAGGGTGGTCAAAAGAGAAAGACTATGCAGTATGAAGAGTGGTAGCATGGGATATCTAACCAGAGGAAAGAATACGAGAAAACAAAACAAAACAAAAACCAAGGGTATAAAAGAGAAGGGTCTGTGAGGAGTTATACGCCAACAGCTTCATTTATTTTTCTTTCTTCTTTCTTTCTTTCTTTCTTTCTTTCTTTCTTTCTTTCTTTCTTTCTTTCTTTCTTTCTTTCTTTCTTTCTTTCTTTCTTTCTTTCTTTCTTTCTTTCTTTCTTTCTTTCTTTCTTTCTTTCTTTCTTTCTTTCCCTTCCTTCCTTCCTTCCTTCCTTCCTTCCTTCCTTCCTTCCTTCCTTCCTTCCTTCCTTCCTTCCTTCCTTCCTTCTTTCAACAGTGTCTCACTTTGTTGCCCAGGCTAGAGTCAGTGCCGTGGCGTCAGCCTAGCTCATAGCAACTTCAAACTCCTGGGCTCAAGCAATCCTTCTGCCTCAGCCTCCCAAGTAGCTGGGACTACAGGCATGCGCCACCATGCCCAGCTAATTTTTTTCTATATATATTAGTTGGCCAATTAATTTCTTTCTATTTATGGTAGAGATGGGGTCTTGCTCTTGCTCAGGCTGGTTTCAAACTCCTGACCTCGAGCAATCTGCCCGCCTTGGCCTCCCAGAGTGCTAGGATTACAAGCGTGAGCCACTGCACCCGGCCCAAAGGCTGCATTTAAAAAGGAGGACACGGAGACATAAAAAGTACCCAGGACATGTCCAATATTGGTGGCTTGGTGGCTAGCTAGTAGCAAGGTAAAGGAGAGCCCAGGTCTTCTGACTTCCAAACAGGCTGTAGCTCTTAGCATCTCTGCCTCTCATTTCCCATCTCTAGAAGGCTGTAACAAACAGGGGGACAGGAGGAACCTACAGCATTCTTTTGTTTTGTACTCTACTAGCGTCTAAAACACCCTTGCTACAGAAAGCCGCTTGTTTTTGTATTTTGTTTTTGTTTTTTTGGCAAGTTTGATTAGAGCAGGAGAAAGTGCTGAATTTCCAATATGCAAATGAAATTAAAGGCCACCCAGGGATGAAGGAGCCCTACAGGAATGCTTTATTGACTGCTGCAAATTTACCCAAATAACTATTTTTACAAAAAATAAATAAATAAATTGAGTTACAACCTCCTTTGTTCTTCCCCTTAGGAGTCACATGTTTTTCACCTCTAATTTCATATTATTGTCGGAGTGGTGCATTGTGCATTATTTATGGATGGAATACCAAATGAAGGTGGCTACACTAAGAAACTGGAATTAGATTAATCATGAAATATATGGATATTAGCCATTTGCTCTTTAAGTGCTTAGTTTTGGTGGGTGTAAATAGGGAGTAGAATTTAATTTTCTTGGCTAGTATTACCGAAAATATATAAAATATTCTATGTCCTTTCTATAGTTATTTCCATGAGTGTTTGTACAATCATAGGCTTTTCCCCATGGAAATCTAAAATAATGAGGGCTTCTGAGAGGTGTATTGACATTATGGAGAATGTGTTTTTAAAGAACAGGAAACCAGGTGGCTCGGAACAGTTCTATGTTAGCATTGTGCTTCTACCTTGATCGGGCAAAACTGGAAACCTCTTAACAAGTTCCAGACTTTTTAACCTCCCTTGAATGGTATCTAAAAGGGCTGGAGCCATTTCCACGTACATTTAGGAATATATTCCATTCAGGATCCCATTAGCTCCAGAGGTAGTTGGGACCATGGCTTTGTGGGGCTCTTACCCCCTTTCTTCCTCAAAATGAGGGGTTGTGACATTCAAGGACATTGGCTTTGTCCACGAAGCTGAAGGACCAGAAGATATGCTGCGTTCCTGTGTGGGTTATGGGAGATGAGATGGCAGGAACCCGACACATTGCTCCATCACTCTTCTTGGTCCCCATGTATCTATCACCTTCCAGAAGGCCTCGGTGAGCTCCCAAAGCAAGAGAGTGTCAAGAAAGTGGTCAGCATAGCTGTTGTGGGTATGAGTTCTGGAGTCAAATCAACCTGTATTTGATTCCTGGCTTACTTCTCACAAGCAACAAAAGCCAGTACAAGAAGCTTGAGATATGCCTAAGTGTCACCTTCAGTAAAGTATCGATGACCTTCCCTACCTCCCAGGCTCCTCGAAAGAATTAAATGATACTTATAAAATGCTGGGCACAGCAATTGTTCAGTTATAAGAAGGTTTTGCTGCAATGCATGAGAAAACAACATAGCTCACATTTTGGGAGTGTTTTTATGTGCCTTGGCTGTGTAGAGTGCCCTATAGGGATTAACATAGTGATCACATAATGATCTTTTTACCATCTACTTAGTGGCAGAGCCAGGATTGAAACCCAGACAGCTTGGCTCCTAAGAGTGAGTGCTGCATCACAAATCTTTGCAATCGGCCCTCAACTGAGTGGTGTGACCTGGCACAATGACCCAGGAACATTCTGCGCCTTTCTTTTCCCATTAAGGAATGAGAACACAAGAAAGGCAGGTCTGTCACAAAAGCTCCTTATGCTGTGGGCATAAAGTGGCTGACAAAAATATTCCACACCTCCCTTTAGGGCCTGTTACCAAACTGGCAGATATTTGTGGGTTTCTAATCAGCACCTTAAAAGAATAATGAAAACAGAGATAAACCTGCTGTCACTGTTTATATCTGAACAGTTTCTAATCCAAACAGTAAGTGCATATGACTAAATGAAAATGCAATGATAGTTAATAAATGTTATTCTCCTCTAATTTGAAAATAATGTGAAACCAGTTCAGTAAAACTAAAGCGAATAAGTATAAGTTGAATAAACTCATGCAAGTCTCTACCACGGTTGAGATGGCAGCCTCTGAAATTCATTCAGATCTCTAGACTTGACCTTATGAGCCTTCAGAATAAGATAGGAGTTTAGGCTGGTGGAGCTATGGTTGACCTTCAAGCTGTACTGTCAATCAGTCCATTTCTTTGTGGAGACATCAACAACCCTTCGGTCTAAACCAGGGGTCTGCAGGCTTTTTCAGAAAAGGGAAAGAGTGAATTTTTCAGTCTCTGTGGGTCATAGAGTCTCTATAGCAACTACACCACTCTGCTATGTAAAAAGCTGTCATAGATGATATATAAACAAATGGATGTGATTGCATCCCAATAAAGCTCTATTTACAATAGGTGACAGGCTGGATTTGGCCCGTAGGTCATAGTTTGGCAACCCCCTTCATCTAAACCACCATCACCTTCCAATCCATTGCCATTTCTTTGCTTAAAATGCTTCAATGCTTTCTCATTGCACTTAATTTAAAAGATAAACTTTTTGGCATGGCATCCAAGGCCCACATAATGGGAGCCACTTGTCAACCTAGAGTTTTCTTATATCTTGCTCACTTTAGTGAGCTCACTAGCTTTCTTTCTGCTGGTTTTCAATGTGCCCCCAGGGCCTTTGCATGTGCCATTCCCTTCCCTTTTCAATGTCCCCACTTTCTGCTTCCCTGAGCCCCTGATTCAAATTAGATTACCATTTGTACCTCTCATAGTATTCTACACTCTTCCTTCAGAGCACTTAATTAATTCATAATTAAATATGTATTTAATAGCTATCATCCCTACGAGACACAGTGCCATAAGGGCAGGGACTGATCATGTTTGTTTATTATGTACTCTTAACACCTAGTGGGTGCTCAAGAGCTGTTATCTTCACTGAATGAACACAGTGTTTATTTCTAAGGGTTCATAAAATTTAATGAAATTTAGTCATATTTCTTCTTCCTTGGGAGAACAAAAAAGTTCTGGGGCCAGGATGACTTTTTTTTTTTTTTCCTCCATTGCAAATAGAGAAACAGGCCCCACGATGATGACACAAGCCATCAGGAGGGGTTTGATTATAAGTTCAGGCATGTTTTCCCAGCTAAGTCGTTTCCCGAGACACTCAGAAGTCCCCCAAGCTCATGTTTGAGGAATTGCCATGTAATTTCAACCTTGCCTTTGCCGATGGCTTTGGAAACCCTCCAGTCAATTTTCAAAGGCCACTACCTTTTGTGCAGGGGGTGATGCTTTATCTGGGAGCCTCTCAGATGCCATTATTGCCTTCATTCAGAGTATTGACCCAGCACAAGAGCTGTGCATTTACTATGTGCTAATTTTGAAAAGTTTACAGAGCTGGGCTCCTCTACAGATTTTCAAGAAGACATTTATGGTTCTAAGCACCTTCCCTGGAATCATTAAGCAACAAATTTGCCTGGAAATTTCTTTCATTGTATCTTGGTGGAGATGAAATATGATCGTTTGCTGGAAAGAAAACAACAATAAAAAGAGAGAAAAAAAATCTTTCTAAGTGCTCCCTAAAAACAAGGAAATCTGATATGCAGCCCGTGTGCTGATACAGTTATGAGACTTCTAGCTCTGAGCTACAGCGGATGGGATTGTTCCCTCTCTCTCCTTGGTGATAAGGTGAATGGTTTCCCCCAGGGAGGTGTGGGGAGGACTGCTGAGCTGGCAGTATTGGTGCCAAGCAGCTGGCTGCTGACAGGGTTATAGGCAGAGATTGGCACTGGGGGGGGGGGATGAGAGTGGGGGTTGATACTATGGGGATGGAGGACTTGGAGGAAGCAAAAATAGCCCCCCCCTCCTTTATCCATCCATAAAGCTGACACTTGAAGCAACTCATTCTGAACAGTGAGTGGAACATCTAAGAGATGCTAAAGACGAGCATTCATTCATTCCTGCATTCATTCATTCAGCAGCCTTTTATTGAGTGCCTGTGGTGTGGCAGCTACTGTGACGGCTGCCAAGGTAAGAATTCATAGCAGAAAAGGACTGTTTCTGCTCTCAGGAGGCTCCTAGCTTCAAGAGGGAGACGAACACTGAAAAAATAAGCACGATAAAGTGTTACCGTGAGCAGGAAAGGCCCCATGGTGGCAAGAGCTCAAGATAAAGATGTGAAAACTCAGTGGGTATTTCCTGAGAGGACGCAAGGGCTGGGAGGGGGGAAAGTATGATCCCAGCAGAGAACACGGCATGAACAAAGGGGACCTCTCTGGTCCTTCTCTTACCCCCCATTGGGCCCTCGCTAAAGTCATACCCACCTGCATGCAGTTCCCTTAGGAACCATCCCCATTTCTTGGTTCTGCTCTTTGCCCGTAGTGTTCTTTTGACCTGGATTTCCTTCTCTTCTTCTCTGAGTGCTCCTGAAACTACAGAGGACTTTTTAGACCATTTTGAGCAATCTGAATCATCTGAAGGCCTTGAGGAAATATTAAGGATGAATACTCAGAATATTATGGTCATATTTGCTTTTTAGAAGGCTCACTTCGTTGTTCTAGAGAATGAGTTAGAATGTGAAACTGGGAGCCCATGAGGAAATAGGTACAATTTGTTCATGCAGAGGTGTTGGCCTGAACTAAAGCAGCAACTGGTGTCAAAGGAGAGCCAGTGTGTGAAAGATGTTTAGAAGAGGAAGGAAAACACAGTACCTGATTGGATACAAGATTTTTTTTTTTTTTGGTCTTTTGATTGGTTGGGTAAATGGTAATAAGAGCACTGCATCATTAAGAAAAAGAGAAGAAGCAGAGCTTGAGGAAAGGTTATTGATTCATCCTGGGTTGGTGATGTTGGGTTGGGATTCAATGTTGGAGGTGCACATTTGACATCTGAATGCAAATGTTAGGAGGTAAAGTCACCGAGATTTGTAACTCAAGAGACAGAATGAGCTAGGTTATATAGGTGATTAAAATAAAAATCTCAGTGGCTTAATATAACAAAAGATTCATTTCTTCCTCATTCTACCATCTCTTGTAGATCAGCAGAAGTCCATTGCACATGACAGCCACTCACAGACCCAAACGGAGAGCAGTCACCATTTCAAAAGTTGTTGGCTGTTGGGCCAGATGGAAAGGAGAGGTCTGCAGGGTCTTGCTCTGGTGATTAAATGTTTGACCAGAAAGTGACATGTGGCATTTCTGCAAAGAACTAGTCAATGGCTGCACCTAACTGCAGGAGTCCAGGAGTACACTCCTCATAGAGGGAGGGAGAGCTGGAAATAGTCAGCAAATGGCAATAATGACTATCACAGGGCCAGAAACAAAGACCTGAGAGTGATCAGCATGCAGATGGCAGTCAGGCTGTGGCATTGGATATTGCCAGAAAAACTACATGGAGCTTACAAACAATGGGGCTAAATACGGAGCCTTTTTGTTTCACAGGCTCTGGGTGGTAAGAAGCTGCATTTGGACATGATATCACAAGGTCCTGTATCAAAAGACCCTAGTAGACATCTTGAGAGAGAATGAGATTGGGGAAAAATAATTGTGAATAGAAGACAGACTATGGTAGACTATGGCGAAACTGGCTGCAAATCATCATCTCTCCCTGAATTTGTGTCCTCTGCAATGTGACTTTGTATCTATTTCATCGATGAGGATGGAGGGGCCTATTTTCCCAAGCTTTGAATCTGTGCTGGTCTTTGACTTGCTTTGGCCGATAGAATTTACCAATGTGACAGTGTGCCATTTCTGAGCCAGACCTCAAGAGGCCTTGTCCACTTCCACTCTCCCTGGGGACTCCTGCCCATGCTGTGAGAATAAGCCTTACTGGAATGTTGGATGATGAGAGATGTGGCCCAGTCACTGGTGGCTCCAGCTGACAGCCAAACATGTAAGAAGCTGTCCTGTTCTAGTTAGTCCACAGAGCATCCCCCTGGTGACCACAGATATGTGAGAAACCCCAGCACAGGTGAGCAAAGCCTGGAGCATACCATCGGGACCATCCCTTCTGACATACAGAACCAAGAGAAATCATAAACACTTAATTTTTTAAGCTGTTGAGCTGTGTGTGAGTGTGCCTGTGTCACTCAGCAATATCTAACAGATACGCCTTCAGTTTATTCCAGAACCCCATACCTTGCAGAATAAGAAGACACAAAAAAGAAAAATAAATCCTCTGCCCGTCAGCTCTGTTGTCTCTGAAAGTGCTAGCACATGGTAGCTGTCTCTTTTGAAATAGGCCTGGGCTTGTTGTCCTCCTTCAAGTCATCATTTTGCAATGCTTGCCTTCTCTCTTTATCTCTAAATCACTGACAGCCCTTCTCCCATCAGTGTCGGCGGATATGTCTAATAGAGTGAGAGAGTAAATAGAAAACCAGTGGCTCTGAACTTTCAAAATAGTAACATATTGTCATTCTGCTAGTCTCCCTTCTCTTGATAGAGGAGAGAGTAAGAAATGACTATCTGGAGAATTCTCAGGAGCTGGAAGCCCGGAAACACCATGCAAATGGCCTCTACTATATCAAAACATGGGTTATTTGTCTTTTTTTTTTTTTTTTCTTCTTGGTACTTGTTTCTAATGGGAAAGCCAAGAAAGAACCTCTAAAGGCTCTGAAGCAATAGACAGCATGAGATGTCCCTGGTGCTCAGTGCTGACAAGTTAGGCATTGGGATGATGTGGGAGGATGGGGATTTGAGTGTGGGGAGAAAGCAATGGCAATCTCTACCTAGAAGAAGTTAAGAAATTGAGAGAGAGGCAAGGCTGCATAAAGGAAAAGGCATGAGCTTCTGGTCTAGGATGCTGGCTTTGACTGTCTTTACACACAAGGCCTCGCTCTGACCCTGTGGCCTGTATAATAAGCTTGGCCTGGTTACCTAACCTCAGCGTCTTTATTATAAAATAGATGTGCTTGGGATAGCTAAGACACAGAAATGTTGTGTCCATTAAACGAAGCAACGCATGTGAAATACCATAACAAACAGGGGTTTCCTTTTTGCCTTAATTATCCTGGAAAGCCAGTTTCTGGGATTCAGGGATTGATATTTACCTTGATAATTTCAAAAGGATGCTTCATTCCACTTTAGTCAAAATAAACCCAGACATCTTTAGAGAAAGCTGGCATGGTTTGTGTCTTGTTTTCCATTAATAAGCACATGCTCAAAGTCTGTGCTAAGAACAAATATGATGTAAGAGTTGTTCTCGAAGAAATAATTTGAGAAGGACCCAAGACAGAAGGTTGCTAAGTGGTAAATTTGTTGGTGCAAACCACACCTGCTGCAGGTATTTAAAAGAGGAGGAAACCAGAGTCCAGCAGATTATTTGGGAAAGTTATGGGAATCGGGCCGAGAGCAGGGTCTTCAAGATTAAAAGGTGGTGGCCACACTGTGTCCTGGTAAAATGAGAATTGGCCACATTCTAGACATGGTGCCAGGTGACTGACATGTATACAGTGACTCATTTAGTACTCAGGAGAACCAGAAGAAGATGTATTATTATTCTTGTTTTCTAGACATGAAACCATGGGTTCAAAAAGGTTAAGATGTTAACAAAGTCACATAGTAAATGCTAATCCTAGATGGGAAAGCAAGTGTCTTTGACTCCAGAACTCACGTTCTTCCCACTGAGCCCTGTGACCTGCCCAAGGGCCAGAATGAGCATGCCATGTTGCCTGACATGAGGTGGCCCTCCCTGACGCAGAAAGAAGTGTGTTGGGAGCCCAGGAGCTAATGCTGGACATGGAAGGCAAAGCCATCATGGGGTGGATGGTCTGGTCTGTTGGAGCATCTAAGAAGGATTCCTTTGGAGATGAGGGGGCCATTGGTCCTTTTTCTCAACATGTCACTAGAGAGAGATATAGTCAAGCCTTCATTTTCCTAGGGGAAGGCCCTCATTTTTCCATTCTGGGTGAAGAAAAATTGTTAAAAAGCCTTGAATATCGGAGTTTGGCCCCCATTTTTCTCACCATAACACAGCCCAATATGTGTGTTCTGAAGTACCCACAGGCCCATCTGCTGACCCAATGCAGACACAATAAATAATTATCGTTTAGTCATCCTTGCCAGGACTCTAATAGAAGAACAAATGGAAAGCAAGAGGGGAAATAGAGAAGTATTTTCATTCAGCCCATCTGATAGTATTTACGAAGCTCTTTGCCCTTTATCCGCATGGAGCACATGTATGAAACTCCTTCATGTGAATATTTGAATTATCTCATTTTTCTGTCATTTCAGGGCTTCTCGACTACAATGGAGAGCAAATGTCACCTGCGTAGGCAGATACTCCTTGGGGTCTCTGTCCTGATCTGCACCTGGCACCAAGAGTCTCTGAGAAATCACAGTAGCTCCTAAGACCTGAGGTCCTTTGTCTTCAGTCCCTAAGGGCCACTGTCCGATGCCACTTCTCATAAAGGAGCTTCTTTATGAAAGGGAGAGATTTGGCCAGAAGAGGGTGGCTGGGGAACATGTCTGGTCCAGCTTTCCTAATACTTCTTCATCACTGGAAGAGCCAGGGGTGTAGAAAATGAGTTGAAACCCCCAAGTTAGGGGACACTGGCCACCATACTTTCTGTGAGAGAGTCCGACTGGTATAGCCATTAGGTTTCATCACGCTCAGAATTTGATTATTTAGCATCCTGTCATTTGCAATCCATTACCTGATTTCTTCTTTATAGCACCTATCACTACATAGCATTTTATTGTTTATGTATTTGTTTATCTATTGTAGAATATAAATGCCCCACTAAAATATAAGTCTGATGATGGCAGATGCTTCACCTTTCTTGTTTGCTGCTCAATTCCCAGTACCTGGAAACAGCACCTAGTACCAAAGAGGTGCCAATAAATATTTGTTGAGTACATAAAGGTAATCATTGTATCAATCATTTAATTTACAGGTATGGGCTGACCACTGTGGTCAAGCCCTGAGAAATAAAACAGAGCTCATACTCCGGCTCTTCTGATGATGAAGTATTAGGAAAACTGGAACAGACATATTCCCTATCCAACCTCCTCCAGTCATGTCTCTCTCTTCCATAAGAGAATCCTTCTGGAATCATCATCAAACAAGGGCTCCTTGGACTAAAGATAAAGGATCACAGCTCCCAGGAGCTACCATATAGGTAATGCTCAGATACAACCTGAAAGGTGACATGACAGGTGTGTATAGAAAATCAAGGGAGTACTGAGAAGGGATTCCTAACCAGAGGAATTACCAGACCCAAGCTTTAGAGATTAAGTAGATTGGAAATCAATTCACCTGTCTGCCATTCACTTCCTTGAGGGTGTACAGGGTATAGGGACTAATAACGTAGGGGCCAGAAGTGTGAAGAAACTAAAACGATGTATTTTAGAAAATAGAAACCTAAGCACTCGATAGGCTACTAAAACAAAGTGGCAGAAGCAGATATTAAACACAACAGGGAAGCCCAGAAATCCATGCTCATGGGTGCAAGAACAACATAGAATGGAGGGGGTAAAAACAAAATAGGCAAAAACGTTGAATAGTTGTATAGAACAGGCACTACTGTTAGGGCTTGCTTTGACATTCAGGCTGGAGGTCAGGGATGGTCCAACTAAGAGAACCAAGGTCAGGAAAGACTCAGCCCATCGTAGCCTAGAGCCCTTTAGAAGGGCTGCATTCTGGATCCTATTTCCACCTCAATATAGTTTGCTTCTTTCATGTAATAGGAATGCAGGTTATGTGAAAGAAAATGGGAGAGAAGAGAGAAACAGAGAAAGAGGAACAAGAGTGTAAAGAATATGAAGGAGAGAGGAAGAACAATTTTTATAAAGAGCAGGGGAAGGAAATGGAAAATTGAAACAAAAAAGAAGAGAGAAAGGAACTTTCTAGCCCTTATTAGCTTTGAGTGCTGGTAGTTATTTAAGTGGTCCCTTTGGATGGGTAGACACGTTGAACATTTCACTCCTGCTTTGTTTATATTTATATACCACAAAGTCAAGCTCAGATTTCTGCCAGAAAAGCACTTTTAGAAGGCAGTGAGATCTTATCTTTCATTTTCTATAGATCAGTTTTGCAGCTTCTTGAAGTATTTATAGTTTTAATACATAACCATAAATGCCCCCTAAACAAGGAATATTGCACCTTTCGATTACTATTATTGCTTTATTGCTCATCACAGCCATAAATTAGCAACATCTTCCAGCATGCTGAAAGAGCACTGAATTAGGTTACAACACGAATGCACAAGAACCTATTAAAGTTTTGCTATTTCTTAAAAGTCTTTATAGTTATCTAGTGTACTCCGTAAGTGTTTCAATTAAAGAACAACTCGCCTGCTCTGTAATAGCTCTCTTGTCTGAGATAGGATTGCATATCAAGAAAGAAAAGCAAGATTAAAGGAAGGAAAATGGAATATAAAATATTACAAATGAAATTGCCATAAAAGGGCTAGCTGAGTTTAAATTATGCACATTAAAGCTGTTTAAATTGTTTAACTCATTATTTGATGCAAGCTGATGTACATACATAGATTTCTATAGCAAAACTATAGCTAAGTTTGTAACTGGATCTGTATCTACATACTCTGAGTGCCATATCTGACATTTTTAATGGAGTTCTTGACTCCATTAAAATTAAAGAAATTAATTTAAATCCACTAAAATTAAAATCCTGAAAAGGTATGACCAACACAATGATTATGTTGATGATGATGATATACCACCTTGAAGATAAATAATACATAGAATAGCACTATAATCTCATACCCCCTTAATTAATATTTTGAAATTTAAAAAATGTGGATCTCTCAGCACCCAATAATTTTTTCCTATATATTACACTTGATTTGTAATCAGAATGCTATCATAATGTATAAGTGCTCCTTTCTCTTTGCATCCACACCAGCATCTATTGTTTTCTGACTTTTTAATAACACTCATTTTGATAGGGGTAAAGTAGTATCTCATTGTAGTTTTAATTTGCATTTTCCTAGTGATATTGAGCAATTTTTCATGTTTCTTGGCCATTTGTCTTTTTCTTTTTTGAGGAAAAGGAAAGAGGAGTTTGTTAGTTTGTTGGCAAATGAGGAAGTTGGCAGACTGCTGTCTCCAAGTACCAATGTCCTGCTTCTGAGCAGAAGTACAGAGCTTTTAAAGGTTCTGATTCATCCAATCTTTGTCTAAGACAATCTCGTGACCTCCACCTGAGCAGTTCCCTTGAGCCTCCCCTTATGGCACAAAGAACAAAGGACACTCCCCTGTCCCTCCTGACCACCAGTCTGAGGCAGGGATATAGGTTTTAGTTCTCAAAAAGGGTAAGGGGGTTTTGAAGAGACAGAAACCATTTTTACCCTTTTTCAGACCATTTTCTCTGTTATATATTCCCCACTGTGAATTTTACCCTTCTGTATCTATGGGAGGAGGCGCAACATAGTCATCAAGCTACTTCCTGCTGAAATGGAGTAATGTTTTAGGCAGAAAGAGCAGATTATCAGATGAAAAAGGGCATAAGCAATGACTATAACTGTGAGGACCGACAAGGTGAAATGGAGGGTCCATTATCACTATTGTGAAATGTCCGGGACTCCTTGCCAATGCTGTAACAATGTGCAGGCTTGCTGTACAAAAAAGTACATACTATAATAATTGGTTTATATAAAATTTGAAGAGAGGCACACTAATCTTTGGTGACAAAGGGCAACTCAGTTGTCACCTAGGGACAAGAGTGGAATTATAGATTATCAAGAGGCATGAAGAGGCGAGCTTTGGGGGATTATAAAAATGTTCATTATTTTTATTGTAGTTGATGTTTCCACAGATGTATATTTCTGAAAGTGGGTCAAATTGTATAGTTTAAATACGTAAAGTTTATTTTACTTCAGTTATTTATAAATGAAGTTATGGAACAAAAACACAAAACTCTCAGCATGCTAGGTATAGAAGAAAATTTGCTAATTTGATACAAAGCTTATGCTAAAAAAAAAAAAAACAAAAAAGCTCTACTAAGATGATACTTCATGATGCAATGCTTCCCCCTTACCTGAGGGAAAAAAAGACGTCCACTCCCACCACTTGTATTCAACATTGTAGTAGAATTCCAAATTAGTGTAATAAGAGAAGAAAAAGAAATAAAAACTGTATATTTTGGAAAGGAAGGGGTAAAATTATATTTATTCATTTGTGACATGATGTGCATTAGTAAAATCTAAGGAATCTATTAAGAACTATCAAAATAGGTGAGTTTAAAATGATAATCTAATATTTCTATAAGCTAGCAATGGGATGTGGGAAATTGAAACTATAAATATTATGCCATTTGTTATAATATCCAAATATTAAATATTTGGGAATAAATTTAGCAAAATATACATTAAACCTGTACACTAAAGACAATAGATATTGCCAGTAGAAATTTTAAGAGACAAAAATAAATATAGATATGGAACAGAATAGAGATTCCAGAATAAACTCACACATAGTGGTCAATTGATTTTTGACATAAAAGACAAGGTAATTGAATGGGAAATAAGAATATTCTCTACAAATCATCCTGGAACAACTGGTCATTCCTAAGGAAACATATGAACCTCAAATATAACCTCTCCTTGTAATCAAAAACTTATGCAAAATGCATCATAGACCTAAAAGTGTAACCCTAAAACTTTTATAAGAAAGTATAAGAGAAACATTTTTGTGACATGGTCTAATTATATCACAGAAAAAAGTATAAAATATAAAAGTTGGATAAATTATAATTTATCAAAATATTTTACTTCTGCTCCTCCGAAGACACCATTAAGAAATAAAGCAGCAAGTCAGAGCCTGGGAAAATACTCATATCTGACAAAGGACTTATATTCAGAAAATGTAAAGGACCCTTACAACTCAATAATAAGGAAACAAACAAGCAATTAATTAAGACAATGGGAAAAAAATTAAAAATATATTTCACAAAAAAATGATAAACAAATGGGCAATAAGCAAATGAAAACATGCTCAGCGTCATTAGTCACCTGGAAAATGTAAGTTAAAACCACAGTGGCATATTATTTCATGTACATTAAAATGACTAAAATTTAAAAAGACTGACAAAGCCAAGTGTTGATGAGGATGTGGTGCAGCTGGAACTTATATGCATCACTGGTGGGAATATGAAGTGTAATAACCACTTAGGGAAAAAATTGTCAGTTTCTAAAATGGTTACATATAACTCAGCAATTCCATTCTTAGATATATATTCAAGGGAGATAAAAACATGTGTTTACACAAAAATTTCTACTCAAGTATTCACAGTGGCTATATTTATAAATAGCTAGGAAAAAAAAAAAAAACAAAAAAAACCTGAATGTTCTTCAACTCTGTGATAGCCATACAACGAAATACTACTAAGCAATAAAAAAAAACAACGAACAATGAATACTAGCAACAACATGGATGAATCTAATAATAATTATGTTCTCTGAAAGACATAGACAAAAAAAGTATATTTGATTCCTTTTATATGAAACTCTACAAAAGGCAAATAGAGAAAATCAAGATATTAAAAAGTTTGTCTTTGAAAGATTAAAAATTTGATAGACCCCTCACAAAACTTATCAAGAAAAAATAAAACAAAAACAAATTACCAATGTTAAGAGGCCATTACTACAAAGGCTATAAAAATTAATAGAGTAATGGGATATTAGACACAATTTTATACTAGTAAATTCAACAACTTAGTGAAATGTATAAATTTCTTGAAAAACATAAAAGTGATAAGAAAGAGAGAATTTAAATAGCTCTATTTATCAAAATAGTTAAATTTGTAATAAAAATATTTCCACAGAGGAATTTCAGATCTATCAAGCTTCCCTGGTGAATTTCATCAAACATTTAAAGAAAAAATAATACCAATCTTACACAAAATCAAGATACAAAAAGGGAAGAAATGCTTCCTAATTCTGTTTATAAGACCAGTATAAACTTGACACTAAAGATACTACAAGGAAAGAAATTTAAAGATCAATATCTCTTATAACCATAAATATAAAAATTCTTAACAGAATATTAGCAAACATCATCTAGAAGTAAATAAAAGAGATGATAAACTCTGGCCAAATGAGGTTTATAAATTAACGTAACATTTGAAAAACCAGTCAATATAATTCACAATATTAACAGAATAGACAAATATAGATATGTGTGTATATCTCTCAGTAGATGAAGAAAAAACATTTGACACAATTCAATGTCCATCTATGATGATAACTTAAAGCAAACTAGACATAGAAAGGAATTTTCTCAATCCATTAAAGCATATCTATGAAATACATATATCTAGTATCATTTTAATGGTAAAATATTAAATTTTTTTCTTCTACAGAGAGAACACAAGAAGTTGCTATTTATAATAGCCTAAAAACATGATAGACGTAGGATAAATCAAACAATCTAGAGTGAAATATATCAATAAATCTACACTGAAAACTGAACATATTGCTGAGAAAAACTTAAAGGAATAAATTAATTGAGAGATATGCCAATTTGGTGTTATTGTCCATTCTCCCCATATTTATCTATAGATTCAACATGATCTCAGTCAAAAACAGCAGGTTTTTTTGAAGCAATTGACATGCTGTTTCTACAATTTATATGAAAATTTAAAGTTACCTAGAAGAGCCAGAACAATCACGAACAATAAAAACAAAGCTGTAGGACTTCACTACCTGATTTTAAAAGACTTTCCACAAAGTTCCAACAAACAAGACAGGGTGGTAGTGTCACAAGGATAGACAAATAGATCAATAGAACAAATGTTGATGGTCCAAAATAGACCCACATATATACAGTCAATTGATTTGCAACCAAATCATCATGTCAATTCAATGGGGAAAGTGAAAGGGTTCATACTAGGAAGTCAAAGTTAATTTTAAATGGTGCTGGAACACCTGGGTAAAAGAATGAATCAAAAATAATCCTCAGTCTCTTTTTATTCTAAGCACTAACATTAACTTAAGATGGGTTATAAATTCTAAGGTTAGCTAGAACTCCAATTTTCTAGAAGAAAACAGAAGGGAATAACTTCGTGACCTAGGGTTTGTTAAAGAACTTTATTTTTTACAGGACATGAAAAGCATTAACCAGAAAAGAATAGGCAAGACACAGACTGGAAAAAATATTGATGGATGGATAGATAGATAGATAGAACAAAGGACTTGCATAAAGAATATATGAATATCCTCAATCTGTAACAAATGAATAGTAAGGAAACAAACAACTCAATTAAAAAGTAGGCAAAGCACTAGAACAAACACTTTACAAGTGTTGATCACAAAATTGATCACATGAAAATGGACTCTATATCATTAGTTATTAGGAACACACAAATTGAAACACCATTCTGTGCCCACCAGCCTGTCCAAAATAAAAAATGCCAATAATACTATAACTTGGCAAGCACGTGGAGCAACTGCAACACTTGTACATTCCTTGTTGCAGAGTAAAATCGTACAACCACTTTGATTAACTGTTTCTCTTACCTAATAACATTAAGCATACATCAGTGCTATGACCCAGCAGCTCACTCCCAGATATTTACACAAAAGAATTGAAAACATATATCCACTGGAAGACAAATATAATAACATCATAGAGACCTTATTCATAATAGTCTAATACTAGAAGCAACTCAAATGTCTATCAAGGGAAAAGATAATGAATTTGTTGTATGTTCATACAATGAATGCTATTCATCAATTTAAGAGGAGCGAATACTGATATATGCAACAACGTGGGTCAGTTTCCAAACATTATTTTAAGTGAAAGAAGGCAGCTGCAGAAGAATACACACTGGATGATTCCATTATAAGAAATCCAAGAATAAGCAAAGCTAACTACAGGGAGAGAAATTAAAAAAAAATGTTTACCTCTGGAGGTTGGAAGAATTGATTGAAAGGGGAGCAGAAGCAGTAGTGTCTGTTAAGTGTTTAAAAGTAGCTCAGATAGGGGGTATGTGAAAGTCCTGATTTGTAGCATTTGTTGATTTTCATGCTGTGAATGCTCCCAATTTCAAGATTTCTGGCTACGAAAGTGACGTGAGAAAATGAGGAGTTGGGGATGGATATGCACAGTGGACCCCCACAGCCACTGGGAGGGGGCTCCAGCTTATTATTGAAAGGAGGGCATGAGGCAACATCTTCCGGCAAGAGAAATATTGTTCTTCTTCTTCTGAGATATGGTTCTAGGGGTGTATAAAATTGCCAAAACTCATCGTATTCACTGGAAATTTCAAATCTGTGCACTTTTGTAGGTAGGTTGTATTTCAATTTAAAAAACCAGTGGTAAGTGCCATCTGCTGGGTACGGAGCAATATTTGCCACTGGGGTTGTTGTTGGGATAACACTGTGACATCCCAGAACATTTCAGCATAACAAACAACTCCAAAATTGAATGGCTTAAAATAATGACATCAGTTGTTTAGCTCAAGGGCAAAATGTTTAATATCGTTATCAAATGAAATACCATTTATTTTGAGCAGGGCTTGGCAAGGGTAGCTCACCTCTGCTCCACTCGGCATCAGCTTATGATGGTTCCAAGGCTGGGTGCTGGGATCTTCTCTCACTCAAACTTCTGGGGGTGGATGCTGGGGGTGTCGAGGGGTGAACACTTACACATGACCTATTCACGTGGCCCCGGCTTCCTTACAACCCTGAGCCCAGGCTCTAAGAGTAAATAGCCCAGCAAAGGAAAGCCAGGAAGAAGCTACCCTAGCAGGGAGCCACACTGCATCCCTTTCCATTCCATTGTACTTGTCAGAACAGTCAGCAGCCTGCCCTGCTGGGTTCAAGAGATGGGGTAACAGACTTCAGCACTTTATGGGGAATGGCAAAGTTCTAGAAGAATATTATGAGGTTAGAAATATTCCTGTGGCTATGTTTCAAAAATACATTCTGCCACAGACTGTCCTCTGGCATAACAAAATACTCAACCCTCTCCCTGGACCCTTCCAAAGACACATCTCATCCCCCAAATAGGTACAATTATGATACCTCAATTAAAAACAAGACTCATCCCCTTTTAGCATCATAGTCAGGTTCAAGATCCAGAATTTTTTTCATCTAAGTCAGATCCAGGGATAGAGAAGCCTTCCTCGGTGTGATCCTCAAGAGCAGTGAGTAGCTTGAATAGAATTCTTCTCCATATGAAGAACTAGGAACTAAAGAGATGAGTGAGTTATCTGGACCCTACACTCGTAACCTAAATTATGTTCCAAGCATATGATAACCATACTGGATGTCCCTTTCATAAAGTGGGGAAACGGGAACCACCCAATATCCACTGGTTCACAGCAAATGTGAAATCCTTGCCAGTTTAATTAGGGCTCTGTTCCACTTCCTGGGAATATGCACTATTGCTCTTGGCTCTGAGCTCTGGACTCTTCCCTCTGGCCTCTGTGTAATCCTTTCCTTTTCCATAAAAACTGGCTGTAGTAGTTCAAGAGTCCAAGGCCTCTTTTCTTTTCATTTTCTTTTCTTTTCTTTTCTTTTCTTTTCTTTTCTTTTCTTTTCCATTCTCTTCTCTTATCTCCTCCCCTCCCCTCCTCTCCCCTCCCCTCTCCTCTCCTCTTCTCTCCTCTCCTCTCCTCTCTTTTCCTTTCCTTTCTTTTTTTAACATAAACTAGACTCCATTCAGATTTTCCCAGTTTTTCCATTAATGTCCTCAAATTCCTGGATCCAATCCAGGATATCACATTGTATTTAGTCATCATATTTCTTTAGTTTCTTCTAATCTATGACAGTTTCTCAGCCTTTCACAACCTTGACACTTGTTTATGGAGGGGGAAGCTTTATTGTGATATAATTCACATACTTTACAATTTACCCACTAAAGTATACAATCAAGTTGTTTTCAATATACTCAAAGAGTTGTGCAATCTTTGCACACACTAATTTTAAAACATCTTAATCACCCCAAAAAGAAACCACATGCTAATTAGAATTCACTATCCATTCCTCCCCCAAAATCTCCCAGCCCTGGGCAACCACTAATCTACTTTTTGTCTCTAGAGACTTGCCTTTTTGTGTTTTTCAAATAAATGAAATTATAAAATATGCTTTCTTTTGTGCCTGCTTTCTTTCCCTTAGTACATTGTTTTCACAGTGCATCCGTGTTGTAGCATATGTCAGTACTTCATTCTTTTTTATTACTAAATAAAATTCTATTGGATTTTATACCCCATTTTATTTATCCATTCATCAGTGAGTGGACATTTGGGTTGTTTTCACTTTTTGGCTATTATGAGTAGTGCTGCTATGAACATTTTTGTAGATTTTTTTTTTTTGGTTGAAGTATGTTTTTTATTTTGGGGGAATATATGCCAAGAAGTAGAATAGCTGGGTCATATGGGAACTCCATGTTTGGCATTTTGAGGAACTGCTGAACTATTTTCCAAAGCAGCTGCACCCATTTACATGCCATCGGCAGTGTATGAAGGTTATAATTTCTGCACATCCTTGCCTACACTTATTATGTCTTTTTGATTGTAGCTATTCTGATGAGAGTGATATGTTATCTCATTGTGGTTTTGATTTGCATTTCCTAATGGCAAATATGTTGAGCATATTTTTATATGCTCATTGACCATTTGTTTGTCTTCTTTGGAGAAATATCTATTCAAATGCTTTGCCCATTTTAAAATTGTTTTATCTTTTCATTGTTCAGACATAAAAGTTCTTTATATATTCTGAATACAAGTCCCTCATTCTATTTAGGACTTGCAAATATTTTCTCTGATTCTATGGGTTGCCTTTTCACTTTTTTGATGGCATTGTTTGCAGTATAAAAGTTTTTAATTTTAGTAAAACCCAATTTATCAAGTTTTATTTTGCTATTTTTGCTTTTGATGCCATATTTAAGAAACTATTGCCTAAACTCAAGTCATGAAGATTTACTCCTGTATTTTCTTCTAAGAGTTTTGTATTTTTGGCTCTTACAAATAAATCTACAATCCATTTTAAAATAAATTTGTGTGCGGTATGTTTTGGCACATGGATATCCAGTTTGTCCAATACTATTTGTTAAATAGACTATTCTTTTCCCATTGAATTGTCCTTATACCCTTGTCACAAATCAATTGACCATTATTGTAAAGGCTTTATTTCTGCACTATCAATTCTGCAATTCTGTTCCATTCATCTATACGTCTATTCTTACACCAGTATGACATTATTTTGATTAATGTATCTTTATGGTAAACTTGAAATTGGAAAGTGTGAATCTTCTAACTTTATTGTTATTTTTTCAAGACTATTTTGACTATTCTTGGTTCTTTCAATTTCCATATGAATTTCGGGACTATATTATCAGTTTCTGCCAAAAAAGACAACTGGAATTTTGATGAGGATTGCATTGAATCTGTAGAGCAATTAGGGCATATCACCATATTAACAATATTAAGGCTTTGAATCCATGAACATGTGATGTATTTCTATTTATTTAGATCTTCTTTAATTAATTCAATGATGTTTAATAGTTTTCAGAGTATAAGTTTTGAACTTGTTAAATTATATTTATTCCTAAGCATCTTACTCCCCCCCCCGCCCACATGCTACTGGAATTAGATTTTATTCTTAGTTTCATTTTCAGATTATTCATTACTAGTGTATAGAAATACAATTTTTATATATTGATCTTGTATTCTGAACTTATTTATTCGTTCTGTGGATTTGTGTGTGTATGTGTTTTTCTTAGGATTTTTCTATGTACAAATCATATCATCTGCAAGTAGAGATATATTTATTTATTCTGTTTCAATAAGGATACCTTTTATTTCTTTTTCTTTCCTAATCATGTTGGCCAAAGACACCAGTATAATGTTGAATCAAAGTGATGAGAGTGTTTTTCCATTCTTGTGATATTTCACTTGGAAGAATGGGCCCCAGCTCCATCCAGGATTATATAAGAGGTAGTCAGCACTTTTTTTTTTTTAAAGCTGAATAGTACTCCATACTATACATATACCGGAATGGGCATCTTTAACTTGTTTCTGATTTAGGGAGGAAAACACTCATTCTTTCACCCTTAAGTATGACGTTACAGCTGTGAATTTTGTAGATGCCCTTTATCTGGTTGACATACTTCCCGTCTTTTCCTAGTTTGTTGAGCTCTTTTCATTTTACATCACCTTTTCCTTCTAGTTTAAATTTTAATTAGAGTTTATTCTATCAGACAAAGGCTATAGCCATAAAATTCCTTTGAGATAAGGCTTTTTCTACCTTGGGCTCCTTATAAGACTGCTATGAGACAACACCATTAAGATTCTTAAAAGCTCATTTTTTTTCCCACTGAAACTATCTACAAGACATAATCGTGAGATCGAGAGATTATTGGAGAATTTTTTTTTTAGTTGGCGATATCATCTTAAATATTTCTGAGATCTTAACATAAAAATGTTTACAATCTTGGCTTCCTCTTTCAATGAAACTCTCTATTTGACCTTCCTGATAACAACTCTAGGTCTGACCTTTGCCCGAAAACCATTTCTTAATTTTAGCATCATTTGCCATAGGCAGAGGCTGGTAATGAGAAAGAGTATTATTTTTTGAACCTAGTAAGCATTGGTTCTTCTATATTTAACGATTCTTCTTTAGTTATAGCTTTCCTCTTGCATTTTACTATAGACAACTAGAAGCTGGGTGACATCGTCAATGTTTTGTCGAGAAATCTCCTTAGCTAGATCATCCTGTTCATTGGGAATTTTTTTTTAATTTCCTATGTTATCATAGGTTATAGTGTTGCTAGACTTTCTGTCACTTAATATCATGGGGCCCCTTTCCTCGAGCTCTCAATAACATTTTTCCCACTTTATTTAAGCCCTCATAGGCAGCCTGCTCAGGGCCATTGGGCGTTAGCTAACAGGCTCTTCAAGACCCATCCACTTCTCCCCTCCCCTTGGCCCCAAAGCCACTTCCACACATCTAGGTTTCTGCTATGATAGCTTTCCATTTCAAATAGCAACACTTGTTCTAGTTATTACGTCTGCAGAACAAGCCACTCTAAATCTTAGCAGCTTAAAACAATGACAGCATTTATTCCACTCATGAATCTGCTCACTGAGCAAGGCTCAGCAGGGGTAGCTCGTGTCTAGCCCACAGCAGCTGGGACAGCTTGCAGAGCGAGAGCTGGAGCCACCCAAAAGCTTGTTCACTCACATATGCGGGGTTGGTGGTGACTCTCAGCTGAAATTTTAGCTGTGAGTTTCAACCAGGGCACACACAGGCACCTCTCCATGTGGCTTGGGCTTCCTCACAGCACGAGGACTTGGTTCCAAGGGCAAGCACGTGAGAAAAGGAGAGACAGTGTGTGTGTGTGTGTGTGTGCCAGGGAGAAGCCCTATCACCTATTCTAAGATATCTTTAGCAGTCGTGCAATGTCATTTTCACTGGATTCTCTGGGTGATGCACTCACAAAGCCTGCCTAGGGTAAACAGAAGGGAAAAATAACCTTTAGCTCTTGATGGAGAGTGGCAAAGTTCAGGAAGAACATGTCGGCTGCAAATACAGCTGTGCCATTTTTTTATAATTGCAATCTGCCATAGGAATCAATTGGATTTCTTTATGGAAATGATGCATTAAGATTATCCTTAAAAGATGGATAGAGTTGCATACGAACTGATGAGTAAAGTGAAAGATATAATGATCATATATGTTTAATATATATATATATGTATATATTCAACATAATTTTTCACCTCTCAATCTTTCGGTCACTTATTAGAACCTGGTCTGGGCTTCCTTTATCTCGAATTTCTTTTTATTTTTACATGATATGCCTCTGATTTCTTTCTGTATCATTTCCTTGGATCTCCCTTGCAGAACTAAGACACTGGACCGAGGCAAATGTCTGAATCATTCAGAGATAGTGGAGGCTTGGGTTGTTGAATGGGATTGCTCAATGCACCATGACTCTTTGGCCACAGCTACGGGCCTTTGAACACATGCACTTTCTTGCATAAGAGGGAAAAATGAGCTGTGTCTAGATGGATAAAGACCAGATTGGGGTGCAGCTCCAGGCCTCCAGCGTGACTTAATCCACACCATCAAGATTCATTGGCATGCGTCTGCACTGTGCTCCCTGCCCATCGTCAGTTTTTCAAGAACTCAGAGCCAGTTAGAAGGAAAGCAGTACGCAATGACTGGTGGGCACTGATTAAAACCACACTGGGCTGGCTCCAGCAGAACACATGTCTAATGGCTACACAGAGAAGAGAGGATAAAAATCAATCTGGTTAATGTTATTCTGTCCTCTGTCAAGGGATGAGGAAATGGACTTATCATGCTTTGAAATGTAATGCACACTTGGATATCAGGATGATAGGCAGGATAAAATGTAGAGAGACCTGATTCTCTCCCTCCTCCCAAGCTCTCCAAAAGAGCCAACTTCCCATTTGACAGACCAGGTCAGTAAGGCTGCATTTGATTTCTTTTCATAATGATAACACCAGTGTTAGTATTCTCATCACCATCAGAGAGTAGCAGGCATCCCTTGGCACTTGCACTGTGGCATTATGATCCTCGAACACGAAAGTTGGCCCCGGTCAGAATGGAGAGGCGGTCGTTATGAAAACAATCATTCCGAGGTCGGCTAAGCAAACCTCCAGCTGCCAGTTATGTAGGTAGCATCTGAGGGACCAAGTCCATAAGTGTCTTTTCTTAGCTGGATCAGTAGAATGAGGCAGGTGGCTGGGCGGGGCAAGGGGTCGTTCCTATGCATGCCTCCACTTCGAACTCAAGGCCTCAGTTTATGCCTCTATCAAAGGAGGAGGTTGGTTTGCATGATTTCTGAATTATTTCCCAGCTCTGATGCTCCCCTGTGGCCTCGCCCATGTGGTCTCCACCTGCTCATGTAGCGGGAGGCCAGCTTTCATCCAGGCTCCCAAGCTAAAGGGAGACAGCCCCCAGTGCCACCCGTGGAGATTTATTCTGCACCACATGCTATATAGTTTCTAGCTTTAGGGCTTCTAATCCTATCACTAGAAATAGGCTTCTTGCAAAACACTCCCACCAGCAGGCCGATGACAAAATCATCTGAGGGTAATTCACAGGCACACCTGAACAGAGAGAGGAGGGCTTGATTTTGCACAACAGAAGGTTTGATAGAGAGACTGCTCGGTGAAGAGGCTGCTTGCAGAAAGGTCTGGGGCCCGGGGACGTGCCTGCCCTGGAAGACATAGGAATGTTTTTGAAAAGCAGCTCTTTTAATGCAAGGCTTTGGAGAGCCCACTTACCCTCTAGTGCTAGTGTATTCTTTTGTTAAATTCCTTCCAATCCTTGGTGAATAAAATATGTGAGATCATCGGGGGAACAGTTGGTCACTTCTGCTTTCCTATGCCCCATTTTTTCCCCTAGCTGGCTTGTTATCTTGAAGGGGCATCCCCTACCTCTCTGCATTGAGTGGCTTCATCTTTGGTCCGGGTTCTGCAGAGAAATAGAACTAATAAAGATACATATGCATCATGCATATAGAATCTCCTGTTGGCACAGATAGTATAATATATTATAAAGAAAAGCATATGAGATAAAGAGAAGCATTGGTATTGGCTCGCAAGGTTATGGAACTGGGAAGTCTTATAATCTATAGTCTTCCAGTTGGGGAAACAGGAAAGCCAGTGGTGTGGATAAAGGCCAGAGGGCCAGAGAGCCGAGGGTGTAGATTCAAGTTCAGGTCTGAAGTACTAAGAACCAAGAATGCTGGGGGCAGGAGATCAATGGCCCAGCCCAAGTCGTCAGGCAGAGCGCACAGTCAACCTTGCTGTTCTGTTCAGGCCCTCGGTGGCTGGGACGATGCCCACCCATGTTGGGGAGGGCCACCTGCCTTACTCAGTCCACCACCTCAAATGCCAGTTCCTCCCAGAGCCCCTCGCTGACACACCCAGAACCAGCTATCGGGGCATCCCAGGGCCCAGTCAAGTTGACACATAAAATTAACAACTACACAGAGTGAAATATTAATTTTACATTTTTCAATGAAATCTTACATCCAAAATCGTTTGAAAATGAAACAGTAGAATACAATTTTAAGGTACCGCTCTTGCCGAGCTATTAGATTTCTCTGGAAACACATGGAGTAGTTTGGATCACCTTTGGGTGTTTTTCAGGCACAAATGGAAAGATCAAAGTCAGAGGTTTTTGACTTCCAAGGCAACCTGAGCACTTAGAGCTGAACTATTTGAAGCCAGAGCTGTAGAGGGAACAGCAAAGGTGGGGACAACCTGCAGAGTGTAGCCTTTTCAAAGGAAATAATGAGCTATTCAGTTACCATTCTGTGGGCTTTTAAAAAAATTTTTGGAAAATGTTAGTTCAGCCACTGTTACTAAAAAATTGTTCACTACTCAACTTGCCTGCTGCAAATTAAGCTGCCAAGTAATTCAGAGCTGCTACAGACATTTCAAAAAGCATCACCTTCCTTAGCTCCTAATTACATTTTTAAATAAAAATGGGACTTTTAACCCAGCCTCAGAGCTGACCTTTATATTCTGGCTATTCTTTTCTTCAAGGGCTTGGACATTCAGCCCGGAACTACTGGGTCTTTGTCCATGGCTAGTTTTGAACCTTCTTCCTATTCCTTTGGCATTTACCACCTAGGAGGTAAAGGATGGTGGGCTTGGCTGGTATGGATTTTAGGAAGAGTCTCTCTCTCTCTGCACTGAATGTAGGAACAATTCAATGATCACATGTAGGAGCTGTGTTCAGCAGGTATACAGAAAGTATTTACTGAGGACCCACTATCATCTCAGCACTGACCTGGGTGGTTAGTGAGGACAGCCAGTAAGGTGCCATGGCTCCCACTGCAAGAACTAATGAAGGGTTTTTAAGAGTAAAGAGGATTCACTGAAGGTCCCAGACGAATTCAGGTCTCTGCTTCCCTGGCTATACTGACCTGTTTTTGTTCACATTAGAAAATTGTCCGCCCAGCCTGAGCAAGAGCGAGACCCGGTGTCTACTAAAAATAGAAACAAATTAATTGGCCAACTAAAAATATATAGAAAAAATTTAGCCGGGCATGGTGGTGCATCCCTATAGTCCCAGCTACTCGGGATGCTGAGGCAGAAGGATCTCTTGAGCCCAGGAGTTTGAGGTTGCTGTGAGCTAGGCTGACGCCACGGCACTCTAGCCCAGGCAATAGAGTGAGACTCTGTCTCAAAAAAAGAAAAAAAGAAAATTGTCCCTATGATGTCAGCATCTGACCTGGACTCTCCATCTCTCTTGCTCCTTCTTTAGCCCATCTGCTCTCACTTCCTAGCCGTTTAACCTGTTTGTTTGCTCCTCTTTGCTTCATTTCTCCAGTGCATTCTAGTTTCATCTCTCACTTGACTCCCTTTAAATTTCTTTCTCATGCGTGGCTTCTGGCCAAGAAACATATGCCAACCTCTCCCCAGAGCTATCACATGGCCATAGGTCAGGGGGTTTCTGTGCTCAGTCATTTCTTCCACGGTAGCCTCTTCATAGTAGTCAGGCCCATGTTGGTTGGAGTAATCTCTGATACCCCAGCAAAAAACTAAACCTTCACTCATTTGCTGGTAGGAGTTGAAAGATTACCCTTTGGGAAAGTAACTTAGCATCATATACTAAGAGACATTAAAATGATCAAAACCTTTGGCTTAAAACTTCCATATTTAAGAATACACATATTATTTTTCAGTAGGTAACTATTTTACTAATAAAAAAAATCTAAAATAATATATATGATTAAACTTTGAGGCATGATTAAATAAACTTTCTGAAATAGCATGTAGCCTTCAAATAGGTGCCAGGCAAATGTTTGTTTGATAAAGAAATAACCTGAAAGGTTGAGACGGAGGTCAGCTGTCCATTCCTGATTCGCTCTCTTTCAGTCTCCTACTGAAATACCCATGAAAACACAGAAAGCACTGCCCGAACAACACCCGGGAGCTAATGAAATCATTCAGTGATACCATTCAAACTAAAGTAAGTTTCTTGGAGAAGAGATTCTGCAATCTTGCGGTAGAGTCTCTGAGCAACATAGAAAAATCATTCAGACACATGAATCCAACTACACTCTCCACTCTTAGGATATGGAGCCCAAGTTACAACCAAATAGCCTGAAAGTCTCTCTCCTGCTATCGGAGAACTGATTTTTGAGACACATAAAGACACTACCTCCATCGAAGCCCCTTCTCTCATCAGTGATTATTTTGTTTCTATTTGGAAGTCTTCAACTTCCAGCAACACTAAATGACTGTGGATGAGAGAGAGGTTGATGAGTTGTGGCAGCAGAAATATATTTTTATATATGTACAAGCTCAAAATATATTCCACCCGTCTATCCTTCCTGAAAAGGTTATTCAGAGGCATAATTCAGCTGACAAATACATGAATCAAGTGCGGGAAACTCAAGAAAGGAGAAGTTAGGGGATAGAAAGATCGCAAGTACAATGACATTAGTTCACACATATAGAGTTACGTCGAAATATTTACTTAATCATTGTAGAAAAATAACTGCAAAGGTAAAAACAATCTGGAAAGTGATATATAACAATAATAATATGCAGTTATAACTTTACACTGTGTTGCATAATGGTGAGTTGAAGGAAGTAAAATTGTACTAAATTTCTTATTTTACATTAATATACGCTAGTATTTGTCAAAACTATTAGAATTAGGAGGACACAATGATTAAAAAAAGCACTTTTAACAATTCGAGAACATAAAAATAGACACAAATTTTAAACAATATAATGAATAAAAATTAATAAGGACTTTAATCACTATAAATCAGATTTTAATCTGTAGAATTAATCACTTTAATTTAATCACTGTAAAATTAGTATGTCTTTCCAAGTATTCATGCAACATTTATGAAAGTTGACTATATATTACTTTAAAAAGAATGCCAATAAATTCCAAATGACTGTTACCAAAAGTTCTTCCAGCATTTATTTTCTCTTGTCAGCCTCTCTACTCATCCTCTGTAATCTATATCCAAATAAAATCACACCTGTTGATGATCTTCTAAAACTCCATGGGCATACATTGCCTCATTTCTACACCCATTGTGATGCCCAATATTTATGTTTTGAGAGGCTTTGAATATGGACAAAGATTTATTAAACAGAATACATCAGAATATGCAGCTTCCACTCAGAACACAGAAAGTTGGGAAGAATGTTGTTCCCCACTAACAAGAAGAAAAAGATGGATAATCTACAAAATTGCTCAAAATGAGCATGAGTTAATTACAATTCACATGGTAGTTAATGTCTTAAAAAGATAATTCAGCTAAAATGAGGTAATTAGGGTAGACCGTAATCTAATATGACTGGTGTACTTATGAGAAGAGAAAATTAGGATACAGATCACAGAGAAAAAACATGTGAAGACATGTAATAAATACAGACATCTACATGCCAAGGAGAGAGGCCTCAGAAGAAACCAACCCTGCTGACTCCTAGATCTTGGACTTTTAGCCTCCAAGGTGTGAGGAAATAAAAAACCCCATTAAGTCATGTAGTTTGTGGACTGTGTTAGGGCAGTCCCAGCAAACTAATCCACTTCATAAAGCAACGATTGCCAGGTTTCTCTATTCTTCCTATTTTTCCATCTGTAGTTTTAAATACGTGGAGAGATACTTCAAAACAACGTACATTTTCTGCATCGTACATTGTCCCATCCTCTGAAGCCAGGATCCTACTACCCAGTGGACTTGAGAAATAGAACTTTTGTGCAGAAATAGAGAACCAACTTCCTATATAAATGTTTTTCGCTTGCAACAACAGCTTTCCACCATCAGCGTGCTACCAAAACTAGGTCCTGTTCCTCCCTCAGGCCATGTTCAAGGAAAATGAAGCCTGAGTAGGTAGGTCTGCACTGCTCTCTGGCTACGAGGGAGCTCAGCCAGTGGAAGGGAAAAAACTCCTACCCTGATGGGCCTTTGCAACTCCAAGCACTCTGTCAGAGTAAATGCATTTAAGTGGTTTCTAATTATCCCTTTCTCTCCCGCAAAGAGATCTGATGCTGTCTGAAGCCCATCTGTGCATTTTTCTGCACTTTCAGATTTTGATTCAGAATTTTTCATTCTCTTTCAGTTTTCCTAGTATTAATCTTATACTGTTTTTCGCTATCATTTTAGCCTAACCTCTGCCAGAAAACATCTGCTAACTATGGCCATTTATTCTAGACAGGAAAAAGCCAAGATAGCTTGTATGATATGTTGTATCGGTTCTCATTTTTTTTCCCCACTGAGACTAGGATAAGAGTGAGGATGTAAGATTAAAGAATTGTGGTTTAGCAATAGGAAGAACGTACTATCAAAGTTGTAAGACTGTGTCATATATTAACAATGGCTGACAATGCAGCTAAAAAGTATTTAAAATCGGAATGGAACCAGGAGTCAAATATTTGTGTTCCAGCGTTAACTTCTCCATTCGTTAATTATGTGATCTTGAGCAAATCCCTGCACCCCTCTAAGCCTCAGTTTCCTATCCACAAAACAGGAAAAGTAATAGCTCTGTTTGTTTTCTTATAAAATATAAGATGAGAGAAGAGGGATCCACTTCATGCACATGTTGCAGAGACCAAATTAATATCCCAAGGAGTGCTTAGAGACCAGGTAAGTGCTATTCAAATAAAAGAGTTTTCTGAGTTTGCCGTTGTTATCGTCATTGTTTTTTTTTAAATAGAAATCTGTGGTCTCACTGGGATATAATCCTGCTCAGATCGGGGCATAGATTCAGGCTTTTGTTTGTGTCTTGTAAGATCAGGATTCAAGAGGAGATAAGAGTCTCAGTATCTAAGGGGTCCCTGCCTTCTTCTAGTTCCCTGTTCCTAGCCCAGGGACTCCATCTCACACACAAATGCTACAGGAGTTTTCTCTCCCCAGATGCACGGTGGACAATGACCATAGTGTCGCCTCCTCAACTTCTCGAATTCATTCTTGGGTGGGCTGTTTTCCTCCCTGATTATTAAACCTGATACCACGAACAAACCAAATTTGTAATTAAGTAAAGGTTAAAATTCCCAAACCAACTCACTGGCAGTGTTCACAGTATGTGAAGATGCTCAGGATTAAAATGATTTATCTAACAGTTCCGCCACTCAATTAGCCCTGTTTGGTTGTAGGCACCACCTAATAGAAGTTGGAAGCAAGGGCTTTCCTAATGCCTTGTTCACTTACAGCCCAGCAGGAAAAGGCATCTTTCAGCTGAGAAGCTACTGAGCTGCAGTGGCTGCTTTGGGTAATGTTATTCTAATATGTTTTAACTCAGAGATGTTAGCTATCTTATGTTAAAAAAATGTTATAAGAGGATATTTAAAAAGTCTATAAATCAGTATTCATTGTGGCACTAAAGATGCTAATTTTTAAGGAGGGTAATGTATGGCATTTTGCTAGAATTCTATATGGCCATTTTACTGCAACAGAGTTGCAGAGATAAAAAGAGTTGTTGCATTCATTGACTCTAACTCTCATTTATGAAGGGAAATACACTTGCATATCTTTTACCGGAGGAAATGTAATTGTTATTCATGTTGAGAAAGAGGTCTATTAGCAATTTCATCATAAAGATTCAGATAGAAATACAGGCATTTGGGTTATTACAAGATATTAATTATGAATATCAGCCAACTACAGTAGGAGGTTTCTTTATGGTATAAGGTGCAAAATTATCTGCTAATTTGGTGGATGCTTATAAGCACAGAGGCTCTGGTGTGAGTTTACGATTTTCATCACATGTATAAACACCCATAGAGTATTCAGATTATGCCTATATGTTTGTAAGTAATTTTTATCTTTTTTTTTTCCTTTTTTTGGCGAGTAGCTTGTTTCTTTAAGAGATCCATAGCCAAGATTCCCTAATTATAAGCTGTTCTATAAAGTTCACTGTTATGCTTTTGTTTTCCTCCTAAGTGACAAAAGCATTTTAGAGGGACTATTCACATTTATTTATTCAGCAGGCATTTATTGAGTGATTCTTGTGTGCTAGAGACTCTGTTTAGATTTGGGAATAAATCTATAAATAACAGACATAGTTCTAGCCCTCTTAGAGCAGGGAAGACAGAGGAGGCGATTGCCACATGCTGTGTCACTTCAAATGCCATGGATATGCAGAGTACTAGAAGACTTCTAGAAAGGGTATTGGGTACAGGTTTGGGAGGTCAGGAAAGGTTTCTAAGGAGAACCTACATTTAAGCTGAGACATAAAAGACAACTAACAATGGGTCAAGAAAAGAGAGAGAGGAGAAAATTGTTCTGGGTAGACATAAAAATGTGAAGAAAGGCCTGGAGCCCAGAGAGTGCTAAATCGCAGCTTAAAGAACTGAAGTCCCACGTGGTGGTTTGACGGGGACACTGGGAAGACATGTGACTGATGGAGACAGGTAGCAGTTGGTCTTATAAAGGCATACACATCCTTTAGGCAGTTTGTGTTTCATCTTATGAGTTTGAAGGGTTTTAGGCAGTGTCGTGAAATGATCAGATTAGCTGCAATGTGGGAAATGGATAGCAATGTGACAAAACTGGAAGTAGTTAGGATGCTATTGCAATCACCCAGATGCAAGTGGTACATTTTGTTTCATAAAAGTTTATGGCTTTTATTTTCGGCATGAATTGGGAAGAAAATATCTGAGAATGAGATGAAAGGAGAGATGGTGTTCGAAGATTTGAGAGTAGCAGGGGAAAAATTCTGACTAGGGAAACAGAAGGACTGCTGGGCAGAACCAAGGGCCCTGCTCATGATGCTGGGCATAAATTTATAGTGGCATCTTCAATATCACATGATTTTCTCTGCAATACTCCAAAGCACACGTGCAATATCTTGCTAGTGGGCAGCTGAACTGATCTATCAAAAGACAGGATGAGGGGATGAACAATGGAATCTAAACTGGATAAGAAAGTAAGAAAATACAACAGAGGGTTGCAAGGTAAAGAGGAAATGTGAGGTCCAAGACTCAAGACCTGAGATTAAGCAATGCAGAGGGATTGAGAGGAAGGCCACACTGATTCTTGGCCAGCTGCTATGCAAATCCCACAGAACTGATCGAGAACCTCTCTTTGGTCTTGAGCCAAATTTGACAGTCCCATTTTTACGTCCTGTTACTATGGCTGCACTCATGGTATCCCTAGATCAGGAATGCTGTTTTCCATTTCTTCATGAGAGAATCTTGCCTATTTTCAAAATTTCCACTAAAACAACATCATTTTTGCATTTTTCTTTGATTGCTCCAGCCAGATTTCACCTTCCTGTGAATACTCACAAACCTTTACTTCTCATTTTCATCTCTGCACCAACTTCTCTTAGGACACTTACCATTTGCTTGATGTTGACTTTGTATTAGGTAATATTGTTGCAGCAAATCACATGTTTAGAGATTAGAGGATGTATTTGCCTTGAAAATCCAAGGAATTATCCCCAGGAGTCTGATTCCCATGGTGGTTTCTAGATGTCTTGGGAGAAATATCACAACAATCATTTGGGTTGGTTGCCAGAATCCAAGACCTTGAGTGAGATTCAGGTTCTGGCAAAATGATTGCAGAGGCTATTTTGGTTGATAAAAAAGGATGTGAGCAAGAATGCAGAGGATTTATACTGAGACAAAGAAGAGTTAAAGTTAAATGTGTATGACCCATTGAGAGCAAAGATTTGAAAACAGAGGTAATACAACTCTTTAGCATTTGCAAAAGCAAAGACATGACAGTGAAAATTCATAGTCATAAAAACAATAACTTAAAGGTAAAATGAAAAGAATAGTGGGGCATCCGTAAGGCCAAAATGACAACTGCAGACTTATTCTAAAAGATATCAAATACTTTGAAAAAGCTGTGGAAATTTAGATCATATGGTATAATTGCAGTGATGGAAAGAAAGTCAATGCAATAAGATTTCACAAAGACATCTAAGCATGTCTGAGACCTTGTTACATGATTAGAGAAGGTATATAAAGTTAGGATCAAAATGACATTGAAACGGTTGTCTTTTCATATGGAAAATAAAATCTAATTAGATTCTCATCTCAACCAAACTCAAAAACAAGCTCCAAATGTCTTAAAGAACTAAATATGAAAAAAATCCTTTGAAAGTATTAGAGTCCCATGTAGAAAGAAATAGTAAATCCCTGAAGTAAGGAAGCATTTCCTGATGCTAACAACAAAATAAAAATCTTTAAAATGTAAAATTTTTGTGGAACAAAAGACACCATAAACAAAAAAATTAAGATGTACCACGGCCTGGGAGAAGAGATTTGCTGCATAGGTAACAGGCAAAATATTAATATTCAAAATATAAAGGAACTCTTACAAATCAATTTAGAAAAAGACAAATAGGAAAATGAATGAAAATTGGGAAAAGGCTATTCACAGAAGAGGAAACTCGAAGAGAAAATAAATGTAGAAAAAGGTCCACCTATCTTTAATCAGGAGAATTCAAATAATAACAACAGGATACTCTTTAACTGTATAAAACTAGCAAAGATCTTTAGTCAAAGGGAATCAAGTTTGGGCAGGGAAGAGGAACAATGTGAACTCTCAAATACTACTGGCAAGAATATAAATTGGCCCAACTGCTTTGAAGAGCAATTTGGAAATAGCTAGTAAAATAGTATAATTGTATAATCTATGAGCTAGCAGTTTCACTTTTAAGCACTAATACATACTCTAGAGAAATTCTCCCTCTTGTGCAAGGGTAGATATCTTTGAAGATATTCACTGAGGCATTGTTGGGTATAGCAAAAATACAGCAAAAAGAAGAAAAAAAATAAAATATCCATTAGGCAAAGAAAGAATAAATGAAGTGCCATAGGACATATTACATAGTCATTAAAAGAGACAAAATAGAACTATATGTAATGATACAGATCTGCCCATCCTAACACTGACAGAAAACGTAAGTTGCAGAATGATATTCACAAATGTTTTTGCAAATAAGAAATATGATATGATACTGTATATTTTTGTGGATAGATGTACATGTGGTTAGGATTAAAAACATGGACTTGATACCTACATGCCACATTCATGATAGTGTTAACTCCTGTAAAGAAAGGAGGGGCATTAGAACATGAAGGAAAACTGAGGAAACTTGGACATTTTCTTTTAAAATAAATTTCTTAATCAAACATGAAAAGTATTTTAAGTGGCAAGTCCATGACTGTTACAGTATCACCTGCAATTTTTGTATATTTGACTTTTAAAAATGATAACTAAAAAAAAAAATGGGAAAGAGAAAAGGAAAACTGAAATAGCCTCTAAGGAAAATTGCAGAAAAGAGAAAGGAAGAAAGAAAAGTAGATTGAATATCGAAATCTAAGTAACAAAACTAGGTGCAGGTTTAGGCACAAAAATCACTAAACTCTTGTTCAAGCTCTTGATTATTTCCAAGTGTAGTGGACATATCTTGATTGCAGGTTCCTAAGGACATGATTTGTGACTCACATGTCTGTCTGTTACTCACAGCAGCTAGCACAAGGCTTTACACATAAAAGGTGATCCATAGAAGTACGTTGACTCAATCAAATGAATGGCCTTCCCATTAGACTTCCCCAAATGTGAAAAGATAATTTCCCCAGGTCCTTAGAGGATTCTTCATTGCCCTTTTTAAAAAAGTGAAAGAAAACTGGGAGAGTGGCCTGGAATGGTGGGCATTTTCCCAGAATGCTCCGAGGAGTCCCCACCTGCATGACAGCTGCTCACACAATGGGTCTTGCAGACAAATAAAGAAAATTAGCGCGAACAGGGAAAGGGCCAAACCCTCTTCAATGGAAAAGGGAGCTATAAAGACATCCTGTCTAACTCCTCCTGGCACAGATCCGTCACAAAATCTTATCTATGAATCACCAATGGCGGGGTGGGAAATGCCAATCAACACTAATTTGGTGCTATGAATGTTCTGGCAGAAGGGACAGGAGGCTATCCTGCTAAATCACATTTAAATTAGCCAAGGTGGGCAGCTGCCTTGCAGATAATGCTGGTGGAGGACAATGCGAGACAGATGATTTACCAATTAAATGAATCAGGCTTCCCAAACACTGATGGCCCGAGGACTGGGGTGCCATGTGTTTCTGCCAGACACAGATCTGTTTCCATAACCAAATTAGGCTTCAAGTTTATAACTCAGATGTCTAACCCTCCCTACTTTGTCTCCCGCCCCCCCCACACACACAAAGAAGACTGCATGTTAATGAACAAAGCTCCGACTTTCTCCATTTCTCCACTTGTCAAAATCCCTTTCACCTTCGCAACCAATGGTAAATCACACGTTCTGCTTGAACAGGCGCTCAGACAAAACCCCTGCCAAATGGCTATCATAGGAAAGGGGCCTTTGTCAGAGCACGGGCATTGTGTTTTAAAAAGGGGAAAGGTAGCCCATGTGGAAATAGGAAAGCTTGTTGTTCTGGCCTTCCTTTTAAAAATGCAACGTCTGGTGCAAACTAGGATTCAAAACTGAATTCAGGCACCAGCTTCCAAGGGACAAACGAGCCAATGAGAAGACAAGGGGATTGTACAATTGTATAATGTATAAACCAACGATTAGGTGGAAAAGTTCGCAGAGTGCTTTATAGTATCTCTCGTTTAGTCTTCAGAAAAGTGTTTAGTATTTTTATTGTAATCTTCATTTTACAGATGGGGAATCAAAGAACTTAAGTAGTTTTCCCAAGATCATGCAACTAAGACTCATTAGTAAGATTTTTGATGTTCTGTTATAATATATTATCTCTCCAAATTTTCTAATTCTGAGATTCTGTGAGTATAGATCTAAAGAGCAGGAAACCATGAACAGGCTATTTGAGACCATTTATAGCTCCCATTATAAAAAGGAATGAAAAAGAAGGGGGAGGTAGAAAGTTATAAAGAAAACAAAAATTCAAATAAAAGAAAAAAGAGCATAAAAAGAAAAATGTATTCAGGGATTAAGAGAAGGGAGATTTGTTCACCTTGATTTTTGCTCCAAAAGTCTGTAGCACTCCAATTTATCTTTTTTTTGTAGAGAAGTAGAAGGCACACAATGAAATCTTAATAAATGTACTGGATGTTGCAGCATTAACTGATGAACCAGACAAGGTAAAGACCTCAGACTAGCAAATGTTTTGAAAGATGAATAGCGAATGTAAAGCTATGGACCAAAGTAGGTTTTAGAATCCTTGAAAAAATAAAGCTACAGAAAGTCTTTGAGGCAATTAATTGCAAATACCTGATTTTACAACTGAGCACATGGAGAAAAGACAAGTGATTCATCAATATAACACATGACAGAATCAGAACTAGGTCCCAAGCCTTAGGTGTCCTGTCCCTCCTGGCACCAAAGTCACCTACCATAAGCAAATGAAGTTTCAGAGGGGAAGGAAAAGACTACTGTGTCCCAGGCACTGTGCTAGACACAATTGAGGGGACTCCAGGATAGCCTACTAAGATTTGCCTTAAGTATCTGGAAGATTCTATGGTATGGGAAAAGCTCACAAAAGCAAACATTACCTATTGTGGTTCTGGAAAAGGAAATCATATCTCATTTATCTACTGGAGCTGTTTGAAGAGATTGGTGAATATATGAACATGGAAAGTTGATGGGTATATTTTTGTAAAAACCCTTGACATCTTTTGTCAATTTTCTAAAGGCTTTCTTAGAGCTTATTAAGCATGGATAAACAAGAGGAAAGGTTTCATTAACATTGTCTTTAACCAGTACCTTATATTTATAAAGACCTTATACATACTTATATAAGACATATATATATATATGTATATATATATAGTACCTTATACAAGAAACAAAAGGTGGATTTAAAAGGATGCCTTTTCTGTATGTTACAGCAGTATCAGACAAACCTCCAAAATATTGAAACTAGAATGTGTCCAATATTATTTTTAAGGAATTATTTTGAAAATGGCGCACAATGAAGTTTGCAGGTGGAGCTAGACCTTTCCACGCAGTAATACACCAAACCAATGTGGGTAAATTATAGGTTGTGAGACTGGGCAGATATGTAGCCCAGTGTGAGCTAGTGTATGGAATGCATTTAAAGAAACAAATAAATACAGATGACACCTGCGTGATGATGGGTTCACTACCAGTTACAATTTGGAAAGAGATTGTTGGAACCCCTGGATCCATTCCCCGCAATATCTGCTGCATGTGCTGATGTTCCTGCCCAAAGACCAGCAATGACCTGGGCATGATCAGGAAGGAGGCTGGGAATATACAGACAATATTATCATTCTGTAGACAGAAAGATCACGATGTGGCTGCAGCTGGAATCTGTAAGAGATATGTATTAACAGAGCTGAAGAAAGTCCCGAGGAAAAAAATGTGGAAATAATCAAAGGAAAGAAAAGGAACCAGCACAAGGATAAACTAAAATAACAGTTCGTCTATAAACATGAAGGTGACAGGGACTTGGCAAACAACATGGGATGTGAAAGGGACAGATATTGAAATACACAAGTAGGTCTCCTCTCTCACACTAATTTTTGAACTTGAATGAGGACGTTTCAGGGAAATCAAGGTATTGTCTCTGACTCTGCTACTAGTTAGTTACTTGACCTTGAGTAGTTCTTTTAATGTTCCTAGACTTCACTTTCTTCAGCTCTCAAAGGAATCGGAACAGATTAAACCCAATCCCATGTCACAAGTTGTTACTGATCTACTACTATGAACATTCTGAGAGCTAGAAAACTGTATGACACTTGGTCTGTGCCATTAAAAATCTTACAGTCTAGTCATAGGAATAGCATATGTCCTAATTGCTTTAAAAAAAGAATACAGATTAGTATGTGTGAAATGCAACGGCAGAGGCACAACATGCTGGCATAAAAAACTGGAAAGGGTTTTCCGAACAAAGTGATTCCTAAACTCAGGGACCCTGAAGGTGGGGGCCGGGGGGGAAGGGCTTTTGTTTTTGTTTTTGCAATACCAAACCCAACTCAGTGACTTCTACTTGGAAAGAACTTGATGCACAACTATTGTTTGTAAAAGGTAGTATCTAAAATAAAACGTGAAAGATGAATGGGATTGTTTTTCTGTCAAAGATGAATTTGCAGAACTCGTTTATGTTTCAGAGATTTACATAGAAAAATGTTGAGAAGCAACAAAGTGCAAAGTATTTATAGAAGAAAGAATGGCATGCTTTGGCTGCAGAATAAGGGACTGCGTGAGAGAGTTAGAGGCTGGTGCTGAAAAAATAGGCTGGGAACACATAAAAGAGATGCTTGAATTCCAAGAGCATGAATTTATATCTGGATCCATTTAATGTTTCCAACCAGGAGATCAAAGTTGATTAATATCTAGTTTTTTGAAGATTGTTCTGAAGATGGATTAGAAAGAACCGTGACTAAGAGGCTATTTCAATGGCAAAGTTAGTGCTTATGAATCCCCAAATTAGAGCTGTGGCACTTATTTATTCAGTTTATTCATTCATTAATTCACTAGGGATTGCATGAAAGCCTCGTGAGTATTAGGTGCCACACTAAGGGTTGAGGACTCAGATACAAATGAGAAGTGATCCTTGACCTCAAGGGTCTAAAAAAGCATAGACATATAGTGCACAACTTTAATTTTTACCTGTCCAGCATCTGTTCTCCTTTTTCTTCTTAACAGTGCCCCGATCTTGCTTTGGGAGTCACCCTTTCCCTTTTGGATGCAATCTCAGTGGGATTGTCAACCAAAGTACCCTAAGTTTTGAGAACCAGAAGAAAAAAGAGGTATTATAACAAAGGAAAGCAGATAAAAAGGAATGAGTCAGAGGGAGAAGAAGACTTCAGGGACCCTGAAATGAGGGAGAGAGAGTTTCAAGAATGAAGTACTCTGCAATGTCAAATATGGCAGTGTGTCTGAATAGGATGAAGACCGCAAAGATGGTATTGGCCCTGCAGTTAGGACATTGGTGACTTTCACAGGTGACTCTCAGAAAGAATCGCCTGGGAAACGTGTTAATAGAATTAGTGAATTCCCACCTTTGGGGATTGTGATTGAGAAAGATTAGGGAGGGGGCCTTAGGATCTGCATGCATAACAAATACCACTGATGACTTTGATGTAGGTAGTACAGAGACCACATTTTTGAGAAACACTAGGTAAGCGTGATTTTCATTCATAAGATGAAAAATATGAAATTACCTAATTCAGGGACCATTTCAAAGACCAAATCAAATCAATAGCCTGGTTGATCTGATCAACTGTGCAGAAACTAGCCATTACCATGGCAAAGGGAGGAGGAACATTCAATAAAAAGTGGTTGGTTCATTGTTCATATATAAGATGAATGTAGACCTGGATTTTGTTTCAAATGATTTGGATGAAAAATAAAAGCTATCTAAGCTCCAAGGAAATGTATGTTTTTATTTCTTTAAATAACTCGATTTCCATTGCTGTTTTAATAAAAAGGGTGTAAAACATAGAGCAGATAGCTCAGGTCTTTCTCCCACCGTAGCAGTGGTCTTACTGTTCCCCCATTCAGTAGAGCTGGAGAGAGATTGATTAATTTCTTGTTTCCATTGTTGTCACACTGTCACACTCCCCTGCACTTCTTGATTGCTGCTGGGACTGGAACTAAGAAAATGACACCAGGACAAATGTTGTTGGGGCATTTCCAACCCACTGGAATTAGGAAATACTTGAAATCTTGCTAGACGGCTGGTCCTCGGGAGATAGTGTCTTCCTTCCTCATTTAACTAAAAAATCTTTTATTTTTTTAATGTACAGAGACCTTATCTTTTCAGTTTGGTCTTTGAGAATGATTCATTGAGATGGAATTTTTCCAGTGTTCAGGTTATCCTGGAACACCTCATTAGGCAGACAATCTATTTATAATCTTAGAACCTGGAAGAACTAGGGTCTAAGCTCTGCTCTGCCATGATATAAGTAATCTAGGAAAGAGTTTTAACACTTCTGGGATCATAGGAGACTCTAGACTGCAGAATGCCAGTGCTGGACAGAACCTGAGAGATTATTTTGGTCCAAGCTTTTTGTTTCACAGTTGAGCAAACAAAGGAGCTGGCCAGGGAAAGGACTTCCCCAACGTCACTTGGTTGATAACCGTTCTTGCTGGAACAAAACTCTAGACACCTTGACTTCCTAATTTTATCCCTTTTCCACTGCAGCTCACAGCTTTGGCAGATGCACCAGAAAGGCATAGCCATTTCCATTTAAGAAAGGAAGAAGCAAGGGCTCAAAACAATTATCAACTTTCCCAGCATCACAAGTCTTACGCTAATATTAATGCAAAAGTAAATACTAAAACCCTGCCAAAGGAGCACTGCCAAACACTTGAGATATATTCCCTAATACTCCTAGTCAAATGTTCTTTACATTTATCATCCAGTGCATAAAAAAAGAAATCTATGATCTTCTGTAGGTGATACATTTAATAACTTCAAAATTTTTGAGTGATAAAGCCAGGACTGAAATCAATATCTCCTAACATCCACCCTAGTGTGTTATCCCTGAAATGATTTAGCCAAGAAGAAGCTTTGAATTGTTGCACAGAATTCACATCTTGGAGTCCATCCATTGTCTCTGCCCTCTCTTGCCACCCCGACATAGAAAACCTTTAGGAATGATTAGCAAAAACAATAACAATAACAATAATAATTCAAAGCATTTCTTCTCCATGCTAAGGTCTCTGGGTTGTGCTGTATTTCTTCTAGAAGCAAAGTTTTTAAGAAGGGCTATTCCTCCATATTTTGCTAGAATTTCCCACTTAGGGCCATACCTATGAGGATGCATTAATACAAAGAGCACTAGTGGGCTTGTACGGCATTTGCAAATGCATCTGGAATACTTCATAACTTTATGTAGGAAAACAGGATGGAGGCCAGTGTCAAGAGAAGGAAAAGGAGGGTTGGAGAGGTCCCATGATTCAGAAGCCACCACAGATAAGAGCCCTTCGCCTAATACTGTTTGTTTCTTTCATAGCTTAAGCTTTGGTGAATGAAGGAATATAAATAAAGGATTAAGTAATAGGCAATTAATAAGGCATTTAGAGCTAGTCCTGAGGAGAATTCATGGAAAATAATCCCTCACCATAATCACTGAAATTTCAGGGAGGCTATGAAAGTCTGAACCACATTTAACTACAGTTCTCAAAACTCTTGGTCTCAAGACTCCTTTGTTAGCCTCAAAAAAACAGAAGAGTAAGAAAGGTCATATTTTCATTTTTTTTAAATCTCTAGTTTTGCCCTTCAAAAACAGCTATATTCTCCAATATTCTTCTGTCATCAATCTGTTGTGATATGTTGTTCTAGTTGAAGTATATGAAGAAAATCTGGCCTCATCCATATATGTATTGGAAAAGAGAGTATTTTAATAACTTTTCAATATAATTGTGAATATTCATTCATCTTTGGCTTTACACCAAACTGAACAAATAGTTTCCTAAAGATTTGTTCCAATGTGGAATATGAAACCATATTAATTTTTTATACTGTGCTACGTCAAAATCCATCGATCTATGTTTGCATGTCGAATAGATCTTTTAAAACCCATGGAAGATTTTGTAGTACTATGTATTGGTCATTTGGAAAATATTGGTTCCTGGAATAATTTAGATCTTCAAAATGTTGACATATTTCATTATCCAATATCAAAAACATCTCATTCATTATGGTCACTACCAATCTCATCATAAACAGTCTTTAAGTATTGAGAAGCTGTCACATTTACAGCAGTAGATACAGCTTTCTAGAATTCTAATTTTTGCTTGAAAGCATAAATATTAACATTGGGAAAAAATACTGTCAGTTGTTTTCTTTGAAGTGACAGGCTTATTTCATTCATTTTCAAAGAAATGTCTGCCAAATAACCATGTCTCAACCATTGCCTGTTGGTCAGTAGTTCATTTTAGTATAAATGATGGCACATGAAAAGAGAGACTAACTCAGCTCATAGTTCAAACAATTGCACAATTACTTTGCCTGAGACAATCATCATACTTTGTTCTGCATTTGTGTGCTTTGTATATATTTCCTGTTCTGTCCAACTGACTATTAAGAATATATGAACTCCTCTGGGAGGCCGAGGCAGGCAGATTGCTCGAGGTCAGGAGTTCCAAACCAGCCTGAGCGACACCCTGTCTCTACTAAAAATAGAAAGAAATTAACTGACCAACTAAAAATATATATACAAAAAATTAGTCCGGTATAGTGGTGCATGCCTGTAGCCCCAGCTACTCGGGAGGCTAAGGCAGGAGGATCGCTTGAGCCCAGTAGTTGGAGGTTACTGTGAGCTAGGCTGATGCCACGGCACTCACTCTAGCCTGGGCAACAAAGTGAGACTGTGTCTCAAAAAAGAAAAGAAAGAAAGAAAGAAAGAATATATGAACTCCAGAACCAAGATTTAGTAAAATTAGAAATTTTGCTTCTTCAAGAATATTTTAAAATTAAGCTAGTTTCTACCTTCTGTGCTTTCTATACCTCCATCCCTCTTTTACTCCTTCCCTCTCTTCTTCCTTTCCACCTTTCTCCCTCTCTCTGCCTTCCTTCTTCCTTCCTTTCTTCTGTGAGTGTGAAGTGGGGAAGAATACAATGGCTGCTGGTCCAATTTGGTGGCATTGCCATGATGTAAGGCACCAACAGTTGACTCACAATTTCTGTGCAATATCACTGCAAATGTCAAAACAGCGAAAGATAATGCTTTTATATCATTACAAAAATAGTTTTGACAACAAAATGAAGAAAAGATAGTCATTTCAACAAATTACCCTAGAACAACTGGACATCCACATGCAAAAAAATGAATTTAGACACAGGCTTTATATTCTTCACAAAATTAACTCAATATGGACAACAGACCTAAATGTAAGACACAAAACTATAAAACTGCAAGAAGATAACATAGAAAAAGAATTTAGATAACCTTTTTAGATCTGGCACCAAGGCATGATTCGTGAAAGAATTGATAAGCTGGCTTGGTTAAAATAAAAAAAAAAAAACAAAAAAACAAACTCTGCTCTATGAAAGACTTAAGAGTAAAAAGTCCACAAACTGGGAGAAAATATTTGCATAAGACACAACTGATGAAAGACTATCATCTGCTACTGAAGACCATCTCTCTTCTGAAAAAAACAAAAAGACTTATCCAAAATATATTAATTATTGAAACCAAGCAATAAGAAAACAAACAACTTGATTAAAAACCAGGCTAAAGACCTTAACAAACACCACACCAAAGAAAATATACAGCTGGGGAGTAAGCATAGGAAAGGATGTTCCACATCATATGTCATCAAAGAAATGCAAATCAAAATGACAATGAGATACCACTACACACCTACTAGAATGGCCAAAATCCGGAACACCGATAACACCAAATGCTGGTCAGGATGTGGAGCAACAGGAACTCTCATTCATTGCTAATGGGAATGCAAAACATTGAGAGGTAGTTTGGCAGTTTCTTACAAAACTAAACATGTTTTCACCAGAAAAATCCAGCAATCACACTTTTTGGTATTTACTCAAAGGAGTTGAAAACTTACATCCATGCAAAAACCTACTAAGGTGTTTATAGCAGCTTTATTCATAACAACCCAAACTTGGAAGCAACCAAAATATCCTTCAGCAGATAAATGGATAAATAAACTGTGGTATACCCCCCAAAAATGGAATATCATTCAGAGATAAAAAGAAATGAGCTATTCAGACATCAAAAGACATTGAGGAAATTTAAATGCATGTTACTAAGTGAAAGAAGCCAATCTGAAAAGGCTACATATTGTATGATTACAACTATATAACATTCTAGGAAAGGCAAAGCTCTGGAGACAGTAAAACAGTCAGAGGTTGCCAGGGGTTCATGGGAAGGGAGAGATGAATAGGTGGAACAGAGGGTGTTTAGTGCAGGGGAAATATTTGTATAATACTACAGTGATAAATGTATGTCATTATACATTTGTCCAAAACCACAGATGTACAACACCAAGAGTGAACCCTATGCAATCTGTAGACTCTAGGTTATAATGATGAAGGTCAATGAAGGTTCATCAATTGTAACATATGTACCACTCTAGTGGGGAATATTGATAATGGGGGAGGCTATGGGTGGGGTCAGAGAGTATATGGGATATTTCTATACCTTCTTCTCAATTTTGCTGTGAACCTAAAGGTGCTCTAAAAAAATGTCTTAAAAAATAGTTTTGACCTCACGGATCCTCTTAAACAATCTCAAAGAACCCAGAGGGTTCCTCTGCCCACATTTTGAGAATTGCTGACCTATCCTATCTATTTTTTTTTATTTCAGCATATTATGGGGGTACAGATTTTAAGGTTTCAATAAATGTCCTCTCCCCCACAAGTCTGAGTTTCCAGCATGACCATCCCCCAGATGGTGCACATCTCACTCATTATGTATGTATATATATACCTTCCCCCCCCCCACCTGCCCAATACCCTATTACTGTGGTACCTATGTGTCCACTTAGGTGCTACTCAGTTAATACTAGTTTGCTGGTGAGTATATGTGGTGCTTGTTTTTCCATTCTTGGCATACTTCACTTAGTAGTATGAGTTCTAGCTCTAACCAGGAAAATATAAGATGTGCTATATCACCATTGTTTCTTAGAGCTGAATAGTACTCCATGGTATACATATACCACATTTTATTAATCCATTCTTGGATTGATGGGCACTTGGGCTGTTTCCACAGCCTTGCGATTATGAATTGTGCTGCTATAAACGTTCAAGTGCTGGTGTCTTTTTTGTAGAGTGTCATTGGATCTTTTGGGTAGATGCCCAGTAATGGGATTGCTAGATCAAATGGTAGATTCACTTGTATCGCTTTAAGGTATCTCCATATTGCTTTCCACAGAGATTGAACTAGTTTGCAGTCCCACCAGCAGTGTAGGAGTGTTCCTCTCCCTCCGCATCCACACTAGCATTTATTGTTTGGAGACTTTTTGATAAAGGCCATTCTCACTGGAGTTAAGTGATATCTCATTGTGGTTTTGATTTGCATTTCCCTGATGATTAGAGATGTTGAGCATTTTTTCATATGTTTGTTGGCCATTCTTCTGTCTTCTTTAGAAAAGTTTGTGTTCAAGTCCTTTGCCCACTTTTTAATAGGGTTATTTGATTTTTTTCTTGCTGGTTTTCTGTGAGTTCTAAGTATATTCTAGTTATCAGCCCCTTATCAGATGCGTAGGATGCAAAAATTTTCTCCCATTCTGTAGGTTGTCTGTTAACTTTCATGACTGTTTCTTTGGCTGTGCAGAAGCTTTTTAGTTTGATCATGTCCCATTTATTATCCTATCTATTTTTGAAATGCCTCCTTGGAAAATGCATCAGAATCACCTGTCATTTTTTTAATGGACAAAATTTTATGTATTTATGGTATACAAGATAATGTTTTGATACATGCATACATTGTGGAATGGCTAACTCAAGCTAATTAACATCAGCATTACCTCACATACTTACATTTTTTGTGCTGAGAACACTGAAAATCTTCTCTCTTAGCAATTTTCGATTGTCTAATGTTTTGTTATTAACTATAGTCACCATGATATACAACAGATCTCTTGAACTTATTTTTCCTAACTGAAATTTTGTATCCTTTGACCAACATCTCACTAATCTTCTGAACTTCCAGCATCAGGTAATTACTCTTCTATTCTCTGCTTCTATGTATGAGTTTGACTTTTTTAAATTCCACAAATCAATGAGTTCAACAGTATTTGTCTTTCTGTGCCTGGCTTATTTCACTAACATAATGTCCTCCAGGTTCATCTATGTTGTCACATATGACAAGATTTCTTTCTTTTTTTAAGGGGGAATAGTATTTTGTTGTGTGTATATACCACATATTCTTTATTCATTCATCCATTGATGGAAACCTAGATTCATTCCATATGGTGGCTATTGTAAATAAGTGCTGCAATGAACGTGGGTGTGCAGATATCTCTTCAACATACCAATTTCATTTCTTTTGGTTATATATACCCAGTAGTGAGATTACTAGACCATATGGTGGTTCTATCTTTAATTTTTTGAGGATCCTCTATTCTGTTTTCCATAATGGCTGTACTAATTTACATCCCCAGAGTGAAAGAGATACCTTTTCTCCACATTCTTGCCAACACTTGTTATCTTTCATCTTTTTGATAATAGGTATTCTAACAGGTATGAGGTGATATCTCATTGTGGTTTTGATTTGCATTTTCCTGATGATTAATTATGTTGAGAATCTTGTCATTTACTTGTTGGCCTTTTATATGTCTTCTTTTGAAAACTTATTATTCAGGTCCTTTGCCCATTTTTTAATTGCTTAATTGGTTTTCTTGCTATTGAGTTGTTTGAGTTCCTTATATTTTGGATATTAACTCCTTATAAGTTGTATAGTTTGCAAGTATTTTGTCCCATTCCATAGGTTATCCCTTTACTCTGTTTTCTTAGCTGTGCAGAATTTTTCTATTAATAGTTTGATGTGATCCCATATGTCTATTTTTGCTTCTGTTGCCTGTGCTTTTGAAGTCATATTAAAAAAAAAAAAATCAATGCCCAGATCCACGTCAAATAGCTTTTCCCCTACGTTTTCTTTTAGTAGTTTACAGTTTCAGGTTTTGCACTTAGGTCTTTAATTCATTTTGAGTTGATTTTTGTATGGTATGGCATGAGGGTCTGATTTTATTCTTCTGTATATGGATATTCGGTTTCTCATCATCATTTATTGAAGAGACTCTTTTCCCCATTGTGAGTTCTTGGCAGCTTTGTCAAAAATCAATTGACCATGAATGCATGGATTTATTTCTAGGCTCTCTATTCTATTTCATTGGTCTGTGTGTCTGTTTTTATCCTAGTACCATGCAGCTATGATTACTATAGCTTTGTAGTATTTTTTTAAATTAAGTAGTGTGATGCCTCCTGCTTTGTTCTTTTTGTTCAAGATGGTTTTGGCTATTTGTTTTTTGTGTGTGTTTCCATAGAAATTTTAGGGTTGTTTTTCTATTTCTATGAAAAATGTCATTGGAATTTTGATAGGAATCGCACTGAATCTGTAGACCACTTCAGGTAGTATAGACATTTCAACAATATCGATTCTTCCGATCCATGAACAAGGGATATATTTTCATTTATTTGGGTCTTCTTCCATTTCTTTCATTAATGTTTTACAGTTTTCAGTATACAGATCTTTCCCTTCTTTGTTGAAATTCATTCCTAAGTCCTTCCTTTATTTTATTTTTTTTGTACCTATTAAAAATGGGATTGTTTTCTTAATTTTTTTCATTGTTAGTGTATACTAACAATGGTACTGAGAACCTGAGCAAACCCTAACTATCTTCAATAATGTAATTCTTGTCTCCGGACAGCCGGCTCTATCGTTAGCTTCTGTTTTCTATTCCACTTTCCTATGCTCTCAGCACATAATCCACATGCAAAACAAATTTCTCTTTTCTTTTCTTTTTTTTTTTCACATCATGTAATCTACAAAAGAGAGGGATATATATGGATTTAAAAAAAAAGATGCTTTGCTCAGCTTTGAAAGCACTAACAAGAACTGGGGTAACATGTATGGAATAATTAAAGCTGCTATGATCTTTTACGTTTCAAAAGCCTTTTAAATTTGTGTCATCTTTGGTCAACAGCTTTACAGTTCTAACAAGCAATTTCTACAAAGCGCTATTAAGGGCCGTAAACTTTATTTTCTTCTCTCTAATTCTCCTTAAAAAAATTTTTTTTTAAGTTGTTCTGAGTTGAGGAGGGATGGGGACAATGTATCTTTAAATAATAAAGAAACCATTTTAATATTCTCATAAACATCATCCCCTCTGCTCGCTGCTACAGACTTTAACAGCCCAGCAGCCAGAGAAGCAAGTAGGGCAAACAATACAAGAAGAGTCATTATTGTAACTAAATTAGACCGTTTGTTTTCTTTCCCTCAAATCAAATTGTGTAGGAGCTGCTTTATTGCAAAACAGACATTAAAATTCCAGCAAGACCTCAGAGAGAAAGTAATTTCTATTTTATCAGTGCTGTAAAGCTGTCTTTATGTTCTGAAGCAGGAAATATTGCAAGGATATTTATAGCTTCGGCTCCAAAGCCAGTTTGAATAGAAATGTTACCGCGGTCGCTGGAGCTGTCATACTGCTCGGTGGAGCAGGGAATTTTAGTGAATTTGTGAATTACTGTTTCAGTCTTGACAAGTCTCTCAGTGAAGCTGGTGTGTGTGTCTGGAGCCGTTTGGTGTTTTGGGAGATAATGATTAAAGACTTAGATTTGCTTGAAAAGGAGATTTAAACGATATTCTGCAGCTAATCAGTTCTGTTCCTCAAATCCTCCTGGAACAAAGGAAGGTTTCCAAATTTTGCCACCCCTTAGCGTTCGGTGACCCAGCAGGGAGCATCTCCCAGCCGTCTCCATCCTCATCCTCCCTCCCACCCCTCTCCCTTCTGTCCATTGACCCTTCCCATCCTGGTGTCCCTGCCCCTCATCTGTCTGAACTGTTTGCCAGGATTTGACAGTTATTTGCCATCCTGCTTCTTCTCTGGGATCTGTTGAAATGATTTATCATCGTATCTCGCATCTGCCTTATAAACCTTATGGTGAAATGTTCCAGAGTTTGGGAACCTCCTCCCCGCCATCTGAGTGGAAAAAGCTCTCCTTGTTTTACACGGGGAAGAATGGAAGTCTAGACGTGGTGAGACCAGGGTCACACCGTGCTTCGGGAGAACAGATGGGATGAGCATTAAGTTCTCTCATTTGAGTTCAATCTTAATTCACGATCGCCACTTCCGCATCACACCAGCAAAAACAGAAGTTTCAGTGACTCAGGTCTAAATAGACAAGCGTTTGAGCTCATTTATCTGAAAGTGGGGCAATGAATGGAGACTTTCAATAGCTCCAGGGCCACCCCAGGCTAGGAGGGAAGACAGAGCTCCGCTGTGCTGAGCAGATGACTGCTCCGAAAGCCAGTGGCGGTGGGGGTGGGGCGCGGCTCCTCACCACGTCTACCAGTCTTTGGGATGAAAGAGACCGTGCAAGGGTGCAAGTGTGCAGTGTTCGTTTTAATAAAGCTGTTCACAACTCATCAAAAGGGCTTTGCTTTCTGTTTGTGGGTCAAGGGTTTGATTTATGACATGCTGCTTGTCACCTGACCACTCGGGTCAATAGCAAAGCTTAATTCCTGATTAAGCAATCTATACAGTGAGGTTTTTCCCCAGAACCACATCCCAGAGAAACCCTTTCCTTTATGGGACAAAGACCCTACCCTGTCTTCAGAGCCTGCTGTTTTGGTGAGAGATGAAGATGCTTTTTAAATCTAAGTTGAGATAGAAACATACATTAATCTTGCCTTGGGAATGTCTAGCTGCAGATGCTTGGCCATTCCCTTCCAATTTTGCCACGGCACATACCTTCTTCCTTGACTGGCCACTCTGAATCAGAGAACATAGGGCTAGGTAATGCCTCTACTGTCCATCTATGACAATCCACCGTTTAAAGACAGATAATAACTCATTTTTTTTTTAATTTGGGCCCTATTCTTCTACATGTGTGCTAGCCAAAATGGTAGCCAGTAGCCACATGAAGCCATTGGGCATTTGCATGTGGCCAGTCCAAGTGGAGATGCACTGTGAGTAGAATGTATACTAGATTCCAAAGACCTAACAGGAAAAAAATAATGTAAAATAGTTCCAAAATAACTTTTATATTGATTATATATTGAAATTATAATATATTAGCTAAAACAAGATATATTAACATTAATTTTATCTGTTTCTTTTCTTAACATGGTTACTAGAAAATTTTTAATTATATACATGGCTTGCATTATATTTCTATTGGATGGCACTGTTCTACACATGTCTCCATCTTGAGTATGGGCTTACAAAGAGAGCAATATGAAGACCTAGCCTTCTCAAACCTTCCCATGAAAATCCAACTTAACATCATTCAGGCTTCCCTTTTTCTATTAGCTGTCTGACAGCATACGCCTTAAAAACCCAAGGAACAGGGACCTGCCCTGCAGCCTAGCACTGTATCTCCCTATGAAATCTCAGAGAATAGGGGCTGGTTTGAAATGTACTACCTCTGATCCCCACTTCAAGTTCCTAGTGAGGGTATCCCAAATTAAGGAGAGTTTAGACACAGAATTATTACTTTTCTCACATCTATATCTAGATTTTTCTCATTTCTGCATTCCCGGTTTGGGGGATAAGCTTTAAAAAATATATATTCAGCTAGGCATTGTGATATACTCAGCTAGGTACACCTGTAATCTCAGAATTTGGGGAGGCCAAGGCAGTAGGATTGCTTGAGTCCAGGATTTCAAGACCAACCTGGGTATCATAGCAAGAACCTGTCTCTACAAAAAATAAGGACTATTAAGCAAATTAACCATGTACGCTAACCATGCACGTTGGCACACGTGCATAGTCCCAGCTACTTGGGAGGCTGAGGTTGAAGGATCTCTTAAGCCTAGGAGCTTGAGACTGCAGTGAGCTATGATTGCACCACTGCACTCCAGCCTGAATGACAGAGTGAGACCTTGTCTCAAAAAAAAAAAAAAAAGATATATTCAAATATATATTATATGGGCACTCAGCTGAAGGAGCAGAGCTCTGCCATCACCTAAAGCCCATTTTCCATTTTCTTTTCTTTCCCTTCAGACAACACCCTTGTAATGATAAAGCCACTGCCCATAGAGAGCTTATACTTACTTTTGTAGCTTAGATGTGTTTATTACTAGAGCATTGCTAGATAGACAGAAATATAATCCTTTACCTTTCAAAATTAATTATTTTGCCCTTACCTATCGACACCAGACACTGGAGATGAGATTTATGGCCTGAGCATCATCTCTGGCTTCATGAAATTAGAAACACTTTGATTCAGATGGACTCTGCAGTGATGAATGGCTGTTTTATTATCAAAGGCCATGGAAGTGATTCTCAAACTTATCTGCACAGTAGAATCACCTGGTGACCTTTTAAAACTTCTAAAGTCCAGACCATACTTCAGAGCCATCACATCACAGTCTCTGGGGGATAGAACACCAGCATCAGTAGTTTTTGAGGCTTCTCAGGTGATTCTAATATGCGGACAAGTTTGGGAAGCACTGACTCATCAGACAGCTGGATGAGAAGCCAGACGCCAAACACCTGCTGGAGTGCAAATCCATTTCAGTTACATTATGATTATCTCCCTAGTGGGTCACCATTCCTCCTCCCTTAACAAACCCTCAGCCCTTTTTGTTCTTGTTATAATGATAGAAAGAGTCAGAATTGCGAAGAAAATAGAGCATATAATGTATCTGAATAAGAGCACGACTTCTATACCCACTGCTTGCTGAGTGATGTTGTCTCTTATTGTGTCGGGAAGGACATAAATGGAGAAAAATATCGCAACAAAATGTAATAGGAAAATGTCACTATTTCTATAAACAAGTCTCCCAGTTTTATTCCTTTGAGTGGGGCTCGATATCATGTTGCTTACTTCCATGGACATCATAGTTAAATTTCTTGAGATTCTGTTGGCCACACTTGTCTTCGTCCTCACTGAAGTGCTCTGAGACCAGAGATGGGATCCCAGAAGCAGGGACACTGCTGGATTCAGGAATAACAGCTGGGGAGAGCAGTTTGCCATACATTTCCTCCATAAAGGACTTCTGTGCATGGTTTCAAGGACTGATTATACAACAAGTGCAAGATTATACACGTACCCGAACCACTTACTGAGTGCATGTACCCAAACCACTTCCTGAGATCAACATACCTGGTCATGATGGAGTTCTTTATTTTGACTTCTTTTAGTTGCCGTTGAAATTATCTGGATGCTGGTCTGACCTCAATTGCAAAACAGCACCTGGGTGACAATGGGCAAGTGTCTACGGTATGTACTTCAGGTCTCAGGCCTGCCAGCATACTCTAAGACAGTTCTTATACATTCACCTGTGCATTTTCAGGACATGTACCCCAGTTAGTTAAAAACATGTGGGAGGCAATTAGTCCAGAAACTGTAGCCCTTGATTTCTGATGAAACACCAAACTATGGATCTCTGCCTTTTTGTCTATATATGCTTGTCTTACATAGAGAGTTAAAAATCTTTTAAGGAGCATGCTAAGTGCCAATTATAAATGTGCATATATATATATGTAAATTTTTAGAAAATAATAACATATATATAATTTGAACCTCATAATTACCTTACAAATATGCTTTATATTGCCTATTCTACAAATAAGCTTTGAGGCTTAGAAGTGTCCAACAAATTGATCAACATTTTGTACCTAACAAATAATGTGACCGCAATATGAAGGCAAGGCTCCCTGATTCCAAGGTCCAAACTCTTTTCACAAGGCTGTGATGTCTACCAAAAATGAAGAGTGACATCACGGGGCAGGGTTGTGTGGGTGGAGGCGAGACACAATGACAGGACAGTAATAGGTGTTTCTGTGAAAAGATATCCAAAGTTACTGTTTTCACTTTCGATTTATATTTTGCAATTGTACACCATCACAAAAGAAATGGAATCAGGACTTCTGTCTTTACACAGCTGATTATAAATAGTTTCATGGTTCATCATCTATCAAGTTTCTGAGAGTTAATGCATTTTCTCCTGAGACATAGGAACATCACATTGAGATATTGGGGGAGATTTTCTGATGAATGACTATGCCGAGCTATGGGCTGCTACACACACTCTCCAGAACCTCCCTAGAACTGCTCAGGTTGACCTATTACCAGGGCTTACATTGAGCTCCATGCCCTTCCTGCTTGTGCTGAATACTTGCGGCTCACTCCTTCCCATTCATTCATTATGCAAATGTATTTTTAGTTTCTACTTTGTGCCAGGTATTTCTCCTTTGCTGGAAATAGCTGCAGTGGCGAACAAAATATTAATAGCAAAAATCTCTGCCTTCTTGGTACTCACATGCTAGTAGGAAGACAGAAGACGATTAAAAAGCAGGTAAGTTAAATACAGACTATGTTGGACAGTGACACGTGTCATGGAGAAAAGTAAAGCAGAGAAGGGGGATAGAGGGTTGTGTAGGCGAGGATGGTGGGCAGTCTAGATAGTGCAGCCAATAACAACCTAAAAGAGGTGAAGGATCAAGCACTGTAGACATCTGGGGAAGTGTGTTTTATGCAGGGAGAGTATCAACAGCAAAGACCTTTAGGTGAAAGTTTGTGCTTAATGAAGCCAGATCATTTAGAGCCTTGTATAAGGTTAGAAGGACGTTGCCTTTTTCTCTGAATTGGTTATAAGCTGAAGAGTGACAGGACTTGACTTATCCTTTACAAGGTTCCTTTGGCTACTTTATGCAGAACAGGCTGAGGGTGGGTAAGTTCACACCAGTAAAGGCTCTTGCAATAATCCACATACACATTGGCTATGAGCTGGGCCAGAAGCATCGTTGTGAGAGTAGTGGCGTGGTCAGACCCCCACATTTTCTGAAGGTGTAGCTAATGGGATTGGGCAACAGATTGGATGTGGACTGTTGAAGAGAGGGTATGAAAAATGATTCTGTGGCTTTGGACTTCAGCAATCAGAAGAGTTGGAGGATACAGCAGGAGTGAGCAAGTTCTGGGGAATGTCAGCAGTATAGGATTGGAAAGGAGAAGTTTGGTGTACCTTTTGGACACTGAACTAGATCTGTAGAAAGCTTAGGAGAGTTCTGGGCTGGAGATCTATATTTTGGAGTCATCCCAATGGCAATGAAAGCCATTAGCCTAGATCAGCACACCGAGGAGATGAGTGCAGAGAGAAAAGAGAAGAAGTGCGAAGACTGAACTACGAACACTCCAAATATTCAGAAGTTAGTGGGATGAGAAGGAACTGACAGAGGAAACAGAAAAACAGGTGCCCATGACTTGAAAGGAAAACAAGAAGAGGGTGCTGTGATGGAAGTCAAGTGAGACTAGATGCTGTGGACAAGTCAAGTCAGACACCCGCTGGAATTGGACTATGCTCATTATGTCAGAAACACTGGAGTGAGTCAAGAGACCCAGATTCAAACACCAACTTCACCCACATCTTTGCGTGTGAAATTGAGAAAGTCACAACCTTAAGGAAATGTAATTTCCTCAACTGCGAAAAAACACTGCTGTAAAAGCAAAATAAGATGAAATGACGACGACCTAGAAGAGTAAGCACATAGCACATAGCAACCACTCACCAGATGTCAGTTGACTCTGAGTTGAGTCTTAAATATTCAGAGCCTGATGATTTGCTCATTCCACCAAGTGACAATTTCCCACACCTTCTGCCTGGGTCTGTGGGATCGGATTATTCTTATCTGATTAGTGCTCGGCACATGGGTTGAACTCCTAATCATGTCTAGCCTTGACCTCACGCTGTTCTCTCACTCTGCCATAATGAGGTGATTGCCCTGAGTTCCCAAGACATTTATTTAACAATATTTTTTGACCACCAGCTAGATATATGAGACCATGTGCTAAACGCTGGTCATGACCTCTTGCACCTCTAACCTTACAAAACTATCTACAAGTCCTCTCTGATAAATTCAGACTCTCATACTTGGTTTCCAGAGGGTTAAAGAGACACCCCCCCCCAATTCCTATTCACTATTTATGAAATATTAGAGAAATTACTTAATTTCTTGAGCTTGTTTTCTTGTTTATAAAATAAAATATGAATAAAAATGGCTATGCTGAAAGATAGGTATTATTATCCACATTGTGAAAAAAAAAAAAAGACACCAATCACATGCGGGGTCTAGATCATTGTCAGTTCTATAGTAGTTACTGGGCGAATATTAATTTCCTCCCTCCACCCTGCCCCACGCTGCTGCCTCCCAAGATGCGGTGCTAAGCTTTTGCAATTATCCAAATGAATATTGGAGGGTGAAAAATATGCACTACAAATTCCAACACACTCTGTTAGTTTGGAATTTACACTGTTGGATTAGCCATAGCCATTGAGAACAAATACGTACCTCACTTAGTAAGTCTCTTAGTCAAGTGGATAGACAGCCCATGTGCACATATGTCAACATGCACACACATGCATACATACATACACATGGATACCTGGTCTTGGCTGGTACAGTAACAAAAACTGTAGGATAAAAATCAGCTAATAATTCAAGCAAATTTTTACTGGGATTTGATTCAAAAATTCTGGGGAGAAAACAGAAGAGAGAGTCACACCCCATTTGTAGGTTAGTCCTGTGTTTTCTCATCTCTTTCTATTTTCTTTGACTCATGATCTTGGCCAAAGGAAGTTACAAAAGAACCAAATCTTTGCCCAGTCCTTGCCTGCTAAGTGCACATGTTCTGAGGATGATCTGAAGATAGCTCCAGAATGAAATCATGGTGCTTCTGGAAAGAAAGAGGAGGCAGAAAATGCTTCTACTAAGTTATTTCTGCAGCAATGTAGAGTCATGCTTTTGCCAAGAAAAGACTCCAAGTTTTATTGCAGCGTATTTATATAAGAATATTCTAAGGAACTAAGAATGGATATATTTTTTAAATAGGAGTATATTAATATTTTGAAAAATAAGTCTTGATTATTTTTTTCATTAATGATACTTGTGAATTCCTGGTCAGATTGACTACTCCTGATTGATTTGATTTAGAAATGAACATATGCAGACTTAATTATAGCATGAGATCAGTATATGCTTATTGATTGTGTCTCTGACATGATTAGCTATATTAGATTATGATGTCCATCTCCCAAAGATCAAAGCTGGGATGGACTTTCTCTAAGGGCCATTAGTCATTACGTTCATGGCATCTGCTCTACTTTTTTCATCATATAATAGGTAGTAGAGAATATAAAAAGAGTATTAGCTTTGTGCCATTCAAAAAAAAAATCTATTTTATTATAGAAATGCGCCTGGTGGAAACAGGCTTGTCTCTTCTCCTTGTCCAACAGAGGCTGAGTCAACATGAATTGAGTTGGGGAGGGAGCATTTTTCTGGAGTGCCTCATTCTTTATCTGCCCACCTCTATACCACGGTGGGCCTGGGATCCCTTCATAGGTCGTCCTAAGTCCCACTTCACTACCTTTGGTCTAAGTGCTCTAGTCAGTCCTGAAAGACAAGGGCAAATGCAGCCGGGGTGTTTTGAGCCCAGGCTCCAGCAGATTAAGTACCTGTGCCCTGCAACCAGCTGTGGACTCCATCCATTACAGTCAGCACAGCATTACTAATAACGAGGAGCACCCCACAGAAAATGCGAGAGCCGGGCGGCAGGGACAGGGAGAAGGAGATGCAGAGCTGTGCATGCTGGGAACGGCTGGCCTTAATTAGAATGTGCATGTACGGTATTTATCTCTCCCCCAAACCTATAAATAAGGCCAGCGCTATGGCGATTACTGATGTCTGCCGTCATTTCACAAGGCCTCTGTGTTGATGGAGCACCAGTCCCTGCAAAATAATGTTTCTTTCCTCTCTAGTCTGTATCTGCTCCTGTATGGGAACCCTTCTAAGGCCTTCCGAGCTGTGCCTGGACAGGAGAGAAGGGGTGGATGTCAGCTCCTGGGAATCTGAGAAGAATTGCTTTTTGGGGGACCCTTTACTGCAATCAGAGCTCATAAGATGTAGAAAGGAAACTGCAGGACAAAAAAAAAAAAAAATTCAATATTCTTATCCAGAAAGAGGTCTTCATTCTCATTGTTCCTGAAGGCATTTTCCCACTTTTCGTTGAATACTTCTAGTGTTGAGCCATTCACTAACTCCAAGTTCGGACACACTAAAACCTTCTTGCTAACAGCGAATGAATCTGCCTCTCTGCCATTTACCTCTGCTGACCTAAACACACAAACCCCAAATGGAAACTTTCCCAGTTGTCCCAAGCACTTATCTGGTTCACCTATGTTTCCCAATTTTTCATATTATCCATAAAAATAATTAGAAGATGTACTCTCTATTATAAATTTCTATCGATTCATCTATTTTTTTTCTTTCTCACATCAGGATTGTTGACAAAAGAATCTGATGCATATTACAGGAGTTACCTAGAACAACATTGATCATCTTCTGCAAAGGAGAATAAATGTATATGCCTTTGAAGGACTCTCCTTTCTGAAGTAAAATTCATAAGATTTTAATGGTCCATAGCAGGGTGATTTAAATTTTATCACACAATGGGCATCCCTGACCCCAAAGGTTAAGTGAAAACTATCATTGTTGTTTGCAACTGAGTTTCCTCTCTGACTAAAACTAGATAATAAACTTCATCAGAGTAGAAGCTGTTTTTTTATGGTTAGCTTCAATATTTCCCAGTGCATGTACATAGTAGGACTTCAACAAATGATTAATTATAATTAATTCAATTAACATCATCCGGGTAGAAAGATGCCTTAAAGCCTCACTTCCAGAGGATCATGTCTTCTCAAAGTAAATATTCCTCTCTTCTAGCCTGGTTATCCACATGTGAGGTTAAGAAAAAATAAAAGAAAGTGCATGAAATATGCTCACCCATGAAGTCATCTTCAATGAATGTTCATTCATACGAGAACAGCTCTGTGCTAAGCACCAAACCATCTCTCCACATCCTGTGCCTGAGGAGACATCATCAATTCTTCCTTGGAAGACACTTCGGGTCATTTCCCATCCAGCTAGACTACTAGATGATCCATCTGCAATCACCATTTCCCCTTCCTTCAAAGGGAAAATAAATAAAACCAACCAACCCACACCATACCCTCAGCCCAAGCTCATTCCTAATGGATCTTTTATTCCCTGTCTCTGGGTTTCCATGAATCTTGTACTTTGAGTGACAGGCATTGGCTGGCCCGTTAGCCCCACAGGATGGAAACCCTACTGGGCTGAGGGTGTAGATTTTCTTTTTCCCCTTTCCTGCTGCCATAGTAAAGTGGGCTCCATTTTCCAGAGACGTGAGGCTATAAGATATATTCTCATAGGCTGGGAAAGGAGAGTTATAGCATTTTCATGGAAAAACTGCATATCTGACACTGAAAGACAACTATTTATAACAGTATCTCCAGGAGAGAGGAAGAGTAGCATCTTCAAGCCTGCAGATGACATTAAATGCTGCCCCTGGATACTGAAATGCCAAAAACATGTGTATAAACCTCAGAAAGCTTTGCAAAACAGCTCTGGTGTGGTACACAGCATCTGGACTTGAAGTCAGGAGATCTGGGTTTAATTGTTTCCTAGCGTGTGTTCTTGAGCAAAAGTCTGAGCCAACTTGACTTAGATTTGTCTCCTCGGTTGTAAAATGGGGCAAAGGGGTAGCAGCAAGGTGTGTTCTTACCTCCAGCAGTGTTCAGGAGTGGACGAGCTGAGCTTTTGATGCTGAGGAGACGGAGCCATACACAGCTATGGTTCTGCAGGAGGATGAACAAGTCATCTCATCATAGCTGCTATCATTGCATTTAAATATCTTCCATTGAGAGAATTGAGGGAGAAAAGAAAAAAGAAAAAGGAAAGAGAGGAAATGTACACATTTTACCCTTTGTCCCCTCATCACACATAATGTCCCTACTATATATATATATACACACATACATACACACAGATACACAGTATACACAAGTCCTTTTATTCCCCTTATGTCTTCAGTTAAGGATAGAGCAATAGTTGGAGATATTCCCATTTGCTGGAACTTTGGAAACTTCCAACATTTATTTTGGCACCGCTGTTGCACATAGCATGCAATAAATTGTGTGGAATTCTTATTTATTTACTTATTTTTTATTATTGATTTCTTGCCTTCTTGCTTAATTGTAATCCATTGCAGGCTGAACATTGTTAGAAGTTTTAAAATGTATAGAAAAATTCGTGCATGAGATATCTGTTATAAATTACCAAGAAGATATTTAGATGGGAGGTCCTCTAAAGCTGATTGCAAACTAGATGTTTAGGCTCTCCACAACCCCACTGTGAGAGACACGTCCAGTGTCCCTGTCCTGGTGAGCAGCTTAGGTGGATGGGGGCTTGGGGAGGGAATTGGGTCTGAACAACAAAAGAGCCCCACCCAGAGTATTGTGTCCACTATTAGCCATCAGGATCATCAGTGTTTGGAATGAGACTTGGGATCAAAATGCAAAGTCCAGCAGGTTTCAGAACTATGTAAGGTATGAAAATTAAGCACCAGGTCTGAGCAAGTAGATGGAAAAAGATTTGGGTGGCATTCTGGTGGCATTCCATCCTGTGGGGCTAACTGGCCAGCCAATGGCCTGTCACTCAAAGTACAAGATTCATGGAAACCCAGAGACAGGGAATAAAAGGTCCATTAGGAATGAGCTTGGGCTGAGGGTGTGGTGTGGGTTTGTTGGTTTTATTTATTTTCCCTTTGAAGGAAGGGGAATGGTGATTGCAGATGGATCATCCAGTAGTCTAGCTGGATGGGAAATGACCTGAAGTGTCTTCCAAGGAGGAATTGATGATGTCTCCTCAGGCACATGATGCAGAAGTACTTCTCAGACACCAGGGTCATTTAAAGAAGCCCCAAAACAGGATGTTCAGAGATAAACACTTTCCCTGCATGGATCACAGATATGACCCAACTTGGTAAGTCCAGTGTTTTGAATGGAACTGAACCAGGAGGTAGGCCCAGAAGGATAAGAACATCCCTAAGCGTATTAACCAGCAGTGTCATGTCAATAAAAAAGGCCACTCAATGTTAAGAATCATTAAGGAATTTACAGAAGCACACATTTAAAAAGTTCCCTGTGATCACTTCAGGTGACAGTGGATAGGGATGGTTGAGGAGAGAGAGAACTCAGAGCTCTGCTACAGAAGAGAGGGCAGAAAGAGGGACTACATTCAGACAGGCTCAGGAAAATCCTGAGAAGTCAAAGTGGGGCTCAGCAGGGAGGTGAGGCTGGTGGCAAGAGCCTAACCTTTGAGCAACATGACAGTTTGCAAAGTGTTTTCTCATACAGATGCTAGCACACAGCGGGGTGAGCCGGCACAGTGCAAGGTGGAGTGGGAAGTGCAATGGCATGAGGAGGCAGAAGGCTAAATTCTTATCCCAGCCCAGCCACTGTGCTGTGTTAGAGCTATTTCCTGCCTTCTTTCCTTTATCAGTTTCTTCATTTAAGCCAGAGTTTCTCAACCTCAGCACTAGTGCCAATTTGGGCTGGATAACTCTTTGTCGTGCGTTGTAGGATTTTAGCAGCATCCCTGACCTCTTACCTTGCTAGATGCCAGTAGTATCCCTCTCCAACTGTGACCACCAAATATGACTCCAGACATTGCCAAATGTCCCCTGGGGCAGAGGACAAAATTGCCCCTGTTTGAGAATCATTGATCTAAATAAATTTAAAAAAATAATAATCTCCCTTCCTTGTCCCCGATGATCTCTGTGCTCTCTTCCATCTTTCAGGAGAGCCCCTGGTGGGCCATGTGATCTATTATAATTTCACAGACTCTGTTTAGGATCAGAGAGACTTGAATTCAATCCTCCCATAATCTTGGGCAAGTCCCTTACCCTATCTAAGCTACAGTTTCCTTGTCTGTGAAATGGGATAATTAATAGCAATAGCATCCCAAAGGCTATAGTGAGGAAACCATGTGAGATAACTCATATAGAGCACTCAGAAAGACAGGGACATGGTAAATGCTCAATCTTTGTGAATTATCCTTATTATTGTTACCATTACATGAGAAGGTGGCTGTCCTTGACCATTTAGTATATCACCTTCTCTCCCTTATGGGAGGAGGAAGACGAATAAGACCATTCTCTTCCCATCAGGAGTCTGCAGTCCATTAGGGAAGAGAGACCTGTCCATGAATCACTGTGATGCAGGGGACCAAAATGATTGCCAGCAATAAGTCTAGGTTGCTGCTGCTGGGTTGAGAGGCAGAGAAACAGATGCTAAGATCACCTCGCTATGTACGACTGTGGTGCAGCGTCACCTGGAGCACTCTAGGAAGCTCTGGATGCCGCATCTCAAGATCAAAGAGGTCTGGAGAAGATCCAGGGAAGGCGCCTGACATGATAGGAAATGTTAGGGCTCTGCTGTCTTCATCTGGGAAGGAGAAGGCAGAAGAGGTCAGGATGGAAATCTAGGAAACCATGACAAGTAGATATGCATTCACTCCTTCACTTGTTTCATTCATAAAAATGTGTAGTGTACCTTGAAAATATATTGACTCTTTACTACAGTTATAGAAAAGAGCAAGTACAAACCATGCAACTCAAGGAATTCAGATTCAGTGAGGGAGACCAGCCGGTAAGCAAGCACGGTATTTACAAGACATCAATAGAATATGTAATGGTGTTATGACCGAACTGTAGTAGCAGGTCAGAGGGAAAAGAAGCAGGGCCAGGAGGAGCTTCACAGAGAACATGACACCTGATTAGTGTTTTAAAGGATGAATGCAATTTCAAGAGAAAAGAGAGGTAGGGCTTTCTGGGGTGAGAGAGAGAGGGAATTCTAACAGCAGGAACATGTGGAGATTGGAGTAGATACCCCAGGAGGAGGTAGCGTGGACAGCTGCAAAAGAGCACAGGTTCAGCTTACTCCACTCTCCTTTCCACCTTTAGGATGGGTTCACTCACATGTACTGCACTCTGTCCAATGCTTTTCCAATGAGCGCCCTGCCCAGCCTATGCACAAGTGGATACTAGAAGTTCAGAGAGCTCCCACTACAAGGCATACCCATTAGCCAATGGAAAACATGTGCTGGTGGCTAACTGATCAGGCCCCCTCTATGGCATCGATACTTGTGGAAGGCATTCTGTGCGCTTCCTGCAGGGAAGGTGGGACTGAACCCTCACTGCCTACTGCAGCAATCTGGATGATCCTTCTTTCCTGTCTTACTCTCTCTACTCCTATTTCCTTGACTATTATGCCCCAAATAAACAGTTTGCAGCCAGGTGTTCATCTCGGGCTCTGCTTTTTGGAGAAGCCCAAACTAAGACAGAACTGGAATATGGTTAAGGAGAAGCCATCATTTTCCACCAGTACTTGAATTTCTAAATTTATAACAATAATATGCTATGGTATACTTTGTGGTCAGAGATACTTTTCAATATTTGTTGAGCCAATTACTAGTTTTGTGATCCTGGAAAAGTTATTTAACCACTCTGAGACTCAGTTTCTCCAACTGCTTCCTGTCTCCTAGAGTTGGGCAATGACATGAGAGAAAGCCAAAGTACTTAATCTATATAAAGCAGTCAACATATGTTAACTGCTGTTATTGTAAATAAAAATAATAAATTGAATAATAGTCAAGAGCATCCTCTTCAAAACCTGAGTAACTATTATGGTAAAGAAGTTCTACTTCATGCAGTAACAGCTTTTTAAATGTAGCCTCATAAGAAATGTTTCTGGCTTGATACATACAAAATGCAGCTAAAAAGTCTTAACAAGCAATGAGATTATTTTGATTTTGGCCCAATATATGACAGCATGTTTGGCCAAATAAAGAATTGTTTTCCCTTCTAAACAGTCCTCTTAAACTGTCAGTACTTGAATTGTTTTCAGAACTCTTCTTTGGGATAGGCACTCAAAGTCAATTTACATGACATATTGAGAAAACCAATCTTATTAGCTTATGGTCACAGCTCATTTTTGACCTTAAAATGCTCATAGCCAGCTTGATCAAGCACTTTAATCCCTGGTCTCAGCTCTTGATGATCTTTAACTGTTTCAAATCAAGTCCAATTCTAATGGGAAAAAAACATTGCAATCACTGAGGAAATTCAAAAGAACATATTATAATGGACAGAAGGAAATTTCCAAAAGTCCCCCAAGGTTTGGGGACATAGAGGCCATGGGCTCATATGATTTTAGAGCTAGCAGGGATCTCAGAGATCATCAATCCTCCCCCATCACAAATAAGAAAACTGAGAGCGAGAAAGGGGAGGTGATTTGAGAAAGGACACGCTGATAATTAGCAGTGGACTCACTCCTAGGAGCCTGATTGTCGACCTCCTAAAGCAGCATTCTTCTAGCTACACCAGGAACATTTTAGAAAAAAATGTGTAGCTTTTCAAAGTGATTATTTCAAAATGAATAATGTCTATTTGAATGTGTAAATTTATACAATATTATCACATATGGTTCTGACTTAGAAATGGGTTGAAGCAGAACTTAGACAGATATGATAAAAACCATACCAAGCTGTGAGCAAAACAAATAAATGCTTTTCCTTTGGGATTGACATCAAGGGTAAGAATATTGCACTGCTATGGTACATCCCTTTACTTAACGGTGGATAATGGACTGCTGTGATGGTTGTTTGATGATACGTTCAATATGGTAATTTCTTTGCTCCTGTATTTGTATATTTGTAACACACACACACACACACACACATACATGTGCTCCTCCTCTTAATGAGGAACATTGTCTTTGTTTTGATAGGGAAAGAAAGCACCATAATTTCAGATTTTAAGTTTTAAACGAAAGTACAAACTTTCATTATTGTTCTAAGTCACAACTTGCTCAAAAGCTTAAACATATGCACACATGAACACACATACCTTGCCCAATCTCATTTAAAGAAATCTCAGTCCCATCTGCAAAAACACAGAGAAATAATTGATTATTTTAATTTTGATAATTTAAAGTTGCTGATGCACAAATCATAAAACAAATAGATGATTGTGTTATTCTTCATGGGTACTGTGTAGGATGAAAAAAAATGATCTGGTTAAAAAAAAAAAAACAGGAGAGATGAGGGATGTTAATTACCAGCTAATGATTTAGGGATATAAATCTGTCCATCTCTGTTTCTCATTAACTGACCAGATTATATCAGTCATCATTTGATTTCCATGCTTCCTTTTGTGCAACCACAAGTCTTTTCTTTCAGGCTATAATTATCAGTTATCCAGGCCTCATTCAAGTTTGTCAGAAATCACACCATCAGCTCAATTCACATCAATTTAGCTAAAAAATTAAAATTATAATAATATAAAATATTTGTATAATTGCATCAATGTACATTATAAAAATATATAACCTACACAATATACTTATAATGTTTATATAATTACATGCAAGATGTTCCATGCCACACATCATCATAAGTGTCATGGATACAAAGACTAAAATGTCACAGTCAGTGTCTGAGCTGGGCCCGCTCAGCTACAGCTGGATTTGTGAACATCCCAGGCATCTCAGGGAACAAGCTGCCATCAGGAAAAGATGCACTTGCCTCCTCCGCGACCCCTCCTCCCCCAACCACCCGCTCTCTCTCGAAGCCGTGAATTTCCTGGTGTCTAGTGGAGCCGTTTATGAAATAACTGTCCCTATTGATTTCTATGTCTAATACAGGTAGGCTTGCTCAGCTGCCCATCTGTTTTCTACCTTAGGCAGGATCATTGAGAAAAATAAAGGAAAGAGGCAATGTGTGTGTGTGTGTGTGTGTGTGTGTGTGTGTGTGTGCAGATGGACCACAGAGGAGTGTTTATGGAGGTGACAGTTAAAGGGAGAATAGATGCAAACCATCATCTCTTTAGGGGGAGTATTGCCCTGCAGCATGGCCTGTGGCATTTCCCTTAAAGTCCAGTGGGGAGTTTGCTTTCTGTTCGGAGGTTGTCAGGGAGCAGAGAGAGCATCGCAGTTCTACTGGACTTACAGTCAGGTGACCTTGTTCTCCTTGGGAGCCACCGCTTGCCAGTGCTGTGACCCCATTGAAATAGGTGGACTTCTCATCATCATCTTTCTCATCAGTAAAATAGGGCAATGGCTCACCACCCCTCCCACTTCATAGAAAGGTGTTCAGAGCCATGTGGGAGCACTTCCTGGAGAGTTCTTTGGAAATGATAGAGCAATATACAATTAATGGCTTTACTTTGTTAGAATACCTGGGATGGAGGATACCCCTCGAGAAGGTGACCAATGCGATATTCATATGAGGCCCATCAAAATCGTACAGTTCTTTGCGCTCTCTCTGACCTCTGGCCTGAGTTCTAGGGGTTGTCATCCTTTCCTTTTCAGGTGACTGCTACTATTGTGGGCTATTTATTTTACATTAGGTCCTAGAAGCTTTTTGCCTCCAGCAGACTCTGCAGACACTATCTCTCCAAAAGGCTTTGAAGAATGATCTATGAAGGACGCTACAAAACATCTCAAGATCAATTGCCGTAATTATCCTCTGAATAATTTTCTGCCATTATTCAGGCTGTACATATTGTACATGAAAGGCTATGTTCAGCCAAACCAGAAGCTTGCTGGGTCCTGGATTTACAGCTTACTGTGCAAGAAGATTTAGAAGGCAACCCCTAGGAAATCCATCTGGAGATTGTTGAGAGGATAAAGGAAAATATAAGTTCTTTTAATCTTAATATTCTTTATGCTCTGCTCATTATGATTAGATATATCTTCTAGTTAAGCCCTGAACAAAAATAGAACTAGCAATGAAAAGACTATTTATTTTCTTTTCTATTGCTAAGGGAAAATAGCATGCATAAAAATAATAATAACAATATAAATGCTCCAATGCTTAGCTATTTAGAGAGGCATCCAACATCTCTCATTTACTAAGTTTAGAGAAAAGAGAAAAGAATTTCTCTCTAGACTAAAACTAAAGGAGGAGAAAACACTAGTTGACTTGTTGTCACTTCCCATACTTTGTAGGCACTCAAATACTCCCTTTCCTTTTAATATATAAGAGAAAGAAAATTATTGAATTTTCTGCTCCTGTCTCCCTCAAGCTCTCAGGGGGAAAAAAAAATGTAAGAGGGAGGAACACAAGGCTGTTAAGAAAGATCATGAGAGCTTCTTTTCCCATTATTAAGATTATTACTGAATGAGGGTTAAAGGGGAGAATAAAATTCAATATATTTGCTGTTGCATTAATCATTAATATAAACCAGCTTTGGCTCAGATGAGACAGCAAATGCTCCTCTTCCCAACCTCCAGCACCGGGGTGATAAGCCATCAGTGGCTGGGCAATAATGCATTTTAGCAGCAAATTTCCTCTGAGTCATGGTTGATGGTTCTCTCTCTGAAAGGGCTATATAAAATCATATCAAGGCAAGAGTTGGAACATAACTGAGGTGCTTTCTGGTATTTTTGCAACCAGACTCAGGGGGAAAAAAATCAAACTGCAGGTTGTTTAGGCAATAACAAAAGATGATAAGTTTCATAATAGGATACTTCATTTTGAAGGTTCCATTAGTGTCCATAGGGGTTATTTAGCTGACAACATTGGTTTAGGCAAGGTTGCTAACATGCCCTGGAATGAAATGGCTGAGATGCAGCAGATGAGGGTCATTACTCTGCAGCCAGGGATGTATGTTTTGGATCTAAATTCAGCTGGGTGAGCTACATCAGTAGAAGAGTGAAACGATCTGGCCCAGAGACACAGGTATAGACCGAAGGCACTTCAGCGTTTAAAGAGCATGAACTCAGCCTTCTCTAATCCCTTTTTCCAGGATCATGAATGATGGGGTTAAGGGTGATGATGGGAAGGTTTAAAAAAAGTGAAGCACAGTGAAAGATCATGGCATTCTACTCTTCTCCTGAAGAACTTAATAGCATTGACTTCTATCTGGATTGAAACATCTTGACGGCACCTGACTTCCCAGTGTGCTCACTTACTCTCCTTTCTTCCTGGGGGATTTTGGGAGGGAAAAATGAAAAAGGAAGAGTGGTTCATGCTACAGTCATAAAGCTGTCTTGTTTGAAAGGATCTTAGAAATCATGTAATCCAACTTAGTTAGACATTAAGCTTGGTCGGCCAAATCCTTCTTGTGTGCTCTTGGTATCTTCTGATACACACTGGCCTCACTCACAGTAGGAGCTTAAAACATACTGATTGACTGAGTGATCTTTCTCATTTTATAAATGTATATATAAATTGAGTACCATAGAAGTTAAGTGCCTTTCCCAAAGACACAAGGCTAGATAGTGGCAGAACTGGGACTGCAACTCAATCTCTTGGTTCTTTGTAAAAAGAAAATGGATCTTTAAAGGACCAAAAGTCTAATACTTTTTCTATTATATCACACATATTTGCCATGGATCATTTTTTTTTTAAGAGACGGTCTCAGACTGGAGGATTGTAGTGCAGTAGTATGATCACAGCTCATTGCAACCTTGAACTCCTGGCCTCAAGTGATCTTCCTGTCCTCAGCCTCCTGAGGAGCTGGGACTACAGGTATGACCCACGATATCAGGCTAATTTTTTTTTTACTTTTTGTAGAGACAGGGCCTCACTACATTTCTCAGGCTGGTCTTGAACTCTTGGCCTCTATCCATCCTCCCACTGCAGCCTCCCAAAGTGCTGGGATTACAGGTGCAAGCCACAGCATGTGGCTGGAATTTTCATTTTTTCTTTTTGGTTTGGTGTATTTGGCTGAACCCTAGTTAGAATTTTTATCGTGAAATTTGGAGACCCATGAATTCAATCAAAATAATAACTTTTGGAAGTACTTGCAGATTTCATCAGCTGGCTTGTGTGTGTGTGTGTGTGTGTGTGTGTGTGTGTGTGTGTGTGTACTTGCACTTGAGAAACGGCTGACAGTAATAGAACTCTTTTTTTAATTTATTATTTTTATTTTAGCATATTATGGGGGTACAAGTGTTAAGGTTACATATATTGCTCATACCCACCTCCCCCCTGGAGTAAGAGCTTTAAGCATGTCCATCCCCGAAGTAATAGAACTCTTAATAGATGGACCTCAGATAATTCTATTGCCAGGTAGGCTGTCATGCTCTCGTTGTGAAAAGACTTGGGAATTTCGCTCAGTATCTCCAAGGGCCACTGCACTCCAAAGCATTAACTACACACCAAGGCTATCAAAGTGGAAAAAAAGCCCTAAAATCTGAGGATAATTGCACACATCAAGCTAATTACCCAGAAGCACTATTAGCTAATGAGATTAGCCAGAAGCCCTGTCCAGCATTGATTAATCAAAGAATAATGCCAATGCACCTGCAGTAAAAGGCACCTGATCTCTAACAAAAGGAAGATTTGCCCCTGTTTGGAAATACTACTGCGTGCTTATTTTGTACTATCCTCTTGCTTTGTAAGAAGTAAAATTCTCCTGAGATGAATGCTTTGGGAAAGGTTACAATGGATTGGAAACCCCATAGTTCTGTCACTCTAGACATAAAAAGTTTCAGACTGTGACTCAATTTCTCTATCTAAACAAGAGGAAACACTCATAATCTGTGCCCCTCTAGTTCACAAAATTATAAGAAAGTATTCGTGGAGTTATGCACAGTCTTAGCTCCAAGCGAAATCTTTAGCCCTTAAAAATAGCCAGCTAGTCAAATGCTCCAGTTATGAAATATCTAACTGATATTTCCTTTGTCTTTCATTAGGAAAAATTCTCACATTGAGGAGAACAGCCATCAGTTTACAAATATAAACAACCTAAAGAAAATGACAAATAATTCACTAGAAAAAAATACAAATAACAAAAATCATGTAGAAAAATATTTCACCTTACTCATAATTAAAGAAATGTAAATTGAAACAACAAAAATTATTTTCTCCTAGTTACAGAAAGAATGTCATTCATTCAATTATTTACTAGGCACCAACATATACCATAAAGATGCAATGATCGTTTTTTTTTAACAAAAATTACCGAAGAATCATCATGTAATTAAAAAATTCCTACACTAAATTGCATTTCTTTTTCCTTTTTTTTTTTCTTTCTGGATGACTCTTCTTGTCCTAGGCCCCATGCCGGGACTTTTTTGACATTCATTCAAAAAAATCAGGGTGACTGTCTTGGGGGGTTGTAGTATTGATGTATGAGCTAAAAGAATTCCAGATGGTAAAAGGCTGGGAGAAAGAGTTTTTATGTCACCACTTATTGGAAAGCAAATTCAAATGCTTTTGAACTTCAAAGGCTCTTTGTAGGGAGGAATTAGCCAAGTTTCCTTACTGTTGGATAAGGGATTTTATTTTCTACTAGAAGGGGCGTGGTCGAAAGGGCTAGTACACTTTTAAGTTCTGTGGAGACGTCATCAGAGGCAGGTGTCTCTTAGAAGCCAAGAAAATACCACGATGAAGACCAGTGTTTCTCCCTCTTCTTTGGAGTAGGAAAATAGAACTGCCATCTCAGCTTGCTTTTCTTTTTTCAGGACCCAACTATTATGAGTGTGTTCTCAGAGTTCCTTACGTAATTCATTTCATCCTAGGTAGAGTAATTACAGCAAAAAATATTTTAAAGCACTTTCTTAATGAATAATTTGTGTATACCTTTATGGTGGTCTTCATTACACTCTTGTACAGTAATTGCTTTCCTTGTATCCCTGCCAGAGTGTAAGCTGGTCCTATTTGCTGGTGGGTTTCCAACATCATGGCATAGTGCCTGGACCAAAATTAATGCTCAAAAAATGTTGAACACATGAGTGAATGTAGTCTAGAATCTATCACTGAAGATAGCAAATCTTTTCTCTTTAAGCTACAACTCTATTATATATATATATGTGTATATATTCATATATTCCTTAGCAATGTCTGTAATAATGATATATCTATTTATTCAACAAATAGCAAAGAAGCAAAAATTAGTGCCTCTATAGGTTGAATGTTCTGGTAGAGAGAGATGGAAGGGAATAAGTGCTCTGAAAAGCAATAAAGCTGGAAGAGAGGAGTATTAGCATTGCAGGGTGCAGTAAGGAACGGAAATGTCCTGGTTTTGGTTAGTCTTCTTTAAGGAAAAAAAAAGACAATGACTTGAAAATCCAGATGGATGAAAGCAAGTCTAAACTTGAAGGACGTAGCCAGGGGTAAAGACAAGAGCAGTGGACCCGTACTAACTTGGAGAAACGTGTGAACTATCAAACTCCTGTCTCACCTCCTTTAAGAAACAGACTTGATTTTTACCCATTTGGGCCTGCGAATTGCTTGTTTTCCCTGAAATATTCTTGTTATCTGTTCCCATGGCTGCCCCTGCTAAGCTCATACCCCATTTCCCCCATCACACTGTTCCTCAAGTGGATAAAACTGCTGTTGCTTCTGGACAAACTCCCACCACTGACATGGCATGGCACTTGGGTGCCATTTTTAGCGTGTTCTAGCATGCCAGGAAATGACATCAGCCTTCCCCTGGGGAGTCTGATTTTTCTTAGATGTGGAAATAAGTCATGAAGTTTAGATTTGTCATCTGATGATTGAAGAGCTCATACTCAAATACTATAATAGTTATTTTTATGTTAAAATTCATGCTTTTTTCCATTGCACTGTACTTCTTAACCAGCAAATTTGAGGGAGAGTGGATGTACAAACTGTGCAGAAAGGAAGAAGGGAAAGTGGAATGACCCTAAAGACAAACTTGGGTGATCTACATTATGCCAACAGCTAAGCCTACATGAACTTGTTTACTTCATTTCCACTTTCCCACCACGGAGGGCCTAATAATTTTCACAATCCTGTGAGCTTTACTCTCATTCCTACAAATTAGTGGATCCTTAACTCTTCCCAATGAAGCAAACAAAATACTTGATATCAACTTACTTTACGGCTGCTACTTATAAGTATTAAAATACAGTGTCTATTCTTAGAACCAATTTTTTTGAACTAATGTATTTATGATGAGAACTTTTTCAGACTTAAGAAGGTAGACTCTCACAAAACACGTGGTTCCCTTGTACTGAATCTAAACGTTGAGACAATCCGTGATGACAGTTGTAAACATAAAACAAAGGTATTTCCTATTATTCATTTGACTCCATCCTTCAGGTCTCTTCAGGTATTTTACAAGGAAGAAATTGTCATGTGTTTTCTTTCAATCAGCCTCTCAATCCTGTTGTGTGTCTCTAACATCTGCATGCACTGTGCTTGAAGATGAGGTTAAGAGATGAGAAATGTGGAAATTAACCTGCCGAGAATGCAAGGTAAAATGAAATCAGAGCTGGTAAAAGAAAGAAAAAAATAATAAAAACAACGATCGAACAATGCGAAAAGAACAGACGGTACTGGGTTTTTTATTACTGCCTTGGAAAATTTGGAATTATTATTTGGAAACGTCTTCAACAAGGGAAATAAAAACATGTCAGAAAAGTGAAACGTCAGCCTGCTCCCCACACCTGCTTTTAAAGATTGGACTTTGATTAAATCCACAGGGAACAGCAGAGCAAGGCAATGGGCCTTACACAATGAAACACTTAAATGTGATCCAGGAAAGGCAGGGTTTGAGGCTGGTGCAATGATGAATTTATTCACAGTGTTTTAAAAAGTGGATAAGGAGCTGAGGTGGTAGGGGAGAGGGGAGGGAAGGAGAAGGGGAAGTTTATTGGCAAAGGTGGGGCTGTGGGTATACAAGAGCAAAAAAAAATAAATAAATAAAATAGAAAAACACTTTTTAAATAAAATAAAATACCCTCAAGTCAGCTTCCTTTATAGAAACCTTTGGGGACCCAATAAAAAGCTGCAACTAAATGAAAGTGTTACCAAAGCAGACGGAGAATAACATCAGAAAATCAAATGACACATTTAAAAGGGCAAAACATCAATATTACCTAAAGAACTGATCAAATGTGTCATTTTGAAATGCACACCAAAGAAACAAAATCATGAAATGCATTAAAACGGTGAACTGGAGAATGGAGAGTGGGCGCTTGGTTGACTCCCGCCATGCAGAAAATCAGACGTTATGTGCTGGAATACATGAATATAAAAGGAGCAGGTTGTTTCTAGACGCATTTAGAAATTGTCAAAAAAAAAAAAAAGTATCAAAATGATGGGCCATGCTAAGAGACACATTTGTTCTGGCCAAGGGGACTGCAGTGGGTTTTCTAGACAGACGTCCTGATGCTCTGCCCTGTCAAGTATTCTCTGCGTCTGGGCTATGGTATCTCTCTGGCAGAGGATACACAGGTGGGGAGACCCACAGTTAAACCTCTGAGCCTGAGACTAAGAATATGGTGCGATTTTGTAATAGTGGGAGGCTTTTGATGACCAGCTTATCTGTGGGTGTCACTCAGCCCCAGGAGACTTGTCTGCAGCAAAGCTCTAATCATATTGGCCAAAAGAGCTGATCCGGAGCAGCTAAATACAAGCTCTGTGTTGCCCGGATTAGGCTAGGGACTGTATGTTAAACCAGCAAGCCAGCAACCTATCATTGAGCATATACATTCTCCAAAGATTTTAAAAATATTGCTAGAAATCTCAGACGGGCCTCTGAAAGACTTAGGAAAGACTCTGCTGGGTGCATGGGTTGAGATGAGGGCAGGAAGGAGTTAATGGGTCTCCAGTTTGCCATTTTGTTGATGTGGTCTGCCCTCCTCTGCCCACAGTGTGGTGGATGAGGGGGAGGGCTTTAGAATCAAATCGACGTGGAGTCTAATCCAGGCTTAGTCACTTATGAGCTGTGAGGCTGCAAGCAATTTGCTAAATCCCTCTAAGCCTCAGTTTCCTCATCTCTAAAATAGAGATAATAATGCTAAGCATCTCATGGGAGTCATTAGAAAGATTAAATAAAATATTGCATATAAAGGGTTTAATAAGTCCCTGGCATAGAGTAAACACTCAATCAATGTAAGTTATTAAATTAAATCATAAGCTGTGCAACTAAATAGGATCTTTTCATCTAATATAAACCTCTTTGTTTTTTAAGGAATTAGTAAAAGACACCCAGAAAGCTGCGACGTTTAGCTGGGGCAATGTTGCCGTAACAGACCAGAGCCCTCTGTTCCTCCTACTTTTCCCGTCTCTATATGCTCACATTCCACACTTACTCTTTGTCTTCATGCTGTAGCCGGAGACCAAAGGTCTTTTCCCATATTGTCCATTAGTTCTGCCCCTGAATCTCCCTCTTCCCCAGATAAAAAAACGTACTCTTCTTTAGCAAGAATAAGCTAATAAACGTTGCAGTGTTAATGACTGATAGCGGGCTAGAATACCCACATGCATGCTCTCCTGAGGACATTTGTATTTCAGAGTAGACTGCAAAATTCCGATGGAGAGGATCTCATGTACTGATTAGGGGCGGAGGGAATGGAGACATCTTGACTGCACACGGAAGGCCTTCCATGACCCCCTCAAATGAGGGTGGTGGCACAGAGCGACCTCACGTATACTGGTGGCCTCTCTGTGGATGGTGCCCTGAGAAATGTGCAGTGCATAGCCCACATGTGGCCACACGTAGGTCATGCAGACAGGAGATATCACCTCTCAGGTAACTCACCCTCATAGTCATAGAAGAGTGACATCGCTGCCTTCAGAAATATTGAAGTTAATTCAAATCCCTAAGGAAGATCAATTGGATTGAGGGGGAATCATTTAATTATCTCCGGTACAAACCAGAGGTATTTTTTTAGAGGATTCCTTTAAATCCCAGGCCTCTAAGATCAGATGTTTCTGATTTTTTAATGACAAGAGAGACTATTAAGGAAGGGGGAGCAGGAGAAGAAAGGAACAAACACGCTTGGACATCCTAAAAAGGACAGTTCCTGCAGGAGAGACTCACATGACTTGTGTCTGCCAAATTTAAACTTCTCTAATTCAGAAACTGGCTGACACATCAGAGCACTGAAGATCCCATGGTCATTCTCATGCAGCTCTTCTAAGACATTGAATCCGTAACTCTGTGTATTCTATATTCATCTGGATTGAGAAATATGGTCTAACTGAGAAATCAAGACCAGAGTTCCAGCAACAGGTCAGAATATATTTGACCAGGACGACTAGAAGGATGTACTTATAGGAAACCAGGCTCCAAGTGAGGCAAACAACACTCCTCCAGCAATGTGGTCACCTTCTACAAGGTGCCCCCTCCAGCCACCTGTGGAGCCTGCCCTCTCCTGTTCTTCAAACTTCTGCTTCCATCAGCATTTCAGTGACCTGAATCAGTAACCCCAACCCACCCAATGCCGCTACCCGCCTTACCCCTCCCCAGCATTCAAAACATCTGACTTATTGTAGAACCATTTGCCTATCTGTTAATTGTCACTCTCTGGTAGGCAGAAAGTTGGTTCCTCCAAACCCGAAAATGTACCTTATATGGATAAAGTATCTTTACAAGTGTGATTAAGTTAAGGATTTTGAGTTAGGGAGATTATTCTGGATTATCGGGATGAACCCCAATGCAATCTAGTGTATAAGAGGGAGGTAGAGAGAGATTTAACCTGCATAGAAGAGAAGATAAAGACTGCACAGAGAGATATTTGAAAAGGGTGTCCTTGAAGATTGGTGTGATACAGCCAAAAGCCAAGGAATGCCAGCAGCCAGCAGAAACCGGAAGAAGCAAGGAATGGGCTCACCCCTAGAACCTCTGGAAGGAGACAGTGGGACTTGGCCAATACCTGAACTTTGGACTTTTGGCCTCCATAACTGTGAGAGAATAAATTGCTGTCTTCAACGGCCACTTTGTGGTAATTCATTACAGCAGCTGCAAGAGAACATTACACTTTCCTCCAGTGGAACATAACCCCAAGAGGAAAAGGACTTTTTTTTTTTCTTTTCTTCTCTATCCTATCCTCAGGTCTAGAACTGGTACCTATTAAATGTTGAGTATTTACATTTGATGAATGAATGAATAGAAGAGAAAGTCCACATCCCATTTGGATCTGAATTTTCATCAATTTGCTCCTCTAAAATAAAGCTGTTGCCAGCAGTTAGACATTTAAAGAACCCAATATCCACTGACATAGCTCAATAACTCACTCATAGGACTACTAAAGAATCATTTCAGGTAATACTTTAACAGAAAGGTCTTGCCTAGTTAGTGGCACAGCTGGATCTAGAAACCAGGATATTGGCCATCAGGCCTAATGTTCTGTCCAGTCTGGCTCACCTAGACTCATCTAGACGTTGGTTCCCTGGAGGAGTTCATTGGGTTTGGACAGAACCAAGACTAGTTTCCACAGGTGACTCACACTAACCAGTCTCATCTCTTTACAACTATCCTTCCTCTATTATATCTCCAACGGATTTCTCTCCTGATAGTCAAGGCCAGCTGCTACCACCCAAGGCTAAGTCTGCCAATAATAGATTATTATAATGCATGTAGCTAATAGGACTTATGCTGTCATAATGTGGCAGGACTAGATGGATCTCTATAATAAAAACTAAGAATCTCTTGCATGTATATATTGCTTTCACTTGCTAAGTGCATTCACATCTGTTACGGCATTTTCTCATCCCAGTACCCCTGGGAATGATGGATCCATCAGATAATGTTTCTTTTATTTAGATGGAAAAATTGGCAAAAGGACTGAAGAGTGTTCCCAATGCTCGTCCCTGGCAAGTGGGCATAGCCATTGCCCTTCCAACTCTCAGGACCTTTTCAGGATCAAATATGTAAGTTGGCGTCCTTAAAAAGTCATAAAGAGGCTTCCCCATCTGATGGGGTTATGAACCAGTCCTCGCTCTAGAATGAAAAATGAAACGCTGGCTCCATTACCTGGTCAGTTGCAATGGCCTTTCCCACCTCTCCCTAGGCTTTGCGTCCCATTGCTCTTTTCTCCTCCCCTTGCCTGTAAACGTCATGTTTTGACCAAATGTGTCAACCGGAATGGGCATGCTATCACAGTAAGCAAATGTGGAAAAGTGCCCTCGTACAACAGCAGTCAAACTACCATTAAAACAAGAGCCAAATCATAAAAATCTCACTTTTTTAAATAAGCTGAAGCAATCATAAAGAGAAAAAAATAATAATATCTTCCATCAGCAACTGTTTTCTCCGGTCCTTCTGTGATCCGCTCAGAGGAAGAAAACTCAATGACAACCACCAAAGCAGGCCGGGATGACCAAGCCCAGACTGGAGGGAGACGGCTCACCCCATCTCTGCCTAGCTCTTGAAACACGTTCGGTTTTGTTTGGGGAAATGTGGGCACCGTGCCAATGGGAAAATCTTGGTCACCAAACATATTTAGTGCAATTATTTCAAAATTATATTGCTTGCTTCTTTTTTAGCTCTAATGGGAGCACGTTTAAAAAGGGATATAGAACACTTACACCTTTTTAGAACAAAATAAGGTATCGCTGTTATAAGCCATTTATTCCTAATTATACAATTACTTTATCATGTAGCACTTGCTGGGGGAAAAAAAAAAGACTGTAAGGCAAAGAATGGGCTGATTTAAGCTATTTTATTTCTTTTTATTAAAAAAAAAAGTTAACAATCCAATTTCTTTTCCTTCTGGAATTCAAAAATGTTAAAGCATATGAAGTATTTTTCATTTTTGGATAATAAAATGATGATGTAATTAACGATTAAATAGCAGAGTATCATAGGAAATTGTTAAATCTACTTGTGAATAGAAATAGAAGCCGCACTATTTTAAGGCTTTTTGAAACTGGGGATAATTATTACCTAGCTTGAGAGTGGAAAGCAAATTCTTCCAATGTGCACACTACTCTTGGTGTGGACTGTTTGGCACTTTTAAAAAGTTGCTCTAAGCCTTTGGATGGTGCCACTTACAGTCGTAGGGACACTCTGCTTCCTGGGCTTTCTTTTTACATCCAATGACCTGCGCCTGCTGTAGCCTTACCCAAGACACAGCGTCTGCTGGTCTGCTGGCCACATAGTTTCTTCAGGCCAGGAAGCAACAAGTGACCAAGTCAGCTGGGGGGAAATGGGGTCCCTCTCTCCTGCACAGGGGTCTGGGCCCACCCTGCACCTGGACTACTAAATGAGTCTCCTAATGGTCTCCCCATTTCCAGTCCTGTCTCCTTTCAGGGCAGTCCTCCCACTGCAGCCAAAGAGGTCCTTCTGAAATGCTAACTTGATTCCTCTTGCTTAAAACTTTCCAAAGATTCACCTTCCCTTCAGGATCATACCCCAAAACCTTGGCATGGGATTCAAAGACTTTCTCCATCCTGCCCAAACCCGTCCTTCCAGTCCCCTCCTGCCATTCCTCACTTGATGTCTTGCCCTAGAGCCACATGAGTGGCAAAGATTCCTATGCCTCTTGGCTGGGCTGGGCTTGGTGGCTCACACCTGTAATCCTAGCACTCTGGGAGGCTGAGGCTGGCGGATCGCTGGAGGTCAGGAGTTCGAAACCAGCCTGAACAAGAGCAAGACCTAATCTCTACTAAAAATAGAAAGAAATTAGCTGGACAACTAAAAACATATAGAAAAAATTAGCCAGACATGGTGGCGCATGCCTGTAGTCCCAGCTACTCGGGAGACTGAGGCAGGAGGATCGCTTGAGCCCAGGAGTTGGAGGTTGCTGTGAGCTAGGCTGATGCCATGGCACTCTAGCCTGGACAACAGAGAGAGACTCTGTCTAAAGAAAAACAAAACAAAACAAAAAACATTCCTATGCCTCTTGTAGGGGAAGAAAAATAACTTTTTCTTCAACTTTTATAAGTTCTTAGTTGGGATGAATCCCTATTACAAAAGAGAAAAATGAAAACAAGTTTATTGACGTGTATATTCCCTCTATACGTGGGAAAAACCTAAGGAATAAGCAGTGCTCCAAGAGGTGGTTTTGAATTCCAGCTTATTTAGTACCTTTAACAAAGAACAGTAAAATTTTAGAGAACTGACAAGACAGAGGAAAAGGACTTTGAGTTTCTAGAGATGTTGCCACCCAACCAGGTTCATTTGCCCGCTGCCCAGAGGGAAGCCAATGTGCTGAGACAGCAGAGAAAGAGTTTATTCTGCATAGCGCTAAGCAGAGAGAAATTTCTCAAATCTGCGTCCCCGAGAATTTGGGAGACAGGGATTTTAAAGACAGTTTGGTATAGGCAATTGAGTCTGCTAATTGGCTGTGTTGGGGCGGAACCATTGGGTTGTAGAAATCGTCTTCTTTGCTGACCAGGTTCTTAGACGGGGGTCACAAGACCAGCTGAGTCAGTTTCTCTGTATGGGCCACGGGTCTGGGTGGGGTCAGCCGTAGCACTGGAATGCGGGACCTGGAAGCTATCTCAGATACTGTCCCTAGGGTTCAAAAAGGTGACGTTGCCTATGGAGAAAGCTTAGAATCTTTATGACCACGAGCTACGTGGCTCCAGAGTGGCAATTATAGAGAACCAAACAGGGGGACAGTGGCTAATTAATATCATTATTTGTAGCTAGGTCCTTAGCACAGTGCTCGCTCTGTACCCTTTATCAAACTGTAAAGGTGGTTTCAGAGACAGCAACTCGCGGGAATGCAAACAAATGGCAGATGCAGGCTAGTAAGTAAAGCATGTTAATGTGAATTCCTCTAGTACCATCTCCAGGCCCTTAAGTGTCTAAATCTGTCTTCAGTGGTGAACCTTCGTTCATTCCCCACTAGAAGGAGGGGTAAGACACGTTCTGTATTTGTAAATCTATGTCTTGCTTTTTGGCAAGTAGAGGGAGAGTAGAGAGCCTTCTTGCATACGCTTCTTCTTAATTGCTCAACACTTCTTCATGTTTTCCAGTGGCCACTGTCTGGCCTACCCTTGTTTTAGTCTGTTTGTGTCACTACAACAAAATGCCTGAGACTGGTTGATTTATAAACAATAGAAATGTATTTCTCACAGTTCTGGAGGAGGCTGGGATGTCCAAGATCCCGGTGCTAGCAGGTTCGGTGTCTGGTGAGTTTCCAAGATGGTACCCTGTCGATGCATTTCTTGGGATGGGAGGAATGCCGCGTGAAGCCTCTTTTATAAAGACTTAATCCTATTCACATGGGAGAAGCCTAATCATGGCCTAATCACCTCCTAAATGCTCTGCCTCTTAGCACGGTTGCATTGGAGATTAAGTTTCAATATGAATCCCAGAAGGCCACAGACATCCAAACCACAGCACCCACACTCTACTCTCTCTGCCATCTTTCTTAACTGATCCCCGTGACCCACTCTCATCTGTCAACTCAAATGTCACCTTGGATTCTAAGTCTCCATAAAGGCAGGCACTGCTTCCCCTATCTTTGTGAATTTCACAGCATATGTATCACTCATGGCGGCCTATGTTAGGTGCTTACCAGATACTTGGGAGCTAATTGTAGAAAGAAAAGAGCAAGCATTTCCTGCAAGAGTATTCTTCTGTTATTCATTTGTCCTGTTCTTTTGCTCATTTTCCTATTTCTTTGCTCTTTTTTTTTTTTTCCTTTCCTTTTCTATTTCTCTCTAACAGAGGGGCGCTGGGATGGGAAAGGACTTGCAGTTGGGGAGCCTGTGGCGAAACCAGTTGCTTGTATCTGCCTCCACTGGAATTTCTTCTTCACACCCCATTGAATGCATCTGCCTCTCCGGGGCCTGGATTGTGACAGCTGTTTAATAAACCACATCAGCAGTGCACCAGGCTTAAGACAGAATGAAAGTGAGAACCTCATATTCCATTTCAACTCCGGTGATAACCTCTGAATTCCATTATTCACCGTTTTAATACAACATTTATTATTTTCCTCTATGCCCTTCCCGCCCCCCCCCCTCCTAGTTTCCTTCTTCCCTTTGGTGTCATTAAATGGCCTTTGGCTCTGCGGAGGGTGGCTTTGTACATGTAGCCTCCATTCATATGCATAAGCTTACAGCTGCTCAAACACTTCAGAAATCTGATCAGTCTCCCCTTCCCCCCTCCTCTTTCTAAATGCTTTGTGAAATCTTCGCTTGGCAGAGAAAAAGGCCACATCTCTTAGCTGCGTCCTCCTTGCCTGTCCCCATTCAACTGTGGGGACGCATTGTAGTCTAGTGTGGTGGTGGTGATCCTTTCAAAGTCCTTACATATCCCACCCCATTGAGTAGAGGTGAGAGGCGGGAGGAGGGAGGGAGGGAGGAAGGGAGGGACGGAGGGAGGGAGGGAAGAACGCCTGTACCTGCCATGATGGAGCATTATGGAAAGCCAAGCTTCCGCAAGTAAGAAATGCATCTTCACAATTTTACAATAGGAGAGACTGCAAGCTAATTTCAAAACCTGGGATCACCATCCCCCACCCCGACCCCAGAAGTGTTGCATTTTATCTGGGCACTTCGAGGCAGCTTTCCACTCCCCCTCCTGGGCTGGGGCTGGCAAAACTGAATCTCCCCCAGCAAAGAATCTGTGCAGGAGCAACTCGCAGCTTTAGGAAACACCTGTTTCAGCTGCCCCCTCCGACCCCCCCCCCCCCAATATCTGTCATTTAGCAGCGCGCAGCCGAACTGGCCGGGATGGAGCGCCGGGTTGCTGGCGGAGGCCCCCGCTCCAGTCAAGTGCTGGCATCTCATCCAAACAGGTTGAAATTAGGTTTCAAAACTACCTGTGAGAAAGAAAGATGAGGCGGAAAGTCGCTGATGCGAGCAAAAATACTGCAGTGATAGCTGATCGGGGAGGAGAGTGGGAGCCAACGGCGCTGCTTAGAACACTTAAAACGTGCTACTCTCAGAGCCTGTGGCTCCCCTGTCTCTCCCGACTCTCTCTTTTATTAACTTAGCTTCTTTTATGAGTAGTTTAATAAAACTAACTATTTTCTACCCTGTGCAGGGAAGATCATAAACACTTATGCTTTAAAAAAAAAAGACCTGAAAGCAAAAAAAAAAAACCAAAGAAAAAAAAAAAACCCTTGCAATTCCTAGGACACCCAGAAGAAAGGAGTGATCACAGGAGGGGACAATGATGAAAGGCCACCGCTGAGGCTCTGTTAGATGGAGTCACATGGGAGCCGGGCTCTAGGATCCCTTCTGAAAATCCCACTGTCACCGTGTAAAGGAAGGTGGACTTTTTCAGGCCATGGGGGGAAGATAATCCCTTAGGACTCCTCGTTTACCTTGTTTGTATCCAGTGACTTATCTTCGAATCCATGTATGTGCTTTGCTGGGGTTGCAAGAGTCCCCTCTGGCTCTCTGTGCAGAGTGAGGGCTGCGGGCTGAGAGGGGCCCTCACCTGCCAGCCCAGGGGCTGCTCTGAACTGTTCTTTCTCTGACACCCCCACATTCAATCCATCTGCAGATCCTGTTGGCTCTACTTCCAAAATATATTTAAAATCCATCCACTTTGGGCATCTCCTCTGTTATCATCTCGTGTGTGTGCAAACCACCCTTATCTGTCCCTGTGTTATTTCTGTAGCCCCTACCTGGTCTCCCTACTCCCACGTTTGTCCCACACCTCACTCCACCCTTCTGCCTGCTCCACACGAGACCGCCTGGGGAGACGGGAGAGACATTCCAGAACATGCTCGCCCATTCTGCATGCCCTGGCTCGCTCCCTGTGCTCAGCCACCCTGACTTTTGGAGCTCGGGAATGGCAGGACTGCACCCACCTCATCCATCCCTCTGCCTGGAACCCTCTCCAGATAGCTCACTTTCTCCAAGTCTACCCATACGTCACCTTCTCAGCAATTTCCTTTATTTTTTTCCTCGATTTTCCTGTTGGAACTTTTTTTTTTTTTTGAGACAAAGTCTTGCTCTGTTGCCTGGGCTAGAGTGCCGTGGCATCAGCCTAGCTCACAGCAACCTCCAACTCCTGGGCTCAAGCGATCCTCCTGCCTCAGCCTCCCGAGTAGCTGGTTCTACAGGCATGTGCCACCATGCCCGGCTAATATTTTTCTATATATTTTTAGTTGGCCAATTAATTTATTTCTAATTTTAGTAGAGATGGGGTCTCTACTAAAGCTCTTGTTCAGGCTTGTTTCGAACTCTTGACCTTGCGTGATCCACCTGCCTTGGCCTCCCAGAGTGCTAGGATTACAGGCATGAGCCACCTCGCCGGGCCTGGTCTCCAAGTTTGAAAGGAGAATATAAAAAGGGACTGTACCGACCATGGCCCAGTCATTGGTGCGTAGTGACGGGCACCTCTCAATGGTTAGGTGGAAAGACCCCCTTAACTTGTGTAGCATCAAGCTGGAGAGAAAGGCAGCCAAACAGAGAAACTGAGTGCCGCCACTCTGACTTCTCTGCCCTCACCTTCACTGCTCTGTTCCACAGGGATCCTCAGAATCAGTTGCTGAGGGTATCTGTCCTCAGAAGGAAGGATTGGGGCATGGACTCTCAGTGGCTTTGGTGGAAGGATTCAGGGGTCAAGGCCTTTGTGCTAATTACCCTGCCTTGGCTGCCTTCCCTTAGTGCTCAAGAGGCCGAGGTAAAATGAATCACATCCACATTCTGCCTTGGCTGCCTTCTCTTAGTGCTCAGGAGGCCGAGGTAAAATGAATCACATCCACATTCTTCCATTTAAGCCCAGTGATGGTCACCACGGATCTAACCAGATGGGTGCAGTAGGGATATCCGCACCCCGGCTCTGCCTGTGTTTAGGATGATACACTGGCTCCTCTCCGTCCGCTGGTCTTGTAAATTGCATTCAGAGAGTGGAATTCTCCAAACTCTCTTTCTATATTAATATAGGATCTCGGTCTCTGATCCAGCCTTGAGTTCCAGAAGTCCACAGCAGGCACGGGAGTGATATAGAATGAACCCTTAAGGGCAGGGTGCAAAGCTGAGAGTAACTTCAAAAAACCAGCACCCAAGGGTGAGTATAGCAACCAAAGAGAAGGGCCAGATGTAAATGGTCTAGAGGCGACAGCTGGGTGAAAGGAACTCATAGCAAAAAGAAGCAAGCAAGTTTTGAAATGCGAATGAAGGCAGAAACCTAGAGCCTGGGCTGGGTACGGGATATGTTAAAAGAATTAAGACTATATAGACAGGAAGAGGCAACTCTTTGTTAAGTTTGGAACAGATTCAATGAGAGTGATGGGGTCTTCATTACTTTAAAACAATAGGCAAAAGTAAGTGTCTGTAAGTCTAACTCAGCCAGAACCTATTTCAATATCGCCTCTTTTTTATTTTTTACAGGTAAGTAGACATATTTGCCTTACATTTGGAGCATAACCAACTTGTCTCTTGTTCTAGCTCAGCTGTGCCTCTCTGCCAGCCCATACACACTCACGGACACCAAGGCCACGGCCACTAGCTGGGTTGGTAGTGGGCCAGAGTTAACACAGATGCACTTGGAGACTTGAGCTAACAGAATGTTAAAACTATGCAAATCATTGCTTATCCGTCTTACTTTAAAAATTGACTATTCTGCTTCTCTCAGCAGATTTCCACCTATTCACTGAGTGCTTTAGTGTTTACAAAACACTTTCATATACATCATCTCATCTCATCCTGTTCCTTTGGGAAGTAATGGGGTAAAAAAAAAAAAAAGGTGGATTACTTTAGATGAATCTCAAAAAATGACTTATTTAGTCCCAATCTCACTCTGTTATTGGGTTGGTTTTTAGTTAACAGATTCACTGATTTACAAAGTAAACAGATTCACTGATTTACAAAGCTCAATTATAAAACACATCCCTACCTTCTGACCCTAGGATAGAAATTTTCTGTGACATAGCAAATTCCTGGGAGCAGGAGGTGAGAGGGAAGAGGATGTGACAAGGACATCCTGTCACCCCTGCAAACTCAATCTCTGCCTTCTTTTCTCCTTCCTGCAGACTCTCTCAGCGGATACTCACCGAGCACTTACTGGAATGTTCTTAGCTTCCCTTTTTATGCACCAGGTAGAAGCTAATGGAGGCTTCCCCTGTTTGAATTTTGTGCTTATAGCTCCCCAGGTGAGATTATAAGAAAGGAAAAACATGGGTAGGTTGAAATAATACAACCTCAGGAGCACGTGGCACCATTCGATGGGACCGCAGAGACTTTTCAGACTCTTAGTCTACAGTCCCGTGACGGTACGTCTAACTCCTGCCACGGTACGTCTAACTCCTGCCACTCCTTCTTTCCCGCCCCACACCACGACTTCCCTGAAACCCTCCTCACTCACTGCCACACCTAGCGGGAGGGTGTGACTCACACTTCCCCAGGGCCTCCCAGCCGGTGCACACAGATGGGGGCATCTGCGTTCCTGCGGTCCCTTCCGAGCTCGTCTGGCATCATGGGCTTCCCGACAGCTCCAGACACCACACAGTGGCCTCGGAACTCTTTCTCTCTTGCACCGCTGCTCCTCCAAGGTCCTCAGCTCAGCAGGCAATGAGCAAGGCTGCTTCCCTACTGTGAGAGACTCCGGCTCCCACCATGGGACACCAGCAACTGCGCGTCTGCACCAGAGGCTGTCTCCCCAGAGTGAGGCCGGGCGCTGTGGGAGTCAGGACGGCACCTCTCTACTCCATTTCCTTTCCATTCTTTCCCAGCTGAGGATGCTGAGCGCCTCCTGTCCTGCCCTTGACTCTCAGAGCTTTGATTAAATTGTATCTCTGAACTCAAACCTAGTCCGCGGTGGCATTGGGTGGGGGAAAGACACCGTCCGTCACTGCAAGGGAGAATTTTTTCACTCCGTCTTAATAACTGTACACTTGCATGACTAAGGAACTGTAGAGTGACCTTTGACTAGATTTCAACCTTGTGCATAACTGCAAAATAGCATGACTAAGCAACTGTAGAGTAATGGGAGACTGGACCTCACTCTCGTGCAAGCTTTGTAACCATTTGCTTCTGTATCACATAAAAGCTACCATGCTCAGACCCATTTTGCTCAGAATTTGGAGGCGAGACCCCTCTGAGCCCGCCGGGGTTAATAAAAGCCTGTTTTGCAATACTCTCGTGTGTGGCTTTCGGTTTGTTTCCCGGCCCAGTTTGCTGCAACACCACCACCACATTGGCTGGGTCCCCCATCTCTAGCACCTTGTTTGGAAACAGCTCTCTCCTTACAGACCTCTTTTCCCACCAAATCATTGGTAGGAACTGCTGCCTGAGTTGTCATCAGCCCCATACACCCAGTTGGGGTGACAGCTTGCTGCAGCGCCTTCTCAGAGGTTCCAGCCGTAGCTCCTACGCTTCAAGCTGCAAAGCCTTTCCTCTCTGAGATGCTCAACAAATCTGCGGAACACTCGGTTTAGTCGGGTGACTGAGAAAGGGGACCCCAGATCAGCAGAACCTCCCCGCCCCTCTGCCCCACCGATGAGTCATAAATTAGCAGACTTTCACATGTTAACACCAGATCTCCCTCTCGGGTAGTTACTTTTTTAAGGCATTTTTGGAGCTTTCTTGATAACCCGACTTACTCTGGCCTCCAAGCTTGTCTCTTTCTGAAAGGATCAACTCTGGGCTCACCTGAGGTGGGCAGCTCCATTTCCTGGAATGAACTGCTCTGAACAAAGACAAGGTCATGGTCTCTCAGTTCTCCTTTGTGGCCTGCGGTCTTGATAAAGGCTCTCTTGACAGCTCTTCAAAAGTTCTGGTCCAGCCTCCCCCTTGCGGGACATTTGTTCATCTTCCCAAGACTTTGGGAATGAATCACTGTTGGTTGCAAAGATACTCGAGAAAAGCTAGGGACAAAATAGGCAAGTAGAGAGATCCGGTTTTCCCAAAACGGAAATTGTAGCACAATATAAAAAATAATCTTACCAAAACATGTGCTTTTGGTAAAACATATCCCTCCCCTCCCATTCACACGGGATCTTGGGTGCAAGATAAGATGAAATAATGATTTTGTTTATTGGAGATCTGGGAAAACCAGATGGGCCAGTAGGGAGGGGTCCTACCTAGCATTCCTTCAGGGAGCGACAGGGTCCCGCTCTGCTGTGGTTTGTCATGGAGATTCATTGCTACATAGAAAGCAAATAAAAGAATTGAATACAATCATTTCTCTGAGGAAGAAAAAAGAAATCAACAAATCAACTGTTGTCCTATTTGCATTTCTTCCTTCTGCTTCTCTGTAAAATTAGCAGAAAAGCGACATTCCTTCTTCCTCTATGCAGGTCTCGGAACTGACAGCCTTCACTTCCCGAATAAATCTCCCGTCCTCAAGTCCAAATACAGAAATCACTTAAGAACTCTCTGCCCTTGATTTTGATCCTCTCTCCTGTCAAAGTGAGGGTGACATTAACAAGTGTGCACAGAAGGGGGCTTTGTGCCAATTAACAATTTCTCATTAGCTTAATCAGGGGACACATGTTTTTAATCACAGCTAAGAAAGTGGAATGATTGAAGAATTGATTCTGAGCTTTTGAAAGCATCCCTGTCAGTGCATGGAATTTAATTCTGCAGCTGTGCTTTAGAAGAGACAGTGGTAGAAAGAAACAGCTTTAAGTAACATGGCCTCACCGAACATAATAAGAGAATAGGAGTCTCAACCAGATAAACAGGGTGTTTCCATTTTGGACCTGAGACAATCTTTTTCAGGCTATCTGAAGAATTGCGGGTCTTGCCCTCTTTGTTATATTATGTGAGATATCTGAGTGGGACAATTTTCTTTTCCTTTCCACTAACTCTTTATCCCTAGGTTCCGGGTAAACAGATCTGATGGTTGCGGAGATGTTCGGATAATGTGGGTAGTTTAGATGCAGCTTGGTGGGGGGGGGGGCTGCTGGTTGTTCAAGCTGAATCGACTGTAAAATTTGGACTTCATGGATTACTTGAGAAGCCTGAATTTGCAAAGCCTGTTTACATCAGGAAATTGTTTGACTTGTGGTTTTGCATGCTTGTCACCTGAAGATGAGTAACTGTCACAGTCCATATATCACCCAAAGAGCCACTCATTCAGAGCACGGAAATCTATAGGTGATTGTTGAAAAAAATTTGCACTACAAATGACATTGATCTAAATGTCTATGTTGTTTGGTCTCTACACAATGCAGTAAAGTCATGATTCATATCCTTTAAAAACTCAGTAGGCTAATACTTCACTAATTATGATATTTTAATGAAGTATGCACACAGATTTGTTTTATGTAAAATGCAGTCTTTGCTGGTATAATCCTTTTGCAGTTTACCTTTTATTTTTCTTGATTGCAAAAAGCAATACATTTTAATTGCAGAAAAATTGGAAAATAATGGAAAACACAAAGAGAAAAAAAGTAGCACATGCTCCTGCCTACCTAGACATAATCACTATTTACATTTAGGGCATAGCTTTTTTTAGTGTACATATTTTCCAATAAAAATGATATTATACTGTATTTAACAACCTGCTGTTTTACTTACTATATCATCTTTATCTCTCCAGATCATTAAATAGTCTCGTACAACATGATTTTTAATGACTGCATAGTATTCTGGCCCATGAATTTATCATATTTATTATAGGACATTATGGATATTTCCATTTTTTGTTATTATGTGCAATGATGAATTGGTTATACTTGAATATAAATATTTTAAAACATCCATGATCATTTCCTTAGAATAAATGTCTAGAGGTGAAATTGCTGAGTCAAAAATTATGTACATTTTTAAGACTTTTAAACACATTGTCAAGTTGCTCTCCAGAAAAGTTAAATCTATGATTTGCATTCTTATAACTAACAATATGGGAAAGTGCTTTCTTTTTTAATAAAGTAAAAAAATAAGTAAATAAAAAATTAAATTTTAAAAAATAAGGTAAAAAAATTACCATTATTTTTATTTGCAATTTTAAATACCAGTGAGATCAGATATTATATTTTATAGGTATATAGTTATTCATCATTTCATCATATTTCTTTTTCTTTTCTTTTCTTTTCTTTTCTTTTTTTTGAGACAAGTTCCCGCTCTGTCAGCCAGGCTGGACTGCAGGTATGTGATCATAGCTCTCTGCGACCTTGATCTCCTGGCCTCAATGATCCTCCTGCCTCCACCTCCCAAGTACCTGGGATGACAGGTGTGCACTAGCACACCCTGCTAATTTTTCTATTTTTTGTAGTGACGGGGTCTTACTCAGGCTGATCTTGAACTCCTGGCCTCAAATTTGTTCTCCTGCCTTGTCCTCCCAACGTGCTAGGATTACAGGAGTGAGCCAATGTGCGTGGCCAGTTATTTATCATATTTCTTTTGGGAGACTGTCAAATCATATGCTTGTCTTATTTTACTCCTAGGGTATTCATCTCTTTTTTTGTACTTTTGTGAGAATTGATACATATGAAACCTATTAAACCATTGTCACATATCCTTAAAAATATATCTTTTTTCTACCTTGCTACTTGTCCCCCGCCCCCACTTCTGGTGCATTTTGTTGTTGTTTATGTAAAATTTTAATTTTAGATAAGTCCAATTTATTATTCTCTTATGGCTCTTTCTTTGCTGTAATGTTTGGAAAAATTTCCCCATTCTGAGATTTTTATATTCACCAATATTATATATTTTCAATTTTTCCCTTTAAAAATTCCTTTGTAATTTGGTTCTATATGCTGCATAGGTAGCTATTTCTTTCTATTTTCTTTTTTTCTTTGCAAACTGCCAACTTACCCAACACTATTTACGAAATTATTCAGCATTTCCCTAAATGTGTTCCAGGGAGCACTACTATTTTAGGATTCTGGAAAATAAAAAAGTCTTACAGATACACATATACTTGAGAAATGCTGTATAATCTGTTTCCTCCCTAAGATTCATAGAACATATTTCCATTTAAAGGCTTCAGGAATACCTGCACTGTAGATACCTATTTTATCTTGCTTTACCTAGAATTATGAATTTAACCATGTAATCGTTTTATAGACAGCATCTTTTAGCATCAAAAACAAAACAGAAACACTGATGTTCCATAGAACACAAACATAGTGACCATCCAATTTGAAAGATCAAGAAACCACCTTTATGAAACATTACTATTGGGGTGTCTGAAGAGACCCAATATGGATGCAGAGCCTTCTGGCCTACTTGGGTTCTGAATAAACTGGGAAATAAAAATCAGTAGGGCAGATGGAGAGTCAAACTGTTCCATATACTAATTAGGTGTGCTAGAGCATGTAGCTTAGTGAAGTTTAGTGGGAAAGCCAAGTAAGCCCTACAAACTGAACCCCCAAACTAAATGTGGTTATTCGGTCACAAGCAATTCCTCTCTCATGGGCTGCCTTCCCAGCAAAGCCTTGCAAGACTGGAGGTTTAGAGAACTCTCTGGCTTCTACAGGTACCTAGTACCTGAGAGAGGGGAAAAAAGGAGGGCGCTGAGTCTAGCAAGCTTGGTTTATTCTTTCCAAATGTGTTAATCACATAAGTTCCTGGCTCCTTCCCCAGTGTGGAATGAGCCAGAAGCCTGGAGGAGTGGTTAGAGGAAACCGCTCCGTAAGAAATCCCAGGAATGGGAAAAAGACGCTCCTCTCACATTGCTCAGCTTAGTTTTCTAGATCCATTGGGTTTGACTGGTAAGCAATGATGGGTGTGGTTACTCCAGGCGATAGCTGTGATCTATCCGGAGAATCTGCTGCTTCTCCGTTATTCAGGCTGCTTTCCCCAGCACTGGCCACTCTCTTTGGGTATCCTTCCTGGAGGGAGTTTAGAGTTTGTTTCCAGAAGGCTTTAGGATGGGTCAAAAATAGCACATTAATTAAATCAGCACCAAGAACCCCCTTAGTGGATTTGAAAACTCCTTATTCTTATTTTTTCCAATCTAAATTGTGTCTAGCTACATTGTCCAACACACAGTATCAGAGATTCTGCCATGAGAAGAAATATAACATGAAAATATTCCAATAATAAAACAAATAAAAGGCTCCAATAATAAAATACCAACAGTGTTTAAATGGGCCTAAATTTGATCATAGCTCTTCTCCCATTTTCAAATTTCCAAGTTCAATTCCCTTACCAATGAAAATCTAAAGATATTGGAGTCTAAAATAAAGTCAGAAATAAAGTAATCTTTCATTGATCTTTCTATTCCCATACCATATTCAAACTATTTACTTATTAAATTGTATAATATGTTTAGATATCGGCTAGGGTAAACATTCTTTATTCTTCTTCAGAAATCACTTAGCTTCACTTCCGTTGGCTCTTCTAGAAGAACATTAGAATTATTTTATCAAGACGAAAAGTAAAATTTCGATTGGAAATATATTAGTTTTATAAACGAATTTGGGAAGGATTGACTATATTGGATCTTTCTATACACGAACATGGACTAACTCTCAGTTAAGAAATACTCAATTACCATTAGATGATCTGATAACATTAATTCAAACAAATGAATAAATCACAAAATAACATTTCCACGGCTAGTTTTGTTTGTTTGTTTTTAAATATGGGGCAGGGAAGTATCAAAGGAAGCCAACAGGGGTAGAGATTGTCAGCTAGCAAAAGTAAAACCTGAAAAAATGTAGAACTAGGACATTGATAATTTAGGCAGGAAGTTAGCCACGTAAGCAGAGATGGAATGGTCTTTCACAGTTGTAAGCTTTGTTTTGCTTTTGTTAACCAAACCGGATCTCGTTTTCATAAGAGAAATGAGCTGATTGCATGAAATGAAAGCAGTGATATGGATGGAAGGTAATCTAGTCCCTGACTAGTGCATCGATGTTTAGATTGCAAGAGACTCGTCACAGTTCCTGGTCCCTCCCAGCCGTCTACTTCACGGATCTGTCCCTTGTGGGCCTCTACGGTGTGGGGTGTGGGACTAGACATCATCAAGGGGCTTCACTATCTTTTGATGGCACCAAACTAGATGCCTATATGGGTGACAGCCTAAGAGCCTGGACCTAAGCTATAGGATGCTGAGTTCTGATTTCGGCACTGCCCTGTCTTCGTTCTAAGACCTGGTGAGAGTCACCCTGATTCTTTGTGCCTCAGTTCACACGTCTGTGTAACTGGGTATGTTGGGGGGGGAGGGGGAGAGCACCTACTTTGTAGAATTGCTTTGATGATTCAATGGGTCCGGCAATATCACGTGCTTCCTTAGAATGGTGTTAGGCATGAAATACGTGCTCAATAAATATTTTTTCCATTATTTTAATAGTATTCTAATTTCCCAAAGAGAGGAAAATTTTTCCTATATTGCAGAGTTGCTGAAATTTAGGGTAAAAAAAAATATATATATATATATAAATATATTTTCACTTCTTATCAATTCCTGTAATATCTTCCCATACTGTCCTCAGACAAAGGTGACTCCCCTCCTAGGCACCAGCTGCCTGTGCAGAGTGATGGATGCATAGCAAACATCGGGCAGTGTCTGGAATAGCTACTCACCTGCTTCCAATTAATCATGCAATGGGGAAATTGGAGGAAAATTTTATATTTAATGCAATGTTCCCATCCACATATTTTGCATTAATTTGGGGTGTGATGATTGCTGTCTGACAAGTGTAGACAGTGAAAAAGTCTGCGATTGGGTACATAACTCTTCAGTGGCTTGGCGTGAGCGTTCTTCGCAAGAATTTATGTCATCCTCTTTGTCAGGAAGTCTGAGGCAAAGCTTTGGGTTTTGAGAATTGCTGGAGATTGGCTGGAGAAGAAAGTACACAGTGTTGCTAAATACTTCAGCTAGATCACAGATCTTAACTCTGGCTGCATTCTAGAATTACCTGGCAGGTTTTTTTTTTAAATACCCATGTCTGGGCATAAGCTCAGACCAGTGAAACCAACTCGTTCTGAAGCAGAGTGGATGCATGACTTTTGAATAATCTCATTCCACAGGTCATGGCCTGGCTAATATCGTTGGCTGTTCATTTTAGGGCATTTCTCCCCCAAATCTTAAATTCTTTCATTCTGCATCTTACCCTTAGAATTCTTTAAGACTTTTAAAGCTAGAAAAGTCTACAAGTTCAACATATTCTACCTTCCACCCAATAAAGGGACCTGATCTATAGAATTCTTGGCCGCTGGCCATTGATAGATGATTGAATACCTCTGGTGACTGAGAACTCACTACCTGTCAAGCCAGGCCATTACTAGGCGGTGCCAATTATTTAAAAATATTTCCTTATATGGGTACAAAATATGTTCCCTCTAACTAAAATCCAACTGGTCCCAGTTTTCTCTGTAAAAAATAAACCTAATCTCTTCTAATGGCAGCCTGGAAACATTTAAAGGAGTCTATTATATCCCTCCTGACTCTCTTCTTTAACCTTAGCAAACCCAGATTCTACCTGTTCCCAGTAGGACAAGACTCATAGACCACTCTTAATTCAGATTAGCTTCCTTTGGACACATGATAGTTGGTCAAAGTCCTTTTTAAAACACAATACCCTAAATTGAAAAAAGCATTCTAAGGGTCAACTGAGAAGCCTCATACATCTCTAATACTCACCTAAAACTTAGTGGAACATCCTCTAGATGAGAGACTTATGGTAGGCCTTAAAAGATATAAACAATGTCTACTAAGAGTGTCATATCTGAGAAAGAAGTGTGTTCATCCATTAAGTCAGGAAAAAAATATGACATGTTTGGAGAAGGCTGCAGTGGCCAATATAAATATAGATTCTTAAAAAAAAAATGTATGATTACATTAATTTTCTTGGGATGCCATAATGAAATACCACAGACTAGGTGGCTTAAACAACAGTAATTTTTTCCCCCACAGTTCTAGAGGCTGGAAGTCCAAGATCAAGATGTCAGCAGGTTTGGTTTCTCCTGAGGCCTTTCTCCTTGGCTTGCAGGTGGTCACCTTCTTGCTGTGTCCTCACATGGTCTTTCCTCTGAGCACATGCATCCCTGGTGTCTCCTTGTGTGTCCAGATTTCCTCTTTTCATAAGGACATAAGTCAAATTGAATCAGAGCCTACCCTAACAGCTTCATTTTAACTTAGTCATCTCTTTAAAGGCTCTATCTCCAAATACAGTCACACGCTAAGGTACTAGGGGTTAGGATATCAACATATGAATTTCAGGGGTACACAATTCAGCCCACAACAATGAGTGTCTATCTATCTATTTAACTATCTATCTATCTTATATTGTATTCTTGGGGCCTTCCCTATTCTTCTTGCCACACAAGTCCCAGGATCTCAATCTATTTTTCTAAATCCACTTTAAGACTTTCAACTAAAGACTCACAGAAGAGTGGGACTTATTTTCTGCAGGTTCCTCCAAAAACAAACATAGACATGCTTTAAGTTATTGTTTAAATATCTTTTTATTTTGAAATAATTTTAGACTTACATAAAAGTTACAAAAATGGTGCAGAAAATGCCCCTATGTCCTTCATTGAGCTTTCCCTAATGGCAACATCGTACATAACCGTACTATAATCATCAAAACCAGGAAATCAACATCTGCACTATGCTAGCAACTATATGACAGATCTTAGAATTCCACCATTTTCCCTACTCATGTTCTTTCTCTGTTATAGGATCCAATCTAATATCTCACACCACTTTTAGTTGCCTTCTTCAATCTGAGACATTTCCTCAGTCCTGCCTTGTCTTTCATGACTTTAAGTATTTTGCAGAATGTCCCTCAATTTGGGTTTGGTTGATGTTTTCTCATGAAAATCCCAAACAGGATTTTTGGTGAGAATACTCAAAAGTGACTCTGTGTCCTCCTCAGTGAAGTATGTCAGAGGGTACATGATGTCGCTATGTCTTGCTGATGGTAATGTTAACTTTGATCATTTGCTTAAAGTGGTATTTGACTGGGATTTAAATGGTAATTTTATTTTCTAAGATTATTTAACAAACAGAGAACATGTTGTCGGAATCAGGGTACTAATACGTGAAAAAAAATAAGATATGTGGCACTGACTTGGCAATTTGGAAGAAGGTGCCAAGAAAACTTATATTGGAGGCAGGACCAGTAGATGTGTTCCTTAGAGGCAAAAATTTTAGCAAAACATTTTATAAACCATAGAAGTATGGTTAGATGCCTACTGAACCAGTGATCTTAAGGAAGATGGGTGAAAGAATCAGAAAGAAATGGTTATGATTGTTTGTCATTGGAAAGTTATTATAAGAAGAAGATAACTTCAGGACATAATTGGCTGATTTGAATTAGGATGAAAGAAAATAAAGATATCAGAAATTTGAGGCCTCAAAGATTGGAAGAGCCCACTACCAAGAGACCCCAAGCATTAAGAAGATATAAATAAAAAAAGATGCTTAGTCATAGAAGCTTCATAAAATGTATCATTTTGATGACATGATTATATACTACAGCAAAGATGAGATGAAGAGTGTCACCTTCCTACATATTTTTCCAAGAGTCTCAAGGTAAACAGATACTAAGAAAGAAGCATGAGACAGGAAAGTAAAGGCATAAAACAGATTGAGAACTTTGTCTGGAAAACAAGTTTGAGTTGGGTTTCTGGTGCAAGGAACCGACTGGAAGCAAATAGATTAGATACCTCCTAAAATTTTAAGGTTATTTCATTTAATGTTATTTAGTTTATGATATTGTGTTTTATTATATTATATTGAACCAATGACACCGTGAGTTCAGACCAAAAAATCTTTAGCTATGTGAAACTAAAAGCAACTACTTGGCCCCTAAACCTCACTAGCAAAAGACAGGCTGCAATTGAAATGACCAATCTGCTTTTTGTTCTACTTCCTTCCACTGTTTCTGCCTGGAAAGCACACACCTCTGCTCAGGTTGTCAGAGTGCCTTTCTATTTTGTAGGTGGGATGATGCCCAATTCATGAATTGCTAATAAAAACGAATTAGATCTTTGAAAACTGATTTATGGAAATTTTGTTTTTTGACAATTAGAAACAAAATTTACTTAGTAATGCACTATGGGAAGAACATTGCAGGCAGGGCAATATACATATCTATATCTATCTATCTATCTATCTATCTATCTATCTATCTATTTAGATAGATATAGATAAATGTCACTATTTCCCTTGTTCCTCTGGTAAAGGTTAGTCTGTGCTTCAGAATAGGAGTGTCATTTATATTCTTCACAAATGTTTGTTTGATTCCACTCTTAGTGGCAACTGAGTGGAGGCTTTTCCAGGTTCTTGGTGATCATGGAGAGAAAAAAATTTCAGGACACACCACGTAAGCCAAGCAAACAACTTTTTATTGAAAGACTGCAAGCTAAAGTACACTCTCAAGAAAGGGAGAGCAGGCAGTCTGGAAAAGAGCACCTACCCTGGGAGGAAGTAGTTTTTGGTCTTTGAAGTCTTACTAATTGAGGGGAGGAATATTCAAGGTGAAGGGATTGGCTTTTACTAAGAATTTGAGCAGTAATTCCTAGAATTGAGTTTCCTCCCATTTGCATACTTTATATGGTTGATTTGGAACTGTCATGGTGATTTCAAGGGTTGAGAAATTTCAAAACTACAATGTAAATGAGTCTGTAATTAGCATAAGTTCATGTAAGGTGGCAGAGGTAGCTGACAAGCAGGTGAAGTTGGTTCTTGCCTGCAGTTACCAGCCCGTCCAGTTAGCTTCTGACTGAGGGTTGTTTATTTAACACCTGCACCCACTCTGCAAGCCCCTGCATCTGGCCTCAGCCCTGTCTCCTAGTCTCCCACCCCTACACCACTGCCCAAAGTAGATCCCACTGCCAACTTCTGTAGTAAAAAAAATCAACTGTGATTTTCTTTTCTATCCTGCAGAAGGTCTGGCTGGTTCTTTTCATACTGGCATGCTTTCAGTGAGATCTGGGTTCATATATCAATTTTGCCATTACCTACAATGTGATCTGGCACAATTCAAAATAATTCTCTGAGGCTTGGTTTTCTCAATTTTAAAACTTAGTGTATTAATAAAAATAGTTCATAGAGTGCTCTGTCGCAAGCCAAGATCTAAATAGCTTAACACAACAAAAGTTTATTTCTATGCACAAATATCCATGTGGGTCTAGATGACATTTTAGGACAATTTTCCTCCATGTCATAGCTTAGAATTGCAGGCTGATAAAGACTCCATCCTACAGCTTCATTATGTGGTACATGTAGCCTCCTGGGTCAATGAATCTGGGATGAGAAGATAGAAAATCACACACGGTCTCCTCATTGCCAGAAATAACCCATGTCACTTCCCTCTGGAAGCCTATCCACCAGAACTCATCTCCTGGACTGACCAAACTGCAAGGGAGTCATCCATGAGCTACAAGAGCCCTAATAACATCTACCTCATTTGGATTACAAAACCTTTCCCATTGGAATGTTGTGAAAATTTACACAAGACAGATAAAATAAAGCTGCTTTATAAATTCTGGAAAACTATACTTATACTATAAAATTCTCATCTCTTTATTCCCCGCTGGGAATTTAGAAGATTTATAAAATCTTAGGATATCTTTATTTTGGAGGATTACCTCCAGATGACATCCTCTCGTATTTATCTATTTTGCTTTTGAAATGTATGCACACTAAACCATAATTTCCTTCAGCAAACATGGATAAAATGCCCACTATGTTCAAGTCACTTTCCCCAAAGCAGTAGAGTCAGACCCGTCTTTGGAAGCTAATGCTAACAACAGGATGGATAAAGTTAAATAAACCCTTTGAAGGGCAACCTGACTTTTATTAGGCTCCCACAAAGCCCGGACCTCTTCCTTCTGCAGAGTTCTTCAATATCATTCCCCTGTGTCCCTGATGCATAGAACTTGTTGATTTTAATCCAGAATCTTTATCATTTATTAAGCCAAAAATGTAAATAGGCCAGGGGAAAATAATAGTATTTTGTTATGCTTCTTCTATTTTTTTCCAATGCATGCTCACTGTGCAACACATGTTATAGCTTCGACTTGCCCCACGCATTTCCTCCAAGGAGAGGTGATTGTTTAACATCCTAGGGGTTTCTAGCAATTCAGCTCACCATAGGCGGAAATTTTCCCTGCAAAGTTTGATGTTATTTGTGTGTGTGTGTGTGTGTGTGTGTGTCTTTTTCTTTGTGTGGCTTCAACTTTTCTAAAAGGAAGTCAAACTGTCCTCTCTCTCTGCTTTATCCCCTTCACTCTAATCCATCTGTTATTATTCCCCTGGCTTCTCTGAGGACTAAATGTCCCTAACTTAATTCTGCTGAAGTTAATGATATGGCGATAAGAAAAAAGACAGAGGGAGAAAATGGTAGGATGTAGATTGCCATTAGTCTATACATATATAATTGAAGATTTCAAGTGGGGGAAAGTTTGCTGCAGCACTGTAAAAACTGCTCTTCAGGGTGCAATTGCCAACCAGGTTTCAAAATTGCAGAGTGGGAGAGCAGCCTGACATCAGAGAGGTGGGTAACAGACTGCTGAGTCTCTTGCCAAGATTTAATAATTATGATGAAAATGCAATAGTCTCTCATTGCGAGAGGCAGAGGCTATTTAGAGCACTCCCCACCCCACCTCGCTCTGTCTTTACTGATCAAGGCTCATTGTTCCCTCACTTAATGTAACCATAGCTTTCAGTTTTCCAAGTGCTTCTTAACTTATCCCTCTTTGTCATTCTGCTTGAATCTTACCTTTGGAAAATGGAACACAACCCACAGTCATAATGTGTGCCCATTGTCAAGGAGGATGACACTCAAGGCACTTGAACACAGACTAATAAGAGCTTTCGGGGCTGGGTGTAGGCGGTGGGCTTTATGAAAGTTCTCTTAGATCAACAGAGACACAGGTCAGAAGGCTACCACTGGATGTCCTTTATTTTAAAATCTTTGCTGCAAGTTGCTTCTGTTTCTTTGCCCCCAGAAACCACCCTTGTGTCAAGTATCGCTCTCATACTCCAGAGCATTTGACCATCTACAAAGGTCTGTCCCATCGTGTCTCACTTCCTTGTCTCAACATGAAGGAAGGAAATTTCTATGTGCCAAATGCCTCCTGGATGCCAGGCCTTGGGCTGGGTAATTAACGATATTAGTTCCAGACATATGTAAGGTATTTTATAAAATTAAATAAAATGTAGAATTACCAAAATCAAAACTGAGACGGAATGAAAAGGAAAAACAAAGGCAGGAACTTAAAATACAGGAATAAGGAATAAGACTATAAGACTAGAATGAATCTCCTACAACCTTGCGGGAAACCACACATTTGGTTTCCAAGTTAAATAGGAGCCGGTGCAAAAAAAAAGGAAATGATTTAATATCAACCAATGCAAAAAAAAGGGAAGCAAAGGATTACACTATCCGTAATGTGCATCAGACAAAAGCAAACTGGGGGTTTAGGAAAATCATGTCTATTGTCTGGACAGAAATAAAAGAGGAATTCTCCTGGGGTTTCTCATAAACCAACTTCAGTGTTGCATAAAGAGCAATATCTTCAACAATATCCTTGAACAAGGGCCAATTATAGGGGGGATAGTTTATTCTTGTTTACATACAGGCTAATGTGACATAGTTGGAGCTTGGGAAAGGCCAGGGAGCCTCCTAGAGAGCACAGAATTTAAGGAGATATTCACTCCCAGGGTCGTCCAAGTGCCTTCTGAAATTCAGTGCCCTGGGCTGGGCTGGGCTGTCATTACATCACTCAGAGCCATGTTTAGTAGGAGGAATTCTCCAAGGCAGAGATTCTCAAGAGAGGAAGATTCTTCCTTCCACCGAACATTTGGCAAAGACCAAAGACTTTGTCAGTGCTGGGCAGGTGCTACTGGCATCTGGTGGATAGAGGTCAGGGAGGCTGAACATCCTATACCACACTCAACAGCCACCCACAACATGGAATTATCCGGTTCACAATGCCACTAGTGCCTAAGCTCAGAAACCGCTTTCAAAAGAGACATTCTCCGTGCCTACACAACCCTCTGCTCACGTGGCTACTTGCTTTATAGGAAGATTCTGCTTTCTTATCCCCACAGTTAATTAATCAATGTGCCCTGCTGTCATAACTTCCTAAATATCACCATTTTGCACTTGGACTACTGCCGTAGCCTCTGTAGTAGACACTCGTCCTTGTCTACCAACAGCACCCCTGCAGCAACAGCATCTCTGCTTGGAAAACCCATATTTGACCTAGAAATAAAAAGGAGGTGATCTCTTGATTTCCACCAGTCATGTTGACCTCCCTTCCTTTTCGTCAGTGATTGACCTAAGTATGAGCATTTGTCCTATTTCTGGCCAATGACATAAAACAGAACTGAGGGACTTATGGGAGGGATTTTGATTTCTGATAAAGTGGACAGATAGAGCTCGTGTTTACCATTTGTCCCCTTTCCCTGACTTGACTGTGGGCTCCATGTCTGGAGCTGTGATGGCCATGGTGACACCAGGAGGTGACAAGGAAAAGGAAGAGAAGACAAGAAGGAAAGAGAACACGCTCTTGCCACGCAGCCTTTTTGAGTGTGCTATTCCTTTTGTCTGGAATGCTCCCTCTTCCTCCCTGACATGGCTAATTCCTAGTCATACTTGACATCTTGGCTCAAGGGTCTTGTCCTCAGGACAGCCTCCCCTGACTTCTCCGCCTCTGTCTGGTCTTGTTACAGGTTCAGAGTATCATGTAAACCTCCTTCACAGTATTTGCCACGGCTGCAATTTTACATTTGTTTGGGGTATGATTTTATTTTCTTTTTTGTCTTCCTGCCTCATCTCCAAGCGACATGACAGCTGAACCCATCACAATCTCTCTAGTCCCTGATGTTTAGATGCTCCGTAAGCAATTTCATTTTCTTATTTTTTCTTCTTTTGAATGAAAAACAAAAAAGCTTAAACTATCTGGAATTTAGAATGTCTTTAATCTTGTAAGCCATCTTCCTGGAAAATTATTTTGCTGAACAGAATGTTTGATAAATAGCAAGTGGGTATGAGCTCAAGATAGTACTTCCTGGAAAACAGCTAGAACTCAGATATTCCATGTGGCCAATTAAATATAAATTCTTATGACCGAAGAGAGAATTGAGCTGGGAGACAGGCAGGACTTATTTCCCCTCTGAAAGCTGAGGGGCTGCAAGGGGAGTGCTTAAAAGGAGGCCATGCCCCCTGCTGTCAGGTGAGCTAAGGAGAAGCCACATGCTCTCAGCCATGTGCTTCACATGCTCTCATGCACAACAATTCTCAGCAGATAGTAGTCATTTTGGATGCTCCGATTCCCAGGCTAGTGGGTGAATGAAACCCTAAAGTCATACAGTATATAACATGGTTAAAAATCCCAGTGCTTACATCAAGGATTTCATTTAATCTTCACAATAATAATATAACACTATGAGGCAGGTGCGATTATCTCTATTTTACAGAGGAGTCGGCTCTGCTGATAAGAAAAAGAGGCGTCTTTGCAACTGAGGCTTGTCTAACTTCTCAGTTAATATTCCTTCCTCACTCACTATCACTGGACCTCACACTTGGCTGACATTGGGGATGACCTTGAGAACTTTGGGTTCCATTCTCAAAACTTCTTATTTAACTTCACAGGAATTTAGAAAGCTCTACAGGTGATGCTGGTATGCAGCCAGAGTTGGGAACCACTACTCTATCCAATCTTGCAACAGATTACTTGAGCAGAAGTCCTTCGAATAATGGCCCCCAAAAGGATGTGTATAAGTCCTAAGCTCTAGAACTTGTGAATGTGACCTTGTCTTTGCAGATGCAATTAGGTTAAAGATCTCGAGATGAGATCATCATGGATTTGGAGTGGGTCCTTACTCCAAGGCCAGATGTCTTTATGAGAGAGAGCCAGAGGGAGATTTGAGACAAAGAGACAGAAGGTAGAAGGCCATGTGGAAATGGAGGCAGATTGGAGTGATGCTGCCACAAGCCAAGGAACACTTGGGGCCACCCGAGGCTGGAAGAGGCAGCAAGGAGCCTCCTAGAGCCTTCAGAAGAAATATGGCACTGCTGGCACCTTGATTTCAGACTTCTAGCCTCCAGAGCTGTGAGACAATAGGTTTCTGCTGCTTTAAACCACCAAGTGTGTAGCAATTTGTTACAGTAAACCTGGGAGATTAATACGAGGCCCCACCTTCTGAGTGTCTGAGTCAACGGGTCTTTGATGGGACCTAAACATGTGCATTTCTGACAGGTCCCCAGAGGATGCTGATGCTGCCGATCGGGCCACACTTTGAGAACCACTGCTCTACATTGCACAGCTCCTGTCCAGCTGTACGGCTGTCACAGCCTCCCTTTGTGGCCTTTCCAGACAGGGACGTGAGGAATAACTACAGAAAAGAAGAAATGTGTACGCCCTCTACATTTCAATGATCATTATTACTGAGTCACTGTCATTGGTCTTTATGAAATGGGGGTGACACTCTCAGAGACTAGTGCAGCTCCTGAAAGTGGACCAGGACTTAAAGTGGAATGCTTCCCTTCTCCCTTCACAATTATCACAGGAATTATATAAGTGATTGTGTAATGTACAAAATACCAGGAGAACCATGAGACAAACGTCAAAGGTGTTTCCAGCTAGACATTTTCAAAATTATAAAGAAATACATCTTATTCTTCGTACAGTGTTCTAAAATTAAATAAATATTAACCAAGTCACAGGTTTTTTGGTATTGTTTTTTAAAAATGTTTTTTATTTAGTCAAAAGTTATTTTTCGACATTTTTTCCAAGAGATTTCTCCTAAAGTTTTTTATTTCACTATTGTAGAGAATTTGTATAGTTAGGTATATTTTATTCCCCATTAGCTTTGAGGTATTATAATTTGAATATATGTCTTATGTGAATTTTGTGCTGTAATATCAATAAAGTTATTCTTTCTCTTCATGGTAAAAAAAAAAAAATACCCTCAGCTTCCTGCCAGCAGCCCTCTCCATGTGAGTTTGCACCTGTGCTCTCTCCCTGTCCTTTGATGGGTTGTGGGGAGTAAGGTGCCTTTCACCCTGCTCAGCTTTCTCACCTCCGGCTATGCGGGCATCTGATGGACTCTTCCCTCTCAGAGACATTGCTGCTCTGATATCTAGTATCTAGTGTCCTGTGGCACTCACCCATTTCCATGAACACATACTCAGGACTTTCATCTCTTTATTATTATTATTATTTTTATTTTGGCATATTATGGGGGCACAGATATCAAGGTTTCAATAAATGCCCATTACCCCCTCTCCCCCCACAAGTCTGAGTCTCCAGCATGACCATCCCCCAGATGGTGCACATCTCACTCATTATATATGTATATACCCGCCCTCCTCCCCCCTCCCACCTGCCCAATACCCTATTACTGTAGTACCTATGTGTCCACTTAGGTGCTGTTCAGTTAATACCAATTTGCTGGTGAGTATATGTGGTGCTTGTTTTTCCATTCTTGGGAAAATTCACTTAATAGTATGGGTTCCAGCTCTAACCTATTCAGCTCTAAGAAACAATGGTGATATAGCACATCTTATATTTTCCTGGTTAGAGCAGGACTTTCATCTCTTAAAAAGAAGTCTTTCTTTAAGCCCCCTGCCCTTCTTTAGACCATAATATTTCCTTTTCCCTTTCTAGGCAAATGCAGTAATGAAGTATGCTGCATTGTTTTCTTCTTCCTACTGTAGACTTCTCTACCCCAGTAAGCTGCACAGCACCTTTCTAGATACTCTTAGAGTCTGCTTTGGGGCTCATCTTCCTTTTCCTATTCCCTAAATCTTGATGTTCCTCACTTGTCTTCTCTGGGCGTTCCTCTTCTCATGCCACTCACTCTTCCCTAGTGAGTATTCACCTACTTATAGAATTTCATCTTTGCTAATGAATCTCTGATCTTCATTTATAGCTCAGATCTTCCTCTCTGATATACAATTAATTGTCTATACAGAGCTATAGACTCTCTGGTATACAATTGTTTACTCTCCTTGGACACTTGGAAGTCAAAGTGTCCACACCTGAAATCCTCCCTTCCTATCTCCCAATCTGTTCCTACTGTTCCTGTTTTGCTCTCTGAGGGGTAGTCCTTGTCCCCGGGTTCTCCAGTGGTAGAACTTGCAGACAGTAACAGCGACAAATATCTACGGAGTGCCCCCCACCTGTCAGGCACTGTTATATTTGGAGAAAAATAAGCAGTGAACAAAACAGTTGTGATCCCTACCCTGGTCTTAGATTCCTTTTACACCTTCCCCACCCGTCCCCATACACAGCCACCAAGTCTTCTACCTGCCAGTTATCCTGTAGTTCTCTGCTCACAAGTCACTTGCTCAGGGAAGCCTTTCTTGATTCCTCAGGTCTGAGTCAGTCACATCTCTTGGTACTACTGTGGTCCCCTGAGCAGCCTCAAAGACCTAAATCCCCTTCCAGACTGGTGTGTCTACTCCTTATTTCCCCCCACCTAGCACTGTGGCTGGGACATAGTAGACACTCAATAAATACTTGTTGCCTATAAGAGAGAGACAGAGGGGAATAAAAAATAGATTAAAATTTGATAAAAACAAATGTTATCAAATTTTATAAAATGTAGCCAAAGCAAATTTTAAAGGGAAGTTTATTGCTTTAAATGAATACACTGGAAAAGAAAAAAAGGCTAATAATTAATTATCTAAGCACTTGAGAGTACTTTGTCAGGAAGTTGGACAAAACTATAGTAAATTACACCAAAGAAAGGAGATAGAAGAAAATAATAAGAGTAGAAATTAATAAATGTAAAACAAACACACAATGAAGAAAATCAACAAAGCTAAAAGTTAGTTCTTTGAGAAAATGAAACATTTGGAAAATTTCTAATGAGAACTGATTAAAATTTTTACAAGGCTGAAGTTATTAATAACAACAAAGAAGAAAGGGATATCACTACTGATCCAACAGATGATATTATGAGCAATTGCCTGACATAAATATATGTGTAAATATATGTGTAAACGAAATAAACAGATTCATAGAAAAATATTTTAACAAAGGCAATGCAAAATAAAAAGAACACCTGAAAAATCTTGTATTTATATGAGAAATTGAATCTATAATTAAAAACCTCCCTATTTAAGAAATATCCACACCTAGATACCTTAACAAATGAGTTCTTCCAAGTATTTAAAAAAGAAATTATTATTGATGAAGGCAAACATAAAAGAATTCTTAGAGAAAATGCTTCTTCAGCTTAATTTAAAGAAATTGACTTGCATGGATTGAAGATGGAAAGTGGGATGTTATTCCAAGAAGGAGAAATAAACAAGTATAAGAGCACATAGCTGGGAAATGGTGGGGGTTGGGGGAAAACCACATGCAGTAGTCCCCCCTTATCTGTAGTTTCATTTATTCACAGTCAACTGTGGTCTGAAAATATTAAATGGAAAATTCTAGAAGTAAATAATTCACAAATTATACATTACACACCTTTCTGAGAACCATGATGACATCTCCTGCCTTCCTGCTCCATCCTGCCTGGGACATGAATCATCTCTTTGTCCAGCACATTCATGCCCTATGTGCTACTCTCCCTGTAGTCACTTAGTAACCATCTAGGTTATCAGATCAACAAAATGTAGCATATGTAGGGTTTGGTTCTACCTGATGGTTCTGGCATCTACATTTCCCTGAGGATTAGGAGGGACTACTGTATTTGGTGCAGAATGAAAGATGAATCTTACTGAGGGGGAAGAACCAGATTGCAGAACTCCTGGAAATAAACTGGTACAATATCTGGAGGCCGAAGGGTAGAAGACTGAACATGGCAGAATAAGAACTGCTAACTTGACCTAATGAGCAAAAGCAAATCTCTGAGATTCATAATCTATGAAGTAACCATATGGAAAGCAGCATGCAAGATAAATATTCCTGGAAGCTTTCTGTGGGATGGATTTGTGAGAGCCCAGGTGGGGCAAGAGATGTGCTCGGAGATGGTCACAGGGATCAAGGTGGGAGGTGGAGAGATCCCAGCCTGGAGTGGTATCTCTGGGAACTGAGGAGAAGGTTTGAACGGGTGGGATTTTTCAAGAAGGAGTGAGAGACAAAGGAACAAGATACCGAGGAGATAGAACAGCACTAGGGAAGAGAGAGTGAGTGGAAGTCCTGCCCCTGAGATTCAAGGTGGGTATCTGTCACATACTGCTGTAGCAGGCTACTTGGCCCAAGGTCACCTTGAATATTTGTGTTGTGTCTGCACAGTGCTGGCGAAGTGTCTCTGACTTGGTACAAACCTCTCTGCTTCTCTTTCCCCTCATCCCATGGCTGCAATACCAGCTAACACAAAAAAGACATCTGTAGGGCATTCTGCTAAGTCTGCAGCGACCTTGTTATGGCTGATTCGCCTGAGTAGGTTTGGGACAGATTTTTCCAAAACGAAGCACAGTTTTGTGTATAATAAATGCATGCACAGATATCTTTATTACTCTGTGGATTGTTTTTTTTCTAATCCAATAAATATTACGCAAAGGTCAGGGTTAGAGTGAGATGGATTCTTCTCGGCAGCAGACTGTAAACACTCCCCACAATGAAACCAGAAACAGCAAAAAGGAGCGCTAATGGTCTTCATCCTTTATATCTGCATTTTTTTCACTAATGCTCACATTTTATAAAACCGAAGTTACAGACAACTTTTTCAATTTATGAGCAATAAGGAGCAAATGGAGAAGATCACTCATGAAAATAAGAAAGTTTTCCAATTATCAGTGACATTCTTCTTTAAACCCCCAAAAGCATGGTTTTCTAGAAACGCTGCAGTCAATGTGAAAATGTAACTATTGATTTTACTTTTATGGCAACCTTGTAGGACAGAACTTTAGGAACCTAGCATCGGAAAAGGTTTTAGAGATTAGTTTTTCCAAGCCATTTGTTTTTTTACCAATGATCGCCAGATGACCTTAGTGACTTGCCCAAGGTCACAAGGCAGGTAGAGATGTGGATGAAAGTGACAGGACAGGTATTTCCGGTGGCATCCCAGAGATGCAGAGATTCCTAATTCAGTCTCTTGAGGTGCTTCCCATTTGCTATTCTCAGTGCACATGCACGTGACTCTACTTTACAGAATTGCCTTTTAGACCAAAAAGAATACCAAGGAGTTGTTTAAATTATAGTGATAACGTCTGAAAGGCTCTCTTTCTCCTCTCCAACCATTTGAGAAAAGGAGAAAACTGAAATCAAGACCCAGACCAGCGGAGAATTGCAAGTGTCTTTTTCATTCTTTCTTTTTAATTTTTTTTTTTTTCTTTTTAAAACAAGTACCACCTCTGGATCTCAGATCCTCCCTCTGCAAAATGAAGTGGTGGGACTAAGTTGGGGTGAAGGTCCCATCCTCTACCCCAGACTCTAGGGCGCCATTCTCTCTCTTTTCACCAGGAGGATGGGAAAGAGCTTCACAGGAAGCAGCTAATGGTCTGCCCACTTAGATGGCCCCTGGTGGCAGGAACAGTGGCGCAGGACAGCAGTAAGTTCTGTGATGACAGGCAGAGCTTTCCTCTCTCATGTAGCTCAGGTGGTTCAGCCTGCATTTCCGAAATCCTTATTCTATAGCCTTGCTCTCCCCACAGCTAACCAAGGGGACAAATTTAGCCCCACCTCAGGCTGCGGAATGAATCCAGCCTTAGCACCCAGTCTCTCACTCTTAATTTGACTATTACCTTTCCTCTGCACAGCTGTTATTTTATTTTATTTTATTTTATTTTATTTTATTTTATTTTATTTTAGACAGAGTCTTCTTTGTTGCCTGGGCTAGAGTGCTGTGGCATCAGCCTAGCTCGCAGCAACCTCAAACTCCTGGGCTCAAGCAATCCTTCTGCCTCAGCTTCCCAAGCAGCTGGGACTACAGGCATGCGCCACCATGCCCGGCTAATTTTTTCTATATATTTTTAGTTGGCCAATTAATTTCTTTCTATTTATAGTAGAGACTGGGGTCTCGCTCCTACTCAGGCTCGTTTCGAACTCCTGACCTCGAGCAATCCTCCCGCCTCGGCCTCCCAGAGTGCTAGGATTACAGGCGTGAGCCACCACGCCCGGCCCCAACTGTTATTATTATTACCATTTCCCCAGTGATAACTGGGGCAACGCTTTGCCTCCAAAATATGGACACATCTCTGTTCAGGGGTTTTAAACTGGCTCTCCACCCTGTTTCCCTGTGTTGAAATCCTGGCCTGAGAACCAGCAGAATATACCAATATGTCAGGCTTAGGCTATGCCCGACTCGTTCTCACTATTCCCTTCCCTACTGCTCACCCCCGGGGATGGAGTCATCCCCCGAGTCTCAGCCCTGTGACTGGGGCCCTGCCACTGTCAAGACATTTTCCTAATGTTCCTCTGATTTCTCTGAATCCCCCAGCTTTTCCCAGAATCCTCTATTCTGGTGTGCTCTGTTTGCCAGTCACATACTCTGTTTCATGTCTCCTCCCCTTGGCAGCTCCCATGCTGGCTGCTGGCAGGAACTGCTGACGACCTGGGTTCTCTTAATACATTCCCCAGGTACCATGTTCCTCCTGCCTCATGGGGTCTCCAATATTAGAGTAAATGAATGAATGTTCCTCTTCTGTGTTATTTCCTTTTTATTCATACACATTGGGAATTATTTGTGCATGGGGCCAAATTGGTTCACTTTTTAATATGTGGTGTCTAACCTTGTGCCTGTCACTTAGTGCATGTTCAGTAAATACAAGTTGAATGAATGAAGTCATGGCCTAGCACTCATTACCCCGCTCAACCCACTGCAGTTAACACTTCTGTGCTATTTTATGGCTTAAGACCTCTCCATCTCTTTATTGCTGCCAGCACTTCCTCTTCATGTCACTCACTCAACAAGAGCCCTGGCATCTCCCGCAACCAAGGATACTCCAATCAAAGACCGCACTTTTATCTTGTGTTCCAAAACATGTTTATTTCTCCAGAAATGGTCAGCCAGCCCCGTGGAAACCAATTTAGGCCCATTATCTTTGTAAAGCAAAGAGACAGAAATGCATATGCAAAGCAGAATCAAAGCTAAATAAACAGATACATCTAAATGAACCATCCCCCTGTGCATTAGACCTGAGTAAATGGCATTTGTGCGGTGCAGGTATAGCTAAGCTATCTGTCACTGTGGGCGTCTAAGCACAGCAATCAGTATGAGTGCAAGTTCTCAACAGCACGTAGAACAGGAGCAGCTGCATAAATAATAAATACTAAAAACATAGCCTTCTCCACCCCCCAACCAGTGTTTATCAGACGTGAAGTGGGCTGCGGGAGGAAAAATAATAATTGCCAATCAGGAGGCACTTTACATACATAATTTTATAATGCTAAGTCAGATCATGTTCCTCCTCTGTTCAAAGCCTGCCAATGGCTTTTCCCATCATGCAGAGTTAAGGGGTACAGACCTGAAGGTAGCCTGAGAGACTGTGCGTGGTCTGCACCCCCTTACTCTCCTCATCTCATCTTCTACTGCCTGCTCACCTTGCTCGTGCCTCTCCAAGCATGCCGGTCTCTTTGCTGTTCCTTGAATGTTTTGGCACATTTCCAGCTCACGGCCTTTACGTGTGCTGTTCCCTTAGCCAAACGTCCTTTGTATTAGTTTGCCAGGGACGTACAAAGTATCAAAAATTGGGTGCATAAAACAACAGAAATGTATTGTCTCCTGGTTCTGGATTCTAGAAGTCTGAAATCAAGGTGTCAGCAGAACCCAGCTGTCTCTGATGGCTCTAGGAAAGGATTATTCCTTGCCTTTTCTTACTTGCGGTGTTTGCCGGCCATCCTTGGTGTTGCCTGGCTTGTAAACACACCACTCCAGGCATGTCACTGTCTTCTCCCTGTGCCCTGTGTCTTCACGTCGTCTTCCCTCTATGCATGTTTCTGTGTCCAAATTTCCCCTTTTTGTAAAGACATCAATCATAAAGACTTCATTTTAACTCGATTATCTCCTTAAAGACCCTATTTCCAACTAAGTTCATAGTCTGAGTTACTGGGCTTTGGAACATCAATGTATCTTTTTGGGAAGACTCATAACACTCAACCCATAACACTCTTCTCCCAAAATATCTCTCACCTCTATATTTATCACCTTCTCAGTGAAGAGTTTTCCAACACCACATCACAAATTCCACCTCTTCCCTTCCCCTGGCACTCCTTGTCCCTCTCCCATGTTTTATGTTTCTTCCATGGCTCTTACTACAATCCCACCTGCTATTTATTATCCTTATCAATCTTATGTCTGTTTATCTCCCCCGATAAATTATCAGCTCCCCAAAGACAGTGGTTTTGTCTGCTTTGTTCACTGCCTTTTTCCAAGTGCCTAGAACAGAGCCTGGTCCATGGTAGGCACTCAACAAATGCATATTGAATAAATAAACTTTAATCCTCAAGGCAGCCTTGATGTTATCAAAATGATTGTGATCCTCGTTTTATAAATCAGGCAAGTGATGCTGGAAAAGATTAGCCGTCTTGCTCAAGATAATACAGCTAATGAGTTTTGGAGCTGAGATCTGAACCGGGTCAAATCAACTCTAAAGCTTGGGCTCTATCCATTATGCTGTGTTGCCCAGGGCAGAAGGAGGGACTTCCTGCAGATGTGTGAGGAATTCCGCAGCTGCTTAAATCATTGCTTTTTCCCCCCTTTATATAAAACAGCACTTGAAAAACATCATCAAAATGTAAATCCTCAAGTCTAGGTAAGTGATGTGGCTCAGCTACAATGTCTCTGAGACAACTGCAACATTAGAATACACTATGCGCATCTGTAAAAAAAAAAAAAAATTCAATTAGGCAAACTACTCTTTGGCTCAGGTGACTGTTTTATTTCTCTGGGCAGATTAGAAAACCAAGAAGCATATGTAGCCCGAGTTCCCAGACAGCTGGGAGTTAGGTACGTACTGCTGCTTTTAAACTTTAGGCACAAGGGCTTCCAAGCCAGAGTGAAACTTGAATGTCAAATTAACAGATGCTGTGGTTATAACCCCCAAACCCTCACTTAACCAGGGAACACATGTACTGCATTTCCACAGGCAAAGAAAGTTAAACAATGATCTCACTAAATCAAGCCCCAAACCTGCCAGGAAGGCAGAGGAAGTTGTTTCTATTTGAATTATCCAGATTGGCTGTCAGCATGGATCACGTCCACTGGATAATTGCTCCTTTTCTTTTTGCTCTGCTTGCGTGGCCACAGTCTAGGAGCCATCGCTCAGTGGAAATCACCCATCACTGACATGTTCCTGTCACGGCAATGATCCTGCAATAAGCCAGGGACCTTAACCGGAGCTGATAGTCACGTGTGGCCGTGTCTCCCATCATCAAAGGTGGGCCTAATCAACGGTGCAGAGACAGAAAGAGATTGTCAAGCTGGACATGGGACAAGTTTGCTATAGAGAGTCCTGTATTTGGACAAAAAAAAAGAAAATTGTAAAAAAAGAAAAAGATAAAAAGAAAGCACCCCAAGTCCCAGAACTCAACATTATTTTTCGATGAGGTCCGAAAAAGAGCAAAATGGAATACAATTTCCAGACTTTGGCTACGAAGGCCAGAAGAACCGTGGACATGAGTGCTTTAGATTGGCTGATCAGATTCTTTCGATAATCTTTATGCAGGCCTGGTGCATTTGTCTGACTATAAATAGCGCATTGCAAATGTTGAAACATGGGAAAGCGTTGACTTGCCTATATCCCTAAGAAAGGAACATCCTTGGTCTGTGCTGTAGAGACCTTCTAGCCCACAGAGGTACCGAGTACTGAGAATGGCTGGCTGCAAATCTCATTTTGTACAGCAGATGAAATTCAAGGGAAGGGAATTTGTTGGGGCTTTTGTTGGGGAGACGGTGGAACACGGTGTTATGCCAGTGCTGACCTCTCATTGGTTCGACTAACCACAGGCCATTGCTGTTCTTCCTGACATGCTCCTTCTTAAGCCTCCACCCCCACCCCCCAGGGAATCAGGCCTTGATATTAGTCATATTTCCCAATTCCGTGTGAAATTGGTCAGAGGCTGAAAATGACTTTTAGTGTGGCGGGTGTTAAATTTTGCTTTATAGCTCTCACTTTGCACCTCTCTGGCTTGGGTAGGCCTTAGAGATTACTGTACATTTTAGTTCAGTTTCATCATTCCCATATATTGCAGGTTCCAGGGAATATTGCTTTCTTAAGCCTACAAACTTTTATTACTCTATCCAAAGATGAGGATAAAGTTTCAAAATTTATTGCCCAACCTGCTTCTGTGAAATACACCCACATCCGCAAGCACACAGCTAAACGAGCCAAATTGCATGGACATGCACGAATCAGTCAGTCGCCACCTGTGAATATACAAGCAATCGACGTGTTGTGAAGATGCAGATGGTTACGCGTGGATGCATATTACAACCTCCTTTTAACAGGGAAAACACTTTGGAGACAGCGAGTGCTGTGTTACAGACAAAACATTTGGACTAGCGTCTCTATTCACAAAGGAGTTTCCCCCTGTTGCCCTTAATGGGTAGAAATGTTTTAAAACTCTTTTAGGCTACTCTTAAGATGTGGCAAGCACTCTTAAGACAGAACCAAATAAAATGTTATGGTTACGAAACTTACAGCAATTGCTTCTGCTTCCTCGTCTTATGGAACGGTTTAGAAAAGAGATGCTATTCACGAACATGTTTTGTTTGGAAAACACCTGCGTTGGATCTAGAACAGCCGCATCCTGTCAACAAACAGATCCTCCCGTGACTCACTTTGTGGTTGCAAACGCTATCCTCAAAAGTAGACATTTTTTTAAAAGAAAAATGAGAATTCCATTCAGAACATTAAATAGAGGGCTAATTAGATGAAAAAAACCCACCAAATACTAGCCAAAACAAATTTCATATGCCAAAAACCATGAGATATGGAACTTCAAAAAGTTTTTAATATTGTTTTCAGGAAATACATACTGGATAAAGGCAATAAATAGTTCTGTGCCAATACCCTACTTAGAATAACCTTGACCCTTTATAAAGTGCAAGTAGTCAGCCAAGGGACGAGGGGTTATTCCATGAAGCAGGTGGATTTTCCACCTTTTTTTTTTTTAACCCTTCGAGAGGTAAGGAGTCTGGTTACATCTACGTGACACAGGCCTGTGTCTTTGGCTCCTGGGAGAGATAACCTTGAAACCTTTGGCGTTTCCCAAGCAATAAAATAAAATATTAAATGAATAAATAAATAAAATGGTAGTCTTTGTTTTTCATGTTGAGTCCACTAGGACCATGTCTGATAATTTATCAGATAAGATGACTCGGGGTGGGGCCGGCCACACCTGATGGTACTGGGGGGAGGCAGGTGGAGACGGATGATGCCAGAAAGGCCAACTAGCTATATGATTAGAGGGTGGAGGCTTTTGGTAAGGAGGTGTCAGTTAACCTAGAGACGGAGTTCAACCTATGTAATGAGGCCTCAAGAAACACAAGAGACTCAAAGCTATGATGAGCTTCATGGGTTCAGAAATACCCTGTGCATATTGTTACACATCAATGCCTGGAAGTTAATGCATCCTAAGGATGATGGAATATTTGTGTTTGGAACTCCCTAAGACTCCACCTTCTGCATCTCTTCCTTTGGCTGGTCCTAATGTGTGTCCTTTCCCTGTAATAAACATGACTGTGAGTATAATAGCTTTTAGTGAGTTCTGTGAATTATTGAACCCAACGGTGGTTTTGGGCAACTCCTGAACTTGCAGTAGATCTCAGAAGTCTTGGGCACACTCCGCGGTCTGGAGAACGGGTCCCTTAACCTCTAAGTTTGACTCATTCCCAGGTACCCCACCCTACCTTTCTAAATGTCTAGAACTCAGCCAGAGAAACAAGACCTAGTCATGAGATGCTATTTTGAGGACTGTGGAAGAAGGACATGCCTCACACTCACAGTGGAGGTGACTCCTGCAGGTGAGTCTCCCATATGACGCTGGCAGGAGCAGAGCTAGGGAGACAAAACACAGTTGGCTCTGTATCCATGGAGATTGGTTCCAAGATCCCCCAGAAGACACTAAAATCTGTGGATGATGCTCTAATCCCTTGTATAAAATGGCACAGTACATGCTCTTGTCTCTTGCATTTTTTTCCTTACTCAAGGCCCAGGATGCATGGAAAAACTAGCCAAGCCTTGGTTGCACGGGAGAAAGACCAGGAAGAAGACTAGCATGGAAACACAGAGCGGAAGACAGAAAGAGAATGAAAAGAGGAGGAAGAGAATGATGCTATGGGTCACTATGTTGAGTGATCTCTCCATTGCAAAGTCCACTGAGCAGATGGAGAGATTTCTGCTGCCCCCCCCACCTCACAAAGCCCCCCATACCCACGTGGTAAGACGTCCACTCATTACGCTGCAGATATTTTATTTTCAATGATATTTTTACTAGCACATTTTCAGAGGGCAATATTGATGGAGGTAGTATTATGCTTCTAAGTGTTGGAGGTAGAAACAGAAATTTCATAATTCTTTTGAGCAGATATAGAAATTGAAGTCTAGGGAAATTAAATTGCCCGTGGTCATACCCTCCTTTGCAGATGAAAATTTTATAGAATAAAATCTCAGAAGAAATTCCTCATCACTGGCAACAACAACAACAACAAAAAAAATTGCAAGGAGAAGCTAGTAAGTAGGAAATGAAATGATATGGAGAAACCAATGAGGAACAACAATGGGTTTTTTTTAAATTAAAAACTGAAATATATACCTGCTGAAAGGGGGAGATTAAACAAACACTCTATGATGGAGGGTAATAAAAGAAAATATTTCACTGAGAAAAATTTTTAGGATTATATCAAAGTGTTCCTCTGAAATTGATAAAAAGAAAATACCTTTTCTTCATTTCTTCTCTCTCCCTCAGAAACTTTATCCTTTCACTAGAAGTCAGCCATGTGCAGGAATTATTGATAGCTGCAATATTTCATCTTGTCTTTTTTAATAAGTCAGTGCAATGCATGTGCAGCTCATGAACTGTGCTGTGGTTTCTAAGAAATGTTCTCAATTGCTTGGTGCAGCTGTTCCATGATTGGGCCCCAGCTGTATGAGCTATCCCGAGAAAGAAGGGTGAATTGCTAAGAGTTAGCTTGGTTTGCTGGTCACCGATGGTACAGAGAATAGCCGAAGAAATTTTAGTAGCCAAAATTCTAGTCCTTTACAGTTTATAAAGCATGAGTGCATGTATCTTCTTATTTGTTTGAATGGCAACCCATGAGCGGGATATAGTGTTATTATGACTATTGGACAGATGAACAAATGAAGGTTTGAGAGTTTTACTCACTATGTTGGTAGCAAGTGGCAGAGCTAAAACCTAAGCATGTTGCCTCTATGGATTATTTTCTAGAACTTTCAAGTCCCTGTGTCTGCGAATGGGACGAGAATAGTATCACTGAATCTTGCACTGCCCACTGCTAGCTCTGAGCAGAGTAGACATTATTGCCTGTCATTTTACTTTAAGATAAAAATCTCTTGGTCTATGCCAAGGACATCATGGTGAAGACCAGATACACATAAGCAAAAATAACTCTCTACAAAAGTTAGGCGTGTGCAGCTTTCCTGACCTCCTCACCATCCTCTGAACTCATCCTCTCCCTTCCTCTGCCAGAGACCCTGCCCTTTTTTTCTTCCCTGTAGCTGGATTGCTCTCTTCCCTTCTGCCCTCATTTCCACTTCTCAAATCCCACCTTCTTCATGAAGTCCCTCCTGAATCATCCAATACCTACCTTTTTCTCTTTTCTCTGAACCCCTGTCATATAAAATGCAGCCACTGTGCAGTGGAAATAACATCGGGCTGGGGATCAGGAGTGTCTGATTCTAGCCTCTCTGTGACTGACCAGCTCAGGCTCCTTAAGCAAGTCATGCAACTTCTCCAGGTCTGTTTCTACCTCTGCAAAATGGGGTGGGGGGAGGATATAGAGGTGGGGGGGAGGCATTAGAATAGGTGTTCTTTAAGGGCCGTAATTAAAATTAATCATATGCAGTTTTATGCATGGTTAGATACACATGGTCAGACACATGGTTAGAACATTTATCAAGATTACTTCGTTTGCAAGTTTTGTTTCTATAGTGAAATTGGCAAGACATGTTATATATTTCCTTCATAACCCCACAAGTCCTAGTTCATTGATACATGTATTATATATTTTTCTCTGATCGACTGATCGGTTGATTGGAAAATCATATTATTGATAGCTACATTCATCCCTTTGAGGGGGTGTCTAAATGGAATTCAGGATGATCATGAACTCGTATATGTACTTTCTCCTAGATAGAGACAGCATGTGTATTAATAATGATAATATTAATAGCTAACATTTATTGAGCACATACTAACTACCAGTCTCTGTTCAAAGTGCTTTCTATGTATTTACTCATTTAATTTCTAGTGCAGTCATATGAGATAGGCACTATTGCTATGTCTGTTTTACTAATGAGGAAACAGCAATATATAGGACTTGAGGATATCAATGTCACAAAGCTATGCATCACAGTCAGGATTGGAACAGGCAGTCGGACCCTAGACCCTGAACTTCCCTCCTTTGCCTACACTCACATCCTGTTGTGGTGCTGTAAGGAGTACCATGCTCGCAAGCAGAAGGACGTGTGATGTTAGCAAACGCATGGCCTTCCTTATCTATGAAGTGGCGAAGACAAGTGAAGTTTAAGTAAACAATTCTAAGCTACTTCTAAATTTTAGGATTATTTCACTTTAAATTGGCAATGGTAGCATTTCTGTTACTGAATAAATTTGTTTTTACTTCATCTTAGCCTTTAATTATCAATCTAGGTGAAAAAAATAGAACACAAAATGGTATAAATACAAAATGGTATAGATATATGACCATATTTTCTATAAAATACATTTATATATATGTGTGCATATATATTTATATATGTATGTCTATATTTTCTCTGCATGGTGTGTGTGTGTGTGCATATAAATATATAAAATGGAAAGAAATACCAAATATAAACAGTGGCTACATCTAGGAGATGGAATTTGGTGTGGCATCATTCCCTCTCTTTGTAATTTTCTCTAATTTTCTAAATGTAATTGCATTTTCAAATAAACTTCATTTTGAGTCATATAAAAACTATAGCCCCATTAAGCTTGAGTTTAGTTTTAGCAGCTCACATATGGCAGGTTGTTGCTTTGGCTTCTTGAAAGTCATTTCCAACCTCTTCCTGAACTGAATGTGCTCAGCAAAGTAAAACATCTCCCATGCCTAAATCATGCCTCACGCCTCTTAGAATTGAGGTTGCAAGGGCTCTGGTTAGGAACCTGTGATTTCCAGAAGTTTGAAGAAGCAGAGACGACAGGGAGAGGGACAGTGGCCTGGTGGTGTATAAAATTAAATAGGTACCTTAAAAGGCAAGACACATCTTTCACCCAGGATTTCCCACCCCCTCCTCTGTGACAGTTTTGCATAAAGGGATAGTGAGAATTTAAGAGAAAAGCTATTGCCATATGAAGCCCAATTAGCAGTGTGGATCTCCACCCTGAGTTGTACAACATGAGGGTCCTTTCACTCAGTGATCTCATCTCCCCAAGAAGAAAATCCAAGGTCACAGCTTGAATTCAAGGCTCTCCTCCCAGCAAAAATGTCCTTTGTTAATAAGCTTGAAACTCTGAAACTATAGCTCTCCAGTTAATAATGCTTATTTAAAAATGTCTGTCTGATTTTCCAAGGCTAACACAGCTGAAAAAGTCATTCTTTATAATAAATACACTATCTCTACACACCTGCTATGATTTTAATGTCCCCTTCTAAATTCATCTTGAAATTTAATTGCCATTATAACAGGATTAAGAAGTGAAACATTTCAATAGGTGATAAGGCCACGAGGGCTCCACCTGCATGGATTGGTGACTTTATAAAAGAGAGAATTCAGCACCTGTTTGCTCTCCTGCCCTTTGGCTTCTGCCGTGGTCTGACCTAGGCACAGCAAGAGGGCCCTTGTCAGATGCCATCCCCTCAAACTTGGACTTCCCAGCCTCCAGAACCATAAGGAAATACATTTCTGTGCTTTATAAATTACCCAGTCTCAGATATTCTGTTATACAAGCACAAAACAGACTAAGACATCTACTCATTCAAGTTTGTGGCTAGAAGACAGGTCAACAGATCTCAGTTATGCTTCTTTAATTCTTTATTTCATTTATCTATATAACAAACATTTATTGATTGTCTACTAGATGTCCAGATGACTCTGAGCTAGGCATTGAGCACACAATGGAAAACAAGGCACTAGGTCTGATTCATGAGCTGAGAGTCTAATGAGGGCTACAGTTAAGTATACTGGCAGTTACAATGCAACAGGCAATTGCAGTGCTGGGTTTGTGAACCAATTTCTCAGCCAGATGCCAAAATATTTCATGGTGTACAAGACTTTGCAAGAAAGTATTTGCATAGAAGTACAAATGAGTTTGCTTAAATGAGTGCCGATGATTGTTGAGACCAATTTATTGATCTTCCAGAATGAAGTGCTTTTCTGTTTCAAATAGATCAAATGTGCCACCTGCCTATGGTTGGTAAGTTCAGGCATCAGATACATTTTCTAAATAATAGCAACTTTATTTGCAAAGCATCTTCTATCTTGTTAGTCCACAACGTGCTTTATAAACTCAATAAATGCCTGTAATATATTTTTATAAACATTGGTTAAAACACTGACGTTTTAATATATTTCATGTCATAAAGTATATTAGTTTTCAAAAAAAAGCCCTCCAACAGTAATTTTGTTAGTACTTACATTAAAAGATGCCACTTGCCTTCATAAAACATGTCAATCCACTGACAGATGTAGGATAGTGATTGTTTTTTCTTTTGATGGGGACATGGTTTCCTAACAAACTACTGGGTCTGCTTTAGGTTTCTACCTTCATGTTCTGTGACCTAGTTTTATACAAGCAAAAACTTGAAGAGATGATGAGAGCAGAAGATACACACGCAATCACCTTTCTGAGTGATAATCCTACTGTGATCTTAGTGTAACGTTAATGGACCCAAAATGTGTGTGTTGTTAATTTTCTGACTTGAGAGAAAGCATCTGGAGTTTAATGTAGCAATGTAGACTATGCAAAAAAATGTAACCGTGATGCCCGCAAGGCTCAGTGCTCTGGATGAAGCCCAGGCTGTCAGCACCACGAGGGCATTTAAACCCAAGCTGGAGAGATGGGACATTCACAGGAAACGCCACAACATGTTACCCAACACTTCAGATCATCCACCATTAGGTTACAACAGGAAAACCATTTGAGGAAGAGTTTTGCATAAACAGATGGAAAAGGAGCACATTTGGGGAAAGGGGAAGAAAATAAAGCAGTGCTTTGTTCTTGCTTTTGCTTTGCTTTGTTTTATGTCATTTTGCATGTGCTTCATTTGAGGTCATAAAGACATATAAATATTTTTCAGGGAATGTATACTCAGTTCGCATGATGACATCAATTCAGAGATATCTAAACATTTGATAATGTAGAGCACTATGTGTCAGGAACAATAGTTGGAACTTGAAATTCAATATGGCGGGATGGGTTCCATCATTCACAGTTGTAAGGTATCTCTGAAAATAGGGAATGTGACTGAGGTGCTAGGGCTATTGAAACCATTACAAGGTTCTGTGATAAATCTGAGTTGGGCTTAACTGGATACTTGTTTCCTGGAACATAAGTTCCATGTGGGGAAGACACAAACACACATGAGTGTTCAGAACTGTGTTTTATTCTCTTCAGAATACAGAGGAGCTGATAACTAGCATTTTGATCATTTGCTTGTTTAAGCTATGTCCATGAAATTTTGACATCATCATTTTCATTGAAGATAAATAGTTTTGATATCTGAAATGTGTGTGTAGTATGTTAGGATTCCCTGGAGCTAATGGCTGAGCATGCTGAGAATTTATATCATCAAAAGAATTTATTTGTACTAAATTTTTCTACAATTATACAGGGAATAACTTTACAAGATTTTCTTATAGGGTGGATTGTAGGAAGGAAGTAGAAAGGGCCCCCTAACATTGGATGGGGGAGATATATTCATGGGTGCCTGGGCCTATCATGTTGTCAAGCATAGAAGTGTCATTTCTAGTCCTACTGCCATCTCCAAGTTCATTTGGTGACCTTAGGCGAGTCACTATGCCCCTTTGCATGTCACTTTTTCCATCTGGAAATTGGGGACAAATAATGCCTATCTAATATATTTTTGCAAGATTATAACTAGCCCCAAGGGAAAAAAAATGCATGCAAAGTTATTGGGGAAAGGAGTTGTGTACATTTAATAGTTTGTTGTTACTCTAAAACAATTTTAGTATGTCAGCTCCTTGTCCTGAGGATCTCTAAGGGATATAAAAGCTTTATAGAGGAGCTGCTTTCAATATCTTCGACTTTCCATATAGGAAATAGACACACACCCCTGGAAGGGACAGCGAGAAGTGTATAAATAAGTATGTGGGCAGAGCCGCCAGCAGCCAGAACAGACTTGATGGCAATTCATTCTCTCCCTGTAAACTCCACGAAAGTGTAGGAAGGAAACTAATTTCAACGTGAATGTCTCCCTTCTAACCTTACTCGACACACAGTGACATTGTTTCGGCATGTGTAATCATATGCCTGTGTATAGGCGATGGTTTCCAGGCTATTGTAAGTATTTCTGCCTACATACGTAGTTATACATCATCCTTCCATTTGTCAGAATCCTAACTGCAACAAAAACTGACCTCCAGTCAGATGCTCGTTCTCATGCTCCCATACAGACTATATGTAATTGAAATGTAAAAGGAAAAGGAGCAAAGAGGCTAAAAAATGAGCATGAAAAGTTTTATTCTTCCCTATCTGTTTCTGCTCTGCCATCATTACCAAAAGAGGATGAGAAGTAAAGGACATCTAAAGTAGAAGGGAATGTGTCACCTAGCTTTTTATTATCTCAGAAGTTCTTATAGGAGGGAATCACAGCTTTCCAAAGACAAATCAGCATCTCCCCCCACCTGGTGACATCCTGCCTCAAACTTCCACTACACGGAGAGGAAGCACTTTCACTCTAGGAGGACGTGCTGGGTCACAGCAAGGTGACTAATAATTAGGGAGGGGACATAGGACATAATTCCCAGTGTCTGACATAGTTGATGTAAAGTGGAAAATGGAGATTATTAACTGAATGACTTTCACAAAACAAAATAGAATTCCCAAATACTCTTGAGGGGGGCAGCAGAGGAGGGCTATAAATGAACCACAACCCATTCCTATTTGCACTTAGGCGCCCCGACAGACCCCATTTTCCACCCTCCTTCCAGTGACATGTGCTGCTCCTGCAGCAACGTGGGTAAGAATTGGGGTGTCCATTCCCCTTATTCTCTCCTCCATCCACCAGGTGAATGGAAACGACTTCAAGGGTGTAGTGGAGGACAGGGACCATACAAGACAGGATACCAGGAAGGAACACACGTTGAGTAAGAATATAGCTCACCTTAACTGATAAAAAGAAAAACACATTAGCTCTCTACGGCGAATTTATAGCACAGTTCAACTGACCGGTTAAAGCACCGACTTGAAGCTGTGACCTAATGACCATCTGGAGTCTACACCAGTGATCCTCAAAACTTGGTTTCCAAGTGAACAGCATCTATACTACCCAAGAACACGTTAGAAGCACACATTCTCGGATCTCACTCCAGACCTATGGAATCAGAAACTCTGGAGGTGGAGCCCAACAATTTTAACAAGCCCTCCTGGTGCTCTGGTGCCTTCTGAAGTTTGAGGGCAACTATTCTAGGAATTTCAGCATCAGGATAGACCTTGAAACATGTTAACAGAGGCAAATGGCCCAATGCTTCAAATTCTGACATTTTGATGTATTCTTCAGGCATATTTGCAAATATTGGAAGAACAAATTAGAACAAAGGCATTACTGACACTTTGCTTCAAGACAGAATCAATTTGGGAAAAAAAAAAAAAAAAGATGACTTGCATCAGGGTAATGAGCGTTAGGTTTGCTTAGTGACTTGAATGACCCCAAGCCTGTACACTGCCTGTTTTTGACCATTAGGGCAGGGTTAGCTAAAGGATTTATATGGGATTGGAAGAGATATTAATAGAATAAATCTCAGCATTTAATAGAAAGTGGCTTTTCCTAGGATGTATTTAATGGTGCTGAGAACCCCACACCCAACCAGAATCTCAAAGCTTGGAAAGTTTTGCATAATTTCCCAGCGATGTTCTGAATGCTCAAGGGATGTAGGAACAGCACTGTGGTAGATGGTCCTATTAGCCAAGGAACCTAGAAGGCTGTACTGTCAGCCTTGCCTTTGACCAACAGCTGACCTTTTATTCTTAAACCAAAAGAACTGTAAGGAACAAATACCGTACAGCCCCTACTTTATCATGGGGCACAGCAGAAGGACCTCCATAAAAATGCTTAATCCCAGGGGCTGAGTCTTAGCCACTTGGATGGAAATGAGAAAGAAAAGCTAAGCCATTTGAGTTCTGCTGCCTGACCCTTCCATGGCACCATCCTGCACCCAGAGGGTCAGTTTCATAAATAATCCCACCTCCAGGCTGGCCCCTATTCGAGTCCTATCAAGGGAGGCAAGAGGAGATTTCGCGGATCGGCTGGGGGAGATTTGAAGGCCTAACCTCTAGGTCATGCCCATCTCAAATGTGTTTTCTTGCCTGTTTTTTGTTTCATGCTCAGTCTGAAGAGATTTCTCCTTCTGCATAAAATTGACTCTTCCTTCCCTTCCTCTGCAATGACTAATACGAAGAGGGTGGCCCTCTACCAAGAAGGTATGTATTGTTAGAAGGGTCCACACACAGTCTAAGGGGAAATGACGGGGAGACTAGAACAAAATCAGTTTCTGTTACAACCAGGGCTGGGCTGAGTCAGGGCAAGTAAGGCTCACGGTGTCCTTGCCTCGGACACAAAATGACAGTGTTGCCAAAAAGCTCAGTAACCAACATCAATGATATTCTACAGAAATAAAAATATAATGAAATAAAAAAATAATCAAAGCCAAAAATACCCAATGATAAACGAAATACCAAAGCTTTAAAGAAAGGCTCAGTATTACGTATTTTTCTTCTTGCTTCAAGCTCCAAGGGGTTTTCTCACAGCACTTTCTGTGATCAGCTACGGCAGTGGAAATATGTTCCGTTGTGTATAGGACAGACAGGTGAGTGATTAGGAAAAGCTAATTCTCTGAGGTCAGAATTCCCAGTGGTAAAAAAAAAAAAAAGAGAGAGAGAGAGAGAGAGAGAGAGAGAAAAGAGATGGAAGAAGAAGAAAATAAGGAAGGAAAAAAATAATCTATTGAGCATTTATAAGGTGTGAAGCATTGTATCAAGCCCATTGCATGGATTAAGTCACTTAGTCCTCAAAACATTATGGAAAAAAAAAATGCTGTCACTACCAGCACTCTATAACCAAGGAGACAGACACAGAGAGGTTAAATTAGTTGTCCAAGTTCACCAAGTAAGTAGCAGAGCTGGGACATAAAACGAGGCTTGAGAGTCCTTGTTTTTAACCAGTATGAAGACAAGAAAAAGAGACAGTGAGAGGCAGGGTAGGCAGCAGAGAGTTCTTTGTATTCACCAATAGCAAAGGAAACATGAAGAATTGGTGGCTCTTTGATGAAGACCAGTTTAGCATCTTTGAACAGGAGACAAAAGCATATTGGAGACACTTGCTGTCGTGCTGGCACAAAATATCTACTTCGCGTTGGTTGTTTGCACATCCTGACATCTCCCAGTTGACAAGGAAATGCTTAGCATGCCATGAAATGAACAGAAGCCAGAGCCGAGCAGACACCGCAGTGGTGCGGGTGGCGCGAACTTCAGCGCGTCTGCTTACTCAGCCCCCTCCCTCCAAAACAGGTCTCACCCTGCCTCGCCATCTCTAAACCGTTTTCCCGTAGAACTCGAGAAATAGCCCACAAGATATACGGGTATAGATTATTTATTCGCTTACTTATATATAGGTTATATCTCTGTGTATTGTGTAAGTGTTTAAAACCAGACTCGACCCAGGGCCACCAGAATGATGTCTCCTTCGCAGGAGGGACCCGCTGCGCAGGTCTAAGCATGATAGATGGGCCGACCTCCCCTGCTTCGTAAACTGCAGCGAGAGAAACCCAATAACCCTGAAATTAGAAAGGGGGGCGGGAGGGGGAGGGTCGCGCTGGTGTAATATTACTGGAACGAGATGCAGAGAAAAATAATTTACTCTGAAGTGACAGTCTGAAGGCAAAAAAAAATAAACTAACAGGAGGGAGTTTAGGCTCATTAGCAGCCTGGTCTCAATATTTCATTATTAATGATAATAAAAAGAAGAAAGGAGGGAGCAAAGGCATAGGAGAGTGTGTGTCATCGGCTCCAGGCTCACAATAGGCAGGCTCCAGGACTCCCGTTTAGTCAGGGCATAACAAAAGGCACCTCCAGGAGAAAGGAAACATCAGGCAGGATGAAGAATGCTCTGGTTCTGGTCTGCTCTCTTCTAAATGCCTGAATTGAGGGGCGGGCAGAGGGCCTCTGCGGGATTCTGGCTGATTTATTAGAACCTCTGCCTCCAGCAATGAAGCCCCCAACAGTTGCTCTGCAGCCTGGCCTGGGTGAGCTGCAATGAAAAGGGAGACCACACTGAGCTGCCCCTGGGATTTCTAGGGCAACACCCCTCCCTCCGGGTGGGAGGCAATCACTCCTGCCTGCGATTGCATATCATCTGCACCTAGACCCGTCAGGAACAAAGACACCAGGGATCAATAGCTCTGGTCTGGCTATAAAGGAAACAGGATACATCCCAGAGATTACAGCTGAAGCCTAAAAATACAATTCAACAGTAAGCAACCATGTTGGAGTCAATTTAATTTAAAATGGCAAAGGAGCTATCAGGTTCTGCCTGTTGCCCTAATAAAGAAAATGAAAACCTTCCTCCATGCCCACCTGCCTGCCTTCTCTTGATGAGTATTTTGCTGTCAATGGCTGACACATTTTCTTCTTGACATTGAATCTCATAATGCAGTCAGTCTGGCCTGGTCCATTTTTCTGTTTCCTTGGACTCTTTCTGAGCATGTTGATATGGTTACATTGCTGTTGGGCAGAACAGGAGCTCCCTTCTGCTGCTACCACCCAATGGCCTTGAGCAATTGAGACATGTTTAAGATCATCTTTTCTACCGTTTGTGTCCTCATAATTTATGAACATGTCAGAATTGTCCAATTGAGCAGTAGATCCATGAAGGTCTGCTGCTGTGCTGGGCATCATGCTGGGTCAGGGTGAACACAGTAATGAACCAAGCATGTGGCTCCACCTGTTACTTGTAGACGATTGAGGCAGACCAGTAGGAAGCAGTAAACATACAAATGACCATCACAAAATAGCATAACAAATTGCGTTAAGTGGAATGAAAAATAATGATCCAGGTGCTATAAAGAAGACTGGGAGGTATGCATGCATCTTTCCATAGGGTGGTCCAATAAGCCTTCTCAGAGGAGGTAGGATTTAAACTGAGACCTGAAGGCATGAGCAGCCAGCCCCATGAATCAGAAGAGAGATTCTAAGCAGAGAGAACACGGGTGCAAATGTTCAGAATCGGAAAAGAGCTTGTCTATTTCTTGTCCCAAAAGGAGCAAGAGGCCAGTGTCTCTGGAACACACAGACGAGGAGACAGTGGTCCTACGTAGGGCAGGGAGTATGATGAAGTGCCCGTGAAACAGGCTGGATTTTATTCCGAAGTTAAGGGGAAGCTTTTGGAAAGTTAAACCAGAGGAGAGACACAAATGGATTTACCTTTTTTTTTTTTTTTTTTTTTTTTTTTTTTTTTTTTTGAGACAGAGTCTCGCTTTGTTGTCCAGGCTAGAGTGAGTGCCGTGGCGTCAGCCTAGCTCACAGCAACCTCAAACTCCTGGGCTCCAGTGATCCTTCTGCCTCAGCCTCCCGAGTAGCTGGGACTACAGGCATGCGCCACTATGCCCGGCTAATTTTTTATATATATATCAGTTGGCCAATTAATTTCTTTCTATTTATAGTAGAGACGGGGTCTCGCTCTTGCTCAGGCTGGTTTTGAACTCCTGACCTTGAGCAATCCGCCCGCCTCGGCCTCCCAAGAGCTAGGATTACAGGCGTGAGCCACAGCGCCCGGCCACAAATGGATTTACCTTTTAGAGGGGCCTTTCTGGCTGCAGTGTGCAGAATGAATTGGGGATGGGACAAGCCTGAAAGCGGGGAGACCTACTCAGGGGCCCCTGAGTGGGACAGGAGGGAGGTGGAATGGGGATAGGAAGACACGCAGAGATTCAAGATAGCTTTTAAGGAAGAAAATGCAGGACGAGGTTAAGAGACTGTGTCGTGGAAGTACCAACCAAGTCCCTGGGTGTCTGGCTACACCCTCTGATGATAATCTTTCGTGTAACGATGACATTACAGTATCCATGAGTCTAGACATGGACATAAGTTCTTTACAAATTATGTAAACATGTGGTCACATCTGCCTACTGATTTGTCTTACTGTGGACAATTGTCTGTGGCCCCCAGAGAACAGCCTACCCCGCTCTATTTGGTAGCTCAAGAAGCTTATGTTCTTTCTTTTTCTTGTGATTTTATTTTCCTCCCACATGCCTGAGTTCTCTTCATTTCTCTCCTTTAAACCCAGGACCTTATGACCTCCCAGATAGAGCAGAGGAGCCTCTGGAGCAATAGTTATCAAAGTACTGTCCCTAGGACTAGCTGTGTGAGCATCACCTGGGAACTTGTTAGAAATGTAAATACCTGGGACCCAACTCAGATCCACTGACTCAGTGACTGTGGAGGTGAACACTCAGCCATCCGTGTTTTACCAAGCCCTCCAAGTGATTCTGATCTGCGCTAAACTTTGAGAACCGCTCCTCCGGAGCTAGGCTGTCCAGTTTGGTGGTCGCTCCCCACATGTGCTTATCCAGTCCTTGAAATGTGTCTAGTCCGAATTGTGATGCGCCAATGGAAAACACACACCAGATTTCAAAGAGTACAAAAAAGAACGTGAAACGTGAAATTTCTCATTAATCATTTTTCATACTGACATGTGTTGAAAGGATGATACTTTTGATATTTGATGTTAAAATGTACTATGGAAGTTAATCTTATTTGTTTCTTTTTACTTTTTTAATGTGACTACAAGATAATCTCAAGTTACATGTGTAGTATGTGCTACATTTTCATTAAACAGCACTGCTCTAAAGCATGGGCTTCGGCGACTTCAGTGTGCACAGGGCTTGCTTGGGAATCTTGTTAAAGTGCAGATCCTGATTCAGTAGGTCTGGGAGAAGGGAAGAAATTCTGCATTTCTAGCAAGCTCCCAGGCAGTGCCCATTCTGCTGGTCTGTGGACCACACTGTGAGTAAGAAGGCACCGATGGGTGTTGGAAAGGATCCTGGAAGTAGGTCTGGTGTCACCAAACAACCATGGGATGTAAAATAAAGGCACCAGGTTTTAAGTCTCAGGTCTGTGTCTCATCATATACCTTGGACAAGTCATTTTTTTAACAACCACACAAAAAAATGGAAATAATACAAACAACCTCACAGAGTTATTGCAAAGTTCAAATAAAATGTTGATGGAATTATTTTTGTATTATCGAAGCCGAATAAATCTAAATTATCATTCTACCTGCCCTCCTCCCCCACATATACACGGACATACTGAGTGAGTGATGAGTAGTGGAAATTTCTCCACTTTCTAAGTTAATTCAGTGCTACAAAAAAGCACAATTACTTGTCTATCCCAAATCACCTCCAAATGATGTCTGCCTGCATTGCCTGAATCACTGTGACTAAGAAGTCATTTGAGAGGGAGAATGGTATTTGGCAAGCATCGCTCTCAGAAGCACTTGGTACTCGGGGTCGATACTGAGTTATTTTCCCAAAGGGTGAGGCTCCCAGGGGACAGCATCCTAAACACCGGCCTAAACACCCTGCTCCAGGTCTCAGAGGGTCACAGCATCCTCAGGGCTAGAGGGCTCCATCAGATCAGCCTTCACCAGCAATTAGCAAGTAATCGGATTCCTAGAAAGAGTCACTTTGGGACCTGAGGGGAAAGAGAACAGAACTGGCCATGTGACTGTGTCATCATTAGGAAGATGGGGAAGGCGGAGAAAGTTGCACAAAGCAATAGTCCCTTAAAGCATCATTACCGTGCTGTGTTGGCAGCACCCATATGGTTGAGCTGAGCCCAGCTTTCCCTCAGGGCTGCAGTGCTGGGAATATAAGACGGCAGGAGAGGACAGGGGAGGCTCAGAAACAGCATGTGTTGAGCCAAGCACGGTGCAAGGTCCCTGAAATGGGAAATGTTACAATTTACCTAACAGGAAGAGAAAATGTGTGTTACCCACTGGCACCAAATCGCCCCTCGTCTATAAACACGCGCGCGCGCGCGCACACACACACACACACACACACACACGAGTTTGCTTATTCCATCCCTAGCCTGGCAAGAAGGGGTGTGGAATACAGAAGGTGTCTTCTTTCCTGAGGGTTACTGATATATTGATTTGGAATTCCTGGAAGGGAAAGGTAGGTCATCCCTGAGCATTCTTCAAGCGGTTTTCTCTAGAAAGGAAAAGCGTGTATGTTGTCTAGAAGATCTCTGCCTTGCAACATTCGTCTCTAGCCTTGTTGATAGCTCATGTCCTATATAAAACAAGAACCGCAGCACTGAGTGGCAATAAATGCAGAAGATCCAGCTCTATTTGCAAGCTATCCTAATCTACAGACTGCGGATTAATCGTTCTTCTTCCCTTGGCCTCAGGTACAGCATCTTTGAAATGAAAGGGTTTAACAAAATGGTCTACAAGAGTCATAATATCTTGTTATTCTAAAGAGTAATCTTGCTTATATAAAATAGCCTCCCCAGTAGGGGACCTCATGGCTGACAGGGTACATGTGGATGCCCCCTGAGGAGCAGGCGCAACTGCAGAAGGGCAGGGGGAACACAAACTCCATGAAGATGTCCCAAAGAATCAGCGTCTGAGTTGCCCAGGCAACATGAGCCTCTCTGGCACAGCAGGTGCATCTGTTCTCTACTCCTCTGAATCAAGACTCTCACCACGTGAGGAGGAAAAGGTGGTGGGTTCCAGAGCTATCCCAAGAGGGGAAGAGAGTGGAGCAGAGCAGGATATAGGTAAACGGTGAGATTTGTCATCAGGGCCCTCCCAATTCCCTTCCTCCTCCCCCGTACCCCAATCCAAAGGCAGTGGGCCATTGTGATCCCTTTGCTCTCTTGTAATAAACTGTGATCTCCAGGAGGGATCTGATATCATTAGTCTCAAGAAAAAGAAGGAAATTAACATTGAAGAATCTACTATACTCCAGGCACTTAAATGAAAGATCTCGTTTATCCTTTGCCAGTAGGGGTAAGCATAGGATGAGGCCAGGAAGGTGCCTACTTGCTCAGGTACAAAACAAAAGGAGGCACTTGCCCCCAAGATTCTGAGTAAGAGGCTTACTCTTGTGCAACTCTAAGGAGTAGGTACCACCTTAAAGTTTGCACCTAGACACCTTCCTTGCCTCATCCTATTTTGCCCTCTTCGCCTTGAATTTATCTGTACTTGAATTTATTTCCATGTCATAGATACAGAATCTGCCATAGAGAGGTCCAAAGTCATAGCCCCAGGACTGAAATTAAGACCCATCTCTTCGATCAACTCTAGCAACGTGGTGGTTAAGATACAGACCGTGGAGAGTTTAGAATAATCTGCTAGTTAAGAACTCTAGCACCTATACTTGCTAGCTGATAACTTCAACCTTCTTACTTAAATACTCAGTTGCGGTTTTCTTGTCTACAAAAAGGGAATAATAGCAGTACCTACTGCATAGCACTGTAATGAAGATGAGACGAGGAATACATGCAAAGTGCTTTCAACGGTGCGTGGAACGAAGGTCTCGATACATATTAACTGCTTGGTGATGATGAGCATGGTGGTGGTGGTGGCAGTGATGATGATGGTGATGATGACAATGATATGATAAATGTTGGGTTTTGTCATTACTATTGTTCCGATCACATTAATTTATAATGCTTCGTGTGCTGTCCTTCCCATGAGGTCTTTGCAATTTAGCAGGAATTAATATCTTAAATATTAGATCTCCAACAATAAATTACTAGATATTATCACTGGGTCCAGGCAAATTATCTTTTGGAGAAATTATAGGAGGGGCTCCGAATCACACAATGAACGTCATTTCCAGCTTTAATGGCTGGCCTGTGCACCTGTAGCTTTGCACATTAAGGAAATGACTCTCCCTTCAGAATCATGAGCTAAATCCAACCCAGGAGAATTTGTTAGGCATTGCCATTTGGGGACCCATGCACTCCAACACCAAGTCAGCATTTCCTAAACTTTTGCCCCAAGGAACCCAAAATGTGTCTCCTTCTCAGCTCACTGATTGCTTGGATGTAATCTACATCTCCTCTTGGGAGGCCCTGGCCCCAGGAATGTAAGCTTGGATTGTCCCTGTCACCCCAACTGGCCTCCTTTCACAGTCCATTACTCCCCCACTAATTGTTGTTAATAATCTGCAAAGCACCTTCCTCTGGCAGTGTCAGGGCTGTGGGGAAGGAAAGCAGTGGCTGGCATCATTTAATTGACCTCCCCATTAGCAGTGCTTGCTAGTGTGCTCAGGGAGCCAGATCACGCATGGACAAAATGCCAGTCCCTGAGCACGGCTTGTGTCAATGGGAATGAGCTCGTCAAAGGGTGCTTTGCAGAGCTGCACAGGGTGTGAAAAGCTGGCTAAGCCAAACGAGGGCCCTGATGGTGCTGTGTGAACTTGGCATCCAGCCTGCAGAGGGGTGGCCATCTCGCTTGTCCCTCTGTCACTAGACCACCTTTAGGGAGGACAGGAACAAAGCAGGGGTGAAAAATGAGAAGTGAAGGCTGCATCACTGCCCCTGGAGCACGAAGCCTGGCACCCAGCGAGGCTGCCCAGAAGACACCCTGAGCTGTGGCTTTACTTTCTCAAGCCAGCCTCCCTGGTCACTGCCACTGCTGAGTGGCACGTCCCCATGCTGACAACTCTAATTTCATCAGCCCAGAGAGAAGCCCAAAGGGGCCCTCGATGGATGTCGCTCTTGATGTCACACTGGACAACAATGCCCAAACATCCACTGAACCCCTGAGCTGAAGGGGCTTTGATAGGATCTGACATGAAATGCACTAACCCAAGGGTGGGATATTGAAGTCTTGGGACCACGGTCACCAATACTGACGGGTTTCCTCGGCCCCAGCTCCTACTCTCTTTTGTTTCTGCTCTTTCTCTTTCTCTGCTTCTTCTCTCTTTGTTTTTGTCTCACTTTTCTCCTGTGATGAATTGCACCACCTCCCCCAACCCCCCCCCCCCCCCGCCCAACACACACACACACACATTCCTACTATCCCACGCCCATGAATGTGTGATGCCGTGTGTGCAGTTATGTTTATGCTGCATACATGAGAAAAGATAGTAGCACATAGAATGCATCTGATGGTGACTTAGAAAAACAAGAGCCTTCTCTCTGTCTTCCTGAAAAGAGCCTTCAATTCTGACAACTCCCTTTGTGAGAAGAACAAAGGCAGCCCATGTGGTGGGCAGGTGGGGAGCAAAGAGAACAGCTACAGAAAATGGTTAAGGAGGAGAGTGATGAAAGTAGACTTCCCTGCAGCCACAGGAAGGTGGGCTGAAGACTAAAAAGGGGAAAGATGATGTGGGGTCGGCGGGGGACAGACTGGGCAGGGACCTGCACAGGTGGCTTTGGAGGAAAAACTGTTGGAACTCCACTGTTGGAGTTTGCATGTGCTCTAGTAGGTGCTTCCTGCTATCGACAGACACCTTCTTCCCTAAAAAGAATCATCATTGTGGTTGCAGGCCAGATGATTGGCTAGCAGTTTACGATGGCCTGATACCTTACAGTAAAGAGGAGAAGGGCAGGATTTAAGGAATAGTGGCTGGATTGGGGGCTGAGGACATAAAGGGAAGTCCTTTGCACAGCTCTAAATCCAGGGAGGCAGCAGTCAACCAACAGTGAGCCATCCTTTACATTCGCACTTTGCCTACTATAAAGATCTTTCCCTGCTCCTCACTACTCCTCTCCCTACCCCTTCCATCCACACTCACACCTGTGCCTTCCTGGGTACCTTGTTGCCCAGTGATGACTGCCACTGGTGTGTGCTGCATGGCCAAGAGCTCAGCTGGGCAGAAGAGGATATTGCTGAGGAAACCCCAAACCACTGAGAGCCTGCCGTGCACATGACCGTCCTGACCTGGCAAATGGACAATTGGTCTCTTACCTGGCCAGCAGCCCATCAGGTGACCTGGCTGAAGTGCTGTCCTCACCAGGAGGAATCTAAACAAGCTTCAGTTTTGTTCTGAATCTGTTCACTTTATTAAAAGTGAACAACCCAGTTTCACGTATAAAAGAAATAACAATAAAGCAGGGAGAAAACTAACTTAGATGAAACAGTTGGTTAACAATTTTTTGCTAGACTCTACCTTGAGACACACAGCTCAGATGGAAATGTCATGGGTTGTATGGTCACTCAAACCTGGTGCTCAGCCCATCCCCAGCAACTTACTGATGGGAAGCATTAGATAAATATTTTAACCTATGTGAACATAATTTCTGCAAATGTATATTTCACACCTGTCTCATAGACAGTAAGGAATAAGTGTGGTAGGTAGCCTGTAGAAAACCTCAAGCACATCTGGCTGTAAATAAATGTTAGTTTTATGTGCTAATATATCGGGCTATTAAAATATATCTCTGCCACCCTCCATTTCCTCATTCTCATTCTTTATTCCTGCAGGTAATTGTTCTTGGGTTTCTCCATTCAATAAATATTTATTGAGAGTCGACTATAGAACAGGTGCCATTCTAGGTGTTGGGAATATTGTAGTGTATAACACATGCAAATTACTATTGCTTTAGAGGAGAGACACTAAAGAGTGGGAAATATAACCAGCTTTCAAAAGAGAAACAAAAACACAAAAGCTTTCAAAAGCCTAAGCCAGGTTTAAGATAAAGGATATGGGTCTAGACACAATACTGGGTAGAAAGAGTAGGGTAAGCATGGCTCCCAGGCTCAAAGAGGATGTGTAGGCAAGAAACTGGGGAGACAGAGATGGATGGGGGAGTCCGTGCTGTCTTTCTTTTTCCTGGGAGGCAGCAGAACTCCAGAGAGACATGGTTAAATGGTCCATCTGGGACAGTTTACCAACTGGCCACCTGCCTATGTGTTATGTTTGGCCAGAGTGTTGTCCCACACTCCCACAAAGAATCATGGCCTGGAACACTTAAGAAGTATATAATTGAGTCTGCCTCTTATTTTATAGATAAGGAACTTGACGCTGACAACGGTCACGTGACTTACCCAATTCTTACAGTAAGATAATGGTCACTGTGTATGTAGACTAGATATTGACAGTACTGACCACAGGAGGCCAGCCTCAGAAAGATGACATAACTCAATGCACGTAAAACCAACCAGAAAAAAAAGGAAGGGAAAAAAAAAATCTTAATAAAATGCAGATTCTCAGGCCCTATTCTAAGGGCTTCTGATTCGGTGGGTTTGTAACGGAGCCCCTGGAAACTGCATTTAATAGTCATCCTGGGGTGATTCTGACGCAGGTGGTCTGAAGACTAATTGCCACCCTAGATCTCTCCAGTGCTAATTTGTATGGATACCCACAACCTCTGAGATGTAATGAGGTGGTATCAGTTCCATAAAATCCTTGGCTAGTGCAGCCTCCCTTCTATAGGTATAAGCTGAACCTCTTCAGCTGAGTTATGGCGTGTATTTGCATAAATTACCATGCGAAACTTGTTAATATTTCCTAGATATCCTTTTTCATTGCTCCATTAGACAAGGCTTTGTGCTTTTGTTTGGGGCTGAATGTCAGCCAATCCGAATCCACGACTGCGGTGGCATAGAACTCGAGGTGGTAATTTATTCCCCTTGTGGAGCCTAGTGTCACCTATGTGTCCTGAGAAATGCGATCTGAAATCAGTTGAATTTTATCATGCAAATTATAGGAAGTGTTATCATTATAAGCAGCAGGAGGTTCCTGATTTGCTATCATTTACACGTTAAATGAGTTCAACCTGCTAGTACAAGGGGATGAGTTTGGGAAGAAGAAAGGAAGGGGCAATGAGCAGAAGAATTCCATCAGGGGTTGAAGCCCCAGGGCTTTCTGCCTCCAGTAAAATGAGGCTTCAAAAGGATGCTCAGATTTGCTTGATATAAAAGACTGAAAAGGGGTTTGCTTTTTGGAGGAAAGGCATGTAAGAAGAGAAAGGACATTATTTAGCTACTTTATGATGATGCCAAGAGAAAGATCTCCCTGGATGAATTGTTCAAAATGGAATTGCAATGTGAGAGGATTTTGGCTTCAAGTTAGAAGAAGGCAAGACCTCAACATAATCAAGTTCAACCACCTCATTTTACAGTTGGGGAGACTGAGACCCAGAAAGGAGAAATCACATGTTCAAAATCCAATAAGTAATTTGAAAGTAAAAACTAGCCCTCCTGAGCCTGATGCTGCACTGTCCTATGCCCGCTTGCCTTTGGTCCCCCTCTGACTCTCAAAACTACCACGGCACTTACAGATCTTGTGTTTGCCCTGGTTCGCAGGGTGCTGCCATGGTTTGGATATGATTTGTTTGGCCCATGATGTCTCATGTTGAGACTTGATCCCCAATGTTGGTGGTGAGGCCTTGTGGGAGGTATTTAGGTTGTGAGGTTAGATCCTTCACAAATACGTTAGTGCCCTCCCTGGAGGGGTGGGGTGAGTGAGTTCTCTGAGTTCCTGTGAGAACCAGTTGTTGGAAAAAGGCTGGCACATCTTTCTCTCTCTCCTGTTTCCCTCTCTCGTCATGTGATTTCTACACAAACCAGCTCTCCTTCTGCCATGAGTGGAAGCTTCCTGAAGCTCTCACAAGCAAATGCTGGTGCCATGCTTCTGATAGAGCCTGCACAGCCGTGAGCCAAATAAACCTCTTTTCTTTATAAATTACCTAGCCTCATGTATTTCATATAGCAACACAAATGGACTAAGAAAGGTGCCTATTGCTACCTCATGTCTCTAGCCCATTTCTGTTCCTTTTCTTGGACCCAAACTTCCTTATCTGCATTCTTTTCTATCCATACCAGAACACTGAATCAAAGCTGAAAAGGCTTCCCCTCTAAGAGGTATTGCCCACCCACCCCATGCACAGATTACCCCTCCCAGATGTTCTTCCTCTAGGCTCTTCTCTGTCCACCCCTTTCAATCCACTTATCTTCAGCTTTTGGGGGACTCCTGGAGTCCAAGATGGTGCATTTAGGTAGTTCATCACTCTTCAGTGTAATCTGGGTTAGGAAGTACTGCATCAAGCATTCCTACTTGAATATGTTCTCTTCCCAAGGGTAATTGCAAATAAAAGAAAGTGTAAAGAAAACCATGACATTTTAACCTTTGATATTGAAATCTCAGCCACAATTATAGTGAGCACATTAGAAATATCTCTAGGAAGAGCTGCTTCTTAATGACTTCCCTCAGGCCACTTTGGCAAGAAACATAGAATTTATTTTCTATTCCCCCAATTCTGTGTGTCTTCTTGAAGATGACTGAACAACATAAAGTGATGGTGGGGGGTGGGGGAAAGAGAGAAGGAAATAGAGTAGAAGGGAGGACAGAGATTGTAGAAAACAAGATGGATAAAAAATGAGTCACAAGACATTTAAGCAAGTGAACAATGGAAGGCAGGAGAAGTTTCATCATGGAGTTTGGAGAAGCATTGAAAGGAGCTGGTAGGAAAATGGCTAGAAAAATCCATAATCTGGGAGTTAGAACAACTAGATTCTCATCCCTGATCAGCCATAATTTGTACTTGGGAAATTCATTACAGCTCTTGGGCCTCTGTGTCCCAGTCTATAAACTAAAGTGTTGAAGTGAGTGATCTCTATCATTGTATGATTCTTAATGACCTTATGCCCCAGGAGATATTGGCAACAGGACTGAACTCACACTAGGATTTCTGGAAGAGACAAAGCCCCTGTGGTGGCTAAAGATTTCAGGAAACTGGCCAAACTGAAGAGAGGATCATTAATAACCAACCGCAGGTAGGGCGATGCTGGGTAGTCAGATGGCAGGACCAGGAAAGGATGTGCTGGTTGCACCTCTCAGCCTCTCTCAGAAGCGATCCATAGCTTTGCTCAAGAAAAGTGAGCATGTCACCTTCTGCCTGCCCACCAAGGTGATAGAGCATGTGGGAATAGGATTTTCCAAAGGCCTAAATTACAGTGATTAGGGTCCATCTGAACCAGACCAATTACTTCTGTACCCCAGATATGCCATTTCCTATTATTAGCTTTAATAATAGTGATCAGAATTTTCCTTAGGATGGCACCACTTTTTGTCCTCCTGAAGAATTGTGAGCCCAGTTGGCAGATGTAAAAGGAGTACTTATTTAGGGAGTGCCTGAGGACTGCAAGGCCATGGGCAGGGAAGGCACAGGGGGTGGGATTGGAGACAGGGGATGCTGATAACAGAAGCAAGATTCCTTCTCGTCCCAGAACTGAAGGCCACTTCTAACTCACTGGGTTGGTGAAAAATTAATGAGATGCACAAAGGATCTGGAAAGACTTCCCTCAAGCTAGCTACATAATGGAGCAATGGGAGAATCTCTCTTTTGTTTATATACAGAGAAAATCGAGTCAAGACTTGCATTTTCCTTTGAAACCTTAATATACCTCATGAACTAAGCTTTACAAATGGAAGCCAAGAGTTCCCGAGAATGAAACATTCATCTGAATCTAACTTGCTGAATGGTACGAAACTATGTACTAATCCCAGTTATGAATTCAGTGGTTTGATTCTTCCCTGCCAGTGGCCAAAATCTGGCATGCTTTGATGATTCCAAAAGCTCAAGCATTCAGTTACCTTCCTGCTTCCTTGTTCCTCATATTTTCTGTCAAACATTCAGTTCAGGAAGTTTAATCCCTGGACCTAGATGAGAGGGTGTTGTATGTCTACAAGGCATCCAACTGGGTTTGGGGGGTATAACACATTTAATTACTAGATAAATACCACTCAAAATAAAGGAGGTGAGACAGATGGAGTCCTTTGCCTCCCACCAACATCTTCTTTGCCAGATGGACAGAGGGGAGGAGCCACTCTGTCACAGCAGGGAGCCCATGACAGTTGGCCCATGAGTAGACCTTGGTGCTTTATTTCTGTGATTCTCTTCATGCACAGGAAGCATCAGTGCCTAGTAGCCAGTCCCCTGGCTGCCATGTCTGACAGTATCTCAGACACACATCCTGAACATGGGCTGTCCCTGGAGAAACTTCAGTGCCTAATCCTGTCACCGTGAAGCATCCATGCACAGCCACGCTACAGGCAGACCCGATGTTCTCAGGGAATGGCTGTCAGTCATCAGTAATCCCACAGCCAGCAAGATTACACACTGAACCAGCATGCAGATGGACCTAAGCGTGCACAGGAGAAGACGCAGGCTATGAAGGGAGCAGCCAGCACAGCCAGCGGGAGATTCCGATGTGCTTTGAGGAGTTTCAGATGGAAATCATTTCCAGGATGATGTCCTTCCAGGCAGTTTGCTACTGTCACGCTTGGAAGGGGTCATCTCCATAGCCTCAGAAACATAACCTGTTATGGTTGATCAGGCCATCTCTTTGGGGAGGCTATCTAGTGGCTCTTTAAGCAAGTCAGTCATTCATCCATCCATTTATCTCCCATGTAACCTTTAGTGAGCAACTGTTACATGCATAGCACATACCATATAAAGTTGAGCTTGGAACAATGCATCTCATGAAAAATCGAATTTAATATCCTGGGCTTCCAAAATAAAGGGAAGATTGTTCAGGGTCTGGATAACTGTCCTAAAGCAAACACATGGTTCTCTCTTATTTTCCCTGGCCCATCCCCTCCTTATAAAGCCCTTCCTCCTTGAGCAATGTAGACATAGATTCAACCACTATTTCTCGAAATATGGTATTTTCCTGATATGCCCTAACACAAAATACTTTAAATGTCCCAACACATCTGTGTGTATATGCCATGTTCTTACTAGCACCATTTGAGTACAATGTATCTGAAAGTGAATGAACTTGGATGACAATAGCAAATTGCCACCGGAAGCTCTGAGTCTCACTGCCTCAGAGTCCAGCACTGGAGTCCTCTTCCCACGCACTGGTGTGACTGTAGGTCTTGCCTGCTGCCTGTTTGTCCTTTGCAAAAGCCTCCTAATCTCTCCAGCTGGATGAGTGAGTCACATGCTTGGCTGGTCAAGGGTCCCCAGATAGTGGCCTGCGCTAGGGGCTGTGTTCCCCATCACAGAACACCAGGCACTCAGAGAGGGGAACTAACAGCTTTGAGAAAGTTTCTAAGTCCCTCTAATAGAGGACATGAATCAAAGGTTGTTGGCAGTTTCCTCACAGGAAATTGTCTTCTGGCAACTGGATGTCTTTGAACTTATCAGGTGACAATAGGAAGCAACTCCTAACAGCTCCCCGTAAAACATGTATTCTGAAGGCTGTCCCGGAGACATCATCTCTCAAGGTTATCATGTCTGTTTTTCTTCCTTCTGTCACCTTTGATTCGAGATAGAGGGCATTTACGACGCACTAACCTTTTGGTCTCCTAGGATTTGTGCCTGACATTTGACTGAAAAGAAAAAAAAAAAAAAGATGGCGCATATTTTCTTCCGCTGTGAACTTTTCACCAGGTTTGATCCCTGGCAGGACGGTGAAGTGGGTAAGATTTACTTCAGGGCTCTCCTTCTGCAGTTTGCTGATTTTGCATTTCAGGTTTTTCACATCTTTCCCAAGTTCTCTTCTCAGCCCACCAGCAGTAATCTCATGTTCTACCAGCCTTCTCTCTCATCTTGCCCCAGAAATACATTCCTAGGTCTCCATAACGAGTTTAGGAGATTGTGTAGTCCAGGAGCCAGAAGCTGCCTAGGAATGTGTCTGTAAAGGTGAATACTCCCGGACAGGAGGGATATATCTGGGTCCTGAGAAGGGGCTGGATTTCTCCATGCCTCCTCCCCACCCCCACATCCCCCAGTCTGGCACAGGTGTAGGTGGATAGCTGGGCATGCCCTCCAATTCCAAGAGCTACATGAAAATATCTGTGAATATAGTCCCACCACTCAGAGATACCAAACCAAGAGTGGAGTGTGGCAACACAGTGGTTTTTCATTCTTGCCAGTGAGTTGTCTTGTGGTCCAAGAGAAAGACTCAGCTCACACCGGACCTCAAAGGAAAGACTTTTTTAAAATCATATGATTAAATTGTTTTTTAGATGCCAACATTTCTAAGAAACATGGGATAGGTGGAGATGATGCAAAGAAATGTTGAAAGGAGTGGGGAGTAATATTCCCAAGGAAATATGAAAGGTTTGTCCTATGGAAGGAATTCCCGAAAGGCTCAATGAAGGGCTTTTTAACATATGAAGTCACGTTACACAGATAGAAATGCCCATTTCTCCCTCACCTGAAATCCTATGGCACACATGGTTGTGACATTCTTCCAGCCATTCATCACATCCTGCTTCGTGACATGCCTTCTACTGAAAGGCAATTTAACTTTGGCATGAGCTTCTTGTTCTTCCCAATTGGGAACTTCCCTCCTTGAGGGTAGGGACCAGTTCCTGTTTATCTTCCATTCTCTTTTAGTTCTGAACAACATCAGACTTTACACATAGTGGATACTCAAAAATCACAATAAATTATTTTTTTTATTTGGTGATTGAAACTAAGGAAAAATAAGAACACCTCTATTCTCAGGGAATCTCGGTTAGATGTAAGAACATAACACCTTGATTGGAAAGGGTCCAGGAGGCAGTACGATGAAGAATAAGGAGAGTACTGAGGAGTGGAGTATTTTGGTACTGCATAAACCTGAGTATAAGTACAAAATTACCACTTCCCAGGGGCACTATCTTAGTCAAGATAAAATTTAACATCTAAACCTCAGTTTCTTTATGAATAAAATGGAGATAATAATGACTGCTATGACTAACTGCTCAGAGATCAAATAAGGTGAATTGTGTTTAAAGACTGCTCACAGTAACCATGCAATCACGTGGACTTTGGAGTCAGCAGCTTAGACTTGAATCACAGTTCTGTGCCTCAAAAGTTGTGAACCTTTGAGCAAGTTCTTTTTCTTACTAAGCCTCAGTTTCCTGATCTGCAGAAGGAGGATAGTAATACCTACTTCACAGGATTGTTGTACACATTAAGTCAATTGATGTGTGCAAAATGCTTAGCACAGCCTTTGGCACATAGCAGGTGTCTAATAAATATGAGATAGTATAAGTTCTTTTCATAGAGATTCTTTTTTTTTTTTTCACTTGGAGAAAGAAGAGAATCTCATTTCTCTCTTTACCATTCTGCATATCTTTCTTACTAAGAGCAAGAGGATGGATGATACTGCCTCTCGATGGCCTTTCCGGATTGAGGTGGAGTCTCAGCTGCCATAAAAATACCTTAAAGTAGGAAATCAAAGAGGCATTGGAGAATTCTTTTGTATAGCTGGAATTAGCTAAAGGCAAAATCTAGGTCTGGCTGGTTGGTCTAGACTGCTATAGAAAGTGCGATGTGATTATAGAGCATTTGTTATAGCCATTGGAATAGTCTCCATTTTGGATGATTGATGGTTCTATAGGACACTTCTTATTTGCATTTGTAGAGACTATGGAATTAATGGTTTAGATTTGGGTTGTTTTTTTTGTGTGTGGTCTGGCATGATGTCTTGAAAAACAAGGCACTAAATTATTATTTCATTAAGGTGTGGAGGATTACATGGCCCTGGAACAAAGTAGATCCTCCCTTCAAGCAGAGGCATCAACCAAGTAAGAGAGAGAATGCAAGGCCATAGAGACACACGACAGAAAGGCAAAAATAATACAGGGGAAAAGAAGCACAATTAGAGAAAAAGATAGATGTGGGAGTAGGGAAGATAAGGAAACACAGAGAGGGGGAAGTAGCTACCGCTTGTATGCGAAGGTATGCAATCCCTTTCTAAATTTAAGGGCCTTCTCCGGAAATTTTATTTCTCTTCTATTTTATTTGCTGGGGTGCTTTTAAACAATGCCTTACCTGTGAGCTGATCCCAAAATAGCACCTGTACATGTCCTTCTGAGAGCGAGCATGGGGACTTCCTGCTTATTTTAGAGTCTTTGCCTGAAGCCCATTAGAGTCATGATTGCACTCACTGTTAACTGTCTCAGAAGACACGGTGTGCCACTGTGTCAGCCTGCAAGGTCATAGTCCTCATCATAAACAAATCTGTTTGTGACAATTGCTGAAATGCAATCTCCTTCTCTCAAAGGTCCATCGCCTCATTAATGAATCTGTAATCCAAAGCACACCTGTTTATCTGTTTTATAGATGGTTCTGCCTTCCTCACCAGACCCATGCATTTCCATGCTAGTCTCAGAGATCTTTTTTGCTTGTCTGATAATAACGAGATTGAGACTGTCTCATCATCGTTCTCCAATTCCACACCCTGGAGCCCACAGCACCCTCTCTGGGGCACTGTCCATCATGCTCTGTTGCTTTAAAATATTTCTAAAACATACAACCATTCATGGCCACCCCCAAATGTCCCAGAATATAAATAGTGCTCCCTGAGGAAGGTTACACTGAATCAAGACTCTGCATTAACCCTATAAGCTGCTTTATTCTGGGGCCAGCAGAAATAAAGAGTGTGCACAGAATTCTTTTACTTCTGAAGTTGTGAAATCTAGTTAAGCTAACCATACACCCATTATTTGGTCAAGTGTTTCCAGTGTCTCACCCAAATTTAAGCCACTGCCATCATTATCTTTCTTAGGACTATCCCAATATCTTGCTAACAGGTGTCCCTGGATCCACTTTTGTCCTATTCTGATTATTCCTCCACCCTGTAATCTAAATAATCTTACAAATTTAACCTAGATTATGTCACTGACTTGTTATACACTTTCAGTGGCTTCCTATCCAGCCCAGTAGTCATTAGGTCCACTTGGGACCCTTACATGTTCTGTGTCCTGTTCCTTCTGCTTGAAATGTCCTTCCTTCCACTCTTCACCCAATTAATTCATGATTATCTTTCAGAACTCAGCTGACTTACTAAGCACCTCTTCCCCAGTTGTTCTCTCTCACATGTATCTCAATTTGAAATTGCATATCTACACGCATGCTTATTTATTTACTGTCTATTTTTCCAAACGAAATAGAAGTTCTATGAAGACAAGGAATGTGTCTACCTGTTCATTGTATACCCAGAGCTGATTACAGTATCTGGCACTAGCAGATGTTTGGTAAGTATATTTTGAAACGATGAATAAGTAAACAGATGTAGCCATTAATAATCAGGACTTCAGAAATATTAAGTAGTATAAATAAATGTCCAGGGCATAATATCCAGTGAATAAATAACAGATAAAAAGTTATATGTAGACTGTGATCACAAATTTGGATTGCGTGTATGTATGCATAAGCATCTATCTTAGAAAAAAGACTGGACAACTATACCAAATATAGTGATTTTTCATTTTTAAGTAGATAATACGTAATTTTATTTACTTAATTTACCTTCTTTGGTATTTACAAATTTTCTATATTAATCATGTATTACTGGAATGGAAATACCATTATTTAATCAGCTATAATCCTCCCACGAACCCCAGTCCCCTTCCACAAGGCTCACTGCTCATTAGCTCCTTTTCCCCAAACACCATCTGTTCTTTTCTGGCTTTCCACCTTGGCTCCTGCTAATCCCCTTGCTGGAAGTAGCCTTCCTCCCCATCCTCCAGAACACGCCTCTCACAGGGACTGCTCACGCTCACCAAACATCCAGCCCCCGTGTGTGTGTGTGTGTGTGTGTGTTTGTGAGTGTGTGTGTGAGAGAGAGAGAGAGAGACCTGGTGTTCAACTGTGACCAATCGAATGCAGGTAGAAGTGACGAATGCTACTTCTAGACCTTGTCATAAAATTGCTGTACAGAATCTTCCAGCCTTCTCTTCCCTGTGGTGATCTCAGAGGCTAGGTGTTACAGGTGATGTACCTGTAAGACCCCGTGCATTATTACTTGAGGGTGAACTGACCAGGAAGAGCCGCACTATTCCCATAAAACTGTGACACAAGCAACAAATAAATGTTTATTGTGTTAAACCCATATTATTTGCGGGGTTTTTTGTTGCTACAGTTAACACTAATTATTCTGAACAATATATCTACCCATCGTTCAGGGGTAAGATTAATTACCACGTCTCCCAAGAGACCTTTCCCTAATCTGTAACCATCAAAACATCCACTCTTGCATACATCTGACACTAGATCTGAGTCGTTTATGCTTCGTATCTGACTGTGCATTTTAGCTTTATAATTATATCCTCAGCTCTTGGGGAAATTGTTTTGTGGTCTGTTAAGTCTTTTACATTACCTTCACCTGGTCATTTAGGGGAACAATAAAGACAAGAAAGGAAGGAGGGACTGGATGTTTGACACTGGAGAATGATCCATTCGCACTGATCAGTTGAGCAGCCCAGGGTAAATAATTACTGTTTGCATAGCAAAGTGTATGGAAAATAGGAAGCAGAGGTGGAAATATCTGAGAGCAAGCCTCAGGATGGGAAATGTGGTAGAAATGAATTTTGCAATTTGCAAGAAATTTTGATAATCTCTGGGGAAAATAGATTCAGTGAAGTGAATATTTATTGAACATACATTCCATGGCAAGTGTTGCAGTAGGATTTTTGCATACATTGATCCTCATAACCATACTATAAATTAGTTTTTCCTATCCTGATTGTATAGACAAGAAAATAGATCTAGAATGTTCAAGAGACTTTTCCAAGATCACACAGCTAGTAAATAGCAAACCATATTTATAAGACTAAACAAAGTCCTTATTCAATCATCTGTCCTGCAAATATTTATTGAACACTGACTACATGTTAAGTACTTTTCTAGGCACTAAGAATCAAACCAACAAAATCTTTCCTTTTATAAAGACTTCATTCTGGGACAAAAATACATTAACATAAATCAATGCATTTTAAAAATATTATGTTATGTGTTATATGGTGAGAAATAAAGCTTACAGGCGATGTAGAGTGGGAGGGTACAGAGGAGTGGAAATTACAGTATTACTAATAAATAAGGTGGTGAGGGAAGACAGGAGACAGTGAAATGTGAGTAACTTCCTTAACTGGATGAGGTAGTGAGCAGGTAAATATCAGCAAGGGCAGAAATGCTAAGGTAGGAATCTGTGGGTCCCAACCGCAGAATAATGAGGAAGTCAGTGTGGTTGGAGTGAGGTGAGCAGTTGGGAGAGGAACAGATGATGAGGTCTTAGAGATTATGTAGACTTAGACCATGCCAACCCTCTAAGCCTTAACTGAGTAAATTCTGAAGGTATTAGTAGGTTTTCAACAAAGAATGACTAATCTCACTGAAGTTTTCAAAGAATCACTTTGGATGTGCTGTTGAGATTGAACTTCACAAGAGGAAAAGGCCAGAAGCAGAAGACTGGTTAGGAGGCTACAACAGTAATCCAGGCAGGCAATGGTAGCAGCTTGGACCAGCCTGACTGTTGACTTTGTGTGCAGTTTGAGAGTTGGAGCTTATAAGATTTGTTGGTGGATCTGTTATAGTAAGTAAGGAAAGGATAGTCATATGGATGGCTCCGAGGATTTTGGATTGAATGCTTGGAAGGATGGAGTTGTTATTTATTGAAATGGAAAGACTAAGGAAGGAGCAGGTTTGGATAAGAAATTCAGGTGTTTAGGTTTGAGCATCCTAGAGTTGAAATATCTTTTTGTTATTCAAATGGAGCCATTGAGTAGGAGTTGAATATATGATTCCAGATGTGAAGAAGAGATTTAGACTAAAGATATAAATTTGGGCTTTCTAGTAGATATATGACGCTTAAAACCATGGGGCTGATTAAAGGCACAAGTGTAGATACAGAGTAGATGTTGGAATCTTGTGTAATTAGAAAAAAAAATGATGAAGAATTAAGCCCAGTGCATTTCCAACCTTAGAGCTTGTAGAGATAAGGGAGACTGAGAAGCAGTGGTCAATGAGATGAGAGGATAGCCAGAAAATTATAGTGTCCCTGCATCCTAGGGAGGAATGTATATCACGAAAAATAAAGAGATCAACTGGCTCAAATGCAGCTAATGGTCAAAGAATCTGACAGGTGAGAGTCAGCCATTGTATTTAGTACCCTGGATGCCATTTGGTACTTACAAAAAGAGTGTTGATGAAGCAGTGGGAATGGGAGCTTGATTGACATCGGTTTAAGAGATAATATGAGAAAAAATTTCAGACAGTAAGTATAAGTGACTATTCTGAGGAGTCTTGCTATAAAGGGGAGCAAAGAAAGGAAGCAAAAGTTAGAGATGCAAGTGATCTCAGGATGGTACTTTTAAGATGGGAGAAATAATACCATGTTTGTGTTCTGATGAAAATGATCCAAGAGAGAGGGGGAAAAAATGAAGATGCTGGGAAAAGAACAAATAATCAATTAAGTTTTGTCCTCAAATAAGCACAAAGGAATGGGATCTAGCACAAAACTCAGCCCTCGGGATGGGATCCAGAAGGATACAGGTACAGGTGGGAGATGGTTGTTGTGGTGGGAGCTTGGTTAAGTTCTCTTCTGAGTGGTTCAATTTCTTGAAGAAATAGGAAGATAATCATCTGAGTGTGAGGATGGAGGTGAGTATTGGGGGCTTAAGGAGAGAGAAGGTAGTATGAAGTCTACAAGACAGTGTGGGTACATGCATAGAGTTGACAGTCATTTGGCTTTAACTAAGGAATGGGGTATTGCCAGGCTATTATAATGTGAATAGAGACAGGCAACGGGATTGAGAAAATAGGCTAGGGAGTGATTATAATGATGGCTGAGGATGGAAATGATGACTTGAAGGGGATGAATGACAAATAAACTGTGGTTGTATTACAGGTTCCAGTGTGGTAGAGAATTGTTGTGTTGGGGTAACAGAGGCAGTGAGAAAGACAGGGGGAAGTTGGAGAGTGAGATATTATGGAGACAATGTATTTGCTGGTAACAGCAGATGCAATGGTAGGAGGAACCCAAGATCATCAGAGAAGAAGGTGCCAAGGCATTGAGGGGTCAGCAAAGCAGATACTATGAATGCCCTCCTTGATCTCATTGGTCCATTCTGGAGGTCAACCTAGACAGTTCTAATTAATGTTTATGGTTTCATGCATCTCTCTGCCTGAGAGTGTTTTCTGGCCAAAGGCCTTTCCTTGGTCTACAGGGGGTGAGGGATTAACGTCCCAGGAGCAACCCTTAAACAATTAGGGAAGAAAATAAATACCAGTATAAAAGCAGAAACCAATAATATTGGAAACAGTTTCTCATGTTGCCTCAAGAACTGTTTCTAAACAAAGATCCTGAATGGAAGCCTAATTTTACATTAGGCAGTGACCATCTGTGTATACTATACAATAATAATTGCAGACAATAGTGATTATGTCTTCTGGGTTTCCCTGTATAATGACCAGTATACCAAGAGTACATATAATATCTTCCCAAATGAAGAAGAAGAAATTACAAATCTACCAAAATATTCCTATCTTACCATGCTTCCCAGAGACAAAGAGTAGAAGGAAATGAAGCAAGCATTCAAACGTTTATGTCAGACAGATATATATTGTAATTTCAAAGTATAAAAATACATGTGTTCAAGGTACTAAGCCCTTGCCATTAACCAGAAAAGGGTGAGCTATTAATAGATACTCTTCCAGTTATTACAATCATCTATACAAACAGATTGGACCTAATGAAACTTAAGAGGGAAATGATCAACAGAGACAGTAAATAAATACGACTATCTTGTCCCTCTGTCATACAGTTCTGAAGTGTGTTCTATAAACTCTCAGAAGTTCCGCTAATGAGATTGAGCACAAATTCCCACACTAGAACCCATTCATGAATACACCTGGTATTGGCTTTCCTTCCTTTGTCTCACTTCCCTAATTGAGGTTGCCAAATGAATCACTACACTCAGATCCTTGTCTCAGGTTTGCTTTGGGGAAACCTGTTTTAAAATAGTTGGGATTTGGAAGAATAATCTTTGTAGACATTGAAATAGCCGAGGAATAAGCAGACAATCCTCAATTATACATGATGATGGCATTATTTGCAGCTCTAGTTTTTTAGAAGCAAAAATTTTGTTTGTATGTATGTTGGTGGGGGGAGGACAAACCTCTAATATATGAACTATCGGAGATTGGTCGAATACAGCATACGACAGTTTTACAATGAAATAGCCACAATGATGTAGCTTTTAACAATAATTATAGCTACAGATACAGTACAGCTACAAAAAGATACTCATGTTGCTTGAAGAATAAAAATAAAGTAACAAAGAAGTGTTTGTGTGTGCATGTGCACACATGTGTGTATATATAACATAAACACAAAATTCTGCAAATTTATATGTATTGATATGAATTTATGTTTAAATATCTATAAGTATAAATTGCATTCCTAGACAATACAAACTTGTCATGTCTGGGTAATAGTGCTATGAGTTATTTTGTTTCCTTATTTTATTTTGTTTGGGGCATATATATATATGTATATGTGTGTGTGTGTGTGTGTATATATAAACATACACTTCTTAGTTTTTATTAAATAAGCATGTATTACTTGTGTCATATTACTTTTAAAAACAACAATAACAGGCTCTTTTGCCTCCAGTCTAGGAAAGGCTCTATACTGTGCCACCTAGAAACTGAGTAATCCCACATATATGTAACATTAGAAGTTATGGTGACCATTGTCCCAATTTGCCCTTGACTGAGGAGTTTCCTAGGATGCCATTAGACTTTCAGGGGTAAAACCTGGGCAAACCGATGTGGTCCATCCTACTAGGGAATATCTGTGCTCTTTCCTCCCTCCCTCCCAGTAAAGTGGACAAATGACAAAATAGAATGTCTTGGAGTCCTGGACAGAAAGGCATGGTAGATGTGGAAGAGATTATTATTATTCAGGAAGCATACTCTTTTTTTTTTTTTTTTCCTGCAAAGATCCAGGGATGAAATCGACACATTTGGTTGATAATCCCCTTCCCATGTGCATGCTAGTTTGACTTTCATTTTCATCTGCAGGGAGTCTTTAACAGCTGTTCCTGTCAGGCCTTTGTACTCGGCTTCTAAACTATAAGAACCACACACAAGGGCAGGAATATTCCAAGAATGAAGTTGGAGGGGCTTAAGGAAAAATAGCTCACCAGCATTGTCGGGCAGAAATTCATAGCCTCCCTTCCCTGCTCTCTCAGTCTCTTGCTCTCCTGGTTTCTCTCCCGTGTGTACCAGAGATTCCAGAATGAGCACCACCATGCCTGTTTGGTATGCATACCATGCAGACAACCCAGACAGGAACCTCTCACTTCATTGTTCATTAGTGCTCGCTGTTAAATTTTCATGTTATCTAAGAAGTTTAATGGCACAGTTATTGGAAATATTACAAAGACAAAAGGAAAAAGAAGTCATCCGTCTTGTGTTTTTCCAGACCTGTCACAAGCCCAGTCATCCCAAGACCTGAGACCTTTAGCTACAGAAGCCCTGTACATTTCTGTTTAACTTACTCCAATTATGTATGTCTACTTCTGCCCTGGAAGAATTAGAGTTGATTACATCCTCATATAAAGCAGGCTCTCCAGACCCCTCTTAAACATACACATGTGAAGATACAGCTTTGGATGAGGAAGTCTAGATGTTAAATTTTGCCATGTGCGGAAGAACTCAAAGCAAATCAAAAATACCAGTGCCTGAGCCCTATCCCAGAACAATCAAATGAAAATCTGTGATGTGGATACTAGGCATTGGTATGTTTAAACATTTTACCATATGATTACAGTGCAGTTTGTTCCAGTCCCTCCTCGTATCTCAATACTTGTTGCATTCATTCATTCATTCACTTATTCATGTATTGAGTATCTTCTGTGAACCCAGCCCTATTCCTTGCTCTATGGAAGACAGCAAAGAAGTGGAAGATATAATTCTGATCCTTAGAGTTATAACCCAATGGAGGAAACACGATACACACAGGTGAAGTGCCCTATAAAAGATGAACTTGGTGTTAGTGAGAGTAATCAGAGGATACTTTACATGGGAGGTAACATTTAGCACAGTGAGAATTTATGTCCTAAAGCCAAGAGATCTGGGCCTGAGTCCTGACTCCACCATATCCAGCTCTGTAAACCTATGCAACTAGTTTCTTCTTTGAGGCTTGTTTTTTTTTTTTTTTTCTCATTTACAAACTAGTCTTTAAAGTTCATAAAGATCAGCTTAGATAATATATGGGAACAAGCTTTTGTAAACTCTCAAGTGCTTCCAGATGTTTTAATTGTTAGTGATTGTGTACTTAATATAGGGCCATATTTCCTATAATATATTCCTAACCTAGCTTTTTTTGTTTATTGTTTTTATTTCAGCATATTATGGGGGTACAAATTTTAAGGTTTCAAAAAATGCCCTTTCCCTCCCTCCCCCCACAAGTCTGAGTTTCCAGCGTGACCATCCCCCAGATGATGCACATCTCACTCATTATGTATGTATGTACCCACTACCCTCCCCCTCCCACCTGCCCAATACCCAATTACTGTAGCACCTATGTGTCCATTTAGGTGCTGCTCAGTTAATACCAGTTTGCTGGTGAGTATATGTGGTGTTTGTTTTTATGTTCTCATCCCTAATTTCAGAACCTAGGCCCTTTTCTATAGCTGGAACCCAGTCCAGCTATAGATGTATTCATCTATAGCTGGACTGATCTATTATCCTAAAACCTGTCACATATATTCCCATAATCACATCCTTGCTCATGCCATTTCCTCCTGGGAGTATCTTTGGCTCCCAACTCCCTAATTCCTACTCAACTTTCCCAGCTCAATTTACTGACTAAATTGGACATCAAGTATTTCCTAACTATGCTAACTCACACTGGTCTTACTCCCCTGAGAAGTTACAGCCAATACTACACTGCATCATAATATGCCTTGGTTGTTTTATTTTTTCACATTTGTGTCTTATTTCACACCCCTATTTGTAAGTTTCTTGAAGAACATGTACCATGCTTTGCATGGCTTTGCTCAATTACAAAGACTTGTGCCTAATATAGGTTTAGTATGTACTTTAAGGGAAGGGAGCAGAAAAAAAAGAAGGGAGAATGGGGGAGAGAGAGGGAGAGAGAGAGAGAAAGAAAGGGAGGGAGGGAATACATGCTATCATTTTTGTGTCTAGTCTGCTAGAAGATTCAATTATGGTAGTTGATAATGGTGTTCAGATCTTCTCTAGCCTTACTGATTTTGTCTTTATTTGATCTACCAATTGCCAAGTGGGGAGTCTAAAAATTTCCAATTATAATTATTCAAATCTCAAGTTTTCCAACCACATTTAGGAACATTCGATTTTCCTCTTTAGTTGACTCTTTTGTCATTGTAAAATATCTCCTTTTGCCTTCAATAACATTTCTTTCCCTCAGATCTATTTTGTCTTTTATTCACATAGCCATTGCAGTTCCCTATTATTCTAGTTTGATTGGTATATGTTTTCCATTTTTTTTTCCTTTTACCCTGTCATTACTTTTATACTTAAAGAGCGTTTGTTATAGGCAGCATTTACTTAAGTTTTGCTTTTTCATATAACCTGTCAATTTCTGTCTTTCCATTTGGGTATTTAATTGAATGTACTTATTGACTTTTTTAATTCTGTTAGATTGCTATTTGTTTTCTATTTATTCTTTTTTTTCCTATTTTTTTTTCTCTCTTTTCATATCTTCTTTGGATTTTTAAAATATGTTTTAGTGTTTCCTATTATCTTATCGACCGATTACCTTTTTAAAAATAGCAGTTGTTATAGGATTTACAATATACATGGTTATTGAATCACAATCTACATTTGAATAATATGTAAGTTTTGCATAAAATAAAAGATTTTCTAAAAAGTGCCTCTGTGTCTTCATCTCTCCTTTGTGCTATTATGGTCATATATTTTACTCATGCATATAAGCCTCACATACATTGTTATTATTTTTGCTTTAAATAGGCAATTTTCTTTTATGGAAGTTTAAAAATAAAAAAATTATAATTACTCATATATTTACCATTTCTAGTACTCCTCATTCTTTTGTGTAGATACAAATTTTTATTATCATTTTTGAAGGATATATTCATTGATTTAAAAATTTTAGGTTGAGAGGTTAACTTCTTGAGTCTTTGTCTTTGTTGTCATTTTTCAGCACTTTTATAGATGTTTATACATTATTTTTTGGATTCTATTTTTCTGAGGAGAAGCTTTTAGTTTATTGTTGTTTGTTTAATTTTTCTGTATCTACTGTGTCTTTCCTTCCCTTAGGTGCTTTTTAACTTTTTCTTTATTATTGGTTTTTAGTAATTTGACTATGATGTCCCGTGGTGTGGTTTCTTTGTGTCTGTCCTACTTGAGATTTCTTGGGTTTCTTATAAATGTAGATCTATAGTTTTCATCAAATTTGGAAAAAATTGGAACTTATATTTCCCCCTCTCTCTTCTTCTTCTGCAATTCCAACTACATACATTAGACTATTTGATATTTTTTAACAATAGCTGTTCTTTTTTCTTATACTTATTGCTTTGTATGCTTCAATTTAGAAACCTTCTCTTATTAGGTTTTCAAGATTGATAATTTTTCCTGCAATGAAAAATCTGTAGTTACTCCCATTCAGCAAATATTTTTACTCTAGATACTGTGTTATCTAGTTCTAGAAATTCTATTTGGATCCTTTTTGTCTTTCATTTTCTTCCTTATTTTGTTTTCATTTTTATAAATCCCTGAACATATTTATAATAGCTATTTTCTATTTATAATAGTTGTTTTTCTCCTCTTTCTGTTATTTCTATTCCTTAATCTATCTCTATTATGGATCACATTTCTTTTTCTTTGGTTGTGTCTGGCAATTTTTTACTAGATGTTTGACATTGTAAATATTATATTTTTGAATGTGGGATTTTGTACCCTTTCTTTAGAGGGTGTTGAGTTTTGTTTTGGTAGGTAGTTAAGAATATATGAGCTACTCTTGATCCTTTTAAGATAAATCTTTAAGACTTATTAAGATGTGTTTAGAGTAGCTTTCATTCTATGTTTATTTATCTCTACTGCTAACCTATCCCACTTGTCTCTAATCTGGCTGATTGGAACTTGAAAATATCCTAGACTTGTCTCTGGGAATTGTTTAGCTTATAGCTCCTCACTAGTTGTTTTTTCATGATGGTTGTTCTTTGCTTAGTCTTGTGAAAGCCTTCCCAGCATGTGCACAATTTAATATTCATCAACTGACTCAAAAGAGCTCCCGTGCTGGTTTCTGGAATTCTTTCTTTGGTTAGTTCCAAAAAATTTAAGCTTCCTCATCCTCTCTAAACTCTTCTATATCTTCAACTCAGCAAGAACATTATGCTCCAAAAATTGTCTTTATGCAGAAAAAGTGCATTTGTTGGGCTCACTTAATTTGTTTCCCTTCCCTCAGGGATCATAGTCCTGAACCACTTTTCATCTAATGTTTGAAAACAGGTTTTTTGTACATTTTATCTAGTTTTCTAGATTTCTTTGTTGTTTTGTTTTGGTTTGGTTTTTGCCCAGAGGGCAAGCCCAGTATTAATTACTATATCATGGCTGAAACTAAAAGTCATCTCACTGGGTCTTTAAGTCCTTCATCCTTCTGGTATGATCTATAGTCTCACAGTATCTGTTACTTCTTCTATGAAAATCTTTATAATTGCCTCCCCAAGTGTGCCAGGAAAGGAGATTATGCGGGGTGAACAGATATGTCTAAGAAGTGGAGGGAGGGAAGGAGGGAGAGAGAGAGAGAGAAATTCGACACATTTTGATAATAGAGATTGGTAGCTGTTTAATTTCAAGAATTAGAAAATAGATATCCATGACCTTTAGGAATCCAGACAATGTCTGGGTGTGGGGAAGAGGGCTAGTCAGCTGTGAGCTAAAATACCATAAAGTTAAGAAAAAGCTGTCTTAGTGATGTTGTCAACTTCTGAGACTTTCTGGTACATCTTGTCCCATGAATTCAAGGACCTAGGATACTCTGACTCTTCTCATCTTTCTGGCTCAAATTCTGTTATCTAGTAAGTGTGAAATAAATTTCCTATGAGATGCAAATGGCTCATAAAATTCAATATGCTATTGTACTGAAAATTTTAGAAAATCCAGAACTTCAGATTGAAAGAAATAATTACTAATTGTGGGAACTTTGGCCTTAGCCAAGGGTATGGAAAAGAAATATGGAGAGACTAGATCCCTCTCAGCACCCCCTCCATAAGCCCCCACAGTTCCTACACCAGGCTGGACTGGAAAAGAAGCAATAAAAATCATAGTGTTTTAACAAAGACCTAAGAGGAAAGGAAGAATGCCCACCATTTCACCTCTTCAATAACCCCACAGTCATTGCAAAGCTTGGCTTTAGCCTTGCAATAACCTCCACCCCTCCTTCCTCCACCCATTAGCTGGAGCCAGTGAATTATGGTGAATGGCAGGAGCCCTACAGCCTCGAGGGGGGAAATAACTTTAATCTCATCGGAGCCCTGGAGAAGGAACTATTAAAAGAGTTAATGGAACAAACTTCTGAATAGATAGGTCAGGCTATGACAAAACAAAGTCATTTTTTGATTTAAGGAGGAAAAAAGGAAGAAAGCTGGTGATATGGACCCTGTGGCTCTCGTGGCTCTAAGTCCTCCATCAAATCAATTATAAGCACAGTAGAGTCCTAATAATTTAATGAAGGACTCCAGAGGTGATTTGGTGAATCTGGTCATAAAGGTGAAAGAGGGAAGAGGTATAGTTCACTGTGATGAGTGTTCTTCCCACGTTGTTTCCGGAATCATAATTGGGAGGAAATAAGGGATTAATCGATTTTAAAATGTTGACATCAGAACACAAGTTGATGGAGTGTCAAAAGAGCACATTTGGAAAGTTCTCCTTAAATATGCAAATATATACATATGATAAAGTCGGACCGTGGTTTAGCGAACAAAATAACTGTGGTTAGCAAGAAGTGACAGAAGACTAAAAGTAAAATATTAGAGTCCAGTCAGAATGGAATGAAAATATGCCCACAAAGCGAATTGTCCCAATTACTCCAGGAGAGAAAGTTAAATTATCATTTTATGATGTTTAGATTTGCCGAACTCTCTTGTATATTTGTAGATTTAGTTTATAGTCATCAGAGATAAAAGAGGGTACATGTTACCTTGGCTGTGTTTATTCTGAAAAGTTGTATCAAAGAATTCATGATTTGGTGAACAAAAAATGTGGCCATAAAATTAATTTTCTTTTAAAAATATCCCAAACGTAGATTGTCAAAAACATTTTGGAAATAATGGTATATCTAGCCACATGTCTTTGAGTGCTGCTTAGATACTTAACTGGACTAAGATACTCTATCTCAACTACCTCTATGGACCCCTATAGATCTCATGTTTGAGAAACTGCACCTTTGGAAGCCCTTGGATCCTTGTTGAAGGAGTTGGTATACAAAGGCTCTTTGTTGAGTAAATAATGTGTTCTTATTCCAGAGAGATGGAAAACCACTGAGACCTGGACTTCTGACATTCTTAAAAATTATTGGGCTAATATCAAAACATTGCAAGTTAATACCTGCAATTCGAAGTCAGCTCCACCTAGTGTGATTGCCTTAAATGAGGTCAGAAGGTGAGATTACATGCCATATGCTGAATATGACGGATATAGCAGGTATCAAACACTGTACATACTTCATCTGTAAAAGAGATTTTTGTTTTGGACTATCTGGCTTTCATTTCTCCTCTCCAACAGTATCCCATTTTTCTTCGTTGGATTACCTCTTCCTCACTGAATATAGAACTATGGGGAAATTGTAATCAGAGTTGCCCCTTACTTCTAATCAAGAATTGGCATCATGACATGGTCTAGGCCAATTATATGTTTCCTCTCTGATGTTTCAAATATGATCAGAGAGTCAAAGAGGCTGAGAGTGGTAGGGCACTATTCCATTTGATCAATCGTGATTGGCCCATCTTTTCTGTTACATTATTACTGGGATCTTTTCTCCTTCTGAGCTTCCAAAACTCTTTTGGGTCAGCCCCATGCCCATGCCTGATTCTTCAGTATCTTATGAATTTTTTAAAGCCCCAATGTCTTTCCAATAAATTACCTTTTGCCTAGTTTATACCCATTTTTTTCTCAAAATTACAGAGTCCTTAATGATATACAACCTCACTTAACCTCTAACACAATACTAAGATGTTACTGTTGTAACCGTTTCTCAGAGGAGAAGAGTATAGCAAAGAAAGGTTAAATGACACACCTACAGTCATACAGTTCAGGCGAATCTGACCCTGAGTTTCACATTTTTACCTACAACATCCCGATTCCTATCTTTAATTCTCAAACTTCCCAGAGATCATTGATGTTCCACATGCTGATCCAAGTATTTCCATTGCTGAAATTGAATAATGGCAGTCTTGCCAATTTAGAGGAAACAATAACTTAATGGATAGAATGTTTTCAATTTAAAATTTTCCTCCCATAAATTTTTCTAAAACCTTTGGTGGTTTCCATTGCTTGTCTGTGAGGCAGACAGCAAAACAAATGAACAAGCAGCAAATGAATATTAATGGCAAAACTCAGAAACAACAGATCGTGCTTCTCTCAAAAGCTTGTTTTTTTTTTATTTTTTTTGCATGCACATGTGTTGTGATTTTATGTCGCATACCTATAATATAGTCATTTTCTGCTAGTAAAATTGTTCCTAGTTCAAATGCTGGAATTAAACACAAACATATTTCATAGCATTATGCAAAGAGAACTATGATTTTCAAGCTGTCTACTATCTCACAAAATTTAAGAAAAATTGCCCCAAATAAGCCTAAGACAATGGCAGCCAAATGTTTTGGATGGCATCATTTATATCACCTTTAGGGAACCCAGTCCTTTATCTAAATCCAAAGCCATCAGATTTTGAGGATAAGGACCCTGGCATTTGCTGGATGCTGTGTAAGAATAATGTCATTTGTTAGCCTAACTGCAAGACCCAGAATCAGTTTAAGGGGCTTGAAATCTCATTTTAATTCTTGGCCTGGACACCAAGCAAAATGCCTTGGGCCTTGAAAAAGGCCAGGGTATGGTATATTTATTGGCTGTGACTACAAATCTGGTTAACTTGATGGGGATTTATAGAAAAGGGATAAAGCAATGCCAAATCTTGCTGTTGGCCATAGATGCATCAGGTTAATAAGACACAGGCTAGTAGCCTGGTCTTCAGTCAGAATAGCGGTCCATGAGGACCATACACAGGTTGACGATTCACATAATGAGAATGGAAATTGGACTCCTGAACCCTTTTCCCAGCTTCTCCTGTAGTAAGATCAGCCATTTAAATTACATATAGTTAAAACCTGCTTTGGGCCAGGAGTGGCGGAAGGGATAAAGGATGTGCCAGTGATCCCGCACACTCAGAACTTATTTCCTAGCAAAAGAAAGCTTTCTGATTTGCCAGGAGATGAACTATTTGTCGCCCTCCCTATCCTCAATACATATCTTATGCTGTGCTATCGTGCTTTCTTCAGCACAGTGGATACGGTAAGGTAAACACTGCATCCGTCTGCTATGTGTTCATTTGAGTCAACTCTGCGCTGTACAGGCGGTCTCAGGCCGAAATCTCCCAGATTGCAACAGATTGGCTCTCATCAATTTAGATGAAGAACACTTTCAAATAAGTGTCTAGGCAGTGAGGCCTCTGGGAGGAGCCCAGGTATCGCGCTCCCTCGGTGAGACATTCCTTTAAAGAGGCAAAGCTTGTTCTCATCTTTCCTTTCATGACGCTGTATTGATTTCCATATGGTTTGAATGTTCCTCTGTTTCCCAGGCTCAAACCACCCACAGAGTTCATAATCTACTTCCTTCACTTCTAGCGACGGCAGGGGAGCCCTTCCATCCCTCATCGCCGATCTTTATTACCACGTGTCACCAGGCAGTGCAATGGGCTCATTTTGTTTACTTCCACCAGCCATTTATGTTAAGATATAATCCCAGATCCTCCAAAGAGGAGCGCTTCATGTCCCAAGTGAGTGATTCACACTCAACACTCTGTCGACACATTCTATGGGATGTAAAAGTCCCTGTTCCATTGATTTCAGCTCTATCAGCATAATTTTCTCCCACATGGTACAGGTAAATCATGGTTAAATATTGAATCATTTATCAACCAGTGCTTTGTAAGCCAGATCTCATAAAAATCTCAGGAATAGATTGTGCTAACAAAGCAGCTAAGCAACCAACTATGATTATCAAAATTTTCCTTCCACAATCTGTTCCTCATTTGGAGAGAAAGTGCTGAGGAAATTAAAAATTAGTAAGCTTTACCCCTTTATTGGTAACAATATAAAAAGTATAGTGATTTTCTTTGGAATAAAAAAATCTTACGCTGGGACTTTATAATAAAGGAGGAAATTTGGAATCTCCGGCTCTTCTAGAAGATGGATTACAGCTCTCTGTGAAAGTGCTGTATTTCAGAAAGGACATACCTATCTTGAGTTTCCCAATGCTTAGGCTTAAATCCACAGGGATAGCACATTGAATGAGAAAACTTTATGATTAGATGAAGGGGTTCAGTGACAACCAGGGAAGTCAACCTTTAAATAGTCTACTAGGGGAAAATAGTTCCTGGGTAAAGATGTTCCAAAGACAAATCTCTCTACAATCAAACCTCATTCACTTTTAAAATGGTGTCACCAATTGCTTTGCTGGGAAATGAGATGAAATCAAGAAAGCATTTTCCAGAAGCCTTCAGTCTGACTTGTTCATTGCTTGCTTCCGTCTATTTACAAAGAGGAGCAAACAGAGAAAGCAGCTCAAGAGCAAAGGAGCTATTGGCTTCCTACAACCAGGCTCCTCTGTCTATAATTCAGTGCCACACACCTGATTACGAAAAGGAAGATCACCAGCTTCAATCTATAGAGGGCATACAAAATGATGAGGAGAGATGACCTTGAATGGAAATTGGAAAGAGCCCGGATATGTAAATGCTTTGATACGATTTTAAAAGATGAAATTAAGGAACTTTAATTCCTCTCGCTCTGAACATTCTCTCTTCTCTTAGCTGTGACAAATTAAATACTGTTGCTGCAAAACAGATTTTTTTTTTCTATTTTAAAACATTGAGGTCATTGTTATTTCAGTGAATGGTGACCCAAGAAACAAAGTTGAATAAACAACTCTCTCATTGAGAATGCAGAATGGGTACTTGCACCTCCTTGACTTTTGGGGATTGTTTTAGAAAGAATGACCTAGGTATCCATCCCTAGGATAAAATGTTTGTTCTTAGGCTGTGCAAGGGCAGTAAAGCAAACCCTAAGGTCTTTCCAAGAGTAAAACAAGCTCCAGGTAAACTAGGAGGTAAAGGTCTGCTTGTCATGAGAGAAATTTGACTACAAGCAGCATAGGCCAACAGAAGTTATATGGGAATACAAAGAGAGTCTGAAGGTCAGGGTTAGGCCAGAGGCCACTCACGGGAGCCCAGCCAAGAATCTGTTATCTCTGACAAAGTTAGACAGAGATGGGAGTCTAGAAAGTCGGTTCCCCAAAGGGATAATTAATTAGAGGCACAGAAAGAGAAAATAAGTAGGGAGAAAACACCAGGGTATTTCTCTTAGCAAGGGTAGGAGAAGCATATCCCAAAGTTCCCAGCAAGCTGGAAATCTGCATTGGGGAGGAGTAAGAAGATACTATGAAAGGCAAGAAACTGCCTGTGGGGAACCCGACTCACCAGTTGGTTTGGTGGTATGCAGCTTCAGCCTACGCTCTTGGGAACAAGGACAACCCAACAACGGTTCTTGGCATGCCATAAGTCACCCAATGCCCACCTACAGTGAGCAACCAAGAAAAGGTGCCTCATGCCACCTGCCTAAAGCTAGAATTTGTGACAGATTCTAGGGCAACCTAGAACCCATAGGGAAAATTTAGTAAGGGAGGGATTAGTAATCAGAGTTAAAGAGATAAGGTTTTGGAAATCTACCAGGCCTGACATTTACCAGGTCAGGAACCAGGCAGACCCAGTGGAACCAGTGCTGGCATTAGCATCATAAGCCTTTGTGGGAATGTCAGCTCTCCCTCTGGCTGGCCAGTAGCTCAGTAAGTTAGGAGTGCAGGGTCTGAAACCTCAGCATGTTGATTTGAAGTGCATCTCTGTTGCACTGGGCAAATTTCATAATCTCTTGTTTCCTAATCTATAAAATAGACACTAATTGTTGTACTTTTCTCACAAGCTGTTAGGAGGATTAAATGAATACATACATGTAAACACATAGACCTGTGTCAGAACCTACTAAGTACACAATAAACATTAACAATTATTTATATGAGGCATTAAGAAAGGTACTTAGTCTCTTTGGATTTCTGTTTTCTCATCTGCAAATAGGCACAATAATGCCTATGTCATAGAGTGGTTAAAAACACTTAAATGAGGTAAGATACAGAGAAAGTACATAATGTTTGGCAGAGAATAGGTATGCCAGTTAGGAATGTTTTTGTATCCTAGTAGTAGAAAATCCTATTAACAATGGCATAAACATCTTTGTCACCAAGCAACCACTCTGGCATTTGGATGTTGTTTGCATTTAGTCAGAGACTTCATGATGTCTGAGTTCCCCGGCAGCACCTCAGATTAGTTAGACTGTCATGATCCTTGTATGAAACAGAAAGAGGGGCTGCTGTGAGCTACATGCTAAGCAAATATATCTGCATGGATGGGGCAGCCAGATAAAATACAGGAAATGCAGTTAAATCTGAATTTCAGATAAACAATGAATACTTTTTTTAAGATAAGTATTTCCTAAGCAATATTTGGGATATAGTCATACTTCATATTTATGGTTTATCAACATTCAAATGTAACTAGGTGTACTATATTTTATCTGCTGAATCTGGCAGCCCTGTGCCAGAATACCCTAGCAGATTGCTCCTTAAGCCTCACTGGCCAGACTCTGTAACCTTTGGCTACAAATGAGATTAGGAAAGTATTTGATTTTTTTCTGCTTTTATAGTTGGCAAAGGACAAAGGGGACAGGCAATAGTGGTGCCTGCCTTAGTGGACACTCAATAAATCTTCATTTTATTCATTTCCTCCACTGTCCCTCTTCTCAAGGGCCTGGCTGTCCCTTTACATGGAGGGAGGTACATATAAATCTTATCACCTTAAAGTCTTACATAGCTACGTGGTGTCAACATATGAAATTAACAATTTTCATATTTTACAAAAGGGAGCTGAAGCTTAATCGGCAGACCCAGGGGTTGACTACATAAAACATACACAGGCTTATTTTCAGCCGTTGGATTATATCTGTGCTAACAGCCCTCCTTTGCCTGTAGGGCAGTTTTCTTTTCCATACTTGAAAGCAGAATTGACACTAAAGGGAGGCGAGTGACAAGCCCAGCGAGCAGAAAGTAAGGAGACACTCTCACTCACTCACTCACTCACTCACTCACTCACCCTTACGGGATCTCCTTAAATTCTGCACCCTAAGAGTCTCCCATCTGTCACCCTTGTCCCAGCCCTGTGCAGAAGTTGGCAATTCCCTTGCTTAAGCCAAAGAAGGAGCCACTAATGGTTGTTAGATCCCAACTCCCAAATGGGGTCACAAATTAGGAGTCAGACCATTTGGGCTATTTCAGTGGAGGCAGCTTTGGATGACTTATTCAGTCTCATTTAGCTTGGTGAAGCTAGGAGAACCTTCATGCATTCCAGACATATGCTTTACTCCTATTCTTGTTCCAGTGCATAGGAATATATACGGCTTTAACTCCTGAGAAGATAACTCTATGTCAGAGTATATTAGAAGCCATCAAAACACTATAACCTGGCTGTAACATCCCTGCAATTATAGACAGCCTCTTGCTTTCTACCAGACAAGGGTACGGGCTCAAGTTTCTGATATGACTTGACTCAATTTTCTTTATCTGCCTTAAGGCATTGTAAAATTATTACATTTTTCTAAAAAAAACCCCAAAACTCATTGTATTTCCTTTCTCTTTTGCCAACCTCCATTTCCTTCTTTTAAATTATGACCAAAAGGAGGTGACAGGATTAATTGATAGCATATCTCCCACCCCCACCCTAAATCAGGGGAGAAATTTGGAGGTCAGTTGTTATTTGGGATAGTACCGTCCATCACAGGTGGCTTAGACAGAGACATTCTTAGCTAAAATAGATACCACATAAAATGACAGCAAGTCTTAAGAAAGAGGCAGTATGCTACTTCTGCAAAATACAGATGAGGTTTATCATTTTTACGTAGAGCAAAATTATCTCAATAAAAGGAATGTATGCATTTTACATGAGGTGAGACTATGTGTCTTTAGAAGAATTTTAGAAGAAAATTTACACCCACTGTGATAAAATTGTGGCTTTATTATGGAGAAATCTCACCAGAGCTATTTCTGGTGGAGAACCACACTTAGGCTGAATGAAACACCAACAAATCTCATCAGAAGAAAGCTCACTCACTTTCCCCCTTCCTTATCCATGCCAGAAAGAGCCAAGGAAGAAAACAATCAGTTTCCACCACTAACACCAGGATGAGGATTATAGCCATTGGATATTAGTAGGGGGTTTATTAGAAGGGTTTATTCCAGAAGGGTTTATTAGAAGAAGGCAAGTAGGACTGGGAGAGGTTGGCAGTTAGAAAAGAAGGGCTTACCCACCTTGGACACCTCCCAAAGGCCTGGCCTGTAAGGTTCTTTGTGTGGCATGAGAAAAGTCCAGTGACAGCTGACGATCCTCTGACTCAACTTCCTTGGAACACTTAATTAAACCTTTCATGGGTAGGTTAGCTCACACTCTAATTGGAGTCCGCATGTATTTATTTTTTATGTGATGTATTCTGCTTCCTTGTCGTCATGCCTGCCCTTCTGAAACAATGACAAGCAGGTGACTTTCCAATGTGATAAACTACGGGCTGGTTTCCCTGGCCTCCCCCCTAGCTTATACCTTCTCTAAAGAAGAACAAGAGTCATCCTTGTCCAGGAAAGAAGGCAGGAGCCCAGCTACACAGATTATTCTATTACCTGAGACTTGGGGGAAGGAGAGAGACTTTAGCGTGGTAGTAGAATGGGAAAAATACCCTGAAGGCTGTCAGATCCAAAACAGCGAACACAGTCTAACAGTAGTTATAAGGTCAACTTTGATTGAGAGGCAGCAAAATAAGTGCTGAGAAAAAGCAAACCTATGCTTTGTTCTTTGAGATCAAATGTTTTTGCCTTCCCTCTCTCAACATCTTCTCTTTCTGTCTTCTCAGCGAATAAACTAATGTTTGGAAGAGAAATAGATTTGCAAACAAACCATCTTTCTATTTGGGTACATGGTCATAATAGGAAAGGTTTTGTTCTTCCATCAAAAATCCTGCACAGAAAATGCATACAAATGATTGCAGCTGTCACTATCACAACTTAGAGAAAATGCAGATGGCATAAAATAATATTCACAAATGGCTAATAGAATTTTAATAGCTACAAGAAAGAAGAGAAAATGAAGGCATTGAATCTACTTTGGATGTGAAGAGAATGAGATGGTCCCAGGAAGTGTTTAAAGGCAGAGCAATCCTTGATTTTCGTCATGTTTAGAAGTGGCACTCCCTGGTACACTGATTTATGTGAAGATTAGGCAGCAATCATAGTCTCTACACTAGCCTGGAAGGCATGTGCATAAAGTATGATATTTGCAATATGCAAATGTCATATATGATGAATGAAATGCTCAGTATGTCTCGAGGACACCCAGATGCTAACCAGCCACTGCTTCTATGCTGCAAATGGGAATGGAAGGTGGAGTGAAGGTGTCTTTCTGTAGCTAATTGACTTTTTAAAAAAATTATTAAAATAACATGGTTTCTGAGTCTAGATATCAGTCCTAAAGCATAAGTCATTCTAGCCATGTTACCTTTCTATGACTCCAGATATGTCTTCATGATAATAACCGTCAGAATTGGGGATCAAGCAACGGGAAGCTGGGTTAAGTTAGGCACATACAGCACATGTAAGGCAAAACCACAAGGGCACATGAAGCTCGTACTAAGGAGTGCATACTAAGAGCTCAGTCCAAACAGCATGATTGAAACTTGGAAACTATTCTGCAGTGGAGAGAATGGATAGGTCACAAGAGTCCTGAGCCGAAGTTCCCAATTGAGTCCAAGACTTAGGATGGCTCTTAAGGAGAAATGAGGACAGTAAAATGTAGAGGTCCCATAAAGAAAAAGAGATCAACATCTAGATGGTCTGATGGTAAGTACCAAAAGAAGACAGGCCCGAGAACAATAGTCCATTCAGGCATCACTGGGGAAGGAACATGGAATCTAGTCAATGCAGACCTTGGAATTCAAAGCAAGACCTAGGAATTCAAAACAAGACCACAGCTGAACTGAGGGTAGCCTATAAAGCTAGAGATTTTTTTTTCTTTTCCCTCTATTATATAATGGGTCCTAGGGTCTTAAGAATCTGAGAATGGGCTGGTTCCAGCTGTACCAAAGAAAGAGACATGCACAGATTCTAGCTGATCATCTACCTAGCACCCATGCCTGACACCTTCTGGAGGCTCAAAATGCTTTGCAGAATAGCGTATCTGAGTTCTCATGGATGTGAGCATCTTTCCTCTTCCAACTGTTGCCTTATCTTTTCTGTCCTTTCTTCACTAAAACTAGTGTTTAATTCTAGGAGACTGCCTGAATGCAGTCTGAATGCAGGCGTGATGGTGAATCGGGGTGTTTCTGAATTTTGAAGATAACTAAGGGAATTTCTATAGAGCAATGGTGACATCCCAAAGGGATCAGAGCCAGTAAGCCTGGTGGCAGTGAGGACGCTAGGGCTGCACTGTCTAATGTGGTAGTTACTAGCAACATGTGGCTATTGAGCATTGACAGTGTGACTAGTTCAAATGCAGGTGTGCTGTAGGTATGCAACGCACACGATTTCAAAGACACAGTATAAAAAATTGTAAAATACTTTATTAATTATTTATATAATGATTGTAAATTGAAATGATAATATTTTGGATATATGCAGTAAAATAAAACATAGTATTCAAATTACTCTCACCTGTTTCTTCTTTCCTTTATTAATGTAACTACTAGAAAATTTAATCATACACCTGGCTTGTATTCCATTTTTATTGGACACCGCTGCTCTAAAGAGAAAAATCAGAATTTGGTGATCTATGTTGTCGCGCCTCCAAGTATGGGCTATGGACCAAAATCAATCCACACGCAACTGCTAGTCGAAGAGGAGATAAGTACAGAAATTGAGAGAAAGGATCTAGGAACTTTTATATTGGTTTGACATTGCCATGACATCCAAGTGTGTGGTGTTTTATTTTTCGTAAATATCAGGTTATGACAAATTGGGAGAAAAAGTGTTTTTTTTTCACCTGAGAGAGTTGGAGGAAGATCGAGGATTTATCACAAGGTGGCTTTGGTGGGTCAGAGGAAGCTGTCACATGCTTTCAAAGCTCAGGGATCTTGGAAGCAGCTGCCAGAGGTTTTGCTAAGTGTCCTCCCACTTGGCTAAGCATTCTCCCTGGGAGAACAGGGAAGCCACACAACGGAGAAAATAGGAAACAGCTTCCCACCGTTTTCAGAGGTTCTCAGTGATGAGTCTCTGTATGGAGTGCTAAGATTATTTCTGGTCTAGAGAAGCTCGAAAGGCATGGTTAGTGAGGTTGAGAGGTGTCAAACTAGGAGGATAGAGGATCCAGATGGCCCCAAACAAATGAACATCTGCTTTTCAAGGCAGGATTTCAAAATTTCACCCTTCACAGGCTTAGGGTGGATGCATTTACTCATTTCTTCATCCATTCAATTAGCATTTATTGAGTAATTGTTATATCCCAGGGACTCTGCTAAGTGTTGGAGCTACAAGAATAAGTAAGATATTGTAGCTGCCCACAAAGAGAACACAATGTAGCAGGGAGCAGAGATACACACTTTGTATGACAACACATGGTTCATGGACCAGGATAAACAGCAAGTAGGATGTGGCTACCATTAGCCAAAGGACTAAAGGAGCTCTCTGCTGGATCTTAGGAGAAGGGTGGATAATGCCGCTCTCATAGGCAGCTCCTGGTAGGAAAAAGCAGAAAGGAATTTAAGGAAAAGATGAATGGTTTCAGATTCAGATAGAACCAGGTTTGAATCCTGGTTTCTTTGCTGGTGGTCATGTGGCCTTGGACCTCAGTTCCCATTCCTTTAAAGTCAAGACAGATGCATTTGCTCAAGGGATGTTGCACATATTAAATTAATTAATAAAAGTTCAGCACCAGATATATCCTAAGCACTCACTAATAGTAAATGAATGCATACACTTTACATTCAGCCTTACTTGGGGCAAGATTTTTCTCAGGGTTTCCTATAAGTTTGAAACTGTAGGCAGGGCTGAGTGGGCCTTGCTCTGAAGAGTGAAGAATTATGCGGAGTCAGGTTCCAGACAAACCACTGAAGAAACAGTGGGCTGACACACTTCCAGGCTAGACTGAACAGAAAGTTATTTCAGCTGGATGTTGGATAGATAAAAGGGAGTATACTCAGTCACTGAAGGTCTTGCATTGGTGGTGACAGGCTGAGAACATACTACCCCAAAATATGACATCTTGACATATTGAGTATCTGAAGGTAAAGGAATTTAAGAAAACTATAGAAGCAGGAAGGAAGTTCTTACTGATATTTTCTCCCTCTCTCCCCTGAAGCAGGTCATAAGACTACCATGTGAGAGGTGCCCTCTTTATACACAGAGGAAAGGAACACCCTTATCTCTGAAGACAAATGTCACAGAGAAGAATCTGAACAAACAGGCCTTGCAAACTTCCCCCCATTTTATTATCATTAGATCATACTCTTTGGACAATCGTATTTCTCCACGATTACTCACTCTTCATCAACCCTAGCATAAAAATACACAAGTTTCACCATTTCTCCAGGACTTTGTTTCATCACACAGACTCCCATGTCATGTAAAACTTACACTAAATAAATGTGCATGCCTTTCTCCCGTTAATTTGTCTTTGTGAGCTTTCCTTTCAGACCCAGCCAGGAACCCTAAAAGGACTGGAGGAAAATCTTGTCCTACCCTACAGGGTCCATGAGAAGCTCTGAGTCCCTAAGGCCATAACTTCTCATGGCCAGGTCATTAGCATGTTAGAGAATTACATGTGAATTGCAAAGACTATAGTGTGTATTACAACCCACATCGTAGATAAAATGAGTTAATGGATGTGCAAGTGCTCAGGAAGTGGAAAGAACTAGTCAATGAAGGTGTTATTATTATCAATAAGTACTGTGGTCTGGAAGGCTTGTTCTGGGGAAAAGCAGACAGCATGTAAGTCCAAAGAGTTTGGTTTACACGGAGCCTAAAAAAATGGTGGTTTCTCCTTGAAGAAGCTGACATCTGATGAGTGGTGGAACACTGTTCCCCAGCTCTGGGAGCCAATCCAGGTCCAGAGTGGACAGTTGCCAGTCTTGGCAGAAGATCCAGCTAATTCAATGTAACATCAGTCATTAGGTGGCACAGACAGAAGGTGGGAGAGATGACAGGTTCCTCTGCATCAGTAGCTCTGGCTTAAACAAAAACAAAATGAAATGCCTTGGCATTTTTCTTGCAGCGCTGTGTGCAGTTAGCTGGGGGAATCATCTTCAATCCCATTGACAATGTCTTTAAAAAACACCATCATGGATCACCACATCTTTATGCAAATTTGGTGACGGTCTCCAGAGCTCTAATTGATGTGTATTCTGTATGTGTGTGTATATTTGAGTGTGTGTCTGTGTACATGAAATAGCACTCTAGACAAAAGGGTTTTATTTTATTTTTTTTAATATTTCATACAGTTAACTGTTATTAACTGGACTTACAGAAATTAAGATGAGAAAACTGTATTATATGACTGTGTTCTCTCATCAGAAAGCTAAAATCAGAAGGAGGCCTCTTTGCAGCTGCATATTAACATAATCAGTATTACCTGATTCAACTCTGTTGACTAATAATGATACATTGCAAATAAAGGATTTTTTAGAAAAGAACTTCCCAAATGGTTCATTCAATCAGCCACAAATTTGATTCAATCTTGATTTTCTTACTAAATTAACTGAATTTACATAATAGTAGTAGAACCACGTATGTGAGTAGACTCATCCTTGCTGTTGTAAGTGTAGAGGTGTCTATATATGTATGGGAAATGGACAAGATTGCATTGGCATTCTGGCAGACACTGGGCTTTGTTATTTGGATATTGCAAATCATATCCGAAAGAGAAAAGTGCAGAGTTTAAAGATTTTTTTAATGAAAAAAAGAATCAGATATATGCACTGCAAAGTGTTTTTCTGGGAAAATTCTATGATTGTTCTTTCAGAATAAGCTTTGGGTGAGTGATATGAATATAATGCAGACTAGTTATATGCTGGACAGCTCCACATCAGGTGAGCACATCTGGGAGAACTAGGTTAGGTGAGAATAGGACTGGGTTTTACATTTTCTTGTAATTTATTTTATTTATTTACTTACTTATTTGAGGAACTCTAAATGGGCCCCAGCATCCACATTTTTAAGAAGCTCCCTTGGTGATTGTAATGCAAACTAAAGGTAGAGATTCTCACGCACAAATACACACACAATGCACTTACATCCACCATTATAAAAAATAATGTAACTGCATTAGATAAAAATGTAGAGAATAATTATAAAAGATAATTATCCAAAATTCTACTATCTTAACCCAACCTCTTGTAGTATTTTGGGATATTTACTTCCAGTTGTTTTTCCCCTTATGCATATAGATAGCTGTGATTTTATAAACAAAGTTATAACTGTGTGGTTACTATCTACTAGATTTTAAATGAAACTCAAGGTGAAGTTTCTAGTGACTTCTTTTGTGAGCCTCTTCCCTGTTTAATACATCTGCCAATCAGAAGCATCTATTTCCTCCTTTGATACCGTGGCCAAATCACCCTCTGGATTAAGTCTGGGATTAAGCTCTGGGGGCCTGACTACCTTTGTATTAATTCAGTTGTCCTCTTGGTGAGTGCCATACCTTAGTCAGAAAGGCTTGAACTTAAAGTAGCAACATGGGGGAGGCGGCTGAGATCTTAACCTGGATTCATCCGTATTTTCCACTGCAATTTCTGTGTTTATGTATACGAGGAGATATCAAAGCACTGCTTGGAATCTCTTGCCTCCCAGGACTTCATGAATCTCTCCCTTTCACTTACACTGCAGGGATATTAAACACATTATTCTGTTTTGATTGAATGCCAGTAAAATTAAATTCCATCTCTCCATCTGTGGCACCATGCAGGGACCACTGCCTTATGGAAGAGGGGAGAGTGGCAATGGAGGGGGGACCCCTTCAGGACACTACTCAGAAGCACGCTACTTTGTGCTAGACAAGATGAATTTTTCCCTTCCATGGCACAAATCTCAACATCTGCTCTGTCTTTACTTCCCAGACACCCTGACAGGTGTAGTCGTCTTTAAAACATCGCTAGGAAGCAACATATGGACTGTCGACAGTGAATCAAGAGTAACACCGTACAGGGTGGGGGCAGGGCGGTGTTGCTGATCTTTCAGCCTTATTACTATTTTTAAATTTGGCTTTCACTCCTCCAGGCTTTCCTTACATTTTCATCTTTCGCTGTCCCATCGACATGCTTGGCTCAGAATTCTGATTTTCATTCTTGGCTTTTCCAGCTGTTTCTCACCATTTAGCGCCCTCCCTCTCTCCTCCCTCCCCCCACCCCCAGGGAGAGGAAAGTTAAATGATGTTAATCTGCCAGATATTTCTGATCATTAGGAAGCCATAAAAATTAACATAACCATCAGAGGAAATTAATTGCCAAAGAAGACAAGGTTAGGGCGGGATGGTGAGGATGGGGGAGAGGAGGCCTGGCAGAGGGTGCTTTGATTTTCCTTTGTGGTTTTGAGAGGTGAGGTTGCAGCCGGAGGACCACTTCCCCCACACTTAATTATGACGACAGCCCCAGCATCTCAAGTGGTGCCAGTGGAGAGATACTAGCCTAGGGATTCCCTTGATTCCTTCTTTTCTCCTTTCCCCACCTCCCCTCCCCCTGCTCCTCTTGGGAAGATTTTTGGTTATTTTTTTATACCAGTTCAAAATAGAGGTGCAGGGGGCCGGGGATTGGGGGAAACAGCCCACGCAGGACTCCTGCAGGAAATACCATTAATAATTAATACCCAATAATAATCAAATCCATGGGAGACTCATTACAAGCAAAGTCTTGACAGACCGACCGATGGATGCCCGTAGCTTTAGTTCTTCATCAGATTGCAGGATTAGTTCAGCGGGGATTTGAGCGCACAGAAGCAGTGACAAAAAAAAGGATAAATAGCAGGTTTGTTCACGGAAGAGGCTTATTCATCCCTATAGGGTTTTTTTCATTTTAGGTTTATGGCTTGGTAGGGAATTTCCCTTTAATTGGGATTGTAATATAATGATGGAACCTGTCGACATTTACAAGAGGGATGGGAGGGTAATTCTTCCTAACTTGTTTGTTGTTATTATTACAATGCAACACTGGCTCCTTTAGGAGGCTCTGTATAAAGGAAGCAGATTATCAGGCTGATCAGAGAACAAAATCAGCTAGTGGGAGAAGAAAGAGAAGAGAGGCTACCAGCCACAGGACCTATCTGTGGCAACTGCATGGAAGTCAGACTCCCAGTATTTATTAAAGTGTGCATGCTTTGCTGTTCAAGGCCATTTGCACGTACATTGTCTCATTGAATCTTCACAGTAACCCTAGAGGTAAGTGTTACAGCCCCCTTTTCTAGATGAGGAAATGAGGAACAGAGAGGTTAAGTCATTTCCCCCAAGGTCTCAGTTAATAAATGGAGGAGTTGGCATTTCATCCCGGGGAAGACTGGCTGGGAAGTCAGCTCTGATTTGATACTCTTGCCAGGCTTTTTGTAGATGTGAGAAAATGACTCTCTCCACAGTCATGAACAGGGTAGGAGGTGAGGCTCTTTTCTGAGCTTGGCTTTTCTAAGGGGCAGGAATTTCCAGTCATTCTACCCTGTGTTCTGTAAAATCTGTGAAAGTATCAAGACTTCTTTGTTCAACACCCTTACAGAGAAAGAGAAAGCGGGAGGGGTGGGGCACAGCAGGAAATCAAATTCTACAAATTCTACTCAGATGGTTCATCCAAAGAAAATTTAATGAAGGGACTGTTTACAGAGATGAGGGCGAGGCTAAAAAAACCAAGTGTGGACTCAAGGAACCCGGAAACAAGCAACACCCAATTCCCGTACAAAAATCTAACCCTTGATTCACTGAAAACTGTAAAGTACTTCCTTAACCTCTAAGCAGAACTTCACCCCAACCAGGCTGTGTAGATATTCAAAGGACCTCTTCATTTCAGAATTTTGGTTTTATAATTAAGAAAACATTTGGAATGAACAAAGAACGTTGAAAATAATATAAGAAACCCAATACACACAACGTCAAAATGTATCAAATGTTAACATATTCCTTCCACATCTATTATTTTCAAGGAAATTTAAAGTTATAATGTAACTAAAGTCTTCCTTCCTTCCTCAATCTCATTCATCTTACCTATTATCATGAGTCACTGGTGTTCTGGATTTGGCATAATAGTTCATTAATAGCATGACTTCATACTTTTACTACATATTGATGTATCTATAATCAATATCTATTATTGCTTTGTGTACCTTTAGATGTAGATAAATTGCTTATGTATATACAACCTATAAAGCAAACGGTACATATTTGTAAACAACTTGCCTTTTTTTCATTTCACACATTTTTAAGTTAATTCATGTAGCTATAGACACATCAAATTTATTTTATTATCTGCATGGCACACCATTGTACGACTAAACCACAGCTCATTTATCCTTCCTTTGTTGATAGTATTTAAGTTGTTTTCAATTTTTCTCTGTCAAAAACAATGCTGCAGTAAGCTTTCTGGTACCAATCTACATGAGTACATAGTACAAGAGATTGTCTAGGGGTAGAGTCATTGAGTTATAAAGTATTTCTATCTTTGACTATGTTGATAATGTCAAATTGCTTTCCAAAGTGCCAGTTTTTATACTTACGAGCACTGAATAATTCACATTTCTCCACATTGTGTTTTTAATTTACACCTTCTGGTTCTAATTTATATTTTATTTATTACAAATGAGGTTGAATTTCTTTTCACAGTTGCTGGCCATTCATGTTTCTGCTTTTATGAATTTCCTGTATAAATATATGTTCCATTTTTTATGGGATTTCTTTATCTTAGTATTGAAAGGAGTGCTTTGTATATTCTGGTCACTGATTTTTATATGTGTTACAAATATTTATCTTTTAATTTTCTTTCTGATACTCTTAGTGGTGATAAGATTTTAATTATAATGTGGTCAAATTTTTCAATCTTTTCCTTTATTGTTTATTACGTGTGTATGGTTTAAAAAGTCCTTTTCCTACTGCAAGTGTATATATAAATATTTTTCTATATTTTCTTCTAAAATAAGTTTGCATTTTACATTTAGGTTTTAAATATACCTGGAATTGATTTTTGTTTTCCTGAATGGTATGGGATAGGGATATCATTTTATTTTTTCCATATAGATAATCAATAACCCCAGCATCATTTGTTGATTAGACTCTGCTTGTTCCACTGATTTAAAATGCCACCTCTATAATACACTTTATCTATATAGGCAGGAGTCTGTTTCTAAGTGTACTATACTGTTTCATGAGTATTTTTGCTATCCTTATACCAATCCCTCGCTTTCTTAATTAATATATTTTTCAGTAAATATTGATAAACATATAGAGTGAGTCCTCATATCTTAATCTTCTTAGATATTCTTAGCCTTTGCTCTGCCATATCAGTTTTAGCATTAGTTTATCAACTTTCATAAAATTCTCTATCATAATTACAGACAGAATTGCCTTGAAACTTTATTTTTATTTGGGGAAAAATTTCATCTTCATGTAACTGAGTATTCCTATTCACAAATATAGCATATCTCCTCATTTAATTACTCTTTTATGTTATCAATTATTCATTTTCTCCCTTATATATCTCTCTATAGTACACATAGTTTGAAAGATTTATTTTTAGGTCACTTATTTTTTGGCTGTTATTATAAACAGAGTCTTTTTTTATACTTTTCACTTTCTATTTGTTTGTTGATAGTATTTAAAGCTGTGGGAGTGAGGGGAAACTTCCCCCTTCCCCCAAAAGTTTGCTGAAAGATCAGCTTGCAATTATGGCAGATGAGAGAAAGAGGTTTATTTACCATGCACATGGGGAGAACCACAGAGTGATTACCTAATATCCCAAAGGGGGCCAGAAATATATTATATATTAATAATATATACTTTCATTTAGAGGTATAATATGTAATATATATCTTCCTTAGAGGAGAGGGAAAAGATCAGGAATATAGGTGATTCTGTTTAGGGGCAATGAATGGTTGCTAGGGAAGATGAGTAGATATTTGGGAGAATGAATGGATAAAGTACAAGAGATTGACTTCTAAATTAACCTGAAAGACAGATATTATGTTTACAATGATTTGGGCCAGGTCTGGTTGTGTTCTTGATCTTCTTTCCTGCAATATATTGAGATAACAGGGAGAAGAAGGGAAGTCAATTGTTCTTTTCCATGGGTCTGTTCAGGTTTATGCAGATACAGGGAAAGCCCTTCCCAATACCTGTAGATCTCTAATGGTCTTGAATTCAAAATACTCTTTACACCAAGGAGTCATATTTGGGGGTGAAATTTCCTGAGCTCCTTCAAGGACATAATCTATTTTTTTCAGTTTTTCTAATTAGTGAGATATAATTTATACCAGTAGGTATCCATTTTAAGTGCACAGTTCAGAGAGTTTTGACAACTGTGTGTGCATAGATATATATATATATACTTATGTAACACTAATGGCATTCAGTATATAAAACACTTCATCACCCCAACAAATTACCCATGCCTCTTCCCAATCTCTCCCTATCCTGGGCCCCGAAAACCTTTCATCCGTTTCTGTTACTATTCGAATCTTTCTGGAATTTCATATGAATAGAATAGTATATGTATACAGTCATGTTATCTGCAAAATTAGTTTTTTTTATTTACAATCAATATTCCATTTATTAGTATTTTATTTTCTTATTGCTCTAATACAAAGATAGAAAAAAGGGATGAGAGCAAACATTTTTACTTTGTTCCAAGGGGGAAAATGTGCAGTATTTCACCATTAAGTATGAAGTTAATTGAAAGTTTTTGTGATGATTTTATTAGTTTATATAAGTGCCCATCTTCTTAATTTGGTGATGGTTTTTATGGTGACTGCATATTGGATGCTGACAAATGCCTTTTCTGCATCTATTAAAGTAATCATATTATTTCCCTTTTATTCTGTTAATAAGATGAATTAAATTTATTGCTCTTTGAATATTAAAAATCCTAGCATTTTTGGGATTAAATCAATTGATCATGAGGCATTATTCGTTTACATATTGTTAGATTCAATTTGCTAAATTTTGCTAAAATCTTTATATCTATATTCATCAGAGATGTCTGTTTATAGTTTCTTTCATTGCAATGTCTTCGGTTTTATAAAAGAGTAATGTTGACCTCATGAAATGAATTGAGAAGTGTTCATTTCTTTACTTTCTAAAAGAGAAGATTTAATGTTAATATTGTTGTGCCATAGTTGTCTGTTCTTGGTTCTTGGTGTGTTCTTTTTTTTTTTTTAGACAGAGTCTCACTCTGTTGCCCCCAGGCTGGAGTGCCATGGCATCAGCCTAGCTCACAGCAACCTCAAATTCCTGGGCTCAAGCAATCCTGGCCTCCCGAGTAGCTTGTACAGGCATGCACCATCATGTCCGGCTAATTTTTTCCATAAATTTTTAGTTGGCCAATTAATTTCTTTCTATTTGTAGTAGAGACGGGGTCTCACTCTTGCTCAGGCTAGTCTCAAACTCCTGACCTTGAGCGATCCTCCCTTCTTGGCCTCCCAGAGTGCTAGGACTATAGGTGTGAGCCACCACGACTGGCCCTTAGTGTGTTCTTTGCTGAAGAATGATCAAACCCACCTACGTAAGGCAAGCATGAGGTGAAGTTTATTGAATAAAGTAAGATAACATTCAGCACAGACAACTATTGGACCCCCTGTTACAACAGGAAGGCCCCGATTTTGGTCTGGGGTCTTGTTTTATATTGCTTAGGCTGGGCCCTCCTAGTGGTTCAAAGGTCATCATCGGACCACTTTGAACCACTTTGATGGACAGTTGGGAGTTACATAACCTGAGTCTTACTGTGCTTGCAGATGTCCCATGAGCCTCTCTTGAAAGTTCATTGGGTGGGGGGAGTGAACTGCAATGCAGATTTAAGCTAATGACATGATAACTAACTTTAGGTTGTTCTAGGTCACCTTCCAGACATCACTGTACTTGTGCCACTTGGCCAGCAGGGTAGGGAATTCTCTACATTTTTTGCAGTTGGCGCACTAAGTTCTGATTGGCAGATTGGTAGGGCGTTCTCTCCTCCCCCAGGTGTGGCGATTGCTTGGGGCACCTGCCTTTGTCCCCAGGAAACTCGGAGGTCCCTCTCTGTCTACCCAACAATATTATTTCTTCATTAAATGTTTGCTAGAATTCACCAGTAAATATAACAATTTCGGATAGTAGTTTTCTTCATGGAAATTTTTAAACTGAAATTTCCTACATATGTCAGTTCTATTTTTGTCTTCAAGGCATTTGCACGTTTGATCTAGATTGTTTAACTTATTGGTGTAAAGTTCTTCATAATATGATTTTAATATCTGTTGAATCTGTAAGGTTGTCCCTCTTTGATTCCTGATCTCGGTAATGTCATTTTAGTCAAATTGATTGACAGTAATGCTTATATTGTCTACATTCCTATTGATTTAATGTCTAGTAGTACTATCAATTCTCCCACTATAATTATGAGTTTGTCTATATTCTCTCTCATTTCTGGCACTTTTTTGTGTGTGTGCTCAAACCTCCTCCTTTCTTAGTCACCCTTACCCTCAGCTTGTTTCTATGCCTGTTTCTCTCTCCCCTTCCTGACTCCATATAATCTGGATTTGCTTTGCTGTGCTTCCTGGATTGTAAACTCTGCTTAGCTCCATCCATGGCTTTGAAATGGGCATTAAGCTCCCGGGGCTCCCCATACAATTAATGTTCATAATTAATGTAAATACGCTGCATACAGCACAATATGCCACATATGGGCCTAATTGGGACCAAAGGACTGTAGCCCCAATTCTAAGGCCTTTAGGATATGGGAATTAGAGGCATACGGAAGGTTCTAAGAAATCTAATAAGGCATATGAGGATTAGGTAATTAATGGATCTAGTGCGGTCCTGGAAAATTTTGTAAAAGGGCCTCCCACCAGTTCTGCTTCTCTGAAGGCAGATTTCTTGATGCAAGACGATTCTTCATTTCTTTCTAGTTCGCGGGGGTTTTGCTCTTGGGGGACATCTATGGAGAGTATAGCTTTAGTTTGCATTTTCTTACACCTGTGGCCTTAAAATATAATTAAAGCTTTATCAGCAAGAAGCCATGGAATGAAGTGTGTAAGCAGTTATCTGGATAATCCACATTGAGGAAGAAGGAAATGTTCATTTCCTGGCTCAGATTATTCTGCATGGCTTTATTTCTGTGAATCAGTCAATCAAGCGACCGTGCAGAGGATATATGATACATAATGGAAATTCATTAAATATTTGCTGGCTGGATGAATCTTTTATTCAAAATACTAATTATCATTAATAATTCTTAATACTCCTAGTATGCACTTAAGTTTTATATGTGCTTTCATCTGTTGGCTTGGTGAATTAATAAACAGGGATAAGAAGGTCAAATACCATTCCCCAGATGGGCCTTAGTTAACCCAGCTGTGGAAGAGAATTTGGCTTTTACTGGATGGTTTATGGCAAAACATTATTTTTTATTATTTACCTGGCAATATTGTAGTTTTGCTCTTTTCTTATCTTGTGCAGTTTAAACCTGATACCACAATGTCCTTTGAATTTGGAGAGAAATTATGAATCAATTAAGCTACCTAGTTTGCCTCTCTTTAGATGGTTTGTCAAGTTGATAGGCTTGTTTTTCTTATCTAACAGTTTTGTTAAAGACAGTGCCCAAATTCTTAATGCTTTGGGACAGGACATTGGTTTCTATGTTATGTGCACTCTTCTGTTTTTCCTGCTGTTGGTGACTACTCAGAAGGGTATTTCTTATCACAAGACTTTCAATCCTTGACCAATAACTTCCACAGCTTGAAACCGGGAGATAGCAAGACCAAGACTAAGAAATAGAAAAGAAGAAAAAAAGGACAACGGTGATAGACACAGAAAGGTCTGGATTTTGAGTTTATCTTTTTCTTTATTTCCTATTCTTCTTGGAAAAAATGATAAAAGTTTCAGAAACCAGACACTTTGGTTGAACTGCTGTGTAATTTTGCATAGTTCCCTTAATTACCTTGTATCTTGTTTTATGCACCTGTAAACAGGGAATGATTATATCCACTAGCAGGATATTAGCGAGAATCATGAGAAATGCATGGGAACGACTTTGAAAATTACTAAACTGCCGACACCTATAAGTGCTGTATCAGAAAGGTCTGCGATATGAAGAAACCTTGATTTTCACATTTTGGGGGTATCCCACGACCAGAAACCTAGAACACTAATTCTGTCAAAGAATGTGCTATGTTAATAGCCACGCCCTAACTTATGGATAAGCTAATAAGAAGGAAGGGGGCATCCTGTGTTAGAAAGAATTCTGGACCAGGCAGGCCCTTAGGATCTTGTCCTGGATTAGCCTGTAATATAGCTAGCGGCAAAGTAACACAAAATACATTTTACAATATCAACAAACTATATCTCCTCCTTCTTTTTTTGACCCACATGACACTTGCCAGAGTAGTCCATGGGCTAGCAGAGCCTAAGCCTGTGTGAATGCCCTTCCAGCATGGGCAAGAACTCAATTTCTTTATCTTAGTACATAGAGAAGTGGAGTGCCAAATTCAGGATGACTCTTTGCTGAGCCCCAGATTCTCTATTATACAGCTTGCATTTCCTGCCCATCCAAGTTTTGCAAGCTCCTGTGCAGTAATAGAAAGTTTTTGTGCTTAAAGAGGAAAAGGGCTAACTATAAAATACCAGCTCTGCTTCTTAGTAGAGGTGTGGCCTTGTACAAATCACTTTACTTTCTTGAATCTTAATCCCAGATTTTCTCTAAAATATAGAAAATAAAATCTATCTCATAGGGCTGCTGTGAGGATACCTGGCGCACTGTGGGGCTTAATCAATGCTGGCTTCCGTCACACTTCTCTGCCCTTTTTGTTGACTAAGGAGAGATGAATGAATTAACCCTTGGAACAACTACCCTGATGTCTTTCCATTTTCCTCCCTTTCTCATCTAGATGACAGAATCAGACATCCACTGCAGCCCTCTGATTCTATTGTCACCAAGCACAGTAATCACATTCTCTAGTACTTTCTTAGCACTCAGTAGCAGTTCAAAGACACCTTGTCCTAGGCCACACAAGGAGAGAGAGAGAGAGAGAGAGAGAGAGAGAGACAGAGAGAGAGAGAGAGAGAGACAGAGAGAGAGTCATTTTAAACTCTGAGCTTAGAGGGATTCCTTTAGTTTGATGGAGAGGCCCAGGGAAGGACAACTGTGTTCACAGTACCTAGGGTGGAAGGAGAGGCAGGTGGAAAACACTTGAGCTCAGAGTCCTTGTCCCAGCTAAGCAAGCCTGTACTAGGCAGTGAACAAGCTGCTCTTGGGGGCAGGGTGCTGGAGCACGAAGATGAAGGACCCTGTCTAGTTCGATGCTGCCCGATTGCAGGTTCTATGGTCGTGGAAATGCACTGTTCTGCAACATCCAGTATGGTAACTACTTGCCACTTGTGGACACTGAGCACTTGAAACGTGGCCAGTGAGACTGAGAAACTGAGTTCCGAATGCCATTTCATTTAAATGAGTTTAAATGTAAATAGCCACTCGTAGCTAGTGGCTCCAGCATGGGACAGCACAGGTTGAAATCGTTATTAGAGACGTGGATTTGTGAGTGCTGGGCTAGCTCACAGAAGGTGATTTTAATCTACATGGTCTCTCTTTTGACACCAGCAGCGTTACCAAGGCTGTTACTGTTATGTGGATTGTGCAGAGAGCAGGGAGATATTTGATGCACCCAAATCCAGCCGAATGAGTAATAAATGCACCAAACAGAGCTCCATTTATAACTGCCTATCAATGATGCCGGCTGACTAGGTTTCATTTGAATGTGGTGTATCAGCTTCGCTTTTTAGGATGGCTGTTCAGATTGTGTCTGCCAGTTGTCACTTGAAAAGTAGGCGCAGAAGGAATTCCTGCCAGAGTGGCAGTGAAAACGATCCATAAACCTGCTGCCGATCCTTAACCTTTGGCATCCTTTCTAAGAGGGAAGATTCCCTGCATAGAGCCAATCCTTCGAAATCTTCTTTTTCTATGTTCTTTTGAGACCCAACGACAAACGTTTAATGCTGAGCCTATCCCTTCCAGAAAAAGTTTCCAGAAAATTTCCAAAGAAAAGTTCAAAATTAAAGTAAAAGTGTAAAGACGAGGAGATTTAATTGAGTATGCACTTTGTTCTCAGAGTGATGTAAGTTATTGTGGGATATACTAAAATAAGTTAAGGTTATATTCTACATTAAAGAACTAGACATTTACGTTAAGGAAAATGAAATAAACACAGACAGCATGCAAGGCAGTGATTGGGCCAATGCCAATCACTACTGCCTCCTTTAGTCTCGTGTTGAGATGCTTGACCCCGATATTCTGTCCTTACTGGCTCTGCCCACCCCGCCACTGAGCAAGGCCTCCTACTCCACCAGCAGGTTGGGTCTGTAATGAGTCTTATCGCCGCAGATCCTGCATCTGCAATGCTTAGTATCTGCTCTGGAAACAGTGCTCTTTGCCACTGTTCTCCCAACTCCAGCTGTATTAACCTAACAAACTTCAGCACTCCAGTTTCCTTATAAGAATCCCAAACTCCGTGGCCAGCCAATTTTACAACCTGCTTAGTTTCTGTTCATCTTCTCCCCTGGTAGAGTGAACTTTGCTTCTTTTTCTCCCATTTCCCCAACAAGTCACCTTGTCACCATGCATTTGAATTGAAGATCCCCCATATCCTGGTCACTCTCACTGAGGTCCACTAGCCATGAGTCCAATGTGGACTCGCTAGAATGCAGACGGTGGCAGTAGCTAAAATAAAATCTGACTTTACCAATCTCCTCCCCACTTCCCCTCACCCCTGTTATTGCTCCCCCCACCACCACCACCACCACCATACTCTAGCCTGTAGTTGGCTCCTTCTCCATGAAGGGCTTCCTCCCCCTCCCAGCAGCACTGACCACCCCAATCCTAACCCTCTCTGTAGCAAACCTTCTTGACTTACAACAAACTCCCGCCCGATGCTAAGTATTTCAGGGATTCCTGGGAGCCCATTTCAAGTTGTGCTAATGCCTGACATTTGGCGGTTTGACATACATTAGAGTCAGGTACAAAAGAAAAAAAAAAAAAGAAACAACACCCAATTGCTTATCCCAGAGACTGCCCAATGTCAAATACTTCAGCACTTGGAGTATCTGTGACATTGAATCGGTAAAGGTCACCAGCAAAGACAAAATGAATGATCCCCCTTGCCTTTAAGACACACTTTCCAGCTCATTATGATAAGACGGCTGTTAAATTTTTTCGTCCCCCTCCATAGAGATTAAGCCTCATGTGTGCGAGCAGCGCTAATGAACCACTTGCTCTTGTATCTTTTTTCCGGACGGTTTGTCACCAGGGCTGTCCTGTCCCGTAAAGCCCCCGTGACAGTGAGTTGTTGACAGAGCATTAGAAAGAGCTCAGATCTTTAAAGCCAGGGATGTGACAGAGAATTTTTTTTTTTTTCAGTTTCTCCATCTCTGCCGTCTCTGTGCTCTAACACGATTCCATTAAATCATAAAGATTAGAGCTTGTCGGGCCCTTAGAACCTTTCCTCTGATTTGCAAAAAGGAGTGGGGGATTTGTGACTAATTCTTGTTGCTGCAGCTACGGAGCAGGCACCATTCACTGTAGCTAAGCCATTACCCTGATTGGTATTAATCAGAAGTGTCCCATGAGTCATATTGGTTTGAGAGGCCTGGATGTTTTTCAGTAGAGGGGCTTTGTGGAATCAAATGAGAATTGATCGATGATCCCAGAGTGCGTGCATCCGACTAAAGACCCAGGCTCATTCTGGGTGCCTCTCTTTAATGAAAGCGTTGGCCTCTCTGCATGCAAAGGAGGAGAGTTGGTTCAACTGACCCATCACGAAGACAGTCTGCGCTTTGAGTCACTTCTCCAGCATTGGGATTGGACTACATGAATTCATTTACAGTCTCGCCCAGGTTTTCCTAAGGCCAATGTTGTGTATTTTGTGGAGAAACAGGTGCTGGGTTTGTCACAGGGGGATGGGGAGAGAAAAAAAGAGGGAGGGAGAAAAGGGAGAAGAGAGAGAGAGAAAAACAAACTGGTCCTTTGATGGTTGTTAGTGATAACCTTGGCATCCTGTGCCCTTCAAAGGGTATTCTTTGGAAGAGGTTGGCCAAGAGATGCTATTACGCAGTAGCCCTTGAAGAGTGACTCCCATAGACGGAACAGCCAGCATGTTCGAGGCAGGCGTAAAAGAGCACAGTCTTCAGCCAAGGCACAGAAACACAGTCAAGGAGTCCACCAGGGGATTAAGCCCATGACCTTGGTGTCATGAGCACCATGCTCTAATTAACTGAACCAACCAGACAACAGATGCTCTGGACAGCTGAGCTAACGCTCTATAGAAAATACCGAAACTGAAAAAGCATTCTTCACAGTTTTCAAACTCTATTATTTCCTAGGCAACCTTCTAATTTGTTGAATGGTTTGCCCTCAAAAATTACAGTCGTGTCAATGCCAACAAAAGAACCCTGGCATTTGAGTAACTACCCAGATTACTAAATAGCATTTACATTGATGAGCATTCCACAGAAAGTTATTTTACATAGGAATTTTTTTTTTCAGTTGGAAAAATGGGATTATGTTAGCAAAGCGGTTTCTAGTCACTTAATCCCAATTAAATTTGTCCTGCCCAAATACAGATAGTAATGATTCAGAGAAACCAAGGTAGAATGGGGTGATAAGGGCTCCTTTGGCCCTACCTCTTATGAACTCCACAAAGCAGAGGTTAGATTTTTGTTTTTGTTTTAATTTTTTGGTTGGTTATATCTCTCATTAAAAATGAACTTGAGAAAACTTATAGAAAAATATTTTACGACATTGGGAAATATATGCACCAATACTATAGTATAAAAATCTATATAACTGAAGAAATTCAGTGAAGCAACAGACAAGTATAGAGAAATAAAATAAAATGAGGAATAGAGTTAGCCTGTAAAATACAAACCAGAAGGTCCTGCATAGTTGTTAAATGTGTTTTCAAAATGTGGTTATTTAGTTGGATTAAGAATCACAATGTTTATAAAATATTAATACAAACACTGATAGCTCAGAATCTGCACAGTGACTCCTCATAACAAGACCCGAAATAAAAGTATGCCAAGGTTCCTTCTAAAGGGAGTGAGCACCTTGTGACAGAGCAGATAAGGTTTTTACTCATGACATCCCCATGAGAGGGGTATATTAATGAATGCCTTATGGCTCTTGCTTTCACTGTTGAAGATACAGGCCATATAAGACCCATTGTTCTGCTTAATGACACTTGGCATGCACTGCTTGGATTGTAGATTAAGTTTCTTGCACTCAGGTCTTGACTTTTTAACTCAGCTCTATCTCTCCTTAGAGCAAAGATTAAATCCTATTTCTTTATATTACCTAAAGCTCATAGCTCAGACCATTGCACAGAGTAGGTTTCTCAAAAATGTTTAAGATATGAAACATCTATAATTTTGTGTGTTCCACATCTCTCTATTTTTTATTCACCATCTTCTAGGTCAAGGCTACCTTCCCTTATGCACATGGTTACAAAGGAGGGGGCATGGCCACGTTCAAACTTTGAGAGCCCAGACCCTTGGCCAAATCCAAAAGTGACTGTGGGGCAGGGCACTGATCTAAGCTGTGCACACCAGCATTGTATTTATGTGGGAACTTGGAACTGAGACTAAGCTAGGCTAGTTAACCTGACTTGACCTTCCATAGTGAGTTTTAAATAACAGGCACTCTTGATATCATTGAGAACATTGTTATGCTTTAAACTTAAGGAAACTAGTGCATTCTATGGGAACCAGAGAAGAAAGACTCACAAATGCAGGAAAAAAAGGAAGAAATGAAAGGCAAGGAGAGAGCCTTCATGGTTTCCACTCACACTTTTCAGGTTTCAGTCTGAAATCTCCGTTCTTGGTGCTCTCATGGCCAAAGAATGACCAGACATGCAAAAGTAAGGCAAGCATGGAAATGAGGTTTATTGAGGAGAGAAAGATAGGATTATAGAGCAAGATACAGGCTTACAGAGCATGATACATATGCCACAGATGACGACTGGACCCATTGTCGCAGCAAAGGGAGAGCAAAAGGAAGGTGCCTAAAAAGGGGTTGGTTAGGGTTTGCACCTTGTTGTATAGTGCCCAGATTAGGACCTTCCTAGTAGCTCAGATGTCACCATGGAAACACTTTGATTGGGCAGTTGGGAGCTGCATTACTGATCAGGCAGGTTGTTCTAGGTCAATTTCTGGACTCTATGGTGCCTATGCAGCTTGGCCAATGAGCTAGAGAGTCCTCTGCATTCAGCTCTAGTGCTAAGTTCTGATTGGCAGATTCGCAGGGTATTCCCTCCTCCCTCAGGTATGGCAGTAGCTCAGGATAGGATTAGGGTGGTGCAGAACCAAGATGGGGGCCTGCTTCCCACCCTTGTCCTTCTTCTTCCCAGGTGGGGCAATTGTATCAAGGCAACAGTATCCACTTTTTCCCCTAGGAGACCCGGAATCCCTCACTATTTACCTAACAATGTTATTCCCTGAATAAAGTCCCTTGGTTCTGTAAGACATCTGTGTATCCATATGATAAATGTTGCATTTTTTTGTTTGTTTAAGCTAGTTCGGTGGGTTTTGCTATTCTCAGCCAGGAATAATAACTAATACAGTGGGCCACAGTAATTTAATTTGCCAATGATATTTATTCATTCATTCCATAAATATTTATTGAACACATACTATGTGCCAGGCACTATTCTAGGAGTTTGAGATGCATCATGGGACAAAACGGAAGATTTCTGCCCTGTTGTATGCCATACTATCCCACCCTATGCTTTGTCAAGGGAGCAGGTGATATTTATCAAAAAGACAGTATTCAGGTGTATTAGCATAGTTGCTTTCAAACACTTGAAAGTTAAACAGGTGACAATGGGACTTGCCTTAAAAGAATCAAGGAGGGAGAAGCTACCAAAACTACCACGTCTGATGGAAAGTAGAGTGTTGAATGTGTGGCATTCTTTCCCTCTGGGTACATAGCAGGACACCTGTCACCTAAGGGTCTACAGGGGAGAAAGTTACCTTCCTAGATTTTATGTCCTGCTTCAGAGAAGAAGGGCTTCAGGGGAGACAGGGTCAGAAGAAGGTCAGAGAGACCCTCCTGCTTCTGTAGTTTGCTCAGTTTCCTTCATCTTAAAATACTCAGTATGCCACGGTACCATATTTTGAGGTAGTGTGTCCTGAACTTCATCAGTTGCATAAGTATATGAATATACGATAAACCACTGAATTGTACATTTAAAGAGATAATGTGAGTTATATCTCAATAAAGCTATCATTAAATTTTTTTAAAAAAAGAATGCATGGGACTGATACGGATTGGCATTTCCATTAAATGTGCAGTTATCAGAGTGGCTGAATCATAATTGGAGACTCCTTGGGATGGATGTTGAGGAAAGAAAATATAACCAAGCATCTTACCTTCTAAAGTGCTTTCTGAGCCTCAGATTCTCCAGTGAAGAAATCAGCAAAAAGATTTGTGATTTTAATATCATACTTATGCTACAGATTCATATGCAACTGACACATACGATGTGTTTGTCTCATGAATTCTTTGGGTAATGGGAACTAGCATTGTCATATTAACATTACTTTTAGGCAATTCACAACCCCCCTCCCCTAATTTTCATGGGATAAAATATAAATAATGTTCTTTATGAGGATCTGGTGAATCGAACCTCTGATATAGCATGTCTACTTCAGTAGCTCAGGTATAGATCAATGCCTAGAAAGATATTACAGAAACATGGCATATTTAGTCTACCATAGACTAAGAAGCAAACCCTGCATCACAGACCAGTTTTAATGCGAAGAAAGTAGCACAGGCTACTGGTTAAAATGATGGAGTCTGGAGCAGACTCCCTGGGTGTAAAACCTGGCTTTGCCACCTCCTTGCTGTGTGATCTCGTCCAATTTACTTAACCTCTTAGCTCTTCAGTTCTCTTCGTCTGCAAAATGGGAATGATAACAGATAATTTCCTACCTACTTGCAGTGTACGTTTATTAAGAGGATTAAATGGCTTAATCTTTGTGAAGCACTTTGAGCAGATGCCTGGCACACAGTAAGCCACGTAAGGGTTTAAGTAAATCCCTTGGGTCCAGTTTGGATAATTTTTCCAGAAGGATGTCTATTTGGGGTATAGATACTTACAGAAACGAGGTGACCCTTCTAAATTGCCCTCTTTTCTTGGATACTTCCGTTTTGTTAACCACATAGACAAACTCTTAATTAGGCTGGTCTCTATTTAAGACTTAACAGAAAATTTGGATGCATAGAAATTAATCATTAGTACATTGGTTTCAGTATTAGATACATTGTGCACTGTGTTCTATCTCTTAAAGAGCCAACAAGAGATTTGAAGGATTTGACTTTTCTCTGATGTCACTTCAAAAATGTTTCTCACCATAAAAATGTGCTATGAGATCTCAGCATACGAAACTCCAACTCATTTAATCCTTAAAAAGGCATTATAATCTGCATTTTACAGATGAGAGAGCCTAGTCTCAGAGGATTTAAGTGACTTCTTTGAGGCCACACAGCTAGCAAAGAGGGTTAGGGGCAGGATTTAAACTCAAGGCAGTGTCACTTCACCAGCAATGTTCCTTTTCATTTTGCTGCAGTCCTCACTGCACCTACAGTAATCTATCAAGCACGAGTTTTTGCCTTTTAAGCTTACTTATTTTTTTATGCTATAAAAATTCTTGGTTGTGAGCTCTCTAAAACGTGAAGTATTTTATCAGTTTGCCTCCTTCGAGCTACGGAAATGAAAGACCATAGTCAAGAGGCTAAAACGTTGGGTCCTAGAATTCGCCTCCCCGTGTGCCAAGAAGAGAGAGTAGACAATCAGTGATTCTCAGTGTTGTTCTCTGATGCCTTTGCAAGCCAACCAGCAAGAGTCACTGCCTAAATACTCATTGCTCTCGACTGCTTTTGAGGGACCAGCTAGATCCTTGTCAAGCCTGAGTGATTGACCCCAGGTCATTCCTGTGCCTGTCCTCAAGGATGCTAGGCCCTTCTTGCCTTATCCTGAGACATTAAAGAAAGCTGCTTGACGTTGGACATCAAATTGATTTCACGCCAAGATTTCACTCCACCACGGGTGACAACCATTGACGTGTCGAAGCCCTACAAGAAAAATAAACACATCTGATGCAAAGAGTCCTTTGTTTCTGATGCCATGTTGAATTATGCACCTTCTCACAGATCTGACACTGGCTGTGACTACTTGCTGGGAGGCAGAGTGGAGGCATGTAGTGCCCCAAGTTGGAATGGTAAAGGTGGGAAAAGGACGGTGGATTCTAAGGTGGCTGCAAATTTAGAGCTGGGTGGGGGCGGAGAGCCCTCTTTCTTGCTGTAGCCCTCATCTTCTTTTTCTCATTCAATCCCATGGAACCCATCTTGTCACTCTCTGATTCCTGCTTCTGAATGCTTCAAGTCACTTATTTGTCTATCTTCCCCAGAGAGAAAGCCTGCTGCCTAGAAAGGGTTTAAAACTCCCTGCAATATTCCTCTCTTCAGTCATGTCTGCTTAAGGTGACATACGTCTTAGGGAAAACATTCTTACCCTAAGCATCCTGGGATGCTTATAGGTAAGCATCCCAGCTGTTTGGGTTGGCTAAATGTAAGGGCTGCTCACTGTTAAGGCCTTTGTCTGTGGCTATTTTCTCATCACCCACCTAGCCTGAGGGATGCACAATCACTTCTCTGATGAGTATCCTAGCTTCAGCGGTTTCCCTGAAATCTTTTCATCCAGCTGTGTTTACTCCTTTTTATTTTTTTGTATTCTGTCTGAAGGAGACAGAGAATTTGCATAATTAAGAATGACCTGAGCAATCTCTGCTAATGCCTCCACTAAAACCTCTGACTATCCCTGTTAACTAATTACATCTATCATTGTGTCAGACAGGTAAAAGACTCCTTCAGTCTGTTGAGACAACATTATTCACCTGGGATTATCAAAGGTTTCAATTCTGGCCATTAGCTGAAATTGCTTGGGTCATTCATTATGGTACATTCTGCATCCTTTTCAGACAAGGCAAAGTAAATGCAGAATCAGGAATAGATTAAATAGCCATGCATCAGGAGCCTAATTCAGAACCTCAGCCCCCCCCCTCCTTTTTTCTCCTTAGAGCTAAAGGATGAAAAATGAACAGAAAAACCTTGTGTTTTTCACTTCTTACAGCAGTGAATAGGGGAGTTTTTGCTTCCAGAAGTTGGAGGTGACTATTCTTTCCCCAATTTTATTCAGCCTTTTACATATCTGGTTTAACAAATCAATAAAGGAAAATAAAAATAAGTCTTTGGCTTTGCAATTAAATCCCAAAGTGGGCTGGCACCCTCACTCCCTATTCTCAGTTTCACCCTATTACCCATGGATTATAGAGGGGGACCCGAGTCACTACTGGGACAGGGAAGTGGGAAGCACGGGTAGTTTTCCAGTTAAAATTACTCCATCCAAACTGAAAACAGAATAAGGAGAGGCAGATTAAAGATCAAATTTAGACATAAACAAAAAGTAGGAGATGATGGAAACCTCTGTGGAGGACTCAAAACATAGACATGATTGTTATTGGGTTGGGTAGTTGTACCAAGACCAGGCAGAAAACTCAATTCCTTCTGTATCTTCCTTTCATTTTTTCGGGTATATGGTTTTATCTATTCTGTTCTCATATAGAACTCAGCATCCTTGTCACAAGTCAATGAATATATTTTTGTGTTGATACAGAGTCCATTATACACAAAAACTACTACGGGCTTGGTAAAAGAATGTCAAGTGATACAGTAAAATATAAGTGACTTATGTTCAAATTGGAAAGACAAGTCATATAAAAATAAAGATAACTAGCAATTAAAGTTAGCTAACGATATTGTTCACTAATCATATCATAGTATGACTTCTTGAAAAAAAATCTCACTATCCAATCATACATCCAATTTATCTTTTTTAGACACATTTTCTTGGGCAATGCACATGGGTACTATACTCATTAAGTGTGTGCTTGCCTTGCAGAAAGAGCCAGCTGAGAGATCATAGACCAAATCATTAGAGAACCCAAAACATTGGTTAGTGGAAACATCTATATAAGTGACTAACATCGATTTTTTTTTTCCTTCAGTTTTTGGAAATCTGAGATAAAGTCTATTTTTTTTCTCTATTGCTCAAAGGAAGTTTTAAGCCAGAAGGAGAAAAGAAGATGGGAATTTTGGGGTGAGCAGTCATTCATTTAACAAATATGTATTGAATTTCTATTATGAGTCAGGCGGTGAACTATATGCTGGTGTTATATCAGTGAACAAAACAGACAACAATCCCTATTCTTGCGCAATTTATTTTCTGTTATGGAGAGACAGACATTAAACCTTAAATATAATAAATTAAGAAAATTACACAGTATATGGGGAGGTTGTGCATTCCATGGATGCAATCGTGCATGGCAGGGGGCTTCGTAGTATTGGGAGGCACAAATAAATATGGTTGTAAAGAAGAGCTTCATTGAAATGACGACATTTGATTAAAGGATTGAATGACGTTCAGGAAGCAAACCACGTGGCTATCTGAAGGAGGAGTATTTCTGCAGAGGGAACAACCAGTAACAGAAGTCTTGAGGTAGAGGAGTGCTTCTGGCCTGTGCAAGAACTGCCAAGTAGGCCTGTGACATCCAAGAAAAGGGAGGGAGGGGGAGAGGTGTAGTAGGTCATGAAGTCAAGAGGTGACGATGGGAGTCTGATCATGTGGGGCCTTTTAAGCCATGGTATGAACTCCAGCTTTTACTCTAAGTGAAAAGGGAGGATGCTGGTAAGTTTTGACAAAGGAATAAAATGCAGTGATTGTCATTTTTGAAGACTTACTCTGGCTGCTATCCCGAGAGTAGCCCATGTGGGACCACATGGGGAGGTAAGAAGACAGTGAGGAGACTACTCCGGAGAATGTTGTGGTATTGCAGGAGGGAGATGCCTGTAGTTAGAATCAAGGTGGCAACAGAGGGGAGAAGCAGTTGGATCACGGACACTTTCTTCAGTATTGATCGATCCAGATTGAATGAAGGATAAGAGAAAAAGAGAGAGGTCAATGACGACCCTAAACGTTTTTTCTTAAGCAGCCAGAAACAGGGAGATGTCATCAGCTGGGCCAGAGAAAAAGACTGTGGGAACAACTTGTTTGGGGAAAAAAATAAAAGTTAGTTTAGTTGGGGAACTGTTTAATTTGAAATTCTATTAGACACCAAGTAAAAATTTTGAGTAGGCACTTGGATATTGTAGTCTGAATTTTTAGGCTGAAGATACACAAATTTGCAAACTATTAAGTGTATAGGTATGATTTAAAGTCATTGCACTGGGCAAGGGGTGAATATCAACAGAGAGGAGAAGGAGCCTGAACCACAGGCCATGCATACTCCAACTTTACATGTTGATGGAGAAGAAAATGAATCAGAAAGGAGACCAAGAAAACTCACAAATAGGGTGTTGCAGTAACCCAGAGAAGGACGTGTTTTAAGCAGGAAGGATGGAGCAACTGTGTCAAAAGCTGATCAGGTAAGATGAGACCTGAGATTTGGCCATGGATTTAGCAATTGGAGGCAATTGATGACTTTCACAAGAGCAGTTCCACTGAAATGGAGGCAAAAGCTGATTGGATTTAGTTTAATAGAGAATGGGAATTATGGCATTAGAGACAGAAAGATCAGAGACCTTTTTTACTGTAAAATAAAAGATGGATAAAGAAATACCACAAAAAGAATGTATGATTTGTTGAGTTCTTACAAGGTGAACATTCTTTTTCTCCACAACCCAGAATAAGAACTAGAACTCTACCAACCACCCCAGACACCTCTCCTTGTGTCATGCTCCTATTTTAATCACCAACCCACACCCACTACCCTGATTTCTGCAGTAATCACCTCCTTGTATTTCTTTTTGGTTTTATCAGTTAAGTGTGCATTCCTAGAAACCACAGGTCACTCATGCCCACTTAAAAAATGTATGCCTTTGAAATCTCTTCAAATTTATAGCTCCCCCCTCCATTCCTGTCTCAATGAATTCATGTATCTGGACTTTGGACATCAATAGTTGCTAACATCACCAAAAAGATACAGATAGATATCCCGATGAAAGAATACATCACCACCTAGAGTCTTGTGAAAGGGATCAGATATGCGTCTAATCAAGCCACTAGATCTAGCTGTCAATTGGCAGAAAAAGAGAGCAAAGAAAGTGCTGAACTTTTGTTTGTAACAAAGTCCAGACCGGGGAAAACTGCAAGTCAAATGTTCTGGATGATTCGACAGATATACTGCATGGCAAAGAAAGTTTCATTTTATTAAGAAGAAATAGTAATGTCCTGTTTGTAGCTTGATGATGATCAAATAGGGAGGGAAAAAACTAATGATGCAGGTGAGATAGGAGAAATTGCCAGCGTCTTGTTCTTATGTATGCAAGAGAGAGAATCAGAAGATGATGTTGGTTTAGCAGTGAGGATGAATATACAAATAGAAGAGGAGGTGAATACATGAATGAAGTCACTCGCAGGAGACTCGATGTGGTGGTAGGAATCTGGGATGTCCAGGTGTTTCCGTTTCTTCAGTGAAGTAGGAACCAGACCTCAGCAGAGGGTGGAGAGGAGCTATGGAAGGGAATAAATGAAATCAGCATCAAGGAGAGTGAAAGAGTTGATGGACTAGGGAAATACTGTAGGATTTTTGAAAGAATTTTTTTTCTTTAGTTAAAGTTCTCTGGACATGGTCAGTCATGCTTAGTCATGGTTAGTCATGGTTAGTCCAGCTTACAACCTTTACTGATAGCATAATTCTTTTTTTTTTTTTTTTTTTTGAGACAGAGTCTCGCTTGTTGACCAGGCTAGAGTGAGTGCCGTGGCGTCAGCCTAGCTCACAGCAACCTCAAACTCCTGGGCTCAAGCAATCCTTCTGCCTCAGCCTCCCAAGTAGCTGGGACTACAGGCATGCACCACCATGCCCGGCTAATTTTCTATATATATTAGTTGGCCAATTAATTTCTTTCTATTTATAGTAGAGATGGGGTCTTGCTCTTGCTCAGGCTGGTTTCGAACTCCTGACCTCAAGCAATCCGCCCGCCTCAGCCTCCCAGAGTGCTAGGATTACAGGCGTGAACCACCGCGCCCGGCCAATAGCATAATTCTTTCAGCCTAAATTTTCCCAACATTTCTCAAGAATTGGGTCCTCCTGGAGTGCCACCTCTTATCTGTCTTCTATTTGCACATCAGAGATCCCACTGGTACTGGGCCACTCTCTTTAGTATGTATTAGTTGGGACTGGCTGTGGGGGCTCCGTACTGTGTCCAAGTAGCTACACCAGAACATCTCCCAGAATTGCATTCCCTGTGTGGTTCCTGGTTAGTGTCAGCCATAGAGAATCACGAGACTTGGAAGGCAGGAGTGAAAGGGCGGCCTCTTACTCTCCAAAGTATATGCCCTGTCAGGTACCAGGGCAGCTCTGACACGTTACTGCCAATCAGTTGGCACTTTCTTACCATGGGGCAGCTTCTGGAGCTCCTTCTTTGGTTCCTCTAAATCTTGGGCCAAGTGTGCACGCATCTCCATTGACGAAGGGCACGGGTGTCTCTACTGCTCAGCCATGACATTAAGGTTGGAGGGAGTGAGAAACAGAGAGGGATTCAAGTTTGCCCTTGGAGGTTCCAGTGTGTTCTGCAGGTTCCCATTTGTTCCTACTCTCATTCATGTCCAGCTTTCCTTACTGACCCTGTCCCCCTTGTCCGGCTGACCTAGAGCAGCTTCAGGTCCAAAACCAAGAGGCAGGGCATCAGTCCCTGTAATGACCCTTTCATTTTATACCACTCCCAGCATTTTTGCTTCTCTGATCAAACCCTGACTGCACAGGGGTTGCTGCTTACTCTGCCAAGTCAGCTGTCTTTACGGTGTAACTGCCCCGATGGTCTCCAATACGGCTGCCCCGGCTTAAATGTTGAACCTTCCCTCTTATAGTCAGCAAAACATGAGGGACAGCCGGTCTTCCGTGACCTCTCGTTTTGTGGCAGGAAAGAGCCAGGGCCTTCGTCCCTGTGGATGTTGCTTTCTTTAGGTGAATTCAACTTACAATTCCTAATATCAGAACAATGTGGTTGCCACACGCCTGAGATGAAATGCTTTTTATAAGAGCTAATCAGATTCTACATTAATGAGAGAAATATGAAGCTAATCAACACCACAGAAGGTCTCTAGGCTCAGGCCTATTAAACTTCATAAAAAATTAATGACTGAAAGAGCAGACTGTTTTGTAAGGGGTCTCTTGTGGTTGGATAAAGGCCTGAAGTCCCATTCACCTCTCATTACATGGAATTAGCCTCACTTTCCAACCCAAAATACAATCCATCAAGTGGCATTTTCCACTGGGTGTTAGACGGCCAGTGTTTGAAAACACTTGTAAAATATTTATTGCTTTTTCTCCTTCTCTTTCTTCCCCTACTCCCAGCCCCCGCCAATCCCCTCTCACCTCATTCACTATGACTTTTCCCATTTTAATTAAAGAGATTTGTACTCCTGAAGCCTTCTGGGAAATGTCTTCAGTGACTGTAGTTTGTAGATGCGCTTGGAGTTGCTTGGCAGGAAACCCCTAGCCCTTTGCTCAAACCAGGTTCAGTGTCTCTTTGCAGAAACCAGGAAGGGTGAGGTGAAAATTTAGACCAGCTGGGTTGAAAAATAATCCTGGCACTCCCTTTCCTGAACTCAGGTGCACTTTCCTTTGTGTGGATGTTGGCTGCAATCATTGAATAGCCCCAGAATAAATAAATAAATAAATAAAAACATTTATCTACAAAGCTGGTGGCCTCAACTCCAATTAAATCCAAATGCCCACCTCCCTCTCCTGCTACTTTTGCCCCAAACCATAATTCACCTTAGTCAGGTTGTTGTTTGAGGTTAGAAAAACCCAACTCCATTATTCACCCGGCAGGACACAGCAGGCGGCACTGGGCTCTGGGAATGAGCAAGTAGGTAAGTAATTATATGGAGTGGGATGGGAGGGAGGTTCTATGTGGGTCCTAATCAGAAAATTAACCATTAAAGTAATTCTTTTACATACTGAAACCCTTTCCACCTTTTAAGGGGCCCCTGTAAAAATGGCACTGCCATTGGAAGCATCCCACCTTAATGGGTCATACCACAGGGTGCTGTCACTGGAGTACCAGCAGGGGACAAGGTCCCAGGGAAACATCTAGACCCCTGGAGAGAAGCGTATTGTCCAGAGATGACTGGAATGGGCAGAAAAGGAAAGAAGTGCAAAATGGAAGCAAACCAAAGGAAGTCTTGTCCCCTATTTAGGCTGGAAAGCCAACCCTGAATCTATAGCATTTCAAAGGCTTCCTCCATTTATCCACCACCCACCCCTCCTAACTCACCTACCTCCAGGCCATATCCATGCAGGGCTGCCCAGCAATGCCGTATGTTTTTAAATCTTGTTTATTTTTCTGGAGATTCTAAACTTGGACACAGCACTGGGGATTCTTGTAATACAAGCTATTAACAGGTCTCTGCAGCGTGTGCCAGAAGAAGCGTGAAAAGGGGGGTCAGGCTCCACTGGCAGAAGTTTTGTCGGGGTGCGTGTTTCCCTGATTGCAGTGTCAGCTCGTATTTCTGTTTCTCTGCTGACATGTGCAGGAGGTCAGGAGCAAGGCTAGCTCCACACATGAGTTCCTGCTCGTGCTTCAGGAAATGCTGGCTTGCACTAAAGTTCAGCGTGTCTCTCAAAGGGGCTCTGGGAATAAACCGAATGCATCAGTGCATGGAATAGATGACCTGGTATGACAGTCCCTAGCATGCCTAGTTGTTCTGTTTGCCATATGATCAGTTTTATAACCAAGACTTATTCATGAAGTACAAAAATGTCCTATTTACTGAGCGGTCAGCTTTCTAACCATAAAAATCAGCCAGGATATAACTGTTAATTTGGAAATAACAGAAAATACACACACACACACACACACACACACACACACACACACACACACACACAAAATAAGGTCCATGTACTTTAATTTATAAGAGAGACATTGGGCTACCTTTAGGAGGCTTGACTTAAAAATCACAGAACAAGCTTTCAAAATCTTATTCCTTCCAACACTACTTAAACCATAGCCTACAATAAAGGTGAAGTAGTTAAGCACAGAGTGTGAGGGTCTCCCTGAAGCCAATGACGTCTAAAAGGAAATTATGAAATGACATCTAAAAGGAACGAAGGAGACACTGAAAGAATTACCAAGAGTTATTGGATGTACAAGTGAGTTTGGGGGAAATTAAGGGAGAAGACAAGCCAACAGTGGAATTATTCCCTCCAATAATATGTAAGCCTTAGTCTACAATAGATATAAAATAGTTAAGTAGGGAGAGTGAGTCTAAGAAATCTCCATACTAAGGCACAGTACGGTAACTGGTGCTGTGTTCATGAACCTCTCTCATCAAGGAAAGTTTGGATCGTTTCTGCCTACGTTGCTCAGTAAGGCAACGGATTTTGTTAGAGTTGTCCACAAATTGCACGCATGCGCGTGAACACACGTGCAGAGTAGCATTTTGAAACTGTAGTCATCTACGTACATACCATCAAGCCTCTGGTCCACTCTTGAAGAGAGTTATTCTGGTTGAACCCTGTTCATTGTCCAACATTCTCCGGCACAATCTCCAACCTGACTCGACCCCCTCACTGTATTTCCAATGATTATAGTCATGCATAAGTGACAGGTGCAAGCGTTACCATTTCTGAATCTAAAGTTAGGGTGCATTTGTTACCAACAAAGTTATGATGACTTAACCAAGCTTTTGTCATCGTTTGGGACTCCCCACTCTCTGGTGTCTCTAAGAAAGTTTGATCCTGCAGGCAGTGGGAGCTGACCCTCACTGCTGCATCAGCATCTGTGATGGCCTCTGCCTGGTCCATTAAGTCCTTCAACATCAAGACCATTATTTTTGCTCAAGATGTGACTGATATTATCATACTGGCCTCAGGAATGAGGGTGGAGTGCTCCACTCTTCTAGAGGAGCACAGATATTCCCCTTAGTTCCCACAGCAAAGCAGAGATGCAGTTACGGCTTTAATGAGATTCCTAAAGACTGCAGAGGTGACAGAATATATTATATATTACTGCGCAATATACAACGACTGACTACTGGACGACTGGCTACTAGACTTGCGGGCTGTCAGAACCCACTTCATGATGTTCTTACAAATCGCCCACTCTTCAGGCAGCTTCCAACTGTACTTCCTTCTTCCTCTACTAACAGGACTGCCTTTGTCCTAAGATGAAGGTCTGCCCACTCTTTAGGAGAAATTGTAATCTTCATCCATAAACTATAATCTTTATCCTTCAGAAATAGGACTCTATCTGATTGCCAGAGAACATAATGGTCCCATAAGAATGCATTTCTCAAAATGTAAATCATTTAGCCTCTGTTTTATATCAACTGTCTATACCAAGTTGAATTTGTGAACACAGAACTTCAGCAATTCTAAAAATTCTTCTATCTTAGCCTATATCCTGTCAACAGCATTTAAATTTTTTTGTTTTTTTTAGAGATGGGAGTCTTACTATGTTGCCTGGGCTGGAGTGCAAAGGCTATTCGTAGGCACGATCATAGCATACTACTGCCTAGAACTCCTGGCCTCAAGCAATCTTCCCACAGTAGCCTCCTGAGTAGTAGGGACTATAGGCATATGCCACTGTGCTGGGCAAACAATATTTTTTAAACTACCATTTGTAGAGCATGTACAAAATGCCCATCATTGGGTTGAATATTTAACATACATCATTTCCTTTAATTCTTACAATAACTGTATGGGCTATAAAATTGCTATTAATTTTTATTTTTATTGATTAGAATAATAAAACTTCAAGAGATTAAGTGAATTATCAAAGGTCACAGTTTTAAAAATAGTATCATTGTGAGACAAACTCAGTTCTTTTCACTTCTCAAAATTGAACAATTAATCTTGACATTTAACATCTTGAAATGTATAGGCCAGTATAGTCTCAAATCCACATAGAATAATAAGGTTTTCTCTCTCACACTCCTTTTGAAGTAGCAATAGATGTATCTCTGAGTATGTTATACCAGATAGTTCATATGCTTGGGGTAGTTATTCTCTAAAGATGTCCAACGACCCACAGTCCCAGTATTCAAGCCTGTATGTAGTCCCCTCTCTCACTGAATCAGGATGGCTCTTTGACTCACTGTAACCAACACAGTGCCATGGAAACTGCTCCCATGGAGCAAGACGGGACCTTAATCAGGAACGAATAATGGGTGTCCAGCTGTGGATCAGGGACCACAGCGTGCTGCCTGCCTCTCTCTACTTTTCAATAGGCAGTGCCTGTTGCATTTATCCCATCATTATCTCACCACTGGATGTGAGCTGGGGGTGAGGTGCGTGGCAGATAACTTGTCTCTTTAAAGGTCATCAAACTTAGAGGAACTTTATTTAGGAAGCTGCAGCCTCATCAATATCTGGACCTGATTTAGGTGATGAAATTCTGGATCTCAAGCCTGAACCTGATGCCATCATATGATGAGACTTCGGAAATAGTGGAAAGAGGAATGAGTGCATTTGGAAGAATGCAAACTACTGGAGGCCAGAGGTCTCTACGGATGACCAGGGTGAGCTACCAGGACCCATGCTACAGAGGATGATGAACTCCAATCTTTGTTCCCTCAGCACTGCTCTGCTCTGCTTTTCAGTGGATTTTGGTGAAGGTTTTTAGCCTTTCACAGCTTCAAAATTGGGGAAATGTCTCGAGGAGGAACCTAGCCAAGTATGTGAGACCCCACCTCCAAAGATCTAATTTAGTCACTGTCTCTCTATACAAGCACCAGAGAATCTTCTGGTTTCTCTGTTCCCCAGCAATGATTTCATGCCTGGGACAATATCAGATTTCTCAGATTCTGCAAATATCCCCACCAAAATAACAGCAGCAGCAGATCATCGGCTCACTTTTCTATAGTTTTCCCATCTCTAGCAACTTAGCCACTCTGGTTTAAATGACTCTAGTATCATCATGATGCCATTGCATAGATGATTTTTGTTTTCTTTGCTTAGTGATTTCCCTCCCTCAGCTGGATAATTTGTCTACTGCAAACTACTTCATCCTACCATAACAGGTAGTTTCTTAACCACCCAATCTAAGGTAGCTGACTCCATCATAACTCCCTAGGAACTATTGTCATCTTAGAACTTGTGACTAGCTTAAATGATCTTACCTGACATCTTTTCTTGCTTTCTTGTTTCCATCTCTCTCTCTCCCTCATCTCTCTTTTTACCATAATGTAGCTTTCTCTATTTTTTAAAAAGAGTATTGTGCCTTTTTTGTTAACTTATGAATATTCTTATTCAGATAGAAAGAGAACCTGGCACATAATAGGTTCTTAATAAATAGGCTGTTGAATAAATTGAATAAGTGAATGTTGAAGGAAAGAGGCACAAAGCCCCTCCAATCCACATCTGTGCCTTCCACTGTTTTGAATTTTACATATGGTCTAAAATAAAGTTCTATACTCAACGAGGTATAAATACATTTCAAGTAATTTGTGCCTTAAGAAATTATTAGGGTAATTGTATCCAACAAGAACAAATTCTTCTTCACTGGATATCCAACTTATCCAACAATTTGTTTTGAAGTCAGATAGCATTGCTTCCTTATCTTCTTTTTGAGATTTTCTTTTTGTTGTTCTTGTTGTTGCAATCTGTGGTCTCATTGCCACGAGGGAAAAAAAATGTTACCAAAAAAGCAGCCTTAGCTGTGTGTTCAGCTCTGAGTAGTTATGGCTCAGTTCTGTTTTCATCCAAAAGGGTTGGAAATCTAATGGTTTCGGAACTCTTTGTTCTACCTAACTTTTTATTTTATATCACCCAGAATCACAGAATTCTCTGCTAGCCCTTTTTGGCTTCATCCATCATGGGTAATACCACCACATGATCATCAATAATATTATAAAGAGAAACTAGAATCACCATTGTGATGGATGGGACAATCTCTGCAAACTGAAGTCATTATTAGTCAGCCCTCTGTCATTTCTCTGGTGACCAAAGAAGCTGCAAGGGCTGGACGATGGTTTGCAAAACTTATCAAATTCTGATCATCACGTCAGTTAAAGATCAATAACTGACTTGCAATGCTTTCTGTCTTTCAGTTTTAATTTCAATGTGGCATCCAAATTCAAGAATTAGAATTTGCTATGTTGAAAATAAGAGGGCATGCTGCAGACTGCTGGCCACATGTTTTCTGTCTATAATACAATGACATGATATTGTAGTGTTTCTGCTGAAAAAAAAATGCCTAATCTTTGCATCGTTTATTCTGGCTTCTCCAAGAACGATCTCTTGGGGAAATTCCATAGACTTAAGTCTGGCTCATTTAATATCCTAGGGAGAGCCAGGACACTGCAGAGTGAATGCAGTATTTCATTTGTAACTCTTAAAAAATTAATTTCATTAGCTGCTAAGCAGTGGAGGCCGATAAACAGTCTTTGCCTCCAACCAAGCCCATATCATTTGAATTGAGAAATGTTTTTTTTTTCTCTTTCTGGGAGTCTCCATAATCACCCACTAGGAGCCATCCTCAGGGTCAAACAGGGAACAGGGACTAGTTGAGGAGACAGCAGTTTAGAGATGAAACTGATAGTCTCTCTCCAGTCTCAGAAACAGGCTCTGCTTCCAAAGATGCCTTTAATTTCCTCTTCCTCAGGATGCGGGCCTGAGATCAGAAGCCCTTGGGAAACAGTTCCATTGCACTGCAGGACACTCACCTTGACAGAGCTGCCAGGATGACGTTTGGCATTAGCACGGCTTCCTGCACTTGGGTCATCTCTAGAAGGAAACACATTGGACTCTGCTGACCAAATGTCAGGATTTCAAAAGTCACTGCACATTTCACTGGTATCTATGGATCATATCTGGGGTAAGTTTGAATCTTACCCATGAGATGGAGAGGGCCGGTTGATGACTTGCCACATCTCTCTTCACAGAGTACCAATGCCTTGAGGAGAAAAATGATGATCCACCTTTAGCGTGGGTACCAGTGGCCTAAAATAGGAGCCTGCATCCCAAGGGAGCAGCAATACATACATTTAACTCCTGATGTTCTAGAGGACTGTAGCAGAAGATCATTGTGAATCCACAGTCTAGCAAATATGCCACTATCGGGGGCTGTTGGTGGTGACAGCGAGTGGAAGATGATACATCTGGATAATCCACAGGAGGGTCCGCTGGGCTTGGTCATTAGCTGGAGTGACTTCATCCTGCTCATTAATCATTCTCCAGGATACATATTGGGGGTTCAGCAAAATTAAAAATTACGATATGACCTGGAACTTGGAGATCATTTGCAAATAGTCAAAACTGAGACATAAAAATATAGAAAGTCAATGGTTTACTGCAACTATGAGTTGAATATGCTAAAATAAACTAAGATGTTAATAGGCATTATATATAAAAAGTGAGGGGTCAAATAAGCATGGGGAATTCTGGATCAAACACATCTAAAGGCTTCTTTACTCTAAAACATTGTGTGTCTTGAATCTATTGAAATATCTCAGGAGCTTTCAATTTCAGAATTGAAAATTTTCATACAGAAAATGACTGAAAATGAATATATGTATTATTGACACATTATACATGCATACTCACATATATCTCCAAGCAAATCTTAATAAATTATGAATGCAGCATTTGTTGTAGAAGACTAGCGTAGCATTTTGTAGCAGTTTAGAATTCCAGAGGAAAATCATGTGTTAGAGCCTCTAGAATGCATCTCCTAAATTTCCCCATTTCTTCTTCTTATATGTTGTTTTAAAAACCCTGGAGTTGAATGATTCATCCAAGGGCTTTCAACTACTTGGTAGCACAGCCGGGACTCATATTTTTCTATATCATATTGATTTTTCAATTATATTAGAGACTCAATTTAGTTTAGTCAGTATTTATAAGGCAGCAAAAATGTGTCCAATAAGATAGGAGAAGTCTGTGTCATCGTCATTCCATTCTTGTCCTACAGGCTCTTTCGGTGTCATCCCTTCTTCTGGTGGAAAATAAAGACCCTCTGGGAGCTGCTTCTTTAGTACCAGGCGCCAAGACACCCAGACCTACCAAAGGATTATTCTTACTTACTCTAGACCTTGAACCCCCTGAAATCTCCAGAACCTCTTTCCTAAAGATTGCATCAAACTGGCATTCTGTCCTTCTCCAGAAGGTGTTTATAATCTCATTTTTAAGACTTAATACCCAGAAGTAATGAGGGCTGGGAAGTTGAAGAAACTTGCCCGTATATATTCAAAACAATGAGGAAATGTCAATGTCAGAATTCCAATCCAGCCCACTTTGGTCCCAAAGCCCACTCTCGTTTCATCATTTTACACCCAAGGAGCAGGTGGTCAGGACTCTGTCTTACTCATCTCTGTATGTGGGACAACTAAGACAGCAAGTGGCGCCTCACTGGAGCCCCGTTAATATTTGAATGAATACATGCAATGCATCTCTGGGCTTCGACAATGGGTAGGGTGTGACTAGGGGAAGAAACGGAGCGACTGCGCCACACTGGAGATCTTGCTGAGCAGGCTGGGGATCGGTGAGGCAGACAAAAGGAAAAGGAGCACAAAGTTTAAGTCCAGGTGAACTTCCCAACTCTGTTCTTGCTTGCCAGCCTTTGTGTTCTGCAATGCCTTTTTACCAGATCTGCCTGCAGGGCTGCTCAGCTCCACCAGCTTCTCGTGGATGAAGAAAAGAGGACAGGGCAAACGCACGTGTCTTTATTTCTGGGCGCTTCCACGCCCTCCCTTGGGGTAGGCAAGCTGACTGTGAGTGGGGTAGGGATGGGCTGCAGAACTGCTGGGAAGAACAGGCAGAAACAGGTGGCGATGAGCGCTGAAGGGTTAAGGCAGCTTGCACTAGACAGTTTGGCTCTCTTCCCCTGATTCATTAGTATTTGCACCATCTTTTCACAGAACATGTGCCCATGGCAAAGGGCACCGCGATTTTTCCAAGAAATGAAAGGGAGGAGAGGCTACAAAGAGATGAAGCATGGCGCCTCATCTAAATACTGCCTAATCCCGGATAGAGTGCTCAGCTTTGCGTGGGCACCACACATGCACCGTGTGCTCAGACAAACAATCCAACAGAGCTATGGAAATAACACTGACCCTGAGCCCGGAAGAAATCAGGTATCAGGTCTAACAGAAATTGAATGCTCCTTGCATTTCCTTTCTTTTCAATTTATGTTCGGTTTCCATGGGAAACTACAACAGGAAGGTGGAGGGAACTGATGTTCTCCTCTTACATAATACCGTTCCGCTGAATCGACTGGAAAAGTTTATACGCAGCATTACAGAAAGGAAAGCTGCAGCTGTTTGTCTAAGTGATAGCAGCGAAATCGTTAGAATTTTTTTTTCCGGCAAAACTGGATAGGTAGAGAATTACACACAGCAGTGACTAACGTGCGTACAAATCATCTGAAAACCTTGTGATAATGCAGGATTCTGACTCACGCGGTCCGAAGTGGGGCCTGAGATTCTGCATTTCCAACAAGCTCTCCCGGTGGATACTGAGGCTGCTGATTTGTGGACCACACTTGGAACAGAAAGAGAACATGTGCAGTGAGCTCTAAAAAGGGACAGAGACAGAGTAGAATCACAACTGCCGGGTTCGGACATCTCCTAGAAAGGCGGTCGGATAGAAATCTAGCAGCTGGCTCAGGAGCAGGCCTTTGTCACTGACTCAAGGGCACAGTTCTCTCTCCAGGTCTGTGCAGACCATCCTGAGATGGGTAGTCCTGCGAGGATTCCCCAGGTGGCCTGGGTGTATCTAATGGCAGCGTGTGCTTCATTGCCCATTACTGACAGGGCTGTGAGCTTGTCACTGCCCAGAGTGACAGCTGATTGGTTCCTCCATTCAGCCCTGCTATGAACAACCAGATTAAATTTATACACTCCTTCGCCCTGTGGAGGGGTCTCCTGACATCCAGGGAAAATTGAGGGTAAGGAGGTCACTGCTGCCTTATTTGAGCCCCAAAACCTTTTCTCGGTGCTGTTTGACATTATCCCAGATACATTTTTTAAACCTGTAACAGGAGCGAAGAGTGGTAATTGGTTTAAGGTACCCAGAGACTTCTGGACAGACAGGATCTAAGTCGTCGCCCCCATAAATTACCACCAGCTGAGGTGTGGAGTGTAGGAAATGAAGTTTTCCACACTGGCCGGTGGAACCAACTCCTTCCATTGAGGGAGACTCAGGGTCTCAAACCCAGGAACCCCCTGGAACAAAATAGTCTTTGCTTTCTGTGCAGACCACGTCTGCCAACACCCTAAGGGGCCCGTCTCCTGTTCTTTTAATTCTCTTCAGCATTCCCCTGCCCTGCTGAAAGAAATAATCTACAAAATCCCCTTTTGAATCTTTGCTTTGTAGTACAAGGAGTTTCTTGCCACAGCATGAAGAGTTCAGCAGGTTTTAAGTCCAGGCTGCATGTAAAGCATTTGGTTCCTCCCCAGCCTGAAAAGTCTACTTTTTTCTTTTTAGGGCTGCCAGTCACCCATAAGCTAGCCACAGCCTCTGATCACAGCATCCCTTGTCCTGGTGGAAAATAAAGACCCTCTGGGAGCTGCTTCTTTGGTACCAGTCACCAAGACACCCAGACCTTCCAAAGGATTGTTCTTACTTGCTCGAGACTTTGAAACCCTGAAATCTCCAGCTCTTTCCTAAAAACTGCATGGAACTGGCAGTCTGGCCTTCTCTAGAACTTGCCTTTGTCTTAAAATACTAATTCATTCCTTTCAGTTCTTAAGCACTTTTTTTTTTCTCTTTGGCTTATTCCTTCCTTTTCTCTCCCTCTCCTCTTCCTTCTCTCTGTTTCTCTCCCTCTCCCCTTCCTCCCATTCTCTCTCTCTTTCTCCCCATCCCCTGCACCCCAGTCCTTTCCTTTCCTCTCTGCTGCAGAAGGGAAAAATGCCATAAAGATGCCAAGGATGATTTGAACTTGCCATCAGGAGAATGGACATGCGCCATCTCCAACTCAGGAAGTCTATGAGCCGTATAATCAATGAAATGCATTAAACGAATTGCTTTTGGTTTTCTTCTTCCTATGAGAAAGTCTTAATTCCTCAGCAGCATGCAGCATGGGCCCAGCTGTTGGTCTTACAGCCAAGATTTGGGAGTAGGAAGAAAAAGAGAGTTCATGTCCACAAAGTCATAATTTCTCATGGACGGCCCCTCCCTGCCTTGGTTCTAGTCCCTCTCGGTCCATCCTAGGCCCATGACCGATAAGCTCCTTATATAGTGACCATTAATACACACATGAGAATAAGAGACCAGGAGAGCCCATGTCAGGGCCATTCCCAGGCCACACAACTGGATCATACGAAAGTGCACCATCGTCATCCTTTCGTGGTTGTGTAGTCTCAGGCCTGAGCCACTTGCCCCAACCACCTTCCATCCTATTCTTATCCTTCTGATTTCTGGCTTCATAGGTGTCATTCTCAGAACTGATGCCCAGTTCCAAATTTCTAGATACAGCTTGGCTCCTCACCCTGACTACAATTTGCATTTTTGCTCCAGATACCTGGCCCATGTAGCCTTGTGTAGATAGTAGCCAGGATTGTCCAGACTGGTACTCCCAGAAGTTTCTGCCGCAGTCAGTGCCCATCCTGTACCCGTTAATGGGAAGCAGACACACAGCACTCATGGAATCCGCGTGTTGTTAAACACATGCTTTGATTTTTATACATACAGGCAACTTCTATATACAGTACAATTTGGTTTTGCAAATGATTGCTTGCTTACTCGTGCTGATGCATTCCCGATGTCAGGTATCTTGTTAAATTGAGTTCTACGGTCTGGACATTTTTACTGCCAAAGCTGGCCTTCCGAGAGAGCTGTCATAGGGAAGGCCCAGGGGAGATTTCTTCAAGGATACTGCTATGAAAGATGATACCGATGAGAAAGAGGGGGAAAAAAAAAACCCAGAATCCCCCATGAGGAGCCGATGCTTTTTAGCTGATGGCCTCCTAGTCATATTTCCATTTAATTTTGAATTTCCGTAAAGATGCCATAAGTGATTTGGATTTGCCTTCCAGAGAATGGACACGTGGTATCTTGAACTCATGGAGTAAATGTGCTGTACAATCGATAAAGCACATTAAATGAATTGCTTCTACTCCCCCTCCCCACCCCATGAGAAAGTTTTAATTCCTTTTGCTGCATGCTGCACAGTCCCAGCTGTTGGTCTTAAAGGAAGGGAATAAGGAGAGAAGAAAATGGAATTTGTTCCTGAGTGATTAACACAGACTAGACCTCTATTCAGCAAGTTGTATAAATGATGGAGGTTTCTTCCCCCTTTGAATAGAAAAAGATGCTTTGATTGTGTGTGTGTGTGTGTGTGTATATATATATATATATATATATATATATATATATATATAGCTTCATTCTTACTGAGGGCACATCAGAAGGAATGATTGCAACTGTGCTCTCCTGAGGTTGCAAAGATAGCTGTGAGCTACTCAGTTGCTCAGGTCAGGAGTTAGAGCATCCCAGTGTGGTGAGGAAGTGTCAAGAGGAGGCTTTCTCAATAGAAAAGCACTTTACCAAATAATCACCCAAGAGCAGTGGGATCTCATAGGAGTCATGGCAAGTGATCCCCGAGGGGCCAGGAACCTCGAGAGAATGAGAAGGTATGAATTTCTGCCAAAAAGGCTAAAAAAAATGACTGGTTTGACCAGCTGAAGGCAGACATGGCAAATGCTGGTTAGCCAAAAATAATGTCAAAACACTGCACTTACTATCATGCGTCATTTCATTGAATCTTGTGAGATTGGTACTTTTATTTACTAGCTTCATTCCACACATAGGCAAACAGAGGCAAAGAAAGTAGATTTCCCTCTGCCACGTAGCAGGGTCTTTATTTTGGTTGCAAATAAAGACTCAAACCAAGGCAGCTGTCCCCCAAAGTCCATGCTCTTAACCCATCCATGATATTGAAATTAACAGGAAAGAATGCATTCCTTTGTTTTTCTCCTTGAACTTCAATCTTTTTTGGCAGATGGTACAAGCTGGCCTAGTATATACAGAGATACCACATAACACAGGAAACCATTCTCTTTTCTGGGATTTCTCAAATGAGCATGCATCCTGAATACACAGGAACCAAAGGGAATACAGGCAGGGTAGACCGTTCGATGCTAGAGGAGTGTCAGAGGCTGGAGGCCTCTCCCACCCCCACTCCACAGAGGAGAACTAGTTGAGTTCTAAGCAGAGACCCCTTTTGCTCCCTCTGACATTGATGGAAAGATGCCAATTAGTCTGGGACTGACACATTCCTCTAAACAGAAGGCTCTGAAAATGCCATTAATGCAGGCAGGCAGGGGGTAGGGAGCAGGGGAGGGAGCTGATTGCTGAAATTCCATAATTAATTGTGTGGCATTTGGAGTAGTGTGACGCGCGGTCTCCATTCAGCCCTCACTCTCTAGGGATGTGTCATTGCTTAGAATTCACAGAATGCGAGAAGAGTTGAAGAACGATAGCGATCAGCTAGCTCAGACCCCCAAATTAACAGGTGAGGAAATGGAGACCCCAAGAAGGGACATGACAAGCCCAAGGCCACAGAGCTAGCTAGTGTCAGAGCCGGGCAAGACCTCGGATTGCCTGACTTCTCTTCCAATGCCCTTTCCACGCCACGTCTATGTTGCAGCCGCACATAAGAGAACTAACTCCTCAGAAGCCCAGTCACCAAATAGCAGCACAGGGTTTCATTATATTAAATAGCAGTGGAGAGCAGAGAGAGGTCAAAAGAATAGAAACAACATCCCACTCAATTATTTTAATGATGAAAAATTTCTAAACAACAGGGGTCGGGGAACCCATCTGCTAAGCTAATATTAGAAGACCAGCCATTAATTGGACTGCTAACTTTGGTATTTCATAGACGAGGAGACTACTAACATTTAAAGGCTGCTGTTGGAGTTGGAGGTAGTATTTAAACATCACTGGACCCAAGCCTCTTGTGCACAGATGATGCATCTGAGCTCCAGAGAAGGAGCAAATTTTCCAAACAAAGGAGCTCATCAATGACAGAGCTGGGCAAAAGCATTCAGGCCTTGGGCTCCCAATCAAGTATCCTCTTACCAACATCACAGCTTCCCTTCAAGAGCTGGGAATGCTGACAGTGAGGAGGCCAAGGAGAGGTCATCCAGCCCAGGCTCAGGTCTTCTCTTTAAAGAAGGACTTGAAACCACCCTTTCCCCAACAAGCAGTTTTTGCAAGTGCAAAGTGAAATTTCCAAACTTGAAATTCCACGAAGGAAAAGAACTTTCAAGTTGTTGCCTAAGAGTCAGGGCAGAATGAATTTTATTTGAAATCTCCTGGGCAAGATCACCCTTTCAGAGGGCAACCTGGAAATATTCCTGGAAGGAGTAGAGGCACCTTCAATCTTGTTGAGAGCTTGTGAGCCAGGTCTTGTGTTAGGATTATGGGCAGAAAAGGCCTATAATGGCATCTTTGAAGAATCACAAAATCCATTTAGCTCTAGGAAGGCAGACTGTTGAGGAGGGATGAATGGGCTTAACAGAGAAGGCAATGTTTGAGTAAAAGTCTGTTCATTCAACAGATATAGGAAAAAGGGCATTCCAGGCAGGAGCAACTGAGAGTGCCCGAAATTCACATCATGTTCAAAATTGTCTTCAATAAATCTGCCTAGGAAGTAAAAAGACACAAATTATCACCCCTTATTGGGGGTGAGAAACAGTATTTCACCTGAGCCTATGAAACCAGTATCTGTGACTGGCTTGGTGAGCCAAGTTCATGGCTTATTTGCCTGGCAGTTGGACTTCCTTTCTCTAGGGACCTTCCTAGACTGCTCTGCACACCAGGTTGCTGTTAGTATCAGGGGGAGTTGTGGTTTAGTCTTAGAAATCCTATCAAAGCCATGGGGGGGGGAAAATCCTAGTCCAGAAGAGCCAATTCTTAAATGCCAGGATCATGTTTTAGCATCTGCCTGCTCCACTTGCACGAGACACGGCTCCCTTCTGTCATGTCAGGTGTAACGTGACTCTGGAGAGCTGCTGTTCAGAGAGAGTAAACATGAGTTTTGAGACCAAAATTATTTTACAAGTCACCCACCCTATGCTAACCAATCCTTGTGCTCCTAACCCAGCTGTCTGGTAGCACTTTCATTTCTCTGGGGTCTTTGGCCTTCTCTGCTCCCAACCAAGAATATGGGTTGCTACTGGAGTGTTTTCTTTCATTTCCCCTTATTTTATTTGTCTTATACTGAAACAAACACAAACATGAAAGGGATTTGAAGGGAGTTATTCTATTTTTCCCCCAAAAAGAATATATATATATATATATATATATATATATATATATATATATATAAAAGGAGAACTCTAATGAGGGACATGTTTCCACTAGCAACTTGCGATCTTTCCATAGTGAATGAATATGTTGTAAGTGGCATAACTCAAGAAAGTCAGGTGGGGTCATGAAGGAAATCCTACCAAAGAAGCCAATGGCCCCACCATGTTCTGACTTCTTCCTCCTCCTACATCTTAACCCCAGTTCCCATTGGTGGCCAACTCACTAGGGTTTGCAAAAAGGCTTACTGCTTGTGGCTTGTTAATGATTTCTTAGTGTGGGATGATTTTCAGTGATTTATTATTTTTTTTTTTGAGACAGAGTCTTGCTCTGTCACCCCAGGTAGAGTGCAGTGGTATTGTCATAGCTCACAGCAACCTCAAACTCCTGATCACAAGGGATCCTCCCACCTCAGTTTTCCAGAGTACTAGAATTATGGGTGATTGCATTGAAGACAGAAAATGAAGAGGCAGAGTATGACATCCAAATTGAGAGGCCTGAAAAGAAAATGGGAATCAGAGAGTTAAGTGTGTGTTTTAGTCCCTAATTCTGGTCCCAGTCTGAGCCTTAGGCAAGTTCTTTTTTTTTTTTTTTCCATCTATTTCCCCAGACCAAAGTGGGTCTCTATATCACCCTCTATGCCCCTGGGATATGTCTTAGGCTAAAAAAAGATCTAAGAGAAAGCTGTAGAAATGCCAATTGTATCCTCACATTTTGCATCAAATGGACAGCCTGGAGAAATGTGGAGGGGCTCAAACCATGACATATCTCATGCCAACTTTGGAAAAGGCGAGCAAAAATATATGCAGGGTCAATTTCATGGGTCATGTTTTCTGATTCAATGAGTAAAATATTTGATAGGAGAATTAAATGCTGCTGATGATAAAAGATACAGTGCTTTATTCACAAAGAGCATGTCTCTTGAAGGTGAAAATGAGCACAGACCAGGAAGCTTAGTACCATTTGGTAAAGTGTCTCCATCAGGCATCAGCAAAGTGGCTGGCTGCATTATGTTTCTTAAGATCTATGGCAAACAGGGACAAAGTCCAATGAGTATGTGGCCAGTTGTGTGGGTGACAAGAAATGGAGAGTTTTTTTTCAGTATCTGACTTCTATAAAGTACAAAGAAATGAGAAGAAAGCTCTGCTTTAATGGCTGGAAACATTTCCTAGAGCTTATTGATTGAGCCCTTACGGAAAACAGCTTGTTGAATAAAGATGATTGGAAGAAGCATAAAATGAACAAAGAGAAGCATGCATACAATATTTACAAGTATTATCCCTTAGCATATACTGGATGCTCAGGTACCTATTTCCTCTCCTCAATTTCTTTCTATACTTTCCTATCTCCAATTTCTTCCATGAAATATATTCACTCAATGGAACTGGAACAGAAGCTATCGTTTGCAGAGCTATTCCATAACTCATAAAACAGATCAACTGCACCAAACCTTGATATCCAAGAAAACTATATAAACTCAAACCCTTGTTTTGTAGCACCAGCTCACTGTAACCCAGATGTTCTATATGACCACAGAAAAACTGCACACACTCAGCCCTCCACACACTCAGGTGTTCTAAAGATTAGACTGCCTGGCAAGCAACTCCATAATATATGAATTCTAACCCATCCCTGCCAAGAGTCCTGACTCTAGCTCCCTGAAAAAAAAAAAAAAAGTCTATGAGAAATTTTCCCTAACTGCTTCAAGATACCCTGCAGTTCCCTGGTGGTGTTTATTTTCCCTTGATACAGCCAGCTAATAAACTGAACTTTGACTACAGGTACCTTCCTGTTGCTCTTTTGCTAGTAGACTTTAACACTGATGGCTCTGGAAACTGCTCTTGGCAGGAGATGAATGTTCCCAATCTATTCTCTTTTCCTCTTCCCTCATTCTCTCAGGCTGTCTTCACGGCTGGCCTTTGTCCTAGCAGAAGTTCCCACGCCTGATTTCCCCTGGCTCAACCAAATGCTTCTGCCAATTATTCCTTAGCTGAAGTCAAGATTTTACCAACTGCCTAATTTTCTGGTCGGAGGGCACCTTGCCTATCTCATTTTTAATGTTGTCTTTTCTTTGGAAGAAGGATTGATACTTGCAAAAAAGAAAAAAACACAAAGGTTTCTTCGAAACCTCTGAGTTCTGGAAGAAGCATCGCCTCTGGAAGAGCCCCATGATTTTCTCAGTGCGGGGACACATTCAAAAGGCCAGACTAGGCCACGTGGATCTGACTGTTCAGAACTCGAGGTTGTAGCTTTCCTTGACTGACATCTGAACACTGATTCATATCTCTGATCACCCAGCTCACTACCAGCAATGTCAGATCAAACACCCCATCCATTCAACAACTACGTACAGAGTTAGAGTGAGGTTCTTGGCAAAGTAACTTTCATTGTTTTATGTTCATCATATGTGCTATCGAACACTTAGAATATACAGATATTAACATCTGTATTTTGTATGAGAAAGCATAAAACTAACTGCATTTATGTAAATAAACACAAGAATTAGATCTTATCAAGATATAACCAATATTTTTTACACTGAAAGCCCAGAACACACTGGTATACAATATATCCATGTAACAAAACTGTGCTTGTACTCTCTAATATACAGAAGTAATAAAAAAAAAAACAGATATAACCAATACTTTTATTTGGGCATATTTACCTTTCCAGACTTTTTAGTATAAATATGCCCAAATAAAAGTACCTATGTCAATAGTTGTTAAATAAAAATATACTTATCTACAAGAGATATTGAATCGAATCTATTGGATATAGAGATATTAGATATATATTGAATATATACATGGTAAAGACAACATGGCTTTAACAGCTGTCTGACTCTCCATTTACCTAGATTTAGTCTTGTTATTAATAAAAATGCCTTATTTTACACACCATTTTAGCAACTAAAATGACTTTCCCATACCTGTAAGAGACAGATAAGATATTAGGTTTTGTTCTCATTTATACAGTGGAAAAACAGCTGCCAAGCAGCTAGATCAGGGCTGCATGGAGTGTTATGGGATGGATGCGGCGAATGTCGCATGGCAATGCAAATCAGCTCTTAGAGAAACAGGCCGGGGGCCTGAGAGGCTCCACCAAGGGGCATTTATTTGCCTTGTCCAAACTTCACTCTCCAAAATCCACAGGTTCAGAGACCTTACCTGCTCAGTATTTAATGCTGGATTGATCTGACTCAGGGACACAGGCTCAGTACAAAAGTCACCTAGACTGATATCTAGAATTCAATTGCAATTTCCTAACTTATCATGAGAAATCACATACAGGTGGGCTACACATTCACACCGGCTGATCAATACAGCCATCCCCTATAAGCTAGATATATTGGAAGCCAATTTCTTCTACAAGTTAGCTTGCAGAATAGTGAGTGAGAAGGATGATTGTCAGTTATGTGTTCAAATGTTCAACACATGCCTGTCATGACCTGTCACAACCCATGGGCACCTTTCCACCCCATTCCAGCTCCCATCCATGCATGGAGGGACACTCTCACCCTTGCTTCCCTGGCCTTCCTTATTTTGTTCTCTAAACTGACCTACCTTCCATTCCTACCTCCTCTCTCCAAACAGGCTAACCTGTAGTTTATTCTATGCCAGTTTCCGAACTACCAAACTACTATTCCTTGAGATTACAGCAGATCACTTTGGTTTGGTTCATGTTCCTAACTTCATTACACACAGTCTTTTGGTTTACTCCTCCAAATAGTTCAGCTTCTACCTAGGGTGTGAATGTCATTACTTTAGACCCACGATTTACACTCTACTCTAGTCCCGTGGCTTTTCTTGGAATATGCAGGCTTCCACCTCCAGACCTTGCATTTGCTGTTTCCTCTGCCTGGACACTTTCCCCACCTTGTTTAGATGTTTATGCAAATGTCACTTTCTCATCAGGCCCTCCCTGGACACCCTGCAATAATGTGACACCTCCCCCATCATAAGTGATATCTTCCTTCCTTGTTGTATTTTTCTCCTCAGCACATAACACCAACTCATATACCATGAATGCTATATTTATTCATCTGGTTTGTTGTCAAACTCTACTAGCATGTAAGTTCTGTGAAGGCAGGGATGTTTGCATGATTTGTTCACTACTACACCTCTAGCCTCTAGAAGAGTGCCTAGCACATAATAGGTGATGAGTATATATTAATGAAAATCAATGAATGATTGGTTCTCAACTCAATATTGAAATCATCTGAGGATCTTTAGCTATATCTCGACCCCACCTCCCAGAGATACTAATTTAACTGGTATCTCTAGGGGCCCAGGCTTTGGAATTTTTTAGAAAAGCTCACTAGATGAATCTAAAGTGTAAAAAGTTTGGAAACCATCGATTTAAACTCTCAGAATACTTCAATTCACCTTCAGTTTCTGTAGGAAGCACACACAATCATCCCCATGTAATAGCAACTCTGAATCATACCCTATATCTTCTGACTTCTCTTCATGTCTCACCTCACAAAGAACATAGAACGACATTGGGAGGGCATATACACTTTGTTTCAAGAGTAACTCACATGATATAGTGAAGCGAAATTAAAAAAAATGAAAATTTTCCAGAAATTTTTGATCCTGATAAGAGTGACCAACACTTATGCACAAAGAATTTCGAAGAGAGGAAGTAAAATTTCCTAGGGCTGCAAATGCTTCCTATTGCTGAGGCTGTCCATGAGGGTACCCAGGTTTATAAAAAACAATAATAAAAGTTGCATTTGCAGGCTGAGTAAACAAATGGAATTTTGGAACCTCTTGCTTCTGAAATGTAGGCCTCCCACTGGTCCCCCCAGAGTACCCTCCTCCCTGTCCTAATTGATGTAAAACTCATTAAACCATAATTGCTGTGTAGCCTGGTGCTCGAGAAGGTGCTTGAATATGCACCAAGAAGTAATTTTGCTGTTCACCAGTGCTCCCCTCTGGATGGGGAATATCATTTCTTGGCCGCTCCATGCTAAGCAGAATCCACGAGCTAAAATTAGGGTTAAAGTCGCCAACATGTGGCATCATTCTTTCATCCATCAGCTATTTGTTCTCAGAGATCTGACAATGTCATCGGAGCAATTTTGTTCTTGGCACATTTAGGAGGCAAAAGGGGGCACAGGGGACTGTACCAAGGTAGTAATTTTCTAGGTAATCATCCTAATGTCTTCATCCTGAATACATTTGTATGAGTAAGTTAATTAGGGAAGTTAATTTTCACAAATGGCACAAAAATGCCCATTTGCTGGCAATAATGCCTTGCGCCAATGCCTGGCTCAAGGTAACCAGAAAAGATAAGTTGATGTTCTGCATCCATTCGTTACTGAAGCCCAGCTTGGACCAGGAAGGACCACATCTGCCAGCTTGGCAGATGTGAGCAGGGTTTGGTGTTTTCTAAAGGTTATTGGAGAGAAATTCTAACTCCTCCACCAGCGGCTGAACAGTACAGTTAATGTCTCCCATGCATCCACGTGGCCAGAGCTCAGCAGTTCAGCCCACAAAGAAGGACAAGAGAAGTGGCTCCGTGTGGGTGGGAACCCCAGACAGAGAAGGTCTGCGTGTTGCTGAAGCAAGTCAGTTCCAGACCCCAGCTGCCTAGATGCTTCCTGAGTGGAGATTTTCTCTCTTGGGCACTCTGAGGTTGTTATGACAGGAGCCACGTGTGACAGCAAGTGGAATCCTTGGGAGCCCAAGCTTTTCATGTCTGCAATCTGGTGACTCTGGAATAGGACCAGATGGTGACAAAGCTGTCTCTTCTCTCCAAGAAAATATGTGGGGTTTTTTCCCCCCACATGTGAAGGTAGAGGAGAGAAAGAAGAAAGGGAGAAGCTCCTCTCACACTGTTAGTGGACTGGGGTCGGGGTCAGCTCAGCTTTCAGGAAAGAGGAGAAAGGTTGGTGAGGAGAGGCCCATTCTCAGAGATGGCATTCAAACCCTGGTCTGTTCAACTCAGGAAACTGGATCTCCCAAGGGAGTTCTAGGTACTTGATCATTGGGAAAAGGTGAGGACAAGAGGCTAGTAGGAAGATGATAAAGTCAATTTTTGCCTACAGCAAGTTGCAGAAGCTGCCCGGCTCCTTTATTCATTCATTTATTTATTTTAAATTTCAGAATATTATGGGGTACAAATGTTTTGGTTACATGGATTGTGTTTGTACTTCTTGGGTCAAAGTTATAAGTGTGTCCATCACTTACACAGTGTGCATTGTACCTGTTAAGTATGATTTTCCCCCCTCCTACCCCCTCACCTGTATGATTTCTGTTGAGTTTTACCTCCATTTGTGCACATGAGTATTGATTGGTTAGTTCCAGTTTAATAGCGAGAACAGGTAGTGTCTGTTTTTCCATTCTTACCATACTTCACTTAGGAGGATGATTTCCAGTTCCATCCATATTTTTGCAAAAGGTATTAATACATGGTGTACATGTACCACATTTTATTAATCCACTCATGAATTTTTGGGCACTTGGGCTGATTCCACATCTTTGCAATTGTGAATCATGCTTCAGTAAACATTCCAGTGGAAGTGTCTTTTTGATGATATGACTTTTTTTCCTTTGGGTAAATATCTAGTAGTGGGATTCCTGGATCAAATGGTAGGTCTACTTTTAGTTCTTTGAGGAATCTTCATATTATTTTCCATAGAGCTTCCACTGGTTTGCAGTCCACCAACAGTGTATAAGTGTTCCCTGCTCTCCACATCCACACCAGCATTTATTGTTTTGGAATTTTTTGATAAAAGCCATTTTTCACTGTGATTAAGTGATATCTCATTGTGGTTTTGAATTGCATTTCTCTGATGATTAGTGATGTTGAGAATTTTTTCATATATTTTTGGCCATTAGTCTATCTCCTTTTGAAAAGCTTCCATTCATGTATTTTGCCCACTTTTTAAAGGGGTTGTTTGAGGTTTTTTCTTGCTGATTTGCTTGAGTTCTTTGTAGATTCTGGTTATTAGCCCTTTATCTGATGTATAGTATGCAAATATTTTCTCCCATTCTGTAGGTTTTCTATTTGTTCTGTTGATTGCTATCTTGGTTGTGCAGAAGCTTTTTAATTTAATCAAGTCCTGCTTATTTATTTTTTTGTTGTTTCTGTGATTGCCTTTGGAATCTTCATAAACTCTTTGCCAAGGCCAATATCTAGAAGAATTTTTACATTTTCTTCTAGATTGCTTATGGTTTCATGTCTTAGATTTAAGTCTGTTATCCATCTTGAGTTAATTTTTTCTGAGTGGTGAAAGATATGGATCCTGTTTCAATCTTCTACATGTGGCTACCCAATTTTCCCTGCATCATTTGTTTAATAGGGATTATTTTTGCCAGTGTATATTGCTATCTACTTTGTCAAGGATCAAACAACACTATGTGGATGGTTTTATAACTGGGTTCTCTATTCTATTCCATTGTTGTGTCTCTATTTTTGTGCCAGTACCATGCTCTTTTAGTTACTGTAACCTTGTGGTATAACTTAAAGTATGATAAAGTGACGCCTCCATATATGTTCCTTTTGCTTAAGGGTTGCTTTGGGTTTTGGGGGCTCTTTTCTGGTTCCAAACAAAGCATAGAATTATTTTTTCTAGATCTGTGATAAAATGATGTTGGTATTTTGATGGGGATTGCACTGAATCTGCAAATCACTTTGGGTAGTATGGACATTTTAACAATGTTGATTCCTGTCCAACTCCTTGATGTAATTATTCCAAAGAAGGTAGCAATTCCAGAGAGGAACTTCAGAGGAACATTTGCAATACAGTGTAATAGTTTACACTCATGTCTTAGAGCACACAGGAATGTACAGTTAAGAAATATATTGCCTCATTCTTTATAAACTTTCTGAAAGACAGCAAAATAGGGGACCTCAAAATGGGCCTTCTGTTTTTTCTAGGAGCAAGAACTGTTGCAACCTGTATACATTCACACATTTGTTAAACATTTATTAAGTACATGCTCTTTTCCAGGCACTGCACTAAAATCTAGGCGTTATTCAAAGATGAATAAGACATGAATCCAATCCTCAAAGATAGAGGGAGTAATAAATTAATGAGAAAATGTTCCTGCTGGGGATATGCACACTTAATGACAAGTCTGGGTGTAAAATGAATAACCACCTAAGAAAATTATGGATCCAATGTCATGTAGTTCAGAGAATGGAGAGATTATTATTAGTTATAATGATCAGGGGTGGCTTCATGGAAGAGATGACATTTTGCCAAGGATTTGTAATATAGGTAAAAATCATACACATAATGACTGGGTACAGAGCAAAGTCACAGAGGCAAAAAATTTTACCATATGAAGTGGTTAATCATTCTATTCTTGCCTAGATGTTTTTCTATGGTCTAGTATCATGGACCACTAGTCCTGATTCAGAAATGTCTTCTTAATAGGTCTCTTTTTTCCCCTTGCAGAAACCTTAAAAAATAGGAGCACATTTTGGATTTAAGTGGATAAAAATGTCAGATGTCAACACATACACACACACAAATAAACAACAGGCAGACAGATAAATTCTGCATTCAATGAATGCAGGACAGACAGCTGTAACTCATAAGCCAAATATGTAAAAAAGAGAAGTGAATCAAAATATTAATCAATTTGAAACTCAATTACACAGAGATAGGTTTAACAATAGGAGGCAAGCCTTCTCACCTATCAGAAACATAGAAAAGCTCATAATGGTAGATAACAGATAAAATGAACTGGAATAAGGTGTGGGATATGAATCAGGGCAATTCACTGAAATTCTGTTTCCATGCTAGGTCCCTATCCTGACCCTGCCAAGCCAATTGACTATGTTTTCAACCACGACAGAAGATCGTAAGACCCTTCTTTAGATTAAACCTAAAGACACAGAATAAAGACCTCTAGCTACTAATATTTAATGTTTCTTAATATAGGACACCCTATTATAGAGCCTCTCACCAGTGTGCATCAAATTCTTGGACAGTTATTTTAAATCTATCATTTTTAAATAAGCTTTTTAGTGCTTCAATCATAAATAATAATAGACAGCTAAGTATCATCTAACATGAAACTCATGAACAAATAAGCAGGAAAAAAATAACTCAATAGAAAGGAAGATAAATCAGGAAACAGAAGAACAACTTAAAATAAATTATAAGTAATATTCTTAGAGTGATAAAGGAAAATACTGCTTCTGAGACACAGGACAGATGCTATAATAAAGGTTTAAAAAAGATTAAGAGGAAGAAGAGAAAGAAAAAGGGGAGGAAAAAGAAGAATCCTGGAATAAGAAAGGCTCCTAGATATTAACAACATAATAGCTAATTAAAAATTTAAAAAAAATGTAAATAGAAGGATTGGATAGAGTTCAAATAATCTATAAGAAAGTAGGACAGTAAAACACAAATACGGTTGACAGGAAGATAAAATTTAAAAAGAGTGTTAACGAGGTAAGTCAAAGTAAATATGTAAGGAATTCTAGAAAAGAGAACAGAGAAAACAGTAGGGAAGAAATAAGGAAATAAATAATATAATTAATCCCAGAATTAAAGAAGATTTATTTATATTGAAAAAATATCTGAGACCAATGAATGAACAAAGATCTCACCAAGTCACAGCATGACAAAATTTTACAACACTGAAAAAGAGGACACTATAAACTTGTAGAGATGGAGGGGAAAATATCACATCCAAAGGATGCAGGATCTGAATGACATGGGACATCTCGATTGCAACAGTAGAAGTCAGAAAAAAACGAGCAGTGCCTTCAGAATTCTGAGGAACAATGGTTTTCTACTCAAAATGCTTAATGCAGCTACATGACAAATCAAGTATAAAGGCAGAATAAAGACATTTGCAAATAAAGACATTTGCAAATATGCGAGGTTTCAAAAACTTTGCTTCTCCTGCACCCTTTCTATCAGGAACATTCTAGAAGATGGACTCTTCCAAAGCAGGAAAGAAAACAAAGAAGGAAGGATATACAGGAGCCGGGAAATAGGGACTCTCCCGTAGAGTAGAGGTGAAGGGAGCTCCAAGGAGGACAGTGAACAGAACACCTGGGCTGCTGGTTGGATAGCCAGCCGCAGGCTTGGAGACTAACTTGTCCACATTGTAGCAGCAGCTCAGAGAAACCCAGAAGGGACATTTTCAGAAAACAAATAATAGTAAAGGAACTTACAGATCATCTGATACATTTAACTAAGTAGAAAATTGTATTCAGAGGCTATTGGAGGTTATACAAAGACAAGAGTCAAAAGTTTGAAGAATAACAAGAAAATGAAAGGAAAAAAATGAGTCAATTAAGCATTGTAATATGATTATACTGGTACTATTCGAGAAGAACAAGAGGCATCTTAAGAATGTTGTGTTCTTGAAACCCTAAAAGCGGGAGGAGGAGGTGGAAGAGAAGGAAAGATGAGGAAGAGAAAGAGGAAAAGAAAAAGAAGAAAAGAATAAGAAAACCCCCAAAAAACGATAACAAAGAGGAGATAGAAGTTGTTTGTTTCCTCTAAAGAGCAGAACAGGAAGGTGAAGAGACACTACCCCCCAAAAAAACCCACTTTTAATAGTATTTAACTTTAACTATATCTATGCATTGTTTTGATAAAATAAATTAAAATTTCCAAAGACTACAGTTCAGAGTTAGGCTTACAAAAGTATAAAGGTCTGTGGCTATTTTAAAAACTAAATTCCTCCCCCTAAATAAACAGCTAAAACACAGTTTAAAAACTACTTAATAAAGTGCTATCTACCCACGGGGAACAACAATTTCTAATTTAGACCAACTGAATAGAGGCTTTTAATTCCTTAAACTTAAGATACATAATTTAAAATGTTACTGTATGTTTTATATTAGCTCATTCCCATGTGTAGGTAGAGCTGAAAGCACCCATTAGCATTGGGAAAAACTTAAAATTTGATTGAATGCTAAACAAATATATATATATAATTGAACATTTGTGAAACTAAGTACTTATCCAACGAATAAAATCAACAGTTACAGCAACATTAGACTGAGCATGCTGAGATTTTTTTGTATATTTTTCTTCTTAGATTGCTTAGTAACACATAAGAAATAAAAATGTTTCCATAGGTAAAGATGTGCTCAAAGGTTCAGATTGAAGAATGTTTATCAACTTTATAATAAAGATTGAAAACTATCTAGAAGGCTATCAATGGCATATTGGTTGAATAATGTGATGTATTTTTAATATAATGGAATATACTTATCTGACACAAACATTATTGGTTACCAAAACAAAAAGATGTTCACAATATTTTTAAGGGAAATAAGCAGAACCTCAAACTCTGTATTCTGTGTGATCCCCATATTTGATTTCATTTGTTTTATTTATATATTGTTATATTTTGGCCTCATTTAGAATCCTGCTCTACAACTTACCAATTATGTGTTTGAATGTTACTTAAGGCTTAAGTTTTTAGCCTCCAGTTTATTATGTGTAAAACAAGAATACCAAAAGTACCTACACCACAAGGTTGTTGTGCAGAATAAATTAATTCATATACATTAAATGCTTTGAACATTTCCTGGCATATGGTAATCATTATCTAATAGTTGCTGATGTGTTTATTGGTAGCAATAGAAGGAGATCAAGTACAATTAATATTATATGGACCATCAATAGTTATCTTTGGAAGGTGTAATTGTGGGACCTTAATTTATTTTGTTGGCTTATAAATGGCTTTTAAATTATCTGATATTATCTGATATGTGTGTTGCTTTTTTGTAAGGAAAAAGTCGATTTTAGTAATAATTTAAAAAGAATAGATTTAGCAATAGAAAAATAAGACTGACAATCTCTCATGGAAAGTGGGGAGAACCATTCTATTTTTTTTTTTTTTTTTTGCTTTAAATAATTCTTCTCCCATTAGTGTGTTGACAATGTTACTCCATGAATTCCAGGGATCTACAAATAGAATTGGATGGTCCAAAAGTTTGTTTTGTTTTTTTTTAACAGAATATTTAATTTGGATTTGTAATTTCAGTGATAACTCTAAAAACTTAACAGAGGCATATGTGGACCTTCTGGATGACCACATAAATCCAAATACTGCCAAGTGATTGCAGCACATAGCGTGTTTGACTCAGGGTGAGAAAGGAGCCACCTTTTTTTTTTTTTTTTTTTTTTTTTTAAGACAGAGTCTCACTTTATTGCCCAGGCTAGAGTGAGTGCCGTGGCGTCAGTCTAGCTCACAGCAACCTCAAACTCCTGGCTCAAGCAATCCTCCTGCCTCAGCCTCCCAAGTAGCTGGGACTACAGGCATTCGCCACCATGCCCGGCTAATTTTTTGTATATATATATTAGTTGGCCAATTAATTTCTTTCTATTTATAGTAGAGACGGGGTCTCACTCTTGCTCAGGCTGGTTTCGAACTCCTGACCTCGAGCAATCTGCCCGCCTCGGCCTCCCAGAGAGCTAGGATTACAGGCGTGAGCCACCGCGCCCGGCCCAGAAGCCACCTTAACAATAATGATGCCATTTTGCTAAGCAGGGTCCCACTGGCCTGGTACCACACTGCAGTAATGAAGGTTCTGCTGTGTTGTACACTGAACAGAAGAGAGTGCTTTAAGAAATGAATCATGCCAAGTTCAAAAACTCGGAAGAACTTGGATCGTAGCAGTTCCATATCTGTGATGTGGTTTGGTTTTGGCAAATTTCACACATCATGAAAACTTACACTTTTAATTTGAATTTTGTAGTGCTCATACTATTATTTATGTTTAATTTTATAAATTCATTTGAGATTTATAGTGGCTTAAGAATCTTAAGCTTTTATTAGGACTTTATACTTAGTTTTATGTTTAAGTGACATAAAAATAAATATTGGGTGTTTATGAGAAATATCTTTTTTCTCCAAAAGGTGTTCGGGCATTCAAGATTGATGAATAATATGCTGTATAAGCTCTGACTAGAATAGAATTTTAATTTAAATTAATTAAAATATCTTAAAATTTTTATTATATTCCTAACACTGGGCTAACACTCTAGGTACTACACAAAACATTTACTTTATGGTCTTGGTACTCGATAGTTTCACTATTTTTAAGAGTTACCCATGAAACTATTAAGTAGCAAAATAAGATAGTTTGTGGTTAAGTACCTAGAGTTATTCAGGGGAAAATCTCAGGGGGCTGGAATGGTGAGGAAAGACCGCTAGTGAAGTTGGGGCTTGAACTTCCAGTCTTCAAAGAGGAGCAGGAGGAATTCTACCCAGATCTCCTGCAGAGAAAGATGTGGAGGTAGCAGTGAAAGTTTTGCATATTCCCTGGTCTGTAAAGAGGTGGAGCAGAGGTCATGTGTATGGCCTTGGGGCAGGAGACAGGGAGCTGTTATAACTTTATCAAGACAGTGATATAATAGAAGCGATACTTCGAAAAGATTTTCTGGATGGAAATATTTAATAAGAAGTTACTGCATGCCATACGCTATGCTACCTCAATGCAAGTACTTCAATGCAAGATGGACTTAGAATGAGAGGTAGAAGAGACCCCGTCTGTGGCAATAATCCACATTTTAGAGTCTGGACCAGGTCTGATTGCTTGTCCTGTTTTTATTGCCCCCCAAAAACCAAACAAACCAAGACAGGAAAAGTGCAATAACAAAGTCATAGCTGCCAACTGAAGTCCTTGGTTGGGTCCATGCCATCCCAGGGTAGGCCTGGTGCCCTACACTTCCTAAGGGGAGGAGAGTCACAGAGGGACGATGAATATGAGCATGGGAGTCTGGGTGGTTAGGTAATTTTCTCAGTGAGGGCAGGACTGAAATAAAGGCAGGGCAGGGTGTGCGTGTGTGTCTGGGAGGGCTAGCACGACTATTTGTCCAGCTTGTCCTTCGAGGCCAGCCAGCATCCTGTGTGACATGATCTTTATTTTAACAGGCTTCCCCAGGCCACATGTGGTGGCAAGCAAAGTCCTACAGTTGACACTATGTGAGTTTGGGTTTAAATTCCACCCTACCTTTTACTAACTCTATGGCCTTACAAACAAGTCATTTAACCTGTTTTTACCTGATTTTCCTGAGCAGTAAAATGCAGGTTATAGAATTGGTGGGAAAAGGAAGCAAAGAATATTTTGTGGATGCGTTATTGATACATCCTTTATCCTTGCTGTGATGGTTTTCTTAATCACAGCTCTTGAGGTTGGTGGGGGGGCCACAGCGGGTCACAGGGCTGGGTTGGCAGGCATGGCACTCATCCTAGCCTGGCATGGTAGAGCAAGGAGTCGGATGGCTGCTGCGGGGCCCCCACTCCAGCTCCCTGAGAGCAACTCACTTGGGTTATGTGGGAGCCCCCGGTGTCAACATCTGCGCTGTGAAATGCAGCCCACCGGCTGCCATTCCTGGGTCCTTTCAGAGTCACACCACAGAGGCGAAGGCCACAGAGACTGTTCGGACTCACTTAGAAAACGTCCAGGGATTGGAGCAGGGTTGTGGGGGGTGGGGAGAGGCAGGCATGGAGCAGCCACACACAGCAGCCATTCTTAGTCGTTACCCTTGACGATGGCTGCTCAGTCCCTTTACTCCCTTGCTCACGGCCACTGGACTAAGGCAGCACGGGCAAGACAGTCTGAGGTCTGGCAGGGAAGTGGCAGGGCCACGTTGTATAACGCTCGCCCACAGTGGGAATGAGTGTGGAGCACGAGCTCCCAGGGTGCCCAGGGAGATGAGCTCATCTGTGTGTGCTGAACCCAGACATCACCCTCTGGGGCTGAGCACAGCACTTCCATGATGTAGGAAATCTTTTTCCTTTACATCACCCTACGTTTTTCTCTCCTACAAGCAGCAACTTAGAGCAGAGATGTATTCCTTTTGCCCAGCTTAAAGCCTTTTATCCTCTGACTTTTCCTGTCTGCAAAAGGTCATTGATTTTATATTCTATAGTTTTTCATTTGGCCCTTGAATCAGCCTGATAAAAGACTAATTTTCTGGTACCAAGATAGAGCTTAGAGCAGGTTCTTCTATTCAGAGATAAGTGGACTTTTACACACACACACACACACACACACACACACTTGAATTCACAGAATATAATTAAAACATAAGAGAGCATTTATGGCCACTGTGGTTCTTCTGGAAACCCAATGGAGAAGAAACAGGTAGAACTTACAACCATGGAAGACAGTTGAGGGTTTCTCTACATTCTCGCAGTATTTTTTAATCCCCCTTCTAATTTATGATCCTTCTCAAGCCTAGTTTGAGGAGGCTAACCATGCTGAAAGGGGCCCAGGAGCTTAGAGCTGGGCTTCCCAGGCACATCGGATTGGCCAGATGTCCAAGGCAGGACCTTCCTATCTAAAGTAATTAACCAATCCTTTTAACATACATCCTGAGAGTAAATCACAAAACGTAGATTTCAAACATAACTTTGGCACCTGAATTCAAATTACTGAATGGTGAGAAAGTTGCATCAGCCAGCTTTGTAACAGGTGTACAGGGCACACTGGTGACCAAATGAAAAAAAAAAAATCAACCTCCTTATAAAGTGGATTTAACTTAGGAAAAACAGTAGGCTTCCAAAGGGGATTGGTGCATATAGTCTTTAATTCAGCCAGCATTAATTGGACATCTTCTGGTGCCTGAGCAGCACTGAGCTATGTTACTGTTTAACAGTAACTTAGTTCATCAGTTAGTGTAACGTAAGTTTGAATCACCTCATCCAGCTGAGTTTAACCAATCTACCCACACTCCTTTTAGTTCACTATCTTTATTAAGCACTTGATGTATTAAACCAGCTCTTCACTGCATGGTACATATCCCTCCCTTCTTTCTACCTAGAGGATACATGAATACATGGTCATCCCAAGTTCCTGAGTGCCACACTGTTCTATTTCCACAAGAATCTTCTAGAAGAATGGGTATGAACTTCTCCAATACATGTAGATCTGAGAGGCCCATCCACTTACTCAGTACCCACATGATCCATATTCCTTCTGCCCGTCACACTGTCTGGGCCAGAAACAGGATGTGGTCTCTATTTTTGTAGGACTGAATGAACTAGGGAGACAGTAAGTAACAAACCCAAGAAGAAACAGAGTGAATCCAAACTCTGCTTGGTCTTCATTCTAAGAGTGGCATCTGCTGACATTTCCTCTGCCTTTTGCCAGATCTAGTGGTGAGGGCTTCTGCTTACACAGGAGAGTCAGGAGAGCCAGAGCTCCACTGGATGTTTACAGTTTGTTGCTCAGGATCCCAGAGTCAGCATGGATCCAAACCCCTTAGCTTAGCTATCTGCTGCCTGCATTTCTTAGGGAAGTGGCTCTGGGCACAGGGGAGGAATGAGCATGGGAGAGGCAACAAAGCCATTTGAAAGTGTAACTTGGAATATATTAAGCCAGTTCATTCTGCATGGAATACATCTGAGAAGCATAAGTAAAGAGGGTATAGTGGGGCGCGCACTCTGGAAGATCTGTACTCTAATTTAGCTAGAAGAGTTAATGATTTGTTGTGATCTCAAAACAACAGTTAAGAGATAAATTCACATCATTAAGGCTATTATGGTGTTTTGCTTCATTTAGCAAATGGTGGTGGGTTGAGGGGCTTGGGTTGAATTTTTGAAGTTGTTTTGCTGTGAAGACACCCACATTTAAATAATAAAAGCAAACTCCTGGGGCCCTAGAGCAATTGGTTTCTGAATCCTTTGTAGTTGGAAATGGAAAGATGCCCTTGAAAACTTAACCCAAAAGTTTGCTCAAATGCCTTCTCTGTGTATTCAGGGCAGAAAGCAAACAAGCACAGAAAATTGAAAGTTGATTGTTTTTAGTCTTTGCTTGAGGTCCCAGTCTAGGGTAAATGACATGCAGTTCCCAGAGCCTTGATGCTCTGGGGAAAAGATTGGTCATTCTTCTAGAATGAAAGGCCAAAGATAATTCCTATTGCGGTATACAGAAAGAGGGTCTGGTGTTTACAATGCTCTTTATGTGATGAAGGCCCAGAACTGTCAAAATAATAACCCAGTAAACTTGGCTATCCAAGGTTCTCTATTAACTACCACTTAAGCATATCTAGAATACCATGACCATCAAAATTTAAATAAAAATTCCGAGGCACTAATTATATTCTGAAATGCTTTTGGAGTCATCAGCAAAAATATCTACATACACAATCTCTTCTTTGAAACATTTTGCTTTGACTGACACCTGGCTCTTTCCCAAAGATACTGCCTTTCCTGCAGCCCTCTCAAGTGATTTAACTTAGAAAATTCTAGAAAACCTTAGGCCTCCACACCACTGGTAACATCGTCTAGAGACAGACTATCTCAACTCCCTGACTCTTATTGTCACTATCAGACTTGTAGCCGACACACCTACCTAACTCCCTCTTTATCCTCTCCAACTTTGGTGCTAATGCCATCAAATCATATCATTCCACACTCCTTCTTTTCATTTATAGATCCCAGGATGGATTAAGCCTCCTCATTCCTTCAAAGTCAGCTCCTGGTTTATTGACACACTCTCCAGTACAACTGCCATCACAATTCTTCCTGATTTCCATGTGCCTGAAGATGATCCTTTCAATACCCTGGCCTCTCATTTCTATGACTTACCGTCCTCTGTTGTCTCAGCCACCCAGCCCCATGGTCATTCCCTAGACCTTGCCATTACCAATAGCATCTCCTCCTTAATATCTATTTTAAGCATCCTCTTATCCTACCAGCACCTCTTGTCTTTCCAACTCCCTTTAGATATCACAACTTCAATAATTCTCCCTCCCCAAAATCTACCAATCCCATAACCATTTCAATGTCCCTCACTCCCTTTGTGACATCATTTCTTTTACATGGGCATACATTTCATGATGAATAATTATAATCATTTCCTTGTGTAAGACCTTAACACCTGACTTCCTCTTATCTTTTTTTTTTCTCTTTACCATAATCACTCAGCGGATTCTCACCTAAGCATTTCAATGTGTCTAGAGAAAAACAAACAATTTTCCTGAATATGTTCATGACCTGAAACAAGCCCTTGGTTGTGCCAGACAATATTTCCCAAATCTTCTCATTGTCCCACTTTTCTAGTTGACCACTTCACACTTTTTTCTGTCTCTTCAAACTTCTATTATCTCCTCCCCACTTATCACCTTCAAGTTATGGCCTTGCGCCCCATCTGACTAAGATAACGGAAGTAATCAGAGAAAACATTTCCAATCACCCACCTGCATCTATCACTGAACACTTGCCTTCCCCCTCTGCTGTTATGGATGATGTGTCTGTGTGCTTGCTAAGCTTCCCTACCCCTTCTCACCTCCGTCTCCATCTCCTTCTCACCACATCAAATTTTCTCTCACGGCTGATGATTCCTATAATTGCATAATCATCCTATAATTGCAATCATTTTTGGCTCAGACCACAAAACTCAGGAGTCATCTTTGACTCTATTCTTTTTCTTATACCCTACTTCTGATCCATCAGCAAATACAGTAAGCTCTATTTTCAACACATATGAAGAAACCGGTAACTTTTTACCAGCTACCACCCTGGTTCAAGCTATACCATCTCTTGCCGGGATTACTACCATAGTTTATTAACTAATTTCTCTGTTCCTTCCCCTATGTTTTTCTGTTTATTCCCCAAAGAGCATTGAGAATCATTCTTATAAAATGTAAGTTAGCAAAATCTTCCCCTGTTTAGAACCTCCAATAGCTCCCACTTTACCAAGAGTAAAATACAAAGTTTCTTTAATGCCTTCAAGTCTGTTTCCCCCACTGCCTTGCTGACCTTATCTGTAATACTCTCCACCTCGCTCACTCCATTCTGTGGCCAAATTAGCTTCCTAGATTTTCCTTGGACTCAAGAAACATATCCCCTCCTAAAGACCCTTGCATTTGTCACTCTGTCTACCTAAAACACTCTTTTCCCCAAATATCCTCATTGTTTGCACTCACACTTCTCAGATCTTTCCTTATATGTCATCAGTGAGCTCTTTTTTTTTTTACAAGTTTATTTAGTTTTTTAATGATACATAATAATTGTCCATATTTATGGGGCACATATGATATTTTGATACATGTATACAAAGTGTAATGATTAAATTAGGGTATTTAGAATATTTTTCACCTCAAACATTTATCATTTCTTTGTGATTTCAAATCTTCTATTCTAACTATTTTGAAATATACAGTAAATTATTAACTAAAGTCATCTTGTTGTACTAGAGAACACTAGAAATTATTGCTTATATCTAACTGTATGTTTGTACACATTAACCAACCTCTCTTTATCCTCCCCCTTCCCAGCCTCTGGTAACTATCATTCTACTCTCTACCTTCATGAGATCAATTTTTTGAGTGCCCACATATCAGTGAGATCATCTGATATTTGTCTTTCTGTGCCCGGCTTATTTTACTTAACATAAGGACCTCCAGTTCCATCCATGTTGCTGAATGACAAGATTTCATTCTTTTTGTGCCTGAATAGTAGTCCATTGTGTGTGTGTGTGTGTGTGTGTTTGTAAACCACATTTTCTGTATCCATCCATCCATGATGGATACTTAGATTGATTCCAAATCTAGGCTGTTGTGAATAGTGCTGCAATAAACATGAAGGTTCAGTATCCTTTTGATATGATTTCCTTTCCTTTGGATAAATAACCAGTAGTGGAATTGCCAGATTATATGATAGTTCTATTTTTAGGGGTTTTTTTGAGAAACCTCCATGCTTTTTTCCATAATGGCTGAATTAATTTACATTCCCAATAGCACATGTATAAGAGTTCCCTTTTCTCCACATCCTTGCCAGCATTTAGTATTTTTTGTCTTTTTGATGATAGCCATTATAAATGAAGTGAGATGATATCTCATTGTGATGATTTGTCATGTTGAGAATTTTTTCATATACTTATTGGCCATTTGTATGCCTTCTTCTGAGAAATGTCTATTTTTTTAATAGGATTATTTAGTTTTTTGCTATTGTGTTGTTTAAGTTCCTTGCATATTCTGGATATTGGTCAGTTGTCAGATGAGTAGTTTGCAAATATTTTCTCCCATTTTTATAGTTGATTGCTTCCTTTACTGTGCAGAAGCTTTTCATTTTAATATAGTCTCATGTGTCTATTTTTGCTTTTGTTGCCTATGCTTTTGAAGTTTTAGTCATAAAATATTTGCCTAAACCAATGTCCTAAAGTGTATCCCTCTGTTTTCTTCTAGTTGTTTTATAGTTTTAGGTCTCACGTTTTTAAGTCTTTAATTTATTTTGAGTTGATTTTTATATATTGTGAGAGATAGGGGTCTAGTTTCATGTTCTGCAAATGAATATTCAGTTTTATGAGTACTATTTATTAAATATGGTATCCTTTACCCAATGTATATTCTTGGCTCCTTTGTCAAAAATGAGTTGGCTATAAATATGTGGACTTATTACTAGGTTCTCTATTGTGTTGCATTGGTCTATGTGTCTTTTTTTATACAGCACCAGGCTGTTTTGTTTACTATCACTTTGTAGTATATTTTGAAGTCAGGTAGTATGATGCCTTCATCTTTGTTCTTTTTGTTTAATATTTTTTAGCTATTTGAGGTCTTTTGTGGTTACATACAAATTTTAGGATTATTTTCCTACTTCTGTGAAGAATGTCATTAGTATTTCAATAGGGATTGCATTGAAGTATATATTGATTGGTTAGTATGGTCATTTTAACAATACTAATCCTTTCAATCAATGAGCATGGGATATATTTTCATTTGTTTGTGTCCTCTTCAATTTCTTTCATTAAAGTTTTGTAGCTTTTGTTGCAAAGGTCTTTTATCTCCTTAATTATATTTATTCTTAAGTATTTTATTTCATTTTTTATACCTATTGTAAATGGGATTACTTTCTTGATTTCTTTTATAGCTAGTATGTAATTGGTATATGGAAAATTGCTGATTTTTGTATGTTGATTTTGTATCCTGCAACTTTACTGAATTTGCTTCCCTGTTCTAAGAGTTTGTTGGTGCAGTGTTTAGGTTTTTCTACGTATAAGATCATGTCATCTGTAAAAAGAGACAATTTCACTCCCTCTTTTCCAATTTGGATTACTTTTATTTCTTTTTGTTGCCTGATTGCTCTGGCTAGGACTTCTAGTACTATTTTGAATAAGAGTGGTGTAAGTGAGTATCCTTCTCTTATTCCTATTCTTAGCTTTGTAGCTTTTCCCTATTCAGTATGATGTTAGCTGTGGGATTTTCATATATGGCCTTTAAATTCCCCCTTTCCAAGCAGCCTTTATTTCTCTAACTCAGTTCAGTTTTTTTCACTTATCGCTCTTTGACATATTACATATTCACTTATTTGCTCATTATCTGTCTCCCTCTACTGGAATGGAAACTCCATGAGAGCAGGTTTCTAAAATGCTGTGTCACCAGTACATAGAAGAATGCCTCGCACATGGTGAGCCCAAGCATACTTGTTAAATGAATAAAGACCTGACCAAATAAGTAAATTAATCAAGCAAATATTCATTAAGAACTGATGAGGTACCCAGAACTCTACTGTGTAATATGGCAAAAACAGATATTTGTTCTTAAGTCCTTATGGAACCTATAAGTTAGGTTAGGTGACAAGATTACCACCAAACTATTATCTTAATATCCTTCAGGCTACAGGACTAGGGTCAAGTTTGGACCACAGTAATGGCCTACAACTTCAGCAGAAGGACAGATGTTTGATGAGGCTACAAAGGAAGAAGAATCTTTTTTCAGCTTGGACATTAACAAGCAAATGACTCTTTTCACAAAACGGAATAAAATAAAATTTTTGCCTTCTCCCTAGAATACCAGAGAAAATGCAAGAGAATGCCACAGGGAGAGAATATTGAAGGTCTGGCAGGAGCCAGAGTATGGAAAAAAAAATGTACACAGATAACAGAAAGAGAGGGGGGGGGAGAGAGAGAGAGAGAGAGAGAGAGAGAGAGAGAGAGAGAGAGAGAGAGAGAGAAAAAAAACATTCCAAAGGGAATACGCAAAATAGGCAGCAAGCACTGTACAGAGCTTGCAGGGGGAAATATAAAGCTTTCATAAAAATTTACATAAACCAACTATATAAGCCAACACAAACAGGACTTTGTAATCAGGCCCTCAAAGGAAGGCATCAGTCATCACAATCCCAGATGTACCACAAGTATTCTCACTGCGGCAGAGAAAGAGAATGATAAAAAAAAAAAAAATATATATATATATATATATACACACATGCATACCCTGCACAGGACAGAAAGAAGCATCCAATCTACCTAAATCTGAGACTCTTCCCTTGGCCACAGTAGCGAAGGATTCTCAAGTTTATATATTTAGTGAGGAGAGACTAGAAGTTGTTATTAAAATTACACACTATAGCTTTTATAGGTTTTTAAAAATTTATGTCAAAGTTAACTATGTAGAAAATTCCATGATTTCTTGCTAGAGTATATAGCAAAGTACAGGCTCAGCCATTCTCAAATGATACTTGGCCCTATTCTTTCATTTATTTATTCATCCATTTGTATAAGAACTATTAATTCAGTACATGTTGTTCCCAAGGCACTATTCCATCTCTGCTCTCATGGAACTTACATTTTAATGAGAAACAGACAGAAAATAAATAATCCAGCATTTTTATAGTATATGAGATAATGATAAGTGCTATGGAGAAAATTAGGAGAAAAGGGAGGACCAGTGAAAGCTAAACAGCTAACTGGTAAAACAGGTTGGTTTGAGAATGTCTCACTGTCATGGTGACATTAGAGTAGACCCAAAGGAAGGAAGGAAGTGGCCATTTGGAAATCTGGGTGGGTTGGGGAAGGGGGCGAAGCATTATAAACAAAAGGACGAGCAAAGACAAACTCTGTGGTAGCAGCCAGCTTTCTTTAGTTGAGGAACAGCAGAGGAACAACTGACATGGTTGGAGCATTGAGCTCGGGAGAGTGAGAGATAAGATCAGGAAGGTCACCGTGAGCTTCATCTTATAAGAGCTTTTAGCCATTGGAAGAACTTTGGCTTTTACTCTGAGCGATGTGGGAAATCAATAGAGGCTTTTGAAGAGGGAAGCCCCATGACAAGGCACACATTGCAAAAGTTCCATTCTGAGGATTGTATTAAGAACGTGCTGTGGTCGGGGGAGAGCAAAGGCAGAATTGGGAAGGCAATTTAGGGGGCTATTGCAATAACGCAGCAGAGGGATGATGGTAGCTGTGAAGCTGGTGAAAAGTGACATATTCTAGATATAGTTATAGGATAATTAAGTGGCTTAAATATGGTTGGGAGAGAAAGAGGGGAAGAAAGGATAAGACCAAGGCTTTTAGCCAAAGCTACCAGAAGGACAAAGTTGCCATTTACTAAGATGGGGAGATTACTTGAGAAGCAGATTTTGGGGAGAAAAGCAGTGCAGTTTTGGACATATTGTGTCATGATGCCTATAAGACATCCAAATGGAGATATACAAGTCTAGAGTTCTAAGATGAAGACCCAAACCCCCTCATGCTATTTTTATTATAATATATGACACTTGGCTGAGTTGACTCTTTTTATCTATAATAATCAAGATTTTGAATCTAATTTGGGCAAAATAGAGAAACTGCACATCTTAGAGCACTCTCTCTTAAGGTTTATTTCTGCCAGGGTGTGATGCATATTGCAATAATTACATGTTAAATTGTGTGACACTTATTATAAATGCTAAACCAGTGTAGATGGAAAAGAAGTCAATGGAAATTAGAATCAGCAAGAGAAGCTGCAAGTGGATGGGGCATTATATCACCATTGTGAGGGACAGGTGGTTTGGTAGGCATCACCAGGAGCATGGCTGGGATTTCCTGTGGGGGTGGCAGGGACAACAGAAGTGAAAGTGTAGGAATGAGGAGGAACACAGAGCAGGGAAAGATGCAAAGAGACACCCCAAAAAGGAAAAGGAGTTTTGTCTAGACTGGTATTTCTCAGACATGCAAATGGTCCTTTCAGCCCTGGGAATGTGACTTACCTGTGCCATTGAATTCTTCAGGCAATTCCCGGAGAAATGGGACCTTCAAGGGGAAAAAGAAAAGCATAGATTTCCCAGAAAGCATATTTAATGGGGTCATATGTTTTCAAATGGTGCATCTTAATATTATTCTCAAAATATTTTTGCCTTGCAAACTTCTACCTCCAAAACTACTCTAGGGCAATGATTACAGGAGAGGACAGAAAGTTTTCTGTTAGTTAAATTCCTGAGCAAGACTAAGCTTGAAAACCAGATATTTATAAGCTACCAGCTAGCATACATCAAGAATCAAAATAGACCCATAAATTGTACATAAGAGTGATCTGGGTAGGAAGGTCAGTGTGTATATGAGGATGGAGGGGTGTTCTATTAGTATATTAGAATGATTACACTCTGGTCATTTAAAGCAAAATTATTAAAGAATAGTAGAGAGTTCATAGAATTTCCTAAAAAGCCAGAGAATCGGGCTTGGAGGTGGCATCTCCAGGAACAACTCTTAAATTGTACCACCAGAGTGTGCATAAGGGTGATCCTGCTGCGGCAGAGCAGAGGCACCAGCATATGCACCAGGGCCCCTGTGACTCAGTGGCTCTCCACTGTGTTTCCCACGCTCATCAGGAAACCAGGGCAGAGGGCACCTCCCTTGCCACACCTCTGCCTTGCAAATTCTGGCTGAGTGTAGTTCATGGGCGGCTGCTGTAGTTGGAAGGGAGGCTGGAAGACCAAGTTTTGGCTTCTGCTTTGGGGACAGAGGGTAGGAAATGTATAGAGAGAAAAGCAAAAACATAATGCTGTTGAAAGATGCTGGACAGCTATAAATGGTACAAATTCCAAAGAAGGGGGCAAATCCCCCCATCAGGCCCACATCAGGCCCCTGAATATGGGATGGCAAAGGGAGGGGGAAGAAGGAGGGGAGCAGGATGACCATGGGTGTCTCAGCGTTCCTGCTCTCTGAACTGAGGCTTGGAGTGAGCAGCTACATCAGACCGTGAGGACAAGGTGAGAGCGGGCAGCAGGACCCTCTGCTCTGTTCCCCATTCCTCGTAACCTGCCCTGTCATAACCTCAGTCACGGCCACACTAACAGGGCAGGAGACTTGGTTAGAGAGCTGGCACTTTTGCTTTTCCAGACCACCGTAGGCTGAGCAAAATTAATTTTTCTTTCTATTCTGCAAGTTGGAGGCTCGAGAGGAAAGCCGCAGGAGTTATAGACAAAATAAAGAAGATTAATTTTTCCAAGTTGTCATGAGGGTTGATTTTATGACTCCATCTGCATGACCTAAGAGGGAGGTTTGTGCACATCACTTTCAGAAATCATAACAAAGAAATCATCACTGAGAGGGAAGTGATGGATCAGAGAACACGCCTCTAAAAACACTGTCCAACTTCTCAGTGCCCTACCAGAAGGTGGTGTTCCTAAAAGATGAACGGAACATGGCCTGCGTCCCCACAGCCAGCAGCAGGAAGGGAAAACAATGGCAGGCAAGCCACTCAGCTCTGAGAGCTGGTTCTGGGACACTGCTATGGAGCAGTCCAAGAGGCTCTGAGGAAAGAATCGGTGCTAGGAGATCAGGGGAGCAGGAGTGTGGCTTGATTGGGAAGAGGCTGGGGTGGAGGAGCTGCAGGTATCCCAAGAAGCCAGGGAAAGGAAGTGAGATGATGCAAGAGGAAACAGGAAGGGGCCAGAGTGTCTATGTCAAAAGAGAACCAGGAGAAATTAAGCATTAAAGTAGAATGTGCTTCTGTGGCTTGAAGAAAAGAAAATGCAAAGCATAAGGTATGTTACTGAATTCCTGGGGAAGAATTGATATGACTTTATGTAAGGTTAGACACAAATTCTATTTGTCTAATTTTCCTTTGGTTGCCTGCACTTAGGGCATATTACTCAAGAAGTGCTTGCCCAGTCCAATGTCCTAAAGCATTTTCCCAAAGTTTTCTTTTAGCAGTTTCATAGTTTTGGGTCTTAGATTTAAGTCTTTAATCCATTTTGATTTGATTTTTGTATATGGTGAAATATAAGAGTATAGTTTCATTCTTCTGCATATGGATATCCAGTTTCCCAACACTATTTATTGAAGAGACTCTCTTTTCCCCAATGTATGTTCTTAGCGTCTTTTTTCTCAATATTATAAAGTCATATATGACAGACTCACAGCTAGTATCATACTAAATGGAGAAAAACTCAAAGCCTTTCCTTTAAGATCTAAAATAAGACAAGGATGTCCACTTTCACCACTGTTAGTCAACATAGTACTGGATGTTTTAGCTACAGTAATCAGACAAGAGAAAGAAATAAAGGGCATCCATATTGGAAAGGAAGAAATCAAATTATCCTTGTTTGCAGATAATATGATCTTATATCTAGAGGAATCAAAAGACTCAAAAAAAAAAACTCATTAAACTGGTGGGATAAAAAAATCAACATACAAAATCAGTAACATTTCTATATGCCAACAGTAAACAATCTGAAAAAGAAAACAAAAAAGTAATCCCATTTATAATAGCTACAAATAAAATAAAATACTTAGGAATAGCTTAACCAAAGAAGTAAAAGATCTCTATAATGAAAGCTACAAAACACTGATGAAAGAAATTGAAGTGGACATTTAAAAAAAATGGAAAAATAGTCTATGTTCATGGATTAGAAGAACCAATATTGTTAAAATGTCCATACTACCCAAAGCAATCTACAGATTCAATGCAATCCCCATCAAAATACCAATGATATTCTTTACAGAAATAGAAAAAACAATCCTAAAATTGATATGGAACCACAAAAGACCCAGAACAGTCAAAGCAATCCTGAGCAAAAAGAACGAAACTGGAGTAATAACATTATCTGATTTCATAGCATGGTACTGGCATAAAAACAGACCCACGGAACAGAATAGAGAACCCAGAAATAAATTGACACATCTATACTGAACTTATCTTTGCCTGCCTTTTGACTGCAATTTAGCCATAAAAAGCGATCCTGACTTTGTCATGAACATAAAACAGTCAGCATGAAGTGGTCAGTTGGTTCAGTTGGTCCTGCATCAATACTATACATTTCTCAGTTAATCTGGAATATGGTAGATGCACAATAAATGTTTGTTGAACTGAAGAAGCTTCTGTATGGCAGATATTAAGCTGTGTTAAACACATTATTTCATACGAATCACATAAGGCAAGTATTTATCTTCAAATTTTTCAGATGAGGAAATCAAGACCCAGAAAGATTGCCTAACTTGCCCATAGTCCTATTCCACAATAAGCTGAGGTTGTCTACCTCTAAAGACACCATCTTTCCATCATCCCAAGTTGCCTCCCAGACTCCTTGTCAGATTGTTCTACATTCAAATGAACATAGATAAAAGTATCTCTGATGCATTCTTTCTGGAATGAAGGTTTAGAAAAGGTTCATGTCTGTGCTCAAAAATACCTTTGAACAAGGAGGAAGAGATGAAATGGAGTCCTATAGCTCTGCGATCCCCAACCCCCAGGCCATGGCCTGGTACCGGTCCATGGCCTTTTAGGAAATGGCCTGCACACCACTGCCTAAGCTCTGCATCACCCTCCCTCCAACCACGATACTCCCCTCAATCCCCCATTCCACCCCCAATCCATGGAAAAATTGTCTTCCATGAAACCAGTCCCTGGTGACAAAAAGGTCAGGGACTGCTGCATAGCTGATCCGTGGTTGGTCATGTAATAATTGCCTTTGTAAATTTTCAGATCCTTGTATTTGGACAAATAGTTGTTTGACAATGAAGGATAAAGTAACCTGTAGTTGGCCTCACCAAAAGGTGAAAATTGAAGCAAAATCATCCAAACACCCAGTTATGGAATCTTTCTAAAAAAATCTTGAGGTTTCCACATTGAGAAGAGAAAATGGAGACTTGGCATCCCTTAGCCAAGATTATATGAAGCAAATCCAAGGTAGATGCTTTAAAGGAAAAGCCTACCAGCTTATGACTCAGCTCTCAGTAGCTGCCTCAAGATCTTTCTTTTGAAAAATTGTTTTAAAGTCGTGTATGTAACATTACAGTGCTAAAAAAGCTAAAGAAAGCTAAAAATTGCACAAAAATCCAACCACTCTAGTAAATTTAGCTATTTTCATTTATTTCTTGCCTGTTCAAAAACATAATTTTATACAATTTAAACCATAATATAGATATGATGTTATTGTTTACCCTAAAGTTATATAATATTTTCTATAATGCAAAATAAGTTTCAAATTTATCATTTTAATGGCTGCATAAAATAGCATTATATTGCGTAATATTGTCATTTCTTTAACTCTTCCTATACTGTCCAAATTATTTTCAATTTCTCACTATTGTAAACAATGCTACAATGAATTATCTCCATGCATACAACTTTTTCCTTCTTTAAGACTATTTCTTTAGGTTATGTTGCCAGAAGTAAGTTTACAGAGTCAATTTGCTATAAATATTTTGGATTTTTTCATTCACGTTGATGCTTTTCTTCCTAAAAATATCCTACTAATGTAGCATTGCTGCCATTTGAATGTATATAAAAATTTCACCAAGACATCACCATTATTGCCACTGTAATGTCTGGACTGAATTGTGTCTTCCCAAAATTCATATGTTGAAGCTCTACTCTCCAATATAATAGTATTCGTAAATGAAGTCTTTGGGTGACAGTTAGGTTTTTTTGGTTTTTTTTTTTTTACCATCTTAATCATTTTTAATTATGAAATTCAGTAGTGTTAATTATGTTCACATTGCTGTGCAACAGATCTCTAGAACATTTTCATCTTGCAAAACTCAAAACTCTATAAACCATTCAATTCCCCAATTCCTCCTCCCCCAGTCCCTGGTAACCACCATTCTACTTTCTGTGTCTATGAGTTTGATGAATTCAGATACTTCATATAAGTGGAATCATAGAGTACTTGTCTTTTGTGATGGTTTATTTCACTTAAAATAGTGTCCTCGAGGTTTATCCATGGTGTAGCATGTAACAGGCTTCCTTTCTTTTTTAAGGCTGAATAATATTCTGTTGTATGTCTACACTACATTTTCTTTCCATTCATCTCTTAATAGACATTCAGATTGTTTCTACCCTTGGTTATTCCTGTAATGAACATGGTGTAAGGTTTTTTGGCAGCGGCAAAAAGAAACGGATACAGAGAGAGAAAGAAAGGGCGCCAAACCACGTGGCTTTATTATACACACCTGGACAAGGTTATGGGGCCCCAAGGGAGGGGGGGGGGGCCCAGAAGTCGCCACCGCTTGAAGGGGCTGAGGCCTTTTATACCCATTGGGCCTGGCTAGGGACTTTTGGCGGGAAGAGCCAGGGATTTTAGGAGGGGCTGGAGGTATTTGTGAAATCCAGGAGCCAAAACGTTCTGATCCAGGTGGACTTCTGGGTGTGGTTCCTCTCAGAGGGCTTGGCAGTTTTGTCCTTGGCAGGTATGGTCTCATGAGCCTTTTCTTTTTTGATCTAGGGAAGGGAGGGAGCCCTCCACCAGCCTTACACATGGATGTGCAAATATCTTTTCAAGACTCCGCTTTTCAGTTCTTTGGGATATATATCCAGAAGTGAGATTACCGGATAATATGGTAATTCTACTTTTTAACTTTTTGAGGAACCTCCATACTGTCTTCCATAGCAGCTGATCTATTTTACATTCCCAACAACAGTGAATAAGGGTTCCAGTTTCTCCACATCTTTTTCAATATATATTATTTTCTTTTTTGTTGTTGGGTTGACAGTGGACATCCCAATAGGTATGAGCTGACATCTTGTAGTTTTCATTTGCATTTTTCTAATGATTAGTGATGTTGAACATCTTTTCATGTACTTGTTGGCCAGTTATATATCTTCTTTGGAGAAAATGTAACCAGCTCTATAAACAAATTTCAATGAAACCTATTTTTTTTAAATAATCCTCTCCCCTTCGTATTTAGTTTTCCAAGCCAGTAGGGCCTGATGATCAGAACCTTGTAAATTTTAACTTAACTACTTGACTTTTTGAGTTATTTCCCATAAATGATGAAATTTCTGCAAGACAAAGGTGTTGAGATTCTGAAGGCCCCTGCACAGACTTCCTGAATCCAAGACGACCTATCTCAATGCATATGGCCTCTGGTTAATTTCCCCTCCTTAAAAGGCCCATAATTTCCCTTAGTCCAGGAGATGGATTTGATGTTCCTTTTCCCATTCTCCCAACAAGTTGTCTTTCAATGAGACATCTTTTGTATTAGAATTTCCTTTCCTGTTGGGAATCCTTGTTGTCTCAACAAGTGGTTATTCTGTGCCACTAGCAACTGGACCTAGGCCGAAATTCTCTTGTGGTTTTGGTATCTAAATGTCTGTTCAATTCCTTTGTCCATTTTTAATCAGGTTATTTGTTTTTTAGCTGTTGAGTTGTAGCAGTTCTTTATATTTTCTGTATAGTAACCTTTTATAAGATATGCAATTTGCAAATATTATCTCCCATTCTAGTGAATGGGAGGTCACCTTTTCACTCTGTTGATTATTTCCTTTCCTCTTGTTCTTTTAACAGTCTTTATTGACCACCTGCCATGTGCCCAGACCCCTCTGATGGGGGGTGGGTGGGGAGGTTCACAGACAAAGAAGCAGAAATCTTCTATCAATCTTTTCTGCTCATTTCAGACAAACAGGGGCTCCAGACTCAGCCAGACCTAGATTAAATCCAGTGTCAAATCATTCATTTAATAGCTGTGACTTTGGGCAGATCACTCTCTGATCCTCCATTTCCTCCTCTGTAAAATCGAGGATAGTAATACTTCACAGGGATGTCCTTGCAGCAGCGGGTGATGTGGCTGTGCGTGGGTTGGCGGGGAGGAGGGCTGCTGAAGGATGCCACAGCCTTTCTCTCCCGGGCAGCTGTCCCTGAAATCTGCCCTCTTGCTCTCCTCCAGCCCGCTCCCGGCAGGAGTCCGTCACAGCGCAGCCAGGGGTCTGGGAGGCGCAGCGCCTGAACTCCAGGTCACCGCCCCGGGGCCACATCTGACAATTAGGTTTAAATGAGGACATTAGGGTAGGGCCCTCATGATGGGATTAGTGCCCTTATTAAAAGAAATACAGAAGAGCTTACCTCTTTCTCTCTACCATGTGAGAATACAGTGAGAAAGCAGGTACCTGCAAGTCAGGAAAGAGCCCTCACCAGGAACAGAATCTACCTGCACCATGATCTTAGATTTCCGAGGCTCCCAAACTGTGATTTAAAAAAAAAAAAAGAAAATCTGGACGGGCGCGGTGGCTCACGCCTGTAATCCTGGGAGGCTGAGGCAGGCGGATTGCTCGAGGTCAGGAGTTCGAAACCAGCCTGAGGGAGACCCCGTCTCTACCAAAAATAGAAAGAAATTAATTGGCTAACTAAAAATATATATACAAAAAATTAGCCGGGCATGGTGGCACATGCCTGTAGTCCCAGCTACTCGGGAGGCTGAGGCAGGAGGATTGATTGCTTGAGCCCAGGAGTTTGAGGTTGCTGTGAGCTAGGCTGATGCCACGGCACTCACTCTGGCCTGGGCAACAAAGTGAGACTCTGTCTCAAAAAGAAAAAAAATCTGTTATTTTTAAGCCACCCAGCCTATAGTATTTTATTATGACAGTCTAAGCAACTAATAATACACACTATATTTGCTGTTTTCAAATCTGGTTGGTATAAAACCTCATTCCTTTCTCCATGCTTTGACTGATCCATTTGCTCTTACCTGTAACTTCTAGCTTACAGCATCTTTCCTTATTAATCCACAATTTTGTTTGAGCACCTACAATGCAGTGGGCACTGTGTTAGGTGCATAGAAACAGAACAGCAGAGAAAAATAGGTTTCCTGCTTGCAAGTGCCTTATAATCTAATGGGGAATCAAGGAAAAAAAGAAGAAAATTATAATACCACATGAGGCGGCTTTACAGGAAATAAGTTTGGGGAATAAGGAAGCACAATGGTGGAGGCTTCCAAATCCAATATTGGAAGAGAAGGGAAGGCTTCCAGGAAGAAGTCATGTCAAAATTGACAACGTGAAGGGCGAGGGCAATTTAGGAAGATGAAGAGGGAGCGTGGAGGGAGATGAGGTATAAAGGAGAACTGGAGAGTATGTTCCAAGTAGAAGCAAACAACATGAGCAAATGCTCGGAAGCAGAAGACAGCCAGCCCAAGTGCAGAATCACAAAGCATGATATGGCCAGCCGGGGCTTCCAGCCGTCAAACATGGGTGAGATGATTCCCAGATCCGATATCCCGCTCCCTCCCCACCCCTACCACCACCTCGTGGATGCCATCTCTGTCTGTAGTGGCCAGTTTGCGCCACTGCTCATTTCAGCCCCACACTGTGGCCTCTGCGCATTTCCAACTGCACTTGCAAATGGAGACACTGAAAGCCTGCATTGCTCCTGGGTTGATATGGAGTGATAAGCCGGAGCGTGTCTGGCTGGGCATGTTTTCCTTTAGTGTCGGAACAGAAGAGAATCTGCATAGATAAGCAGCACGCAGCAAATCGCAAACCCAGCAGTGGCTATAAAAGCATGGTCTGTCTTGTGTCTCCTCCACCCCAGGCAAGCGCGCTCCGTTCATTTCTTCAGATACTGCTCAGAAATTGCCGGAGTGCTTTCCCACCGCCAGACTTCGCCGCTGCGCTGTCCCTCTCTTCACTACAAAGGGGGAGATGAGACAGAGACAAAAAGAGAAAACGGATTTACCGAGCTGGGGAAGTTAAGTGCCTACTGGGCTGGAATTTCATTTCCACTGAATTCAGAAGCTCTGCCTCAGCACAGGTGACTCAGCAATGCTCCTTTAATAAAGCGAAATAAATAAAACACGGGCAAGGTTTTCCAGTTCCCTTTTGGGGACATTCGCGCACACGTGCTCCGCCTGCCTGCTACCTGGGAACCTCGCACACTCCTTTTATTGCCTTTGTGCCACTTCAAAGCTGCAAGGATTGACCTCACTCTTAAAGTCAGAAGATGGCGGAATCCCTTGGGAATCCCTGAAGCCTCAACAAATCCACAATTTTATCAAGTCCCAAGACCTGGGGAAAGTAGGCAACACACCGAGCTTATGGCGCGATGGGTTGGGTGGCCGGAAGAGTAACATCTGCTCTGTGAGGATAAGGGTGTGCCCAGAGAGGGCAGTGTAAGTCCCGTCTGGCCTGCACCCTCCTGCTGGCCCTTACAACTTCGGGAGCTCCTAATCAGGGGGTCCTCAAACTTTTTAAACAGGGGGCCAGTTCACTGTCCCTCAGACCATTGGAGGGCTGAACCATAGCTTAAAAAAAAAATATGAACAAATTCCTATGCACACTGCACATATCTTATTTTGAAGTAAAAAAAGAAAAACAAATGGGCGAAAACACCCGCATGTGGCCCACGGGCGGTAGTTTGGGGACACCTGTATTGGACCAAGGGCTGTCCTGATGGTGTGACCTGGAATGTTGCCAATTTCCCATCTTGCCCTTGGCTCGCTGCAGCCTCAGGGCATCAGACTTTGCAGGTGACGTCACCCCATCTCAAGCTCATTCCCCAACTAGCAAAGGGATTTTGAAAGGCACTGGAGAGTACAGGGGAATTTCTGGTTTGAGTTTTTGTTTGTTTTTTAGATAACATAAGGCATGCTTTAAGGACTGATAAAAGAGTGTTTTACATAAGTTATGCCCCAAACCCCCAAATTCAACAACTTCTACCAAAATGCGTACCACTGCGTCTAACCCACTTTAAGAGTCACCTCCTTTTTAAAATTTTTTCTGACCTCATCTTCTCCAGATGTGACTGACCAGGTACTTTGCTGCACTTCACAAACTCTTCTTTTATAGCACTAGAAGCTTTTCTTGAACAGATTTGTTTCCATGTTTAACTTCCTACTAAACTGTAAGCTACTTATGACAAGTTGCATTATCCAAAGATGCCCATGAAAATATCTCCTATCATACTTGTTCCTCTACCATGTGAGGAACAGACCTGCCATTAATAGATGAGCTCTATGTCCTCTTCCCTGGACTCTAGTTGTGACTTGCTTTAGAGTTATACTGACGGACTTCTCAGAAAAGGTCAGGAAAATACAGGCAAGTTTTCTTACAGCTGGGACATTCTCCTTTGGAATTGTAGAAGTTCCACTGCTACACAAGGAAGCCCAAGCACAGGAAGAGGTTTCCTGAACACTGATCAATAGCCCCAGCTGATTTCCTGGCCCACCAGCAGAACCTACTTTCAAACGTGTTGTGTGGCCTCCGCTGATGTCAGCCCTCAGCCATCTGGTCACTCCCACCCTTGAGTTTTGTCAGCCGAGGCCACATTATGGAGATACTATGGAGGAGACTCCAGCTATTCTCACCAGACCCTCTCTGAATTTCTGATCCACAGAATCTGCGAACAAAACCTATAAGGTATGAAACTTTGGGGTGGTTCATTATAAAGCACTAGTTAACTAGAATACTACTAAGTATAGAAACCATACCACTCATGCTTATATTCTCAAAGTCAGTTACATTTGATATATGTCGATTGTACAATTGAATGCATATAGTTAAACAAACAAACAAAAAACATGTCCAACCCAGATGTTATATGTGCTAAGAGTAGACCCTCTAACACAGAACATCTCCAAAGGTGCTGAGCCCCCAGGGAAACTGGAAATAAAAGCTAAAATATAATGAAAATTTATCAAACAAATCTGCCTTCTGCTGGTCAGAAATAGGCTTTGCTTCAGGGTGATTATGTATTTGCAAAACGATTGTTAATTGTTGATATTTAATAATTCATTGGTTCCTTACTTTGCAGTTTATTTTATGATTTCTTTAATTTGGGCTGGGATTGCAAAGAAGCAGAGCAAAGATCAGGTATGATACATTTCTCCTCTCTCTTGGAGGGGTTCCCAGAGGTTCAGACTGAAATGGCTCAAGGTCTATTTCTACAGAAAAATTTTGAAACAGATGGCAAACTGTTTGGTATTCACTGATTAAACAACAAAAAGAAGGGTTTTTTTTTTTTTCTTCTTCTTCTTTTTCTTTTTGAGGGATGGAGGGGAGAGAGGAAGAGAGAAAGAAAGAAAGAGTCCCAGTTAATTACATTAGTTTCTGAGTACATCCCTATGAGAAGTAATGAGGACCGAGGACAAGGGAGGAAAAAAAATGGGGAAAAAAATTAACAACCATAGCACTGTTAGGACTACAGTTTGGGTTTTTTTTTTAAATTTTTTCCTCATCCCCTCCACCCTGGGCTAATTAGACCCTGGGATGTGTCTCATGAAAATGGGCTAGAAAATGCCATTGTACTTGGGATTCTGAGTTGGATCACTGTTCTTATGTAGATTCTGTAACTGGGCCTGTCAATCCTGTGATGTTGGGGAACTATCCCTCTAAGTAGAACACATGTTGTTTAATTTGCTGCATGGCAGTTTTGTTAAATAAATCATACATTCATAGAGGCAAAGGAAATTAACAAGAAACTTTGCCTGGGAGGTTAGACATATTGTTCAGGACTTCAAATAAGCTGGAGTGCACTTTGCAATTCAGAAGATGTATATATGC